>NW_027480440.1:4244394-5659192 GCF_051401765.1 Calliopsis andreniformis
TGAATCGTCAATCCTGAATCCTCAATCTTCAGACCTCAGACCTCAACAGTCAGACGTCAATCCTCAATCCTCAATAGAACATCATCAATTCACAGTTTTCATTACTAAATACTCAATCTGCAATCTTCAAATCTCTATCCACAAACATCAATTCTCATCACTCAACCCTCACTACTCAGTCCCCAAACCTCAATATTCAATCCTCAATCCTCAATCCTCAATCCACAATCCTCAGCCTTCAATCCTCAATACTCAATCTTAAATGCTCATTCCTTAATCCTCAATCCTCAATTCTCGATCCTCAATCGTCAACCATCATTCCTCAATACTCAATCTTCAATCCTCAGTCCTCAATCCTCATTCTTCAATCCTCAATACCCAATCTTCAATCTTCAATCCTCAATCCTCAATCCTCAATTCTCAATCCTCAATCCTCAGTCCTCAGCCCTCAAACCTCAATCCTCAACCCTCAGCCCTCATCCTCAATCCTCAATCCTCAATCCTCAATCCTCAATCTTGAATCCTCAATACTCAATCTTCAATCCTAAATCTTCAGTCCTCAATCTTCAATCCTCAATGCTCAATCCTCAATCCTCGGTCCTCAGTCCTCAATCCTCAATCCTCAATCCTCAAACCTCAATCCTCAATCCTCAATACTCAATCTTCAATCCTCAATCCTCAATCCTCAGTCCTCAATCTTCAATCCTCAATGCTCAATCCTCAATCCTGAATCCTCAGTCCTCAATCCTCAATCCTCAATCCTCGAATCTCAATCCTCAATCCTCAAACCTCAATCCTCAATCTTCAATCCTCAATACTCAATCTTCAATCCTCAATCCTCAATCCTCAATCCTCAATCCTCAATCCTCAATCCTCAATCCAAAATCTTCAATCCTCAATACTCAATCTGCAAACCGCAATCCTCAGTCCTCAATCCTCAATACTCATTCTTCAATCCTCAATACCGAATCCTCAATCTTCAATCCTAAATCCTCAATCCTCAATTCTCAATCATCACACCTCAATCCTCAGACTTCAAACATCAATACTCAACCCTCAGTCCTCGTCCTCAATCGACAACCCTCAATCCTCAATCCTCAATCTTCAATCATTAATATTCAATCTTCAATCCTCAATCCTCAATCCTCAATCCTCAACCCTCAATCCTCAATGTTCAATCCTCAATACCCAATCCTCAATCTTCAATCCTCAATCCTCAATCCTCAAGCCTCAATCCTCAATCCTCAATCCTCAATCCTCAGTCCTCAAACCTCAGTCCTGAATCCTCAATCCTGAATCCTCAATCTTCAGCCCTCAGTCCTCAACAATCAGTTGTGAATCCTCAATCCTCAATAGAATATCCTCAATTCACAGGTTTCAATACTCAATACTCAACCTGCAATCTTCAAATCTCTATCCACAAACATCAATTCTCATCACTCAACACTCAACACTCAGTCCCCAATCCTCAATCTTCAAACCTCAATCCTCAATCCTCAATCCTCAATCCTCAATCTTCAATCCTCAATACTCAATCCTCAATCCTCAATCCTCAGTCCTCAAACCTCAATACTGAATCGTCAATCCTGAATCCTCAATCTTCAGCCCTCAGTCCTCAACTATCAGTTGTGAATCCTCAATCCTCAATAGAATATCCTCAATTCACAGGTTTCAATACTCAACACTCAACCTGCAATCCTCAAATCTCCATCCACAAACATCAATTCTCATCACTCAACCCTCAACACTCAGTCCCCAATCCTCAATATTCAAACCTCAATCCTCAATCCACGGTCCTCAATCCTCAATCGTCAATCTCCAATCCTGAATACTCAATCTTAAATCCTCAATCCTCAATCCTCAATCCTCAATCCTTAATCCTCATTCTTCAATCCTCAATACCCAATCCTCAATCTTAAATCCTCAATTATCAATCCTCAATTCGCGAAACTCAATCCTAAGTCCTCAGTCCTCAAACCTCAATCCTGAATCCTCAATCCTGCATCCTCAATCTTCAGCCCTCAGTCCTCAACAATCAGTTGTCAATCCTCAATCCCCAATAGAATATCCTCAATTCACAGTTTTCAATTGTCAATACTCAATCTGCAATCTTCAAATCTCTATCCACAAACATCAACTCTCATCACTCAACCCTGAACCCTCAGCCCTCATTCTCAATCCTCAATCCACAATCGTCAAACCTAAATCCTCAACCGTCAGTCCTCGTCCTCAGTCCTCAACACTCAATCCTCAATCCTCCCATCTTCAATCACCAATACTCAATCGTCAATCCTCAATCGTCAATCCTCAATGCTCAATCCTCAATCCTCAACCGCCAGGCTTCAATCCTCAATACTCAACCTTCATTCCTCAATCCTCAATCCTCATTCCTCAATCCTCATTCTTCAATCCTCAGTACCCAATCCTCAATATTCAATCCTCAATCCTCAATCCTCAACTCTCAATCCTCAATCCTCAATCCTCAATCCTCAATCCTCAGTCCTCAAACCTCAATCCTCAACCCTCAGCCCTCATCCTCAATCCTCAACCCTCAGCCCTCATCCTCAATCCTCAATCCTCAATCCTCAATCTTCATTCTTCAATCCTCAATCCTCAAGCCTCAATCCTCAATCCTCAATCCTCAGTCCTCGAACCTCAATCCTGAATCGTCAATCCTGAATCCTCAATCTTCAGACCTCAGACCTCAACAGTCAGACGTCAATCCTCAATACTCAATAGAATATCATCAATTCACAGTTTTCAATACTCAATACTCAATCTGCAATCTTCAAATCTCTATCCACAAACATCAGTTCTCATCACTGAACCCTCAACACTCAGTCCCCAATCCTCAATCTTCAATCCTCAACCCTCAATCCTCAATCCTCAATCCTCAATCTTCAGTCCTCAATACTCAATCTTCAATCCTCAATCCTCAATCCACAATCCTGAATCCTCACTCTTCAATCCACAATACCCAATCCTCAATCTTCAATCCTCAATCCTCAATCCTCAATTCTCAATCCTCAATCCTCAGTCCTCAGTCCTCTAACCTGAATCCTCAACCCTCAGCCCTCATCCTCAATCCTCAATCCTCAATCCTCATCCTTCAATCCTCAATACCCAATCCTCAATCTTCAATCCTCAATCCTCAATCCTCAATTCTCAATCCTCAATCCTCAGTCCTCAGTTCTCTGACCTGAATCCTCAACCCTCAGCCCTCATCCTCAATCCTCAATCCTCAATCCTCAATCCTCAATCGTCAATCTTCAATCCTCAATCCTCAACCCTCAATCGTCAGGCATCAATTCTCAATACTCAATCTTCAATCCTCTATCCTCAATCCTCATTCCTCAATGCTCATTCTTCAATCCTCAATACCTAATCCTCAATCTTCAATCCTCAATCCTCAATCCTCAACTCTCAATCCTCAATCCTCAGTCCTCAGTCCTCAAGCCTCAATCCTCAATTCTCAATCCTCAGTCCTCGAACCTCAATTCTGAATCGTCAATCCTGAATCCTCAATCTTCAGACCTCAGACCTCAACAGTCAGACGTCAATCCTCAATACTCAATAGAATATCATCAATTCACAGTTTTCAATACTCAATACTCAATCTGCAATCTTCAAATCTCTATCCACAAACATCAGTTCTCATCACTGAACCCTCAACACTCAGTCCCCAATCCTCAATCTTCAATCCTCAATCCTCAATCCTCAATCCTCAATCCTCAATCTTCAGTCCTCAATACTCAATCTTCAATCCTCAATCCTCAATCCACAATCCTCAATCCTCACTCTTCAATCCACAATACCCAATCCTCAATCTTCAATCCTCAATCCTCAATCCTCAATTCTCAATCCTCAATCCTCAGTCCTCAGTCCTCTAACCTGAATCCTCAACCCTCAGCCCTCATCCTCAATCCTCAATCCTCAATCCTCATCCTTCAATCCTCAATACCCAATCCTCAATCTTCAATCCTCAATCCTCAATCCTCAATTCTCAATCCTCAATCCTCAGTCCTCAGTTCTCTGACCTGAATCCTCAACCCTCAGCCCTCATCCTCAATCCTCAATCCTCAATCCTCAATCCTCAATCGTCAATCTTCAATCCTCAATCCTCAACCCTCAATCGTCAGGCATCAATTCTCAATACTCAATCTTCAATCCTCTATCCTCAATCCTCATTCCTCAATGCTCATTCTTCAATCCTCAATACCTAATCCTCAATCTTCAATCCTCAATCCTCAATCCTCAACTCTCAATCCTCAATCCTCAGTCCTCAGTCCTCAAACCTCAATCCTCAACTCTCAGCCCTCATCCTCAATCCTCAATCCTCAATCTTCAATCCTCAATCCTCAACCCTCAATCCTCAGTAATCAATCCTCAATCCTCAGTCCTCAAACCTCAATCCTGAATCCTGAATCCTGAATCCTCAATCTTCAGACATCAGACCTCAACTGTCAGACGTCAATCCACAATCCTCGATAGAATATCATCAATTCACAGTTTTCAATACTCAATACTCAATCTGCTATCTTGAGACCTCTATCCCCAAACATCAATTCTCATCACTCAACCCTCATCACTCAGTCCTCAATCCTCAATCCTCAATCTTCAATCCTCAATCCTCAATCCGCAATCCTCAATCCTCAATGTTCAATCCACAATACTCAATCTTCAATCCTCAATCCTCAATCCTCAATCCTCAATCCTCAATCCTCAATCGTCAATCTTCAATCCTCAATACTCAATCTTCTGTAATCAATCCTCAATTCTCAATCCTCAATACTCAATCCTCAATGCTCAATCCTCAATCCTCAATCCTCAATCCTCAATCATCAAACCTCAATCTTCAATCCTCAGTCCCAAATCCTCAATCTTCATTACTCAACCCTCAATCCTCATTCTTCAATACTCAATACCCAATCCTCAATCTTCAATCCTCAATCCTCAATCCTCAATTCTCAATCCTCAATCCTCAGTCCTCAATCTTCAATCCTCAATACTCAATCTTCTGTAATCAATCCTCAATTCTCAATCCTCAATACTCAATCCTCAATCGTCAATCCTCAATCGCCAATCCGCAATCTTCAATCCTCAGTCCCGAATCCTCAATCTTCATTACTCAATCCTCAATCCTCATTCTTCAATACTCAATACCCAATCCTCAATCTTCAATCCTCAATCCTCAATCCTCAATTCTCAATCCTCAATCCTCAGTCCTCAATCTTCAATCCTCAATACTCAATCTTCTGTAATCAATCCTCAATTCTCAATCCTCAATACTCAATCCTCAATCGTCAATCCTCAATCCCCAATCCTCAATCTTCAATCCTCAATCCAAATCCTCAATCCTCAATCCTCAATCCTCAATCCTCAATCCTCAATCTTCAATCCTCAATACTCAGTCTTCAAACCTCAATCCTCAATCCTCAATCCTCAGTCCTCAATCCAAAATCTTCAATCCTCAATACTCAATCTGCAATCCTCAATCCTCAGTCCTCACTCCTCAATACTCATTCTTCAATCCTCAATACCGAATCCTCAATCTTCAATCCTCAATCCTCAATCCTCAATTCTCAATCCTCAAACCTCAATCCTCAGACTTCAAACATAATACTGAATCCTCAGTCCTCGTCCTCAATCGACAACCCTCAATCCTCAATCCTCAATCTTCAATAATTAATAAACTATCTTCAATCCTCAATCCTCGATCCTCAATCCTCAACCCTCAATCCTCAATGTTCAGTCCTCAATACCGAATCCTCAATCTTCAATCCTGAATCCTCAATCTTCAATCCTCAATCTTAATCTCCAAACCTCAATACTCAAACTTCAATCCTCAATCCTCAATCCTCAATCTTCAAACCTCAATACTCAATCTTCAATCCTCAATCCTCAATCCTCAATCCTCAATCCTCAATCCCCAATCTTCAATCCTCAATACTCAATCTGCAATCCTCAATCCTCAGTCCTCACTCCTCAATCCTCATTCTTCAATCCTCAATACCGAATCCTCAATCTTCAATCCTAAATCCTCAATCCTCAACTCTCAATCCTCAATCCTCAATCCTCAGACTTCAAACATCAATACTCAACCCTCAGTCCTCGTCCTCAATCGACAACCCTCAATCCTCAATCCTCAATCTTCAATCATTAATATTCAATCTTGAATCCTCAATCCTCAATCCTCAATCCTCAACCCTCAATCCTCAATGTTCAATCCTCAATACCCAATCCTCAATCTTCAATCCTCAATCCTCAATCCTCAATCCTCAATCCTCAGTCCTCAAACCTCAGTCCTGAATCCTCAATCCTTAATCCTCAATCTTCAGCCCTCAGTCCTCAACAATCAGTTGTGAATCCTCAATCCTCAATAGAATATCCTCAATTCACAGATTTCAATACTCAATACTCAACCTGCAATCTTCAAATCTCTATCCACAAACATCAATCCTCATCACTCAACACTCAACACTCAGTCCCCAATCCTCAATCTTCAAACCTCAATCCTCAATCCTCAATCCTCAATCCTCAATCTTCAATCCTCAATACTCAATCCTCAATCCTCAATCCTCAGTCCTCAAACCTCAATCCTGAATCCTCAATCCTGAATCCTCAATCTTCAGCCCTCAGTCCTCAACTATCAGTTGTGAATCCTCAATCCTCAATAGAATATCCTCAATTCACAGGTTTCAATACTCAATACTCAACCTGCAATCTTCAAATCTCTATCCACAAACATCAATTCTCATCACTCAACCCTCAACACTCAGTCCCCAATCCTCAATATTCAAACCTCAATCCTCAATCCTCCATCCTCAATCCTCAATCTTCAATCCTCAATACTCAACCTTCAATCCTCAGTCCTCAATCCACGGTCCTCAATCCTCAATCGTCAATCTCCAATCCTGAATACTCAATCTTAAATCCTCAATCCTCGATCCTCGATCCTCAATCCTCAATCCTCAATCCTCATTCTTCAATCCTCAATACCCAATCCTCAATCTTAAATCCTCAATTATCAATCCTCAATTCGCGACAGTCAATCCTAAGTCCTCAGTCCTCAAACCTCAATTCTGAATCCTCAATCTTCAGCCCTCAGTCCTCAACAATCAGTTGTCAATCCTCAATCCCCAATAGAATATTTTCAATTCACAGTTTTCAATAGTCAATACTCAATCTGCAATCTTCAAATCTCTATCCACAAACATCAACCCTCATCACTCAACCCTGAACCCTCAGCCCTCATTCTCAATCCTCAATCCACAATCGTCAAACCTAAATCCTCAACCGTCAGTCCTCGTCCTCAATCCTCAACACTCATTCCTCAATCCTCCCATCTTCAATCACCAATACTCAATCGTCAATCCTCAATCGTCAATCCTCAATGCTCAATCCTCAATCCTCAATATTCAACACTCAACACTCAACCATCAATCCTCAATACTCAATCCTCAATCCTCAATCCTCAATACTCAACCATCAATCCTCAATCCTCAAAAGTCAATAGAATATCCTTAATTATCAGGATTCTATACTCATACCTCAACCCTCAACCCACAGCCCTCATTCTCAATCCTCAATCCACAATCCTCAAACCTAAATACTCAACCGTCAGTCCTCGTCCTCAATCCTCAACACTCAATCCTCAATCCTCCCATCTTCAATCATCAATACTCAACACTCAATCCTCAACCATCAATCCTCAATACTCAATCATCAATCCTCAATTCTCAACACTCAATATAATATCCTGACTTCTCATGGTTCAATACTCAATCCACAATATCCAGTAATCAAATATCAATCCTCAAACATCAATACTCAACACTCAAACCTCAACACTCAGTCCCCTCTCCTCAATCCTCCATCCTCAGTCCTCAAACCTCAAACCTCAATTCTCAAACCTCAATCCTCAATCCTCAATACTCAATCCTGAACCCTCGATCCTCAACCCTCCATCCTCAATAAAATATCCCCAATTCTCAGTTTTCAATACTCAATTAGCAACCTTCATACCTCAATCTACAAACAACAATTCTGGACCCACAATCCTCAACCCTCAGTCCTCAATCTTCAATCCTCAGTCCTCAATCCTCAATCCTCAATCCTCAATCCTCAATCCTCAATTCTCAATCCTCAGTCCTCAAACCACAGTCCTCAATCATCAATCCTCAGTTCATAACCCTTAATCCTCAATCTTCAATCCTGAATCTTCAATACTCAACATTCAATCCTCAATCCTCAATCCCCAATATTCAATGTGCAATCCTCAATTATCAAACCACAATCCTCAACCCGCAGTCCTCAATCCTCAATCCCCAATTCTCAATCCTCAATCCTCAATTCTCAATCCTCAGTACCCAATCTTCAATCCTCAATATTCAATCTGCAGTCCTCAATCCTCAGTCCTCACTACTCAATCCTCATTCTTCAATCCTCAATACCGAATCCTCAATCTTTAATCCTCAATCCTCAATCCTCAATCCTCAATCCTCTATCCTCAATCGTCAGTCTTCAATCCTCAGTGCTCAACCTTTAATCCTCAATACTCAATCCTCAATCTTCAATCCTCATCCTTCAATCCTCAATACCCAATCCTCAATCTTCAATCCTCAATCCTCAATCCTCATTTCTCAATCCTCAATCCTCAGTCCTCAGACCTCAAACCTCAATCCTCTACTCTAATCCCTCATCCTCAATCATCAATCGACAATCCGCAATCCTCAATCTTCAATCCTCAATCCTCAATTCTCAATCCTCAATCCTCAGTCCTCAAACGTCAGTCCTGAATCCTCAATCCTGAATCCTCAATCTTCAGCCCTCAGTCCTCTACAATCAGTTGTCAATCCTCATTCCTCAATAGAATATCATCAATTCACAGTTTTCATTACTAAATACTCAATCTGCAATCTTCAAATCTCTATCCACAAACATCAATTCTCATCACTCAACCCTCATCACTCAGTCCTCAATCCTCAATATTCAATCCTCAATCCTCAATCCTCAAACCTCAATCCACAATCCTCAATCCTCAATCCTCAATCCTCAATCCTCAATCCTCAATCCTCAATCTTCAATCCTCAATCCTGAACCCTCGATCCTCAATCCTCCATCCTCAATAAAATATCCCCAATTCTCAGTATTCAATACTCAATCAGCAACCTTCATACCTCTATCTACAAACAACAATTCTGGACCCACAATCCTCAACCCTCAGTCCTCAATCTTCAATCCTCAGTCCTCAATCCTCAGTCTTCAAACCTCTGTCCTCAATTATCAAACCACAACCCTCAACCCGCAGTCCTCAATCCTCAATCCCCAATCCTCAATCCTCAATCCTCAATTCTCAAACCTCAATCCTCAATCCTCAATACTCAATCTTCAATCCTCAATCCTCAGTTCTCAATCTTCAATCCTCAATGCTCAATCCTCAACCCTCAATCCTCAGTCCTCAATCCTCAATCCTCAATCCTCAAACCTCAATCCTCAATCCTCAATCCTCAATCCTCAATCCTCAATCCTCAATCCTCAATCCTCAATCCTCAATCCTCAATCCTCAATCTTCAATCCTCAATCCTGAACCCTCGATCCTCAATCCTCCATCCTCAATAAAATATCCCCAATTCTCAGTATTCAATACTCAATCAGCAACCTTCATACCTCTATCTACAAACAACAATTCTGGACCCACAATCCTCAACCCTCAGTCCTCAATCTTCAATCCTCAGTCCTCAATCCTCAGTCTTCAAACCTCTGTCCTCAATTATCAAACCACAACCCTCAACCCGCAGTCCTCAATCCTCAATCCCCAATCCTCAATCCTCAATCCTCAATTCTCAAACCTCAATCCTCAATCCTCAATACTCAATCTTCAATCCTCAATCCTCAGTTCTCAATCTTCAATCCTCAATGCTCAATCCTCAACCCTCAATCCTCAGTCCTCAATCCTCAATCCTCAATCCTCAAACCTCAATCCTCAATCCTCAAACCTCAATCCTCAATCTTCAATCCTCAATACTCAATCTTCAATCCTCAATCCTCAATCCTCGATCCTCAATCCTGAATCCTCAAACCTCAATCCTCAATCTTCAATCCTCAATACTCAATCTTCAATCTTCAATCCTCAATCCTCAATCCTCAGTCCTCAATCTTCAATCCTCAATGCTCAATCCTCAATCCTCAATCCTCAGTCCTCAATCCTCAATCCTCAATCCTCAATCCTCGAACCTCAATCCTGAATCCTCAAACCTCAATCCTCAATCTTCAATCCTCAATACTCAATCTTCAATCCTCAATCCTCAATCCTCAATCCTCAATCCTCAATCCTCAATCCAAAATCTGCAATCCTCAATCCTCGATCCTCAATCCTCAACCCTCAATCCTCAATGTTCAGTCCTCAATACCGGATCCGCAATCTTCAATACTCAATCCTCAATCTTCAATCCTCAATCTTAATCTCCGATCCTCAGTACTCAAACTTCAACCCTCAATCCTCAATCCTCAATCCTCAATCCTCAATCTTCAATCCTCAATACTCAATCTTCAATCCTCAATCCTCAATCCTCAATCCTCAATCCTCAATCCCCAATCTTCAATCCTCAACACTCAATCTGCAATCCTCAATCCTCAGTCCTCACTCCTCAATCCTCAATACCGAATCCTCAATCTTCAATCCTAAATCCCCAATCCTCAACTCTCAATCCTCAATCCTCAATCCTCAGACTTCAAACATCAATACTCAACCCTCAGTCCTCGTCCTCAATCGACAACCCTCAATCCTCAATCCTCAATCCTCAACCCTCAATCCTCAATGTTCAATCCTCAATACCCAATCCTCAATCTTCAGTCCTCAATCCTCAATCCTCAATCCTCAATCCTCAATCCTCAATCCTCAATCCTCAGTCCTCAAACCTCAGTCCTGAATCCTCAATCCTGAATCCTCAATCTTCAGCCCTCAGTCCTCAACAATCAGTTGTGAATCCTCAATCCTCAATAGAATATCCTCAATTCACAGGTTTCAATACTCAATACTCAACCTGCAATCTTCAAATCTCTATCCACAAACATCAATTCTCATCACTCAACCCTCAACACTCAGTCCCCAATCCTCAATATTCAAACCTCAATCCTCAATCCTCCATCCTCAATCCTCAATCTTCAATCCTCAATACTCAACCTTCAATCCTCAATCCTCAATCCACGGTCCTCAATCCTCAATCGTCAATCTCCAATCCTGAATACTCAATCTTAAATCCTCAATCCTCAATCCTCAATCCTCAATCCTTAATCCTCATTCTTCAATCCTCAATACCCAATCCTCAATCTTAAATCCTCAATTATCAATCCTCAATTCGCGACACTCAATCCTAAGTCCTCAGGCCTCAAACCTCAATCCTGAATCCTCAATCCTGCATCCTCAATCTTCAGCCCTCAGTCCTCAACAATCAGTTGTCAATCCTCAATCCCCAATAGAATATCCTCAATTCACAGTTTTCAATAGTCAATACTCAATCTGCAATCTTCAAATCTCTATCCACAAACATCAACTCTCATCACTCAACCCTGAACCCTCAGCCCTCATTCTCAATCCTCAATCCACAATTGTCAAACCAAAATCCTCAACCGTCAGTCCTCGTCCTCAATCCTCAACACTCAATCCTCAATCCTCCCATCTTCAATCACCAATACTCAATCGTCAATCCTCAATCGTCAATCCTCAATGCTCAATCCTCAATCCTCAATATTCAACACTCAACACTCAACCATCAATCCTCAATACTCAATCCTCAATCCTCAATCCTCAATACTCAACCATCAATCCTCAATCCTCAAAAGTCAATAGAATATCCTTAATTATCAGGATTCTATACTCATACCTCAACCCTCAACCCACAGCCCTCATTCTCAATCCTCAATCCACAATCCTCAAACCTAAATACTCAACCGTCAGTCCTCGTCGTCAATCCTCAACACTCAATCCTCAATCCTCCCATCTTCAATCATCAATACTCAACACTCAATCCTCAACCATCAATCCTCAATACTCAATCATCAATCCTCAATTCTCAACACTCAATATAATATCCTGACTTCTCATGGTTCAATACTCAATCCACAATATTCAGTAATCAAATATCAATCCTCAAACATCAATACTCAACACTCAATCCTCAACACTCAGTCCCCTCTCCTCAATCCTCCATCCTCAGTCCTCAAACCTCAAACCTGTATCCTCAATCGTGAATCCTCAATCTTCAGTCCTCAGTCCTCAACAATCAGTCGTCAATTCTCAATCCTCAATAGAATATCATCAATTCACAGTTTTCAATACTCAATACTCAATCTGCAATCTTCAAATCTCTATCCACAAACATCAATTCTCATCATTCAACCCTCATCACTCAGTCCACAATCCTCAATCTGCAATCCTCAATCCTCAATCCTCAATCCTCGATCGTCAATCTTCAATCCTCAATACTAAATCTTCAATCCTCCATCCTCATTCCTCAATCCTCAATCCTCAATCCTCAATCGCCAGGCTTCAATCCTCAATACTCAACCTTCATTCCTCAATCCTCAATCCTCATTCCTCAATCCTCATTCTTCAATCCTCAATACCCAATCCTCAATCTTCAATCCTCAATCCTCAATCCTCAACTCTCAATCCTCAATCCTCAATCCTCAGTCCTCAGTCCTCAAACCTCAATCCTCAACCCTCAGCCCTCATCCTCAATCCTCAACCCTCAGCCCTCATCCTCAATCCTCAATCCTCAATCCTCAATCTTCATTCTTCAATCCTCAATCCTCAAGCCTCAATCCTCAATCCTCTATCCTCAGTCCTCGAACCTCAATCCTGAATCGTCAATCCTGAATCATCAATCTTCAGACCTCAGACCTCAACAGTCAGACGTCAATCCTCAATCCTCAATAGAATATCATCAATTCACAGTTTTCAATACTCAATACTCAATCTGCAATCTTCAAATCTCTATCCACAAACATCAGTTCTCATCACTGAACCCTCAACACTCAGTCCCCAATCCTCAATCTTCAATCCTCAATCCTCAATCCTCAATTCTCAATCCTCAATCCTCAGTCCTCAATCTTCAATCCTCAATACTCAATCTTCTGTAATCAATCCTCAATTCTCAATCCTCAATACTCAATCCTCAATCGTCAATCCTCAATCGCCAATCCGCAATCTTCAATCCTCAGTCCCGAATCCTCAATCTTCATTACTCAATCCTCAATCCTCATTCTTCAATACTCAATACCCAATCCTCAATCTTCAATCCTCAATCCTCAATCCTCAATTCTCAATCCTCAATCCTCAGTCCTCAATCTTCAATCCTCAATACTCAATCTTCTGTAATCAATCCTCAATTCTCAATCCTCAATACTCAATCCTCAATCGTCAATCCTCAATCCCCAATCCTCAATCTTCAATCCTCAATCCAAATCCTCAATCCTCAATCCTCAATCCTCAATCCTCAATCTTCAATCCTCAATACTCAGTCTTCAAACCTCAATCCTCAATCCTCAATCCTCAATCCTCAATCCAAAATCTTCAATCCTCAATACTCAATCTGCAATCCTCAATCCTCAGTCCTCACTCCTCAATACTCATTCTTCAATCCTCAATACCGAATCCTCAATCTTCAATCCTCAATCCTCAATCCTCAATTCTCAATCCTCAAACCTCAATCTTAATCTCCAAACCTCAATACTCAAACTTCAATCCTCAATCCTCAATCCTCAATCTTCAAACCTCAATACTCAATCTTCAATCCTCAATCCTCAATCCTCAATCCTCAATCCTCAATCCCCAATCTTCAATCCTCAATACTCAATCTGCAATCCTCAATCCTCAGTCCTCACTCCTCAATCCTCATTCTTCAATCCTCAATACCGAATCCTCAATCTTCAATCCTAAATCCTCAATCCTCAACTCTCAATCCTCAATCCTCAATCCTCAGACTTCAAACATCAATACTCAACCCTCAGTCCTCGTCCTCAATCGACAACCCTCAATCCTCAATCCTCAATCTTCAATCATTAATATTCAATCTTGAATCCTCAATCCTCAATCCTCAATCCTCAACCCTCAATCCTCAATGTTCAATCCTCAATACCCAATCCTCAATCTTCAATCCTCAATCCTCAATCCTCAATCCTCAATCCTCAGTCCTCAAACCTCAGTCCTGAATCCTCAATCCTTAATCCTCAATCTTCAGCCCTCAGTCCTCAACAATCAGTTGTGAATCCTCAATCCTCAATAGAATATCCTCAATTCACAGATTTCAATACTCAATACTCAACCTGCAATCTTCAAATCTCTATCCACAAACATCAATCCTCATCACTCAACACTCAACACTCAGTCCCCAATCCTCAATCTTCAAACCTCAATCCTCAATCCTCAATCCTCAATCCTCAATCTTCAATCCTCAATACTCAATCCTCAATCCTCAATCCTCAGTCCTCAAACCTCAATCCTGAATCCTCAATCCTGAATCCTCAATCTTCAGCCCTCAGTCCTCAACTATCAGTTGTGAATCCTCAATCCTCAATAGAATATCCTCAATTCACAGGTTTCAATACTCAATACTCAACCTGCAATCTTCAAATCTCTATCCACAAACATCAATTCTCATCACTCAACCCTCAACACTCAGTCCCCAATCCTCAATATTCAAACCTCAATCCTCAATCCTCCATCCTCAATCCTCAATCTTCAATCCTCAATACTCAACCTTCAATCCTCAGTCCTCAATCCACGGTCCTCAATCCTCAATCGTCAATCTCCAATCCTGAATACTCAATCTTAAATCCTCAATCCTCGATCCTCGATCCTCAATCCTCAATCCTCAATCCTCATTCTTCAATCCTCAATACCCAATCCTCAATCTTAAATCCTCAATTATCAATCCTCAATTCGCGACAGTCAATCCTAAGTCCTCAGTCCTCAAACCTCAATTCTGAATCCTCAATCTTCAGCCCTCAGTCCTCAACAATCAGTTGTCAATCCTCAATCCCCAATAGAATATTTTCAATTCACAGTTTTCAATAGTCAATACTCAATCTGCAATCTTCAAATCTCTATCCACAAACATCAACCCTCATCACTCAACCCTGAACCCTCAGCCCTCATTCTCAATCCTCAATCCACAATCGTCAAACCTAAATCCTCAACCGTCAGTCCTCGTCCTCAATCCTCAACACTCATTCCTCAATCCTCCCATCTTCAATCACCAATACTCAATCGTCAATCCTCAATCGTCAATCCTCAATGCTCAATCCTCAATCCTCAATATTCAACACTCAACACTCAACCATCAATCCTCAATACTCAATCCTCAATCCTCAATCCTCAATACTCAACCATCAATCCTCAATCCTCAAAAGTCAATAGAATATCCTTAATTATCAGGATTCTATACTCATACCTCAACCCTCAACCCACAGCCCTCATTCTCAATCCTCAATCCACAATCCTCAAACCTAAATACTCAACCGTCAGTCCTCGTCCTCAATCCTCAACACTCAATCCTCAATCCTCCCATCTTCAATCATCAATACTCAACACTCAATCCTCAACCATCAATCCTCAATACTCAATCATCAATCCTCAATTCTCAACACTCAATATAATATCCTGACTTCTCATGGTTCAATACTCAATCCACAATATCCAGTAATCAAATATCAATCCTCAAACATCAATACTCAACACTCAAACCTCAACACTCAGTCCCCTCTCCTCAATCCTCCATCCTCAGTCCTCAAACCTCAAACCTCAATTCTCAAACCTCAATCCTCAATCCTCAATACTCAATCCTGAACCCTCGATCCTCAACCCTCCATCCTCAATAAAATATCCCCAATTCTCAGTTTTCAATACTCAATTAGCAACCTTCATACCTCAATCTACAAACAACAATTCTGGACCCACAATCCTCAACCCTCAGTCCTCAATCTTCAATCCTCAGTCCTCAATCCTCAATCCTCAATCCTCAATCCTCAATCCTCAATTCTCAATCCTCAGTCCTCAAACCACAGTCCTCAATCATCAATCCTCAGTTCATAACCCTTAATCCTCAATCTTCAATCCTGAATCTTCAATACTCAACATTCAATCCTCAATCCTCAATCCCCAATATTCAATGTGCAATCCTCAATTATCAAACCACAATCCTCAACCCGCAGTCCTCAATCCTCAATCCCCAATCCTCAATCCTCAATCCTCAATTCTCAATCCTCAGTACCCAATCTTCAATCCTCAATATTCAATCTGCAGTCCTCAATCCTCAGTCCTCACTACTCAATCCTCATTCTTCAATCCTCAATACCGAATCCTCAATCTTTAATCCTCAATCCTCAATCCTCAATCCTCAATCCTCTATCCTCAATCGTCAGTCTTCAATCCTCAGTGCTCAACCTTTAATCCTCAATACTCAATCCTCAATCTTCAATCCTCATCCTTCAATCCTCAATACCCAATCCTCAATCTTCAATCCTCAATCCTCAATCCTCATTTCTCAATCCTCAATCCTCAGTCCTCAGACCTCAAACCTCAATCCTCTACTCTAATCCCTCATCCTCAATCATCAATCGACAATCCGCAATCCTCAATCTTCAATCCTCAATCCTCAATTCTCAATCCTCAATCCTCAGTCCTCAAACGTCAGTCCTGAATCCTCAATCCTGAATCCTCAATCTTCAGCCCTCAGTCCTCTACAATCAGTTGTCAATCCTCATTCCTCAATAGAATATCATCAATTCACAGTTTTCATTACTAAATACTCAATCTGCAATCTTCAAATCTCTATCCACAAACATCAATTCTCATCACTCAACCCTCATCACTCAGTCCTCAATCCTCAATATTCAATCCTCAATCCTCAATCCTCAAACCTCAATCCTCAATCCTCAATCCTCAATCCTCAATCCTCAATCCTCAATCCTCAATCCTCAATCTTCAATCCTCAATCCTGAACCCTCGATCCTCAATCCTCCATCCTCAATAAAATATCCCCAATTCTCAGTATTCAATACTCAATCAGCAACCTTCATACCTCTATCTACAAACAACAATTCTGGACCCACAATCCTCAACCCTCAGTCCTCAATCTTCAATCCTCAGTCCTCAATCCTCAGTCTTCAAACCTCTGTCCTCAATTATCAAACCACAACCCTCAACCCGCAGTCCTCAATCCTCAATCCCCAATCCTCAATCCTCAATCCTCAATTCTCAAACCTCAA
Organism: Calliopsis andreniformis; assembly: GCF_051401765.1. Lineage (NCBI taxonomy): Eukaryota > Metazoa > Arthropoda > Insecta > Hymenoptera > Andrenidae > Calliopsis > Calliopsis andreniformis. The sequence continues at coordinate 4,261,666 of NW_027480440.1, forward strand.
TCCTCAATCCTCAATACTCAATCTTCAATCCTCAATCCTCAGTTCTCAATCTTCAATCCTCAATGCTCAATCCTCAACCCTCAATCCTCAGTCCTCAATCCTCAATCCTCAATCCTCAAACCTCAATCCTCAATCCTCAAACCTCAATCCTCAATCTTCAATCCTCAATACTCAATCTTCAATCCTCAATCCTCAATCCTCGATCCTCAATCCTGAATCCTCAAACCTCAATCCTCAATCTTCAATCCTCAATACTCAATCTTCAATCTTCAATCCTCAATCCTCAATCCTCAGTCCTCAATCTTCAATCCTCAATGCTCAATCCTCAATCCTCAATCCTCAGTCCTCAATCCTCAATCCTCAATCCTCAATCCTCGAACCTCAATCCTGAATCCTCAAAGCTCAATCCTCAATCTTCAATCCTCAATACTCAACCTTCAATCCTCAATCCTCAATCCTCAATCCTCAATCCTCAATCCTCAATCCAAAATCTGCAATCCTCAATCCTCGATCCTCAATCCTCAACCCTCAATCCTCAATGTTCAGTCCTCAATACCGGATCCGCAATCTTCAATACTCAATCCTCAATCTTCAATCCTCAATCTTAATCTCCGATCCTCAGTACTCAAACTTCAACCCTCAATCCTCAATCCTCAATCCTCAATCCTCAATCTTCAATCCTCAATACTCAATCTTCAATCCTCAATCCTCAATCCTCAATCCTCAATCCTCAATCCCCAATCTTCAATCCTCAACACTCAATCTGCAATCCTCAATCCTCAGTCCTCACTCCTCAATCCTCAATACCGAATCCTCAATCTTCAATCCTAAATCCCCAATCCTGAACTCTCAATCCTCAATCCTCAATCCTCAGACTTCAAACATCAATACTCAACCCTCAGTCCTCGTCCTCAATCGACAACCCTCAATCCTCAATCCTCAATCCTCAACCCTCAATCCTCAATGTTCAATCCTCAATACCCAATCCTCAATCTTCAGTCCTCAATCCTCAATCCTCAATCCTCAATCCTCAATCCTCAATCCTCAATCCTCAGTCCTCAAACCTCAGTCCTGAATCCTCAATCCTGAATCCTCAATCTTCAGCCCTCAGTCCTCAACAATCAGTTGTGAATCCTCAATCCTCAATAGAATATCCTCAATTCACAGGTTTCAATACTCAATACTCAACCTGCAATCTTCAAATCTCTATCCACAAACATCAATTCTCATCACTCAACCCTCAACACTCAGTCCCCAATCCTCAATATTCAAACCTCAATCCTCAATCCTCCATCCTCAATCCTCAATCTTCAATCCTCAATACTCAACCTTCAATCCTCAATCCTCAATCCACGGTCCTCAATCCTCAATCGTCAATCTCCAATCCTGAATACTCAATCTTAAATCCTCAATCCTCAATCCTCAATCCTCAATCCTTAATCCTCATTCTTCAATCCTCAATACCCAATCCTCAATCTTAAATCCTCAATTATCAATCCTCAATTCGCGACACTCAATCCTAAGTCCTCAGGCCTCAAACCTCAATCCTGAATCCTCAATCCTGCATCCTCAATCTTCAGCCCTCAGTCCTCAACAATCAGTTGTCAATCCTCAATCCCCAATAGAATATCCTCAATTCACAGTTTTCAATAGTCAATACTCAATCTGCAATCTTCAAATCTCTATCCACAAACATCAACTCTCATCACTCAACCCTGAACCCTCAGCCCTCATTCTCAATCCTCAATCCACAATTGTCAAACCAAAATCCTCAACCGTCAGTCCTCGTCCTCAATCCTCAACACTCAATCCTCAATCCTCCCATCTTCAATCACCAATACTCAATCGTCAATCCTCAATCGTCAATCCTCAATGCTCAATCCTCAATCCTCAATATTCAACACTCAACACTCAACCATCAATCCTCAATACTCAATCCTCAATCCTCAATCCTCAATACTCAACCATCAATCCTCAATCCTCAAAAGTCAATAGAATATCCTTAATTATCAGGATTCTATACTCATACCTCAACCCTCAACCCACAGCCCTCATTCTCAATCCTCAATCCACAATCCTCAAACCTAAATACTCAACCGTCAGTCCTCGTCGTCAATCCTCAACACTCAATCCTCAATCCTCCCATCTTCAATCATCAATACTCAACACTCAATCCTCAACCATCAATCCTCAGTACTCAATCATCAATCCTCAATTCTCAACACTCAATATAATATCCTGACTTCTCATGGTTCAATACTCAATCCACAATATTCAGTAATCAAATATCAATCCTCAAACATCAATACTCAACACTCAATCCTCAACACTCAGTCCCCTCTCCTCAATCCTCCATCCTCAGTCCTCAAACCTCAAACCTGTGTCCTCAATCGTGAATCCTCAATCTTCAGTCCTCAGTCCTCAACAATCAGTCGTCAATTCTCAATCCTCAATAGAATATCATCAATTCACAGTTTTCAATACTCAATACTCAATCTGCAATCTTCAAATCTCTATCCACAAACATCAATTCTCATCATTCAACCCTCATCACTCAGTCCACAATCCTCAATCTTCAATCCTCAATCCTCAATCCTCAATCCTCGATCGTCAATCTTCAATCCTCAATACTAAATCTTCAATCCTCCATCCTCATTCCTCAATCCTCAATCCTCAATCCTCAATCGCCAGGCTTCAATCCTCAATACTCAACCTTCATTCCTCAATCCTCAATCCTCATTCCTCAATCCTCATTCTTCAATCCTCAATACCCAATCCTCAATCTTCAATCCTCAATCCTCAATCCTCAACTCTCAATCCTCAATCCTCAATCCTCAGTCCTCAGTCCTCAAACCTCAATCCTCAACCCTCAGCCCTCATCCTCAATCCTCAACCCTCAGCCCTCATCCTCAATCCTCAATCCTTAATCCTCAATCTTCATTCTTCAATCCTCAATCCTCAAGCCTCAATCCTCAATCCTCTATCCTCAGTCCTCGAACCTCAATCCTGAATCGTCAATCCTGAATCATCAATCTTCAGACCTCAGACCTCAACAGTCAGACGTCAATCCTCAATCCTCAATAGAATATCATCAATTCACAGTTTTCAATACTCAATACTCAATCTGCAATCTTCAAATCTCTATCCACAAACATCAGTTCTCATCACTGAACCCTCAACACTCAGTCCCCAATCCTCAATCTTCAATCCTCAATCCTCAATCCTCAATCCTCAATCCTCAATCTTCAATCCTCAATACTCAATCTTCAATCCTCAATCCTCAATCCACAATCCTCAATCCTCACTCTTCAATCCACAATACCCAATCCTCAATCTTCAATCCTCAATCCTCAATCCTCAATTCTCAATCCTCAATCCTCAGTCCTCAGTCCTCAAACCTCAATCCTCAACACTCAGCCCTCATCCTCAATCCTCAATGGACAATCCGCAATCCTCAATCCCCAATCTTCAATCCTCAATACTCAATCTGCAATCCTCAATCCTCAGTCCTCACTCCTCAATCCTCATTCTTCAATCCTCAATACCGAATCCTCAATCTTCAATCCTAAATCCTCAATCCTCAACTCTCAATCCTCAATCCTCAATCCTCAGACTTTAAACATCAATACTCAACCCTCAGTCCTCGTCCTCAATCGGCAACCCTCAATACTCAATCCTCAATCTTCAATCATTAATATTCAATCTTCAATCCTCAATCCTCAATCCTCAATCCTCAACCCTCAATCCTCAATGTTCAATCCTCAATACCCAATCCTCAATCTTCAATCCTCAATCCTCAATCCTCAATCCTCAATCCTCAATCCTCAATCCTCAATCCTCAGACCTCAAACCTCAGTCCTGAATCCTCAATCCTGAATCCTCAATCTTCAGCCCTCAGTCCTCAACAATCAGTTGTGAATCCTCAATCCTCAATAGAATATCCTCAATTCACAGGTTTCAATACTCAATACTCAACCTGCAATCTTCAAATCTCTATCCACAAACATCAATCCTCATCACTCAACACTCAACACTCAGTCCCCAATCCTCAATCTTCAAACCTCAATCCTCAATCCTCAATCCTCAATCCTCAATCTTCAATCCTCAACACTCAATCCTCAATCCTCAATCCTGAGTCCTCAAACCTCAATCCTGAATCCTCAATCCTGAATCCTCAATCTTCAGCCCTCAGTCCTCAACTATCAGTTGTGAATCCTCAATCCTCAATAGAATATCCTCAATTCACAGGTTTCAATACTCAATACTCAACCTGCAATCTTCAAATCTCTATCCACAAACATCAATTCTCATCACTCAACCCTCAACACTCAGTCCCCAATCCTCAATATTCAAACCTCAATCCTCAATCCTCCATCCTCAATCCTCAATCTTCAATCCTCAATACTCAACCTTCAATCCTCAATCCTCAATCCACGGTCCTCAATCCTCAATCGTCAATCTCCAATCCTGAATACTCAATCTTAAATCCTCAATCCTCGATCCTCGATCCTCAATCCTCAATCCTCAATCCTCATTCTTCAATCCTCAATACCCAATCCTCAATCTTAAATCCTCAATTATCAATCCTCAATTCGCGACACTCAATCCTAAGTCCTCAGTCCTCAAACCTCAATTCTGAATCCTCAATCCTGCATCCTCAATCTTCAGCCCTCAGTCCTCAACAATCAGGTGTCAATCCTGAATCCCCAATAGAATATCCTCAATTCACAGTTTTCAATAGTCAATACTCAATCTGCAATCTTCAAATCTCTATCCACAAACATCAACTCTCATCACTCAACCCTGAACCCTCAGCCCTCATTCTCAATCCTCAATCCACAATCGTCAAACCTAAATCCTCAACCGTCAGTCCTCGTCCTCAATCCTCAACACTCAATCCTCAATCCTCCCATCTTCAATCACCAATACTCAATCGTCAATCCTCAATCGCCAATCCTCAATGCTCAATCCTCAATCCTCAATATTCAACACTCAACACTCAACCATCAATCCTCAATACTCAATCATCAATCCTCAATCCTCAATCATCAATCCTCAATCATCAATCCTCAATCTTCAATACTCAATCCTCAATCCTCAATCCTCAATCCTCAATACTCAACCATCAATCCTCAATCCTCAAAAGTCAATAGAATATCCTTAATTATCAGGATTCTATACCTATACCTCAACCCTCAACCCTCAGCCCTCATTCTCAAGCCTCAATCCACAATCCTCAAACCTAAATCATCAACCGTCAGTCCTCGTCCTCAATCCTCAACACTCAATCCTCAATCCTCCCATCTTCAATCATCAATACTCAATCGTCAATCCTGAATCGTCAATCCTCAATGCTCAATCCTCAATCCTCAATATTCAACACTCAACCCTCAACCATCAATCCTCAATACTCAATCATCAATCCTAAATTCTCAACACTCAATATAATATCCTGACTTCTCATGGTTCAATACTCAATCCACAATATTCAGTAACCAAATATCAATCCTCAAACATCAATACTCAACACTCAATCCTCAACACTCAGTCCCCTCTCCTCAATCCTCCATCCTCAGTCCTCAAACCTCAAACCTGTATCCTCAATCGTGAATCCTCAATCTTCAGTCCTCAGTCCTCAACAATCAGTTGTCAATTCTCAATCCTCAATAGAATATCATCAATTCACAGTTTTCAATACTCAATACTCAATCTGCAATCTTCAAATCTCTATCCACAAACATCAATTCTCATCATTCAACCCTCATCACTCAGTCCCCAATCCTCAATCTTCAATCCTCAATCCTCAATCCTCAATCCTCGATCGTCAATCTTCAATCCTCAATACTCAATCTTCAATCCTCCATCCTCATTCCTCAATCCTCAATCCTCAATCCTCAATCGCCAGGCTTCAATCCTCAATACTCAACCTCCATTCCTCAATCCTCAATCCTCATTCCTCAATCCTCATTCTTCAATCCTCAATACCCAGTCCTCGATCTTCAATCCTCAATCCTCAATCCTCAACTCTCAATCCTCAATCCTCAAGCCTCAATCCTCAATCCTCAATCCTCAATCCTCAGTCCTCAAACCTCAGTCCTGAATCCTCAATCCTGAATCCTCAATCTTCAGCCCTCAGTCCTCAACAATCAGTTGTGAATCCTCAATCCTCAATAGAATATCCTCAATTCACAGGTTTCAATACTCAATACTCAACCTGCAATCTTCAAATCTCTATCCACAAATATCAATTCTCATCACTCAACACTCAACACTCAGTCCCCAATCCTCAATCTTCAAACCTCAATCCTCAATCCTCAATCCTCAATCCTCAATCTTCAATCCTCAATACTCAATCCTCAATCCTCAATCCTCAACCTCAAACCTCAATACTGAATCGTCAATCCTGAATCCTCAATCTTCAGCCCTCAGTCCTCAACTATCAGTTGTGAATCCTCAATCCTCAATAGAATATCCTCAATTCACAGGTTTCAATACTCAATACTCAACCTGCAATCCTCAAATCTCCATCCACAAACATCAATTCTCATCACTCAACCCTCAACACTCAGTCCCCAATCCTCATTATTCAAACCTCAATCCTCAATCCTCCATCCTCAATCCTCAATCTTCAATCCTCAATACTCAACCTTCAATCCTCAATCCTCAATCCACGGTCCTCAATCCTCAATCCTCAATCCTTAATCCTCATTCTTCAATCCTCAATACCCAATCCTCAATCTTAAATCCTCAATTATCAATCCTCAATTCGCGACACTCAATCCTAAGTCCTCAGTCCTCAAACCTCAATCCTGAATCCTCAATCCTGCATCCTCAATCTTCAGCCCTCAGTCCTCAACAATCAGTTGTCAATCCTCAATCCCCAATAGAATATCCTCAATTCACAGTTTTCAATAGTCAATACTCAATCTGCAATCTTCAAATCTCTATCCACAAACATCAACTCTCATACCTCAACCCTCAACCCACAGCCCTCATTCTCAATCCTCAATCCACAATCCTCAAACCTAAATACTCAACCGTCAGTCCTCGTCCTCAATCCTCAACACTCAATCCTCAATCCTCCCATCTTCAATCATCAATACTCAACACTCAATCCTCAACCATCAATCCTCAATACTCAATCATCAATCCTCAATTCTCAACACTCAATATAATATCCTGACTTCTCATGGTTCAATACTCAATCCACAATATTCAGTAATCAAATATCAATCCTCAAACATCAATACTCAACACTCAATCCTCAACACTCAGTCCCCTCTCCTCTATCCTCCATCCTCAGTCCTCAAACCTCAAACCTGTATCCTCAATCGTGAATCCTCAATCTTCAGTCCTCAGTCCTCAACAATCAGTCGTCAATTCTCAATCCTCAATAGAATATCATCAATTCACAGTTTTCAATACTCAATACTCAATCTGCAATCTTCAAATCTCTATCCACAAACATCAATTCTCATCATTCAACCCTCATCACTCAGTCCACAATCCTCAATCTTCAATCCTCAATCCTCAATCCTCAATCCTCGATCGTCAATCTTCAATCCTCAATACTCAATCTTCAATCCTCAATCCTCAATCCTCATTCCTCAATCCTCATTCTTCAATCCTCAATACCCAATCCTCAATCTTCAATCCTCAATCCTCAATCCTCAACTCTCAATCCTCAATCCTCAATCCTCAGTCCTCAGTCCTCAAACCTCAATCCTCAACCCTCAGCCCTCATCCTCAATCCTCAACCCTCAGCCCTCATCCTCAATCCTCAATCCTCAATCTTCATTCTTCAATCCTCAATCCTCAAGCCTCAATCCTCAATCCTCAATCCTCAGTCCTCGAACCTCAATCCTGAATCGTCAATCCTGAATCATCAATCTTCAGACCTCAGACCTCAACAGTCAGACGTCAATCCTCAATCCTCAATAGAATATCATCAATTCACAGTTTTCAATACTCAATACTCAATCTGCAATCTTCAAATCTCTATCCACAAACATCAGTTCTCATCACTGAACCCTCAACACTCAGTCCCCAATCCTCAATCTTCAATCCTCAATCCTCAATCCTCAATCCTCAATCCTCAATCTTCAATCCTCAATACTCAATCTTCAATCCTCAATCCTCAATCCACAATCCTCAATCCTCACACTTGAATCCACAATACCCAATCCTCAATCTTCAATCCTCAATCCTCAATCCTCAATTCTCAATCCTCAATCCTCAGTCCTCAAACCTCAATCCTCAACACTCAGCCCTCATCCTCAATCCTCAATCGACAATCCGCAATCCTCAATCTTCAATCCTCAATCCTCAATCCTCAATCCTCTATCCTCAATCCTCAATCCTCAATCCTCAATCCTCAATCCTTAATCCTCAATCTTCAATCCTCAATCCTGAACCCTCGATCCTCAACCCTCCATCCTCAATAAAATATACCCAATTCTCAGTTTTCAATACTCAATTAGCAACATTCATACCTCAATCTACAAACAACAATTCTGGACCCACAATCCTCAACCCTCAGTCCTCAATCTTCAATCCTCAGTCCTCAATCCTCAATCCTCAATCCTCAATCCTCAATCCTCAATCCTCAATCCTCAGTCCTCAAACCACAGTCCTCAATCATCAATCCTCAGTTCATAACCCTTAATCCTCAATCTTCAATCCTGAATCTTCAATACTCAACATTCAATCCTCAATCCTCAATCCCCAATATTCAATGCGCAATCCTCAATTATCAAACCACAATCCTCAACCCGCAGTCCTCAATCCTCAATCCCCAATCCTCAATCCTCAATCCTCAATTCTCAAACCTCAATCCTCAATCCTCAATACTCAATCTTCAATCCTCAATCCTCAGTCCTCAATCTTCAATCCTCAATGCTCAATCCTCAACACTCAATCCTCAGTCCTCAATCCTCAATCCTCAATCCTCAAACCTCAATCCTCAATCCTCAAACCTCAATCCTCAATCTTCAATCCTCAATACTCAATCTTCAATCCTCAATCCTCAATCCTCGATCCTCAATCCTGAATCCTCAAACCTCAATCCTCAATCTTCAATCCTCAATACTCAATCTTCAATCTTCAATCCTCAATCCTCAATCCTCAGTCCTCAATCTTCAATCCTCAATGCTCAATGCTCAATCCTCAATCCTCAGTCCTCAATCCTCAATCCTCAATCCTCGAACCTCAATCCTGAATCCTCAAACCTCAATCCTCAATCTTCAATCCTCAATACTCAATCTTCAATCCTCAATCCTCAATCCTCAATCCTCAATCCTCAATCCTCAATACTCAATCTTCAATCCTCAATCCTCAGTCCTCAATCTTCAATCCTCAATGCTCAATCCTCAACACTCAATCCTCAGTCCTCAATCCTCAATCCTCAGTCCTCAGCCCTCAAACCTCAATCCTCAACCCTCAGCCCTCATCCTCAATCCTCAATCCTCAATCCTCAATCCTCAATCTTCAATCCTCAATACTCAATATTCAATCCTCAATCCTCAGTCCTCAATCTTCAATCCTCAATGCTCAATCCTCAATCCTCAATCCTCAGTCCTCAATCCTCAATCCTCAATCCTCAAACCTCAATCCTCAATCCTTAATCCTCAATCCTCAATCCTCCATCCTCAACAAAATATCCCCAATTCTCAGTATTCAATACTCAATCAGCAACCTTGATACCTCTATCTACAAACAACAATTCTGGACCCACAATCCTCAACCCTCAGTCCTCAATCTTCAATCCTCAGTCCTCAATCCTCAGTCCTCAAACCTCTGTCCTCAATTATCAAACCACAATCCTCAACCCGCAGTCCTCAATCCTCAATCCCCAATCCTCAATCCTCAATCCTCAATTCTCAAAACTCAATCCTCAATCCTCAATACTCAATCTTCAATCCTCAATCCTCAGTCCTCAATCTTCAATCCTCAATGCTCAATCCTCAACCCTCAATCCTCAGTCCTCAATCCTCAATCCTCAATCCTCAAACATCAATCCTCAATCCTCAAACCTCAATCCTCAATCCTCAATCCTCAATCCCCAGTCCTCAATCCTCAATCCTCAATCCTCGAACCTCAATCCTGAATCCTCAAACCTCAATCCTCAATCTTCAATCCTCAATACTCAATCTTCAATCCTCAATCCTCAATCCTCAATCCTCAATCCTCAATCCTCAATCCAAAATCTTCAATCCTCAATCCTCGATCCTCAATCCTCAACCCTCAATCCTCAATGTTCAGTCCTCAATACCGAATCCTCAATCTTCAATCCTCAATCCTCAACCTTCAATCCTCAATCCTCAATCCTCAATCCTCAATCCTCAATCCTCAATCCAAAATCTTCAATCCTCAATCCTCGATCCTTAATCCTCAACCCTCAATCCTCAATGTTCAGTCCTCAATACCGTATCCTGAATCTTCAATCCTCAATCCTCAATCTTCAATCCTCAATCTTAATCTCCGATCCTCAATACTCAAACTTCAATCCTCAATCCTCAATCCTCAATCCTCAATCCTCAATCTTCAATCCTCAATACTCAATCTTCAATCCTCAATCCTCAATCCTCAATCCTCAATCCTCAATCCCCAATCTTCAATCCTCAATACTCAATCTGCAATCCTCAATCCTCAGTCCTCACTCCTCAATCCTCAATACCGAATCCTCAATCTTCAATCCTAAATCCTCAATCCTCAACTCTCAATCCTCAATCCTCAATCCTCAGACTTCAAACATCAATACTCAACCCTCAGTCCTCGTCCTCAATCGACAACCCTCAATCCTCAATCCTCAATCCTCAACCCTCAATCCTCAATGTTCAATCCTCAATACCCAATCCTCAATCTTCGGTCCTCAATCCTCAATCCTCAATCCTCAATCCTCAATCCTCAATCCTCAATCCTCAGTCCTCAATCCTCAGTCCTGAATCCTCAATCCTGAATCCTCAATCTTCAGCCCTCAGTCCTCAACAGTCAGTTGTGAATCCTCAATCCTCAATAGAATATCCTCAATTCACAGGTTTCAATACTCAATACTCAACCTGCAATCTTCAAATCTCTATCGACAAACATCAATTCTCATCACTCAACACTCAACACTCAGTCCCCAATCCTCAATCTTCAAACCTCAAACCTCAATACTCAATCCTCAATCCTCAATCTTCAATCCTCAATACTCAATCCTCAATCCTCAATCCTCAGTCCTCAAACCTCAATCCTGAATCCTCAATCCTGAATCCTCAATCTTCAGCCCTCAGTCCTCAACTATCAGTTGTGAATCCTCAATCCTCAATAGAATATCCTCAATTCACAGGTTTCAATACTCAATACTCAACCTGCAATCTTCAAATCTCTATCCACAAACATCAATCCTCATCACTCAACCCTCAACACTCAGTCCCCAATACTCAATATTCAAACCTCATTTCTCAATCCTCAATCCCCAGTCCTCAGTCCTCAAACCTCAATCCTCTACCCTCATCCCTCATCCTCAATCCTCAATCGACAATCCGCAATCCTCAATCTTCAATCCTCAATCCTCAATCCTCAATCCTCAATCCTCAGTCCTCAAACCTCAATCCTGAATCCTCAATCCTGAATCCTCAATCTTCAGCCCTCAGTCCACAACAATCCGTTGTTAATCCTCAATCCTCAATAGAATATCCTCAGTTCACAGTTTTCAATACTCAACACTCAATCTGCAATCTTCAAATCTCTATCCACAAACATCAATTTTCATCACTCAACCCTGAACACTCAGTCCTCAATTTTCAATCCTCAATCCTCAATTCTCAATCTTCAATCCTCAATACTGAATCTTCAATCCTCAATCCTCAATCCTCAATCCTCAATTCTCAATCCTCAATCCTCAGTCCTCAATCTTCAATCCTCAATACTCAATCTTCTGTAATCAATCCTCAATTCTCAATTCTCAATACTCAATCCTCAATCGTCAATCCTCAATCCCCAATCCTCAATCTTCTATCCTCAATCCTCAATCCTCAATCCTCAATACTCAATCTTCAATCCACAATACTCAATCTTCAATCCTCAATCCTCAATCCTCAATCCTCAATCCTCAATCCTCAATCCTCAATCTTCAATCCTCAATACTCAGTCTTCAATCCTCAATCCTCAATCCTCAATCCTCAATCCTCATTCGTCAATAATCAATACCCAATCCTCAATCTTCAATCCTCAATCCTCAATCCTCAATTCTCAATCCTCAATCCTCAATCCTCAGACCTCAAACAGCAATAGTCAACCCTCAGTCCTCGTCCTCAATACACAACCATCAATACTCAATCGTCAATCTTCAATCTTCAATATTCAATCTTCAGTCCTCAATCCTCAATCCTCGATCCTCAATCCTAAATCCTCAATATTCAAACAGCAATACCCAATCCTCAATCTTCAATCCGCAATCCTCAATCATCAATCCTCAATCCTCAATCCTCAATCCTCAATCCTCAGTCCTCAAACCTCAAACCTGAATCCCCAATCCTGAATCCTCAATCTTCAGACCTCAGTCCTCAACAATCAGTTGTCAATTCACAATCCTCAATAGAAGATCATCAATTCACAGTTTTCAATACACAATACTCAATCTGCAATCTTCAAATCTCTATCCACAAACATCAATTCTCATCATTCAACCCTCAACACTCAGTCCCCAATCCTCAATCTTCAATCCTCAATCCTCAAACCGCAATCATCAATACTCAACCTTCAATCCTCAATACTCAATCATCAATCCTCAATCTTCAATCCTCAATCCTCAATGCTCAATCCTCAATCCTCAATCATCAATCTTCAATCCTCAATACTCAATCTTCAATCCTCAATCCTCAATCCTCGATCCTCAATCCTCAATCCTCAATCCAAAATCTTCAATCCTCAATACTCAATCTGCAATCCTCAATCCTCAGTCCTCACTCCTCAATACTCATTCTTCAATCCTCAATACCGAATCCTCAATCTTCAATCCTAAATCCTCAATCCTCAATTCTCAATCCTCAAACCTCAATCCTCAGACTTCAAACATAATACTGAATCCTCAGTCCTCGTCCTCAATCGACAACCCTCAATCCTCAATCCTCAATCTTCAATAATTAATAAACAATCTTCAATCCTCAATCCTCGATCCTCAATCCTCAACCCTCAATCCTCAATGTTCAGTCCTCAATACCGAATCCTCAATCTTCAATCCTCAATACTCAATCTGCAATCCTCAATCCTCAGTCCTCACTCCTCAATCCTCATTCTTCAATCCTCAATACCGAATCCTCAATCTTCAATCCTAAATCCTCAATCCTCAACTCTCAATCCTCAATCCTCAATCCTCAGACTTCAAACATCAATACTCAACCCTCAGTCCTCGTCCTCAATCGACAACCCTCAATACTCAATCCTCAATCTTCAATCATTAATATTCAATCTTCAATCCTCAATCCTCAATCCTCAATCCTCAACCCTCAATCCTCAATGTTCAATCCTCAATACCCAATCCTCAATCTTCAATCCTCAATCCTCAATCCTCAATCCTCAATCCTCAATCCTCAATCCTCAATCCTCAGTCCTCAAACCTCAGTCCTGAATCCTCAATCCTGAATCCTCAATCTTCAGCCCTCAGTCCTCAACAATCAGTTGTGAATCCTCAATCCTCAATAGAATATCCTCAATTCACAGGTTTCAATACTCAATACTCAACCTGCAATCTTCAAATCTCTATTCACAAACATCAATTCTCATCACTCAACACTCAACACTCAGTCCCCAATCCTCAATCTTCAAACCTCAATCCTCAATCCTCAATCCTCAATCCTCAATCTTCAATCCTCAACACTCAATCCTCAATCCTCAATCCTCAGTCCTCAAACCTCAATCCTGAATCCTCAATCCTGAATCCTGAATCTTCAGCCCTCAGTCCTCAACTATCAGTTGTGAATCCTCAATCCTCAATAGAATATCCTCAATTCACAGGTTTCAATACTCAATACTCAACCTGCAATCTTCAAATCTCTATCCACAAACATCAATTCTCATCACTCAACCCTCAACACTCAGTCCCCAATCCTCAATATTCAAACCTCAATCCTCAATCCTCCATCCTCAATCCTCAATCTTCAATCCTCAATACTCAACCTTCAATCCTCAATCCTCAATCCACGGTCCTCAATCCTCAATCGTCAATCTCCAATCCTGAATACTCAATCTTAAATGCTCAATCCTCGATCCTCGATCCTCAATCCTCAATCCTCAATCCTCATTCTTCAATCCTCAATACCCAATCCTCAATCTTAAATCCTCAATTATCAATCCTCAATTCGCGACACTCAATCCTAAGTCCTCAGTCCTCAAACCTCAATTCTGAATCCTCAATCCTGCATCCTCAATCTTCAGCCCTCAGTCCTCAACAATCAGTTGTCAATCCTGAATCCCCAATAGAACATCCTCAATCCACAGTTTTCAATAGTCAATACTCAATCTGCAATCTTCAAATCTCTATCCACAAACATCAACTCTCATCACTCAACCCTGAACCCTCAGCCCTCATTCTCAATCCTCAATCCACAATCGTCAAACCTAAATCCTCAACCGTCAGTCCTCGTCCTCAATCCTCAACACTCAATCCTCAATCCTCCCATCTTCAATCAAAAATACTCAATCGTCAATCCTCAATCGTCAATCCTCAATGCTCAATCCTCAATCCTCAATATTCAACACTCAACACTCAACCATCAATCCTCAATACTCAATCATCAATCCTCAATCCTCAATCATCAATCCTCAATCATCAATCCTCAATCTTCAATACTCAATCCTCAATCCTCAATCCTCAATCCTCAATACTCAACCATCAATCCTCAATCCTCAAAGGTCAATAGAATATCCTTAATTATCAGGATTCTATACTCATACCTCAACCCTCAACCCTCAGCCCTCATTCTCAATCCTCAATCCACAATCCTCAAACCTAAATCCTCAACCGTCAGTCCTCGTCCTCAATCCTCAACACTCAATCCTCAATCCTCCCATCTTCAATCATCAATACTCAATCGTCAATCCTGAATCCTCAATCTTCAGCCCTCAGTCCTCAACTATCAGTTGTGAATCCTCAATCCTCAATAGAATATCCTCAATTCACAGGTTTCAATACTCAATACTCAACCTGCAATCCTCAAATCTCCATCCACAAACATCAATTCTCATCACTCAACCCTCAACACTCAGTCCCCAATCCTCAATATTCAAACCTCAATCCTCAATCCTCCATCCTCAATCCTCAATCTTCAATCCTCAATACTCAACCTTCAATCCTCAATCCTCAATCCACGGTCCTCAATCCTCAATCGTCAATCTCCAATCCTGAATACTCAATCTTAAATCCTCAATTATCAATCCTCAATTCGCGACACTCAATCCTAAGTCCTCAGTCCTCAAACCTCAATCCTGAATCCTCAATCCTGCATCCTCAATCTTCACCCCTCAGTCCTCAACAATCAGTTGTCAATCATCAATCCCCAATAGAATATCCTCAATTCACAGTTTTCAATAGTCAACACTCAATCTGCAATCTTCAAATCTCTATCCACAAACATCAACTCTCATCACTCAACCCTGAACCCTCAGCCCTCATTCTCAATCCTCAATCCACAATCGTCAAACCTAAATCCCCAACCGTCAGTCCTCGTCCTCAATCCTCAACACTCAATCCTCAATCCTCCCATCTTCTATCACCAATACTCAATCGTCAATCCTCAATCGTCAGTCCTCAATGCTCAATCCTCAATCCTCAATATTCAACACTCAACACTCAACCATCAATCCTCAATACTCAATCCTCAATCCTCAATCCTCAATACTCAACCATCAATCCTCAATCCTCAAAAGTCAATAGAATATCCTTAATTATCAGGATTCTATACTCATACCTCAACGCTCAACCCACAGCCCTCATTCTCAATCCTCAATCCACAATCCTCAAACCTAAATACTCAACCGTCAGTCCTCGTCCTCAATCCTCAACACTCAATCCTCAATCCTCCCATCTTCAATCATCAATACTCAACACTCAATCCTCAACCATCAATCCTCAATACTTAATCATCAATCCTCAATTCTCAACACTCAATATAATATCCTGACTTCTCATGGTTCAATACTCAATCCACAATATTCAGTAATCAAATATCAATCCTCAAACATCAATACTCAGCACTCAATCGTCAACACTCAGTCCCCTCTCCTCAATCCTCCATCCTCAGTCCTCAAACCTCAAACCTGTATCCTCAATCGTGAATCCTCAATCTTCAGTCCTCAGTCCTCAACAATCAGTCGTCAATTCTCAATCCTCAATAGAATATCATCAATTCACAGTTTTCAATACTCAATACTCAATCTGCAATCTTCAAATCTCTATCCACAAACATCAATTCTCATCATTCAACGCTCATCACTCAGTCCCCAATCCTCAATCTTCAATCCTCAATCCTCAATCCTCAATCCTCGATCGTCAATCTTCAATCCTCAATACTCAATCTTCAATCCTCCATCCTCATTCCTCAATCCTCAATCCTCAATCCTCAATCGCCAGGCTTCAATCCTCAATACACAACCTTCATTCCTCAATCCTCAATCCTCATTCCTCAATCCTCATTCTTCAATCCTCAATACCCAATCCTCAATCTTCAATCCTCAATCCTCAATCCTCAACTCTCAATCCTCAATCCTCAATCCTCAGTCCTCAGTCCTCAAACCTCAATCCTCAACCCTCAGCCCTCATCCTCAATCCTCAACCCTCAGCCCTCATCCTCAATCCTCAATCCTCAATCTTCATTCTTCAATCCTCAATCCTCAAGCCTCAATCCTCAATCCTCAATCCTCAATCCAAAATCTTCAATCCTCAATACTCAATCTGCAATCCTCAATCCTCAGTCCTCACTCCTCAATACTCATTCTTCAATCCTCAATACCGAATCCACAATCTTCAATCCTCAATCCTCAAACCTCAATTCTCAATCCTCAAACCTCAATCCTCAGACTTCAAACATAATATTGAATCCTCAGTCCTTGTCCTCAATCGACAACCCTCAATCCTCAATCCTCAATCTTCAATAATTAATAAACAATCTTCAATCCTCAATCCTCGATCCTCAATCCTCAACCCTCAATCCTCAATGTTCAGTCCTCAATACCGAATCCTCAATCTTCAATCCTCAATCCTCAATCTTCAATCCTCAATCTTAATCTCCAAACCTCAATACTCAAACTTCAATCCTCAATCCTCAATCCTCAATCCTCAATCCTCAATCTTCAATCCTCAATACTCAATCTTCAATCCTCAATCCTCAATCCTCAATCCTCAATCCTCAATCCCCAATCTTCAATCCTCAATACTCAATCTGCAATCCTCAATCCTCAGTCCTCACTCCTCAATCCTCATTCTTCAATCCTCAATACCGAATCCTCAATCTTCAATCCTAAATCCTCAATCCTCAACTCTCAACCCTCAATCCTCAATCCTCAGACTTCAAACATCAATACTCAACCCTCAGTCCTCGTCCTCAATCGACAACCCTCAATCCTCAATCCTCAATCTTCAATCATTAATATTCAATCTTCAATCCTCAATCCTCAATCCTCAATCCTCAACCCTCAATCCTCAATGTTCAATCCTCAATACCCAATCCTCAATCTTCAATCCTCAATCCTCAATCCTCAATCCTCAATCCTCAATCCTCAATCCTCAATCCTCAGTCCTCAAACCTCAGTCCTGAATCCTCAATCCTTAATCCTCAATCTTCAGTCCTCAGTCCTCAACAATCAGTTGTGAATCCTCAATCCTCAATAGAATATCCTCAATTCAAAGGTTTCAATACTCAATACTCAACCTGCAATCTTCAAATCTCTATCCACAAACATCAATTCTCATCACTCAACACTCAACACTCAGTCGCCAATCCTCAATCTTCAAACCTCAATCCTCAATCCTCAATCCTCAATCCTCAATCTTCAATCCTCAATACTCAATCCTCAATCCTCAATCCTCAGTCCTCAAACCTCAATCCTGAATCCTCAATCCTGAATCCTCAATCTTCAGCCCTCAGTCCTCAACTATCAGTTGTGGATCCTCAATCCTCAATAGAATATCCTCAATTCACAGGTTTCAATACTCAATACTCAACCTGCAATCTTCAAATCTCTATCCACAAACATCAATTCTCATCACTCAACCCTCAACACTCAGTCCCCAATCCTCAATATTCAAACCTCAATCCTCAATCCTCCATCCTCAATCCTCAATCTTCAATCCTCAATACTCAACCTTGAATCCTCAATCCTCAATCCACGGTCCTCAATCCTCAATCGTCAATCTCCAATCCTGAATACTCAATCTTTAATCCTCAATCCTCGATCCTCGATCCTCAATCCTCAATCCTCAATCCTCATTCTTCAATCCTCAATACCCAATCCTCAATCTTAAATCCTCAATTATCAATCCTCAATTCGCGACACTCAATCCTAAGTCCTCAGTCCTCAAACCTCAATTCTGAATCCTCAATCCTGCATCCCCAATCTTCAGCCCTCAGTCCTCAACAATCAGTTGTCAATCCTGAATCCCCAATAGAATATCCTCAATCCACAGTTTTCAACAGTCAATACTCAATCTGCAATCTTCAAATCTCTATCCACAAACATCAACTCTCATCACTCAACCCTGAACCATCAGCCCTCATTCTCAATGCTCAATCCACAATCGTCAAACCTAAATCCTCAACCGTCAGTCCTCGTCCTCAATCCTCAACACTCAATCCTCAATCCTCCCATCTTCAATCACCAATACTCAATCGTCAATCCTCAATCGTCAATCCTCAATGCTCAATCCTCAATCCTCAATATTCAACACTCAACACTCAACCATCAATCCTCAATACTCAATCATCAATCCTCAATCCTCAATCATCAATCCTTAATCATCAATCCTCAATCTTCAATACTCAATCCTCAATCCTCAATCCTCAATCCTCAATACTCAACCATCAATCCTCAATCCTCAAAAGTCAATAGAATATCCTTAATTATCAGGATTCTATACTCATACCTCAACCCTCAACCCTCAGCCCTCATTCTCAATCCTCAATCCACAATCCTCAAACCTAAATCCTCAACCGTCAGTACTCGTCCTCAATCCTCAACACTCAATCCTCAATCCTCCCATCTTCAATCATCAATACTCAATCGTCAATCCTGAATCGTCAATCCTCAATGTTCAATCCTCAATCCTCAATATTCAACACTCAACCCTCAACAATCAATCCTCAATACTCAATCATCAATCCTTAATTCTCAACACTCAATATAATATCCTGACTTCTCATGGTTCAATACTCAATCCACAGTATTCAGTAACCAAATATCAATCCTCAAACATCAATACTCAACACTCAATCCTCAACACTCAGTCCCCTCTCCTCAATCCTCCATCCTCAGTCCTCAAACCTCAAACCTGTATCCTCAATCGTGAATCCTCAATCTTCAGTCCTCAGTCCTCAACAATCAGTTGTCAATTCTCAATCCTCAATAGAATATCATCAATTCACAGTTTTCAATACTCAATACTCAATCTGCAATCTTCAAATCTCTATCCACAAACATCAATACTCATCATTCAACCCTCATCACTCAGTCCCCAATCCTCAATCTTCAATCCTCAATCCTCAATCCTCAATCCTCGATCGTCAATCTTCAATCCTCAATACTCAATCTTCAATCCTCCATCCTCATTCCTCAATCCTCAATCCTCAATCCTCAATCGCCAGGCTTCAATCCTCAATACTCAACCTTCATTCCTCAATCCTCAATCCTCATTCCTCAATCCTCATTCTTCAATCCTCAATACCCAATCCTCAATCTTCAATCCTCAATCCTCAATCCTCAACTCTCAATCCTCAATCCTCAGTCCTCAGTCCTCAAACCTCAATCCTCAACCCTCAGCCCTCATCCTCAATCCTCAACCCTCAGCCCTCATCCTCAATCCTCAATCCTCAATCTTCATTCTTCAATCCTCAATCCTCAAGCCTCAATCCTCAATCCTCAATCCTCAGTCCTTGAACCTCAATCCTGAATCGTCAATCCTGAATCCTCAATCTTCAGACCTCAGACCTCAACAGTCAGACGTCAATCCTCAATCCTCAATAGAACATCATCAATTCACAGTTTTCATTACTAAATACTCAATCTGCAATCTTCAAATCTCTCTCCACAAACATCAATTCTCATCACTCAACCCTCACTACTCAGTCCCCAATCCTCAATATTCAATCCTCAATCCTCAATACTCAATCCACAATCCTCAGCCTTCAATCCTCAATACTCAATCTTAAATGCTCATTCCTTAATCCTCAATCCTCAATTCTCGATCCTCAATCGTCAACCATCATTCCTCAATACTCAATCTTCAATCCTCAGTCCTCAATCCTCATTCTTCAATCCTCAATACCCAATCTTCAATCTTCAATCCACAATCCTCAATCCTCAATTCTCAATCCTCAATCCTCAGTCCTCAGCCCTCAAACCTCAATCCTCAACCCTCAGCCCTCATCCTCAATCCTCAATCCTCAATACTCAATCCTCAATCCTCAATCCTCAGTCCTCAAACCTCAATACTGAATCGTCAATCCTGAATCCTCAATCTTCAGCCCTCAGTCCTCAACTATCAGTTGTGAATCCTCAATCCTCAATAGAATATCCTCAATTCACAGGTTTCAATACTCAATACTCAACCTGCAATCCTCAAATCTCCATCCACAAACATCAATTCTCATCACTCAACCCTCAACACTCAGTCCCCAATCCTCAATATTCAAACCTCAATCCTCAATCCTCCATCCTCAATCCTCAATCTTCAATCATCAATACTCAACCTTCAATCCTCAATCCTCAATCCACGGTCCTCAATCCTCAATCGTCAATCTCCAATCCTGAATACTCAATCTTAAATCCTCAATCCTCAATCCTCAATCCTCAATCCTTAATCCTCATTCTTCAATCCTCAATACCCAATCCTCAATCTTAAATCCTCAATTATCAATCCTCAATTCGCGACACTCAATCCTAAGTCCTCAGTCCTCAAACCTCAATCCTGAATCCTCAATCCTGCATCCTCAATCTTCAGCCCTCAGTCCTCAACAATCAGTTGTCAATCCTCAATCCCCAATGGAATATCCTCAATTCACAGTTTTCAATAGTCAATACTCAATCTGCAATCTTCAAATCTCTATCCACAAACTTCAACTCTCATCACTCAACCCTGAACCCTCAGCCCTCATTCTCAATCCTCAATCCACAATCGTCAAACCTAAATCCTCAACCGTCAGTCCTCGTCCTCAATCCTCAACACTCAATCCTCAATCCTCCCATCTTCAATCACCAATACTCAATCGTCAATCCTCAATCGTCAATCCTCAATGCTCAATCCTCAATACTCAACCATCAATCCTCAATCCTCAAAAGTCAATAGAATATCCTTAATTATCAGGATTCTATACTCATACCTCAACCCTCAACCCACAGCCCTCATTCTCAATCCTCAATCCACAATCCGCAAACCTAAATACTCAACCGTCAGTCCTCGTCCTCAATCCTCAACACTCAATCCTCAATCCTCCCATCTTCAATCATCAATACTCAACACTCAATCCTCAACCATCAATCCTCAATACTCAATCATCAATCCCCAATTCTCAACACTCAATATAATATCCTGACTTCTCATGGTTCAATACTCAATCCACAATATTCAGTAATCAAATATCAATCCTCAAACATCAATACTCAACACTCAATCCTCAACACTCAGTCCCCTCTCCTCAATACTCCATCCTCAGTCCTCAAACCTCAAACCTGTATCCTCAATCGTGAATCCTCAATGTTCAGTCCTCAGTCCTCAACAATCAGTCGTCAATTCTCAATCCTCAATAGAATATCATCAATTCACAGTTTTCAATACTCAATACTCAATCTGCAATCTTCAAACCTCTATCCACAAACATCAATTCTCATCATTCAACCCTCATCACTCAGTCCCCAATCCTCAATCTTCAATCCTCAATCCTCAATCCTCAATCCTCGATCGTCAAACTTCAATCCTCAATACTCAATCTTCAATCCCCCATCCTCATTCCTCAATCCTCAATCCTCAATCCTCAATCGCCAGGCTTCAATCCTCAATACTCAACCTTCATTCCTCAATCCTCAATCCTCATTCCTCAATCCTCATTCTTCAATCCTCAATGCCCAATCCTCAATCTTCAATCCTCAATCCTCAATCCTCAACTCTCAATCCTCAATCCTCAATCCTCAGTCCTCAGTCCTCAAACCTCAATCCTCAACCCTCAGCCCTCATCCTCAATCCTCAACCCTCAGCCCTCATCCTCAATCCTCAATCCTAAATCTTCATTCTTCAATCCTCAATCCTCAAGCCTCAATCCTCAATCCTCAATCCTCAGTCCTCGAACCTCAATCCTGAATCGTCAATCCTGAATCCTCAATCTTCAGCCCTCAGTCCTCAACTATCAGTTGTGAATCCTCAATCCTCAATAGAATATCCTCAATTCACAGGTTTCAATACTCAATACTCAACCTGCAATCTTCAAATCTCTATCGACAAACATCAATTCTCATCACTCAACACTCAACACTCAGTCCCCAATCCTCAATCTTCAATCCTCAATCCTCAATTCTCAATCCTCGATCGTCAATCTTCAATCCTCAATACTCAATACCCAGTCCTCAATCTTCAATCCTCCATCCTCATTCCTCAATCCTCAATCCTCAATCCTCAATCGCCAGGCTTCAATCCTCAATACTCAACCTTCATTCCTCAATCCTCAATCCTCATTCCTCAATCCTCATTCTTCAATCCTCAATACCCAGTCCTCAATCTTCAATCCTCAATCCTCAATCCTCAACTCTCAATCCTCAATCCTCAGTCCTCAGTCCTCAAACCTCAATCCTCAACCCTCAGCCCTCATCCTCAATCCTCAACCCTCAGCCCTCATCCTCAATCCTCAATCCTCAATCTTCATTCTTCAATCCTCAATCCTCAAGCCTCAATCCTCAATCCTCAATCCTCAGTCCTTGAACCTCAATCCTGAATCGCCAATCCTGAATCCTCAATCTTCAGACCTCAGACCTCAACAGTCAGACGTCAATCCTCAATCCTCAATAGAACATCATCAATTCACAGTTTTCATTACTAAATACTCAATCTGCAATCTTCAAATCTCTATCCACAAACATCAATTCTCATCACTCAACCCTCACTACTCAGTCCCCAATCCTCAATATTCAATCCTCAATCCTCAATCCTCAATCCACAATCCTCAGCCTTCAATCCTCAATACTCAATCTTAAATGCTCAATCTTCAATCCTCAATCCTCAGTCCTCACTCCTCAATACTCATTCTTCAATCCTCAATACCGAATCCTCAATCTTCAATCCTCAATCCTCAATCCTCAATTCTCAATCCTCAAACCTCAATCCTCAGACTTCAAACATAATACTGAATCCTCAGTCCTCGTCCTCAATCGACAACCCTCAATCCTCAATCCTCAATCTTCAATAATTAATAAACAATCTTCAATCCTCGATCCTCGATCCTCAATCCTCAACCCTCAATCCTCAATGTTCAGTCCTCAATACCGAATCCTCAATCTTCAATCCTCAATCCTCAATCTTCAATCCTCAATCTTAATCTCCAAACCTCAATACTCAAACTTCAATCCTCAATCCTCAATCCTCAATCCTCAATCCTCAATCTTCAATCCTCAATACTCAATCTTCAATCCTCAATCCTCAATCCTCAATCCTCAATCCTCAATCCCCAATCTTCAATCCTCAATACTCAATCTGCAATCCTCAATCCTCAGTCCTCACTCCTCAATCCTCATTCTTCAATCCTAAATCCTCAATCCTCAACTCTCAATCCTCAATCCTCAATCCTCAGACTTCAAACATCAATACTCAACCCTCAGTCCTCGTCCTCAATCGACAACCCTCAATC
Source organism: Calliopsis andreniformis (assembly GCF_051401765.1). Classification (NCBI taxonomy): domain Eukaryota; kingdom Metazoa; phylum Arthropoda; class Insecta; order Hymenoptera; family Andrenidae; genus Calliopsis; species Calliopsis andreniformis. The sequence continues at coordinate 4,285,749 of NW_027480440.1, forward strand.
CTCAATCCTCAATCTTCAATCATTAATATTCAATCTTCAATCCTCAATCCTCAATCCTCAATCCTCAACCCTCAATCCTCAATGTTCAATCCTCAATACCCAATCCTCAATCTTCAATCCTCAATCCTCAATCCTCAATCCTCAATCCTCAATCCTCAATCCTCAGTCCTCAAACCACAGTCCTGAATCCTCAGTCCTGAATCCTCAATCTTCAGCCCTCAGTCCTCAACAATCAGTCGTGAATCCACAATCCTCAATAGAATATCCTCAATTCACAGGTTTCAATACTCAATACTCAACCTGCAATCTTCAAATCTCTATCCACAAACATCAATTCTCATCACTCAACACTCAACACTCAGTCCCCAATCCTCAATCCTCAATCGTCAATCTTCAATCCTCAATACTCAATCCTCAATCCTCAATCCTCAGTCCTCAAACCTCAATCCTGAATCCTCAATCCTGAATCCTCAATCTTCAGCCCTCAGTCCTCAACTATCAGTTGTGAATCCTCAATCCTCAATAGAATATCCTCAATTCACAGGTTTCAATACTCAATACTCAACCTGCAATCTTCAAATCTCTATCCACAAACATCAATTCTCATCGCTCAACCCTCAACACTCAGTCCCCAATCCTCAATATTCAAACCTCAATCCTCAATCCTCCATCCTCAATCCTCAATCTTCAATCCTCAATACTCAACCTTCAATCCTCAATCCTCAATCCACGGTCCTCAATCCTCAATCGTCAATCTCCAATCCTGAATACTCAATCTTAAATCCTCAATCCTCGATCCTCGATCCTCAATCCTCAATCCTCAATCCTCATTCTTCAATCCTCAATACCCAATCCTCAATCTTAAATCCTCAATTATCAATCCTCAATTCGCGACACTCAATCCTAAGTCCTCAGTCCTCAAACCTCAATTCTGAATCCTCAATCCTGCATCCTCAATCTTCAGCCCTCAGTCCTCAACAATCAGTTGTCAATCCTGAATCCCCAATAGAATATCCTCAATTCACAGTTCTCAATAGTCAATACTCAATCTGCAATCTTCAAATCTCTATCCACAAACATCAACTCTCATCACTCAACCCTGAACCCTCAGCCCTCATTCTCAATCCTCAATCCACAGTCGTCAAACCTAAATCCTCAACCGTCAGTCCTCGTCCTCAATCCTCAACACTCAATCCTCAATCCTCCCATCTTCAATCACCAATACTCAATCGTCAATCCTCAATCGTCAATCCTCAATGCTCAATCCTCAACCCTCAATATTCAACACTCAACACTCAACCATCAATCCTCAATACTCAATCCTCAATCCTCAATCCTCAGTCCTCAGTCCTCAAACCTCAATCCTCAACCCTCAGCCCTCATCCTCAATCCTCAACCCTCAGCCCTCATCCTCAATCCTCAATCCTAAATCTTCATTCTTCAATCCTCAATCCTCAATCCTCAATCCTCAATCCTCAATCCCCAATCTTCAATCCTCAATACTCAATCTGCAATCCTCAATCCTCAGTCCTCACTCCTCAATCCTCATTCTTCAATCCTCAATACCGAATCCTCAATCTTCAATCCTAAATCCTCAATCCTCAACTCTCAACCCTCAATCCTCAATCCTCAGACTTCAAACATCAATACTCAACCCTCAGTCCTCGTCCTCAATCGACAACCCTCAATCCTCAATCCTCAATCTTCAATCATTAATATTCAATCTTCAATCCTCAATCCTCAATCCTCAATCCTCAACCCTCAATCCTCAATGTTCAATCCTCAATACCCAATCCTCAATCTTCAATCCTCAATCCTCAATCCTCAATCCTCAATCCTCAATCCTCAATCCTCAATCCTCAATTCTCAATCCTCAAACCTCAATCCTCAGACTTCAAACATAATATTGAATCCTCAGTCCTTGTCCTCAATCGACAACCCTCAATCCTCAATCCTCAATCTTCAATAATTAATAAACAATCTTCAATCCTCAATCCTCGATCCTCAATCCTCAACCCTCAATCCTCAATGTTCAGTCCTCAATACCGAATCCTCAATCTTCAATCCTCAATCCTCAATCTTCAATCCTCAATCTTAATCTCCAAACCTCAATACTCAAACTTCAATCCTCAATCCTCAATCCTCAATCCTCAATCCTCAATCTTCAATCCTCAATACTCAATCTTCAATCCTCAATCCTCAATCCTCAATCCTCAATCCTCAATCCCCAATCTTCAATCCTCAATACTCAATCTGCAATCCTCAATCCTCAGTCCTCACTCCTCAATCCTCATTCTTCAATCCTCAATACCGAATCCTCAATCTTCAATCCTAAATCCTCAATCCTCAACTCTCAACCCTCAATCCTCAATCCTCAGACTTCAAACATCAATACTCAACCCTCAGTCCTCGTCCTCAATCGACAACCCTCAATCCTCAATCCTCAATCTTCAATCATTAATATTCAATCTTCAATCCTCAATCCTCAATCCTCAATCCTCAACCCTCAATCCTCAATGTTCAATCCTCAATACCCAATCCTCAATCTTCAATCCTCAATCCTCAATCCTCAATCCTCAATCCTCAATCCTCAATCCTCAATCCTCAGTCCTCAAACCTCAGTCCTGAATCCTCAATCCTTAATCCTCAATCTTCAGTCCTCAGTCCTCAACAATCAGTTGTGAATCCTCAATCCTCAATAGAATATCCTCAATTCAAAGGTTTCAATACTCAATACTCAACCTGCAATCTTCAAATCTCTATCCACAAACATCAATTCTCATCACTCAACACTCAACACTCAGTCGCCAATCCTCAATCTTCAAACCTCAATCCTCAATCCTCAATCCTCAATCCTCAATCTTCAATCCTCAATACTCAATCCTCAATCCTCAATCCTCAGTCCTCAAACCTCAATCCTGAATCCTCAATCCTGAATCCTCAATCTTCAGCCCTCAGTCCTCAACTATCAGTTGTGGATCCTCAATCCTCAATAGAATATCCTCAATTCACAGGTTTCAATACTCAATACTCAACCTGCAATCTTCAAATCTCTATCCACAAACATCAATTCTCATCACTCAACCCTCAACACTCAGTCCCCAATCCTCAATATTCAAACCTCAATCCTCAATCCTCCATCCTCAATCCTCAATCTTCAATCCTCAATACTCAACCTTGAATCCTCAATCCTCAATCCACGGTCCTCAATCCTCAATCGTCAATCTCCAATCCTGAATACTCAATCTTTAATCCTCAATCCTCGATCCTCGATCCTCAATCCTCAATCCTCAATCCTCATTCTTCAATCCTCAATACCCAATCCTCAATCTTAAATCCTCAATTATCAATCCTCAATTCGCGACACTCAATCCTAAGTCCTCAGTCCTCAAACCTCAATTCTGAATCCTCAATCCTGCATCCCCAATCTTCAGCCCTCAGTCCTCAACAATCAGTTGTCAATCCTGAATCCCCAATAGAATATCCTCAATCCACAGTTTTCAACAGTCAATACTCAATCTGCAATCTTCAAATCTCTATCCACAAACATCAACTCTCATCACTCAACCCTGAACCATCAGCCCTCATTCTCAATGCTCAATCCACAATCGTCAAACCTAAATCCTCAACCGTCAGTCCTCGTCCTCAATCCTCAACACTCAATCCTCAATCCTCCCATCTTCAATCACCAATACTCAATCGTCAATCCTCAATCGTCAATCCTCAATGCTCAATCCTCAATCCTCAATATTCAACACTCAACACTCAACCATCAATCCTCAATACTCAATCATCAATCCTCAATCCTCAATCATCAATCCTTAATCATCAATCCTCAATCTTCAATACTCAATCCTCAATCCTCAATCCTCAATCCTCAATACTCAACCATCAATCCTCAATCCTCAAAAGTCAATAGAATATCCTTAATTATCAGGATTCTATACTCATACCTCAACCCTCAACCCTCAGCCCTCATTCTCAATCCTCAATCCACAATCCTCAAACCTAAATCCTCAACCGTCAGTACTCGTCCTCAATCCTCAACACTCAATCCTCAATCCTCCCATCTTCAATCATCAATACTCAATCGTCAATCCTGAATCGTCAATCCTCAATGTTCAATCCTCAATCCTCAATATTCAACACTCAACCCTCAACAATCAATCCTCAATACTCAATCATCAATCCTTAATTCTCAACACTCAATATAATATCCTGACTTCTCATGGTTCAATACTCAATCCACAGTATTCAGTAACCAAATATCAATCCTCAAACATCAATACTCAACACTCAATCCTCAACACTCAGTCCCCTCTCCTCAATCCTCCATCCTCAGTCCTCAAACCTCAAACCTGTATCCTCAATCGTGAATCCTCAATCTTCAGTCCTCAGTCCTCAACAATCAGTTGTCAATTCTCAATCCTCAATAGAATATCATCAATTCACAGTTTTCAATACTCAATACTCAATCTGCAATCTTCAAATCTCTATCCACAAACATCAATACTCATCATTCAACCCTCATCACTCAGTCCCCAATCCTCAATCTTCAATCCTCAATCCTCAATCCTCAATCCTCGATCGTCAATCTTCAATCCTCAATACTCAATCTTCAATCCTCCATCCTCATTCCTCAATCCTCAATCCACAATCCTCAATCGCCAGGCTTCAATCCTCAATACTCAACCTTCATTCCTCAATCCTCAATCCTCATTCCTCAATCCTCATTCTTCAATCCTCAATACCCAATCCTCAATCTTCAATCCTCAATCCTCAATCCTCAACTCTCAATCCTCAATCCTCAGTCCTCAGTCCTCAAACCTCAATCCTCAACCCTCAGCCCTCATCCTCAATCCTCAACCCTCAGCCCTCATCCTCAATCCTCAATCCTCAATCTTCATTCTTCAATCCTCAATCCTCAAGCCTCAATCCTCAATCCTCAATCCTCAGTCCTTGAACCTCAATCCTGAATCGTCAATCCTGAATCCTCAATCTTCAGACCTCAGACCTCAACAGTCAGACGTCAATCCTCAATCCTCAATAGAACATCATCAATTCACAGTTTTCATTACTAAATACTCAATCTGCAATCTTCAAATCTCTCTCCACAAACATCAATTCTCATCACTCAACCCTCACTACTCAGTCCCCAATCCTCAATATTCAATCCTCAATCCTCAATACTCAATCCACAATCCTCAGCCTTCAATCCTCAATACTCAATCTTAAATGCTCATTCCTTAATCCTCAATCCTCAATTCTCGATCCTCAATCGTCAACCATCATTCCTCAATACTCAATCTTCAATCCTCAGTCCTCAATCCTCATTCTTCAATCCTCAATACCCAATCTTCAATCTTCAATCCACAATCCTCAATCCTCAATTCTCAATCCTCAATCCTCAGTCCTCAGCCCTCAAACCTCAATCCTCAACCCTCAGCCCTCATCCTCAATCCTCAATCCTCAATACTCAATCCTCAATCCTCAATCCTCAGTCCTCAAACCTCAATACTGAATCGTCAATCCTGAATCCTCAATCTTCAGCCCTCAGTCCTCAACTATCAGTTGTGAATCCTCAATCCTCAATAGAATATCCTCAATTCACAGGTTTCAATACTCAATACTCAACCTGCAATCCTCAAATCTCCATCCACAAACATCAATTCTCATCACTCAACCCTCAACACTCAGTCCCCAATCCTCAATATTCAAACCTCAATCCTCAATCCTCCATCCTCAATCCTCAATCTTCAATCATCAATACTCAACCTTCAATCCTCAATCCTCAATCCACGGTCCTCAATCCTCAATCGTCAATCTCCAATCCTGAATACTCAATCTTAAATCCTCAATCCTCAATCCTCAATCCTCAATCCTTAATCCTCATTCTTCAATCCTCAATACCCAATCCTCAATCTTAAATCCTCAATTATCAATCCTCAATTCGCGACACTCAATCCTAAGTCCTCAGTCCTCAAACCTCAATCCTGAATCCTCAATCCTGCATCCTCAATCTTCAGCCCTCAGTCCTCAACAATCAGTTGTCAATCCTCAATCCCCAATGGAATATCCTCAATTCACAGTTTTCAATAGTCAATACTCAATCTGCAATCTTCAAATCTCTATCCACAAACTTCAACTCTCATCACTCAACCCTGAACCCTCAGCCCTCATTCTCAATCCTCAATCCACAATCGTCAAACCTAAATCCTCAACCGTCAGTCCTCGTCCTCAATCCTCAACACTCAATCCTCAATCCTCCCATCTTCAATCACCAATACTCAATCGTCAATCCTCAATCGTCAATCCTCAATGCTCAATCCTCAATACTCAACCATCAATCCTCAATCCTCAAAAGTCAATAGAATATCCTTAATTATCAGGATTCTATACTCATACCTCAACCCTCAACCCACAGCCCTCATTCTCAATCCTCAATCCACAATCCGCAAACCTAAATACTCAACCGTCAGTCCTCGTCCTCAATCCTCAACACTCAATCCTCAATCCTCCCATCTTCAATCATCAATACTCAACACTCAATCCTCAACCATCAATCCTCAATACTCAATCATCAATCCCCAATTCTCAACACTCAATATAATATCCTGACTTCTCATGGTTCAATACTCAATCCACAATATTCAGTAATCAAATATCAATCCTCAAACATCAATACTCAACACTCAATCCTCAACACTCAGTCCCCTCTCCTCAATACTCCATCCTCAGTCCTCAAACCTCAAACCTGTATCCTCAATCGTGAATCCTCAATGTTCAGTCCTCAGTCCTCAACAATCAGTCGTCAATTCTCAATCCTCAATAGAATATCATCAATTCACAGTTTTCAATACTCAATACTCAATCTGCAATCTTCAAACCTCTATCCACAAACATCAATTCTCATCATTCAACCCTCATCACTCAGTCCCCAATCCTCAATCTTCAATCCTCAATCCTCAATCCTCAATCCTCGATCGTCAAACTTCAATCCTCAATACTCAATCTTCAATCCCCCATCCTCATTCCTCAATCCTCAATCCTCAATCCTCAATCGCCAGGCTTCAATCCTCAATACTCAACCTTCATTCCTCAATCCTCAATCCTCATTCCTCAATCCTCATTCTTCAATCCTCAATGCCCAATCCTCAATCTTCAATCCTCAATCCTCAATCCTCAACTCTCAATCCTCAATCCTCAATCCTCAGTCCTCAGTCCTCAAACCTCAATCCTCAACCCTCAGCCCTCATCCTCAATCCTCAACCCTCAGCCCTCATCCTCAATCCTCAATCCTAAATCTTCATTCTTCAATCCTCAATCCTCAAGCCTCAATCCTCAATCCTCAATCCTCAGTCCTCGAACCTCAATCCTGAATCGTCAATCCTGAATCCTCAATCTTCAGCCCTCAGTCCTCAACTATCAGTTGTGAATCCTCAATCCTCAATAGAATATCCTCAATTCACAGGTTTCAATACTCAATACTCAACCTGCAATCTTCAAATCTCTATCGACAAACATCAATTCTCATCACTCAACACTCAACACTCAGTCCCCAATCCTCAATCTTCAATCCTCAATCCTCAATTCTCAATCCTCGATCGTCAATCTTCAATCCTCAATACTCAATACCCAGTCCTCAATCTTCAATCCTCCATCCTCATTCCTCAATCCTCAATCCTCAATCCTCAATCGCCAGGCTTCAATCCTCAATACTCAACCTTCATTCCTCAATCCTCAATCCTCATTCCTCAATCCTCATTCTTCAATCCTCAATACCCAGTCCTCAATCTTCAATCCTCAATCCTCAATCCTCAACTCTCAATCCTCAATCCTCAGTCCTCAGTCCTCAAACCTCAATCCTCAACCCTCAGCCCTCATCCTCAATCCTCAACCCTCAGCCCTCATCCTCAATCCTCAATCCTCAATCTTCATTCTTCAATCCTCAATCCTCAAGCCTCAATCCTCAATCCTCAATCCTCAGTCCTTGAACCTCAATCCTGAATCGCCAATCCTGAATCCTCAATCTTCAGACCTCAGACCTCAACAGTCAGACGTCAATCCTCAATCCTCAATAGAACATCATCAATTCACAGTTTTCATTACTAAATACTCAATCTGCAATCTTCAAATCTCTATCCACAAACATCAATTCTCATCACTCAACCCTCACTACTCAGTCCCCAATCCTCAATATTCAATCCTCAATCCTCAATCCTCAATCCACAATCCTCAGCCTTCAATCCTCAATACTCAATCTTAAATGCTCAATCTTCAATCCTCAATCCTCAGTCCTCACTCCTCAATACTCATTCTTCAATCCTCAATACCGAATCCTCAATCTTCAATCCTCAATCCTCAATCCTCAATTCTCAATCCTCAAACCTCAATCCTCAGACTTCAAACATAATACTGAATCCTCAGTCCTCGTCCTCAATCGACAACCCTCAATCCTCAATCCTCAATCTTCAATAATTAATAAACAATCTTCAATCCTCGATCCTCGATCCTCAATCCTCAACCCTCAATCCTCAATGTTCAGTCCTCAATACCGAATCCTCAATCTTCAATCCTCAATCCTCAATCTTCAATCCTCAATCTTAATCTCCAAACCTCAATACTCAAACTTCAATCCTCAATCCTCAATCCTCAATCCTCAATCCTCAATCTTCAATCCTCAATACTCAATCTTCAATCCTCAATCCTCAATCCTCAATCCTCAATCCTCAATCCCCAATCTTCAATCCTCAATACTCAATCTGCAATCCTCAATCCTCAGTCCTCACTCCTCAATCCTCATTCTTCAATCCTAAATCCTCAATCCTCAACTCTCAATCCTCAATCCTCAATCCTCAGACTTCAAACATCAATACTCAACCCTCAGTCCTCGTCCTCAATCGACAACCCTCAATCCTCAATCCTCAATCTTCAATCATTAATATTCAATCTTCAATCCTCAATCCTCAATCCTCAATCCTCAACCCTCAATCCTCAATGTTCAATCCTCAATACCCAATCCTCAATCTTCAATCCTCAATCCTCAATCCTCAATCCTCAATCCTCAATCCTCAATCCTCAGTCCTCAAACCACAGTCCTGAATCCTCAGTCCTGAATCCTCAATCTTCAGCCCTCAGTCCTCAACAATCAGTCGTGAATCCACAATCCTCAATAGAATATCCTCAATTCACAGGTTTCAATACTCAATACTCAACCTGCAATCTTCAAATCTCTATCCACAAACATCAATTCTCATCACTCAACACTCAACACTCAGTCCCCAATCCTCAATCCTCAATCGTCAATCTTCAATCCTCAATACTCAATCCTCAATCCTCAATCCTCAGTCCTCAAACCTCAATCCTGAATCCTCAATCCTGAATCCTCAATCTTCAGCCCTCAGTCCTCAACTATCAGTTGTGAATCCTCAATCCTCAATAGAATATCCTCAATTCACAGGTTTCAATACTCAATACTCAACCTGCAATCTTCAAATCTCTATCCACAAACATCAATTCTCATCGCTCAACCCTCAACACTCAGTCCCCAATCCTCAATATTCAAACCTCAATCCTCAATCCTCCATCCTCAATCCTCAATCTTCAATCCTCAATACTCAACCTTCAATCCTCAATCCTCAATCCACGGTCCTCAATCCTCAATCGTCAATCTCCAATCCTGAATACTCAATCTTAAATCCTCAATCCTCGATCCTCGATCCTCAATCCTCAATCCTCAATCCTCATTCTTCAATCCTCAATACCCAATCCTCAATCTTAAATCCTCAATTATCAATCCTCAATTCGCGACACTCAATCCTAAGTCCTCAGTCCTCAAACCTCAATTCTGAATCCTCAATCCTGCATCCTCAATCTTCAACCCTCAGTCCTCAACAATCAGTTGTCAATCCTGAATCCCCAATAGAATATCCTCAATTCACAGTTCTCAATAGTCAATACTCAATCTGCAATCTTCAAATCTCTATCCACAAACATCAACTCTCATCACTCAACCCTGAACCCTCAGCCCTCATTCTCAATCCTCAATCCACAGTCGTCAAACCTAAATCCTCAACCGTCAGTCCTCGTCCTCAATCCTCAACACTCAATCCTCAATCCTCCCATCTTCAATCACCAATACTCAATCGTCAATCCTCAATCGTCAATCCTCAATGCTCAATCCTCAACCCTCAATATTCAACACTCAACACTCAACCATCAATCCTCAATACTCAATCCTCAATCCTCAATCCTCAGTCCTCAGTCCTCAAACCTCAATCCTCAACCCTCAGCCCTCATCCTCAATCCTCAACCCTCAGCCCTCATCCTCAATCCTCAATCCTAAATCTTCATTCTTCAATCCTCAATCCTCAAGCCTCAATCCTCAATCCTCAATCCTCAGTCCTCGAACCTCAATCCTGAATCGTCAATCCTGAATCCTCAATCTTCAGCCCTCAGTCCTCAACTATCAGTTGTGAATCCTCAATCCTCAATAGAATATCCTCAATTCACAGGTTTCAATACTCAATACTCAACCTGCAATCTTCAAATCTCTATCGACAAACATCAATTCTCATCACTCAACACTCAACACTCAGTCCCCAATCCTCAATCTTCAATCCTCAATCCTCAATTCTCAATCCTCGATCGTCAATCTTCAATCCTCAATACTCAATACCCAGTCCTCAATCTTCAATCCTCCATCCTCATTCCTCAATCCTCAATCCTCAATCCTCAATCGCCAGGCTTCAATCCTCAATACTCAACCTTCATTCCTCAATCCTCAATCCTCATTCCTCAATCCTCATTCTTCAATCCTCAATACCCAGTCCTCAATCTTCAATCCTCAATCCTCAATCCTCAACTCTCAATCCTCAATCCTCAGTCCTCAGTCCTCAAACCTCAATCCTCAACCCTCAGCCCTCATCCTCAATCCTCAACCCTCAGCCCTCATCCTCAATCCTCAATCCTCAATCTTCATTCTTCAATCCTCAATCCTCAAGCCTCAATCCTCAATCCTCAATCCTCAGTCCTTGAACCTCAATCCTGAATCGCCAATCCTGAATCCTCAATCTTCAGACCTCAGACCTCAACAGTCAGACGTCAATCCTCAATCCTCAATAGAACATCATCAATTCACAGTTTTCATTACTAAATACTCAATCTGCAATCTTCAAATCTCTATCCACAAACATCAATTCTCATCACTCAACCCTCACTACTCAGTCCCCAATCCTCAATATTCAATCCTCAATCCTCAATCCTCAATCCACAATCCTCAGCCTTCAATCCTCAATACTCAATCTTAAATGCTCAATCTTCAATCCTCAATCCTCAGTCCTCACTCCTCAATACTCATTCTTCAATCCTCAATACCGAATCCTCAATCTTCAATCCTCAATCCTCAATCCTCAATTCTCAATCCTCAAACCTCAATCCTCAGACTTCAAACATAATACTGAATCCTCAGTCCTCGTCCTCAATCGACAACCCTCAATCCTCAATCCTCAATCTTCAATAATTAATAAACAATCTTCAATCCTCGATCCTCGATCCTCAATCCTCAACCCTCAATCCTCAATGTTCAGTCCTCAATACCGAATCCTCAATCTTCAATCCTCAATCCTCAATCTTCAATCCTCAATCTTAATCTCCAAACCTCAATACTCAAACTTCAATCCTCAATCCTCAATCCTCAATCCTCAATCCTCAATCTTCAATCCTCAATACTCAATCTTCAATCCTCAATCCTCAATCCTCAATCCTCAATCCTCAATCCCCAATCTTCAATCCTCAATACTCAATCTGCAATCCTCAATCCTCAGTCCTCACTCCTCAATCCTCATTCTTCAATCCTAAATCCTCAATCCTCAACTCTCAATCCTCAATCCTCAATCCTCAGACTTCAAACATCAATACTCAACCCTCAGTCCTCGTCCTCAATCGACAACCCTCAATCCTCAATCCTCAATCTTCAATCATTAATATTCAATCTTCAATCCTCAATCCTCAATCCTCAATCCTCAACCCTCAATCCTCAATGTTCAATCCTCAATACCCAATCCTCAATCTTCAATCCTCAATCCTCAATCCTCAATCCTCAATCCTCAATCCTCAATCCTCAGTCCTCAAACCACAGTCCTGAATCCTCAGTCCTGAATCCTCAATCTTCAGCCCTCAGTCCTCAACAATCAGTCGTGAATCCACAATCCTCAATAGAATATCCTCAATTCACAGGTTTCAATACTCAATACTCAACCTGCAATCTTCAAATCTCTATCCACAAACATCAATTCTCATCACTCAACACTCAACACTCAGTCCCCAATCCTCAATCCTCAATCGTCAATCTTCAATCCTCAATACTCAATCCTCAATCCTCAATCCTCAGTCCTCAAACCTCAATCCTGAATCCTCAATCCTGAATCCTCAATCTTCAGCCCTCAGTCCTCAACTATCAGTTGTGAATCCTCAATCCTCAATAGAATATCCTCAATTCACAGGTTTCAATACTCAATACTCAACCTGCAATCTTCAAATCTCTATCCACAAACATCAATTCTCATCGCTCAACCCTCAACACTCAGTCCCCAATCCTCAATATTCAAACCTCAATCCTCAATCCTCCATCCTCAATCCTCAATCTTCAATCCTCAATACTCAACCTTCAATCCTCAATCCTCAATCCACGGTCCTCAATCCTCAATCGTCAATCTCCAATCCTGAATACTCAATCTTAAATCCTCAATCCTCGATCCTCGATCCTCAATCCTCAATCCTCAATCCTCATTCTTCAATCCTCAATACCCAATCCTCAATCTTAAATCCTCAATTATCAATCCTCAATTCGCGACACTCAATCCTAAGTCCTCAGTCCTCAAACCTCAATTCTGAATCCTCAATCCTGCATCCTCAATCTTCAGCCCTCAGTCCTCAACAATCAGTTGTCAATCCTGAATCCCCAATAGAATATCCTCAATTCACAGTTCTCAATAGTCAATACTCAATCTGCAATCTTCAAATCTCTATCCACAAACATCAACTCTCATCACTCAACCCTGAACCCTCAGCCCTCATTCTCAATCCTCAATCCACAGTCGTCAAACCTAAATCCTCAACCGTCAGTCCTCGTCCTCAATCCTCAACACTCAATCCTCAATCCTCCCATCTTCAATCACCAATACTCAATCGTCAATCCTCAATCGTCAATCCTCAATGCTCAATCCTCAACCCTCAATATTCAACACTCAACACTCAACCATCAATCCTCAATACTCAATCATCAATCCTCAATCCTCAATCATCAATCCTCAATCATCAATCCTCAATCTTCAATACTCAATCCTCAATCCTCAATCCTCAATCCTCAATACTCAACCATCAATCCTCAATCCTCAAAAGTCAATAGAATATCCTTAATTATCAGGATTCTATACTCATACCTCAACCCTCAACCCTCAGCCCTCATTCTCAATCCTCAATCCACAATCCTCAAACGTAAATCCTCAACCGTCAGTCCTCGTCCTCAATCCTCAACACTCAATCCTCAATCCTCCCATCTTCAATCATCAATACTCAATCGTCAATCCTGAATCGTCAATCCTCAATGCTCAATCCCCAATCCTCAATCTTCAATCCTCAATCCTCAATCCTCAATCCTCGATCGTCAATCTTCAATCCTCAATACTCAATCTTCAATCCTCCATCCTCATTCCTCAATCCTCAATCCTCAATCCTCAATCGCCAGGCTTCAATCCTCAATACTCAACCTTCATTCCTCAATCCTCAATCCTCATTCCTCAATCCTCATTCTTCAATCCTCAATACCCAGTCCTCAATCTTCAATCCTCAATCCTCAATCCTCAACTCTCAATCCTCAATCCTCAGTCCTCAGTCCTCAAACCTCAATCCTCAACCCTCGGCCCTCATCCTCAATCCTCAATCCTCAGTCCTCAAACCTCAATACTGAATCGTCAATCCTGAATCCTCAATCTTCAGCCCTCAGTCCTCAACTATCAGTTGTGAATCCTCAATCCTCAATAGAATATCCTCAATTCACAGGTTTCAATACTCAATACTCAACCTGCAATCCTCAAATCTCCATCCACAAACATCAATTCTCATCACTCAACCCTCAACACTCAGTCCCCAATCCTCAATATTCAAACCTCAATCCTCAATCCTCCATCCTCAATCCTCAATCTTCAATCCTCAATACTCAACCTTCAATCCTCAATCCTCAATCCACGGTCCTCAATCCTCAATTGTCAATCTCCAATCCTGAATACTCAATCTTAAATCCTCAATCCTCAATCCTCAATCCTCAATCCTTAATCCTCATTCTTCAATCCTCAATACCCAATCCTCAATCTTAAATCCTCAATTATCAATCCTCAATTCGCGACACTCAATCCTAAGTCCTCAGTCCTCAAACCTCAATCCTGAATCCTCAATCCTGCATCTTCAATCTTCAGCCCTCAGTCCTCAACAATCAGTTGTCAATCCTCAATCCCCAATAGAATATCCTCAATTCACAGTTTTCAATAGTCAATACTCAATCTGCAATCTTCAAATCTCTATCCACAAACATCAACTCTCATCACTCAACCCTGAACCCTCAGCCCTCATTCTCAATCCTCAATCCACAATCGTCAAACCTAAATCCTCAACCGTCAGTCCTCGTCCTCAATCCTCAACACTCAATCCTCAATCCTCCCATCTTCAATCACCAATACTCAATCGTCAATCCTCAATCGTCAATCCTCAATGCTCAATCCTCAATCCTCAATATTCAACACTCAACACTCAACCATCAATCCTCAATACTCAATCCTCAATCCTCAATCCTCAATACTCAACCATCAATCCTCAATCCTCAAAAGTCAATAGAATATCCTTAATTATCAGGATTCTATACTCATACCTCAACCCTCAACCCACAGCCCTCATTCTCAATCCTCAATCTACAATCCTCAAACCTAAATACTCAACCGCCAGTCCTCGTCCTCAATCCTCAACACTCAATCCTCAATACTCCCATCTTCAATCATCAATACTCAACACTCAATCCTCAACCATCAATCCTCAATACTCAATCATCAATCCTCAATTCTCAACACTCAATATAATATCCTGACTTCTCATGGTTCAATACTCAATCCACAATATTCAGTAATCAAATATCAATCCTCAAACATCAATACTCAACACTCAATCCTCAACACTCAGTCCCCTCTCCTCAATCCTCCATCCTCAGTCCTCAAACCTCAAACCTGTATCCTCAATCGTGAATCCTCAATCTTCAGTCCTCAGTCCTCAACAATCAGTCGTCAATTCTCAATCCTCAATAGAATATCAGCAATTCACAGTTTTCAATACTCAATACTCAGTCTGCAATCTTCAAATCTCTATCCACAAACATCAATTCTCATCATTCAACCCTCATCACTCAGTCCCCAATCCTCAATCTTCAATCCTCAATCCTCAATCCTCAATCCTCGATCGTCAATCTTCAATCCTCAATACTCAATCTTCAATCCTCCATCCTCATTCCTCAATCCTCAATCCTCAATCCTCAATCGCCAGGCTTCAATCCTCAATACTCAACCTTCATTCCTCAATCCTCAATCCTCATTCCTCAATCCTCATTCTTCAATCCTCAATACCCAATCCTCAATCTTCAATCCTCAATCCTCAATCCTCAACTCTCAATCCTCACTCCTCAGTCCTCAGTCCTCAAACCTCAATCCTCAACCCTCAGCCCTCATCCTCAATCCTCAACCCTCAGCCCTCAACCTCAATCCTCAATCCTCAATCTTCATTCTTCAATCCTCAATCCTCAAGCCTCAATCCTCAATCCTCAATCCTCAGTCCTCGAACCTCAATCCTGTATCGTCAATCCTGAATCCTCAATCTTCAGACCTCAGACCTCAACAGTCAGACGTCAATCCTCAATCCTCAATAGAATATCATCAATTCACAGTTTTCAATACTCAATACTCAATCTGCAATCTTCAAATCTCTATCCACAAACATCAGTTCTCATCACTGAACCCTCAACACTCAGTCCCCAATCCTCAATCTTCAATCCTCAATCCTCAATCCTCAATCCTCAATCCTCAATCCTCAATCTTCAATCCTCAATCCTGAACCCTCGATCCTCAATCCTCCATCCTCAATAAAATATCCCCAATTCTCAGTATTCAATACTCAATCAGCAACCTTCATACCTCTATCTACAAACAACAATACTGGACACACAATCCTCAACCCTCATTCCTCAATCTTCAATCCTCAGTCCTCAATCCTCAGTCCTCAAACCTCTGTCCTCAATTATCAAACCACAATCCTCAACCCGCAGTCCTCAATCCTCAATCCCCAATCCTCAATCCTCAATCCTCAATTCTCAATTCTCAAACCTCAATCCTCAATCCTCAATACTCAATCTTCAATCCTCAATCCTCAGTCCTCAATCTTCAATCCTCAATGCTCAATCCTCAACCCTCAATCCTCAGTACTCAATCCTCAATCCTCAATCCTCAAACCTCAATCCTCAATCCTCAAACCTCAATCCTCAATCTTCAATCCTCAATCCTCAGTCTTCAATCCTCAATCCCCAATCTTCAATCCTCAATATTCAATCTGCAATCCTCAATCCTCAGTCCTCACTACTCAATCCTCATTCTTCAATCCTCAATACCGAAACCTCAATCTTCAATCCTCAATCCTCAATCCTCAATCCTCAATCCTCTATCCTCAATCGTCAGTCTTCAATCCTCAGTACTCAACCTTTAATCCTCAATACTCAATCCTCAATCCTCAATCCTCATCCTTCAATCCTCAATACCCAATCCTCAATCTTCAATCCTCAATCCTCAATCCTCATTTCTCAATCCTCAATCCTCAATCCTCAATCCACAATCCTCAGCCTTCAATCCTCAATACTCAATCTTCAATGCTCATTCCCAATCCTCAATCCTCAGTTCTCGATTCTCTATCGTCAACCTTCATTCCTCAATTCTCAATCTTCAATCCTCAGTCCTCAACCCTCATTCTTCGATCCTTAATACCCAATCCTCAATCTTCAATCCTCAATCCTCAATCCTCAATTCTCAATCCTCAATCCTCAGTCCTCAGCCCTCAAACCTCAATCCTCAACCCTCAGCCCTCATCCTCAATCCTCAATCCTCAATCCTCAATCCTCAATCTTCAATCCTCAATACTCAATATTCAATCCTCAATCCTCAGTCCTCAATCTTCAATCCTCAATGCTCAATCCTCAATCCTCAATCCTCAGTCGTCAATCCTCAATCCTCAATCCTCAAACCTCAATCCTCAATCCTCAATCCTCAATACACAATCCTCAATCCTCAATCCTCAATCCTCAATCTTCAATCCTCAATCCTGAACCCTCGATCCTCAATCCTCCATCCTCAATAAAATATCCCCAATTCTCAGTATTCAATACTCAATCAGCAACCTTCATACCTCTATCTACAAACAACAATACTGGACACACAATCCTCAACCCTCATTCCTCAATCTTCAATCCTCAGTCCTCAATCCTCAATCCTCAAACCTCTGTCCTCAATTATCAAACCACAATCCTCAACCCGCAGTCCTCAATCCTCAATCCCCAATCCTCAATCCTCAATCCTCAATTCTCAATTCTCAAACCTCAATCCTCAATCCTCAATACTCAATCTTCAATCCTCAATCCTCAGTCCTCAATCTTCAATCCTCAATGCTCAATCCTCAACCCTCAATCCTCAGTCCTCAATCCTCAATCCTCAATCCTCAAACCTCAATCCTCAATCCTCAAACCTCAATCCTCAATCTTCAATCCTCAATACTCAGTCTTCAATCCTCAATCCTCAATCCTCGAACCTCAATCCTGAATCCTCAAACCTCAATCCTCAATCTTCAATCCTCAATCCTCAATACTCAATCTTCAATCTTCAATCCTCAATCCTCAATCCTCAGTCCTCAATCTTCAATCCTCAATGCTCAATCCTCAATCCTCAATCCTCAGTCCTCAATCCTCAATCCTCAATCCTCGAACCTCAATCCTGAATCCTCAAACCTCAATCCTCAATCTTCAATCCTCAATACTCAATCTTCAATCCTCAATCCTCAATCCTCAATCCTCAATCCTCAATCCTCAATCCAAAATCTTCAATCCTCAATCCTCGATCCTCAATCCTCAACCCTCAATCCTCAATGTTCAGTCCTCAATACCGAATCCTCAATCTTCAATCCTCAATCCTCAATCTTCAATCCTCAATCTTAATCTCCGATCCTCAATACTCAAACTTCAATCCTCAATCCTCAATCCTCAATCCTCAATCCTCAATCCTCAATCTTCAATCCTCAATACTCAATCTTCAATCCTCAATCCTCAATCCTCAATCCTCAATCCTCAATCCCCAATCTTCAATCCTCAATACTCAACCTGCAATCCTCAATCCTCAGTCCTCACTCCTCAATCCTCAATACCGAATCCTCAATCTTCAATCCTAAATCCTCAATCCTCAACTCTCAATCCTCAATCCTCAATCCTCAGACTTCAAACATCAATACTCAACCCTCAGTCCTCGTCCTCAATCGACAACCCTCAATCCTCAATCCTCAACCCTCAACCCTCAATCCTCAATGTTCAATCCTCAATACCCAATCCTCAATCTTCAATCCTCAATCCTCGATCCTCAATCCTCAACCCTCAATCCTCAATGTTCAGTCCTCAATACCGAATCCTCAATCTTCAATCCTCAATCCTCAATCTTCAATCCTCAATCTTAATCTCCGATCCTCAATACTCAAACTTCAATCCTCAATCCTCAATCCTCAATCCTCAATCCTCAATCTTCAATCCTCAATACTCAATCTTCAATCCTCAATCCTCAATCCTCAATCCTCAATCCTCAATCCCCAATCTTCAATCCTCAATACTCAACCTGCGATCCTCAATCCTCAGTCCTCACTCCTCAATCCTCAATACCGAATCCTCAATCTTCAATCCTAAATCCTCAATCCTCAACTCTCAATCCTCAATCCTCAATCCTCAGACTTCAAACATCAATACTCAACCCTCAGTCCTCGTCCTCAATCGACAACCCTCAATCCTCAATCCTCAACCCTCAACCCTCAATCCTCAATGTTCAATCCTCAATACCCAATCCTCAATCTTCAATCCTCAATCCTCAATCCTCAGTCCTCAATCCTCAATCCTCAATCCTCCCACCTTCAATCATCAATACTCAATCGTCAATCCTCAATCGTCAATCCTCAATGCTCAATCCTCAATCCTTAATATTCAACACTCAACCCTCAACCATCAATCCTCAATACTCAAAAGTCAATAGAATATCCTTAATTATCAGGATTCTATACTCATACCTCAACCCTCAACCCTCAGCCCTCATACTCAATCCTCAATCCACAATCCTCAAACCTAAATCCTCAACCGTCAGTCCTCGTCCTCAATCCTCAACACTCAATCCTCAATCCTCCCACATTCAATCATCAATACTCAATCGTCAATCCTGAATCGTCAATCCTCAATGCTCAATCCTCAATCCTTAATATTCAACACTCAACCCTCAACCATCAATCCTCAATACTCATTCATCAATCCTCAATTCTCAACACTCAATATAATATCCTGACTTCTCATGGTTCAATACTCAATCCACAATATTCAGTAACCAAATATCAATCCTCAAACATCAATACTCAACACTCAATCCTCAACACTCAGTCCCCTCTCCTCAATCCTCCATCCTCAGTCCTCAAACCTCAAACCTGTATCCTCAATCGTGAATCCTCAATCTTCAGTCCTCAGTCCTCAACAATCAGTTGTCAATTCTCAATCCTCAATAGAATATCATCAATTCACAGTTTTCAATACTCAATACTCAATCTGCAATCTTCAAATCTCTATCCACAAACATCAATTCTCATCATTCAACCCTCATCACTCAGTCCCCAATCCTCAATCTTCAATCCTCAATCCTCAATCCTCAATCCTCGATCGTCAATCTTCAATCCTCAATACTCAATCTTCAATCCTCCATCCTCATTCCTCAATCCTCAATCCTCAATCCTCAATCGCCAGGCTTCAATCCTCAATACTCAACCTTCATTCCTCAATCCTCAATCCTCATTCCTCAATCCTCATTCTTCAATCCTCAATACCCAGTCCTCAATCTTCAATCCTCAATCCTCAATCCTCAACTCTCAATCCTCAATCCTCAGTCCTCAGTCCTCAAACCTCAATCCTCAACCCTCGGCCCTCATCCTCAATCCTCAACCCTCAGCCCTCATCCTCAATCCTCAATCCTCAATCTTCATTCTTCAATCCTCAATCCTCAAGCCTCAATCCTCAATCCTCAATCCTCAGTCCTTGAACCTCAATCCTGAATCGTCAATCCTGAATCCTCAATCTTCAGACCTCAGACCTCAACAGTCAGACGTCAATCCTCAATCCTCAATAGAACATCATCAATTCACAGTTTTCATTACTAAATACTCAATCTGCAATCTTCAAATCTCTATCCACAAACATCAATTCTCATCACTCAACCCTCTCTACTCAGTCCCCAATCCTCAATATTCAATCCTCAATCCTCAATCTTCAATCCACAATCCTCAGCCTTCAATCCTCAATACTCAATCTTAAATGCTCATTCCTTAATCCTCAATCCTCAGTTCTCGATCCTCAATCGTCAACCATCATTCTTCAATACTCAATCTTCAATCCTCAGCCCTCATCCTCAATCCTCAATCCTCAATCCTCAATCCTCAATCCTCAATCTTGAATCCTCAATACTCAATCTTCAATCCTAAATCCTCAGTCCGCAATCTTCAATCCTCAATGCTCAATCCTCAATCCTCAGTCCTCAGTCCTCAATCCTCAACCCTCAATCCTCAAACCTCAATCCTCAATCCTCAATACTCAATCTTCAATCCTCAATCCTCAATCCTCTGTCCTCAATCTTCAATCCTCAATGCTCAATCCTCAATCCTGAATCCTCAGTCCTCAATCCTCAATCCTCAATCCTCGAACCTCAATCCTCAATCCTCAAACCTCAATCCTCAATCTTCAATCCTCAATACTCAATCTTCAATCCTCAATCCTCAATCCTCAATCCTCAATCCTCAATCCTCAATCCAAAATCTTCAATCCTCAATACTCAATCTGCAATCCTCAATACCCAATCCTCAATCTTCAATCCTCAATCCTCAATCCTCAATCCTCAATCCTCAATCCTCAATCCTCAATCCTCAGTCCTCAAACCTCAGTCCTGAATCCTCAATCCTGAATCCTCAATCTTCAGCCCTCAGTCCTCAACAATCAGTTGTGAATCCTCAATCCTCAATAGAATATCCTCAATTCACAGGTTTCAATACTCAATACTCAACCTGCAATCTTCAAATCTCTATCCACAAACATCAATTCTCATCACTCAACACTCAACACTCAGTCCCCAATCCTCAATCTTCAAACCTCAATCCTCAATCCTCAATCCTCAATACTCAACCTTCAATCCTCAATCCTCAATCCACGGTCCTCAATCCTCAATCGTCAATCTCCAATCCTGAATACTCAATCTTAAATCCTCAATCCTCAATCCTCAATCCTCAATCCTTAATCCTCATTCTTCAATCCTCAATACCCAATCCTCAATCTTAAATCCTCAATTATCAATCCTCAATTCGCGACACTCAATCCTAAGTCCTCAGTCCTCAAACCTCAATCCTGAATCGTCAATCCTGCATCCTCAATCTTCAGCCCTCAGTCCTCAACAATCAGTTGTCAATCCTCAATCCCCAATAGAATATCCTCAATTCACAGTTTTCAATAGTCAATAATCAATCTGCAATCTTCAAATCTCTATCCACAAACATCAACTCTCATCACTCAACCCTGAACCCTCAGCCCTCATTCTCAATCCTCAATCCACAATCGTCAAACCTAAATCCTCAACCGTCAGTCCTCGTCCTCAATCCTCAACACTCAATCCTCAATCCTCCCATCTTCAATCACCAATACTCAATCGTCAATCCTCAATCGTCAATCCTCAATGCTCAATCCTCAATCCTCAATATTCAACACTCAACACTCAACCATCAATCCTCAATACTCAATCCTCAATCCTCAATCCTCAATACTCAACCATCAATCCTCAATCCTCAAAAGTCAATAGAATATCCTTAATTATCAGGATTCTATACTCATACCTCAACCCTCAACCCATAGCCCTCATTCTCAATCCTCAATCCACAATCCTCAAACCTAAATACTCAACCGTCAGTCCTCGTCCTCAATCCTCAACACTCAATCCTCAATCCTCCCATCTTCAATCATCAATACTCAACACTCAATCCTCAACCATCAATCCTCAATACTCAATCATAAATGCTCAATTCTCAACACTCAATATAATATCCTGACTTCTCATGGTTCAATACTCAATCCACAATATTCAGTAATCAAATATCAATCCTCAAACATCAATACTCAACACTCAATCCTCAACACTCAGTCCCCTCTCCTCAATCCTCCATCCTCAGTCCTCAAACCTCAAACCTGTATCCTCAATCGTGAGTCCTCAATCTTCAGTCCTCAGTCCTCAACAATCAGTCGTCAATTCTCAATCCTCAATAGAATATCATCAATTCACAGTTTTCAATACTCAATACTCAATCTGCAATCTTCAAATCTCTATCCACAAACATCAATTCTCATCATTCAACCCTCATCACTCAGTCCCCAATCCTCAATCTTCAATCCTCAATCCTCAATCCTCAATCCTCGATCGTCAATCTTCAATCCTCAATACTCAATCTTCAATCCTCCATCCTCATTCCTCAATCCTCAATACTCAATCCTCAATCGCCAGGCTTCAATCCTCAATACTCAACCTTCATTCCTCAATTCTCAATCCTCATTCCTCAATCCCCATTCTTCAATCCTCAATACCCAATCCTCAATCTTCAATCCTCAATCCTCAATCCTCAACTCTCAATCCTCAATCCTCAGTCCTCAGTCCTCAAACCTCAATCCTCAACCCTCAGCCCTCATCCTCAATCCTCTACCCTCAGCCCTCAACCTCAATCCTCAATCCTCAATCTTCATTCTTCAATCCTCAATCCTCAAGCCTCAATCCTCAATCCTCAATCCTCAGTCCTCGAACCTCAATCCTGAATCGTCAATCCTGAATCCTCAATCTTCAGACCTCAGACCTCAACAGTCAGACGTCAATCCTCAATCCTCAATAGAATATCATCAATTCACAGTTTTCAATACTCAATACTCAATCTGCAATCATCAAATCTCTATCCACAAACATCAGTTCTCATCACTGAACCCTCAACACTCAGTCCCCAATCCTCAATCTTCAATCCTCAATCCTCAATCCTCAATCCTCAATCCTCAATCTTCAATCCTCAATACTCAATCTTCAATCCTCAATCCTCAATCCACAATCCTCAATCCTCACTCTTCAATCCACAATACCCAATCCTCAATCTTCAATTCTCAATCTTCAATCCTCAATCCTCAATCCTCAATCCTCAATCCTCAATCTTCAATCCTCAATACTCAATCTTCAATCCTCAATCCTCAATCCACAATCCTCAATCCTCACCCTTCAATCCACAATACCCAATCCTCAATCTTCAATCCTCAATCCTCAATCCTCAATTCTCAATCCTCAATCCTCAGTCCTCAGTCCTCAAACCTCAATCCTCAACTCTCAGCCCTCATCTTCAATCCTCAATCGACAATCCGCAATCCTCAATCTTCAATCCTCAATCCTCAGTCCTCAATCCTCAATATTCAATCCTCAATCCTCAATCCTCAATCCACAATCCTCAGCCTTCAATCCTCAATACTCTATCTTCAATGCTCATTCCCAATCCTCAATCCTCAGTTCTCGATCCTCTATCGTCAACCTTCATTCCTCAATTCTCAATCTTCAATCCTCAGTCCTCAACCCTCATTCTTCAATCCTTAATACCCAATCCTCAATCTTCAATCCTCAATCCTCAATCCTCAATTCTCAATCCTCAATCCTCAGTCCTCAGCCCTCAAACCTCAATCCTCAACCCTCAGCCCTCATCCTCAATCCTCAATCCTCAATCCTCAATCCTCAATCTTCAATCCTCAATACTCAATATTCAATCCTCAATCCTCAGTCCTCAATCTTCAATCCTCAATGCTCAATCCTCAATCCTCAATCCTCAGTCCTCAATCCTCAATCCTCAATCCTCAAACCTCAATCCTCAATCCTCAATCCTCAATACTCAATCCTCAATCCTCAATCCTCAATCCTCAATCTTCAATCCTCAATCCTGAACCCTCGATCCTCAATCCTCCATCCTCAATAAAATATCCCCAATTCTCAGTATTCAATACTCAATCAGCAACCTTCATACCTCTATCTACAAACAACAATACTGGACCCACAATCCTCAACCCTCATTCCTCAATCTTCAATCCTCAGTCCTCAATCCTCAGTCCTCAAACCTCTGTCCTCAATTATCAAACCACAATCCTCAACCCGCAGTCCTCAATCCTCAATCCCCAATCCTCAATCCTCAAACCTCAATTCTCAAACCTCAATCCTCAATCCTCAATACTCAATCTTCAATCCTCAATCCTCAGTCCTCAATCTTCAATCCTCAATGCTCAATCCTCAACCCTCAATCCTCAGTCCTCAATCCTCAATCCTCAATCCTCAAACCTCAATCCTCAATCCTCAAACCTCAATCCTCAATCTTCAATCCTCAATACTCAGTATTCAATCCTCAATCCTCAATCCTCGAACCTCAATCCTGAATCCTCAAACCTCAATCCTCAATCTTCAATCCTCAATACTCAATCTTCAATCTTCAATCCTCAATCCTCAATCCTCAGTCCTCAATCTTCAATCCTCAATGCTCAATCCTCAATCCTCAATCCTCAGTCCTCAATCCTCAATCCTCAATCCTCGAACCTCAATCCTGAATCCTCAAACCTCAATCCTCAATCTTCAATCCTCAATACTCAATCTTCAATCCTCAATCCTCAATCCTCAATCCTCAATCCTCAATCCTCAATCCAAAATCTTCAATGCTCAATCCTCGATCCTCAATCCTCAACCCTCAATCCTCAATGTTCAGTCCTCAATACCGAATCCTCAATCTTCAATCCTCAATCCTCAATCTTCAATCCTCAATCTTAATCTCCGATCCTCAATACTCAAACTTCAATCCTCAATCCTCAATCCTCAATCCTCAATCCTCAATCTTCAATCCTCAATACTCAATCTTCAATCCTCAATCCTCAATCCTCAATCCTCAATCCTCAATCCCCAATCTTCAATCCTCAATACTCAACCTGCAATCCTCAATCCTCAGTCCTCACTCCTCAATCCTCAATACCGAATCCTCAATCTTCAATCCTAAATCCTCAATCCTCAACTCTCAATCCTCAATCCTCAATCCTCAGACTTCAAACATCAATACTCAACCCTCAGTCCTCGTCCTCAATCGACAACCCTCAATCCTCAATCCTCAACCCTCAATCCTCAATCCTCAATCCTCAATCCTCACTCCTCGACTCTCAACCTTGAATCCTCAATACTCAGTCCTCAGTCCTTAAACCTCAATCCAGAATCCTCAATCCTGAATCCTCAATCTTCAGACCTCAGACCTCAACAATCAGACGTCAATCCTCAATCCTCAATAGAATATCATCAATTCACAGTCTTCAATACTCAGTACTCTATCTGCAATCTTCAAATCTCTATCCACAAACATCAATTCTCATCACTCAACCCTCAACACTCAGTCCCCAATCCTCAATATTCAAACCTCAATCCTCAATCCTCCATCCTCAATCCTCAATCTTCAATCCTCAATACTCAACCTTCAATCCTCAATCCTCAATCCACGGTCCTCAATCCTCAATCGTCAATCTCCAATCCTGAATACTCAATCTTAAATCCTCAATCCTCGATCCTCGATCCTCAATCCTCAATCCTCAATCCTCATTCTTCAATCCTCAATACCCAATCCTCAATCTTAAATCCTCTATTAACAATCCTCAATTCGC
Source organism: Calliopsis andreniformis (assembly GCF_051401765.1). Lineage (NCBI taxonomy): Eukaryota > Metazoa > Arthropoda > Insecta > Hymenoptera > Andrenidae > Calliopsis > Calliopsis andreniformis. The sequence goes on from NW_027480440.1 coordinate 4,311,847, forward strand.
GACACTCAATCCTAAGTCCTCAGTCCTCAAACCTCAATTCTGAATCCTCAATCCTGCATCCTCAATCTTTAGCCCTCAGTCCTCAACAATCAGTTGTCAATCCTGAATCCCCAATAGAATATCCTCAATTCACAGTTTTCAATAGTCAATACTCAATCTGCAATCTTCAAATCCCTATCCACAAACATCAACTCTCATCACTCAACCCTGAACCCTCAGCCCTCATTCTCAATCCTCAATCCACAGTCGTCAAACCTAAATCCTCAACCGTCAGTCCTCGTCCTCAATCCTCAACACTCAATCCTCAATCCTCCCATCTTCAATCACCAATACTCAATCGTCAATCCTCAATCGTCAATCCTCAATGCTCAATCCTCAACCCTCAATATTCAACACTCAACACTCAACCATCAATCCTCAATACTCAATCATCAATCCTCAATCCTCAATCATCAATCCTCAATCATCAATCCTCAATCTTCAATACTCAATCCTCAATCCTCAATCCTCAATCCTCAATACTCAACCATCAATCCTCAATCCTCAAAAGACAATAGAATATCCTTAATTATCAGGATTCTATACTCATACCTCAACCCTCAACCCTCAGCCCTCATACTCAATCCTCAATCCACAATCCTCAAACCTAAATCCTCAACCGTCAGTCCTCGTCCTCAATCCTCAACACTCAATCCTCAATCCTCCCATCTTCAATCATCAATACTCAATCGTCAATCCTGAATCGTCAATCCTCAATGCTCAATCCTCAATCCTCAATATTCAACACTCAACCCTCTACCATCAATCCTCAATACTCATTCATCAATCCTCAATTCTCAACACTCAATATAATATCCTGACTTCTCATGGTTCAATACTCAATCCACAATATTCAGTAACCAAATATCAATCCTCAAACATCAATACTCAACACTCAATCCTCAACACTCAGTCCCCTCTCCTCAATCCTCCATCCTCAGTCCTCAAACCTCAAACCTGTATCCTCAATCGTGAATCCTCAATCTTCAGTCCTCAGTCCTCAACAATCAGTTGTCAATTCTCAATCCTCAATAGAATATCATCAGTTCACAGTTTTCAATACTCAATACTCAATCTGCAATCTTCAAATCTCTATCCACAAACATCAATTCTCATCATTCAACCCTCATCACTCAGTCCCCAATCCTCAATCTTCAATCCTCAATCCTCAATCCTAAATCCTCGATCGTCAATCTTCAATCCTCAATACTCAATCTTCAATCCTCCATCCTCATTCCTCAATCCTCAATCCTCAATCCTCAATCGCCAGGCTTCAATCCTCAATACTCAACCTTCATTCCTCAATCCTCAATCCTCATTCCTCAATCCTCATTCTTCAATCCTCAATACCCAGTCCTCAATCTTCAATCCTCAATCCTCAATCCTCAACTCTCAATCCTCAATCCTCAGTCCTCAGTCCTCAAACCTCAATCCTCAACCCTCGGCCCTCATCCTCAATCCTCAACCCTCAGCCCTCATCCTCAATCCTCAATCCTCAATCTTCATTCTTCAATCCTCAATCCTCAAGCCTCAATCCTCAGACTTCAAACATCAATACTCAACCCTCAGTCCTCGTCTTCAATCGACAACCCTCAATCATCAATCCTCAACCCTCAACCCTCAACCCTCAATCCTCAATGTTCAATCCTCAATACCCAATCCTCAATCTTCAATCCTCAATCCTCAATCCTCAGTCCTCAATCCTCAATCCTCAATCCTCAATCCCCAGTCCTCAAACCTCAATCCTGAATCCTCAATCCTGAATCCTCAATCTTCAGGCCTCAGTCCTCAACTATCAGTTGTGAATCCTCAATCCTCAATAGAATATCCTCAATTCACAGGTTTCAATACTCAATACTCAACCTGCAATCTTCAAATCTCTATCCACAAACATCAATCCTCATCACTCAACCCTCAACACTCAGTCCCCAATCCTCAATATTCAAACCTCAATCCTCAATCCTCAATCCTCAATCCTCAATCTTCAATCCTCAATACTCAACCTTCAATCCTCAATCGTCAATCTCCAATCCTGAATACTCAATCTTAAATCCTCAATCCTCAATCCTGAATCCTCAGTCTTCAAACCTCAAACCTGAAACCTCAATCCTGAATCCTCAATCTTCAGACCTCAGTCCTCAACAATCAGTTGTCAATTCTCAATCCTCAATAGAATATCATCAATTCACAGTTCTCAATACTCAATACTCAATCTGCAATCTTCAAATCTCTATCCACAAACATCAATTCTCATCATTCAACCCTCAACACTCAGTCCCCAATCCTCAATCTTCTATCCTCAATCCTCAATCCTCACTCCTCGATCCTCAACCTTCAATCCTCAATACTCAGTCCTCAGTCCTTAAACCTCAATCCAGAATCCTCAATCCTGAATCCTCAATCTTCAGACCTCAGACCTCAACAATCAGACGTCAATCCTCAATCCTCAATAGAATATCATCAATTAACAGTCTTCAATACTCAGTACTCTATCTGCAATCTTCAAATCTCTATCCACAAACATCAATTCTCATCACTCAACCCACAACACTCAGTCCCCAATCCTCAATCTTCAATCCTCAATCCTCAAACCTCACTCCTCGATCCTCAACCTTCAATCCTCAATACTCAGTCCTCAATCCTCAATCCTCAATCCTCAATCCTCAATCCAAAATCTTCAATCCTCAATACTCAATCTGCAATCCTCAATCCTCAGTCCTCACTCCTCAGTACTCATTCTTCAATCCTCAATACCGAATCCTCAATCTTCAATCCTCAATCCTCAATCCTCAATTCTCAATCCTCAAACCTCAATCCTCAGACTTCAGACATCAATACTCAATCCTCAGTCCTCGTCCTCAATCGACAACCCTCAATCCTCAATCCTCATTCTTCAATAATTAATAATCAATCTTCAATCCTCAATCCTCGATCCTCAATCCTCAACCCTCAATCCTCAATGTTCAGTCCTCAATACCGAATCCTCAATCTTCAATCCTCAATCCTCAATCTTCAATCCTCAACCTTAATCTCCAATCCTCAATACTCAAACTTCAATCGTCAATCCTCAATCCTCAATCCTCAATCCTCAATCTTCAATCCTCAATCCTCAATCCTCAATCCCCAATCTTCAATCCTCAATACTCTATCTGCAATCCTCAATCCTCATTCCTCACTCCTCAAACCTCATTCTTCAATCCTCAATACCGAATCCTCAATCTTCAATCTTAAATCCTCAATCCTCAACTCTCAATCCTCAATCCTCAATCCTCAGACTTCAAACATCAATACTCAACCCTCAGTCCTCGTCCTCAATCGACAACCCTCAATCCTCAATCCTCAATCTTCAATCATTAATATTCAATCTTCAATCCTCAATCCTCAATCCTCAATCCTCAATGTTCAGCCCTCAATACCGAATCCTCAATCTTCAATCCTCAATCCTCAATCCTCAATCCTCAATCTTAATCTCCAATCCTCAATACTCAATCCTCAATACTCATTCTTCAATCCTCAATACCCAATCCTCAATCTTCAATCCTCAATCCTCAATCCTCAATCCTCAATCCTCAATCCCCAATACTCTATCCTCATTCTTCAATCCTCAACACCCAATACTCAATCTTCAATCCTCAATCCTCAATCCTCAATTCTCAGACCTCAAACATCAATACTCAACCCTCAGTCCTCGTCCTCAATCCACAACACTCAATCCTCAATCCTCAATCTTCAATCCTCAATCCTCAATCCTCAATCCTCAATCCTCAGTCCTCAAACCACAATCCTGAATCCTCAATCCTGAATCCTCAATCTTCAGCCCTCAGTCCTCTACAATCAGTTGTCAATCCTCAATCCTCAATAGAACATCATCAATTCACAGTTTTCATTACTAAATACTCAATCTGCAATCTTCAAATCTCTATCCACAAACATCAATTCTCATCACTCAACCCTCACTACTCAGTCCCCAATCCTCAATATTCAATCCTCAATCCTCAATCCTCAATCCACAATCCTCAGCCTTCAATCCTCAATACTCAATCTTAAATGCTCATTCCTCAATCATCAATCCTCAATTCTCGATTCTCAATAGTCAACCATCATTCCTCTATACTCAATCTTCAATCCTCAGTCCTCAATCCTCATTCTTCAATCCTCAATACCCAATCTTCAATCTTCAATCTTCAATCCTCAATCCTCAATCCTCAATTCTCAATCCTCAATCCTCAGTCCTCAGCCCTCAAACCTCAATCCTCAACCCTCAGCCCTCATCCTCAATCCTCAATCCTCAATCCTCAATCCTCAATCCTCAATCTTGAATCCTCAATACTCAATCTTCAATCCTAAATCCTGAGTCCTCAATCTTCAATCCTCAATACTCAATCTTCAATCCTAAATCCTCAGTCCTCAATCTTCAATCCTCAATGCTCAATCCTCAATCCTCAATCCTCAGTCCTCAATCCTCAATCCTCAATCCTCAAACCTCAATCCTCAATCCTCAATACTCAATCTTCAATCCTCAATCCTCAATCCTCAGTCCTCAATCTTCAATCCTCAATGCTCAATCCTCAATCTTCAATCCTCAATACTCAGCCTTCAATCCTCAATCGTCAATCTCCAATCCTGAATACTCAATCTTAAATCCTCAATCCTCAGTCCTCAATCCTCAATCCTCAATCCTCATTCTTCAATCCTCAATACCCAATGCTCAATCTTAAATCCTCAATTATCAATCCTCAATTCGCGACACTCAATCCTAAGTCCTCAGTCCTCAAACCTCAATTCTGAATCCTCAATCCTGCATCCTCAATCTTCAGCCCTCAGTCCTCAACAATCAGTTGTCAATCCTCAATCCCCAATAGAGTATCCTCAATTCACAGCTTTCAATAGTCAATACTCAATCTGTAATCTTCAAATCTCTATCCACAAACGTCAATCCTCATCACTCAACCCTCAACACTCAGTCCCCAATCCTCAATATTCTATCCTCAATCCTCAATCCTCAATCCACAATCCTCAGCATTCAATCCTCAATACTCAATCTTCCATGCTCATTCCACAATTCTCAATGCTCAATTCTCGATCCTCAATCGTCAACCTTCATTCCTCAATACTCAATCTTCAATCCTCAATCCTCAATCCTCATCCTTCAATCCTCAATACCCAATCCTCAATCTTCTATCCTCAATCCTCAGTCCTCAATCTTCAATCCTCAATGCTCAATTCTCAATCCTCAATCCTCAGTCCTCAATCCTCAATCCTCAATTCTCTAACCTCCATCCTCAATCCTCAATACTCAATCTTCAATACTCAATCCTCAGTCCTCTATCTTCAATCGTCAATGCTCAATCCTCAATCCTCTATCCTCAGTCCTCAATCCTCAATCCTCAATCCTCAAACCTCAATCCTCAATCCTCAAACCTCAATCCTCAATACTCAATCTGCAATCCTCAATCCTCAGTCCTCACTACTCAATCCTCATTCTTCAATCCTCAATACCGAATCCTCAACCTTCAATCCTCAATCCTCAATCCTCAATCCTCAATCCTCAATTTTCAATCATTAATAATCAATCTTCAATCCTCAATCCTCGATCCTGAATCCCCAACCCTCAATCCTCAATGTTCAGTCCTCAATACCGAATCCTCAATCTTCAATCCTCAATCCTCAATCTTCAATCCTCAATCTTAATCACCAATCCTCAATACTCAATCCTCAATCCTCAATCCTCAATCCTCAATCTTCAATCCTCAATACTCAATCTTCAATCCTCAATCCTCAGTCCTCAATCTTCAATCCTCAATGCTCAATCCTCAATTCTCAATCCTCAGTCCTCAATCCTCAATCCTCAATCCTCAATCCTCAATCTTCAATTCTCAATCCTCAGTCCTCAAACCACAGTCCTCAATCATCAATCCTCAATCCTCAATCCTCAATCCTCAATCCTCAATACTCAGTCCTCAAACCTCAATCCTCAATACTCAATCTTCAATCCTCAATCTTCAGTCCTCAATCCTCAATCCTCAATCCTCAATCCTCAATCCTCAGTCCTCAATCTTCAATCACCAATGCTCAATCCTCAATCCTCAATCCTCAGTCCTCAATCCTCAATCCTCAATCCTCAATCCTCAAACCTCAATCCTCAATCCTCAATCCTCAAACCTCAATCCTCAATCTTCAATCCTCAATACTCAATCTTCAATCCTCAATCCTCAATCCTCAATTCTCAATCCTCAATCCTCAATCACCAATCTTCAATCCTCAATACTCAATCTGCAATCCTCAATTATCAGTCCTCACTACTCAATCCTCATTCTTCAATCCTCAATCTTAATCACCAATCCTCAATACTCAATCTTCAATCCTCAATCCTCAATCCTCAATCCTCAATCCTCAATCTTCAATTCTCAATCCTCAGTCCTCGAACCACAGTCCTCAATCATCAATCCTCAATCCTCAATCCTCAATCCTCAATACTCAGTCCTCAAACCTCAATCCTCAATACTCAATCTTCAATCCTCAATCCTCAGTCCTCAATCCTCAATCCTCAATCCTCAATCCTCAATCCTCAGTCCTCAAACCACAGTCCTCAATCATCAATCCTCAGTTCTCAACCCTTAATCCTCAATCTTCAATCCTCAATCTTCAATACTCAACATTCAATCCTCAATCCTCAATCCCCAATATTCAATGCGCAATCCTCAATTATCAAACCACAATCCTCAACCCGCAGTCCTCAATCCTCAATCCCCAATCCTCAATCCTCAATCCTCAATTCTCAAACCTCAATCCTCAATCCTCAATACTCAATCTTCAATCCTCAATCCTCAGCCCTCAATCTTCAATCCTCAATGCTCAATCCTCAATCCTCAATCCTCAGTCCTCAATCCTCAATCCTCAATCCTCAAACCTCAATCCTCAATCCTCAAACCTCAATCCTCAATCTGCAATCCTCAATCTGCAATCCTCAATACTCAATCTTCAATGCTCAATCCTCAATCCTCAATCCTCAATCCTCAATCGTCAATCCCCAATCTTCAATCCTCAATACTCAATCTGCAATCCTCAATCCTCAGTCCTCACTACTCAATCCTCATTCTTCAATCCTCAATACCGAATCCTCAATCTTCAATCCTCAATCCTCAATCCTCAATCCTCAATCCTCAATTTTCAATCATTAATAATCAATCTTCAATCCTCAATCCTCGATCCTCAAACCCCAACCCTCAATCCTCAATGTTCAGTCCTCAATACCGAATCCTCAATCTTCAATCCTCAATCCTCAATCTTGAATCCTCAATCTTAATCACCAATCCTCAATACTCAACCTTCAATCCTCAATCCTCAATCCTCAATCCTCAATCCTCAATCTTCAATTCTCAATACTCAATCTTCAATCCTCAATCCTCAATCCTCAATCCTCAATCCTCGATCTTCAATCCTCAATACTCAATCTTCAATCCTCAATCCTCAATCCTCTATCCTCAATCGTCAGTCTTCAATCCTCAGTGCTCAACCTTTAATCCTCAATACTCAATCCTCAATCCTCAATCCTCATCCTTCAGTCCTCAATACCCAATCCTCAATCTTCAATCCTCAATCCTCAATCTTCATTTCTCAATCCTCGATCCTCAGTCCTCAGACCTCAAACCTCAAACCTCTACTCTCATCCCTCATCCTCAATCCTCAATCGACAATCCGCAATCATCATCCTTCAATCCTCAATACCCAATCCTCAATCTTCAATCCTCAATCCCCAATCCTCATTTCTCAATCCTCGATCCTCAGTCCTCAGACCTCAAACCTCAATCCTCTACTCTCATCCCTCATCCTCAATCCTCAATCGACAATCCTCAATCCTCAATCCTCAATACTCAGTCCTTAAACCACAGTCCTCAATCATCAATCCTCAGTTCTCAACCCTTAATCCTCAATCTTCAATCCTCAATCTTCAATACTCAACATTCAATCCTCAATCCTCAGTCCCCAATATTCAATGCTCAATCCTCAATTATCAAACTACAATCCTCAAACCGCAGTCCTCAATCCTCAATCCCCAATCCTCAATCCTCAATCCTCAATTCTCAAACCTCAATCCTCAATCCTCAATACTCAATCTTCAATCCTCAATCCTCAGTCCTCAATCCTCAATCCTCAATCCTCAATCCTCTATCCTCAGTCCTCAAACCACAGTCCTCAATCATCAATCCTCAATCCTCAATCCTCAATCCTCAATCCTCAGTCCTCAAACCTCAATCCTGAATCCTCAATCCTGAATCCTCAATCTTCAGCACTCAGTCCTCTACAATCAGTTGTCAATCCTCAATCCTCAATAGAATATCATCAATTCACAGTTTTCATTACTAAATACTCAATCTACAATCTTCAAATCTCTATCCACAAACGTCAATCCTCATCACTCAACCCTCAACACTCAGTCCCCAATCCTCAATATTCTATCCTCAATCCTCAATCCTCAATCCACAATCCTCAGCATTCAATCCTCAATACTCAATCTTCCATGCTCATTCCACAATCCTCAATGCTCAATTCTCGATCCTCAATCGTCAACCTTCATTCCTCAATACGCAATCTTCAATCCTCAATCCTCAATCCTCATCCTTCAATCCTCAATACCCAATCCTCAATCTTCAATCCTCAACCCTCAATCCTCAATCCTGAATCCTCAATCCTGAATACTCAATCTTCAGCCCTCAGTCCTCTACAATCAGTTATCAATCCTCAATCCTCAATCCTCAATCCTCAATCCTCAATCTTCAATCCTCAATACTCAATCTTCAATCCTCAATCCTCAGTCCTCAATCTTCAACCCTCAATGCTCAATTCTCAATCCTCAATCCTCAGTCCTCAATCCTCAATCCTCAATTCTCAAACCTCCATCCTCAATCCTCAATACTCAATCTTCAATCCTCAATCCTCAGTCCTCTATCTTCAATCGTCAATGCTCAATCCTCAATCCTCTATCCTCAGTCCTCAATCCTCAATCCTCAATCCTCAAACCTCAATCCTCAATCCTCAAACCTCAATCCTCAATCCTCAAACCTCAAACCTCAATCTTCAATCCTCAATACTCAATCATCAATCCTCAATCCTCAATCCTCAATCCTCAATCCTCAATCCTCAATCCCCAATCTTCAATCCTCAATACTCAATCTGCAATCCTCAATCCTCAGTCCTCACTACTCAATCCTCATTCTTCAATCCTCAATACCGAATCCTCAATCTTCAATCCTCAATCCTCAATCCTCAATCCTCAATCCTCAATCCTCAATTTTCAATCATTAATAATCAATCTTCAATCCTCAATCCTCGATCCTCAATGTTCAGTCCTCAATACCGAATCCTCAATCTTCAATCCCCAATCCTCAATCTTCAATCCTCAATCTTAATCACCAATCCTCAATACTCAATCCTCAATCCTCAATCCTCAATCCTCAATCCTCAGTCCTCAATCCTCAATCCTCAATTCTCAAACCTCCATCCTCAATCCTCAATACTCAATCTTCAATCCTCAATCCTCAGTCCTCAATCTTCAATCACCAATGCTCAATCCTCAATCCTCAATCCTCAGTCCTCAATCCTCAATCCTCAATCCTCAAACCTCAATCCTCAATCCTCAAACCTCAATCCTCAATCTTCAATCCTCAATACTCAATCTTCAATCCTCAATCCTCAATCCTCAATCCTCAATCCTCAATCCTCAATCCCCAATCTTCAATCCTCAATACTCAATCTGCAATCCTCAATCCTCAGTCCTCACTACTCAATCCTCATTCTTCAATCCTCAATACCGAATCCTCAATCTTCAATCCTCAATCCTCAATACTCAATTCTCAATCCTCAATTTTCAATCATTAATAATCAATCTTCAATCCTCAATCCTCGATCCTCAATCCCCAACCCTCAATCCTCAATGTTCAGTCCTCAATACCGAATCCTCAATCTTCAATCCTCAATCCTCAATCTTCAATCCTCAATCTTAATCACCAATCCTCAATACTCAATCTTCAATCCTTAATCCTCAATCCTCAATCCTCAATCCTCAATCTTCAATTCTCAATCCTCAGTCCTCAAACCACAGTCCTCAATCATCAATCCTCAATCCTCAATCCTCAATCCTCAATCCTCAATACTCAGTCCTCAAACCTCAATCCTCAATACTCAATCTTCAATCCTCAATCTTCAGTCCTCAATCCTCAATCCTCAATCCCCAATCCTCAATCCTCAGTCCTCAATCTTCAATCACCAATGCTCAATCCTCAATCCTCAATCCTCAGTCCTCAATCCTCAATCCTCAATCCTCAATCCTCAAACCTCAATCCTCAATCCTCAAACCTCAATCCTCAATCTTCAATCCTCAATACTCAATCTTCAATCCTCAATCCTCAATCCTCAATCCTCAATCCTCAATCCTCAATCACCAATCTTCAATCCTCAATACTCAATCTGCAATCCTCAATTATCAGTCCTCACTACTCAATCCTCATTCTTCAATCCTCAATACCGAATCCTCAATCTTCAATCCTCAATCCTCAGTCCTCAATCCTCAATCCTCAATCCTCAATCCTCAATCCTCAGTCCTCAAACCACAGTCCTCAATCATCAATCCTCAGTTCTCAACCCTTAATCCTCAATCTTCAATCCTCAATCTTCAATACTCAACATTCAATCCTCAATCCTCAATCCCCAATATTCAATGCGCAATCCTCAATTATCAAACCACAATCCTCAACCCGCAGTCCTCAATCCTCAATCCCCAATCCTCAATCCTCAATCCTCAATTCTCAAACCTCAATCCTCAATCCTCAATACTCAATCTTCAATCCTCAATCCTCTGTCCTCAATCTTCAATCCTCAATGCTCAATCCTCAATCCTCAATCCTCAATCTTCAATTCTCAATACTCAATCTTCAATCCTCAATCCTCAATCCTCAATCCTCAATCCTCGATCTTCAATCCTCAATACTCAATCTTCAATCCTCAATCCTCAATCCTCTATCCTCAATCGTCAGTCTTCAATCCTCAGTGCTCAACCTTTAATCCTCAGTCCTCAACCCTCATTCTTCAATCCTCAATACCCAATCCTCAATCTTCAATCCTCAATCCTCAATCCTCAATTCTCAATCCTCAATCCTCAGTCCTCAGCCCTCAAACCTCAATCCTCAACCCTCAGCCCTCATCCTCAATCCTCAATCCTCAATCCTCAATCCTCAAACTTCAATCCTCAAAACTCAATATTCAATCCTCAATCCTCAGTCCTCAATCTTCAATCCTCAATGCTCAATCCTCAATCCTCAATCCTCAATACTTAATCGTCAATCCTCAATCCTTATCCTTCAATCCTCAATACCCAATCCTCAATCTTCAATCCTGAATCCTCAACCTTCATTTCTCAATCCTCGATCCTCAGTCCTCAGACCTCAAACCTCAATCCTCTACTCTCATCCCTCATCCTCAATCCTCAATCGACAATCCGCAATCCTCATCCTTCAATCTTCAATACCCAATCCTCAATCTTCAATCCTCAATCCTCAATCCTCATTTCTCAATCCTCGATCCTCAATCCTCTATCCTCAGTCCTCAAACCACAGTCCTCAATCATCAATCCTCAATCCTCAATCCTCAATCCTCAATCCTCAGTCCTCAAACCTCAATCCTGAATCCTCAATCCTGAATCCTCAATCTTCAGCCCTCAGTCCTCTACAATCAGTTGTCAATCCTCAATCCTCAATAGAATATCATCAATTCACAGTTTTCATTACTAAATACTCAATCTACAATCTTCAAATCTCTATCCACAAACGTCAATCCTCATCACTCAACCCTCAACACTCAGTCCTCAATGTTCAATGCTCAATCTTCAATCCACATTCCTCAATCGTCAATCTTCAATCCTCAATACTCAATCTGCAATCCTCAATCCTCAGTCCTCACTACTCAATCCTCATTCTTCAATCCTCAATACCGAATCCTCAATCTTCAATCCTCAATCCTCAATCCTCAATCCTCAATCCTCAATTTTCAGTCATTAATAATCAATCTTCAATCCTCAATCCTCGATCCTCAATCCCCAACCCTCAATCCTCAATGTTCAGTGCTCAATACCGAATCCTCAATCTTCAGTCCTCAATCCTCAATCTTCAATCCTCAATCTTAATCACCAATCCTCAATACTCAATCTTCAATCCTCAATCCTCAACCCTCAATCCTCAATCCTCAATCTTCAATTCTCAATACTTAATCTTCAATCCTCAATCCTCAATCCTCAATCCTCAATCCTCAATCTTCAATCCTCAATACTCAATCTTCAATCCTCAATCCTCAATCCTCTATCCTCAATCGTCAGTCTTCAATCCTCAGTGCTCAACCTTTAATCCTCAATACTCAATCCTCAATCCTCAATCCTCATCCTTCAATCCTCAATACCCAATCCTCAATCTTCAATCCTCAATCCTCAATCCGCATTTCTCAATCCTCAACCCTCAGTCCTCAGACCTCAAACCTCAATCCTCTACTCTCATCCCTCATCCTCAATCCTCAATCGACTATCCGCAATCCTCAATCTTCAATCCTCAATCCTCAATCCTCTATCCTCAATCCTCAGTCCTCAAACCTCAGTCCTGAATCCTCAATCCTGAATCCTCAATCTTCAGCTCTCAGTCCTCTACAATCAGTTGTCAATCCTCATTCCTCAATAGAATATCATCAATTCACAGTTTTCATTACTAAATACTCAATCTGCAATCTTCAAATCTCTATCCACAAACATCAATTCTCATCACTCAAACCTCATCACTCAGTCCCCAATCCTCAATATTCAATCCTCAATCCTCAATCCTCAATCCACAATCCTCAGCCTTCAATCCTCAATACTCAATCTTCAATGCTCAATCCTCAATCCTCAATCCTCAATCCTCAATCGTCAATCCCCAATCTTCAATCCTCAATACTCAATCTGCAATCCTCAATCCTCAGTCCTCACTACTCAATCCTCATTCTTCAATCCTCAATACCGAATCCTCAATCTTCAATCCTCAATCCTCAATCCTCAATCCTCAATCCTCAATTTTCAATCATTAATAATCAATCTTCAATCCTCAATCCTCGATCCTCAAACCCCAACCCTCAATCCTCAATGTTCAGTCCTCAATACCGAATCCTCAATCTTCAATCCTCAATCCTCAATCTTGAATCCTCAATCTTAATCACCAATCCTCAATACTCAACCTTCAATCCTCAATCCTCAATCCTCAATCCTCAATCCTCAATCCTCAATCCCCAATCTTCAATCCTCAATACTCAATCTGCAATCCGCAATCCTCAGTCCTCACTACTCAATCCTCATTCTTCAATCCTCAATACCGAATCCTCAATCTTCAATCCTCAATCCTCAATCCTCAATCCTCAATCCTCAATTTTCAGTCATTAATAATCAATCTTCAATCCTCAATACTCGATCCTCAATCCCCAACCCTCAATCCTCAATGTTCAGTGCTCAATACCGAATCCTCAATCTTCAGTCCTCAATCCTCAATCTTCAATCCTCAATCTTAATCACCAATCCTCAATACTCAATCATCAATCCTCAATCCTCAACCCTCAATCCCCAATCCTCAATCTTCAATTCTCAATACTTAATCTTCAATCCTCAATCCTCAATCCTCAATCCTCAATCCTCAATCTTCAATCCTCAATACTCAACCTTCAATCCTCAATCCTCAATCCTCTATCCTCAATCGTCAGTCTTCAATCCTCAGTGCTCAACCTTTAATCCTCAATACTCAATCCTCAATCCTCAATCCTCATCCTTCAATCCTCAATACCCAATCCTCAATCTTCAATCCTCAATCCTCAATCCGCATTTCTCAATCCTCAACCCTCAGTCCTCAGACCTCAAACCTCAATCCTCTACTCTCATCCCTCATCCTCAATCCTCAATCGACTATCCGCAATCCTCAATCTTCAATCCTCAATCATCAATCCTCTATCCTCAATCCTCAGTCCTCAAACCTCAGTCCTGAATCCTCAATCCTGAATCCTCAATCTTCAGCTCTCAGTCCTCTACAATCAGTTGTCAATCCTCATTCCTCAATAGAATATCATCAATTCACAGTTTTCATTACTAAATACTCAATCTGCAATCTTCAAATCTCTATCCACAAACATCAATTCTCATCACTCAAACCTCATCACTCAGTCCCCAATCCTCAATATTCAATCCTCAATCCTCAATCCTCAATCCACAATCCTCAGCCTTCAATCCTCAATACTCAATCTTCAATGCTCAATCCTCAATCCTCAATCCTCAATCCTCAATCGTCAATCCCCAATCTTCAATCCTCAATACTCAATCTGCAATCCTCAATCCTCAGTCCTCACTACTCAATCCTCATTCTTCAATCCTCAATACCGAATCCTCAATCTTCAATCCCCAATCCTCAATCCTCAATCCTCAATCCTCAATTTTCAATCATTAATAATCAATCTTCAATCCTCAATCCTCGATCCTCAAACCCCAACCCTCAATCCTCAATGTTCAGTCCTCAATACCGAATCCTCAATCTTCAATCCTCAATCCTCAATCTTGAATCCTCAATCTTAATCACCAATCCTCAATACTCAACCTTCAATCCTCAATCCTCAATCCTCAATCCTCAATCCTCAATCTTCAATTCTCAATACTCAATCTTCAATCCTCAATCCTCAATCCTCAATCCTCAATCCTCGATCTTCAATCCTCAATACTCAATCTTCAATCCTCAATCCTCAATCCTCTATCCTCAATCGTCAGTCTTCAATCCTCAGTGCTCAACCTTTAATCCTCAATACTCAATCCTCAATCCTCAATCCTCATCCTTCAGTCCTCAATACCCAATCCTCAATCTTCAATCCTCAATCCTCAATCTTCATTTCTCAATCCTCGATCCTCAGTCCTCAGACCTCAAACCTCAAACCTCTACTCTCATCCCTCATCCTCAATCCTCAATCGACAATCCGCAATCCTCATCCTTCAATCCTCAATACCCAATCCTCAATCTTCAATCCTCAATCCCCAATCCTCATTTCTCAATCCTCGATCCTCAGTCCTCAGACCTCAAACCTCAATCCTCTACTCTCATCCCTCATCCTCAATCCTCAATCGACAATCCTCAATCCTCAATCCTCAATACTCAGTCCTTAAACCACAGTCCTCAATCATCAATCCTCAGTTCTCAACCCTTAATCCTCAATCTTCAATCCTCAATCTTCAATACTCAACATTCAATCCTCAATCCTCAGTCCCCAATATTCAATGCTCAATCCTCAATTATCAAACTACAATCCTCAAACCGCAGTCCTCAATCCTCAATCCCCAATCCTCAATCCTCAATCCTCAATTCTCAAACCTCAATCCTCAATCCTCAATCCTGAATCCTCAATCTTCAGCACTCAGTCCTCTACAATCAGTTGTCAATCCTCAATCCTCAATAGAATATCATCAATTCACAGTTTTCATTACTAAATACTCAATCTACAATCTTCAAATCTCTATCCACAAACGTCAATCCTCATCACTCAACCCTCAACACTCAGTCCCCAATCCTCAATATTCTATCCTCAATCCTCAATCCTCAATCCACAATCCTCAGCATTCAATCCTCAATACTCAATCTTCCATGCTCATTCCACAATCCTCAATGCTCAATTCTCGATCCTCAATCGTCAACCTTCATTCCTCAATACGCAATCTTCAATCCTCAATCCTCAATCCT
The DNA here is from genome assembly GCF_051401765.1 of Calliopsis andreniformis. Taxonomy (NCBI): domain Eukaryota; kingdom Metazoa; phylum Arthropoda; class Insecta; order Hymenoptera; family Andrenidae; genus Calliopsis; species Calliopsis andreniformis. The sequence continues at coordinate 4,327,659 of NW_027480440.1, forward strand.
CATCCTTCAATCCTCAATACCCAATCCTCAATCTTCAATCCTCAACCCTCAATCCTCAATCCTGAATCCTCAATCCTGAATACTCAATCTTCAGCCCTCAGTCCTCTACAATCAGTTGTCAATCCTCAATCCTCAATCCTCAATCCTCAATCCTCAATCTTCAATCCTCAATACTCAATCTTCAATCCTCAATCCTCAGTCCTCAATCTTCAACCCTCAATGCTCAATTCTCAATCCTCAATCCTCAGTCCTCAATCCTCAATCCTCAGTCCTCAATCTTCAACCCTCAATGCTCAATTCTCAATCCTCAATCCTCAGTCCTCAATCCTCAATCCTCAATTCTCAAACCTCCATCCTCAATCCTCAATACTCAATCTTCAATCCTCAATCCTCAGTCCTCTATCTTCAATCGTCAATGCTCAATCCTCAATCCTCTATCCTCAGTCCTCAATCCTCAATCCTCAATCCTCAAACCTCAATCCTCAATCCTCAAACCTCAATCCTCAAACCTCAAACCTCAATCTTCAATCCTCAATACTCAATCATCAATCCTCAATCCTCAATCCTCAATCCTCAATCCTCAATCCTCAATCCCCAATCTTCAATCCTCAATACTCAATCTGCAATCCTCAATCCTCAGTCCTCACTACTCAATCCTCATTCTTCAATCCTCAATACCGAATCCTCAATCTTCAATCCCCAATCCTCAATCCTCAATCCTCAATCCTCAATCCTCAATTTTCAATCATTAATAATCAATCTTCAATCCTCAATCCTCGATCCTCAATGTTCAGTCCTCAATACCGAATCCTCAATCTTCAATCCCCAATCCTCAATCTTCAATCCTCAATCTTAATCACCAATCCTCAATACTCAATCCTCAATCCTCAATCCTCAATCCTCAATCCTCAGTCATCAATCCTCAATCCTCAATTCTCAAACCTCCATCCTCAATCCTCAATACTCAATCTTCAATCCTCAATCCTCAGTCCTCAATCTTCAATCACCAATGCTCAATCCTCAATCCTCAATCCTCAGTCCTCAATCCTCAATCCTCAATCCTCAAACCTCAATCCTCAATCCTCAAACCTCAATCCTCAATATTCAATCCTCAATACTCAATCTTCAATCCTCAATCCTCAATCCTCAATCCTCAATCCTCAATCCTCAATCCCCAATCTTCAATCCTCAATACTCAATCTGCAATCCTCAATCCTCAGTCCTCACTACTCAATCCTCATTCTTCAATCCTCAATACCGAATCCTCAATCTTCAATTCTCAATCCTCAATACTCAATTCTCAATCCTCAATTTTCAATCATTAATAATCAATCTTCAATCCTCAATCCTCGATCCTCAATCCCCAACCCTCAATCCTCAATGTTCAGTCCTCAATACCGAATCCTCAATCTTCAATCCTCAATCCTCAATCTTCAATCCTCAATCTTAATCACCAATCCTCAATACTCAATCTTCAATCCTTAATCCTCAATCCTCAATCCTCAATCCTCAATCTTCAATTCTCAATCCTCAGTCCTCAAACCACAGTCCTCAATCATCAATCCTCAATCCTCAATCCTCAATCCTCAATCCTCAATACTCAGTCCTCAAACCTCAATCCTCAATACTCAATCTTCAATCCTCAATCTTCAGTCCTCAATCCTCAATCCTCAATCCCCAATCCTCAATCCTCAGTCCTCAATCTTCAATCACCAATGCTCAATCCTCAATCCTCAATCCTCAGTCCTCAATACTCAATCCTCAATCCTCAATCCTCAAACCTCAATCCTCAATCCTCAAACCTCAATCCTCAATCTTCAATCCGCAATACTCAATCTTCAATCCTCAATCCTCAATCCTCAATCCTCAATCCTCAATCCTCAATCACCAATCTTCAATCCTCAATACTCAATCTGCAATCCTCAATTATCAGTCCTCACTACTCAATCCTCATTCTTCAATCCTCAATACCGAATCCTCAATCTTCAATCCTCAATCCTCAGTCCTCAATCCTCAATCCTCAATCCTCAATCCTCAATCCTCAGTCCTCAAACCACAGTCCTCAATCATCAATCCTCAGTTCTCAACCCTTAATCCTCAATCTTCAATCCTCAATCTTCAATACTCAACATTCAATCCTCAATCCTCAATCCCCAATATTCAATGCGCAATCCTCAATTATCAAACCACAATCCTCAACCCGCAGTCCTCAATCCTCAATCCCCAATCCTCAATCCTCAATCCTCAATTCTCAAACCTCAATCCTCAATCCTCAATACTCAATCTTCAATCCTCAATCCTCTGTCCTCAATCTTCAATCCTCAATGCTCAATCCTCAATCCTCAATCCTCAATCTTCAATTCTCAATACTCAATCTTCAATCCTCAATCCTCAATCCTCAATCCTCAATCCTCGATCTTCAATCCTCAATACTCAATCTTCAATCCTCAATCCTCAATCCTCTATCCTCAATCGTCAGTCTTCAATCCTCAGTGCTCAACCTTTAATCCTCAGTCCTCAACCCTCATTCTTCAATCCTCAATACCCAATCCTCAATCTTCAATCCTCAATCCTCAATCCTCAATTCTCAATCCTCAATCCTCAGTCCTCAGCCCTCAAACCTCAATCCTCAACCCTCAGCCCTCATCCTCAATCCTCAATCCTCAATCCTCAATCCTCAAACTTCAATCCTCAACACTCAATATTCAATCCTCAATCCTCAGTCCTCAATCTTCAATCCTCAATGCTCAATCCTCAATCCTCAATCCTCAATACTTAATCGTCAATCCTCAATCCTTATCCTTCAATCCTCAATACCCAATCCTCAATCTTCAATCCTGAATCCTCAACCTTCATTTCTCAATCCTCGATCCTCAGTCCTCAGACCTCAAACCTCAATCCTCTACTCTCATCCCTCATCCTCAATCCTCAATCGACAATCCGCAATCCTCATCCTTCAATCCTCAATACCCAATCCTCAATCTTCAATCCTCAATCCTCAATCCTCATTTCTCAATCCTCGATCCTCAATCCTCTATCCTCAGTCCTCAAACCACAGTCCTCAATCATCAATCCTCAATCCTCAATCCTCAATCCTCAATCCTCAGTCCTCAAACCTCAATCCTGAATCCTCAATCCTGAATCCTCAATCTTCAGCCCTCAGTCCTCTACAATCAGTTGTCAATCCTCAATCCTCAATAGAATATCATCAATTCACAGTTTTCATTACTAAATACTCAATCTACAATCTTCAAATCTCTATCCACAAACGTCAATCCTCATCACTCAACCCTCAACACTCAGTCCCCAATCCTCAATATTCTATCCTCAATCCTCAATCCTCAATCCACAATCCTCAGCATTCAATCCTCAATACTCAATCTTCCATGCTCATTCCACAATCCTCAATGCTCAATTCTCGATCCTCAATCGTCAACCTTCATTCCTCAATACTCAATCTTCAATCCTCAATCCTCAATCCTCATCCTTCAATCCTCAATACCCAATCCTCAATCTTCAATCCTCAACCCTCAATCCTCAATCCTGAATCCTCAATCCTGAATACTCAATCTTCAGCCCTCAGTCCTCTACAATCAGTTGTCAATCCTCAATCCTCAATCCTCAATCCTCAATCCTCAATCTTCAATCCTCAATACTCAATCTTCAATCCTCAATCCTCAGTCCTCAATCTTCAATCCTCAATGCTCAATTCTCAATCCTCAATCCTCAGTCCTCAATTGTCAATCCTCAATTCTCAAACCTCCATCCTCAATCCTCAATACTCAATCTTCAATACTCAATCCTCAGTCCTCTATCTTCAATCGTCAATGCTCAATCCTCAATCCTCTATCCTCAGTCCTCAATCCTCAATCCTCAATCCTCAAACCTCAATCCTCAATCCTCAAACCTCAATCCTCAAACCTCAAACCTCAATCTTCAATCCTCAATACTCAATCATCAATCCTCAATCCTCAATCCTCAATCCTCAATCCTCAATCCTCAATCCCCAATCTTCAATCCTCAATACTCAATCTGCAATCCTCAATCCTCAGTCCTCACTACTCAATCCTCATTCTTCAATCCTCAATACCGAATCCTCAATCTTCAATCCTCAATCCTCAATCCTCAATCCTCAATCCTCAATTTTCAATCATTAATAATCAATCTTCACTCCTCAATCCTCGATCCTCAATCCCCAACCCTCAATCCTCAATGTTCAGTCCTCAATACCGAATCCTCAATCTTCAATCCTCAATCCTCAACCTTCAATCGTCAATCTTAATCACCAATCCTCAATACTCAATCCTCAATCCTCAATCCTCAATCCTCAATCCCCAATCTTCAATCCTCAATACTCAATCTGCAATCCTCAATCCTCAGTCCTCACTACTCAATCCTCATTCTTCAATCCTCAATACCCAATCGTCAATCTTCAATCCTCAATCCTCAATCCTCATTTCTCAATCCTCGATCCTCAGTCCTCAGACCTCAAACCTCAATCCTCTACTCTCATCCCTCATCCTCAATCCTCAATCGACAATCCGCAATCCTCAATCTTCAATCCTCAATCCTCAATCCTCAATCCTCAATCCTCAGTCCTCAAACCTCAGTCCTGAATCCTCGATCCTGAATCCTCAATCTTCAGCCCTCAGTCCTCTACAATCAGTTGTCAATCCTCATTCTTCAATAGAATATCATCAATTCACAGTTTTCATTACTAAATACTCAATCTGCAATCTTCAAATCTCTATCCACAAACATCAATTCTCATCACTCAGCCCTCATCACTCAGTCCCATATCCTCAATATTCAATCCTCAATCCTCAATCCTCAATCCACAATCCTCAGCCTTCAATCCTCAATACTCAATCTTCAATGCTCATTCCCAATCCTCCATCCTCAATTCTCGATCCTCAATCGTCAACCTTCATTCCTCAATTCTCAATCTTCAATCCTCAGTCCTCAACCCTCATTCTTCAATCCTCAATACCCAATCCTCAATCTTCAATCCTCAATCCTCAATCCTCAATTCTCAATCCTCAATCCTCAGTCCTCAGCCCTCAAACCTCAATCCTCAACCCTCAGCCCTCATCCTCAATCCTCAATCCTCAATCCTCGGTCCTCAATCTTCAATCCTCAATGCTCAATCCTCAATCTTCAATCCTCAATACTCAATCATCAATCCTCAATCCTCAATCCTCAATCCTCAATCCTCAATCCTCAATCCCCAATCTTCAATCCTCAATACTCAATCTGCAATCCTCAATCCTCAGTCCTCACTACTCAATCCTCATTCTTCAATCCTCAATACCGAATCCTCAATCTTCAATCCTCAATCCTCAATCCTCAATCCTCAATCCTCAATTTTCAATCATTAATAATCAATCTTCAATCCTCAATCCTCGATCCTCAATCCCCAACCCTCAATCCTCAATGTTCAGTCCTCAATACCGAATCCTCAATCTTCAATCCTCAATCCTCAATCTTCAATCCTCAATCTTAATCACCAATCCTCAATACTCAATCCTCAATCCTCAATCCTCAATCCTCAATCTTCAATCCTCAATACTCAATCTTCAATCCTCAATCCTCAGTCCTCAATCTTCAATCCTCAATGCTCAATCCTCAATCCTCAATCCTCAGTCCTCAATCCTCAATCCTCAATTCTCAAACCTCCATCCTCAATCCTCAATACTCAATCTTCAATCCTCAATCCTCAGTCCTCAATCTTCAATCACCAATGCTCAATCCTCAATCCTCAATCCTCAGTCCTCAATCCTCAATCCTCAATCCTCAAACCTCAATCCTCAATCCTCAAACCTCAATCCTCAATCTTCAATCCTCAATACTCAATCTTCAATCCTCAATCCTCAATTATCAATCCCCAATCCTCAATCCTCAATCCTCAATCCTCAATCCTCAATCCTCAATCCTCAATCTGCAATCCTCAATCCTGAAACCTCGATCCTCAATCCTCCATCATCAATAAAATATCCCCAATTCTCAGTTTTCAATACTCAATCAGCAACCTTCATACCTCAATCTACAAACAACAATTCTGGACCCACAATCCTCAACCCTCAGTCCTCAATCTTCAATCCTCAGTCCTCAATCCCCAGTCCTCAAACCTCTGTCCTCAATCATCAAACCATAATCCTCAATCCTCAATCGTCAATCCTCAAACCTCAACCATTAATCCTCAATCCTGAGTCCTAATTACTCAATCCTCAATCTTCAATAGAATATCGTCAATTCTCAGTCATCTATACTGAATCCTCAATCTTCAATCTTCAACTCTCAAACCCCAAATCTCATTCCTCAATTTTCAGTCCTCAATCCTCAATATTCAATCCTCAATCCTCAATCCTCAATCCTCAATCCTCAATACTCAATCTGCAACCCTCAATCCTCAGTCCTCACTACTCAATCCTCATTCTTCAATCCTCAATACCGAATCCTAAATCTTCAATCCTCAATCCTCAATCCTCAATCCTCAATCCTCAATTTTCAATCATTAATAATCAATCATCAATCCTCAATCCTCGATCCTCAATCCCCGACCCTCAATCCTCAATGTTCAGTCCTCAATACCGAATCCTCAATCTTCAATCCTCAATCCTCAATCTTCAATCCTCAATCTTAATCACCAATCCTCAATACTCAATCTTCAATCCTCAATCCCCAATCCTCAATCCTCAATCCTCAATCTTCAATTCTCAATCCTCAGTCCTCAAACCTCAATCCTCAATACTCAATCTTCAATCCTCAATCCTCAGTCCTCAATCATCAATCCTCAATCCACAATCCTCAATCCTCAGTCCTCAAACCACAGTCCTCAATCATCAATCCTCAGTTCTCAACCCTTAATCCTCAATCTTCAATCCTCAATCTTCAAAACTCAACATTCAATCCTCAATCCTCAATCCCCAACATTCAATGCACAATCCTCAACTATCAAACCACAATCCTCAACCCGCAGTCCTCAATCCTCAATCCCCAATCCTCAATCCTCAATCCTCAATTCTCAAACCTCAATCCTCAAACCTTAATACTCAATCTTCAATCCTCAATCCTCAGTCCTCAATCCTCAATTCTCAATCCTCAGTCCTCAATCCTCAGTCCTCAAACCACAGTGCTCAATAATCAATCCTCAATCCTCAATCCTCAATACTCAATCCTCAGTCCTCAAACCTCAATCCTGAATCCTCAATCCTGAATCCTCAATCTTCAGCCCTCAGTCCTCTACAATCTGTTGCCAATCCTCAATCCTCAATAGAATATCATCAATTCACAGTTTTCATTACTAAATACTCAATCTGCAATCTTCAAATCTCTATCCACAAACATCAATTCTCATCACTCAACCCTCAACACTCAGTCCCCAATCCTCAATATTCTATCCTCAATCCTCAATCCTCAATCCACAATCCTCAGCATTCAATCCTCAATACTCAATCTTCCATGCTCATTCCACAATCCTCAATGCTCAATTCTCGATCCTCAATCGTCAACCTTCATTCCTCAATACTCAATCTTCAATCCTCAATCCTCAATCCTCATCCTTCAATCCTCAATACCCAATCCTCAATCTTCAATCCTCAATCCTCAATCCTCAATTCTCAATCCTCTCTCCTCAATTCTCAATTCTCAATCCTCAGTCCTCAGCCCTCAAACTTCAATCCTCAACCCTCAGCCCTCATCCTCAATCCTCAATCCTCAATCCTCAATCCTCAATCCTCAATCCTCAACCTTCAATCCTCAATACTCAATCTTCAATCCTCAATCCTCAGTCCTCAATCTTCAATCCTCAATGCTCAATCCTCAATCCTCAATCCTCAGTCCTCAATCCTCAATCTTCAATTCTCAAACCTCCATCCTCAATCCTCAATACTCAATCTTCAATCCTCAATCCTCAGTCTTCAATCTTCAATCATCAATGCTCAATCCTCAATCCTCAACCCTCAGTCCTCAATCCTCAATCCTCAATCCTCAAACCTCAATCCTCAATCCTCAAACCTCAATCCTCAATCTTCAATCCTCAATCCTCAGTCCTCAAACCTCAGTCCTGAATCCTCAATCCTGAATCCTCAATCTTCAGCCCTCAGTCCTCTACAATCAGTTGTCAATCCTCATTCCTCTATAGAATATCATCAATTCACAGTTTTCATTACTAAATACTCAATCTGCAATCTTCAAATCTCTATCCACAAACATCCATTCTCATCACTCAGCCCTCATCACTCTATCCCCAATCCTCAATATTCAATCCTCAATCCTCAATCCTCAATCCACAATCCTCAGCCTTCAATCCTCAATACTCAATCTTCAATGCTCATTCCCAATCCTCCATCCTCAATTCTCGATCCTCAATCGTCAACCTTCATTCCTCAATTCTCAATCTTCAATCCTCAGTCCTCAACCCTCATTCTTCAATCCTCAACACCCAATCCTCAATCTTCAATCCTCAATCCTCAATCCTCAATTCTCAATCCTCAATCCTCAATCCTCAATCCTCAATTCTCAATCCTCAATCCTCAGTTCTCAACCCTTAATCCTCAATCTTCAATCCTCAATCTTCAATACTCAACATTCAATCCTCAATCCTCAATCCCCAATATTCAATGCGCAATCCTCAATTATCAAACCACAATCCTCAACCCGCAGTCCTCAATCCTCGATCCCCAATCCTCAATCCTCAATCCTAAATTCTCAAACCTCAATCCTCAATCCTCAATACTCAATCTTCAATCCTCAATCCTCAGTCCTCAATCCTCAATCCTCAATCCTCAATCATCAATCCTCAGTCCTCAATCCTCAATCCTCAATTCTCAAACCTCAATCCTCAATCCTCAATACTCAACCTTCAATCCTCAATCCTCAGTCCTCAGCCTTCAATCCTCAATGCTCAATCCTCAATCCTCAATCCTCAGTCCTCAATCCTCAATCCTCAATCCTCAAACCTCGATCCTCAATCCTCAAACCTCAATCCTCACTACTCAATCCTCATTCTTCAATCCTCAATACCGAATCCTCAATCTTCAATCCTCAATCCTCAATCCTCAATTCTCAATCCTCAATTTTCAATCATTAATAATCAATCTTCAATCCTCAATCCTCGATCCTCAATCCCCAACCCTCAATCCTCAATGTTCAGTCCTCAATACCGAATCCTCAATCTTCAATCCTCAATCCTCAATCTTCAATCCTCAATCTTAATCACCAATCCTCAATACTCAATCTTCAATCCTCAATCCTCAATCCTCAATCCTCAATCCTCAATCTTCAGTTCTCAATCCTCAGTCCTCAAACCACAGTCCTCAATCATCAATCCTCAATCCTCAATCCTCAATCCTCAATCCTCAATACTCAGTCCTCAAACCTCAATCCTCAATACTCAATCTTCAATCCTCAATCCTCAGTCCTCAATCCTCAATCCTCAATCCTCAATCCTCAATCCTCAGTCCTCAAACCACAGTCCTCAATCATCAATCCTCAGTTCTCAACACTTAATCCTCAATCTTCAATCCTCAATCTTCAATACACAACATTCAATCCTCAATCCTCAACCCCAATATTCAATGCGCAATCCTCAATTATCAAACCACAATCCTCAACCCGCAGTCCTCAATCCTCAATCCCCAATCCTCAATCCTCAATCCTCAATTCTCAAACCTCAATCCTCAATCCTCAATACTCAATCTTCAATCCTCAATCCTCAATCCACAATCCTCAGCCTTCAATCCTCAATACTCAATCTTCAATGCTCATTCCCAATCCACAATCCTCAATTCTCGATCCTCAATCGTCAACCATCATTCCTCAATTCTCAATCCTGAATCCTCAATCCTGAATCCTCAATCTTCAGCCCTCAGTCCTCTACAATCTGTTGTCAATCCTCAATCCTCAATAGAATATCATCAATTCACAGTTTTCATTACTAAATACTCAATCTGCAATCTTCAAATCTCTATCCACAAACATCAATTCTCATCACTCAACCCTCAACACTCAGTCCCCAATCCTCAATATTCTATCCTCAATCCTCAATCCTCAATCCACAATCCTCAGCATTCAATCCTCAATACTCAATCTTCCATGCTCATTCCACAATCCTCAATGCTCAATTCTCGATCCTCAATCGTCAACCTTCATTCCTCAATACTCAATCTTCAATCCTCAATCCTCAATCCTCATCCTTCAATCCTCAATACCCAATCCTCAATCTTCAATCCTCAATCCTCAATCCTCAATTCTCAATCCTCTATCCTCAATTCTCAATTCTCAATCCTCAGTCCTCAGCCCTCAAACCTCAATCCTCAACCCTCAGCCCTCATCCTCAATCCTCAATCCTCAATCCTCAATCCTCAATCCTCAATCCTCAATCCTCAACCTTCAATCCTCAATACTCAATCTTCAATCCTCAATCCTCAGTCCTCAATCTTCAATCCTCAATGCTCAATCCTCAATCCTCAATCCTCAGTCCTCAATCCTCAATCTTCAATTCTCAAACCTCCATCCTCAATCCTCAATACTCAATCTTCAATCCTCAATCCTCAGTCTTCAATCTTCAATCATCAATGCTCAATCCTCAATCCTCATCCCTCAGTCCTCAATCCTCAATCCTCAATCCTCAAACCTCAATCCTCAATCCTCAAACCTCAATCCTCAATCTTCAATCCTCAATCCTCAGTCCTCAAACCTCAGTCCTGAATCCTCAATCCTGAATCCTCAATCTTCAGCCCTCAGTCCTCTACAATCAGTTGTCAATCCTCATTCCTCTATAGAATATCATCAATTCACAGTTTTCATTACTAAATACTCAATCTGCAATCTTCAAATCTCTATCCACAAACATCAATTCTCATCACTCAGCCCTCATCACTCAGTCCCCAATCCTCAATATTCAATCCTCAATCCTCAATCCTCAATCCACAATCCTCAGCCTTCAATCCTCAATACTCAATCTTCAATGCTCATTCCCAATCCACAATCCTCAATTCTCGATCCTCAATCGTCAACCTTCATTCCTCAATACTCAATCTTCAATCCTCAATCCTCAATCCTCATCCTTCAATCCTCTATCCTCAGTCCTCAATCCTCAATCCTCAATCCTCAAACCTCAATCCTCAATCCTCAAACCTCAATCCTCAAACCTCAAACCTCAATCTTCAATCCTCAATACTCAATCATCAATCCTCAATCCTCAATCCTCAATCCTCAATCCTCAATCCTCAATCCCCAATCTTCAATCCTCAATACTCAATCTGCAATCCTCAATCCTCAGTCCTCACTACTCAATCCTCATTCTTCAATCCTCAATACCGAATCCTCAATCTTCAATCCCCAATCCTCAATCCTCAATCCTCAATCCTCAATCCTCAATTTTCAATCATTAATAATCAATCTTCAATCCTCAATCCTCGATCCTCAATGTTCAGTCCTCAATACCGAATCCTCAATCTTCAATCCCCAATCCTCAATCTTCAATCCTCAATCTTAATCACCAATCCTCAATACTCAATCCTCAATCCTCAATCCTCAATCCTCAATCCTCAGTCATCAATCCTCAATCCTCAATTCTCAAACCTCCATCCTCAATCCTCAATACTCAATCTTCAATCCTCAATCCTCAGTCCTCAATCTTCAATCACCAATGCTCAATCCTCAATCCTCAATCCTCAGTCCTCAATCCTCAATCCTCAATCCTCAAACCTCAATCCTCAATCCTCAAACCTCAATCCTCAATCTTCAATCCTCAATACTCAATCTTCAATCCTCAATCCTCAATCCTCAATCCTCAATCCTCAATCCTCAATCCCCAATCTTCAATCCTCAATACTCAATCTGCAATCCTCAATCCTCAGTCCTCACTACTCAATCCTCATTCTTCAATCCTCAATACCGAATCCTCAATCTTCAATTCTCAATCCTCAATACTCAATTCTCAATCCTCAATTTTCAATCATTAATAATCAATCTTCAATCCTCAATCCTCGATCCTCAATCCCCAACCCTCAATCCTCAATGTTCAGTCCTCAATACCGAATCCTCAATCTTCAATCCTCAATCCTCAATCTTCAATCCTCAATCTTAATCACCAATCCTCAATACTCAATCTTCAATCCTTAATCCTCAATCCTCAATCCTCAATCCTCAATCTTCAATTCTCAATCCTCAGTCCTCAAACCACAGTCCTCAATCATCAATCCTCAATCCTCAATCCTCAATCCTCAATCCTCAATACTCAGTCCTCAAACCTCAATCCTCAATACTCAATCTTCAATCCTCAATCTTCAGTCCTCAATCCTCAATCCTCAATCCCCAATCCTCAATCCTCAGTCCTCAATCTTCAATCACCAATGCTCAATCCTCAATCCTCAATCCTCAGTCCTCAATCCTCAATCCTCAATCCTCAATCCTCAAACCTCAATCCTCAATCCTCAAACCTCAATCCTCAATCTTCAATCCGCAATACTCAATCTTCAATCCTCAATCCTCAATCCTCAATCCTCAATCCTCAATCCTCAATCACCAATCTTCAATCCTCAATACTCAATCTGCAATCCTCAATTATCAGTCCTCACTACTCAATCCTCATTCTTCAATCCTCAATACCGAATCCTCAATCTTCAATCCTCAATCCTCAGTCCTCAATCCTCAATCCTCAATCCTCAATCCTCAATCCTCAGTCCTCAAACCACAGTCCTCAATCATCAATCCTCAGTTCTCAACCCTTAATCCTCAATCTTCAATCCTCAATCTTCAATACTCAACATTCAATCCTCAATCCTCAATCCCCAATATTCAATGCGCAATCCTCAATTATCAAACCACAATCCTCAACCCGCAGTCCTCAATCCTCAATCCCCAATCCTCAATCCTCAATCCTCAATTCTCAAACCTCAATCCTCAATCCTCAATACTCAATCTTCAATCCTCAATCCTCTGTCCTCAATCTTCAATCCTCAATGCTCAATCCTCAATCCTCAATCCTCAATCTTCAATTCTCAATACTCAATCTTCAATCCTCAATCCTCAATCCTCAATCCTCAATCCTCGATCTTCAATCCTCAATACTCAATCTTCAATCCTCAATCTTCAATCCTCTATCCTCAATCGTCAGTCTTCAATCCTCAGTGCTCAACCTTTAATCCTCAGTCCTCAACCCTCATTCTTCAATCCTCAATACCCAATCCTCAATCTTCAATCCTCAATCCTCAATCCTCAATTCTCAATCCTCAATCCTCAGTCCTCAGCCCTCAAACCTCAATCCTCAACCCTCAGCCCTCATCCTCAATCCTCAATCCTCAATCCTCAATCCTCAAACTTCAATCCTCAACACTCAATATTCAATCCTCAATCCTCAGTCCTCAATCTTCAATCCTCAATGCTCAATCCTCAATCCTCAATCCTCAATACTTAATCGTCAATCCTCAATCCTTATCCTTCAATCCTCAATACCCAATCCTCAATCTTCAATCCTGAATCCTCAACCTTCATTTCTCAATCCTCGATCCTCAGTCCTCAGACCTCAAACCTCAATCCTCTACTCTCATCCCTCATCCTCAATCCTCAATCGACAATCCGCAATCCTCATCCTTCAATCCTCAATACCCAATCCTCAATCTTCAATCCTCAATCCTCAATCCTCATTTCTCAATCCTCGATCCTCAATCCTCTATCCTCAGTCCTCAAACCACAGTCCTCAATCATCAATCCTCAATCCTCAATCCTCAATCCTCAATCCTCAGTCCTCAAACCTCAATCCTGAATCCTCAATCCTGAATCCTCAATCTTCAGCCCTCAGTCCTCTACAATCAGTTGTCAATCCTCAATCCTCAATAGAATATCATCAATTCACAGTTTTCATTACTAAATACTCAATCTACAATCTTCAAATCTCTATCCACAAACGTCAATCCTCATCACTCAACCCTCAACACTCAGTCCCCAATCCTCAATATTCTATCCTCAATCCTCAATCCTCAATCCACAATCCTCAGCATTCAATCCTCAATACTCAATCTTCCATGCTCATTCCACAATCCTCAATGCTCAATTCTCGATCCTCAATCGTCAACCTTCATTCCTCAATACTCAATCTTCAATCCTCAATCCTCAATCCTCATCCTTCAATCCTCAATACCCAATCCTCAATCTTCAATCCTCAACCCTCAATCCTCAATCCTGAATCCTCAATCCTGAATACTCAATCTTCAGCCCTCAGTCCTCTACAATCAGTTGTCAATCCTCAATCCTCAATCCTCAATCCTCAATCCTCAATCTTCAATCCTCAATACTCAATCTTCAATCCTCAATCCTCAGTCCTCAATCTTCAATCCTCAATGCTCAATTCTCAATCCTCAATCCTCAGTCCTCAATTGTCAATCCTCAATTCTCAAACCTCCATCCTCAATCCTCAATACTCAATCTTCAATACTCAATCCTCAGTCCTCTATCTTCAATCGTCAATGCTCAATCCTCAATCCTCTATCCTCAGTCCTCAATCCTCAATCCTCAATCCTCAAACCTCAATCCTCAATCCTCAAACCTCAATCCTCAAACCTCAAACCTCAATCTTCAATCCTCAATACTCAATCATCAATCCTCAATCCTCAATCCTCAATCCTCAATCCTCAATCCTCAATCCCCAATCTTCAATCCTCAATACTCAATCTGCAATCCTCAATCCTCAGTCCTCACTACTCAATCCTCATTCTTCAATCCTCAATACCGAATCCTCAATCTTCAATCCTCAATCCTCAATCCTCAATCCTCAATCCTCAATTTTCAATCATTAATAATCAATCTTCACTCCTCAATCCTCGATCCTCAATCCCCAACCCTCAATCCTCAATGTTCAGTCCTCAATACCGAATCCTCAATCTTCAATCCTCAATCCTCAACCTTCAATCGTCAATCTTAATCACCAATCCTCAATACTCAATCCTCAATCCTCAATCCTCAATCCTCAATCTTCAATCCTCAATACTCAATCTTCAATCCTCAATCCTCAGTCCTCAATCATCAATCCTCAATGCTCAATCCTCAATCCTCAATCCTCAGTCCTCAATCCTCAATCCTCAATTCTCAAACCTCCATCCCCAATCCTCAATACTCAATCTTCAATCCTCAATCCTCAGTCCTCAATCTTCAATCACCAATGCTCAATCCTCAATCCTCAATCCTCAGTCCTCAATCCTCAATCCTCAATCCTCAAACCTCAATCCTCAATCCTCAAACCTCAATCCTCAATCTTCAATCCTCAATACTCAATCTTCAATCCTCAATCCTCAATCCTCAATCCTCAATCCTCAATCCTCAATCCCCAATCTTCAATCCTCAATACCCAATCTGCAATCCTCAATCCTCAGTCCTCACTACTCAATCCTCATTCTTCAATCCTCAATACCCAATCGTCAATCTTCAATCCTCAATCCTCAATCCTCATTTCTCAATCCTCGATCCTCAGTCCTCAGACCTCAAACCTCAATCCTCTACTCTCATCCCTCATCCTCAATCCTCAATCGACAATCCGCAATCCTCAATCTTCAATCCTCAATCCTCAATCCTCAATCCTCAATCCTCAGTCCTCAAACCTCAGTCCTGAATCCTCGATCCTGAATCCTCAATCTTCAGCCCTCAGTCCTCTACAATCAGTTGTCAATCCTCATTCTTCAATAGAATATCATCAATTCACAGTTTTCATTACTAAATACTCAATCTGCAATCTTCAAATCTCTATCCACAAACATCAATTCTCATCACTCAGCCCTCATCACTCAGTCCCATATCCTCAATATTCAATCCTCAATCCTCAATCCTCAATCCACAATCCTCAGCCTTCAATCCTCAATACTCAATCTTCAATGCTCATTCCCAATCCTCCATCCTCAATTCTCGATCCTCAATCGTCAACCTTCATTCCTCAATTCTCAATCTTCAATCCTCAGTCCTCAACCCTCATTCTTCAATCCTCAATACCCAATCCTCAATCTTCAATCCTCAATCCTCAATCCTCAATTCTCAATCCTCAATCCTCAGTCCTCAGCCCTCAAACCTCAATCCTCAACCCTCAGCCCTCATCCTCAATCCTCAATCCTCAATCCTCGGTCCTCAATCTTCAATCCTCAATGCTCAATCCTCAATCTTCAATCCTCAATACTCAATCATCAATCCTCAATCCTCAATCCTCAATCCTCAATCCTCAATCCTCAATCCCCAATCTTCAATCCTCAATACTCAATCTGCAATCCTCAATCCTCAGTCCTCACTACTCAATCCTCATTCTTCAATCCTCAATACCGAATCCTCAATCTTCAATCCTCAATCCTCAATCCTCAATCCTCAATCCTCAATTTTCAATCATTAATAATCAATCTTCAATCCTCAATCCTCGATCCTCAATCCCCAACCCTCAATCCTCAATGTTCAGTCCTCAATACCGAATCCTCAATCTTCAATCCTCAATCCTCAATCTTCAATCCTCAATCTTAATCACCAATCCTCAATACTCAATCCTCAATCCTCAATCCTCAATCCTCAATCTTCAATCCTCAATACTCAATCTTCAATCCTCAATCCTCAGTCCTCAATCTTCAATCCTCAATGCTCAATCCTCAATCCTCAATCCTCAGTCCTCAATCCTCAATCCTCAATTCTCAAACCTCCATCCTCAATCCTCAATACTCAATCTTCAATCCTCAATCCTCAGTCCTCAATCTTCAATCACCAATGCTCAATCCTCAATCCTCAATCCTCAGTCCTCAATCCTCAATCCTCAATCCTCAAACCTCAATCCTCAATCCTCAAACCTCAATCCTCAATCTTCAATCCTCAATACTCAATCTTCAATCCTCAATCCTCAATTATCAATCCCCAATCCTCAATCCTCAATCCTCAATCCTCAATCCTCAATCCTCAATCCTCAATCTGCAATCCTCAATCCTGAAACCTCGATCCTCAATCCTCCATCATCAATAAAATATCCCCAATTCTCAGTTTTCAATACTCAATCAGCAACCTTCATACCTCAATCTACAAACAACAATTCTGGACCCACAATCCTCAACCCTCAGTCCTCAATCTTCAATCCTCAGTCCTCAATCCCCAGTCCTCAAACCTCTGTCCTCAATCATCAAACCATAATCCTCAATCCTCAATCGTCAATCCTCAAACCTCAACCATTAATCCTCAATCCTGAGTCCTAATTACTCAATCCTCAATCTTCAATAGAATATCGTCAATTCTCAGTCATCTATACTGAATCCTCAATCTTCAATCTTCAACTCTCAAACCCCAAATCTCATTCCTCAATTTTCAGTCCTCAATCCTCAATATTCAATCCTCAATCCTCAATCCTCAATCCTCAATCCTCAATACTCAATCTGCAACCCTCAATCCTCAGTCCTCACTACTCAATCCTCATTCTTCAATCCTCAATACCGAATCCTAAATCTTCAATCCTCAATCCTCAATCCTCAATCCTCAATCCTCAATTTTCAATCATTAATAATCAATCATCAATCCTCAATCCTCGATCCTCAATCCCCGACCCTCAATCCTCAATGTTCAGTCCTCAATACCGAATCCTCAATCTTCAATCCTCAATCCTCAATCTTCAATCCTCAATCTTAATCACCAATCCTCAATACTCAATCTTCAATCCTCAATCCCCAATCCTCAATCCTCAATCCTCAATCTTCAATTCTCAATCCTCAGTCCTCAAACCTCAATCCTCAATACTCAATCTTCAATCCTCAATCCTCAGTCCTCAATCATCAATCCTCAATCCACAATCCTCAATCCTCAGTCCTCAAACCACAGTCCTCAATCATCAATCCTCAGTTCTCAACCCTTAATCCTCAATCTTCAATCCTCAATCTTCAAAACTCAACATTCAATCCTCAATCCTCAATCCCCAACATTCAATGCACAATCCTCAACTATCAAACCACAATCCTCAACCCGCAGTCCTCAATCCTCAATCCCCAATCCTCAATCCTCAATCCTCAATTCTCAAACCTCAATCCTCAAACCTTAATACTCAATCTTCAATCCTCAATCCTCAGTCCTCAATCCTCAATTCTCAATCCTCAGTCCTCAATCCTCAGTCCTCAAACCACAGTGCTCAATAATCAATCCTCAATCCTCAATCCTCAATACTCAATCCTCAGTCCTCAA
This sequence comes from Calliopsis andreniformis, assembly GCF_051401765.1. NCBI lineage: Eukaryota > Metazoa > Arthropoda > Insecta > Hymenoptera > Andrenidae > Calliopsis > Calliopsis andreniformis. The sequence continues at coordinate 4,345,842 of NW_027480440.1, forward strand.
ACCTCAATCCTGAATCCTCAATCCTGAATCCTCAATCTTCAGCCCTCAGTCCTCTACAATCTGTTGCCAATCCTCAATCCTCAATAGAATATCATCAATTCACAGTTTTCATTACTAAATACTCAATCTGCAATCTTCAAATCTCTATCCACAAACATCAATTCTCATCACTCAACCCTCAACACTCAGTCCCCAATCCTCAATATTCTATCCTCAATCCTCAATCCTCAATCCACAATCCTCAGCATTCAATCCTCAATACTCAATCTTCCATGCTCATTCCACAATCCTCAATGCTCAATTCTCGATCCTCAATCGTCAACCTTCATTCCTCAATACTCAATCTTCAATCCTCAATCCTCAATCCTCATCCTTCAATCCTCAATACCCAATCCTCAATCTTCAATCCTCAATCCTCAATCCTCAATTCTCAATCCTCTCTCCTCAATTCTCAATTCTCAATCCTCAGTCCTCAGCCCTCAAACTTCAATCCTCAACCCTCAGCCCTCATCCTCAATCCTCAATCCTCAATCCTCAATCCTCAATCCTCAATCCTCAACCTTCAATCCTCAATACTCAATCTTCAATCCTCAATCCTCAGTCCTCAATCTTCAATCCTCAATGCTCAATCCTCAATCCTCAATCCTCAGTCCTCAATCCTCAATCTTCAATTCTCAAACCTCCATCCTCAATCCTCAATACTCAATCTTCAATCCTCAATCCTCAGTCTTCAATCTTCAATCATCAATGCTCAATCCTCAATCCTCAACCCTCAGTCCTCAATCCTCAATCCTCAATCCTCAAACCTCAATCCTCAATCCTCAAACCTCAATCCTCAATCTTCAATCCTCAATCCTCAGTCCTCAAACCTCAGTCCTGAATCCTCAATCCTGAATCCTCAATCTTCAGCCCTCAGTCCTCTACAATCAGTTGTCAATCCTCATTCCTCTATAGAATATCATCAATTCACAGTTTTCATTACTAAATACTCAATCTGCAATCTTCAAATCTCTATCCACAAACATCCATTCTCATCACTCAGCCCTCATCACTCTATCCCCAATCCTCAATATTCAATCCTCAATCCTCAATCCTCAATCCACAATCCTCAGCCTTCAATCCTCAATACTCAATCTTCAATGCTCATTCCCAATCCTCCATCCTCAATTCTCGATCCTCAATCGTCAACCTTCATTCCTCAATTCTCAATCTTCAATCCTCAGTCCTCAACCCTCATTCTTCAATCCTCAACACCCAATCCTCAATCTTCAATCCTCAATCCTCAATCCTCAATTCTCAATCCTCAATCCTCAATCCTCAATCCTCAATTCTCAATCCTCAATCCTCAGTTCTCAACCCTTAATCCTCAATCTTCAATCCTCAATCTTCAATACTCAACATTCAATCCTCAATCCTCAATCCCCAATATTCAATGCGCAATCCTCAATTATCAAACCACAATCCTCAACCCGCAGTCCTCAATCCTCGATCCCCAATCCTCAATCCTCAATCCTAAATTCTCAAACCTCAATCCTCAATCCTCAATACTCAATCTTCAATCCTCAATCCTCAGTCCTCAATCCTCAATCCTCAATCCTCAATCATCAATCCTCAGTCCTCAATCCTCAATCCTCAATTCTCAAACCTCAATCCTCAATCCTCAATACTCAACCTTCAATCCTCAATCCTCAGTCCTCAGCCTTCAATCCTCAATGCTCAATCCTCAATCCTCAATCCTCAGTCCTCAATCCTCAATCCTCAATCCTCAAACCTCGATCCTCAATCCTCAAACCTCAATCCTCACTACTCAATCCTCATTCTTCAATCCTCAATACCGAATCCTCAATCTTCAATCCTCAATCCTCAATCCTCAATTCTCAATCCTCAATTTTCAATCATTAATAATCAATCTTCAATCCTCAATCCTCGATCCTCAATCCCCAACCCTCAATCCTCAATGTTCAGTCCTCAATACCGAATCCTCAATCTTCAATCCTCAATCCTCAATCTTCAATCCTCAATCTTAATCACCAATCCTCAATACTCAATCTTCAATCCTCAATCCTCAATCCTCAATCCTCAATCCTCAATCTTCAATTCTCAATCCTCAGTCCTCAAACCACAGTCCTCAATCATCAATCCTCAATCCTCAATCCTCAATCCTCAATCCTCAATACTCAGTCCTCAAACCTCAATCCACAATACTCAATCTTCAATCCTCAATCCTCAGTCCTCAATCCTCAATCCTCAATCCTCAATCCTCAATCCTCAGTCCTCAAACCACAGTCCTCAATCATCAATCCTCAGTTCTCAACACTTAATCCTCAATCTTCAATCCTCAATCTTCAATACACAACATTCAATCCTCAATCCTCAACCCCAATATTCAATGCGCAATCCTCAATTATCAAACCACAATCCTCAACCCGCAGTCCTCAATCCTCAATCCCCAATCCTCAATCCTCAATCCTCAATTCTCAAACCTCAATCCTCAATCCTCAATACTCAATCTTCAATCCTCAATCCTCAATCCACAATCCTCAGCCTTCAATCCTCAATACTCAATCTTCAATGCTCATTCCCAATCCACAATCCTCAATTCTCGATCCTCAATCGTCAACCATCATTCCTCAATTCTCAATCCTGAATCCTCAATCCTGAATCCTCAATCTTCAGCCCTCAGTCCTCTACAATCTGTTGTCAATCCTCAATCCTCAATAGAATATCATCAATTCACAGTTTTCATTACTAAATACTCAATCTGCAATCTTCAAATCTCTATCCACAAACATCAATTCTCATCACTCAACCCTCAACACTCAGTCCCCAATCCTCAATATTCTATCCTCAATCCTCAATCCTCAATCCACAATCCTCAGCATTCAATCCTCAATACTCAATCTTCCATGCTCATTCCACAATCCTCAATGCTCAATTCTCGATCCTCAATCGTCAACCTTCATTCCTCAATACTCAATCTTCAATCCTCAATCCTCAATCCTCATCCTTCAATCCTCAATACCCAATCCTCAATCTTCAATCCTCAATCCTCAATCCTCAATTCTCAATCCTCTATCCTCAATTCTCAATTCTCAATCCTCAGTCCTCAGCCCTCAAACCTCAATCCTCAACCCTCAGCCCTCATCCTCAATCCTCAATCCTCAATCCTCAATCCTCAATCCTCAATCCTCAATCCTCAACCTTCAATCCTCAATACTCAATCTTCAATCCTCAATCCTCAGTCCTCAATCTTCAATCCTCAATGCTCAATCCTCAATCCTCAATCCTCAGTCCTCAATCCTCAATCTTCAATTCTCAAACCTCCATCCTCAATCCTCAATACTCAATCTTCAATCCTCAATCCTCAGTCTTCAATCTTCAATCATCAATGCTCAATCCTCAATCCTCATCCCTCAGTCCTCAATCCTCAATCCTCAATCCTCAAACCTCAATCCTCAATCCTCAAACCTCAATCCTCAATCTTCAATCCTCAATCCTCAGTCCTCAAACCTCAGTCCTGAATCCTCAATCCTGAATCCTCAATCTTCAGCCCTCAGTCCTCTACAATCAGTTGTCAATCCTCATTCCTCTATAGAATATCATCAATTCACAGTTTTCATTACTAAATACTCAATCTGCAATCTTCAAATCTCTATCCACAAACATCAATTCTCATCACTCAGCCCTCATCACTCAGTCCCCAATCCTCAATATTCAATCCTCAATCCTCAATCCTCAATCCACAATCCTCAGCCTTCAATCCTCAATACTCAATCTTCAATGCTCATTCCCAATCCTCCATCCTCAATTCTCGATCCTCAATCGTCAACCTTCATTCCTCAATTCTCAATCTTCAATCCTCAGTCCTCAACCCTCATTCTTCAATCCTCAACACCCAATCCTCAATCTTCAATCCTCAATCCTCAATCCTCAATTCTCAATCCTCAATCCTCAATCCTCAATCCTCAATTCTCAATCCTCAATCCTCAGTTCTCAACCCTTAATCCTCAATCTTCAATCCTCAATCTTCAATACTCAACATTCAATCCTCAATCCTCAATCCCCAATATTCAATGCGCAATCCTCAATTATCAAACCACAATCCTCAACCCGCAGTCCTCAATCCTCGATCCCCAATCCTCAATCCTCAATCCTAAATTCTCAAACCTCAATCCTCAATCCTCAATACTCAATCTTCAATCCTCAATCCTCAGTCCTCAATCCTCAATCCTCAATCCTCAATCATCAATCCTCAGTCCTCAATCCTCAATCCTCAATTCTCAAACCTCAATCCTCAATCCTCAATACTCAACCTTCAATCCTCAATCCTCAGTCCTCAGCCTTCAATCCTCAATGCTCAATCCTCAATCCTCAATCCTCAGTCCTCAATCCTCAATCCTCAATCCTCAATTCTCAATCCTCTATCCTCAATTCTCAATTCTCAATCCTCAGTCCTCAGCCCTCAAACCTCAATCCTCAACCCTCAGCCCTCATCCTCAATCCTCAATCCTCAATCCTCAATCCTCAATCCTCAATCCTCAATCCTCAACCTTCAATCCTCAATACTCAATCTTCAATCCTCAATCCTCAATCCTCATCCTTCAATCCTCAATACCCAATCCTCAATCTTCAATCCTCAATCCTCAATCCTCAATTCTCAATCCTCTATCCTCAATTCTCAATTCTCAATCCTCAGTCCTCAGCCCTCAAACCTCAATCCTCAACCCTCAGCCCTCATCCTCAATCCTCAATCCTCAATCCTCAATCCTCAATCCTCAATCCTCAATCCTCAACCTTCAACACTCAATACTCAATCTTCAATCCTCAATCCTCAGTCCTCAATCTTCAATCCTCAATGCTCAATCCTCAATCCTCAATCCTCAGTCCTCAATCCTCAATCTTCAATTCTCAAACCTCCATCCTCAATCCTCAATACTCAATCTTCAATCCTCAATCCTCAGTCCTCAATCTTCAATCCTCAATGCTCAATCCTCAATCCTCAATCCTCAGTCCTCAATCCTCAATCTTCAATTCTCAAACCTCCATCCTCAATCCTCAATACTCAATCTTCAATCCTCAATCCTCAGTCTTCAATCTTCAATCATCAATGCTCAATCCTCAATCCTCATCCCTCAGTCCTCAATCCTCAATCCTCAATCCTCAAACCTCAATCCTCAATCCTCAAACCTCAATCCTCAATCTTCAATCCTCAATCCTCAGTCCTCAAACCTCAGTCCTGAATCCTCAATCCTGAATCCTCAATCTTCAGCCCTCAGTCCTCTACAATCAGTTGTCAATCCTCATTCCTCTATAGAATATCATCAATTCACAGTTTTCATTACTAAATACTCAATCTGCAATCTTCAAATCTCTATCCACAAACATCAATTCTCATCACTCAGCCCTCATCACTCAGTCCCCAATCCTCAATATTCAATCCTCAATCCTCAATCCTCAATCCACAATCCTCAGCCTTCAATCCTCAATACTCAATCTTCAATGCTCATTCCCAATCCTCCATCCTCAATTCTCGATCCTCAATCGTCAACCTTCATTCCTCAATTCTCAATCTTCAATCCTCAGTCCTCAACCCTCATTCTTCAATCCTCAACACCCAATCCTCAATCTTCAATCCTCAATCCTCAATCCTCAATTCTCAATCCTCAATCCTCAATCCTCAATCCTCAATTCTCAATCCTCAATCCTCAGTTCTCAACCCTTAATCCTCAATCTTCAATCCTCAATCTTCAATACTCAACATTCAATCCTCAATCCTCAATCCCCAATATTCAATGCGCAATCCTCAATTATCAAACCACAATCCTCAACCCGCAGTCCTCAATCCTCGATCCCCAATCCTCAATCCTCAATCCTAAATTCTCAAACCTCAATCCTCAATCCTCAATACTCAATCTTCAATCCTCAATCCTCAGTCCTCAATCCTCAATCCTCAATCCTCAATCATCAATCCTCAGTCCTCAATCCTCAATCCTCAATTCTCAAACCTCAATCCTCAATCCTCAATACTCAACCTTCAATCCTCAATCCTCAGTCCTCAGCCTTCAATCCTCAATGCTCAATCCTCAATCCTCAATCCTCAGTCCTCAATCCTCAATCCTCAATCCTCAATTCTCAATCCTCTATCCTCAATTCTCAATTCTCAATCCTCAGTCCTCAGCCCTCAAACCTCAATCCTCAACCCTCAGCCCTCATCCTCAATCCTCAATCCTCAATCCTCAATCCTCAATCCTCAATCCTCAATCCTCAACCTTCAATCCTCAATACTCAATCTTCAATCCTCAATCCTCAATCCTCATCCTTCAATCCTCAATACCCAATCCTCAATCTTCAATCCTCAATCCTCAATCCTCAATTCTCAATCCTCTATCCTCAATTCTCAATTCTCAATCCTCAGTCCTCAGCCCTCAAACCTCAATCCTCAACCCTCAGCCCTCATCCTCAATCCTCAATCCTCAATCCTCAATCCTCAATCCTCAATCCTCAATCCTCAACCTTCAACACTCAATACTCAATCTTCAATCCTCAATCCTCAGTCCTCAATCTTCAATCCTCAATGCTCAATCCTCAATCCTCAATCCTCAGTCCTCAATCCTCAATCTTCAATTCTCAAACCTCCATCCTCAATCCTCAATACTCAATCTTCAATCCTCAATCCTCAGTCTTCAATCTTCAATCATCAATGCTCAATCCTCAATCCTCATCCCTCAGTCCTCAATCCTCAATCCTCAATCCTCAAACCTCAATCCTCAATCCTCAAACCTCAATCCTCAATCTTCAATCCTCAATCATCAGTCCTCAAACCTCAGTCCTGAATTCTCAATCCTGAATCCTCAATCTTCAGCCCTCAGTCCTCTACAATCAGTTGTCAATCCTCATTCCTCTATAGAATATCATCAATTCACAGTTTTCATTACTAAATACTCAATCTGCAATCTTCAAATCTCTATCCACAAACATCAATTCTCATCACTCAACCCTCAACACTCAGTCCCCAATCCTCAATATTCTATCCTCAATCCTCAATCCTCAATCCACAATCCTCAGCATTCAATCCTCAATACTCAATCTTCCATGCTCATTCCACAATCCTCATTGCTCAATTCTCGATCCTCAATCGTCAACCTTCATTCCTCAATACTCAATCTTCAATCCTCAATCCTCAATCCTCATCCTTCAATCCTCAATACCCAATCCTCAATCTTCAATCCTCAATCCTCAATCCTCAATTCTCAATCCTCTATCCTCAATTCTCAATTCTCAATCCTCAGTCCTCAGCCCTCAAACCTCAATCCTCAACCCTCAGCCCTCATCCTCAATCCTCAATCCTCAATCCTCCATCCTCAATTCTCGATCCTCAATCGTCAACCTTCATTCCTCAATTCTCAATCTTCAATCCTCAGTCCTCAACCCTCATTCTTCAATCCTCAACACCCAATCCTCAATCTTCAATCCTCAATCCTCAATCCTCAATTCTCAATCCTCAATCCTCAATCCTCAATCCTCAATTCTCAATCCTCAATCCTCAGTTCTCAACCCTTAATCCTCAATCTTCAATCCTCAATCTTCAATACTCAACATTCAATCCTCAATCCTCAATCCCCAATATTCAATGCGCAATCCTCAATTATCAAACCACAATCCTCAACCCGCAGTCCTCAATCCTCGATCCCCAATCCTCAATCCTCAATCCTAAATTCTCAAACCTCAATCCTCAATCCTCAATACTCAATCTTCAATCCTCAATCCTCAGTCCTCAATCCTCAATCCTCAATCCTCAATCCTGAATCCTCAGTCCTCAATCCTCAATCCTCAATTCTCAAACCTCAATCCTCAATCCTCAATACTCAACCTTCAATCCTCAATCCTCAGTCCTCAGCCTTCAATCCTCAATGCTCAATCCTCAATCCTCAATCCTCAGTCCTCAATCCTCAATCCTCAATCCTCAAACCTCAATCCTCAATCCTCAAACCTCAATCCTCACTACTCAATCCTCATTCTTCAATCCTCAATACCGAATCCTCAATCTTCAATCCTCAATCCTCAATCCTCAATTCTCAATCCTCAATTTTCAATCATTAATAATCAATCTTCAATCCTCAATCCTCGATCCTCAATCCCCAACCCTCAATCCTCAATGTTCAGACCTCAATCCTCAATCCTCAATCCTCAAACCTCAATCCTCAATCCTCAAACCTCAATCCTCACTACTCAATCCTCATTCTTCAATCCTCAATACCGAATCCTCAATCTTCAATCCTCAATCCTCAATCCTCAATTGTCAATCCTCAATTTTCAATCATAAATAATCAATCTTCAATCCTCAATCCTCGATCCTCAATCCCCAACCCTCAATCCTCAATGTTCAGTCCTCAATACCGAATCCTCAATCTTCAATCCTCAATCCTCAATCTTCAATCCTCAATCTTAATCACCAATGCTCAATACTCAATCTTCAATCCTCAATCCTCAATCCTCAATCCTCAATCCTCAATCCTCAATCTTCAATTCTCAATCCTCAGTCCTCAAACCACAGTCCTCAATCATCAATCCTCAATCCTCAATCCTCAATCCTCAATCCTCAATACTCAGTCCTCAAACCTCAATCCTCAATACTCAATCTTCAATCCTCAATCCTCAGTCCTCAATCCTCAATCCTCAATCCTCAATCCTCAATCCTCAGTCCTCAAACCACAGTCCTCAATCATCAATCCTCAGTTCTCAACACTTAATCCTCAATCTTCAATCCTCAATCTTCAATACACAACATTCAATCCTCAATCCTCAATCCCCAATATTCAATGCGCAATCCTCAATTATCAAACCACAATCCTCAACCCGCAGTCCTCAATCCTCAATCCCGAATCCTCAATCCTCAATCCTCAATTCTCAAACCTCAATCCTCAATCCTCAATACTCAATCTTCAATCCTCAATCCTCAATCCACAATCCTCAGCCTTCAATCCTCAATACTCAATCTTCAATGCTCATTCCCAATCCACAATCCTCAATTCTCGATCCTCAATCGTCAACCATCATTCCTCAATTCTCAATCCTGAATCCTCAATCCTGAATCCTCAATCTTCAGCCCTCAGTCCTCTACAATCTGTTGTCAATCCTCAATCCTCAATAGAATATCATCAATTCACAGTTTTCATTACTAAATACTCAATCTGCAATCTTCAAATCTCTATCCACAAACATCAATTCTCATCACTCAACCCTCAACACTCAGTCCCCAATCCCCAATATTCTATCCTCAATCCTCAATCCTCAATCCACAATCCTCAGCATTCAATCTTCAATACTCAATCTTCCATGCTCATTCCACAATCCTCAATGCTCAATTCTCGATCCTCAATCGTCAACCTTCATTCCTCAATACTCAATCTTCAATCCTCAATCCTCAATCCTCATCCTTCAATCCTCAATACCCAATCCTCAATCTTCAATCCTCAATCCTCAATCCTCAATTCTCAATCCTCTATCCTCAATTCTCAATTCTCAATCCTCAGTCCTCAGCCCTCAAACCTCAATCCTCAACCCTCAGCCCTCATCCTCAATCCTCAATCCTCAATCCTCAATCCTCAATCCTCAATCCTCAATCCTCAACCTTCAATCCTCAATACTCAATCTTCAATCCTCAATCCTCAGTCCTCAATCTTCAATCCTCAATGCTCAATCCTCAATCCTCAATCCTCAGTCCTCAATCCTCAATCTTCAATTCTCAAACCTCCATCCTCAATCCTCAATACTCAATCTGCACTCCTCAATCCTCAGTCTTCAATCTTCAATCATCAATGCTCAATCCTCAATCCTCATCCCTCAGTCCTCAATCCTCAATCCTCAATCCTCAAACCTCAATCCTCAATCCTCAAACCTCAATCCTCAATCTTCAATCCTCAATCCTCAGTCCTCAAACCTCAGTCCTGAATCCTCAATCCTGAATCCTCAATCTTCAGCCCTCAGTCCTCTACAATCAGTTGTCAATCCTCATTCCTCTATAGAATATCATCAATTCACAGTTTTCATTACTAAATACTCAATCTGCAATCTTCAAATCTCTATCCACAAACATCAATTCTCATCACTCAGCCCCCATCACTCAGTCCCCAATCCTCAATATTCAATCCTCAATCCTCAATCCTCAATCCACAACCCTCAGCCTTCAATCCTCAATACTCAATCTTCAATGCTCATTCCCAATCCTCCATCCTCAATTCTCGATCCTCAATCGTCAACCTTCATTCCTCAATTCTCAATCTTCAATCCTCAATCCTCAGTCCTCAAACCACAGTCCTCAATCATCAATCCTCAATCCTCAATCCTCAAACCTCAATCCTCAATACTCAATCTTCAATCCTCAATCCTCAGTCCTCAATCCTCTATCCTCAATCCTCAATCCTCAATCCTCAGTCCTCAAACCACAGTCCTCAATCATCAATCCTCAGTTCTCAACACTTAATCCTCAATCTTCAATCCTCAATCTTCAATACACAACATTCAATCCTCAATCCTCAATCCCCAATATTCAATGCGCAATCCTCAATTATCAAACAACAATCCTCAACCCGCAGTCCTCAATCCTCAATCCCCAATCCTCAATCCTCAATCCTCAATTCTCAAACCTCAATCCTCAATCCTCAATACTCAATCTTCAATCCTCAATCCTCAATCCACAATCCTCAGCCTTCAATCCTCAATACTCAATCTTCAATGCTCATTCCCAATCCACAATCCTCAATTCTCGATCCTCAATCGTCAACCATCATTCCTCAATTCTCAATCCTGAATCCTCAATCCTGAATCCTCAATCTTCAGCGCTCAGTCCTCTACAATCTGTTGTCAATCCTCAATCCTCAATAGAATATCATCAATTCACAGTTTTCATTACTAAATACTCAATCTGCAATCTTCAAATCTCTATCCACAAACATCAATTCTCATCACTCAACCCTCAACACTCAGTCCCCAATCCTCAATATTCTATCCTCAATCCTCAATCCTCAATCCACAATCCTCAGCATTCAATCCTCAATACTCAATCTTCCATGCTCATTCCACAATCCTCAATGCTCAATTCTCGATCCTCAATCGTCAACCTTCATTCCTCAATACTCAATCTTCAATCCTCAATCCTCAATCCTCATCCTTCAATCCTCAATACCCAATCCTCAATCTTCAATCCTCAATCCTCAATCCTCAATTCTCAATCCTCTATCCTCAATTCTCAATTCTCAATCCTCAGTCCTCAGCCCTCAAACCTCAATCCTCAACCCTCAGCCCTCATCCTCAATCCTCAATCCTCAATCCTCAATCCTCAATCCTCAATCCTCAATCCTCAACCTTCAATCCTCAATACTCAATCTTCAATCCTCAATCCTCAGTCCTCAATCTTCAATCCTCAATGCTCAATCCTCAATCCTCAATCCTCAGTCCTCAATCCTCAATCTTCAATTCTCAAACCTCCATCCTCAATCCTCAATACTCAATCTTCAATTCTCAATCCTCAGTCTTCAATCTTCAATCATCAATGCTCAATCCTCAATCCTCATCCCTCAGTCCTCAATCCTCAATCCTCAATCCTCAAACCTCAATCCTCAATCCTCAAACCTCAATCCTCAATCTTCAATCCTCAATCCTCAGTCCTCAAACCTCAGTCCTGAATCCTCAATCCTGAATCCTCAATCTTCAGCCCTCAGTCCTCTACAATCAGTTGTCAATCCTCATTCCTCTATAGAATATCATCAATTCACAGTTTTCATTACTAAATACTCAATCTGCAATCTTCAAATCTCTATCCACAAACATCAATTCTCATCACTCAGCCCTCATCACTCAGTCCCCAATCCTCAATATTCAATCCTCAATCCTCAATCCTCAATCCACAATCCTCAGCCTTCAATCCTCAATACTCAATCTTCAATGCTCATTCCCAATCCTCCATCCTCAATTCTCGATCCTCAATCGTCAACCTTCATTCCTCAATTCTCAATCTTCAATCCTCAGTCCTCAACCCTCATTCTTCAATCCTCAACACCCAATCCTCAATCTTCAATCCTCAATCCTCAATCCTCAATTCTCAATCCTCAATCCTCAATCCTCAATCCTCAATTCTCAATCCTCAATCCTCAGTTCTCAACCCTTAATCCTCAATCTTCAATCCTCAATCTTCAATACTCAACATTCAATCCTCAATCCTCAATCCCCAATATCCAATGCGCAATCCTCAATTATCAAACCACAATCCTCAACCCGCAGTCCTCAATCCTCGATCCCCAATCCTCAATCCTCAATCCTAAATTCTCAAACCTCAATCCTCAATCCTCAATACTCAATCTTCAATCCTCAATCCTCAGTCCTCAATCCTCAATCCTCAATCCTCAATCATCAATCCTCAGTCCTCAATCCTCAATCCTCAATTCTCAAACCTCAATCCTCAATCCTCAATACTCAACCTTCAATCCTCAATCCTCAGTCCTCAGCCTTCAATCCTCAATGCTCAATCCTCAATCCTCAATCCTCAGTCCTCAATCCTCAATCCTCAATCCTCAATCCTCAATCCTCAGTCCTCAAACCACAGTCCTCAATCATCAATCCTCAGTTCTCAACACTTAATCCTCAATCTTCAATCCTCAATCTTCAATACACAACATTCAATCCTCAATCCTCAATCCCCAATATTCAATGCGCAATCCTCAATTATCAAACAACAATCCTCAACCCGCAGTCCTCAATCCTCAATCCCCAATCCTCAATCCTCAATCCTCAATTCTCAAACCTCAATCCTCAATCCTCAATACTCAATCTTCAATCCTCAATCCTCAATCCACAATCCTCAGCCTTCAATCCTCAATACTCAATCTTCAATGCTCATTCCCAATCCACAATCCTCAATTCTCGATCCTCAATCGTCAACCATCATTCCTCAATTCTCAATCCTGAATCCTCAATCCTGAATCCTCAATCTTCAGCGCTCAGTCCTCTACAATCTGTTGTCAATCCTCAATCCTCAATAGAATATCATCAATTCACAGTTTTCATTACTAAATACTCAATCTGCAATCTTCAAATCTCTATCCACAAACATCAATTCTCATCACTCAACCCTCAACACTCAGTCCCCAATCCTCAATATTCTATCCTCAATCCTCAATCCTCAATCCACAATCCTCAGCATTCAATCCTCAATACTCAATCTTCCATGCTCATTCCACAATCCTCAATGCTCAATTCTCGATCCTCAATCGTCAACCTTCATTCCTCAATACTCAATCTTCAATCCTCAATCCTCAATCCTCATCCTTCAATCCTCAATACCCAATCCTCAATCTTCAATCCTCAATCCTCAATCCTCAATTCTCAATCCTCTATCCTCAATTCTCAATTCTCAATCCTCAGTCCTCAGCCCTCAAACCTCAATCCTCAACCCTCAGCCCTCATCCTCAATCCTCAATCCTCAATCCTCAATCCTCAACCTTCAATCCTCAATACTCAATCTTCAATCCTCAATCCTCAGTCCTCAATCTTCAATCCTCAATGCTCAATCCTCAATCCTCAATCCTCAGTCCTCAATCCTCAATCTTCAATTCTCAAACCTCCATCCTCAATCCTCAATACTCAATCTTCAATTCTCAATCCTCAGTCTTCAATCTTCAATCATCAATGCTCAATCCTCAATCCTCATCCCTCAGTCCTCAATCCTCAATCCTCAATCCTCAAACCTCAATCCTCAATCCTCAAACCTCAATCCTCAATCTTCAATCCTCAATCCTCAGTCCTCAAACCTCAGTCCTGAATCCTCAATCCTGAATCCTCAATCTTCAGCCCTCAGTCCTCTACAATCAGTTGTCAATCCTCATTCCTCTATAGAATATCATCAATTCACAGTTTTCATTACTAAATACTCAATCTGCAATCTTCAAATCTCTATCCACAAACATCAATTCTCATCACTCAGCCCTCATCACTCAGTCCCCAATCCTCAATATTCAATCCTCAATCCTCAATCCTCAATCCACAATCCTCAGCCTTCAATCCTCAATACTCAATCTTCAATGCTCATTCCCAATCCTCCATCCTCAATTCTCGATCCTCAATCGTCAACCTTCATTCCTCAATTCTCAATCTTCAATCCTCAGTCCTCAACCCTCATTCTTCAATCCTCAACACCCAATCCTCAATCTTCAATCCTCAATCCTCAATCCTCAATTCTCAATCCTCAATCCTCAATCCTCAATCCTCAATTCTCAATCCTCAATCCTCAGTTCTCAACCCTTAATCCTCAATCTTCAATCCTCAATCTTCAATACTCAACATTCAATCCTCAATCCTCAATCCCCAATATCCAATGCGCAATCCTCAATTATCAAACCACAATCCTCAACCCGCAGTCCTCAATCCTCGATCCCCAATCCTCAATCCTCAATCCTAAATTCTCAAACCTCAATCCTCAATCCTCAATACTCAATCTTCAATCCTCAATCCTCAGTCCTCAATCCTCAATCCTCAATCCTCAATCATCAATCCTCAGTCCTCAATCCTCAATCCTCAATTCTCAAACCTCAATCCTCAATCCTCAATACTCAACCTTCAATCCTCAATCCTCAGTCCTCAGCCTTCAATCCTCAATGCTCAATCCTCAATCCTCAATCCTCAGTCCTCAATCCTCAATCCTCAATCCTCAATCCTCAATCCTCAGTCCTCAAACCACAGTCCTCAATCATCAATCCTCAGTTCTCAACACTTAATCCTCAATCTTCAATCCTCAATCTTCAATACACAACATTCAATCCTCAATCCTCAATCCCCAATATTCAATGCGCAATCCTCAATTATCAAACAACAATCCTCAACCCGCAGTCCTCAATCCTCAATCCCCAATCCTCAATCCTCAATCCTCAATTCTCAAACCTCAATCCTCAATCCTCAATACTCAATCTTCAATCCTCAATCCTCAATCCACAATCCTCAGCCTTCAATCCTCAATACTCAATCTTCAATGCTCATTCCCAATCCACAATCCTCAATTCTCGATCCTCAATCGTCAACCATCATTCCTCAATTCTCAATCCTGAATCCTCAATCCTGAATCCTCAATCTTCAGCCCTCAGTCCTCTACAATCTGTTGTCAATCCTCAATCCTCAATAGAATATCATCAATTCACAGTTTTCATTACTAAATACTCAATCTGCAATCTTCAAATCTCTATCCACAAACATCAATTCTCATCACTCAACCCTCAACACTCAGTCCCCAATCCTCAATATTCTATCCTCAATCCTCAATCCTCAATCCACAATCCTCAGCATTCAATCCTCAATACTCAATCTTCCATGCTCATTCCACAATCCTCAATGCTCAATTCTCGATCCTCAATCGTCAACCTTCATTCCTCAATACTCAATCTTCAATCCTCAATCCTCAATCCTCATCCTTCAATCCTCAATACCCAATCCTCAATCTTCAATCCTCAATCCTCAATCCTCAATTCTCAATCCTCTATCCTCAATTCTCAATTCTCAATCCTCAGTCCTCAGCCCTCAAACCTCAATCCTCAACCCTCAGCCCTCATCCTCAATCCTCAATCCTCAATCCTCAATCCTCAATCCTCAATCCTCAATCCTCAACCTTCAATCCTCAATACTCAATCTTCAATCCTCAATCCTCAGTCCTCAATCTTCAATCCTCAATGCTCAATCCTCAATCCTCAATCCTCAGTCCTCAATCCTCAATCTTCAATTCTCAAACCTCCATCCTCAATCCTCAATACTCAATCTTCAATTCTCAATCCTCAGTCTTCAATCTTCAATCATCAATGCTCAATCCTCAATCCTCATCCCTCAGTCCTCAATCCTCAATCCTCAATCCTCAAACCTCAATCCTCAATCCTCAAACCTCAATCCTCAATCTTCAATCCTCAATCCTCAGTCCTCAAACCTCAGTCCTGAATCCTCAATCCTGAATCCTCAATCTTCAGCCCTCAGTCCTCTACAATCAGTTGTCAATCCTCATTCCTCTATAGAATATCATCAATTCACAGTTTTCATTACTAAATACTCAATCTGCAATCTTCAAATCTCTATCCACAAACATCAATTCTCATCACTCAGCCCTCATCACTCAGTCCCCAATCCTCAATATTCAATCCTCAATCCTCAATCCTCAATCCACAATCCTCAGCCTTCAATCCTCAATACTCAATCTTCAATGCTCATTCCCAATCCTCCATCCTCAATTCTCGATCCTCAATCGTCAACCTTCATTCCTCAATTCTCAATCTTCAATCCTCAGTCCTCAACCCTCATTCTTCAATCCTCAACACCCAATCCTCAATCTTCAATCCTCAATCCTCAATCCTCAATTCTCAATCCTCAATCCTCAATCCTCAATCCTCAATTCTCAATCCTCAATCCTCAGTTCTCAACCCTTAATCCTCAATCTTCAATCCTCAATCTTCAATACTCAACATTCAATCCTCAATCCTCAATCCCCAATATCCAATGCGCAATCCTCAATTATCAAACCACAATCCTCAACCCGCAGTCCTCAATCCTCGATCCCCAATCCTCAATCCTCAATCCTAAATTCTCAAACCTCAATCCTCAATCCTCAATACTCAATCTTCAATCCTCAATCCTCAGTCCTCAATCCTCAATCCTCAATCCTCAATCATCAATCCTCAGTCCTCAATCCTCAATCCTCAATTCTCAAACCTCAATCCTCAATCCTCAATACTCAACCTTCAATCCTCAATCCTCAGTCCTCAGCCTTCAATCCTCAATGCTCAATCCTCAATCCTCAATCCTCAGTCCTCAATCCTCAATCCTCAATCCTCAATCCTCAATCCTCAGTCCTCAAACCACAGTCCTCAATCATCAATCCTCAGTTCTCAACACTTAATCCTCAATCTTCAATCCTCAATCTTCAATACACAACATTCAATCCTCAATCCTCAATCCCCAATATTCAATGCGCAATCCTCAATTATCAAACAACAATCCTCAACCCGCAGTCCTCAATCCTCAATCCCCAATCCTCAATCCTCAATCCTCAATTCTCAAACCTCAATCCTCAATCCTCAATACTCAATCTTCAATCCTCAATCCTCAATCCACAATCCTCAGCCTTCAATCCTCAATACTCAATCTTCAATGCTCATTCCCAATCCACAATCCTCAATTCTCGATCCTCAATCGTCAACCATCATTCCTCAATTCTCAATCCTGAATCCTCAATCCTGAATCCTCAATCTTCAGCCCTCAGTCCTCTACAATCTGTTGTCAATCCTCAATCCTCAATAGAATATCATCAATTCACAGTTTTCATTACTAAATACTCAATCTGCAATCTTCAAATCTCTATCCACAAACATCAATTCTCATCACTCAACCCTCAACACTCAGTCCCCAATCCTCAATATTCTATCCTCAATCCTCAATCCTCAATCCACAATCCTCAGCATTCAATCCTCAATACTCAATCTTCCATGCTCATTCCACAATCCTCAATGCTCAATTCTCGATCCTCAATCGTCAACCTTCATTCCTCAATACTCAATCTTCAATCCTCAATCCTCAATCCTCATCCTTCAATCCTCAATACCCAATCCTCAATCTTCAATCCTCAATCCTCAATCCTCAATTCTCAATCCTCTATCCTCAATTCTCAATTCTCAATCCTCAGTCCTCAGCCCTCAAACCTCAATCCTCAACCCTCAGCCCTCATCCTCAATCCTCAATCCTCAATCCTCAATCCTCAATCCTCAATCCTCAATCCTCAACCTTCAATCCTCAATACTCAATCTTCAATCCTCAATCCTCAGTCCTCAATCTTCAATCCTCAATGCTCAATCCTCAATCCTCAATCCTCAGTCCTCAATCCTCAATCTTCAATTCTCAAACCTCCATCCTCAATCCTCAATACTCAATCTTCAATTCTCAATCCTCAGTCTTCAATCTTCAATCATCAATGCTCAATCCTCAATCCTCATCCCTCAGTCCTCAATCCTCAATCCTCAATCCTCAAACCTCAATCCTCAATCCTCAAACCTCAATCCTCAATCTTCAATCCTCAATCCTCAGTCCTCAAACCTCAGTCCTGAATCCTCAATCCTGAATCCTCAATCTTCAGCCCTCAGTCCTCTACAATCAGTTGTCAATCCTCATTCCTCTATAGAATATCATCAATTCACAGTTTTCATTACTAAATACTCAATCTGCAATCTTCAAATCTCTATCCACAAACATCAATTCTCATCACTCAGCCCTCATCACTCAGTCCCCAATCCTCAATATTCAATCCTCAATCCTCAATCCTCAATCCACAATCCTCAGCCTTCAATCCTCAATACTCAATCTTCAATGCTCATTCCCAATCCTCCATCCTCAATTCTCGATCCTCAATCGTCAACCTTCATTCCTCAATTCTCAATCTTCAATCCTCAGTCCTCAACCCTCATTCTTCAATCCTCAACACCCAATCCTCAATCTTCAATCCTCAATCCTCAATCCTCAATTCTCAATCCTCAATCCTCAATCCTCAATCCTCAATTCTCAATCCTCAATCCTCAGTTCTCAACCCTTAATCCTCAATCTTCAATCCTCAATCTTCAATACTCAACATTCAATCCTCAATCCTCAATCCCCAATATCCAATGCGCAATCCTCAATTATCAAACCACAATCCTCAACCCGCAGTCCTCAATCCTCGATCCCCAATCCTCAATCCTCAATCCTAAATTCTCAAACCTCAATCCTCAATCCTCAATACTCAATCTTCAATCCTCAATCCTCAGTCCTCAATCCTCAATCCTCAATCCTCAATCATCAATCCTCAGTCCTCAATCCTCAATCCTCAATTCTCAAACCTCAATCCTCAATCCTCAATACTCAACCTTCAATCCTCAATCCTCAGTCCTCAGCCTTCAATCCTCAATGCTCAATCCTCAATCCTCAATCCTCAGTCCTCAATCCTCAATCCTCAATCCTCAATCCTCAATCCTCAGTCCTCAAACCACAGTCCTCAATCATCAATCCTCAGTTCTCAACACTTAATCCTCAATCTTCAATCCTCAATCTTCAATACACAACATTCAATCCTCAATCCTCAATCCCCAATATTCAATGCGCAATCCTCAATTATCAAACAACAATCCTCAACCCGCAGTCCTCAATCCTCAATCCCCAATCCTCAATCCTCAATCCTCAATTCTCAAACCTCAATCCTCAATCCTCAATACTCAATCTTCAATCCTCAATCCTCAATCCACAATCCTCAGCCTTCAATCCTCAATACTCAATCTTCAATGCTCATTCCCAATCCACAATCCTCAATTCTCGATCCTCAATCGTCAACCATCATTCCTCAATTCTCAATCCTGAATCCTCAATCCTGAATCCTCAATCTTCAGCCCTCAGTCCTCTACAATCTGTTGTCAATCCTCAATCCTCAATAGAATATCATCAATTCACAGTTTTCATTACTAAATACTCAATCTGCAATCTTCAAATCTCTATCCACAAACATCAATTCTCATCACTCAACCCTCAACACTCAGTCCCCAATCCTCAATATTCTATCCTCAATCCTCAATCCTCAATCCACAATCCTCAGCATTCAATCCTCAATACTCAATCTTCCATGCTCATTCCACAATCCTCAATGCTCAATTCTCGATCCTCAATCGTCAACCTTCATTCCTCAATACTCAATCTTCAATCCTCAATCCTCAATCCTCATCCTTCAATCCTCAATACCCAATCCTCAATCTTCAATCCTCAATCCTCAATCCTCAATTCTCAATCCTCTATCCTCAATTCTCAATTCTCAATCCTCAGTCCTCAGCCCTCAAACCTCAATCCTCAACCCTCAGCCCTCATCCTCAATCCTCAATCCTCAATCCTCAATCCTCAATCCTCAATCCTCAATCCTCAACCTTCAATCCTCAATACTCAATCTTCAATCCTCAATCCTCAGTCCTCAATCTTCAATCCTCAATGCTCAATCCTCAATCCTCAATCCTCAGTCCTCAATCCTCAATCTTCAATTCTCAAACCTCCATCCTCAATCCTCAATACTCAATCTTCAATTCTCGATCCTCAGTCTTCAATCTTCAATCATCAATGCTCAATCCTCAATCCTC
This sequence comes from Calliopsis andreniformis, assembly GCF_051401765.1. NCBI lineage: Eukaryota > Metazoa > Arthropoda > Insecta > Hymenoptera > Andrenidae > Calliopsis > Calliopsis andreniformis. The sequence continues at coordinate 4,366,004 of NW_027480440.1, forward strand.
ATCCCTCAGTCCTCAATCCTCAATCCTCAATCCTCAAACCTCAATCCTCAATCCTCAAACCTCAATCCTCAATCTTCAATCCTCAATCCTCAGTCCTCAAACCTCAGTCCTGAATCCTCAATCCTGAATCCTCAATCTTCAGCCCTCAGTCCTCTACAATCAGTTGTCAATCCTCATTCCTCTATAGAATATCATCAATTCACAGTTTTCATTACTAAATACTCAATCTGCAATCTTCAAATCTCTATCCACAAACATCAATTCTCATCACTCAGCCCTCATCACTCAGTCCCCAATCCTCAATATTCAATCCTCAATCCTCAATCCTCAATCCACAATCCTCAGCCTTCAATCCTCAATACTCAATCTTCAATGCTCATTCCCAATCCTCCATCCTCAATTCTCGATCCTCAATCGTCAACCTTCATTCCTCAATTCTCAATCTTCAATCCTCAGTCCTCAACCCTCATTCTTCAATCCTCAACACCCAATCCTCAATCTTCAATCCTCAATCCTCAATCCTCAATTCTCAATCCTCAATCCTCAATCCTCAATCCTCAATTCTCAATCCTCAATCCTCAGTTCTCAACCCTTAATCCTCAATCTTCAATCCTCAATCTTCAATACTCAACATTCAATCCTCAATCCTCAATCCCCAATATCCAATGCGCAATCCTCAATTATCAAACCACAATCCTCAACCCGCAGTCCTCAATCCTCGATCCCCAATCCTCAATCCTCAATCCTAAATTCTCAAACCTCAATCCTCAATCCTCAATGCTCAATCTTCAATCCTCAATCCTCAGTCCTCAATCCTCAATCCTCAATCCTCAATCATCAATCCTCAGTCCTCAATCCTCAATCCTCAATTCTCAAACCTCAATCCTCAATCCTCAATACTCAACCTTCAATCCTCAATCCTCAGTCCTCAGCCTTCAATCCTCAATGCTCAATCCTCAATCCTCAATCCTCAGTCCTCAATCCTCAATCCTCAATCCTCAAACCTCAATCCTCAATCCTCAAACCTCAATCCTCACTACTCAATCCTCATTCTTCAATCCTCAATACCGAATCCTCAATCTTCAATCCTCAATCCTCAATCCTCAATTCTCAATCCTCAATTTTCAATCATTAATAATCAATCTTCAATCCTCAATCCTCGATCCTCAATCCCCAACCCTCAATCCTCAATGTTCAGTCCTCAATACCGAATCCTCAATCTTCAATCCTCAATCCTCAATCTTCAATCCTCAATCTTAATCACCAATCCTCAATACTCAATCTTCAATCCTCAATCCTCAATCCTCAATCCTCAATCCTCAATCTTCAATTCTCAATCCTCAGTCCTCAAACCACAGTCCTCAATCATCAATCCTCAATCCTCAATCCTCAATCCTCAATCCTCAATACTCAGTCCTCAAACCTCAATCCTCAATACTCAATCTTCAATCCTCAATCCTCAGTCCTCAATCCTCAATCCTCAATCCTCAATCCTCAATCCTCAGTCCTCAAACCACAGTCCTCAATCATCAATCCTCAGTTCTCAACACTTAATCCTCAATCTTCAATCCTCAATCTTCAATACACAACATTCAATCCTCAATCCTCAATCCCCAATATTCAATGCGCAATCCTCAATTATCAAACCACAATCCTCAACCCGCAGTCCTCAATCCTCAATCCCCAATCCTCAATCCTCAATCCTCAATTCTCAAACCTCAATCCTCAATCCTCAATACTCAAACTTCAATCCTCAATCCTCAATCCACAATCCTCAGCCTTCAATCCTCAATACTCAATCTTCAATGCTCATTCCCAATCCACAATCCTCAATTCTCGATCCTCAATCGTCAACCATCATTCCTCAATTCTCAATCCTGAATCCTCAATCCTGAATCCTCAATCTTCAGCCCTCAGTCCTCTACAATCTGTTGTCAATCCTCAATCCTCAATAGAATATCATCAATTCACAGTTTTCATTACTAAATACTCAATCTGCAATCTTCAAATCTCTATCCACAAACATCAATTCTCATCACTCAACCCTCAACACTCAGTCCCCAATCCTCAATATTCTATCCTCAATCCTCAATCCTCAATCCACAATCCTCAGCATTCAATCCTCAATACTCAATCTTCCATGCTCATTCCACAATCCTCAATGCTCAATTCTCGATCCTCAATCGTCAACCTTCATTCATCAATACTCAATCTTCAATCCTCAATCCTCAATCCTCATCCTTCAATCCTCAATACCCAATCCTCAATCTTCAATCCTCAATCCTCAATCCTCAATTCTCAATCCTCTATCCTCAATTCTCAATTCTCAATCCTCAGTCCTCAGCCCTCAAACCTCAATCCTCAACCCTCAGCCCTCATCCTCAATCCTCAATCCTCAATCCTCAATCCTCAATCCTCAATCCTCAATCCTCAACCTTCAATCCTCAATCCTCAGTCCTCAAACCTCAGTCCTGAATCCTCAATCCTGAATCCTCAATCTTCAGCCCTCAGTCCTCTACAATCAGTTGTCAATCCTCATTCCTCTATAGAATATCACCAATTCACAGTTTTCATTACTAAATACTCAATCTGCAATCTTCAAATCTCTATCCACAAACATCAATTCTCATCACTCAGCCCTCATCACTCAGTCCCCAATCCTCAATATTCAATCCTCAATCCTCAATCCTCAATCCACAATCCTCAGCCTTCAATCCTCAATACTCAATCTTCAATGCTCATTCCCAATCCTCCATCCTCAATTCTCGATCCTCAATCGTCAACCTTCATTCCTCAATTCTCAATCTTCAATCCTCAGTCCTCAACCCTCATTCTTCAATCCTCAACACCCAATCCTCAATCTTCAATCCTCAATCCTCAATCCTCAATTCTCAATCCTCAATCCTCAATCCTCAATCCTCAATTCTCAATCCTCAATCCTCAGTTCTCAACCCTTAATCCTCAATCTTCAATCCTCAATCTTCAATACTCAACATTCAATCCTCAATCCTCAATCCCCAATATTCAATGCGCAATCCTCAATTATCAAACCACAATCCTCAACCCGCAGTCCTCAATCCTCGATCCCCAATCCTCAATCCTCAATCCTAAATTCTCAAACCTCAATCCTCAATCCTCAATACTCAATCTTCAATCCTCAATCCTCAGTCCTCAATCCTCAATCCTCAATCCTCAATCCTCAATCCTCAGTCCTCAATCCTCAATCCTCAATTCTCAAACCTCAATCCTCAATCCTCAATACTCAACATTCAATCCTCAATACTCAATCTTCAATCCTCAATCCTCAGTCCTCAATCTTCAATCCTCAATGCTCAATCCTCAATCCTCAATCCTCAGTCCTCAATCCTCAATCTTCAATTCTCAAACCTCCATCCTCAATCCTCAATACTCAATCTTCAATCCTCAATCCTCAGTCCTCAATCTTCAATCATCAATGCTCAATCCTCAATCCTCAATCCTCAATCCTCAGACCTCAATCCTCAATCCTCAATCCTCAAACCTCAATCCTCAATCCTCAAACCTCAATCCTCAACCTTCAATCCTCAATACTCAATCTTCAATCCTCAACCCTCAATCCTCAATCCTCAATCCCCATTCCTCAATCCTCAATCCTCAATCCTCAATCCTCAATCCTCAATCCTCAATCTTCAATACTCAATACTCAATCTTCAATCCTCAATCCTCAATCCTGTATCCTCAACCGTCAGTCTTCAATCCTCAGTGCTCAACCTTTAATCCTCAATACTCAATCGTCAATCCTCAATCCTCATCCTTCAATCCTCAATACCCAATCCTCAGTCTTCAATCCTCAATCCTCAATCCTCATTTCTCAATCCTCAATCCTCAGTCCTCAGACCTCAAACCTCAATCCTCTACTCTCACCCCTCATCCTCAATCCTCAATCGACAATCCGCCATCGTCAATCTTCAATCCTCAATCCTCAATCCTCAAACCTCAATCCTCAGTCCTCAAACCTCAGTCCTGAATCCTCAATCCTGAATCCTCAATCTTCAGCCCTCAGTCCTCTACAATCAGTTGTCAATCCTCATTCCTCAATAGAATATCAACAATTCACAGTTTTCATTACTAAATACTCAATCTGCAATCTTCAAATCTCTATGCACAAACATCAATTCTCATCACTCAGCCCTCATCACTCAGTCCCCAATCCTCAATATTCAATCCTCAATCCTCAATCCTCAATCCACAATCCTCAGCCTTCAATCCTCAATACTCAATCTTCAATGCTCATTCCCAATCCTCTATCCTCAATTCTCGATCCTCAATCGTCAACCTTCATTCCTCAATTCTCAATCTTCAATCCTCAGTCCTCAACCCTCATTCTTCAATCCTCAATACCCAATCCTCAATCTTCAGTCCTCAATCCTCAATCCTCAATTCTCAATCCTCAATCCTCAATCCTCAATCCTCAATTCTCAATCCTCAATCCTCAGTTCTCAACCCTTAATCCTCAATCTTCAATCCTCAATCTTCAATACTCATCATTCAATCCTCAATCCTCAATCCCCAATATTCAATGCGCAATCCTCAATTATCAAACCACAATCCTCAACCCGCAGTCCTCAATCCTCGATCCCCAATCCTCAATCCTCAATCCTAAATTCTCAAACCTCAATCCTCAATCCTCAATACACAATCTTCAATCCTCAATCCTCACTCCTCAATCCTCAATCCTCAATCCTCAATCCTCAATCCTCAGTCCTCAATCCTCAATCCTCAATCCTCAATCCTCAATCCTCAGTCCTCAATCCTCAATCCTCAATCCTCAATTCTCATACCTCCATCCTCAATCCTCTATACTCAATCTTCAATCCTCAATCCTCAGTCCTCAATCTTCAATCCTCAATGCTCAATCCTCAATCCTCAATCCTCAGTCCTCAATCCTCAATCCTCAATCCTCAAACCTCAATCCTCAATCCTCAAACCTCAATCCTCAATCTTCAATCCTCAATACTCAATCTTCAATCCTCAATCCTCGATCCTCAATCCTCAATCCTCAATCCTCAATCCCCAATCTTCAATCCTCAATACTCAATCTGCAATCCTCAATCCTCAGTCCTCACTACTCAATCCTGATTCTTCAATCCTCAATACCGAATCCTCAATCTTCAATCCTCAATCCTCAATCCTCAATTCTCAATCCTCAATCCTCAGTCCTCAGTCCTCAAGCCTCAATCCTCAACACTCAGCCCTCATCCTCAATCCTCAATCCTCAAACCTCAATCCTCAATCCTCAATCCTCAATCCTCAATCCTCAATCCTCAATCCTCAATCCTCAATCTTCAATCCTCAATACTCAATCTTCAATCCTCAATCCTCAATCCTGTATCCTCAACCGTCAGTCTTCAATCCTCAGTGCTCAACCTTTAATCCTCAATACTCAATCGTCAATCCTCAATCCTCATCCTTCAATCCTCAATACCCAATCCTCAATCTTCAATCCTCAATCCTCAATCCTCATTTCTCAATCCTCAATCCTCAGTCCTCAGACCTCAAACCTCAATCCTCTACTCTCACCCCTCATCCTCAATCCTCAATCGACAATCCGCCATCCTCAATCTTCAATCCTCAATCCTCAATCCTCAAACCTCAATCCTCAGTCCTCAAACCTCAGTCCTGAATCCTCAATCCTGATTCCTCAATCTTCAGCCCTCAGTCCTCTACAATCAGTTGTCAATCCTCATTCCTCAATAGAATATCAACAATTCACAGTTTTCATTACTAAATACTCAATCTGCAATCTTCAAATCTCTATCCACAAACATCAATAATCATCACTCAGCCCTCATCACTCAGTCCCCAATCCTCAATATTCAATCCTCAATCCTCAATCCTCAATCCACAATCCTCAGCCTTCAATCCTCAATACTCAATCTTCAATGCTCATTCCCAATCCTCTATCCTCAATTCTCGATCCTCAATCGTCAACCTTCATTCCTCAATTCTCAATCTTCAATCCTCAGTCCTCAACCCTCATTCTTCAATACTCAATACCCAATCCTCAATCTTCAATCCTCAATCCTCAATCCTCAATTCTCAATCCTCAATCCTCAATCCTCAATCCTCAATCCTCAATTCTCAATCCACAATCCTCAGTTCTCAACCCTTAATCCTCAATCTTCAATCCTCAATCTTCATTACTCATCATTCAATCCTCAATCCTCAATCCCCAATATTCAATGCGCAATCCTCAATTATCAAACCACAATCCTCAACCCGCAGTCCTCAATCCTCGATCCCCAATCCTCAATCCTCAATCCTAAATTCTCAAACCTCAATCCTCAATCCTCAATACTCAATCTTCAATCCTCAATCCTCAGTCCTCAATCCTCAATCCTCAATCCTCAATCCTCAATCCTCAGTCCTCAATCCTCAATCCTCAATCCTCAATCCTCAATCCTCAGTCCTCAAACCACAGTCCTCACTCATCAATCCTCAGTTCTCAACCCTTAATCCTCAATCTTCAATCCTCAATCTTCAATACTCAACATTCAATCCTCAATCCTCAATCCCCAATATTCAATGCGCAATCCTCAATTATCAAACCACAATCCTCAACCCGCAGTCCTCAATCCTCAATCCCCAATCCTCAATCCTCAATCCTCCATTCTCAAACCTCAATCCTCAATCCTCAATACTCAATCTTCAATCCTCAATCCTCTGTCCTCAATCTTCAATCCTCAATGCTCAATCCTCAATCCTCAATCCTCAGTCCTCAATCCTCAATCCTCAATCCTCAAACCTCAATCCTCAATCCTCAAACCTCACTCCCCAATCTGCAATCCTCAATACTCAATCTTCAATCCTCAATCCTCAATCCTCAATCCTCAATCCTCAATCCTCAATCCCCAATCTTCAATCCTCAATACTCAATCTGCAATCCTCAATCCTCAGTCCTCACTACTCAATCCTCATTCTTCAATCCTCAATACCGAATCCTCAATCTTCAATCCTCAATCCTCAATCCTCAATCCTCAATCCTCAATTTTCAATCATTAATAATCAATCTTCAATCCTCAATCCTCGATCCTCAATCCTCAATAATCAATCTTCAATCCTCAATTCTCAAACCTCAAACCTCAATCCTCAATCCTCAATACTCAATCTTCAATCCTCAATCCTCAGTCCTCAATCCTCAATTCTCAATCCTCAGTCCTCAATCCTCAGTCCTCAAATCACAGTCCTCAATCATCAATCCTCAATCCTCAATCCTCAATCCTCAATCCTCAGTCCTCAAACCTCAATCCTCAACCCTCAGCCCTCATCCTCAATCCTCAATCCTCAATCCTCAATCCTCAATCTTCAATCCTTAATACTCAATCTTCAATCCTCAATCCTCAGTCCTCAATCTTCAATCCTCAATGCTCAATCCTCAATCCTCAATCCTCAGTCCTCAATCCTCAATCCTCAATCCTCAATTCTCATACCTCCATCCTCAATCCTCTATACTCAATCTTTAATCCTCAATGCTCAGTCCTCAATCTTCAATCCTCAATGCTCAATCCTCAATCCTCAATCCTCAGTCCTCAATCCTCAATCCTCAATCCTCAAACCTCAATCCTCAATCCTCAAACCTCAATCCTCAATCTTCAATCCTCAATACTCAATCTTCAATCCTCAATCCTCGATCCTCAATCCTCAATCCTCAATCCTCAATCCCCAATCTTCAATCCTCAATACTCAATCTGCAATCCTCAATCCTCAGTCCTCACTACTCAATCCTGATTCTTCAATCCTCAATACCGAATCCTCAATCTTCAATCCTCAATCCTCAATCCTCAATTCTCAATCCTCAATTCTCAGTCCTCAGTCCTCAAGCCTCAATCCTCAACACTCAGCCCTCATCCTCAATCCTCAATCCTCAAACCTCAATCCTCAATCCTCAATCCTCAATCCTCAATCCTCAGTCCTCAATCCTCAATCCTCAATTCTCAAACCTCAATCCTCAATACTCAACCTTCAATCCTCAATCCTCAGTTCTCAGCCTTCAATCCTCAATGCTCAATCCTCAATCCTCAATCCTCAGTCCTCAATCCTCAATCCTCAATCCTCAAACCTCAAACCTCAATCCTCAAACCTCAATCCTCACTACTCAATCCTCATTCTTCAATCCTCAATACCGAATCCTCAATCTTCAATCCTCAATCCTCAGTCCTCAATTCTCAATCCTTAATTTTCAATCATTAATAATCAATCTTCAATCCTCAATCCTCGATCCTCAATCCCCAACCCTCAATCCTCAATGTTCAGTCCTCAATACCGAATCCTCAATCTTCAATCCTCAATCCTCAATCTTCAATCCTCAATCTTAATCACCAATCCTCAATACTCAATCTTCAATCCTCAATCCTCAATCCTCAATCCTCAATCTTCAATTCTCAATCCTCAGTCCTCAAACCACAGTCCTCAATCATCAATCCTCAATCCTCAATCCTCAATCCTCAATCCTCAATGCTCAGTCCTCAAACCTCAATCCTCAATACTCAATCTTCAATCCTCAATCCTCAGTCCTCAATCCTCAATCCTCAATCCTCAATCCTCAATCCTCAGTCCTCAAACCACAGTCCTCAATCATCAATCCTCAGCCATCATCCTCAATCCTCAATCCTCGTTCCTCAATCCTCAATCCTCAATCCTCAATCCTCAATAGTCAATCTCCAATCCTAGATCCTCAATCCCCAATCCTCAATCCTTAATCCACTATCTTCAATCCTCAATCCTCAATTCTCAATCATCAATACTCAATCCTCAATACTCAATCCTCAATCCCCAATCCTCAATATTCAATCCTCAATCCTCAGTCATCAATCTTGAATCCTCAATGCTCAATCCTCAATCCTCAATCCTCAGTCCTCAATCCTCAATCCTCAATCCTCAAAGCTCAATCCTCAATCCTCAATCCTCAATCCTCAATCCTCAATCCTCAATCCTCAATCCTCAATCTTCAATCCTCAATCCTGAACCCTCGATCCTCAATCATCCATCCTCAATAAAATATCCCCAATTCTCAGTTTTCAATACTCAATCAACAACCTTCATACCTCAATCTACAAACAACAATTCTGGACCCACAATCCTCAACCCTCAGTCCTCAATCTTCAATCCGCAGTCCTCAATCCTCAGTCCTCAAACCTCTGTCCTCAATCATCAAACCTTAATCCTCAATCCTCAATCGTCAATCCTCAAACCTCAACCATTAATCCTCAATCCTGAGTCCTAATTACTCAATTCTCAATCTTCAATAGAATATCGTCAACTCTCAGTCATCAATACTGAATCCTCAATCTTCAATCTTCAACTCTCAAACCCCAAATCTCATTCCTTAATTTTCAGTCCTCAATTCTCAATGCTCAATCCTCAATCCTCAGTCCTCAACCATCAATCCGCAATATTCAATCCTCAATCCCCAATCCTCAATCCTCAATCCTCACTCCTCAATCCTCAATCCTCAATTCTCAATCCTCAATCCTCAGTTCTCAACCCTTAATCCTCAATCTTCAATCCTCAATCTTCAATACTCAACATTCAATCCTCAATCCTCAATCCCCAATATTCAATGCGCAATCCTCAATTATCAAACCACAATCCTCAACCCGCAGTACTCAATCCTCGATCCCCAATCCTCAATCCTCAATCCTAAATTCTCAAACCTCAATGCTCAATCCTCAATACTCAATCTTCAATCCTCAATCCTCAGTCCTCAATCCCCAATCCTCAATCCTCAATCCTCAATCCTCAGTCCTCAAACCACAGTCCTCAATCATCAATCCTCAATCCTCAATCCTCAATCCTCAATCCTCAGTCCTCAAACCTCAATCCTGAATCCTCAATCCTGAATCCTCAATCTTCAGCCCTCAGTCCTCTACAATCAGTTGTCAATCCTCAATCCTCAATAGAATATCATCAATTCACAGATTTCATTACTAAATACTCAATCTGCAATCTTCAAATCTCTATCCACAAACATCAATTCTCATCACTCAACCCTCAACACTCAGTCCCCAATCCTCAATATTCTATCCTAAATCCTCTATCCTCAATCCACAATCCTCAGCATTCAATCCTCAATACTCAATCTTCCATGCTCATTCCACAATCCTCCATGCCCAATTCTCGATCCTCAATCGTCAACATTCATTCCTCAATACTCAACCTTCAATCCTCAATCCTCAATCCTCATCCCTCAATCCTCAATACCCAATCCTCAATCTTCAATCCTCAATCCTCAATCCTCAGTTCTCAATCCTCAATCCTCAATCCTCAATCCTCAATTCTCAATCCTCTATCCTCAATTCTCAATCCTCAATCCTCAGTCCTCAGCCCTCAAACCTCAATCCTCAACCCTCAGCCCTCATCCTCAATCCTCAATCCTCAATCCTCAATCCTCAATCCTCAATCCTCAACCTTCAATCCTCAATACTCAATCTTCAATCCTCAATCCTCAGTCCTCAATCTTCAATCCTCAATGCTCAATCCTCAATCCTCAATCCTCAGTCCTCAATCCTCAATCTTCAATTCTCAAACCTCCATCCTCAATCCTCAATACTCAATATTCAATCCTCAATCCTCAGTCCTCAATCTTCAATCATCAATGCTCAATCCTCAATCCTCAATCCTCAGTCCTCAATCCTCAATCCTCAATCCTCAAACCTCAATCCTCAATCCTCAAACCTCAATCCTCAATCTTCAATCCTCAATACTCAATCTTCAATCCTCAACCCTCAATCCTCAATCCTCAATCCCCATTCCTCAATCCTGAATCCTCAATCCTCAGTCCTCAATCCTCAATCCTCAATCCTCAATCCTCAATCTTCAATCCTCAATACTCAATCTTCAATCCTCAATCCTCAATCCTGTATCCTCAACCGTCAGTCTTCAATCCTCAGTGCTCAACCTTTAATCCTCAATACTCAATCGTCAATCCTCAATCCTCATCCCTCAATCCTCAATACCCAATCCTCAATCTTCAATCCTCAATCCTCAATCCTCATTTCTCAATCCTCAATCCTCAGTCCTCAGACCTCAAACCTCAATCCTCTACTCTCACCCCTCATCCTCAATCCTCAATCGACAATCCGCAATCCTCAATCTTCAATCCTCAATCCTCAATCCTCAATCCTCAATCCTCAGTCCTCAAACCTCAATCCTGAATTCTCAATCCTGAATCCTCAATCTTCAGCCCTCAGTCCTCTACAATCAGTTGTCAATCCTCAATCCTCAATAGAATATCATCAATTCACAGTTTTCATTTCTAAATACTCAATCTGCAATCTTCAAATCTCTATCCACAAACATCAATTCCCATCACTCAACCCTCAACACTCAGTCCCCAATCCTCAATATTCTATCCTAAATCCTCTATCCTCAATCCACAATCCTCAGCATTCAATCGTCAATACTCAATCTTCCATGCTCATTCCTACAATCCTCCATGCCCAATTCTCGATCCTCAATCGTCAACATTCATTCCTCAATACTCAACCTTCAATCCTCAATCCTCAATCCTCATCCTTCAATCCTCAATACCCAATCCTCAATCTTCAATCCTCAATCCTCAATCCTCAATTCTCAATCCTCAATCCTCAGTCCTCAGCCCTCAAACCTCAATCCTCAACCCTCAGCCCTCATCCTCAATACTCAATCTTCAACCCTCAATCCTCAATCTTCAATCCTCAATACTCAATCTTCAATCCTCAATCCTCAGTCCTCAATCTTCAGTTCTCAATGCTCAATCCTCAATCCTCAATCCTCAGTCCTCAATCCTCAATCCTCAATTCTCAAACCTCAATCCTCAATCCTCAATACTCAACCTTCAATTCTCAATCCTCAGTCCTCAGCCTTCAATCCTCAATGCTCAATCCTCAATCCTCAATCCTCAGTCCTCAATCCTCAATCCTCAATTCTCAACCCTCAATCCTCAATCCTCAATACTCAACCTTCAATCCTCAATCCTCAGTTCTCAGCCTTCAATCCTCAATGCTCAATCCCCAATCCTCAATCCTCAGTCCTCAATCCTCAATCCTCAATCCTCAAACCTCAATCCTCAATCCTCAAACCTCAATCCTCACTACTCAATCCTCATTCTTCAATCCTCAATACCGAATCCTCAATGTTCAATCCTCAATCCTCAGTCCTCAATTCTCAATCCTCAATTTTCAATCATTAATAATCAATCTTCAATCCTCAATCCTCGATCCTCAATCCCCAACCCTCAATCCTCAATGTTCAGTCCTCAATACCGAATCCTCAATCTTCAATCCTCAATCCTCAATCTTCAATCCTCAATCTTAATCACCAATCCTCAGTACTCAATCTTCAATCCTCAATCCTCAATCCTCAATCCTCAATCTTCAATTCTCAATCCTCAGTCCTCAAACCACAGTCCTCAATCCTCAGTCCTCAAACCACAGTCCTCAATCATCAATCCTCAGTTCTCAACCCTTAATCCTCAATCTTCAATCCTCAATCTTCAATACTCAACATTCAATCCTCAATCCTCAATCCCCAATATTCAATGCGCAATCCTCAATTATCAAACCACAATCCTCAACCCGCAGTCCTCAATCCTCAATCCCCAATCCTCAATCCTCAATCCTCAATCCTCAATCCTCAATTTTCAATCATTAATAATCAATCTTCAATCCTCAATCCTCGATCCTCAAACCCCAACCCTCAATCCTCAATCTTCAATCCTCAATACTCAATCTTCAATCCTCAATCCTCAATCCTGTATCCTCAACCGTCAGTCTTCAATCCTCAGTGCTCAACCTTTAATCCTCAATACTCAATCGTCAATCCTCAATCCTCATCCTTCAATCCTCAATACCCAATCCTCAATCTTCAATCCTCAATCCTCCATCCTCATTCCTCAATCCTCAATCCTCAGTCCTCAGACCTCAAACCTCAATCCTCTACTCTCATCCCTCATCCTCAATCCTCAATCGACAATCCGCAATCCTCAATCTTCAATCCTCAATCCTCAATCCTCAAACCTCAATCCTCAGTCCTCAAACCTCAGTCCTGAATCCTCAATCCTGAATCCTCAATCTTCAGCCCTCAGTCCTCTACAATCAGTTGTCAATCCTCATTCCTCAATAGAATATCATCGATTCACAGTTTTCATTACTAAATACTCAATCTGCAATCTTCAAATCTCTATCCACAAACATCAATTCTCATCACTCAGCCCTCATCACTCAGTCCCCAATCCTCAATATTCAATCCTCAATCCTCAATCCTCAATCCACAATCCTCAGCCTTCAATCCTCGATACTCAATCTTCAATGCTCATTCCCAATCCTCCATCCTCAATTCTCGATCCTCAATCGTCAACCTTCATTCCTCAATTCTCAATCTTCAATCCTCAGTCCTCAACCCTCATTCTTCAATCCTCAATACCCAATCCTCAATCTTCAATCCTCAATCCTCAATCCTCAATTCTCAATCCTATATCCTCAGTCCTCAGCCCTCAAACCTCAATCCTCAACCCTCAGCCCTCATCCTCAATCCTCAATCCTCAATCTTCAATCCTCAATACTCAATCATCAATCCTCAATCCTCAGTCCTCAACCTTCAATCCTCAATGCTCAATCCTCAATCCTCAATCCTCAGTCCCCAATCCTCAATCCTCAATCCTCAAACCTCAATCCTCAGTCCTCAATCCTCAATCCTCAATCCTCAATCCTCGATCCTCAATCCTGAATCTTCGTTCCTCAATCCTGAACCCTCGATCCTCAATCATCCATCCTCAATGAAATATCCCCAATTCTCAGTTTTCAATACTCAATCAGCAACCTTCATACCTCAATCTACAAACAACAATTCTGGACCCACAATCCTCAACACTCAGTCCTCAATCTTCAATCCTCAGTCCTCAATCCTCAGTCCTCAAACCTCTGTCCTCAATCATCAAACCTTAATCCTCAATCCTCAATCGTCAATCCTCAAACCTCAACCATTAATCCTCAATCCTGAGTCCTAATTACTCAATCCTCAATCTTCAATAGAATATCGTCAATTCTCAGTCATCAATACTGAATCCTCAATCTTCAATCTTCAACTCTCAAACCCCAAATCTCATTCCTCAATTTTCAGTCCTCAGTTCTCAATGCTCAATCCTCAATCCTCAGTCCTCAACCATCAATCCGCAATATTCAATCCTCAATCCTCAATAATCAATCTTCAATCCTCAATCCTCAATCCTCAATCCTCAATCCTCAATTCTCAATCCTCAATCCTCAGTTCTCAAACCACAGTCCTCAATCATCAATCCTCAATCCTCAATACTCAATCCTCAATCCTCAGTCCTCAAACCTCAATCCTGAATCCTCAATCCTGAATCCTCAATCTTCAGCCCTCAGTCCTCTACAGTCAGTTGTCAATCCTCAATCCTCAATAGAATATCATCAATTCACAGTTTTCATTACTAAATACTCAATCTGCAATCTTCAAATCTCTATCCACAAACATCAATTCTCATCACTCAACCCTCAACACTCAGTCCCCAATCCTCAATATTCTATCCTAAATCCTCTATCCTCAATCCACAATCCTCAGCATTCAATCCTCAATACTCAATCTTCCATGCTCATTCCACAATCCTCCATGCCCAATTCTCGATCCTCAATCGTCAACATTCATTCCTCAATACTCAACCTTCAATCCTCAATCCTCAATCCTCATCCTTCAATCCTCAATACCCAATCCTCAATCTTCAATCCTCAATCCTCAATCCTCAATTCTCAATCCTCAATCCTCAGTCCTCAGCCCTCAAACCTCAATCCTCAACACTCAGCCCTCAAACCTCAATCCTCACTACTCAATCCTCATTCTTCAATCCTCAATACCGAATCCTCAATCTTCAATCCTCAATACTCAATCTTCAATCCTCAATCCTCAGTCCTCAATCTTCAATTCTCAATGCTCAATCCTCAATCCTCAATCCTCAGTCCTCAATCCTCAATCCTCAATTCTCAAACCTCAATCCTCAATCCTCAATACTCAACATTCAATCCTCAATCCTCAGTCCTCAGCCTTCAATCCTCAATGTTCAATCCTCAATCCTCAATCCTCAGTCCTCAATCCTCAATCCTCAATTCTCAAACCTCAATCCTCAATCCTCAATACTCAACCTTCAATCCTCAATCCTCAGTCCTCAGCCTTCAATCCTCAATGCTCAATCCTCAATCCTCAATCCTCAGTCCTCAATCCTCAATCCTCAATCCTCAAACCTCAATCCTCAATCCTCAAACCTCAATCCTCACTACTCAATCCTCATTCTTCAATCCTCAATACCGAATCCTCAATCTTCAATCCTCAATCCTCAATCCTCAATTCTCAATCCTCAATTTTCAATCATTAATAGTCAATCTTCAATCCTCAATCCTCGATCCTCAATCCCCAACCCTCAATCCTCAATGTTCAGTCCTCAATACCGAATCCTCAATCTTCAATCCTCAATCCTCAATCCTCAATTCTCAATCCTCAATCCTCAATCCTCAATCCTCAATTCTCAATCCTCAATCCTCAGTTCTCAACCCTTAATCCTCAATCTTCAATCCTCAATCTTCAATACTCATCATTCAATCCTCAATCCTCAATCCCCAATATTCAATGCGCAATCCTCAATTATCAAACCACAATCCTCAACCCGCAGTCCTCAATCCTCGATCCCCAATCCTCAATCCTCAATCCTAAATTCTCAAACCTCAATCCTCAATCCTCAATACTCAATCTTCAATCCTCAATCCTCAGTCCTCAATCCTCAATCCTCAATCCTCAATCCTCAATCCTCAGTCCTCAATCCTCAATCCTCAATCCTCAATCCTCAATCCTCAGTCCTCAAACCACAGTCCTCAATCATCAATCCTCAGTTCTCAACCCTTAATCCTCAATCTTCAATCCTCAATCTTCAATACTCAACATTCAATCCTCAATCCTCAATCCCCAATATTCAATGCGCAATCCTCAATTATCAAACCACAATCCTCAACCCGCAGTCCTCAATCCTCAATCCCCGATCCTCAATCCTCAATCCTCAATTCTCAAACCTCAATCCTCAATCCTCAATCCTCAATCCTCAATCTTCAATCCTCAATCTTAATCACCAATCCTCAATACTCAATCTTCAATCCTCAATCCTCAATCCTCTATCCTCAATCTTCAATTCTCAATCCTCAGTCCTCAAACCACAGTCCTCAATCATCAATCCTCAATCCTCAATCCTCAATCCTCAATCCTCAATGCTCAGTCCTCAAACCTCAATCCTCAATACTCAATCTTCAATCCTCAATCCTCAGTCCTCAATCCTCAATCCTCAATCCTCAATCCTCAATCCTCAGTCCTCAAACCACAGTTCTCAATCATCAATCCTCAGCCATCATCCTCAATCCTCAATCCTCGTTCCTCAATCCTCAATCCTCAATCCTCAATCCTCAATAGTCAATCTCCAATCCTAGATCCTCAATCCCCAATCCTCAATCCTTAATCCACTATCTTCAATCCTCAATCCTCAATTCTCAATCATCAATACTCAATCCTCAATACTCAATCCTCAATCCCCAATCCTCAATATTCAATCCTCAATCCTCAGTCATCAATCTTGAATCCTCAATGCTCAATCCTCAATCCTCAATCCTCAGTCCTCAATCCTCAATCCTCAATCCTCAAAGCTCAATCCTCAATCCTCAATCCTCAATCCTCAATCCTCAATCCTCAATCCTCAATCCTCAATCTTCAATCCTCAATCCTGAACCCTCGATCCTCAATCATCCATCCTCAATAAAATATCCCCAATTCTCAGTTTTCAATACTCAATCAACAACCTTCATACCTCAATCTACAAACAACAATTCTGGACCCACAATCCTCAACCCTCAGTCCTCAATCTTCAATCCGCAGTCCTCAATCCTCAGTCCTCAAACCTCTGTCCTCAATCATCAAACCTTAATCCTCAATCCTCAATCGTCAATCCTCAAACCTCAACCATTAATCCTCAATCCTGAGTACTAATTACTCAATCCTCAATCTTCAATAGAATATCGTCAACTCTCAGTCATCAATACTGAATCCTCAATCTTCAATCTTCAACTCTCAAATCCCAAATCTCATTCCTTAATTTTCAGTCCTCAATTCTCAATGCTCAATCCTCAATCCTCAGTCCTCAACCATCAATCCGCAATATTCAATCCTCAATCCCCAATCCTCAATCCTCAATCCTCACTCCTCAATCCTCAATCCTCAATTCTCAATCCTCAATCCTCAGTTCTCAACCCTTAATCCTCAATCTTCAATCCTCAATCTTCAATACTCAACATTCAATCCTCAATCCTCAATCCCCAATATTCAATGCGCAATCCTCAATTATCAAACGACAATCCTCAACCCGCAGTCCTCAATCCTCGATCCCCAATCCTCAATCCTCAATCCTAAATTCTCAAACCTCAATCCTCAATCCTCAATACTCAATCTTCAATCCTCAATCCTCAGTCCTCAATCCCCAATCCTCAATCCTCAATCCTCAATCCTCAGTCCTCAAACCACAGTCCTCAATCATCAATCCTCAATCCTCAATCCTCAATCCTCAATCCTCAGTCCTCAAACCTCAATCCTGAATCCTCAATCCTGAATCCTCAATCTTCAGCCCTCAGTCCTCTACAATCAGTTGTCAATCCTCAATCCTCAATAGAATATCATCAATTCACAGATTTCATTACTAAATACTCAATCTGCAATCTTCAAATCTCTATCCACAAACATCAATTCTCATCACTCAACCCTCAACACTCAGTCCCCAATCCTCAATATTCTATCCTAAATCCTCTATCCTCAATCCACAATCCTCAGCATTCAATCCTCAATACTCAATCTTCCATGCTCATTCCACAATCCTCCATGCCCAATTCTCGATCCTCAATCGTCAACATTCATTCCTCAATACTCAACCTTCAATCCTCAATCCTCAATCCTCATCCCTCAATCCTCAATACCCAATCCTCTATCTTCAATCCTCAATCCTCAATCCTCAATTCTCAATCCTCAATCCTCAGTCCTCAGCCCTCAAACCTCAATCCTCAACCCTCAGCCCTCAAACCTCAATCCTCACTACTCAATCCTCATTCTTCAATCCTCAATACCGAATCCTCAATCTTCAATCCTCAATACTCAATCTTCAATCCTCAATCCTCAATCCTCATCCTTCAATCCTCAATACCCAATCCTCAATCATCAATCCTCAATCCTCAATCCTCAATTCTCAATCCTCTATCCTCAATTCTCAATCCTCAATCCTCAGTCCTCAGCCCTCAAACCTCAATCCTCAACCCTCAGCCCTCATCCTCAATCCTCAATCTTCAATCCTCAATCCTCAATCCTCAATCCTCAACCTTCAATCCTCAATACTCAATCTTCAATCCTCAATCCTCAGTCCTCAATCTTCAATCCTCAATGCTCAATCCTCAATCCTCAATCCTCAGTCCTCAATCCTCAATCTTCAATTCTCAAACCTCCATCCTCAATCCTCAATACTCAATCTTCAATCCTCAATCCTCAGTCCTCAATCTTCAATCATCAATGCTCAATCCTCAATCCTCAATCCTCAGTCCTCAATCCTCAATCCTCAATCCTCAAACCTCAATCCTCAATCCTCAAACCTCAATCCTCAATCTTCAATCCTCAATACTCAATCTTCAATCCTCAACCCTCAATCCTCAATCCTCAATCCCCATTCCTCAATCCTGAATCCTCAATCCTCAGTCCTCAATCCTCAATCCTCAATCCTCAATCCTCAATCCTCAATCTTCAATCCTCAATACTCAATCTTCAATCCTCAATCCTCAATCCTGTATCCTCAACCGTCAGTCTTCAATCCTCAGTGCTCAACCTTTAATCCTCAATACTCAATCGTCAATCCTCAATCCTCATCCTTCAATCCTCAATACCCAATCCTCAATCTTCAATCCTCAATCCTCAATCCTCATTTCTCAATCCTCAATCCTCAGTCCTCAGACCTCAAACCTCAATCCTCTACTCTCACCCCTCATCCTCAATCCTCAATCGACAATCCGCAATCCTCAATCTTCAATCCTCAATCCTCAATCCTCAATCCTCAATCCTCAGTCCTCAAACCTCAATCCTGAATCCTCAATCCTGAATCCTCAATCTTCAGCCCTCAGTCCTCTACAATCAGTTGTCAATCCTCAATCCTCAATAGAATATCATCAATTCACAGTTTTCATTTCTAAATACTCAATCTGCAATCTTCAAATCTCTATCCACAAACATCAATTCCCATCACTCAACCCTCAACACTCAGTCCCCAATCCTCAATATTCTATCCTAAATCCTCTATCCTCAATCCACAATCCTCAGCATTCAATCCTCAATACTCAATCTTCCATGCTCATTCCTACAATCCTCCATGCCCAATTCTCGATCCTCAATCGTCAACATTCATTCCTCAATACTCAACCTTCAATCCTCAATCCTCAATCCTCATCCTTCAATCCTCAATACCCAATCCTCAATCTTCAATCCTCAATCCTCAATCCTCAATTCTCAATCCTCAATCCTCAGTCCTCAGCCCTCAAACCTCAATCCTCAACCCTCAGCCCTCATCCTCAATACTCAATCTTCAACCCTCAATCCTCAATCTTCAATCCTCAATACTCAATCTTCAATCCTCAATCCTCAGTCCTCAATCTTCAGTTCTCAATGCTCAATCCTCAATCCTCAATCCTCAGTCCTCAATCCTCAATCCTCAATTCTCAAACCTCAATCCTCAATCCTCAATACTCAACCTTCAATTCTCAATCCTCAGTCCTCAGCATTCAATCCTCAATGCTCAATCCTCAATCCTCAATCCTCAGTCCTCAATCCTCAATCCTCAATTCTCAAACCTCAATCCTCAATCCTCAATACTCAACCTTCAATCCTCAATCCTCAGTTCTCAGCCTTCAATCCTCAATGCTCAATCCTCAATCCTCAATCCTCAGTCCTCAATCCTCAATCCTCAATCCTCAAACCTCAATCCTCAATCCTCAAACCTCAATCCTCACTACTCAATCCTCATTCTTCAATCCTCAATACCGAATCCTCAATCTTCAATCCTCAATCCTCAGTCCTCAATTCTCAATCCTCAATTTTCAATCATTAATAATCAATCTTCAATCCTCAATCCTCGATCCTCAATCCCCAACCCTCAATCCTCAATGTTCAGTCCTCAATACCGAATCCTCAATCTTCAATCCTCAATCCTCAATCTTCAATCCTCAATCTTAATCACCAATCCTCAATACTCAATCTTCAATCCTCAATCCTCAATCCTCAATCCTCAATCTTCAATTCTCAATCCTCAGTCCTCAAACCACAGTCCTCAATCCTCAGTCCTCAAACCACAGTCCTCAATCATCAATCCTCAGTTCTCAACCCTTAATCCTCAATCTTCAATCCTCAATCTTCAATACTCAACATTCAATCCTCAATCCTCAATCCCCAATATTCAATGCGCAATCCTCAATTATCAAACCACAATCCTCAACCCGCAGTCCTCAATCCTCAATCCCCGATCCTCAATCCTCAATCCTCAATTCTCAAACCTCAATCCTCAATCCTCAATCCTCAATCCTCAATCTTCAATCCTCAATCTTAATCACCAATCCTCAATACTCAATCTTCAATCCTCAATCCTCAATCCTCAATCCTCAATCTTCAATTCTCAATCCTCAGTCCTCAAACCACAGTCCTCAATCATCAATCCTCAATCCTCAATCCTCAATCCTCAATCCTCAATGCTCAGTCCTCAAACCTCAATCCTCAATACTCAATCTTCAATCCTCAATCCTCAGTCCTCAATCCTCAATCCTCAATCCTCAATCCTCAATCCTCAGTCCTCAAACCACAGTCCACAATCATCAATCCTCAGCCATCATCCTCAATCCTCAATCCTCGTTCCTCAATCCTCAATCCTCAATCCTCAATCCTCAATAGTCAATCTCCAATCCTAGATCCTCAATCCCCAATCCTCAATCCTTAATCCACTATCTTCAATCCTCAATCCTCAATTCTCAATCATCAATACTCAATCCTCAATACTCAATCCTCAATCCCCAATCCTCAATATTCAATCCTCAATCCTCAGTCATCAATCTTGAATCCTCAATGCTCAATCCTCAATCCTCAATCCTCAGTCCTCAATCCTCAATCCTCAATCCTCAAAGCTCAATCCTCAATCCTCAATCCTCAATCCTCAATCCTCAATCCTCAATCCTCAATCCTCAATCTTCAATCCTCAATCCTGAACCCTCGATCCTCAATCATCCATCCTCAATAAAATATCCCCAATTCTCAGTTTTCAATACTCAATCAACAACCTTCATACCTCAATCTACAAACAACAATTCTGGACCCACAATCCTCAACCCTCAGTCCTCAATCTTCAATCCGCAGTCCTCAATCCTCAGTCCTCAAACCTCTGTCCTCAATCATCAAACCTTAATCCTCAATCCTCAATCGTCAATCCTCAAACCTCAACCATTAATCCTCAATCCTGAGTCCTAATTACTCAATCCTCAATCTTCAATAGAATATCGTCAACTCTCAGTCATCAATACTGAATCCTCAATCTTCAATCTTCAACTCTCAAACCCCAAATCTCATTCCTTAATTTTCAGTCCTCAATTCTCAATGCTCAATCCTCAATCCTCAGTCCTCAACCATCAATCCGCAATATTCAATCCTCAATCCCCAATCCTCAATCCTCAATCCTCACTCCTCAATCCTCAATCCTCAATTCTCAATCCTCAATCCTCAGTTCTCAACCCTTAATCCTCAATCTTCAATCCTCAATCTTCAATACTCAACATTCAATCCTCAATCCTCAATCCCCAATATTCAATGCGCAATCCTCAATTATCAAACCACAATCCTCAACCCGCAGTCCTCAATCCTCGATCCCCAATCCTCAATCCTCAATCCTAAATTCTCAAACCTCAATCCTCAATCCTCAATACTCAATCTTCAATCCTCAATCCTCAGTCCTCAATCCCCAATCCTCAATCCTCAATCCTCAATCCTCAGTCTTCAAACCACAGTCCTCAATCATCAATCCTCAATCCTCAATCCTCAATCCTCAATCCTCAGTCCTCAAACCTCAATCCTGAATCCTCAATCCTGAATCCTCAATCTTCAGCCCTCAGTCCTCTACAATCAGTTGTCAATCCTCAATCCTCAATAGAATATCATCAATTCACAGATTTCATTACTAAATACTCAATCTGCAATCTTCAAATCTCTATCCACAAACATCAATTCTCATCACTCAACCCTCAACACTCAGTCCCCAATCCTCAATATTCTATCCTAAATCCTCTATCCTCAATCCACAATCCTCAGCATTCAATCCTCAATACTCAATCTTCCATGCTCATTCCACAATCCTCCATGCCCAATTCTCGATCCTCAATCGTCAACATTCATTCCTCAATACTCAACCATCAATCCTCAATCCTCAATCCTCATCCCTCAATCCTCAATACCCAATCCTCAATCTTCAATCCTCAATCCTCAATCCTCAATTCTCAATCCTCAATCCTCAGTCCTCAGCCCTCAAACCTCAATCCTCAACCCTCAGCCCTCAAACCTCAATCCTCACTACTCAATCCTCATTCTTCAATCCTCAATACCGAATCCTCAATCTTCAATCCTCAATACTCAATCTTCAATCCTCAATCCTCAATCCTCATCCTTCAATCCTCAATACCCAATCCTCAATCATCAATCCTCAATCCTCAATCCTCAATTCTCAATCCTCTATCCTCAATTCTCAATCCTCAATCCTCAGTCCTCAGCCCTCAAACCTCAATCCTCAACCCTCAGCCCTCATCCTCAATCCTCAATCCTCAATCCTCAATCCTCAATCCTCAATCCTCAACCTTCAATCCTCAATACTCAATCTTCAATCCTCAATCCTCAGTCCTCAATCTTCAATCCTCAATGCTCAATCCTCAATCCTCAATCCTCAGTCCTCAATCCTCAATCTTCAATTCTCAAACCTCCATCCTCAATCCTCAATACTCAATCTTCAATCCTCAATCCTCAGTCCTCAATCTTCAATCATCAATGCTCAATCCTCAATCCTCAATCCTCAGTCCTCAATCCTCAATCCTCAATCCTCAAACCTCAATCCTCAATCCTCAAACCTCAATCCTCAATCTTCAATCCTCAATACTCAATCTTCAATCAGCAACCCTCAATCCTCAATCCTCAATCCCCATTCCTCAATCCTGAATCCTCAATCCTCAGTCCTCAATCCTCAATCCTCAATCCTCAATCCTCAATCTTCAATCCTCAATCCTCAATCCTGTATCCTCAACCGTCAGTCTTCAATCCTCAGTGCTCAACCTTTAATCCTCAATACTCAATCGTCAATCCTCAATCCTCATCCTTCAATCCTCAATACCCAATCCTCAATCTTCAATCCTCAATCCTCAATCCTCATTTCTCAATCCTCAATCCTCAGTCCTCAGACCTCAAACCTCAATCCTCTACTCTCACCCCTCATCCTCAATCCTCAATCGACAATCCGCAATCCTCAATCTTCAATCCTCAATCCTCAATCCTCAATCCTCAATCCTCAGTCCTCAAACCTCAATCCTGAATCCTCAATCCTGAATCCTCAATCTTCAGCCCTCAGTCCTCTACAATCAGTTGTCAATCCTCAATCCTCAATAGAATATCATCAATTCACAGTTTTCATTTCTAAATACTCAATCTGCAATCTTCAAATCTCTATCCACAAACATCAATTCCCATCACTCAACCCTCAACACTCAGTCCCCAATCCTCAATATTCTATCCTAAATCCTCTATCCTCAATCCACAATCCTCAGCATTCAATCCTCAATACTCAATCTTCCATGCTCATTCCTACAATCCTCCATGCCCAATTCTCGATCCTCAATCGTCAACATTCATTCCTCAATACTCAACCTTCAATCCTCAATCCTCAATCCTCATCCTTCAATCCTCAATACCCAATCCTCAATCTTCAATCCTCAATCCTCAATCCTCAATTCTCAATCCTCAATCCTCAGTCCTCAGCCCTCAAACCTCAATCCTCAACCCTCAGCCCTCAAACCTCAATCCTCACTACTCAATCCTCATTCTTCAATCCTCAATACCGAATCCTCAATCTTCAATCCTCAATACTCAATCTTCAATCCTCAATCCTCAATCCTCATCCTTCAATCCTCAATACCCAATCCTCAATCATCAATCCTCAATCCTCAATCCTCAATTCTCAATCCTCTATCCTCAATTCTCAATCCTCAATCCTCAGTCCTCAGCCCTCAAACCTCAATCCTCAACCCTCAGCCCTCATCCTCAATCCTCAATCCTCAATCCTCAATCCTCAATCCTCAATCCTCAATCCTCAATCCTCAACCTTCAATCCTCAATACTCAATCTTCAATCCCCAATCCTCAGTCCTCAATCTTCAATCCTCAATGCTCAATCCTCAATCCTCAATCCTCAGTCCTCAATCCTCAATCTTCAATTCTCAAACCTCCATCCTCAATCCTCAATACTCAATCTTCAATCCTCAATCCTCAGTCCTCAATCTTTAATCATCAATGCTCAATCCTCAATCCTCAATCCTCAGTCCTCAGCCCTCAAACCTCAATCCTCAACACTCAGCCCTCAAACCTCAATCCTCACTACTCAATCCTCATTCTTCAATCCTCAATACCGAATCCTCAATCTTCAATCCTCAATACTCAATCTCCAATCCTCAATCCTCAGTCCTCAATCTTCAATTCTCAATGCTCAATCCTCAATCCTCAATCCTCAGACCTCAATCCTCAATCCTCAATTCTCAAACCTCAATCCTCAATCCTCAATACTCAACATTCAATCCTCAATCCTCAGTCCTCAGCCTTCAATCCTCAATGTTCAATCCTCAATCCTCAATCCTCAGTCCTCAATCCTCAATCCTCAATTCTCAAACCTCAATCCTCAATCCTCAATACTCAACCTTCAATCCTCAATCCTCAGTCCTCAGCCTTCAATCCTCAATGCTCAATCCTCAATCCTCAATCCTCAGTCCTCAATCCTCAATCCTCAATCCTCAAACCTCAATCCTCAATCCTCAAACCTCAATCCTCACTACTCAATCCTCATTCTTCAATCCTCAATACCGAATCCTCAATCCTCAATCCTCAATTCTCAATCCTCAATTTTCAATCATTAATAATCAATCTTCAATCCTCAATCCTCGATCCTCAATCCCCAACCCTCAATCCTCAATGTTCAGTCCTCAATACCGAATCCTCAACCTTCAATCCTCAATCCTCAATCTTCAATCCTCAATCTTAATCACCAATCCTCAATACTCAATCCTCAGTCCTCAGCCCTCAAACCTCAATCCTCAACCCTCAATTCTCAATCCTCAATCCTCAGTCCTCAGCCCTCAAACCTCAATCCTCAACCCTCAGCCCTCAAACCTCAATCCTCACTACTCAATCCTCATTCTTCAATCCTCAATACCGAATCCTCAATCTTCAATCCTCAATACTCAATCTTCAATCCTCAATCCTCAATCCTCATCCTTCAATCCTCAATACCCAATCCTCAATCATCAATCCTCAATCCTCAATCCTCAATTCTCAATCCTCTATCCTCAATTCTCAATCCTCAATCCTCAGTCCTCAGCCCTCAAACCTCAATCCTCAACCCTCAGCCCTCATCCTCAATCCTCAATCCTCAATCCTCAATCCTCAATCATCAATCCTCAATCCTCAATCCTCAACCTTCAGTCCTCAATACTCAATCATCAATCCCCAATCCTCAGTCCTCAATCTTCAATACTCAATGCTCAATCCTCAATCCTCAATCCTCAGTCCTCAATCGTCAATCTTCAATTCTCAAACCTCCATCCTCAATCCTCAATACTCAATCTTCAATCCTCAATCCTCAGTCCTCAATCTTTAATCATCAATGCTCAATCCTCAATCCTCAATCCTCAGTCCTCAATCCTCAATCCTCAATCCTCAAACCTCAATCCTCAATCCTCAAACCTCAATCCTCACTACTCAATCCTCATTCTTCAATCCTCAATACCGAATCCTCAATCTTCAATCCTCAATCCTCAGTCCTCAATTCTCAATCCTCAATTTTCAATCATTAATAATCAATCTTCAATCCTCAATCCTCGATCCTCAATCCCCAACCCTCAATCCTCAATGTTCAGTCCTCAATACCGAATCCTCAATCTTCAATCCTCAATCCTCAACCTTCAATCCTCAATCTTAATCAGCAATCCTCAATACTCAATCTTCAATCCTCAATCCTCAATCCTCAATCCTCAATCTTCAATTCTCAATCCTCAGTCCTCAAACCACAGTCCTCAATCATCAATCCTCAATCCTCAATCCTCAATCCTCAATCCTCAATGCTCAGTCCTCAAACCTCAATCCTCAATACTCAATCTTCAATCCTCAATCCTCAGTCCTCAATCCTCAATCCTCAATCCTCAATCCTCAATCCTCAGTCCTCAAACCACAGTCCTCAATCATCAATCCTCAGTTCTCAACCCTTAATCCTCAATCTTCAATCCTCAATCTTCAATACTCAACATTCAATCCTCAATCCTCAATCCCCAATACTCAATGCGCAATCCTCAATTATCAAACCACAATCCTCAACCCGCAGTCCTCAATCCTCAATCCCCAATCCTCAATCCTCAATCCCCAATCCTCAATCCTCAATTTTCAATCATTAATAATCAATCTTCAATCCTCAATCCTCGATCCTCAAACCCCAACCCTCAATCCTCAATCTTCAATCCTCAATACTCAATCTTCAATCCTCAATCCTCAATCCTGTATCCTCAACCGTCAGTCTTCAATCCTCAGTGCTCAACCTTTAATCCTCAATACTCAATCGTCAATCCTCAATCCTCATCCTTCAATCCTCAATACCCAATCCTCAATCTTCAATCCTCAATCCTCCATCCTCATTCCTCAATCCTCAATCCTCAGTCCTCAGAACTCAAACCTCAATCCTCTACTCTCATCCCTCATCCTCAATCCTCAGTCGACAATCCGCAATCCTCAATCTTCAATCCTCAATCCTCAATCCTCAAACCTCAATCCTCAGTCCTCAAACCTCAGTCCTGAATCCTGAATCCTGAATCCTCAATCTTCAGCCCTCAGTCCTCTACAATCAGTTGTCAATCCTCATTCCTCAATAGAATATCATCGATTCACAGTTTTCATTACTAAATACTCAATCTGCAATCTTCAAATCTCTATCCACAAACATCAATTCTCATCACTCAGCCCTCATCACTCAGTCCCCAATCCTCAATATTCAATCCTCAATCCTCAATCCTCAATCCACAATCCTCAGCCTTCAATCCTCGATACTCAATCTTCAATGCTCATTCCCAATCCTCCATCCTCAATTCTCGGTCCTCAATCGTCAACCTTCATTCCTCAATTCTCAATCTTCAATCCTCAGTCCTCAACCCTCATTCTTCAATCCTCAATACCCAATCCTCAATCTTCAATCCTCAATCCTCAATCCTCAATTCTCAATCCTCAATCCTCAGTCCTCAGCCCTCAAACCTCAATCCTCAACCCTCAGCCCTCATCCTCAATCCTCAATCCTCAATCTTCAATCCTCAATACTCAATATTCAATCCTCAATCCTCAGTCCTCAATCTTCAATCCTCAATGCTCAATCCTCAATCCTCAATCCTCAGTCCCCAATCCTCAATCCTCAATCCTCAAACCTCAATCCTCAGTCCTCAATCCTCAATCCTCAATCCTCAATCCTCAATCCTCAATCCTGAATCTTCAATCCTCAATCCTGAACCCTCGATCCTCAATCATCCATCCTCAATGAAATATCCCCAATTCTCAGTTTTCAATACTCAATCAGCAACCTTCATACCTCAATCTACAAACAACAATTCTGGACCCACAATCCTCAACCCTCAGTCCTCAATCTTCAATCCTCAGTCCTCAATCCTCAGTCCTCAAACCTCTGTCCTCAATCATCAAACCTTAATCCTCAATCCTCAATCGTCAATCCTCAAACCTCAACCATTAATCCTCAATCCTGAGTCCTAATTACTCAATCCTCAATCTTCAATAGAATATCGTCAATTCTCAGTCATCAATACTGAATCCTCAATCTTCAATCTTCAACTCTCAAACCCCAAATCTCATTCCTCAATTTTCAGTCCTCAATTCTCAATGCTCAATCCTCAATCCTCAGTCCTCAACCATCAATCCGCAATATTCAATCCTCAATCCTCAATCCTCAATCCTCAATCCTCAATCCTCAATCCTCAATCCTCAATCCTCAATTCTCAATCCTCAATCCTCAGTTCTCAAACCACAGTCCTCAATCATCAATCCTCAATCCTCAATCCTCAATCCTCAATCCTCAGTCCTCAAACCTCAATCCTGAATCCTCAATCCTGAATCCTCAATCTTCAGCCCTCAGTCCTCTACAATCAGTTGTCAATCCTCAATCCTCAATAGAATATCATCAATTCACAGTTTTCATTACTAAATACTCAATCTGCAATCTTCAAATCTCTATCCACAAACATCAATTCTCATCACTCAACCCTCAACACTCAGTCCCCAATCCTCAATATTCTATCCTAAATCCTCTATCCTCAATCCACAATCCTCAGCATTCAATCCTCAATACTCAATCTTCCATGCTCATTCCACAATCCTCCATGCCCAATTCTCGATCCTCAATCGTCAACATTCATTCCTCAATACTCAACCTTCAATCCTCAATCCTCAATACTCATCCTTCAATCCTCAATACCCAATCCTCAATCTTCAATCCTCAATCCTCAATCCTCAATTCTCAATCCTCAATCCTCAGTCCTCAGCCCTCAAACCTCAATCCTCAACACTCAGCCCTCAAACCTCAATCCTCACTACTCAATCCTCATTCTTCAATCCTCAATACCGAATCCTCAATCTTCAATCCTCAATACTCAATCTTCAATCCTCAATCCTCAGTCCTCAATCTTCAATTCTCAATGCTCAATCCTCAATCCTCAATCCTCAGACCTCAATCCTCAATCCTCAATTCTCAAACCTCAATCCTCAATCCTCAATACTCAACATTCAATCCTCAATCCTCAGTCCTCAGCCTTCAATCCTCAATGTTCAATCCTCAATCCTCAATCCTCTGTCCTCAATCCTCAATCCTCAATTCTCAAACCTCAATCCTCAATCCTCAATACTCAACCTTCAATCCTCAATCCTCAGTCCTCAGCCTTCAATCCTCAATGCTCAATCCTCAATCCTCAATCCTCAGTCCTCAATCCTCAATCCTCAATCCTCAAACCTCAATCCTCAATCCTCAAACCTCAATCCTCACTACTCAATCCTCATTCTTCAATCCTCAATACCGAATCCTCAATCCTCAATCCTCAATTCTCAATCCTCAATTTTCAATCATTAATAATCAATCTTCAATCCTCAATCCTCGATCCTCAATCCCCAACCCTCAATCCTCAATGTTCAGTCCTCAATACCGAATCCTCAACCTTCAATCCTCAATCCTCAATCTTCAATCCTCAATCTTAATCACCAATCCTCAATACTCAATCCTCAGTCCTCAGCCCTCAAACCTCAATCCTCAACCCTCAGCCCTCAAACCTCAATCCTCACTACTCAATCCTCATTCTTCAATCCTCAATACCGAATCCTCAATCTTCAATCCTCAATACTCAATCTTCAATCCTCAATCCTCAATCCTCATCCTTCAATCCTCAATACCCAATCCTCAATCATCAATCCTCAATCCTCAATCCTCAATTCTCAATCCTCTATCCTCAATTCTCAATCCTCAATCCTCAGTCCTCAGCCCTCAAACCTCAATCCTCAACCCTCAGCCCTCATCCTCAATCCTCAATCCTCAATCCTCAATCCTCAATCCTCAATCCTCAACCTTCAATCCTCAATACTCAATCTTCAATCCTCAATCCTCAGTCCTCAATATTCAATCCTCAATGCTCAATCCTCAATCCTCAATCCTCAGTCCTCAATCCTCAATCTTCAATTCTCAAACCTCCATCCTCAATCCTCAATACTCAATCTTCAATCCTCAATCCTCAGTCCTCAATCTTCAATCATCAATGCTCAATCCTCAATCCTCAATCCTCAGTCCTCAGTCCTCAATCCTCAATCCTCAAACCTCAATCCTCAATCCTCAAACCTCAATCCTCAATCTTCAATCCTCAATACTCAATCTTCAATCCTCAACCCTCAATCCTCAATCCTCAATCCCCATTCCTTAATCCTGAATCCTCAATCCTCAGTCCTCAATCCTCAATCCTCAATCCTCAATCCTCAATCTTCAATCCTCAATACTCAATCTTCAATCCTCAATCCTCAATCCTGTATCCTCAACCGTCAGTCTTCAATCCTCAATACTCAATCTGCAATCCTCAATCCTCAGTCCTCACTACGCAATCCTGATTCTTCAATCCTCAATACCGAATCCTCAATCTTCAATCCTCAATCCTCAATCCTCAATTCTCAATCCTCAATCCTCAGTCCTCAGTCCTCAAGCCTCAATCCTCAACACTCAGCCCTCATCCTCAATCCTCAATCCTCAAACCTCAATCCTCAATCCTCAATCCTCAATCCTCAATCCTCAATCCTCAATCCTCAATCCTCAATCTTCAATCCTCTATACTCAATCTTCAATCCTCAATCCTCAATCCTGTATCCTCAACCGTCAGTCTTCAATCCTCAGTGCTCAACCTTTAATCCTCAATACTCAATCGTCAATCCTCAATCCTCATCCTTCAATCCTCAATACCCAATCCTCAATCTTCAATCCTCAATCCTCAATCCTCATTTCTCAATCCTCAATCCTCAGTCCTCAGACCTCAAACCTCAATCCCCTACTCTCATCCCTCATCCTCAATCCTCAATCGACAAGCCGCAATCCTCAATCCTCAATCCTCAGTCCTCAATCCTCAATCCTCAATCCTCAAACCTCAATCCTCAATCCTCAAACCTCAATCCTCACTACTCAATCCTCATTCTTCAATCCTCAATACCGAATCCACAATCTTCAATCCTCAATCCTAAATCCTCAATTCTCAATCCTCAATTTTCAATCATTAATAGTCAATCTTCAATCCTCAATCCTCGATCCTCAATCCCCAACCCTCAATCCTCAATGTTCAGTCCTCAATACCGAATCCTCAATCTTCAATCCTCAATCCTCAATCCTCAATTCTCAATCCTCAATCCTCAATCCTCAATCCTCAATTCTCAATCCTCAATCCTCAGTTCTCAACCCTTAATCCTCAATCTTCAATCCTCAATCTTCAATACTCATCATTCAATCCTCAATCCTCAATCCCCAATATTCAATGCGCATTCCTCAATTATCAAACCACAATCCTCAACCCGCAGTCCTCAATCCTCGATCCCCAATCCTCAATCCTCAATCCTAAATTCTCAAACCTCAATCCTCAATCCTCAATACTCAATCTTCAATCCTCAATCCTCAGTCCTCAATCCTCAATCCTCAATCCTCAATCCTCAATCCTCAGTCCTCAATCCTCAATCCTCAATCCTCAATCCTCAATCCTCAGTCCTCAAACCACAGTCCTCAATCATCAATCCTCAGTTCTCAACCCTTAATCCTCAATCTTCAATCCTCAATCTTCAATACTCAACATTCAATCCTCAATCCTCAATCCCCAATATTCAATGCGCAATCCTCAATTATCAAACCACAATCCTCAACCCGCAGTCCTCAATCCTCAATCCCCAATCCTCAATCCTCAATCCTCAATTCTCAAACCTCAATCCTCAATCCTCAATACTCAATCTTCAATCCTCAATCCTCTGTCCTCAATCTTCAATCCTCAATGCTCAATCCTCAATCCTCAATCCTCAGTCCTCAATCCTCAATCCTCAATCCTCAAACCTCAATCCTCAATCCTCAAACCTCACTCCTCAATCTGCAATCCTCAATACTCAATCTTCAATCCTCAATCCTCAATCCTCAATCCTCAATCCTCAATCCTCAATCCCCAATCTTCAATCCTCAATACTCAATCTGCAATCCTCAATCCTCAGTCCTCACTACTCAATCCTCATTCTTCAATCCTCAATACCGAATCCTCAATCTTCAATCCTCAATCCTCAATCCTCAATCCTCAATCCTCAATTTTCAATCATTAATAATCAATCTTCAATCCTCAATCCTCGATCCTCAATCCTCAATAATCAATCTTCAATCCTCAATTCTCAAACCTCAAACCTCAATCCTCAATCCTCAATACTCAATCTTCAATCCTCAATCCTCAGTCCTCAATCCTCAATTCTCAATCCTCAGTCCTCAATCCTCAGTCCTCAAACCACAGTCCTCAATCATCAATCCTCAACCCTCAATCCTCAATCCTCAATCCTCAGTCCTCAAACCTCAATCCTCAACCCTCAGCCCTCATCCTCAATCCTCAATCCTCAATCCTCAATCCTCAATCTTCAATCCTCAATACTCAATCTTCAATCCTCAATCCTCAGTCCTCAATCTTCAATCCTCAATGCTCAATCCTCAATCCTCAATCCTCAGTCCTCAATCCTCAATCCTCAATCCTCAATTCTCATACCTCCATCCTCAATCCTCTATACTCAATCTTCAATCCTCAATCCTCAGTCCTCAATCTTCAATCCTCAATGCTCAATCCTCAATCCTCAATCCTCAGTCCTCAATCCTCAATCCTCAATCCTCAAACCTCAATCCTCAATCCTCAAACTTCAATCCTCAATCATCAATCCTCAATACTCAATCTTCAATCCTCAATCCTCTATCCTCAATCCTCAATCCTCAATCCTCAATCCCCAATCTTCAATCCTCAATACTCAATCTGCAATCCTCAATCCTCAGTCCTCACTACTCAATCCTGATTCTTCAATCCTCAATACCGAATCGTCAATCTTCAATCCTCAATCCTCAATCATCAATTCTCAATCCTCAATCCTCAGTCCTCAGTCCTCAAGCCTCAATCCTCAACACTCAGCCCTCATCCTCAATCCTCAATCCTCAAACCTCAATCCTCACTACTCAATCCTCATTCTTCAATCCTCAATACCGAATCCTCAATTTTCAATCCTCAATACTCAATCTTCAATCCTCAATCCTCAATCCTCATCCTTCAATCCTCAATACCCAATCCTCAATCATCAATCCTCAATCCTCAATCCTCAATTCTCAATCCTCTATCCTCAATTCTCAATCCTCAATCCTCAGTCCTCAGCCCTCAAACCTCAATCCTCAACCCTCAGCCCTCATCCTCAATCCTCAATCCTCAATCCTCAATCCTCAATCCTCAATCCTCAACCTTCAATCCTCAATACTCAATCTTCAATCCTCAATCCTCAGTCCTCAATCTTCAATCCTCAATGCTCAATCCTCAATCCTCAATCCTCAGTCCTCAATCCTCAATCTTCAATTCTCAAACCTCCATCCTCAATCCTCAATACTCGATCTTCAATCCTCAATCCTCAGTCCTCAATCTTCAATCATCAATGCTCAATCCTCAATCCTCAATCCTCAGTCCTCAATCCTCAATCCTCAATCCTCAAACCTCAATCCTCAATCCTCAAACCTCAATCCTCAATCTTCAATCCTCAATACTCAATCTTCAATCCTCAACCCTCAATCCTCAATCCTCAATCCCCATTCCTCAATCCTGAATCCTCAATCCTCAGTCCTCAATCCTCAATCCTCAATCCTCAATCCTCAATCTTCAATCCTCAATACTCAATCTTCAATCCTCAATCCTCAATCCTGTATCCTCAACCGTCAGTCTTCAATCCTCAGTGCTCAACCTTTAATCCTCAATACTCAATCGTCAATCCTCAATCCTCATCCTTCAATCCTCAATACCCAATCCTCAATCTTCAATCCTCAATCCTCAATCCTCATTTCTCAATCCTCAATCCTCAGTCCTCAGACCTCAAACCTCAATCCTCTACTCTCACCCCTCATCCTCAATCCTCAATCGACAATCCGCAATCCTCAATCTTCAATCCTCAATCCTCAATCCTCAATCCTCAATCCTCAGTCCTCAAACCTCAATCCTGAATCCTCAATCCTGAATCCTCAATCTTCAGCCCTCAGTCCTCTACAATCAGTTGTCAATCCTCAATCCTCAATAGAATATCATCAATTCACAGTTTTCATTTCTAAATACTCAATCTGCAATCTTCAAATCTCTATCCACAAACATCAATTCCCATCACTCAACCCTCAACACTCAGTCCCCAATCCTCAATATTCTATCCTAAATCCTCTATCCTGAATCCACAATCCTCAGCATTCAATCCTCAATACTCAATCTTCCATGCTCATTCCTACAATCCTCCATGCCCAATTCTCGATCCTCAATCGTCAACATTCATTCCTCAATACTCAACCTTCAATCCTCAATCCTCAATCCTCATCCTTCAATCCTCAATACCCAATCCTCAATCTTCAATCCTCAATCCTCAATCCTCAATTCTCAATCCTCAATCCTCAGTCCTCAGCCCTCAAACCTCAATCCTCAACCCTCAGCCCTCATCCTCAATACTCAATCCTCAACCCTCAATCCTCAATCTTCAATCCTCAATACTCAATCTTCAATCCTCAATCCTCAGTCCTCAATCTTCAGTTCTCAATGCTCAATCCTCAATCCTCAATCCTCAGTCCTCAATCCTCAATCCTCAATTCTCAAACCTCAATCCTCAATCCTCAATACTCAACCTTCAATTCTCAATCCTCAGTCCTCAGCCTTCAATCCTCAATGCCCAATCCTCAATCCTCAATCCTCAGTCCTCAGCCTTCAATCCTCAATGCCCAATCCTCAATCCTCAATCCTCAGTCCTCAATCCTCAATCCTCAATTCTCAAACCTCAATCCTCAATCCTCAATACTCAACCTTCAATCCTCAATCCTCAGTTCTCAGCCTTCAATCCTCAATGCTCAATCCTCAATCCTCAATCCTCAGTCCTCAATCCTCAATCCTCAATCCTCAAACCTCAATCCTCAATCCTCAAACCTCAATCCTCACTACTCAATCCTCATTCTTCAATCCTCAATACCGAATCCTCAATCTTCAATCCTCAATCCTCAATCCTGAAACATCAATCCTCAGTCCTCAAACCTCAGTCCTGAATCCTCAATCCTGAATCCCCAATCTTCAGCCCTCAGTCCTCTACAATCAGTTGTCAATCCACATTCCTCAATAGAATATCATCAATTCACAGTTTTCATTACTAAATACTCAATCTGCAATCTTCAAATCTCTATCCGCAAACATCAATTCTCATCACTCAGCCCTCATCACTCAGTCCCCAGTCCTCAATATTCAATCCTCAATCCTCAATCCTCAATCCACAATCCTCAGCCTTCAATCCTCAATACTCAATCTTCAATGCTCATTCCCAATCCTCCATCCTCAATTCTCGATCCTCAATCGTCAACCTTCATTCCTCAATTCTCAATCTTCAATCCTCAGTCCTCAACCCTCATTCTTCAATCCTCAATACCCAATCCTCAATCTTCAATCCTCAATCCTCAATCCTCAATTCTCAAGACTCAGTCCTCAGTCCTCAGCCCTCAAACCTCAATCCTCAACCCTCAGCCCTCATCCTCAATCCTCAATCCTCAATTTTCAATCCTCAATACTCAATATTCAATCCTCAATCCTCAGTCATCAATCTTCAATCCTCAATGCTCAATCCTCAATCCTCAATCCTCAGTCCTCAATCCTCAATCCTCAATCCTCAAAGCTCAATCCTCAATCCTCAATCCTCAGTTCTCAACCCTTAATCCTCAATCTTCAATCCTCAATCTTCAATACTCAACATTCAATCCTCAATCCTCAATCCCCAATATTCAATGCGCAATCCTCAATTATCAAACCACAATCCTCAACCCGCAGTCCTCAATCCTCGATCCCCAATCCTCAATCCTCAATCCTAAATTCTCAAACCTCAATCCTCAATCCTCAATACTCAATCTTCAATCCTCAATCCTCAGTCCTCAATCCCCAATCCTCAATCCTCAATCCTCAATCCTCAGTCCTCAAACCACAGTCCTCAATCATCAATCCTCAATCCTCAATCCTCAATCCTCAATCCTCAGTCCTCAAACCTCAATCCTGAATCCTCAATCCTGAATCCTCAATCTTCAGCCCTCAGTCCTCTACAATCAGCTGTCAATCCTCAATCCTCAATAGAATATCATCAATTCACAGATTTCATTACTAAATACTCAATCTGCAATCTTCAAATCTCTATCCACAAACATCAATTCTCATCACTCAACCCTCAACACTCAGTCCCCAGTCCTCAATATTCTATCCTAAATCATCTATCCTCAATCCACAATCCTCAGCATTCAATCCTCAATACTCAATCTTCCATGCTCATTCCACAATCCTCCATGCCCAATTCTCGATCCTCAATCGTCAACATTCATTCCTCAATACTCAACATTCAATCCTCAATCCTCAATCCTCATCCTTCAATCCTCAATACCCAATCCTCAATCTTCAATCCTCAATCCTCAATCCTCAATTCTCAATCCTCAATCCTCAGTCCTCAGCCCTCAAACCTCAATCCTCAACCCTCAGCCCTCATCCTCAATACTCAATCCTCAACCCTCAATCCTCAATCTTCAATCCTCAATACTCAATCTTCAATCCTCAATCCTCAGTCCTCAATCTTCAGTTCTCAATGCTCAATCCTCAATCCTCAATCCTCAGTCCTCAATCCTCAATCCTCAATTCTCAAACCTCAATCCTCAATCCTCAATACTCAACCTTCAATTCTCAATCCTCAGTCCTCAGCCTTCAATCCTCAATGCCCAATCCTCAATCCTCAATCCTCAGTCCTCAGCCTTCAATCCTCAATGCCCAATCCTCAATCCTCAATCCTCAGTCCTCAATCCTCAATCCTCAATTCTCAAACCTCAATCCTCAATCCTCAATACTCAACCTTCAATCCTCAATCCTCAGTTCTCAGCCTTCAATCCTCAATGCTCAATCCTCAATCCTCAATCCTCAGTCCTCAATCCTCAATCCTCAATCCTCAAACCTCAATCCTCAATCCTCAAACCTCAATCCTCACTACTCAATCCTCATTCTTCAATCCTCAATACCGAATCCTCAATCTTCAATCCTCAATCCTCAATCCTGAAACATCAATCCTCAGTCCTCAAACCTCAGTCCTGAATCCTCAATCCTGAATCCCCAATCTTCAGCCCTCAGTCCTCTACAATCAGTTGTCAATCCACATTCCTCAATAGAATATCATCAATTCACAGTTTTCATTACTAAATACTCAATCTGCAATCTTCAAATCTCTATCCGCAAACATCAATTCTCATCACTCAGCCCTCATCACTCAGTCCCCAGTCCTCAATATTCAATCCTCAATCCTCAATCCTCAATCCACAATCCTCAGCCTTCAATCCTCAATACTCAATCTTCAATGCTCATTCCCAATCCTCCATCCTCAATTCTCGATCCTCAATCGTCAACCTTCATTCCTCAATTCTCAATCTTCAATCCTCAGTCCTCAACCCTCATTCTTCAATCCTCAATACCCAATCCTCAATCTTCAATCCTCAATCCTCAATCCTCAATTCTCAAGACTCAGTCCTCAGTCCTCAGCCCTCAAACCTCAATCCTCAACCCTCAGCCCTCATCCTCAATCCTCAATCCTCAATTTTCAATCCTCAATACTCAATATTCAATCCTCAATCCTCAGTCATCAATCTTCAATCCTCAATGCTCAATCCTCAATCCTCAATCCTCAGTCCTCAATCCTCAATCCTCAATCCTCAAAGCTCAATCCTCAATCCTCAATCCTCAGTTCTCAACCCTTAATCCTCAATCTTCAATCCTCAATCTTCAATACTCAACATTCAATCCTCAATCCTCAATCCCCAATATTCAATGCGCAATCCTCAATTATCAAACCACAATCCTCAACCCGCAGTCCTCAATCCTCGATCCCCAATCCTCAATCCTCAATCCTAAATTCTCAAACCTCAATCCTCAATCCTCAATACTCAATCTTCAATCCTCAATCCTCAGTCCTCAATCCCCAATCCTCAATCCTCAATCCTCAATCCTCAGTCCTCAAACCACAGTCCTCAATCATCAATCCTCAATCCTCAATCCTCAATCCTCAATCCTCAGTCCTCAAACCTCAATCCTGAATCCTCAATCCTGAATCCTCAATCTTCAGCCCTCAGTCCTCTACAATCAGCTGTCAATCCTCAATCCTCAATAGAATATCATCAATTCACAGATTTCATTACTAAATACTCAATCTGCAATCTTCAAATCTCTATCCACAAACATCAATTCTCATCACTCAACCCTCAACACTCAGTCCCCAGTCCTCAATATTCTATCCTAAATCATCTATCCTCAATCCACAATCCTCAGCATTCAATCCTCAATACTCAATCTTCCATGCTCATTCCACAATCCTCCATGCCCAATTCTCGATCCTCAATCGTCAACATTCATTCCTCAATACTCAACATTCAATCCTCAATCCTCAATCCTCATCCTTCAATCCTCAATACCCAATCCTCAATCTTCAATCCTCAATCCTCAATCCTCAATTCTCAATCCTCAATCCTCAGTTCTCAATCCTCAATCCTCAATCCTCTGCCTTCAATCCTCAATGCTCAATCCTCAATCCTCAATTCTCAATCCTCAATCCTCAGTCCTCAGCCCTCAAACCTCAATCCTCAACCCTCAGCCCTCATCCTCAATCCTCAATCCTCAATCCTCAATCCTCAATCCTCAATCCTCAATCCTCAATCCTCAACCTTCAATCCTCAATACTCAATCTTCAATCCTCAATCCTCAGTCCTCAATCTTCAATCCTCAATGCTCAATCCTCAATCCTCAATCCTCAGTCCTCAATCCTCAATCTTCAATTCTCAAACCTCCATCCTCAATCCTCAATACTAAATCTTCAATCCTCAATCCTCAGTCCTCAATCTTCAATCATCAATGCTCAATCCTCAATCCTCAATCCTCAGTCCTCAATCCTCAAACCTCAATCCTCAAACCTCAATCCTCAATCCTCAGACCTCAATCCTCAATCTTCAATCCTCAATACTCAATCTTCAATCCTCAACCCTCAATCCTCAATCCTCAATCCCCATTCCTCAATCCTGAATCCTCAATCCTCAGTCCTCAATCCTCAATCCTCAATCCTCAATCCTCAATCTTCAATCCTCAATACACAATCTTCAATCCTCAATCCTCAATCCTGTATCCTCAACCGTCAGTCTTCAATCCTCAGTGCTCAACCTTTAATCCTCAGTACTCAATCGTCAATCCTCAATCCTCATCCTTCAATTCTCAATACCCAATCCTCAATCTTCAATCCTCAATCCTCAATCCTCATTTCTCAATCCTCAATCCTCAGTCCTCAGACCTCAAACCTCAATCCTCTACTCTCACCCCTCATCCTCAATCCTCAATCGACAATCCGCAATCCTCAATCTTCAATCCTCAATCCTCAATCCTCAATCCTCAATCCTCAGTCCTCAAACCTCAATCCTGAATCCTCAATCCTGAATCCTCAATCTTCAGCCCTCAGTCCTCTACAATCAGTTGTCAATCCTCAATCCTCAATAGAATATCATCAATTCACAGTTTTCATTTCTAAATACTCAATCTGCAATCTTCATATCTCTATCCACAAACATCAATTCCCATCACTCAACCCTCAACACTCAGTCCCCAATCCTCAATATTCTATCCTAAATCCTCTATCCTCAATCCACAATCCTCAGCATTCAATCCTCAATACTCAATCTTCCATGCTCACTCCTACAATCCTCCATGCCCAATTCTCGATCCTCAATCGTCAACATTCATTCCTCAATACTCAACCTTCAATCCTCAATCCTCAATCCTCATCCTTCAATCCTCAATACCCAATCCTCAATCTTCAATCCTCAATCCTCAATCCTCAATTCTCAATCCTCAATCCTCAGTCCTCAGCCCTCAAACCTCAATCCTCAACACTCAGCCCTCAAACCTCAATCCGCACTACTCAATCCTCATTCTTCAATCCTCAATACCGAATCCTCAATCTTCAATCCTCAATACTCAATCTTCAATCCTCAATCCTCAGTCCTCAATCTTCAATTCTCAATGCTCAATCCTCAATCCTCAATCCTCAGTCCTCAATCCTCAATCCTCAATTCTCAAACCTCAATCCTCAATCCTCAATACTCAACATTCAATCCTCAATCCTCAGTCCTCAGCCTTCAATCCTCAATGTTCAATCCTCAATCCTCAATCTTCAGTCCTCAATCCTCAATCCTCAATTCTCAAACCTCAATCCTCAATCCTCAATACTCAACCTTCAATCCTCAATCCTCAGTCCTCTGCCTTCAATCCTCAATGCTCAATCCTCAATCCTCAATCCTCAGTCCTCAATCCTCAATCCTCAATCCTCAAACCTCAATCCTCAATCCTCAAACCTCAATCCTCACTACTCAATCCTCATTCTTCAATCCTCAATACCGAATCCTCAATCTTCAATCCTCAATCCTCAATCCTCAATTCTCAATCCTCAATTTTCAATCATTAATAATCAATCTTCAATCCTCAATCCTCGATCCTCAATCCCCAACCCTCAATCCTCAATGTTCAGTCCTCAATACCGAATCCTCAACCTTCAATCCTCAATCCTCAATCTTCAATCCTCAATCTTAATCACCAATCCTCAATACTCAATCTTCAATCCTCAATCCTCAATCCTCAATCCTCAATCCTCAATCTTCAATTCTCAATCCTCAGTCCTCAAACCTCAGTCCTCAATCATCAATCCTCAATCCTCAATCCTCAATACCCAATCCTCAATCTTCAATCCTCAATCCTCAATCCTCAATTCTCAATCCTCAATCCTCAGTCCTCAGCCCTCAAACCTCAATCCTCAACCCTCAGCCCTCAAACCTCAATCCTCACTACTCAATCCTCATTCTTCAATCCTCAATACCGAATCCTCAATCTTCAATCCTCAATACTCAATCTTCAATCCTCAATCCTCAATCCTCATCCTTCAATCCTCAATACCCAATCCTCAATCATCAATCCTCAATCCTCAATCCTCAATTCTCAATCCTCTATCCTCAATTCTCAATCCTCAATCCTCAGTCCTCAGCCCTCAAACCTCAATCCTCAACCCTCAGCCCTCATCCTCAATCCTCAATCCTCAATCCTCAATCCTCAATCCTCAATCCTCAATCCTCAATCCTCAACCTTCAATCCTCAATACTCAATCTTCAATCCTCAATCCTCAGTCCTCAATCTTCAATCCTCAATGCTCAATCCTCAATCCTCAATCCTCAGTCCTCAATCCTCAATCTTCAATTCTCAAACCTCCATCCTCAATCCTCAATACTCAATCTTCAATCCTCAATCCTCAGTCCTCAATCTTCAATCATCAATGCTCAATCCTCAATCCTCAATCCTCAGTCCTCAATCCTCAAACCTCAATCCTCAAACCTCAATCCTCAATCCTCAGACCTCAATCCTCAATCTTCAATCCTCAATACTCAATCTTCAATCCTCAACCCTCAATCCTCAATCCTCAATCCCCATTCCTCAATCCTGAATCCTCAATCCTCAGTCCTCAATCCTCAATCCTCAATCCTCAATCCTCAATCTTCAATCCTCAATACACAATCTTCAATCCTCAATCCTCAATCCTGTATCCTCAACCGTCAGTCTTCAATCCTCAGTGCTCAACATTTAATCCTCAATACTCAATCGTCAATCCTCAATCCTCATCCTTCAATCCTCAATACCCAATCCTCAATCTTCAATCCTCAATCCTCAATCCTCATTTCTCAATCCTCAATCCTCAGTCCTCAGACCTCAAACCTCAATCCTCTACTCTCACCCCTCATCCTCAATCCTCAATCGACAATCCGCAATCCTCAATCTTCAATCCTCAATCCTCAATCCTCAATCCTCAATCCTCAGTCCTCAAACCTCAATCCTGAATCCTCAATCCTGAATCCTCAATCTTCAGCCCTCAGTCCTCTACAATCAGTTGTCAATCCTCAATCCTCAATAGAATATCATCAATTCACAGTTTTCATTTCTAAATACTCAATCTGCAATCTTCATATCTCTATCCACAAACATCAATTCCCATCACTCAACCCTCAACACTCAGTCCCCAATCCTCAATATTCTATCCTAAATCCTCTATCCTCAATCCACAATCCTCAGCATTCAATCCTCAATACTCAATCTTCCATGCTCATTCCTACAATCCTCCATGCCCAATTCTCGATCCTCAATCGTCAACATTCATTCCTCAATACTCAACCTTCAATCCTCAATCCTCAATCCTCATCCTTCAATCCTCAATACCCAATCCTCAATCTTCAATCCTCAATCCTCAATCCTCAATTCTCAATCCTCAATCCTCAGTCCTCAGCCCTCAAACCTCAATCCTCAACACTCAGCCCTCAAACCTCAATCCGCACTACTCAATCCTCATTCTTCAATCCTCAATACCGAATCCTCAATCTTCAATCCTCAATACTCAATCTTCAATCCTCAATCCTCAGTCCTCAATCTTCAATTCTCAATGCTCAATCCTCAATCCTCAATCCTCAGTCCTCAATCCTCAATCCTCAATTCTCAAACCTCAATCCTCAATCCTCAATACTCAACATTCAATCCTCAATCCTCAGTCCTCAGCCTTCAATCCTCAATGTTCAATCCTCAATCCTCAATCTTCAGTCCTCAATCCTCAATCCTCAATTCTCAAACCTCAATCCTCAATCCTCAATACTCAACCTTCAATCCTCAATCCTCAGTCCTCTGCCTTCAATCCTCAATGCTCAATCCTCAATCCTCAATCCTCAGTCCTCAATCCTCAATCCTCAATCCTCAAACCTCAATCCTCAATCCTCAAACCTCAATCCTCACTACTCAATCCTCATTCTTCAATCCTCAATACCGAATCCTCAATCTTCAATCCTCAATCCTCAATCCTCAATTCTCAATCCTCAATTTTCAATCATTAATAATCAATCTTCAATCCTCAATCCTCGATCCTCAATCCCCAACCCTCAATCCTCAATGTTCAGTCCTCAATACCGAATCCTCAACCTTCAATCCTCAATCCTCAATCTTCAATCCTCAATCTTAATCACCAATCCTCAATACTCAATCTTCAATCCTCAATCCTCAATCCTCAATCCTCAATCCTCAATCTTCAATTCTCAATCCTCAGTCCTCAAACCACAGTCCTCAATCATCAATCATCAATCCTCAATCCTCAATCCTCAATCCTCAATCCTCAATACTCAGTCCTCAATCCTCAATACTCAATCTTCAATCCTCAATCCTCAGTCCTCAGTCTTCAATCCTCAATGCTCAATCCTCAATCCTCAATCCTCAGACCTCAATCCTCAATCCTCAATCCTCAAACCTCAATCCTCAATCCTCAAACCTCAATCCTCAATCTGCAATCCTCAATACTCAATCTTCAATCCTCAATCCTCAATCCTCAATCCTCAATCCTCAATCCTCAATCCCCAATCTTCAATCCTCAATACTCAATCTGCAATCCTCAATCCTCAGTCCTCACTACTCAATCCTCATTTCTCAGTCCTCAATCCTCAGTCCTCAGATCTCAAACCTCAATCCTCTACCCACATCCCTCATCCTCAATCCTCAATCGACAATCCGCAATCCTCAATCTTCAATCCTCAATCCTCAATCCTCAGTCCTCAAACCTCAGTCCTGAATCCTCAACCCTGAATCCTCAATCTTCAGCCCTCAGTCCTCTACAATCAGTTGTCAATCCTCATTCCTCAATAGAATATCATCAACTCACAGTTTTCATTACTAAATACACAATCTGCAATCTTCAAATCACTATCCACAAACATCAATTCTCATCACTCAACCCTCAACACTCAGTCCCCAATCCTCAATATTCTATCCTAAATCCTCTATCGTCAATCCACAATCCTCAGCATTCAATCCTCAATACTCAATCTTCCATGCTCATTCCACAATCCTCCATGCCCATTCTCGATCCTCAATCGTCAACTTTCATTCCTCAATACTCAATCTTCAATCCTCAATCCTTAATCCTCATCCTTCAATCCTC
This sequence comes from Calliopsis andreniformis, assembly GCF_051401765.1. Lineage (NCBI taxonomy): Eukaryota > Metazoa > Arthropoda > Insecta > Hymenoptera > Andrenidae > Calliopsis > Calliopsis andreniformis. Next base: position 4,410,274 of record NW_027480440.1, read on the forward strand.
ATTACTCAATCCTCAATCTTCAATCCTCAATACTCAATCCTCTATTCTCAATCCTCAATCCTCAGTCCTCAGCCCTCAAACCTCAATCCTCAACCCTCAGCCCTCATCCTCAATCCTCAATCCTCAATCATCAATCCTCAATCTTCAATCCTCAATATTCAATCTTCAATCCTCAATCCTCAGTCTCAATCTTCAATCCTCAATGCTCAATCCTCAATCCTCAATCCTCAGTCCTCAATCCCCAATCCTCAATTCGCAAACCTCAATCCTCAATCCTCAATACTCAATCTTCAATCCTCAATCCTCAGTCCTCAATCTTCAATCCTCAATGCTCGATCCTCAATCCTCAATCCTCAGTCCTCAATCCTCAATCCTCAAACCTCAATCCTCAATCCTCTAACCTCAATCCTCAATCTTCAATCCTCAATACTCAATCCTCAATGCTCGATCCTCAATCCTCAATCCTCAGTCCTCAATCCACAATCCTCAATACTCAATCTTCAATCCTCAATCCTCAGTCCTCAATCTTCAATCCTCAGTCCTCAAACCACAGTCCTCAATCATCAATCCTCAATCCTCAATCCTCAATCCTCAATCCTCAGTCCTCAAACCTCAATCCTGAATCCTCAATCCTGAAACCTCAACCTTCAGCCCTCAGTCCTCTACAATCTGTTGTCAATCCTCAATCCTCAATAGAATATCATCAATTCACAGTTTTCATTACTAAATACGCAATCTGCAATCTTCAAATCTCTATCCACAAACAGCAATCCTCATCACTCAACCCTCAACACTCAGTCCCCAATCCTCAATATTCTATCCTCAATCCTCAATCCACAATCCACAATCCTCAGCATTCAATCCTCAATACTCAATCTTCCATGCTCATTCCACAATCCTTAATGCTCAATTCTCGATCCTCAATCGTCAACCTTCATTCCTCAATACTCAATCTTCAATCCTCAATCCTCAATCCTCATCCTTCAATCCTCAATACCCAATCCTCAATCTTCAATCCTCAATCCTCAATCCTCAATTCTCAATCCTCTATACTCAATTCTCAATCCTCAATCCTCAGTCTTCAGCCCTCAAACCTCAATCCTCAACCCTCAGCCCTCATCCTCAATCCTCAATCCTCAATCCTCAATCCTCAATCCTCAATCCTCAACCTTCAATCCTCCATACTCAATCTTCAATCCTCAATCCTTAGTCCTCAACCTTCAATCCTCAATGCTCAATCCTCAATCCTCAATCCTCAGTCCTCAATCCTCAATCTTCAATTCTCAAACCTCCATCCTCAATCCTCAATACTCAATCTTCAATCCTCAATCCTCAGTCCTCAATCTTCAATCATCAATGCTCAATACTCAATCCTCAATCCTCAGTCCTCAATCCTCAATCCTCAATCCTCAAACCTCAATCCTCAATCCTCAAACCTCAATACTCAGTCTTCAATCCTCAATACTCAATCTTCAATCCTCAATCCTCAATCCTCAATCCTCAATCCCCATTCCTCAATCCTCAATCCTCAATTCTCAAACCTCAATCCTCAATCCTCAATACTCAATCTTCAATCCTCAATCCTCAGTCCTCAATGCTCAATCCTCAATTCTCAATCCTCAGTCCTCAATCCTCTGTCCTCAAACCACAGTCCTCAATCATCAATCCTCAATCCTCAATCCTCAATCCTCAATCCTCAGTCCTCAAACCTCAATCCTGAATCCTCAATCCTGAATCCTCAATCTTCATCCCTCAGTCCTCTACAATCTGTTGTCAATCCTCAATCCTCAATAGAATATCATCAATTCACAGTTTTCATTACTAAATACTCAATCTGCAATCTTCAAATCTCTATCCACAAACAGCAATTCTCATCACTCAACCCTCAACACTCAGTCCCCAATCCTCAATATTCTATCCTCAATCCTCAATCCTCAATCCTCAATCCTCAGTTCTCAATCCTCAATCCTCAATCCTCAATCCTCAATCCTCAATCTTCAATACTCAACCTTCAATCCTCAATCCTCAGTCCTCTGCCTTCAATCCTCAATGCTCAATCCTCAATCCTCAATTCTCAATCCTCAATCCTCAGTCCTCAGCCCTCAAACCTCAATCCTCAACCCTCAGCCCTCATCCTCAATCCTCAATCCTCAATCCTCAATCCTCAATCCTCAATCCTCAATCCTCAATCCTCAACCTTCAATCCTCAATACTCAATCTTCAATCCTCAATCCTCAGTCCTCAATCTTCAATCCTCAATGCTCAATCCTCAATCCTCAATCCTCAGTCCTCAATCCTCAATCTTCAATTCTCAAACCTCCATCCTCAATCCTCAATACTAAATCTTCAATCCTCAATCCTCAGTCCTCAATCTTCAATCATCAATGCTCAATCCTCAATCCTCAATCCTCAGTCCTCAATCCTCAAACCTCAATCCTCAAACCTCAATCCTCAATCCTCAGACCTCAATCCTCAATCTTCAATCCTCAATACTCAATCTTCAATCCTCAACCCTCAATCCTCAATCCTCAATCCCCATTCCTCAATCCTGAATCCTCAATCCTCAGTCCTCAATCCTCAATCCTCAATCCTCAATCCTCAATCTTCAATCCTCAATACACAATCTTCAATCCTCAATCCTCAATCCTGTATCCTCAACCGTCAGTCTTCAATCCTCAGTGCTCAACCTTTAATCCTCAATACTCAATCGTCAATCCTCAATCCTCATCCTTCAATTCTCAATACCCAATCCTCAATCTTCAATCCTCAATCCTCAATCCTCATTTCTCAATCCTCAATCCTCAGTCCTCAGACCTCAAACCTCAATCCTCTACTCTCACCCCTCATCCTCAATCCTCAATCGACAATCCGCAATCCTCAATCTTCAATCCTCAATCCTCAATCCTCAATCCTCAATCCTCAGTCCTCAAACCTCAATCCTGAATCCTCAATCCTGAATCCTCAATCTTCAGCCCTCAGTCCTCTACAATCAGTTGTCAATCCTCAATCCTCAATAGAATATCATCAATTCACAGTTTTCATTTCTAAATACTCAATCTGCAATCTTCATATCTCTATCCACAAACATCAATTCCCATCACTCAACCCTCAACACTCAGTCCCCAATCCTCAATATTCTATCCTAAATCCTCTATCCTCAATCCACAATCCTCAGCATTCAATCCTCAATACTCAATCTTCCATGCTCATTCCTACAATCCTCCATGCCCAATTCTCGATCCTCAATCGTCAACATTCATTCCTCAATACTCAACCTTCAATCCTCAATCCTCAATCCTCATCCTTCAATCCTCAATACCCAATCCTCAATCTTCAATCCTCAATCCTCAATCCTCAATTCTCAATCCTCAATCCTCAGTCCTCAGCCCTCAAACCTCAATCCTCAACACTCAGCCCTCAAACCTCAATCCGCACTACTCAATCCTCATTCTTCAATCCTCAATACCGAATCCTCAATCTTCAATCCTCAATACTCAATCTTCAATCCTCAATCCTCAGTCCTCAATCTTCAATTCTCAATGCTCAATCCTCAATCCTCAATCCTCAGTCCTCAATCCTCAATCCTCAATTCTCAAACCTCAATCCTCAATCCTCAATACTCAACATTCAATCCTCAATCCTCAGTCCTCAGCCTTCAATCCTCAATGTTCAATCCTCAATCCTCAATCTTCAGTCCTCAATCCTCAATCCTCAATTCTCAAACCTCAATCCTCAATCCTCAATACTCAACCTTCAATCCTCAATCCTCAGTCCTCTGCCTTCAATCCTCAATGCTCAATCCTCAATCCTCAATCCTCAGTCCTCAATCCTCAATCCTCAATCCTCAAACCTCAATCCTCAATCCTCAAACCTCAATCCTCACTACTCAATCCTCATTCTTCAATCCTCAATACCGAATCCTCAATCTTCAATCCTCAATCCTCAATCCTCAATTCTCAATCCTCAATTTTCAATCATTAATAATCAATCTTCAATCCTCAATCCTCGATCCTCAATCCCCAACCCTCAATCCTCAATGTTCAGTCCTCAATACCGAATCCTCAACCTTCAATCCTCAATCCTCAATCTTCAATCCTCAATCTTAATCACCAATCCTCAATACTCAATCTTCAATCCTCAATCCTCAATCCTCAATCCTCAATCCTCAATCTTCAATTCTCAATCCTCAGTCCTCAAACCACAGTCCTCAATCATCAATCCTCAATCCTCAATCCTCAATCCTCAATCCTCAATACTCAGTCCTCAATCCTCAATACTCAATCTTCAATCCTCAATCCTCAGTCCTCAGTCTTCAATCCTCAATGCTCAATCCTCAATCCTCAATCCTCAATCCTCAGACCTCAATCCTCAATCCTCAATCCTCAAACCTCAATCCTCAATCCTCAAACCTCAATCCTCAATCTGCAATCCTCAATACTCAATCTTCAATCCTCAATCCTCAATCCTCAATCCTCAATCCTCAATCCTCAATCCCCAATCTTCAATCCGCAATACTCAATCTGCAATCCTCAATCCTCAGTCCTCACTACTCAATCCTCATTTCTCAGTCCTCAATCCTCAGTCCTCAGATCTCAAACCTCAATCCTCTACCCACATCCCTCATCCTCAATCCTCAATCGACAATCCGCAATCCTCAATCTTCAATCCTCAATCCTCAATCCTCAGTCCTCAAACCTCAGTCCTGAATCCTCAACCCTGAATCCTCAATCTTCAGCCCTCAGTCCTCTACAATCAGTTGTCAATCCTCATTCCTCAATAGAATATCATCAACTCACAGTTTTCATTACTAAATACACAATCTGCAATCTTCAAATCACTATCCACAAACATCAATTCTCATCACTCAACCCTCAACACTCAGTCCCCAATCCTCAATATTCTATCCTAAATCCTCTATCGTCAATCCACAATCCTCAGCATTCAATCCTCAATACTCAATCTTCCATGCTCATTCCACAATCCTCCATGCCCAATTCTCGATCCTCAATCGTCAACTTTCATTCCTCAATACTCAATCTTCAATCCTCAATCCTCAATCCTCATCCTTCAATCCTCATTACTCAATCCTCAATCTTCAATCCTCAATACTCAATCCTCAATTCTCAATCCTCAATCCTCAGTCCTCAGCCCTCAAACCTCAATCCTCAACCCTCAGCCCTCATCCTCAATCCTCAATCCTCAATCCTCAATCCTCAATCTTCAATCCTCAATATTCAATCTTCAATCCTCAATCCTCAGTCCTCAATCTTCAATCCTCAATGCTCAATCCTCAATCCTCAATCCTCAGTCCTCAATCCCCAATCCTCAATTCGCAAACCTCAATCCTCAATCCTCAATACTCAATCTTCAATCCTCAATCCTCAGTCCTCAATCTTCAATCCTCAATGCTCGATCCTCAATCCTCAATCCTCAGTCCTCAATCCTCAATCCTCAAACCTCAATCCTCAATCCTCTAACCTCAATCCTCAATCTTCAATCCTCAATACTCAATCCTCAATGCTCGATCCTCAATCCTCAATCCTCAGTCCTCAATCCACAATCCTCAATACTCAATCTTCAATCCTCAATCCTCAGTCCTCAATCTTCAATCCTCAGTCCTCAAACCACAGTCCTCAATCATCAATCCTCAATCCTCAATCCTCAATCCTCAATCCTCAGTCCTCAAACCTCAATCCTGAATCCTCAATCCTGAAACCTCAATCTTCAGCCCTCAGTCCTCTACAATCTGTTGTCAATCCTCAATCCTCAATAGAATATCATCAATTCACAGTTTTCATTACTAAATACGCAATCTGCAATCTTCAAATCTCTATCCACAAACAGCAATCCTCATCACTCAACCCTCAACACTCAGTCCCCAATCCTCAATATTCTATCCTCAATCCTCAATCCACAATCCACAATCCTCAGCATTCAATCCTCAATACTCAATCTTCCATGCTCATTCCACAATCCTTAATGCTCAATTCTCGATCCTCAATCGTCAACCTTCATTCCTCAATACTCAATCTTCAATCCTCAATCCTCAATCCTCATCCTTCAATCCTCAATACCCAATCCTCAATCTTCAATCCTCAATCCTCAATCCTCAATTCTCAATCCTCTATACTCAATTCTCAATCCTCAATCCTCAGTCTTCAGCCCTCAAACCTCAATCCTCAACCCTCAGCCCTCATCCTCAATCCTCAATCCTCAATCCTCAATCCTCAATCCTCAATCCTCAACCTTCAATCCTCCATACTCAATCTTCAATCCTCAATCCTTAGTCCTCAACCTTCAATCCTCAATGCTCAATCCTCAATCCTCAATCCTCAGTCCTCAATCCTCAATCTTCAATTCTCAAACCTCCATCCTCAATCCTCAATACTCAATCTTCAATCCTCAATCCTCAGTCCTCAATCTTCTATCATCAATGCTCAATACTCAATCCTCAATCCTCAGTCCTCAATCCTCAATCCTCAATCCTCAAACCTCAATCCTCAATCCTCAAACCTCAATACTCAGTCTTCAATCCTCAATACTCAATCTTCAATCCTCAATCCTCAATCCTCAATCCTCAATCCCCATTCCTCAATCCTCAATCCTCAATTCTCAAACCTCAATCCTCAATCCTCAATACTGAATCTTCAATCCTCAATCCTCAGTCCTCAATGCTCAATCCTCAATTCTCAATCCTCAGTCCTCAATCCTCAGTCCTCAAACCACAGTCCTCAATCATCAATCCTCAATCCTCAATCCTCAATCCTCAATCCTCAGTCCTCAAACCTCAATCCTGAATCCTCAATCCTGAATCCTCAATCTTCATCCCTCAGTCCTCTACAATCTGTTGTCAATCCTCAATCTTCAATAGAATATCATCAATTCACAGTTTTCATTACTAAATACTCAATCTGCAATCTTCAAATCTCTATCCACAAACAGCAATTCTCATCACTCAACCCTCAACACTCAGTCCCCAATCCTCAATATTCTATCCTCAATCCTCAATCCTCAATCCTCAATCCTCAGTTCTCAATCCTCAATCCTCAATCCTCAATCCTCAATCCTCAGTCCTCAAACCACAGTCCTCAATCATCAATCCTCAGTTCTCAACCCTTAATCCTCAATCTTCGATCCTCAATCTTCAATACTCAACATTCAATCCTCAATCCTCAATCCCCAATATTCAATGCGCAATCCTCAATTATCAAACCACAATCCTCAACCCGCAGTCCTCAATCCTCAATCCCCAATCCTCAATCCTCAATCCTCAATTCTCAAACCTCAATCCTCAATCCTCAATACTCAATCTTCAATCCTCAATCCTCTGTCCTCAATCTTCAATCCTCAATGCTCAATCCTCAATCCTCAATCCTCAGTCCTCAATCCTCAATCCTCAATCCTCAAACCTCAATCCTCAATCCTCAAACCTCACTCCTCAATCTGCAATCCTCAATACTCAATCTTCAATCCTCAATCCTCAATCCTCAATCCTCAATCCTCAATCCTCAATCCCCAATCTTCAATCCTCAATACTCAATCTGCAATCCTCAATCCTCAGTCCTCACTACTCAATCCTCATTCTTCAATCCTCAATACCGAATCCTCAATCTTCAATCCTCAATCCTCAATCCTCAATCCTCAATTCTCATACCTCCATCCTCAATCCTCTATACTCAATCTTCAATCCTCAATCCTCAGTCCTCAATCTTCAATCCTCAATGCTCAATCCTCAATCCTCAGTCCTCAGTCCTCAATCCTCAATCCTCAATCCTCAAACCTCAGCCCTCATCCTCAATCCTCAATCCTCAATCTTCAATCCTCAATACTCAATATTCAATCCTCAATCCTCAGTCATCAATCTTCAATCCTCAATGCTCAATCCTCAATCCTCAATCCTCAGTCCTCAATCCTCAATCCTCAATCCTCAAAGCTCAATCCTCAATCCTCAATCCTCAGTTCTCAACCCTTAATCCTCAATCTTCAATCCTCAATCTTCAATACTCAACATTCAATCCTCAATCCTCAATCCCCAATATTCAATGCGCAATCCTCAATTATCAAACCACAATCCTCAACCCGCAGTCCTCAATCCTCGATCCCCAATCCTCAATCCTCAATCCTAAATTCTCAAACCTCAATCCTCAATCCTCAATACTCAATCTTCAATCCTCAATCCTCAGTCCTCAATCCCCAATCCTCAATCCTCAATCCTCAATCCTCAGTCCTCAAACCACAGTCCTCAATCATCAATCCTCAATCCTCAATCCTCAATCCTCAATCCTCAGTCCTCAAACCTCAATCCTGAATCCTCAATCCTGAATCCTCAATCTTCAGCCCTCAGTCCTCTACAATCAGCTGTCAATCCTCAATCCTCAAAAGAATATCATCAATTCACAGATTTCATTACTAAATACTCAATCTGCAATCTTCAAATCTCTATCCACAAACATCAATTCTCATCACTCAACCCTCAACACTCAGTCCCCAATCCTCAATATTATATCCTAAATCCTCTATCCTCAATCCACAATCCTCAGCATTCAATCCTCAATACTCAATCTTGCATGCTCATTCCACAATCCTCCATGCCCAATTCTCGATCCTCAATCGTCAACATTCATTCCTCAATACTCAATCTTCAATCCTCAATCCTCAATCCTCATCCTTCAATCCTCAATACCCAATCCTCAATCTTCAATCCTCAATCCTCAATCCTCAATTCTCAATCCTCTATACTCAATTCTCAATCCTCAATCCTCAGTCTTCAGCCCTCAAACCTCAATCCTCAACCCTCAGCCCTCATCCTCAATCCTCAATCCTCAATCCTCAATCCTCAATCCTCAATCCTCAACCTTCAATCCTCCATACTCAATCTTCAATCCTCAATCCTTAGTCCTCAACCTTCAATCCTCAATGCTCAATCCTCAATCCTCAATCCTCAATTCTCAATCCTCTATCCTCAATTCTCAATCCTCAATCCTCAGTCCTCAGCCCTCAAACCTCAATCCTCAACCCTCAGCCCTCATCCTCAATCCTCAATCCTCAATCCTCAATCCTCAATCCTCAATCCTCAACCTTCAATCCTCAATACTCAATCTTCAATCCTCAATCCTCAGTCCTCAATCTTCAATCCTCAATGCTCAATCCTCAATCCTCAATCCTCAGTCCTCAATTCGCAAACCTCAATCCTCAATCCTCAATACTCAATCTTCAATCCTCAATCCTCAGTCCTCAATCTTCAATCCTCAATGCTCGATCCTCAATCCCCAATCCTCAGTCCTCAATGCTCAATCCTCAAACCTCAATCCTCAATCCTCTAACCTCAATCCTCAATCTTCAATCCTCAATCCTCAATCCTCATCCTTCAATCCTCATTACTCAATCCTCAATCTTCAATCCTCAATACTCAATCCTCAATTCTCAATCCTCAATCCTCAGTCCTCAGCCCTCAAACCTCAATCCTCAACCCTCAGCCCTCATCCTCAATCCTCAATCCTCAATCCTCAATCCTCAATCTTCAATCCTCAATATTCAATCTTCAATCCTCAATCCTCAGTCCTCAATCTTCAATCCTCAATGCTCAATCCTCAATCCTCAATCCTCAGTCCTCAATCCCCAATCCTCAATTCGCAAACCTCAATCCTCAATCCTCAATACTCAATCTTCAATCCTCAATCCTCAGTCCTCAATCTTCAATCCTCAATGCTCGATCCTCAATCCTCAATCCTCAGTCCTCAATCCTCAATCCTCAAACCTCAATCCTCAATCCTCTAACCTCAATCCTCAATCTTCAATCCTCAATACTCAATCCTCAATGCTCGATCCTCAATCCTCAATCCTCAGTCCTCAATCCACAATCCTCAATACTCAATCTTCAATCCTCAATCCTCAGTCCTCAATCTTCAATCCTCAGTCCTCAAACCACAGTCCTCAATCATCAATCCTCAATCCTCAATCCTCAATCCTCAATCCTCAGTCCTCAAACCTCAATCCTGAATCCTCAATCCTGAAACCTCAATCTTCAGCCCTCAGTCCTCTACAATCTGTTGTCAATCCTCAATCCTCAATAGAATATCATCAATTCACAGTTTTCATTACTAAATACGCAATCTGCAATCTTCAAATCTCTATCCACAAACAGCAATCGTCATCACTCAACCCTCAACACTCAGTCCCCAATCCTCAATATTCTATCCTCAATCCTCAATCCACAATCCACAATCCTCAGCATTCAATCCTCAATACTCAATCTTCCATGCTCATTCCACAATCCTTATTGCTCAATTCTCGATCCTCAATCGTCAACCTTCATTCCTCAATACTCAATCTTCAATCCTCAATCCTCAATCCTCATCCTTCAATCCTCAATACCCAATCCTCAATCTTCAATCCTCAATCCTCAATCCTCAATTCTCAATCCTCTATACTCAATTCTCAATCCTCAATCCTCAGTCTTCAGCCCTCAAACCTCAATCCTCAACCCTCAGCCCTCATCCTCAATCCTCAATCCTCAATCCTCAATCCTCAATCCTCAATCCTCAACCTTCAATCCTCCATACTCAATCTTCAATCCTCAATCCTTAGTCCTCAACCTTCAATCCTCAATGCTCAATCCTCAATCCTCAATCCTCAGTCCTCAATCCTCAATCTTCAATTCTCAAACCTCCATCCTCAATCCTCAATACTCAATCTTCAATCCTCAATCCTCAGTCCTCAATCTTCAATCATCAATGCTCAATCCTCAATCCTCAATCCTCAGTCCTCAATCCTCAATCCTCAATCCTCAAACCTCAATCCTCAATCTTCAATCCTCAATACTCAATCTTCAATCCTCAATACTCAATCTTCAATCCTCAATCCTCTGTCCTCAATCTTCAATTCTCAATGCTCAATCCTCAATCCTCAATCCTCAGTCCTCAATCCTCAATCCTCAATTCTCAAACCTCAATCCTCAATCCTCAATCCTCAATACTCAACCTTCAATCCTCAATCCTCAATCCTCAATCCTCAATACTCAACCTTCAATCCTCAATCCTCAGTCCTCAGCCTTCAATGCTCAATGCTCAATCCTCAATCCTCAATCCTCAGTCCTCAATCCTCAATCTTCAATACTCAATCGTCAATCCTCAGTCCTCAATCCTCAATCCTCAATCCTCGTTCCTCAAACCTTAATCCTCAACCCTCAGTCCTCATCCTCAATTCTCAATTCTCAATCCTCAATCCTCAATCCTCAATCTTCAACCCTCAATAATCAATCTCCAATCCTAGATCCTCAATCCCCAATCCTCAATCCTTAATCCTCAATCTTCAATCCTCTATCCCCAGTCCTCAATCTTCAATCCTCAATGCTCAATCCTCAATCCTCAATCGTCAGTCCTCAATACTCAATCCTCAAACCTCAAACCTCAAACCTCAACCGTCAGTCCTCGTCCTCAATCCTCAACCCTCAATCCTTAATCCTCATTCTTCAATCCTCAATACCCAATCCTCAATCTTCAATCCTCAATACTCAATCCTCATTCCTCAAGCCTCAATCCTCAATCCTCAATTCTCAATCCTCAGTCCTCAAACCTCAAACCTGTATCCTCAATCGTGAATCCTCAATCTTCAGTCCTCAGTCCTCAACAATCAGTTGTCAATTCTCAATCCTCAATAGAATATCATCAACTCACAGTTTTCAATACTCAATACTCAATCTGCAATCTTCAAATCTCTATCCACAAACATCAATTCTCATCATTCAACCCTCATCACTCAGTCCCCAATCCCCAATCTTCAATCCTCAATCCTCAATCCTCAATCCTCAATCCTCAGTCCTCGAACCTCAATCCTGAATCGTCAATCCTGAATCCTCTGTCTTCAGACCTCAGACCTCAACAGTCAGACGTCAATCCTCAATCTTCAATCCTCAATCCTCAATCCTCAATCCTCAATCCTCAATCTTCAATCCTCAATACTCAACCTTCAATCCTCAATCCTGAATCCACAATCCTGAATCCTCATTCTTCAATCCACAATACCCAATCCTCAATCTTCAATCCTCAATCCTCAATCCTCAATTCTCAATCCTCAATCCTCAGTCCTCAGTCCTCAAACCTCAATCCTCAACACTCAGCCCTCATCCTCAGTCCTCAATCGACAATCCGCAATCCTCAACCTTCAATCCTCAATCCTCAATCTTCAATGCTCATTCTTCAATCCTCAATCCTCAATTCTCAATCCTCAATCGTCAATCTTCAATCCTCAATACTCAATCTTGAATCCTCAATCTTCAATCCTCAATCCTCAATCCTCAATCCTCAATCCTCTATCCTCAATCTTCAATCCTCAATCCTGAACCCTCGATCCTCAATCCTCCATCCTCAATAAAATATCCCCAATTCTCAGTTTTCAATACTCAATCAGCAACCTTCATACCTCAATCTACAAACAACAATTCTGGACCCTTCAATCCTCAATCCTCGGTCCTCAATCTTCAACCCTCAGTCCTGAATCCTCAGTCCTCAAACCTCTGTCCTCAATCATCAAACCTTAATCCTCAATCCTCAATCGTCAATCCTCAAACCTCAACCATTAGTCCTCAATCCTGAGTCCCAATTACTCAATCCTCAATCTTCAATAGAATATCGTCAATTCTCAGTCATCAATACTGAATCCTCAATCTTCAATCTTCAACTCTCAAACCCCAAATCTCATTCCTCAATTTTCAGTCCTCAATTCTCAATGCTCAATCCTCAATCCTCAGTCCTCAACCATCAATCCTCAATATTCAATCCTCAATCCTCAGTCCTCAGTCATCAATCCTCAATCCTCAATCTTCAATCCTAAATCCGAAACCGTCAATCCTCAATCCTCAATCCTGAATTCTCAATCCTCAATAGAATATCCTCAATTCTCTGCTTTCAATAATCAATCCTGAATCTCGAATATTTAAATCTCAATCGTCAAACCTCAGTCCTCAAACTTCTATCCTCAATATTAAATGCTCAATACTCAGTTCACAACACTCTATCCTCAATTATCAGTACTCAATCCCCAATTCTCAATCCTGAATCCTCAATCGTCAATCCTCAATCCTCAACCATCAATCCTCAATCCTCAATCCTCAATACTCAATCCTCAACCCTCAGCCCTCAATCTTCAATCCTCACCCTCGATCCTCAATCCTCAATCATCAACACTCAATCCTCAAACGTCAGTCCACAATCTTCAATCCTCAATCCTCAATCCTCAACCCTCAGTCCTCAAACATTAATCCTCAATCGTCAATCCCCTATCCTCAATATTCAATTCTCAAGCCTCAACTCTCAATCCTCAATCCGCAACCATCAATCCTCAATCCTCAATCCTCAGTACTCAAACCTTAATCCTCAATCGTCAATCCTCAATAAAATATCCTCAATCTTCAGATTTCAATCCGCAAACCTCAATCTTCAAATCTCAGTCAACAAACAACAGGTCTGAACACTCAATCCTCAACACTCGGTCCTGAATCTTCAATCCTCAATCCTCAATCCTCAATCATCATCCTCAATCCTGAACCATCAATCCTCAATCCGCAATCCGCAATCCTCAATCCTCAATCCTCTATCCTCAATCCTCAATCCTCAAACCTCAGTCCTCAAACCTCAGTCCTCAATCCTCAATCCTCAATCCTCAATCCTCAATGCTCAATCCTCAATCCTCAATCTTCGATACTCAATCCGCAATACACAATCCTCAATCCTCAATACTCAGTTCTCAATCCTCAATAGAATATCGTCAGTTCTCAGTTGTCAATACTCAATCTATAACCTTCATTGTTCAAATCTCAACCCTGAAACATCGGTTCTCAACACTCAACCCTCAACACTCAGTACTCAATCTTCAATCATCAATCCCCAGTCCTCAATCCTCAATCCTCAGTCCTCAAGCTACAATCCTCAATCCTCAATCCTCAATCCGCAATCCTGAATCCTCAGTCCGCAAACTTCAATCCTCAATATTCAATGCTCAATCCTCAATTCACAGCACCCAATCCTCAATAATCAGTACTCAATCCTCAATCCACAATCCTGAATCCTCAATCTTCAATCCTCAATCCTCAACCATTAATCCTCAATCCTCAGTCCCCAACACTCAATCCTCAACCCTCAGTCCTCAATCTTCAATCCTCACCGTCTATACTCAATACTCAGTCCTCATTCCTCAATCCTCATCCCTCAACAACCAGTCCTCAATCCACAATCGTCAATGTTCAAACCTCAGTACTCAAATCTCAATCCTCAATATTCAGTGCTCAATCCTCAACCCTCTACCATGAATCCTCAACCCTCAGTCCTCAATCCTCAATTCTCAATCCTCAATAGAGTATCCTCAGTTCTCAGTTTTCAATACCCAATCCTCAATAATCAACCCTCAACCCTCAGTCCTCCATATACAATCCTCAATCCTCAATCCTCAAAACTTAATCCTCAATCCTCAATCTTCAATCCTCAATCCTCAACCCTCAAGCCTCAATCCTCAATGCTCAATCCTCAATCGTCAATCCTCAATCTTCAACCATCAACCCTCAATCCTCAATCCTCAATACTCAATCCTCAATTTACAATAGAATATCGTCAATTCTCAGTTTTCAATACTGAATCCTCGATCTTCATCCTTCAACTCTCAATCCCCAAATCTCAGTAGTCAATGTTCAATCCTCAATCCTCATCCTCAATTGTCAATCCTCAGTCCTCAACGCTCAATCCTCAATATTCAATCCTCAATCTTCATTATTCAATCCTCAATCCTCAATCCTGAATCATCGATGCTCAATCCTCAATCTTCAATCCTCAATCCTCAATAGAATATCCTCAATTCACAGGTTTCAATACTGAATACTCAAGCTGCAATCTTCAAATTTCTATCCACAAAAATCAATTCTCTTTACTCAACCCTCAACACGCAGTCCCCAATCCACTATCTTCAATCCTCAATCCTCAATTCTCAATCCTCAATCCTCAATCTTCAATCCTCAATCCTCAATATTCAACACACAACCCTCAACCATCTATCCTCAATACTCAACCATCAATCCTCAATTCTCAATACTCAATAGAATATCCTGAATTCGCATGGTTCAATACTCAATCCACATTATTCAATAATCAAATCTCAATCCTCAAACATCAATACTCAACAATCAATCCTCAACACTCTGTCCTCTCTCTTCAATCCACAATCCTAAATCCTCAATCCTCAATCCTCAAGCGTCAATGCTCAATCCTCAACCCTCAGTCCTCAATCTTCAATCCTCAATGCTCGATCCTCAATCCTCAATCCTCAGTCCTCAATCCTCAATCCTCAAACCTCAATCCTCAATCCTCTAACCTCAATCCTCAATCTTCAATCCTCAATACTCAATCCTCAATGCTCGATCCTCAATCCTCAATCCTCAGTCCTCAATCCACAATCCTCAATACTCAATCTTCAATCCTCAATCCTCAGTCCTCAATCTTCAATCCTCAGTCCTCAAACCACAGTCCTCAATCATCAATCCTCAATCCTCAATCCTCAATCCTCAATCCTCAGTCCTCAAACCTCAATCCTGAATCCTCAATCCTGAAACCTCAATCTTCAGCCCTCAGTCCTCTACAATCTGTTGTCAATCCTCAATCCTCAATAGAATATCATCAATTCACAGTTTTCATTACTAAATACTCAATCTGCAATCTTCAAATCTCTATACACAAACATCAATTCTCATCACTCAGCCCTCATCACTCAGTCCCCAATCCTCAATATTCAATCCTCAATCCTCAATCCTCAATCCACAATCCTCAGCCTTCAATCCTCAATACTCAATCTTCAATGCTCATTCCCAATCCTCCATCATCAATTCTCGATCCTCAGTCGTCAACCTTCATTCCTCAATTCTCAATCTTCAATCCTCAGTCCTCAACCCTCATTCTTCAATCCTCAATACCCAATCCTCAATCTTCAATCCTCAATCCTCAATCCTCAATTCTCAATCCTCAATCCTCAGTCCTCAGCCCTCAAACCTCAACCCTCAACCCTCAGCCCTCATCCTCAATCCTCAATCCTCAATCTTCAATCCTCAATACTCAATATTCAATCCTCAATCCTCAGTCCTCAATCTTCAATCCTCAATGCTCTATCCTCAATCCTCAATCCTCAGTCCTCAATCCTCAATCCTCAATCCTCAAACCTCAATCCTCAATCCTCAATCCTCAATCCTCAATCCTCAATCCTCAATCCTCAATCCTCAATCTTCAATCCTCAATCCTGAACACTCGATCCTCAATCCTCCATCCTCAATAAAATATCCCCAATTCTCAGTTTTCAATACTCAATCAGCAACCTTCATACCTCAATCTACAAACAACAATTCTGGACCCACAATCCTCAACCCTCAGTCCACAATCTTCAATCCTCAATCTTCAATACTCAACATTCAATCCTCAATCCTCAATCCCCAATATTCAATGCGCAATCCTCAATGATCAAACCACAATCCTCAACCCGCAGTCCTCAATCCTCGATCCCCAATCCTCAATCCTCAATCCTAAATTCTCAAACCTCAATCCTCAATCCTCAGTACTCAATCTTCAATCCTCAATCCTCAGTCCTCAATCCTCAATCCTCAAGCCTCAATCCTCAATCCTCAGTCCTCAAACCACAGTCCTCAATCATCAATCCTCAATCCTCAATCCTCAATCCTCAATCCTCAGTCCTCAAACCTCAATCCTGAATCCTCAATCCTGAATCCTCAATCTTCAGCCCTCAGTCCTCTACAATCAGTTGTCAATCCTCAATCCTCAATAGAATATCATCAATTCACAGTTTTCATTACTACATACTCAATCTGCAATCTTCAAATCTCTATCCACAAACATCAATTCTCATCACTCAACACTCAACACTCAGTCCCCAATCCTCAATATTCTATCCTAAATCCTCTATCCTCAATCCACAATCCTCAGCATTCAATCCTCAATACTCAATCTTCCATGCTCATTCCACAATCCTCCATGCCCAATTCTCGATCCTCAATCGTCAACATTCATTCCTCAATACTCAACCTTCAATCCTCAATCCTCATCCTTCAATCCTCAATACCCAATCCTCAATCTTCAATCCTCAATCCTCAATCCTCAATTCTCAATCCTCAATCCTCAGTCCTCAGCCCTCAAACCTCAATCCTCAACACTCAGCCCTCAAACCTCAATCCTCACTACTCAATCCTCATTCTTCAATCCTCAATACCGAATCCTCAATCTTCAATCCTCAATACTGAATCTTCAATCCTCAATCCTCAGTCCTCAATCTTCAATTCTCAATGCTCAATCCTCAATCCTCAATCCTCAGTCCTCAATCCTCAATCCTCAATTCTCAAACCTCAATCCTCAATCCTCAATACTCAACATTCAATCCTCAATCCTCAGTCCTCAGCCTTCAATCCTCAATGCTCAATCCTCAATCCTCAATCCTCAGTCCTCAATCCTCAATCCTCAATTCTCAAACCTCAATCCTCAATCCTCAATACTCAACCTTCAATCCTCAATCCTCAGTCCTCAGCCTTCAATCGTCAATGCTCAATCCTCAATCCTCAATCCTCAGTCCTCAATCCTCAATCCTCAATCCTCAAACCTCAATCCTCAATCCTCAAACCTCAATCCTCACTACTCAATCCTCATTCTTCAATCCTCAATACCGAATCCTCAATCTTCAATCCTCAATCCTCAATCCTCAATTCTCAATGCTCAATTTTCAATCATTAATAATCAATCTTCAATCCTCAATCCTCGATCCTCAATCCCCAACCCTCAATCCTCAATGTTCAGTCCTCAATACCGAATCCTCAATCTTCAATCCTCAATCCTCAATCTTCAATCCTCAATCTTAATCACCAATCCTCAATACTCAATCTTCAATCCTCAATCCTCAATCCTCAATCCTCAATCCTCAATCTTCAATTCTCAATCCTCAGTCCTCAAACCACAGTCCTCAATCATCAATCCTCAATCCTCAATCCTCAATCCTCAATCCTCAATACTCAGTCCTCAAACCTCAATCCTCAATACTTAATCTTCAATCCTCAATCCTCAGTCCTCAATCCTCAATCCACAATCCTCAATCCTCAACCCTCAGTCCTCAAACCACAGTCCTCAATCATGAATCCTCAGTTCTCAACCCTTAATCCTCAATCTTCAATCCTCAATCTTCAATACTCAACATTCAATCCTCAATCCTCAATCCCCAATATTCAATGCGCAATCCTCAATTATCAAACCACAATCATCAACCCGCAGTCCTCAATCCTCAATCCCCAATCCTCAATCCTCAATCCTCAATTCTCAAACCTCAATCCTCAATCCTCAATACTCAATCTTCAATCCTCAATCCTCAGTCCTCAGTCTTCAATCCTCAATGCTCAATCCTCAATCCTCAATCCTCAGTCCTCAATCCTCAATCCTCAATCCTCAAACCTCAATCCTCAATCCTCAAACCTCAATCCTCAATCTGCAATCCTCAATACTCAATCTTCAATCCTCAATCCTCAATCCTCAATCCTCAATCCTCAATCCTCAATCCCCAATCTTCAATCCTCAATACTCAATCTGCAATCCTCAATCCTCAGTCCTCACTACTCAATCCTCATTCTTCTATCCTCAATACCGAATCCTCAATCTTCAATCCTCAATCCTCAATCCTCAATCCTCAATCCTCAATTTTCAATCATTAATAATCAATCTTCAATCCTCAATCCTCGATCCTCAAACCCCAACCCTCAATCATCAATGTTAAGTCCTCAATACCGAATCCTCAATCTTCAATCCTCAATCCTCAATCTTGAATCCTCTATCTTAATCACCAATCCTCAATACTCAACATTCAATCCTCAAT
Organism: Calliopsis andreniformis; assembly: GCF_051401765.1. Lineage (NCBI taxonomy): Eukaryota > Metazoa > Arthropoda > Insecta > Hymenoptera > Andrenidae > Calliopsis > Calliopsis andreniformis. The sequence continues at coordinate 4,429,168 of NW_027480440.1, forward strand.
CCTCAATCCTCAATACTCAATCCTCAATCTTCAATACTCAATACTCAATCTTCAATCCTCAATCCTCAATCCTCAATCCTCAATCCTCAATCTTCAATCCTCAATACTCAATCTTCAATCCTCAATCCTCAATCCTCTATCCTCAATCGTCAGTCTTCAATCCTCAGTGCTCAACCTTTAATCCTCAATACTCAATCCTCAATCCTCAATCCTCATCCTTCAATCCTCAATACCCAATCCTCAATCTTCAATCCTCAATCCTCAATCCTCAATCCTCAATCCTCAATCCTCAATACTCAACATTCAATCCTCAATCCTCAATCCTCAATACTCAATCCTCAATCTTCAATACTCAATACTCAATCTTCAATCCTCAATCCTCAATCCTCAATCCTCAATCCTCAATCTTCAATCCTCAATACTCAATCTTCAATCCTCAATCCTCAATCCTCTATCCTCAATCGTCAGTCTTCAATCCTCAGTGCTCAACCTTTAATCCTCAATACTCAATCCTCAATCCTCAATCCTCATCCTTCAATCCTCAATACCCAATCCTCAATCTTCAATCCTCAATCCTCAATCCTCAATCCTCAATCCTCAATCCTCAATACTCAGTCCTCAAACCTCAATCCTCAATACTTAATCTTCAATCCTCAATCCTCAGTCCTCAATCCTCAATCCTCAATCCTCAATCCTCAACCCTCAGTCCTCAAACCACAGTCCTCAATCATGAATCCTCAGTTCTCAACCCTTAATCCTCAATCTTCAATCCTCAATCTTCAATACTCAACATTCAATCCTCAATCCTCAATCCCCAATATTCAATGCGCAATCCTCAATTATCAAACCACAATCATCAACCCGCAGTCCTCAATCCTCAATCCCCAATCCTCAATCCTCAATCCTCAATTCTCAAACCTCAATCCTCAATCCTCAGTACTCAATCTTCAATCCTCAATCCTCAGTCCTCAGTCTTCAATCCTCAATGCTCAATCCTCAATCCTCAATCCTCAGTCCTCAATCCTCAATCCTCAATCCTCAAACCTCAATCCTCAATCCTCAAACCTCAATCCTCAATCTGCAATCCTCAATACTCAATCTTCAATCCTCAATCCTCAATCCTCAATCCTCAATCCTCAATCCTCAATCCCCAATCTTCAATCCTCAATACTCAATCTGCAATCCTCAATCCTCAGTCCTCACTACTCAATCCTCATTCTTCTATCCTCAATACCGAATCCTCAATCTTCAATCCTCAATCCTCAATCCTCAATCCTCAATCCTCAATCCTCAATTCTCAAACCTCAATCCTCAATCCTCAATACTCAACCTTCAATTCTCAATCCTCAGTCCTCAGCCTTCAATCCTCAATGCTCAATCCTCAATCCTCAATCCTCAGTCCTCAATCCTCAATCCTCAATTCTCAAACCTCAATCCTCAATCCTCAATACTCAACCTTCAATCCTCAATCCTCAGTTCTCAGCCTTCAATCCTCAATGCTCAATCCTCAGTCCTCAAACCTCAAACCTGTATCCTCAATCGTGAATCCTCAATCTTCAGTCCTCAGTCCTCAACAATCAGTTGTCAATTCTCAATCCTCAATAGAATATCATCAACTCACAGTTTTCAATACTCAATACTCAATCTGCAATCTTCAAATCTCTATCCACAAACATCAATTCTCATCATTCAACCCTCATCACTCAGTCCCCAATCCCCAATCTTCAATCCTCAATCCTCAATCCTCAATCCTCAATCCTCAGTCCTCGAACCTCAATCCTGAATCGTCAATCCTGAATCCTCTGTCTTCAGACCTCAGACCTCAACAGTCAGACGTCAATCCTCAATCCTCAATAGAATATCATCAATTCACAGTTTTCAATACTCAATACTCAATCTGCAATCTTCAAATCTCTATCCACAAACATCAGGTCTCATCACTGAACCCTCAACACTCAGTCCCCAATCCTCAATCTTCAATCCTCAATCCTCAATCCTCAATCCTCAATCCTCAATCTTCAATCCTCAATACTCAACCTTCAATCCTCAATCCTGAATCCACAATCCTGAATCCTCATTCTTCAATCCACAATACCCAATCCTCAATCTTCAATCCTCAATCCTCAATCCTCAATTCTCAATCCTCAATCCTCAGTCCTCAGTCCTCAAACCTCAATCCTCAACACTCAGCCCTCATCCTCAGTCCTCAATCGACAATCCGCAATCCTCAATCTTCAATCCTCAATCCTCAATCTTCAATGCTCATTCTTCAATCCTCAATCCTCAATTCTCAATCCTCAATCGTCAATCTTCAATCCTCAATACTCAATCTTGAATCCTCAATCCTCAATCCTCAATCCTCAATCCTCAATCCTCAATCCTCAATCCTCAATCTTCAATCCTCAATCCTGAACCCTCGATCCTCAATCCTCCATCCTCAATAAAATATCCCCAATTCTCAGTTTTCAATACTCAATCAGCAACCTTCATACCTCAATCTACAAACAACAATTCTGGACCCTTCAATCCTCAATCCTCGGTCCTCAATCTTCAACCCTCAGTCCTGAATCCTCAGTCCTCAAACCTCTGTCCTCAATCATCAAACCTTAATCCTCAATCCTCAATCGTCAATCCTCAAACCTCAACCATTAGTCCTCAATCCTGAGTCCCAATTACTCAATCCTCAATCTTCAATAGAATATCGTCAATTCTCAGTCATCAATACTGAATCCTCAATCTTCAATCTTCAACTCTCAAACCCCAAATCTCATTCCTCAATTTTCAGTCCTCAATTCTCAATGCTCAATCCTCAATCCTCAGTCCTCAACCATCAATCCTCAATATTCAATCCTCAATCCTCAGTCATCAGTCATCAATCCTCAATCCTCAATCTTCAATCCTAAATCCGAAACCGTCAATCCTCAATCCTCAATCCTGAATTCTCAATCCTCAATAGAATATCCTCAATTCTCTGCTTTCAATAATCAATCCTGAATCTCGAATATTTAAATCTCAATCGTCAAACCTCAGTCATCAAACTTCTATCCTCAATATTCAATGCTCAATACTCAGTTCACAACACTCTATCCTCAATTATCAGTACTCAATCCCCAATTCTCAATCCTGAATCCTCAATCGTCAATCCTCAATCCTCAACCATCAATCCTCAATCCTCAATCCTCAATACTCAATCCTCAACCCTCAGCCCTCAATCTTCAATCCTCACCCTCGATCCTCAATCCTCAATCATCAACACTCAATCCTCAAACGTCAGTCCACAATCTTCAATCCTCAATCCTCAATCCTCAACCCTCAGTCCTCAAACATTAATCCTCAATCGTCAATCCCCTATCCTCAATATTCAATTCTCAAGCCTCAACTCTCAATCCTCAATCCGCAACCATCAATCCTCAATCCTCAATCCTCAGTACTCAAACCTTAATCCTCAATCGTCAATCCTCAATAAAATATCCTCAATCTTCAGTTTTCAATCCGCAAACCTCAATCTTCAAATCTCAGTCAACAAACAACAGGTCTGAACACTCAATCCTCAACACTCGGTCCTGAATCTTCAATCCTCAATCCTCAATCCTCAATCATCATCCTCAATCCTGAACCATCAATCCTCAATCCGCAATCCGCAATCCTCAATCCTCAATCCTCTATCCTCAATCCTCAATCCTCAAACCTCAGTCCTCAAACCTCAGTCCTCAATCCTCAATCCTCAATCCTCAATCCTCAATGCTCAATCCTCAATCCTCAATCTTCGATACTCAATCCGCAATACACAATCCTCAATCCTCAATACTCAGTTCTCAATCCTCAATATTCAGTCCTCAAGCTACAATCCTCAATCCTCAATCCTCAAAACTTAATCCTCAATCCTCAATCTTCAATCCTCAATCCTCAACCCTCAAGCCTCAATCCTCAATGCTCAATCCTCAATCGTCAATCCTCAATCTTCAACCATCAACCCTCAATCCTCAATCCTCAATACTCAATCCTCAATTTACAATAGAATATCGTCAATTCTCAGTTTTCAATACTGAATCCTCGATCTTCATCCTTCAACTCTCAATCCCCAAATCTCAGTAGTCAATGTTCAATCCTCAATCCTCATCCTCAATTGTCAATCCTCAGTCCTCAACGCTCAATCCTCAATATTCAATCCTCAATCTTCATTATTCAATCCTCAATCCTCAATCCTGAATCATCGATGCTCAATCCTCAATCTTCAATCCTCAATCCTCAATAGAATATCCTCAATTCACAGGTTTCAATACTGAATACTCAAGCTGCAATCTTCAAATTTCTATCCACAAAAATCAATTCTCTTTACTCAACCCTCAACACGCAGTCCCCAATCCTCTATCTTCAATCCTCAATCCTCAATTCTCAATCCTCAATCCTCAATCTTCAATCCTCAATCCTCAATATTCAACACACAACCCTCAACCATCTATCCTCAATACTCAACCATCAATCCTCAATTCTCAATACTCAATAGAATATCCTGAATTCGCATGGTTCAATACTCAATCCACATTATTCAATAATCAAATCTCAATCCTCAAACATCAATACTCAACAATCAATCCTCAACACTCTGTCCTCTCTCTTCAATCCACAATCCTATATCCTCAATCCTCAATCCTCAAGCGTCAATGCTCAATCCTCAACCCTCAACCCTCAATCCTCAGTCCTCAAACCTCAATCCCGAATCCTCAATCCTGATTCCTCGATCTTCATCCCTCAGTCATCAACAATCAATTGTCAATCCTCAATCCTCAATAGAACATCCTGAATTCACGGTTTGCAATACTCAATCCCCAATCCTCAATCTTCAAATCTCAATCCACAAACACCAATTCTCATCGCGCAACGCTCAACACTCAGTCCTCAACCTTCAACCCTCAATCCCCAATCCTCATCCTTCAATCCTCAATCCTCAATCCTCATTCTTCAATCCTCAATACCCAATCCTCAATCTTCATTCCTCAATCCTCAATCCTCAATTCTCAATCCTCAATCCTCAGTCCTCAGCCCTCGAACCTCAATCCTCAACCCTCAGCCCTCAGCCCTCAACCTCAATCCTCAATCCTCAATCCTCAATCCTCCATCTTCAATCCTCAATATTCAATCTTCAATAATCAATCCTCAATTCTCAAACCTCAATACTCAATCCTCTACCGTCAAACGTCAGTCCCCAATCCTCAATCTTCAATCCTCAATCCTCAATCCTCAATCCTCAATCCTCAAACTTCAATCCTCAATACTAAATCTTCAACCCTCAATCCTCAATTCTCAATACTCAATCCTCAATCCTCAATCCTCAATCTTCAATCCTCAATACTCAGTCTTCAATCCTCAATCCTCAATTACAAATCCTCAATCCTCATTCTTCAATCCTCAATCCCCAATCCTCAATCTTCAATCCTCATTCTTCAATCCTTAATACCCAATGCTCATCTTCAATCCTCAATCCTCAATCCTGAGTCCTCAACCTTCAGCCCTCAGTCCACAACAATCAGTAGTCAATCCTCAATCCTCAATAGAATATCCTGAATTCTCAGGATTCTATACTCAAACCTCAATCCTCAACCCTCAGCCCTTATTCACAATCCTCAATCCACAATCCTCAACCTCAATCCTCAACCGTCAGTACTCGACCTCAATCTTCAAACCTCAATCCTCAATCCTCCCATCTTCAATCATCAATACTCAATCTTCAATCCTCAATCCTCAATCCTCAATGCTCAATCCTCAATCCGCAGTATTCAACACTCAACCCTCAACCATCAGTCCTCAATACTCAATCATCAATCCTCAATCCTCAATCCTCAATCCTCAATCTTCAATCCTCAATACTTAATCTTCAATCCCCAATCCTCAATCCTCAATCCTCAATCCTCAATCCTCAATCCTCAAACGTCAACCTTCAATCCCCAGTACTCAACCTTCAATCGTCAATCCTCAATCCTCAATCCTTAATCCTCATTCTTCAATCCTCAATACCCAATCCTCAATCTTCAATCCTCAATCATCAATCCTCAATCCACAATCCTCAATCTTCAATCCTCAATCCTCAATCCTCAATCCTCAATCCTCAATCCTCAATAATCAATCTTCAATCCTCAATACTCAATCTTCGATCCTCAATCCTCAATCTTCAATCCTCAATCCTCAATCCTCAATCCTCAATCCTCAATGTTCAATACGCAATACCCAATCCTCAACCTTCAATCCTCAATCCTCAATCCTCAATCCTCAATCCTCAATCCTCAATCTTCAATCCTTAATACTCAATCTTCAATCCTCAATCCTCAATCCTCAATCCTCAATCCTCATTCTTCAATCTTCAACACCCAATCCTCAATCTTCAATCCTCAATCCTCAATCCTCAATTCTCAATCCTCAATCCTTAATCCACAGACCTCAAACATCAATACTCAACCCTCAGTCCTCGTCCTCAATCCACAACCCTCAATCCTCGATCCTCAATCATCAATCATCAATATTCAATCTTCAATCCTCAATCCTCAATCCTCAATACTCAATCCTCAATCCTCAATGTTCAATCCTCAATACCCAATCCTCAATCTTCAATCCTCAATCCTCAATCCTCAATCCTCAATCCTCAATCCTAAAATCCTCAATCCTCAGTCCTTAAACCTCAATCCTGAATCCTCAATCCTGAAACATCAATCTTCAGCCCTGAGTCCGCAACAATCAGTTGTTAATCCTCAATCCTCAATAGAATATCCTCAATTCACAGTTTTCAATACTCAATTCTCAATCTGCAATCTTCAGATCTCAAACGTCATTACTCAACCCTCAGTCCTCGTCCTCAATCCACAATCCTCAATCCTCAATCCTCAATCCTCAATCCTCAGTCCTTAAACCTCAATCCTGAATCCTCAATCCTGAATTCTCAATCTTCAGCCCTGAGTCCGCAACAATCAGTTGTCAATCCTCAATCCTCAATAGAATATCCTCAATTCACAGTTTTCAATACTCAATTCTCAATCTGCAATCTTCAGATCTCTATCCACAAACATCAATTCTCATCACTCAACCCTCAATACTCAGTCCCCAATCCTCAATCCCGAATCCACAATCCTGAATCCTCAATCTTCAATCCTCAATCCCCAGTCCTCAATCTTCAATCCTCAATGCTGAATCCCCAATACTCAATCCTCAGTCCTCAATCCTCAATGCTCAATCCTCAAACCTCAATCCTCAACCCTCAATCCTCAATCCACAATCTTCAATCCTCAATCCTCAATACTCAATCCTCAATCCACATTCTTCAATCCTCATTCTTCAATCCTCAATACCCAATCCTCATCCTTCAATCCTCAATTCTCAATCCTCAGTTAGCAATCCTCAATCCTCAATCCTCAGACCTCAGGCATCAATGCTCAACCCTCAGTCCTAGTCCTCAATCCTCAATCCTCAGTCTTCAATCCTCAATACTCACTCTTCAATCCTCAATCCTCAACACTCAATCCTCAATCCACATTCTTCAATCCTCATCCTTCAATCCTCAATACCCAATCCTCAATCTTCAATCCTCAATCCTCAATCCTCATTTCGCAACCGTCAATCCTCAATTCTCAGACCTCAGGCATCAGTACACAACCCTCAGTCCTAGTCCTCAATCCACAACCCTCAATCCTCAATGCTCAATCCTCAATCCTCAATCCTCAATCCTCAATCCTCAATTCTCAATCTTCAATTCTCAATACTCAATCTTCAATCCTCAATCCTCAGTCCTCAAATCTCAATTCTGAATCCTCAACCCTGAACCCTCAATCTTCAGCCCTCAGTCCTCAACAATCAGTTGTCAATCCTCAATCCTCAATAGAATGTACTCAGTGCACAGTTTTCAATACACAATACTCAGTCTGCATTCTTCAAATCTCTATCCACAAACATCAATACTCATAACTCAACCCTCAACACTCAGCCCTTATTCACAATCCTCAATCCACAATCCTCAAACCTCAATCCTCAACCGTCAGTACTCGACCTCAATCTTCAAACCTCAATCCTCAATCCTCCCATCTTCAATCATCAATACTCAATCTTCAATCCTCAATCCTCAATCCTCAATGCTCAATCCTCAATCCGCAGTATTCAACACTCAACCCTCAACCATCAGTCCTCAATACTCAATCATCAATCCTCAATCCTCAATCCTCAATCCTCAATCTTCAATCCTCAATACTTAATCTTCAATCCCCAATCCTCAATCCTCAATCCTCAATCCTCAATCCTCAATCCTCAAACGTCAACCTTCAATCCCCAGTACTCAACCTTCAATCGTCAATCCTCAATCCTCAATCCTTAATCCTCATTCTTCAATCCTCAATACCCAATCCTCAATCTTCAATCCTCAATCATCAATCCTCAATCCACAATCCTCAATCTTCAATTCTCAATCCTCAATCCTCAATCCTCAATCCTCAATCCTCAATAATCAATCTTCAATCCTCAATACTCAATCTTCGATCCTCAATCCTCAATCTTCAATCCTCAATCCTCAATCCTCAATCCTCAATCCTCAATGTTCAATACGCAATACCCAATCCTCAACCTTCAATCCTCAATCCTCAATCCTCAATCCTCAATCCTCAATCCTCAATCTTCAATCCTTAATACTCAATCTTCAATCCTCAATCCTCAATCCTCAATCCTCAATCCTCATTCTTCAATCTTCAACACCCAATCCTCAATCTTCAATCCTCAATCCTCAATCCTCAATTCTCAATCCTCAATCCTTAATCCACAGACCTCAAACATCAATACTCAACCCTCAGTCCTCGTCCTCAATCCACAACCCTCAATCCTCGATCCTCAATCATCAATCATCAATATTCAATCTTCAATCCTCAATCCTCAATCCTCAATACTCAACCCTCAATCCTCAATGTTCAATCCTCAATACCCAATCCTCAATCTTCAATCCTCAATCCTCAATCCTCAATCCTCAATCCTCAATCCTAAAATCCTCAATCCTCAGTCCTTAAACCTCAATCCTGAATCCTCAATCCTGAAACATCAATCTTCAGCCCTGAGTCCGCAACAATCAGTTGTTAATCCTCAATCCTCAATAGAATATCCTCAATTCACAGTTTTCAATACTCAATTCTCAATCTGCAATCTTCAGATCTCAAACGTCATTACTCAACCCTCAGTCCTCGTCCTCAATCCACAATCCTCAATCCTCAATCCTCAATCCTCAATCCTCAGTCCTTAAACCTCAATCCTGAATCCTCAATCCTGAATTCTCAATCTTCAGCCCTGAGTCCGCAACAATCAGTTGTCAATCCTCAATCCTCAATAGAATATCCTCAATTCACAGTTTTCAATACTCAATTCTCAATCTGCAATCTTCAGATCTCTATCCACAAACATCAATTCTCATCACTCAACCCTCAATACTCAGTCCCCAATCCTCAATCCCGAATCCACAATCCTGAATCCTCAATCTTCAATCCTCAATCCCCAGTCCTCAATCTTCAATCCTCAATGCTGAATCCCCAATACTCAATCCTCAGTCCTCAATCCTCAATGCTCAATCCTCAAACCTCAATCCTCAACCCTCAATCCTCAATCCACAATCTTCAATCCTCAATCCTCAATACTCAATCCTCAATCCACATTCTTCAATCCTCATTCTTCAATCCTCAATACCCAATCCTCATCCTTCAATCCTCAATTCTCAATCCTCAGTTAGCAATCCTCAATCCTCAATCCTCAGACCTCAGGCATCAATGCTCAACCCTCAGTCCTAGTCCTCAATCCTCAATCCTCAGTCTTCAATCCTCAATACTCACTCTTCAATCCTCAATCCTCAATACTCAATCCTCAATCCACATTCTTCAATCCTCATCCTTCAATCCTCAATACCCAATCCTCAATCTTCAATCCTCAATCCTCAATCCTCATTTCGCAACCGTCAATCCTCAATTCTCAGACCTCAGGCATCAGTACACAACCCTCAGTCCTAGTCCTCAATCCACAACCCTCAATCCTCAATCCTCAATCCTCAATCCTCAATCCTCAATCCTCAATCCTCAATTCTCAATCTTCAATTCTCAATACTCAATCTTCAATCCTCAATCCTCAGTCCTCAAATCTCAATTCTGAATCCTCAACCCTGAACCCTCAATCTTCAGCCCTCAGTCCTCAACAATCAGTTGTCAATCCTCAATCCTCAATAGAATGTACTCAGTGCACAGTTTTCAATACACAATACTCAGTCTGCATTCTTCAAATCTCTATCCACAAACATCAATACTCATAACTCAACCCTCAACACTCAGTCCTCAATGTTCAATCCTCAATAGAATGTACTCAGTGCACAGTTTTCAATACACAATACTCAGCCTGCATTCTTCAAATCTCTATCCACAAACATCAATACTCATAACTCAACACTCAGTCCTCAATGTTCAATCCTCAATATTCAACACACAACCGACAACCATCAATCCTCAATTCTCAACCATCAATCCTCAATTCTCAATACTCAATAGAATGTCCTGAATTCTCATGGTTCAATACTCAATCCACAAAATTCAATAATCAAATCTCAATCCTCAAACATCAATTCTCAACACTCAATCCTCAGTACTCAGTCCTCTCTCTTCAATCCTTCATCCTCAATCCTCAATCCTCAAGCGTCAATCCTCAAACCTGAATCTTCAATCCTCAATCCTCAGTCCTCAAACCTCAATTCTGAATCCTCAATCCTGAATCCTCGATCTTCAGCCCTCAGTCCTCAACAATCAGTTGTCATTCCTCAATCCTCAATAGAATATCCTCAATTCACAACTTTCAATACTCAATACTCAATCTGCAATCTTCCAACCTGTATCCACAAACATCAACTCTCATCACTCAACCCTCAACAATCAGTCCTCAATGTTCAATCCTCAATCCTCAATTCTCAATCTTCAATCCTCCATACTGAATCGTCAATTCTCAACGCTCAATCGTCAATCCTCAATCCTCAATCCTCAATCTTCAATCCTCAGTCCCCAATCCTCAATCTTCAATCCTCAATCCTCAATCCTCAATTATCAATTCTCAATCCTCGATCTTCAATTCTCAATACTCAATCTTCAATCCTCAATCCTCAATCCTCAATCCTCAATCCTCAATCCTCAATCATCAATCCTCAATTCTCAATCCTCGATCGTCAATCTTCAATCCTCAATACTCAATCTTCAATCCTCAATCCTCAATACTCAATCCTCAATCCACATTCTTCAATCCTCAACCTTCAATCCTCAATACACAATTTTCAATCCTCAATCCTCAATCCTCAATCCTCAATCCTCAATCCTCAATCATCAATCCTCAATTCTCAATCCTCGATCGTCAATCTTCAATCCTCAATCCTCAATCCTCAATCCTCAATACTCAACCATCAATCCTCAATTCTCAATACTCAATAGAATATCCTGAATTCTCAGGATTCTATACTCAAACCTCAATCCTCAACCCTCAGCCCTCATTCTCAATCCTCAATCCACAATCCTCAAACCTCAATCCTCAACCGTCAGTCCTCGTCCTCAATCCTCAACCCTCAATCCTCAATCTTCCCATCTTCAATCATCAATACTCAATCTTCAATCCTCAGTCCTCAATCCTCAATGCTCAGTCCTCAATCCAGAATCCTCAATCCTGAATCCTCAAGCTTCAGCCCTCAGTCCTCAACAATCAGTTGTCAATCCTCAATCCTCAATAGAATATCATCAATTCACAGATTGCAATACTCAATACTCAATCTGCAATCTTCAAATCTCTATCCACAAACATCAATTCTCATCACTCAACCCTCAACACTCAGTCCCCAATCCTCAATATTGAATCCTCAATCCTCAATCCTCAATCCACAATCCTCAACCTTCAATCCTCAATACTCAATCTTCAATCCTCAATCTTCAATCCGCAATCCTGAATTCTGAATCCTCGATCGTCAATCTTCAATCCTCATTACTCAATCTTCAATCCTCAATCCTCAATCCTCAATCCTCAATCCTCATTCTTCAATCCTCAATACCCAATCCTCAATCTTCAACCCTCAATCGTCAATCCTCAATTCTCAATCATCAATCCTCAGTCCTCAGTCCTCAAACCTCAATCCTCAACCCTCAGCCCTCATCCTCAATCCTCAATCCTCAATCCTCAATTCTCAATCTTCAATTCTCAATACTCAATCTTCAATCCTCCATCCTCAGTCCTCAAATCTCAATTCTGAATCCTCAACCCTGAACCCTCAATCTTCAGCCCTCAGTCCTCAACAATCAGTTGTCAATCCTCAATCCTCAATAGAATGTACTCAGTGCACAGTTTTCAATACACAATACTCAGTCTGCATTCTTCAAATCGCTATCCACAAACATCAATTCTCATAACTCAACACTCAACACTCAGTCCTCAATGTTCAATCCTCAATATTCAACACACAACCGACAACCATCAATCCTCAATTCTCAACCATCAATCCTCAATTCTCAATACTCAATAGAATGTCCTGAATTCTCATGGTTCAATACTCAATCCACAAAATTCAATAATCAAATCTCAATCCTCAAACATCAATTCTCAACACTCAATCCTCAGTACTCAGTCCTCTCTCTTCAATCCTTCATCCTCAATCCTCAATACTCAAGCGTCAATCCTCAAACCTCTATCTTCAATCCTCAATCCTCAGTCCTCAAACCTCAATTCTGAATCCTCAATCCTGAATCCTCGATCTTCAGCCCTCAGTCCTCAACAATCAGTTGTCATTCCTCAATCCTCAATAGAATATCCTCAATTCACAGCTTTCAATACTCAATACTCAATCTGCAATCTTCCAACCTGTATCCACAAACATCAACTCTCATCACTCAACCCTCAACACTCAGTCCTCAATGTTCAATCCTCAATCCTCAATTCTCAATCTTCAATCCTCCATACTGAATCTTCAATCCTCAACGCTCAATCGTCAATCCTCAATCCTCAATCCTCAATCTTCAATCCTCAGTCCCCAATCCTCAATCTTCAATCCTCAATCCTCAGTCCTCAATTATCAATTCTGAATCCTCAATCTTCAATCCTCAATACTCAATCTTCAATCCTCAATCCTCAATCCTCAATCCTCAATCCTCAATCCTCAATCATCAATCCTCAATTCTCAATCCTCGATCGTCAATCTTCAATACTCAATACTCAATCTTCAATCCTCAATCCTCAATACTCAATCCTCAATCCTCAATCTTCAATCCTCATTCTTCAATCGTCAATACCCAATGCTCAATCTTCAATCCTCAATCCTCAATCCTGAGTCCTCAATCCTCAATCCTCAATCCTCAATCCTCAGTCCTCAAACCTCAATCCTGAATCCTCAATCCTGAAACCTCAATCTTCAGCCCTGAGTCCGCAACAATCAGTTGTTAATCCTCAATCCTCAATAGAATATCCTCAATTCACAGTTTTCAATACTCAATTCTCAATCTGCAATCTTCAGATCTCAAACGTCATTACTCAACCGTCAGTCCTCGTCCTCAATCCACAATCCTCAATCCTCAATCCTCAATCCTCAATCCTCAGTCCTTAAACCTCAATCCTGAATCCTCAATCCTGAATTCTCAATCTTCAGCCCTGAGTCCGCAACAATCAGTTGTCAATCCTCAATCCTCAATAGAATATCCTCAATTCACAGTTTTCAATACTCAATTCTCAATCTGCAATCTTCAGATCTCTATCCACAAACATCAATTCTCATCACTCAACCCTCAATACTCAGTCCCCAATCCTCAATCCCGAATCCACAATCCTGAATCCTCAATCTTCAATCCTCAATCCCCAGTCCTCAATCTTCAATCCTCAATGCTGAATCCCCAATACTCAATCCTCAGTCCTCAATCCTCAATGCTCAATCCTCAAACCTCAATACTCAACCCTCAATCCTCAATCCACAATCTTCAATCCTCAATCCTCAATACTCAATCCTCAATCCACATTCTTCAATCCTCATTCTTCAATCCTCAATACCCAATCCTCAACCTTCAATCCTCAATTCTCAATCCTCAGTTAGCAATCCTCAATCCTCAATCCTCAGACCTCAGGCATCAATGCTCAACCCTCAGTCCTAGTCCTCAATCCTCAATCCTCAGTCTTCAATCCTCAACACTCACTCTTCAATCCTCAATCCTCAATACTCAATCCTCAATCCACATTCTTCAATCCTCATTCTTCAATCCTCAATACCCAATCCTCAATCTTCAATCCTCAATCCTCAATCCTCATTTCGCAACCGTCAATCCTCAATTCTCAGACCTCAGGCATCAGTACACAACCCTCAGTCCTAGTCCTCAATCCACAACCCTCAATCCTCAATCCTCAACCTTCAATCCTCAATACTCAATCCTCAATCCTCAATCCTCAATCCTCAATTCTCAATCCTCAGTCCTCAAATCTCAATTCTGAATCCTCAACCCTGAACCCTCAATCTTCAGCCCTCAGTCCTCAACAATCAGTTGTCAATCCTCAATCCTCAATAGAATGTACTCAGTGCACAGTTTTCAATACACAATACTCAGTCTGCATTCTTCAAATCTCTATCCACAAACATCAATACTCATAACTCAACCCTCAACACTCAGTCCTCAATGTTCAATCCTCAATAGAATGTACTCAGTGCACAGTTTTCAATACACAATACTCAGCCTGCATTCTTCAAATCTCTATCCACAAACATCAATACTCATAACTCAACACTCAGTCCTCAATGTTCAATCCTCAATATTCAACACACAACCGACAACCATCAATCCTCAATTCTCAACCATCTATCCTCAATTCTCAATACTCAATAGAATGTCCTGAATTCTCATGGTTCAATACTCAATCCACAAAATTCAATAATCAAATCTCAATCCTCAAACATCAATTCTCAACACTCAATCCTCAGTACTCAGTCCTCTCTCTTCAATCCTTCATCCTCAATCCTCAATCCTCAAGCGTCAATCCTCAAACCTGAATATTCAATCCTCAATCCTCAGTCCTCAAACCTCAATTCTGAATCCTCAATCCTGAGTCCTCGATCTTCAGCCCTCAGTCCTCAACAATCAGTTGTCATTCCTCAATCCTCAATAGAATATCCTCAATTCACAACTTTCAATACTCAATACTCAATCTGCAATCTTCCAACCTGTATCCACAAACATCAACTCTCATCACTCAACCATCAACAATCAGTCCTCAATGTTCAATCCTCAATCCTCAATTCTCAATCTTCAATCCTCCATACTGAATCGTCAATTCTCAACGCTCAATCGTCAATCCTCAATCCTCAATCCTCAATCTTCAATCCTCAGTCCCCAATCCTCAATCTTCAATCCTCAATCCTCAATCCTCAATTATCAATTCTCAATCCTCAATCTTCAATTCTCAATACTCAATCTTCAATCCTCAATCCTCAATCCTCAATCCTCAATCCTCAATCCTCAATCATCAATCCTCAATTCTCAATCCTCGATCGTCAATCTTCAATCCTCAATACTCAATCTTCAATCCTCAATCCTCAATACTCAATCCTCAATCCACATTCTTCAATCCTCATTCTTCAATCCTCAATACCCAATCCTCAATCTTCAATCCTCAATCCTCAATCCTCAGTTAGCAATCCTCAATCCTCAATCCTCAGACCTCAGGCATCAATGCTCAACCCTCAGTCCTTGTCCTCAATCCACAACCCTCAATCCGCAATCCTCAACCTTCAATCATAAATATTCAATCTTCAATACTCAATACTCAATCCTCAATCCTCAATCCTCAATCCTCAATCTTCAATCCTCAATCCTCAATCCTCAATCCTCAATCCTCAACCTTCAATCCTCAACACTCAATCTTCAATCCTCAATCCTCAATCCTGAATCCTCAATCCTCAATCCTCAATCCTCAACCCTCAATCCTCAATATTCAATCCTCAATCTTCAATCCTCAATCCTCAATCCTCAATCCTCAATCGTCAATCCTCAGTCATCTATCCTCAATCTTCAGTACTCAATCCTCAATCCTCAATCCTCAATCCTCAATACTCAACCATCAATCCTCAATTCTCAATACTCAATAGAATATCCTGAATTCTCAGGATTCTTTACTCATACCTCAATCCTCAACCCTCAGCCCTCATTCTCAATCCTCAATCCACAATCCTCAAACCTCAATCCTCAACCGTCAGTCCTCGTCCTCAATCCTCAACCCTCAATCGTCAATCTTCAATCCTCAATACTCAATCTTCAATCCTCAACCCTCAATACTCAATCCTCAATCCACATTCTTCAATCCTCATTCTTCAATCCTCAATACCCAATTCTCAATCTTCAATCCTCAATCCTCAATCCTCAGTTAGCAATCCTCAATCCTCAATCCTCAGACCTCAGGCATCAATGCTCAACCCTCAGTCCTCGTCCTCAATCCACAACCCTCAATCCTCAATCCTCAATCTTCAATCATAAATATTCAATCTTCAATACTCGATACTCAATCCTCAATCCTCAATCCTCAATCCTCAATCTTCAATCCTCAATCCTCAATCCTCAATCCTCAATCCTCAACCTTCAGTCCTCAACACTCAATCTTCAATCCTCAATCCTCAATCCTCAATCCTCAATCCTCAATCCTCAATCCTCAACCCTCAATCCTCAATATTCAATCCTCAATACTCAATCTTCAATCCCGAATCCTCAATCCTCAACCCTCAGACCTCATCGTCAATCCTCAATTCTCAATCCTCAATCCCCAATCTTCAGTCCTCAGTACTTAATCTTCAATCCTCAACCCTCAGTCCTCAAACCACAATCCTGAATCCTCAATACTCAATCTTCAATCCTCAACCTTCAATCCTCAATACTCAATCTTCAATCCTCTATCCTCAATCCTCAATCCTCAATCCTCAATCTTCAATCCTCAATACTCAATCTTCAATCCTCAATCCTCAATACTCAATCTTCAATCCTCAATCCTCAATCCTCAATCCTCAATCCTCAATCCTCAATCCTCAATCGTCAATCTTCAATCCTCAATACTCAATCTTCAATCCTCAATCCTCAATCCTCAATCCTCAATCCTCATTCTTCAATCCTCAGTACCCAATCCTCAATCTTCAATCCTCAACCCTCAACCCTCAATCCTCAAGCGTCAATCCTCAATCCTCTATCCACAACCCTCAACCCTCAGTCCTCAAACCTCAATACCGAATCCTCAATCCTGAATCCTCAATCTTCAGCCCTCAGTCCTCAACAATCAATCGTCAATCCTCGATCCTCAACAGAATATCGTCAATTCACATTTTTCAATACACAATCCCCATTCTTCAATCTTCAAATCTCAATCCACAAACACCAATTCTCGTCTCTCAACCCTCAACACTCAGTCCTCAATCTTCAATACTCAATCCTCAATCCTCAAACTTCAATCCTCAATACTCAATCTTCAATCCTCAATCCCCAGTCCTCAATCTTCAATCCTCAATGCTGAATCCCCAATACTCAATCCTCAGTCCTCAATCCTCAATGCTCAATCCTCAAACCTCAATACTCAACCCTCAATCCTCAATCCACAATCTTCAATCCTCAATCCTCAATACTCAATCCTCAATCCACATTCTTCAATCCTCATTCTTCAATCCTCAATACCCAATCCTCAACCTTCAATCCTCAATTCTCAATCCTCAGTTAGCAATCCTCAATCCTCAATCCTCAGACCTCAGGCATCAATGCTCAACCCTCAGTCCTAGTCCTCAATCCTCAATCCTCAGTCTTCAATCCTCAATACTCACTCTTCAATCCTCAATCCTCAATACTCAATCCTCAATCCACATTCTTCAATCCTCATTCTTCAATCCTCAATACCCAATCCTCAATCTTCAATCCTCAATCCTCAATCCTCATTTCGCAACCGTCAATCCTCAATTCTCAGACCTCAGGCATCAGTACACAACCCTCAGTCCTAGTCCTCAATCCACAACCCTCAATCCTCAATCCTCAACCTTCAATCCTCAATACTCAATCTTCAATCCTCAATCCTCAATCCTCAATCCTCAATCCTCAATCCTCAATCCTCAATCCTCAATCCTCAATCCTCAATCCTCAATCCTCAATTCTCAATCTTCAATTCTCAATACTCAATCTTCAATCCTCAATCCTCAGTCCTCAAATCTCAATTCTGAATCCTCAACCCTGAACCCTCGATCTTCAGCCCTCAGTCCTCAACAATCAGTTGTCATTCCTCAATCCTCAATAGAATATCCTCAATTCACAACTTTCAATACTCAATACTCAATCTGCAATCTTCCAACCTGTATCCACAAACATCAACTCTCATCACTCAACCCTCAACAATCAGTCCTCAATGTTCAATCCTCAATCCTCAATTCTCAATCTTCAATCCTCCATACTGAATCGTCAATTCTCAACGCTCAATCGTCAATCCTCAATCCTCAATCCTCAATCTTCAATCCTCAGTCCCCAATCCTCAATCTTCAATCCTCAATCCTCAATCCTCAATTATCAATTCTCAATCCTCAATCTTCAATTCTCAATACTCAATCTTCAATCCTCAATCCTCAATCCTCAATCCTCAATCCTCAATCCTCAATCTTCAATCCTCAATCCTCAATCCTCAATCCTCAATCCTCAATCCTCAATCCTCAATCGTCAATCTTCAATCCTCAATACTCAATCTTCAATCCTCAATCCTCAATCCTCAATCCTCAATCCTCATTCTTCAATCATCAGTACCCAATCCTCAATCTTCAATCCTCAACCCTCAACCCTCAATCCTCAAGCGTCAATCCTCAATCCTCTATCCACAACCCTCAACCCTCAGTCCTCAAACCTCAATACCGAATCCTCAATCCTGAATCCTCAATCTTCAGCCCTCAGTCCTCAACAATCAATCGTCAATCCTCGATCCTCAACAGAATATCGTCAATTCACATTTTTCAATACACAATCCCCATTCTTCAATCTTCAAATCTCAATCCACAAACACCAATTCTCGTCTCTCAACCCTCAACACTCAGTCCTCAATCTTCAATACTCAATCCTCAATCCTCAAACTTCAATCCTCAATACTCAATCTTCAATCCTCAATCCCCAGTCCTCAATCTTCAATCCTCAATGCTGAATCCCCAATACTCAATCCTCAGTCCTCAATCCTCAATGCTCAATCCTCAAACCTCAATACTCAACCCTCAATCCTCAATCCACAATCTTCAATCCTCAATCCTCAATACTCAATCCTCAATCCACATTCTTCAATCCTCATTCTTCAATCCTCAATACCCAATCCTCAACCTTCAATCCTCAATTCTCAATCCTCAGTTAGCAATCCTCAATCCTCAATCCTCAGACCTCAGGCATCAATGCTCAACCCTCAGTCCTAGTCCTCAATCCTCAATCCTCAGTCTTCAATCCTCAATACTCACTCTTCAATCCTCAATCCTCAATACTCAATCCTCAATCCACATTCTTCAATCCTCATTCTTCAATCCTCAATACCCAATCCTCAATCTTCAATCCTCAATCCTCAATCCTCATTTCGCAACCGTCAATCCTCAATTCTCAGACCTCAGGCATCAGTACACAACCCTCAGTCCTAGTCCTCAATCCACAACCCTCAATCCTCAATCCTCAACCTTCAATCCTCAATACTCAATCTTCAATCCTCAATCCTCAATCCTCAATCCTCAATCCTCAATCCTCAATCCTCAATCCTCAATCCTCAATCCTCAATCCTCAATCCTCAATTCTCAATCTTCAATTCTCAATACTCAATCTTCAATCCTCAATCCTCAGTCCTCAAATCTCAATTCTGAATCCTCAACCCTGAACCCTCGATCTTCAGCCCTCAGTCCTCAACAATCAGTTGTCATTCCTCAATCCTCAATAGAATATCCTCAATTCACAACTTTCAATACTCAATACTCAATCTGCAATCTTCCAACCTGTATCCACAAACATCAACTCTCATCACTCAACCCTCAACAATCAGTCCTCAATGTTCAATCCTCAATCCTCAATTCTCAATCTTCAATCCTCCATACTGAATCGTCAATTCTCAACGCTCAATCGTCAATCCTCAATCCTCAATCCTCAATCTTCAATCCTCAGTCCCCAATCCTCAATCTTCAATCCTCAATCCTCAATCCTCAATTATCAATTCTCAATCCTCAATCTTCAATTCTCAATACTCAATCTTCAATCCTCAATCCTCAATCCTCAATCCTCAATCCTCAATCCTCAATCCTCAATCTTCAATCCTCAATCCTCAATCCTCAATCCTCAATCCTCAATCCTCAATCCTCAATCGTCAATCTTCAATCCTCAATACTCAATCTTCAATCCTCAATCCTCAATCCTCAATCCTCAATCCTCATTCTTCAATCATCAGTACCCAATCCTCAATCTTCAATCCTCAACCCTCAACCCTCAATCCTCAAGCGTCAATCCTCAATCCTCTATCCACAACCCTCAACCCTCAGTCCTCAAACCTCAATACCGAATCCTCAATCCTGAATCCTCAATCTTCAGCCCTCAGTCCTCAACAATCAATCGTCAATCCTCGATCCTCAACAGAATATCGTCAATTCACATTTTTCAATACACAATCCCCATTCTTCAATCTTCAAATCTCAATCCACAAACACCAATTCTCGTCTCTCAACCCTCAACACTCAGTCCTCAATCTTCAATACTCAATCCTCAATCCTCAAACTTCAATCCTCAATACTCAATCTTCAATCCTCAATCCCCAGTCCTCAATCCTCAATCCTCAATGCTGAATCCCCAATACTCAATCCTCAGTCCTCAATCCTCAATGCTCAATCCTCAAACCTCAATACTCAACCCTCAATCCTCAATCCACAATCTTCAATCCTCAATCCTCAATACTCAATCCTCAATCCACATTCTTCAATCCTCATTCTTCAATCCTCAATACCCAATCCTCAACCTTCAATCCTCAATTCTCAATCCTCAGTTAGCAATCCTCAATCCTCAATCCTCAGACCTCAGGCATCAATGCTCAACCCTCAGTCCTAGTCCTCAATCCTCAATCCTCAGTCTTCAATCCTCAATACTCACTCTTCAATCCTCAATCCTCAATACTCAATCCTCAATCCACATTCTTCAATCCTCATTCTTCAATCCTCAATACCCAATCCTCAATCTTCAATCCTCAATCCTCAATCCTCATTTCGCAACCGTCAATCCTCAATTCTCAGACCTCAGGCATCAGTACACAACCCTCAGTCCTAGTCCTCAATCCACAACCCTCAATCCTCAATCCTCAACCTTCAATCCTCAATACTCAAT
Organism: Calliopsis andreniformis; assembly: GCF_051401765.1. Classification (NCBI taxonomy): domain Eukaryota; kingdom Metazoa; phylum Arthropoda; class Insecta; order Hymenoptera; family Andrenidae; genus Calliopsis; species Calliopsis andreniformis. The sequence goes on from NW_027480440.1 coordinate 4,450,551, forward strand.
CTTCAATCCTCAATCCTCAATCCTCAATCCTCAATCCTCAATCCTCAATCCTCAATCCTCAATCCTCAATCCTCAATCCTCAATCCTCAATTCTCAATCTTCAATTCTCAATACTCAATCTTCAATCCTCAATCCTCAGTCCTCAAATCTCAATTCTGAATCCTCAACCCTGAACCCTCGATCTTCAGCCCTCAGTCCTCAACAATCAGTTGTCATTCCTCAATCCTCAATAGAATATCCTCAATTCACAACTTTCAATACTCAATACTCAATCTGCAATCTTCCAACCTGTATCCACAAACATCAACTCTCATCACTCAACCCTCAACAATCAGTCCTCAATGTTCAATCCTCAATCCTCAATTCTCAATCTTCAATCCTCCATACTGAATCGTCAATTCTCAACGCTCAATCGTCAATCCTCAATCCTCAATCCTCAATCTTCAATCCTCAGTCCCCAATCCTCAATCTTCAATCCTCAATCCTCAATCCTCAATTATCAATTCTCAATCCTCAATCTTCAATTCTCAATACTCAATCTTCAATCCTCAATCCTCAATCCTCAATCCTCAATCCTCAATCCTCAATCATCAATCCTCAATTCTCAATCCTCGATCGTCAATCTTCAATCCTCAATACTCAATCTTCAATCCTCAATCCTCAATACTCAATCTTCAACCCTCAATCCTCAATCCTCAATACTCAATCCTCAATCCTCAATCCTCAATCTTCAATCCTCAATACTCAGTCTTCAATCCTCAATCCTCAATTACAAATCCTCAATCCTCATTCTTCAATCCTCAATCCCCAATCCTCAATCTTCAATCCTCATTCTTCAATCCTCAATACCCAATGCTCAACCTTCAATCCTCAATCCTCAATCCTGAGTCCTCAACCTTCAGCCCTCAGTCCACAACAATCAGTAGTCAATCCTCAATCCTCAATAGAATATCCTGAATTCTCAGGATTCTATACTCAAACCTCAATCCTCAACCCTCAGCCCTTATTCACAATCCTCAATCCACAATCCTCAAACCTCAATCCTCAACCGTCAGTACTCGACCTCAATCTTCAAACCTCAATCCTCAATCCTTCCATCTTCAATCATCAATACTCAATCTTCAATCCGCAATCCTCAATCCTCAATGCTCAATCCTCAATCCGCAGTATTCAACACTCAACCCTCAACCATCAGTCCTCAATACTCAATCATCAATCCTCAATCCTCAATCCTCAATCCTCAATCTTCAATCCTCAATACTCAATCTTCAATCCCCAATCCTCAATCCTCAATCCTCAATCCTCAATCCTCAATCCTCAAACGTCAACCTTCAATCCCCAGTACTCAACCTTCAATCGTCAATCCTCAATCCTCAATCCTTAATCCTCATTCCTCAATCCTCAATACCCAATCCTCAATCTTCAATCCTCAATCATCAATCCTCAATCCACAATCCTCAATCTTCAATCCTCAATCCTCAATCCTCAATCCTCAATCCTCAATCCTCAATAATCAATCTTCAATCCTCAATACTCAATCTTCGATCCTCAATCCTCAATCTTCAATCCCCAATCCTCAATCCTCAATCCTCAATCCTCAATGTTCAATACGCAATACCCAATCCTCAACCTTCAATCCTCAATCCTCAATCCTCAATCCTCAATCCTCAATCCTCAATCTTCAATCCTTAATACTCAATCTTCAATCCTCAATCCTCAATCCTCAATCCTCAATCCTCATTCTTCAATCTTCAACACCCAATCCTCAATCTTCAATCCTCAATCCTCAATCCTCAATTCTCAATCCTCAATCCTTAATCCACAGACCTCAAACATCAATACTCAACCCTCAGTCCTCGTCCTCAATCCACAACCCTCAATCCTCGATCCTCAATCATCAATCATCAATATTCAATCTTCAATCCTCAATCCTCAATCCTCAATACTCAATCCTCAATCCTCAATGTTCAATCCTCAATACCCAATCCTCAATCTTCAATCCTCAATCCTCAATCCTCAATCCTCAATCCTCAATCCTCAATCCTCAATCCTCAGTCCTCAAACCTCAATCCTGAATCCTCAATCCTGAAACCTCAATCTTCAGCCCTGAGTCCGCAACAATCAGTCGTTAATCCTCAATCCTCAATAGAATATCCTCAATTCACAGTTTTCAATACTCAATTCTCAATCTGCAATCTTCAGATCTCAAACGTCATTACTCAACCGTCAGTCCTCGTCCTCAATCCACAATCCTCAATCCTCAATCCTCAATCCTCAATCCTCAGTCCTTAAACCTCAATCCTGAATCCTCAATCCTGAATTCTCAATCTTCAGCCCTGAGTCCGCAACAATCAGTTGTCAATCCTCTATCCTCAATAGAATATCCTCAATTCACAGTTTTCAATACTCAATTCTCAATCTGCAATCTTCAGATCTCTATCCACAAACATCAATTCTCATCACTCAACCCTCAATACTCAGTCCCCAATCCTCAATCCCGAATCCACAATCCTGAATCCTCAATCTTCAATCCTCAATCCCCAGTCCTCAATCTTCAATCCTCAATGCTGAATCCCCAATACTCAATCCTCAGTCCTCAATCCTCAATGCTCAATCCTCAAACCTCAATACTCAACCCTCAATCCTCAATCCACAATCTTCAATCCTCAATCCTCAATACTCAATCCTCAATCCACATTCTTCAATCCTCATTCTTCAATCCTCAATACCCAATCCTCAACCTTCAATCCTCAATTCTCAATCCTCAGTTAGCAATCCTCAATCCTCAATCCTCAGACCTCAGGCATCAATGCTCAACCCTCAGTCCTAGTCCTCAATCCTCAATCCTCAGTCTTCAATCCTCAATACTCACTCTTCAATCCTCAATCCTCAATACTCAATCCTCAATCCACATTCTTCAATCCTCATTCTTCAATCCTCAATACCCAATCCTCAATCTTCAATCCTCAATCCTCAATCCTCATTTCGCAACCGTCAATCCTCAATTCTCAGACCTCAGGCATCAGTACACAACCCTCAGTCCTAGTCCTCAATCCACAACCCTCAATCCTCAATCCTCAACCTTCAATCCTCAATACTCAATCTTCAATCCTCAATCCTCAATCCTCAATCCTCAATCCTCAATCCTCAATCCTCAATCCTCAATCCTCAATCCTCAATCCTCAATCCTCAATCCTCAATTCTCAATCTTCAATTCTCAATACTCAATCTTCAATCCTCAATCCTCAGTCCTCAAATCTCAATTCTGAATCCTCAACCCTGAACCCTCAATCTTCAGCCCTCAGTCCTCAACAATCAGTTGTCAATCCTCAATCCTCAATAGAATGTACTCAGTGCACAGTTTTCAATACACAATACTCAGTCTGCATTCTTCAAATCTCTATCCACAAACATCAATACTCATAACTCAACCCTCAACACTCAGTCCTCAATGTTCAATCCTCAATAGAATGTACTCAGTGCACAGTTTTCAATACACAATACTCAGCCTGCATTCTTCAAATCTCTATCCACAAACATCAATACTCATAACTCAACACTCAGTCCTCAATGTTCAATCCTCAATATTCAACACACAACCGACAACCATCAATCCTCAATTCTCAACCATCTATCCTCAATTCTCAATACTCAATAGAATGTCCTGAATTGTCATGGTTCAATACTCAATCCACAAAATTCAATAATCAAATCTCAATCCTCAAACATCAATTCTCAACACTCAATCCTCAGTACTCAGTCCTCTCTCTTCAATCCTTCATCCTCAATCCTCAATCCTCAAGCGTCAATCCTCAAACCTGAATATTCAATCCTCAATCCTCAGTCCTCAAACCTCAATTCTGAATCCTCAATCCTGAATCCTCGATCTTCAGCCCTCAGTCCTCAACAATCAGTTGTCATTCCTCAATCCTCAATAGAATATCCTCAATTCACAACTTTCAATACTCAATACTCAATCTGCAATCTTCCAACCTGTATCCACAAACATCAACTCTCATCACTCAACCCTCAACAATCAGTCCTCAATGTTCAATCCTCAATCCTCAATTCTCAATCTTCAATCCTCCATACTGAATCGTCAATTCTCAACGCTCAATCGTCAATCCTCAATCCTCAATCCTCAATCTTCAATCCTCAGTCCCCAATCCTCAATCTTCAATCCTCAATCCTCAATCCTCAATTATCAATTCTCAATCCTCAATCTTCAATTCTCAATACTCAATCTTCAATCCTCAATCCTCAATCCTCAATCCTCAATCCTCAATCCTCAATCATCAATCCTCAATTCTCAATCCTCGATCGTCAATCTTCAATCCTCAATACTCAATCTTCAATCCTCAATCCTCAATACTCAATCCTCAATCCACATTCTTCAATCCTCATTCTTCAATCCTCAATACCCAATCCTCAATCTTCAATCCTCAATCCTCAATCCTCAGTTAGCAATCCTCAATCCTCAATCATCAGACCTCAGGCATCAATGCTCAACCCTCAGTCCTTGTCCTCAATCCACAACCCTCAATCCGCAATCCTCAACCTTCAATCATAAATATTCAATCTTCAATACTCAATACTCAATCCTCAATCCTCAATCCTCAATCCTCAATCTTCAATCCTCAATCCTCAATCCTCAATCCTCAATCCTCAACCTTCAATCCTCAACACTCAATCTTCAATCCTCAATCCTCAATCCTGAATCCTCAATCCTCAATCCTCAATCCTCAACCCTCAATCCTCAATATTCAATCCTCAATCTTCAATCCTCAATCCTCAATCCTCAATCCTCAATCGTCAATCCTCAGTCATCTATCCTCAATCTTCAGTACTCAATCCTCAATCCTCAATCCTCAATCCTCAATACTCAACCATCAATCCTCAATTCTCAATACTCAATAGAATATCCTGAATTCTCAGGATTCTATACTCAAACCTCAATCCTCAACCCTCAGCCCTCATTCTCAATCCTCAATCCACAATCCTCAAACCTCAATCCTCAACCGTCAGTCCTCGTCCTCAAACCTCAACCCTCAATCCTCAATCTTCCCATCTTCAATCATCAATACTCAATCTTCAATCCTCAGTCCTCAATCCTCAATGCTCAGTCCTCAATCCAGAATCCTCAATCCTGAATCCTCAAGCTTCAGCCCTCAGTCCTCAACAATCAGTTGTCAATCCTCAATCCTCAATAGAATATCATCAATTCACAGATTGCAATACTCAATACTCAATCTGCAATCTTCAAATCTCTATCCACAAACATCAATTCTCATCACTCAACCCTCAACACTCAGTCCCAAATCCTCAATATTGAATCCTCAATCCTCAATACTCAATCCACAATCCTCAACCTTCAATCCTCAATACTCAATCTTCAATCCTCAATCTTCAATCCGCAATCCTCAGTTCTCAATCCTCGATCGTCAATCTTCAATCCTCAATACTCAATCTTCAATACTCAATCCTCAATACTCAATCCTCAATCCACATTCTTCAATCCTCATTCTTCAATCCTCAATACCCAATTCTCAATCTTCAATCCTCAATCCTCAATCCTCAGTTAGCAATCCTCAATCCTCAATCCTCAGACCTCAGGCATCAATGCTCAACCCTCAGTCCTCGTCCTCAATCCACAACCCTCAATCCTCAATCCTCAATCTTCAATCATAAATATTCAATCTTCAATACTCGATACTCAATCCTCAATCCTCAATCCTCAATCCTCAATCTTCAATCCTCAATCCTCAATCCTCAATCCTCAATCCTCAACCTTCAGTCCTCAACACTCAATCTTCAATCCTCAATCCTCAATCCTCAATCCTCAATCCTCAATCCTCAATCCTCAACCCTCAATCCTCAATATTCAATCCTCAATACTCAATCTTCAATCCCCAATCCTCAATCCTCAACCCTCAGACCTCATCGTCAATCCTCAATTCTCAATCCTCAATCCCCAGTCTTCAGTCCTCAGTACTTAATCTTCAATCCTCAACCCTCAGTCCTCAAACCACAATCCTGAATCCTCAATACTCAATCTTCAATCCTCAACCTTCAATCCTCAATACTCAATCTTCAATCCTCTATCCTCAATCCTCAATCCTCAATCCTCAATCTTCAATCCTCAATACTCAATCTTCAATCCTCAATCCTCAATCCTCAATCCTCAATCCTCAATCCTCAATCCTCAATCCTCAATCGTCAATCTTCAATCCTCAATACTCAATCTTCAATCCTCAACCCTCAACCCTCAATCCTCAAGCGTCAATCCTCAATCCTCAATCCACAACCCTCAACCCTCAGTCCTCAAACCACAATACCGAATCCTCAATCCTGAATCCTCAATCTTCAGCCCTCAGTCCTCAACAATCAATCGTCAATCCTCGATCCTCAACAGAATATCGTCAATTCACAGTTTTCAATACACAATCCCCATTCTTCAATCTTCAAATCTCAATCCACAAACACCAATTCTCGTCTCTCAACCCTTAACACTCAGTCCTCAATCTTCAATACTCAATCCTCAATCCTCAAACTTCAATCCTCAATACTCAATCTTCAATCCTCAATCCTCAATTCTCAATCCTCAATGCTCAATCCTCAATCGTCAATCCTCAATCCCCAATCCTCAACCTTCAATCCTCAATCCTCAATCCTCAATCCTCAATCCTCAATCTTCAATCCTCAATACCCAATCTTCAATCCTCAATCCTAAATCCTCAATCCTCAATGCTCAATCCTCAATTCTCAATCTTCAATCCTCAATACTCAATCTGCAATCCTCAATCATCAGTCATCACTCCTCAATCCTCATTCTTCAATCCTCAATACCGAATCCGCAATCTTCAATCCTCAATCCTCAATCCTCAATTCTCAATCCTCAATCCTCAGACCCCAGACTTCAAACATCAATACTCAACCCTCAGTCCTCGTCCTCAATTCACAACCCTCAATCCTCAATCCTCAACCTTCAATCATTAATATTCAATCTTCAATCCTCAATCCTCAGTCCTCAATCCATAACCCTCAATCCTCAATGTTCAATCCTCAATACCCAATCCTCAGTCTTCAATCCTCAATCCTCAATCCTCAATACTCAATCTTAATCTTCAATCCTCAATACTCAATCTTCAATCCTCAATCGTCAATCCTGAATCCTCAATCTTAATCTTCAACCCTCAATACTCAATCCTCAATCCTCAATCCTCAATCATCTATCCTCAGTCCCATATCCTCAATCTTCAATACTCAATCCTCAATACTCAATCTTCAATCCTCAATCCTCAATCCTCAATCCTCAATCCTCATTCTTCAATCCTCAACACCCAATCCTCAATGTTCAATCCTCAACCCTCAATCCTCAATTCTCAACCCTCAATCCTCAATTCTCAACCCTCAATCCTCAATCCTCAGACCTCAAACGTCAATACTCAACCCTCAGTCCACGTCCTCAATCCACAACCCTCAATCCTCAATCCTCAATCTTCAATTCTCAATCCTCAATACTCAATCCTCAATCCTCAATCCTCAGTCCTCAAACCTCAATCCTGAATCCTCAATCCTGAATCCTCAATCTTCAGCCTTCAGTCCTCAACAATCAGATGTCAATCCTCAATCCCCAATAGAATATCATCAATTCACAGTTTTCAATAGTCAATACTCAACCTGCAATCTTCAAATCTCTATCCACAAACATCAATTCTCATCATTCAACCCTCAACACTCAATCCCCAATCCTCAATCTTCAATCCTCAATCCTCAATCGTCGATCATCAATCTTCAATACTCAATACTCAATCTTCAATCCTCCATCCTCAATCCTCAATCCTCAATCCTCAATCCTCTATCGTCAGGCTTCAATCCTCAATACTCAATCTTCAATCCTCAATCCTCAATCCTCAATACTCAATCCTCAATACTCAACCATCAATCCTCAATTCTCAATACTCAATAGAATATCCTGAATTCTCAGGATTCTATACTCAAACCTCAATCCTCAACCCTCAGCCCTCATTCTCAATCCTCAATCCACAATCCTCAAACCTCAATCCTCAAGCGTCAGTACGCGTCCTCAATCCTCAAACCTCAATCCTCAATCCTCCCATATTCATTCATCAATACTCAATCTTCAATCCTCAATCCTCAATCCTCAATGCTCATTCCTCAATCCTCAGTATTCAACACTCAACCGTCAACCATCAGTCCTCAATACTCAATCATCAATCCTCAGTTCTCAATACTCAATAGAATATACTGAATTCTCATTGTTCAATACTCAATCCACAATATTCAATAATCAAATCTCAATCCACAAACATCAATTCTCATCACTCAGTCCTCAAAACTCAGTCCTCTCTCTTCAATCCTCCATCCTCAATCCTCAATCCTCAATCCTCAATCTTCACTCCTCAATACCCAATCTTCAATCCTCAATCCTAAATCCTCAATCCTCAATGCTCAATCCTCAATCCTCAATCTTCAATCCTCAATACTCAATCTGCAATCCTCAATCATCAGTCATCACTCCTCAATCCTCATTCTTCAATCCTCAATACCGAATCCGCAATCTTCAATCCTCAATCCTCAATCCTCAATTCTCAATCCTCAATCCTCAGACCCCAGACTTCAAACATCAATACTCAACCCTCAGTCCTCGTCCTCAATTCACAACCCTCAATCCTCAATCCTCAATCTTCAATCATTAATATTCAATCTTCAATCCTCAATCCTCAGTCCTCAATCCATAACCCTCAATCCTCAATGTTCAATCCTCAATACCCAATCCTCAGTCTTCAATCCTCAATCCTCAATCCTCAATACTCAATCTTAATCTTCAATCCTCAATACTCAATCTTCAATCCTCAATCGTCAATCCTGAATCCTCAATCTTAATCTTCAACCCTCAATACTCAATCCTCAATCTTCTATCCTCATTCATCAACCCTCAATCCTCAATCCTCAATCCTCAATCCTCAATCATCTATCCTCAGTCCCATATCCTCAATCTTCAATACTCAATCCTCAATACTCAATCTTCAATCCTCAATCCTCAATCTTCAATCCTCAATCCTCATTCTTCAATCCTCAACACCCAATCCTCAATGTTCAATCCTCAACCCTCAATCCTCAATTCTCAACCCTCAATCCTCAATCCTCAGACCTCAAACGTCAATACTCAACCCTCAGTCCACGTCCTCAATCCACAACCCTCAATCCTCAATCCTCAATCTTCAATTCTCAATCCTCAATACTCAATCCTCAATCCTCAATCCTCAGTCCTCAAACCTCAATCCTGAATCCTCAATCCTGAATCCTCAATCTTCAGCCTTCAGTCCTCAACAATCAGATGTCAATCCTCAATCCCCAATAGAATATCATCAATTCACAGTTTTCAATAGTCAATACTCAACCTGCAATCTTCAAATCTCTATCCACAAACATCAGTTCTCATCATTCAACCCTCAACACTCAATCCCCAATCCTCAATCTTCAATCCTCAATCCTCAATCGTCGATCATCAATCTTCAATACTCAATACTCAATCTTCAATCCTCCATCCTCAATCCTCAATCCTCAATCCTCAATCCTCTATCGTCAGGCTTCAATCCTCAATACTCAATCTTCAATCCTCAATCCTCAATCCACAATACTCAATCCTCAATACTCAACCATCAATCCTCAATTCTCAATACTCAATAGAATATCCTGAATTCTCAGGATTCTATACTCAAACCTCAATCCTCAACCCTCAGCCCTCATTCTCAATCCTCAATCCACAATCCTCAAACCTCAATCCTCAACCGTCAGTACGCGTCCTCAATCCTCAAACCTCAATCCTCAATCCTCCCATATTCAATCATCAATACTCAATCTTCAATCCTCAATCCTCAATCCTCAATGCTCAATCCTCAATCCTCAGTATTCAACACTCAACCGTCAACCATCAGTCCTCAATACTCAATCATCAATCCTCAGTTCTCAATACTCAATAGAATATACTGAATTCTCATTGTTCAATACTCAATCCACAATATTCAATAATCAAATCTCAATCCACAAACATCAATTCTCATCACTCAGTCCTCAAAACTCAGTCCTCTCTCTTCAATCCTCCATCCTCAATCCTCAATCCTCAAGCGTCAATCCTCAATCCTCAATCGTCAACCCTCAATCCTCAGTCCTGAATCCTCAATCCGGAATCCTCAATCCTGAATCCTCAATCTTCAGCCCTCTGTCCACAACAATCAATTGTCAATCCTCAGACCTCAATGGAATATCCTCAATTCACAGTTTTCAATACTCAATACCCATTCTTCGATCTTCAAATCTCAATCCACAAACATGAATTCTCATCACTCAACCCCCAGCACTCAGTCCTCAATATTCAATCCTCAATCCTCAATCCTCAATCTACAATCCTCAATACTCAATCCTCAATCCTCAATCCTCAATCCTCAATCCTCAATGTTCAATACGCAATACCCAATCCTCAACCTTCAATCCTCAATCCTCAATCCTCAATCCTCAATCCTCAATCCTCAATCTTCAATCCTTAATACTCAATCTTCAATCCTCAATCCTCAATCCTCAATCCTCAATCCTCATTCTTCAATCTTCAACACCCAATCCTCAATCTTCAATCCTCAATCCTCAATCCTCAATTCTCAATCCTCAATCCTTAATCCACAGACCTCAAACATCAATACTCAACCCTCAGTCCTCGTCCTCAATCCACAACCCTCAATCCTCGATCCTCAATCATCAATCATCAATATTCAATCTTCAATCCTCAATCCTCAATCCTCAATACTCAATCCTCAATCCTCAATGTTCAATCCTCAATACCCAATCCTCAATCTTCAATCCTCAATCCTCAATCCTCAATCCTCAATCCTCAATCCTCAATCCTCAATCCTCAGTCCTCAAACCTCAATCCTGAATCCTCAATCCTGAAACCTCATTCTTCAGCCCTGAGTCCGCAACAATCAGTTGTTAATCCTCAATCCTCAATAGAATATCCTCAATTCACAGTTTTCAATACTCAATTCTCAATCTGCAATCTTCAGATCTCAAACGTCATTACTCAACCGTCAGTCCTCGTCCTCAATCCACAATCCTCAATCCTCAATCCTCAATCCTCAATCCTCAGTCCTTAAACCTCAATCCTGAATCCTCAATCCTGAATTCTCAATCTTCAGCCCTGAGTCCGCAACAATCAGTTGTCAATCCTCAATCCTCAATAGAATATCCTCAATTCAGTTTTCAATACTCAATTCTCAATCTGCAATCTTCAGATCTCTATCCACAAACATCAATTCTCATCACTCAACCCTCAATACTCAGTCCCCAATCCTCAATCCCGAATCCACAATCCTGAATCCTCAATCTTCAATCCTCAATCCCCAGTCCTCAATCTTCAATCCTCAATGCTGAATCCCCAATACTCAATCCTCAGTCCTCAATCCTCAATGCTCAATCCTCAAACCTCAATACTCAACCCTCAATCCTCAATCCACAATCTTCAATCCTCAATCCTCAATACTCAATCCTCAATCCTCATCCTTCAATCCTCATTCTTCAATCCTCAATACCCAATCCTCAACCTTCAATCCTCAATTCTCAATCCTCAGTTAGCAATCCTCAATCCTCAATCCTCAGACCTCAGGCATCAATGCTCAACCCTCAGTCCTAGTCCTCAATCCTCAATCCTCAGTCTTCAATCCTCAATACTCACTCTTCAATCCTCAATCCTCAATACTAAATCCTCAATCCACATTCTTCAATCCTCATTCTTCAATCCTCAATACCCAATCCTCAATCTTCAATCCTCAATCCTCAATCCTCATTTCGCAACCGTCAATCCTCAATTCTCAGACCTCAGGCATCAGTACACAACCCTCAGTCCTAGTCCTCAATCCACAACCCTCAATCCTCAATCCTCAACCTTCAATCCTCAATACTCAATCTTCAATCCTCAATCCTCAATCCTCAATCCTCAATCCTCAATCCTCAATCCTCAATCCTCAATCCTCAACCCTCAATCCTCAATATTCAATCCTCAATCTTCAATCCTCAATCCTCAATCCTCAATCCTCAATCGTCAATCCTCAGTCATCTATCCTCAATCTTCAGTACTCAATCCTCAATCCTCAATCCTCAATCCTCAATACTCAACCATCAATCCTCAATTCTCAATACTCAATAGAATATCCTGAATTCTCAGGATTCTATACTCAAACCTCAATCCTCAACCCTCAGCCCTCATTCTCAATCCTCAATCCACAATCCTCAAACCTCAATCCTCAACCGTCAGTCCTCGTCCTCAAACCTCAACCCTCAATCCTCAATCTTCCCATCTTCAATCATCAATACTCAATCTTCAATCCTCAGTCCTCAATCCTCAATGCTCAGTCCTCAATCCAGAATCCTCAATCCTGAATCCTCAAGCTTCAGCCCTCAGTCCTCAACAATCAGTTGTCAATCCTCAATCCTCAATAGAATATCATCAATTCACAGATTGCAATACTCAATACTCAATCTGCAATCTTCAAATCTCTATCCACAAACATCAATTCTCATCACTCAACCCTCAACACTCAGTCCCAAATCCTCAATATTGAATCCTCAATCCTCAATACTCAATCCACAATCCTCAACCTTCAATCCTCAATACTCAATCTTCAATCCTCAATCTTCAATCCGCAATCCTCAGTTCTCAATCCTCGATCGTCAATCTTCAATCCTCAATACTCAATCTTCAATACTCAATCCTCAATACTCAATCCTCAATCCACATTCTTCAATCCTCATTCTTCAATCCTCAATACCCAATTCTCAATCTTCAATCCTCAATCCTCAATCCTCAGTTAGCAATCCTCAATCCTCAATCCTCAGGCCTCAGGCATCAATGCTCAACCCTCAGTCCTCGTCCTCAATCCACAACCCTCAATCCTCAATCCTCAATCTTCAATCATAAATATTCAATCTTCAATACTCGATACTCAATCCTCAATCCTCAATCCTCAATCCTCAATCTTCAATCCTCAATCCTCAATCCTCAATCCTCAATCCTCAACCTTCAGTCCTCAACACTCAATCTTCAATCCTCAATCCTCAATCCTCAATCCTCAACCCTCAATCCTCAATCCTCAACCCTCAATCCTCAATATTCAATCCTCAATACTCAATCTTCAATCCCCAATCCTCAATCCTCAACCCTCAGACCTCATCGTCAATCCTCAATTCTCAATCCTCAATCCCCAGTCTTCAGTCCTCAGTACTTAATCTTCAATCCTCAACCCTCAGTCCTCAAACCACAATCCTGAATCCTCAATACTCAATCTTCAATCCTCAACCTTCAATCCTCAATACTCAATCTTCAATCCTCTATCCTCAATCCTCAATCCTCAATCCTCAATCTTCAATCCTCAATACTCAATCTTCAATCCTCAATCCTCAATCCTCAATCCTCAATCCTCAATCCTCAATCCTCAATCCTCAATCGTCAATCTTCAATCCTCAATACTCAATCTTCAATCCTCAACCCTCAACCCTCAATCCTCAAGCGTCAATCCTCAATCCTCAATCCACAACCCTCAACCCTCAGTCCTCAAACCACAATACCGAATCCTCAATCCTGAATCCTCAATCTTCAGCCCTCAGTCCTCAACAATCAATCGTCAATCCTCGATCCTCAACAGAATATCGTCAATTCACAGTTTTCAATACACAATCCCCATTCTTCAATCTTCAAATCTCAATCCACAAACACCAATTCTCGTCTCTCAACCCTTAACACTCAGTCCTCAATCTTCAATACTCAATCCTCAATCCTCAAACTTCAATCCTCAATACTCAATCTTCAATCCTCAATCCTCAATTCTCAATCCTCAATGCTCAATCCTCAATCGTCAATCCTCAATCCCCAATCCTCAACCTTCAATCCTCAATCCTCAATCCTCAATCCTCAATCCTCAATCTTCAATCCTCAATACCCAATCTTCAATCCTCAATCCTAAATCCTCAATCCTCAATGCTCAATCCTCAATTCTCAATCTTCAATCCTCAATACTCAATCTGCAATCCTCAATCATCAGTCATCACTCCTCAATCCTCATTCTTCAATCCTCAATACCGAATCCGCAATCTTCAATCCTCAATCCTCAATCCTCAATTCTCAATCCTCAATCCTCAGACCCCAGACTTCAAACATCAATACTCAACCCTCAGTCCTCGTCCTCAATTCACAACCCTCAATCCTCAATCCTCAACCTTCAATCATTAATATTCAATCTTCAATCCTCAATCCTCAGTCCTCAATCCATAACCCTCAATCCTCAATGTTCAATCCTCAATACCCAATCCTCAGTCTTCAATCCTCAATCCTCAATCCTCAATACTCAATCTTAATCTTCAATCCTCAATACTCAATCTTCAATCCTCAATCGTCAATCCTGAATCCTCAATCTTAATCTTCAACCCTCAATACTCAATCCTCAATCTTCTATCCTCATTCATCAACCCTCAATCCTCAATCCTCAATCCTCAATCCTCAATCATCTATCCTCAGTCCCATATCCTCAATCTTCAATACTCAATCCTCAATACTCAATCTTCAATCCTCAATCCTCAATCCTCAATCCTCAATCCTCATTCTTCAATCCTCAACACCCAATCCTCAATGTTCAATCCTCAACCCTCAATCCTCAATTCTCAACCCTCAATCCTCAATTCTCAACCCTCAATCCTCAATCCTCAGACCTCAAACGTCAATACTCAACCCTCAGTCCACGTCCTCAATCCACAACCCTCAATCCTCAATCCTCAATCTTCAATTCTCAATCCTCAATACTCAATCCTCAATCCTCAATCCTCAGTCCTCAAACCTCAATCCTGAATCCTCAATCCTGAATCCTCAATCTTCAGCCTTCAGTCCTCAACAATCAGATGTCAATCCTCAATCCCCAATAGAATATCATCAATTCACAGTTTTCAATAGTCAATACTCAACCTGCAATCTTCAAATCTCTATCCACAAACATCAATTCTCATCATTCAACCCTCAACACTCAATCCCCAATCCTCAATCTTCAATCCTCAATCCTCAATCGTCGATCATCAATCTTCAATACTCAATACTCAATCTTCAATCCTCCATCCTCAATCCTCAATCCTCAATCCTCAATCCTCTATCGTCAGGCTTCAATCCTCAATACTCAATCTTCAATCCTCAATCCTCAATCCTCAATACTCAATCCTCAATACTCAACCATCAATCCTCAATTCTCAATACTCAATAGAATATCCTGAATTCTCAGGATTCTATACTCAAACCTCAATCCTCAACCCTCAGCCCTCATTCTCAATCCTCAATCCACAATCCTCAAACCTCAATCCTCAAGCGTCAGTACGCGTCCTCAATCCTCAAACCTCAATCCTCAATCCTCCCATATTCATTCATCAATACTCAATCTTCAATCCTCAATCCTCAATCCTCAATGCTCATTCCTCAATCCTCAGTATTCAACACTCAACCGTCAACCATCAGTCCTCAATACTCAATCATCAATCCTCAGTTCTCAATACTCAATAGAATATACTGAATTCTCATTGTTCAATACTCAATCCACAATATTCAATAATCAAATCTCAATCCACAAACATCAATTCTCATCACTCAGTCCTCAAAACTCAGTCCTCTCTCTTCAATCCTCCATCCTCAATCCTCAATCCTCAATCCTCAATCTTCACTCCTCAATACCCAATCTTCAATCCTCAATCCTAAATCCTCAATCCTCAATGCTCAATCCTCAATCCTCAATCTTCAATCCTCAATACTCAATCTGCAATCCTCAATCATCAGTCATCACTCCTCAATCCTCATTCTTCAATCCTCAATACCGAATCCGCAATCTTCAATCCTCAATCCTCAATCCTCAATTCTCAATCCTCAATCCTCAGACCCCAGACTTCAAACATCAATACTCAACCCTCAGTCCTCGTCCTCAATTCACAACCCTCAATCCTCAATCCTCAATCTTCAATCATTAATATTCAATCTTCAATCCTCAATCCTCAGTCCTCAATCCATAACCCTCAATCCTCAATGTTCAATCCTCAATACCCAATCCTCAGTCTTCAATCCTCAATCCTCAATCCTCAATACTCAATCTTAATCTTCAATCCTCAATACTCAATCTTCAATCCTCAATCGTCAATCCTGAATCCTCAATCTTAATCTTCAACCCTCAATACTCAATCCTCAATCTTCTATCCTCATTCATCAACCCTCAATCCTCAATCCTCAATCCTCAATCCTCAATCATCTATCCTCAGTCCCATATCCTCAATCTTCAATACTCAATCCTCAATACTCAATCTTCAATCCTCAATCCTCAATCTTCAATCCTCAATCCTCATTCTTCAATCCTCAACACCCAATCCTCAATGTTCAATCCTCAACCCTCAATCCTCAATTCTCAACCCTCAATCCTCAATCCTCAGACCTCAAACGTCAATACTCAACCCTCAGTCCACGTCCTCAATCCACAACCCTCAATCCTCAATCCTCAATCTTCAATTCTCAATCCTCAATACTCAATCCTCAATCCTCAATCCTCAGTCCTCAAACCTCAATCCTGAATCCTCAATCCTGAATCCTCAATCTTCAGCCTTCAGTCCTCAACAATCAGATGTCAATCCTCAATCCCCAATAGAATATCATCAATTCACAGTTTTCAATAGTCAATACTCAACCTGCAATCTTCAAATCTCTATCCACAAACATCAGTTCTCATCATTCAACCCTCAACACTCAATCCCCAATCCTCAATCTTCAATCCTCAATCCTCAATCGTCGATCATCAATCTTCAATACTCAATACTCAATCTTCAATCCTCCATCCTCAATCCTCAATCCTCAATCCTCAATCCTCTATCGTCAGGCTTCAATCCTCAATACTCAATCTTCAATCCTCAATCCTCAATCCTCAATACTCAATCCTCAATACTCAACCATCAATCCTCAATTCTCAATACTCAATAGAATATCCTGAATTCTCAGGATTCTATACTCAAACCTCAATCCTCAACCCTCAGCCCTCATTCTCAATCCTCAATCCACAATCCTCAAACCTCAATCCTCAACCGTCAGTACGCGTCCTCAATCCTCAAACCTCAATCCTCAATCCTCCCATATTCAATCATCAATACTCAATCTTCAATCCTCAATCCTCAATCCTCAATGCTCAATCCTCAATCCTCAGTATTCAACACTCAACCGTCAACCATCAGTCCTCAATACTCAATCATCAATCCTCAGTTCTCAATACTCAATAGAATATACTGAATTCTCATTGTTCAATACTCAATCCACAATATTCAATAATCAAATCTCAATCCACAAACATCAATTCTCATCACTCAGTCCTCAAAACTCAGTCCTCTCTCTTCAATCCTCCATCCTCAATCCTCAATCCTCAAGCGTCAATCCTCAATCCTCAATCGTCAACCCTCAATCCTCAGTCCTGAATCCTCAATCCGGAATCCTCAATCCTGAATCCTCAATCTTCAGCCCTCTGTCCACAACAATCAATTGTCAATCCTCAGACCTCAATGGAATATCCTCAATTCACAGTTTTCAATACTCAATACCCATTCTTCGATCTTCAAATCTCAATCCACAAACATGAATTCTCATCACTCAACCCCCAGCACTCAGTCCTCAATATTCAATCCTCAATCCTCAATCCTCAATCTACAATCCTCAATACTCAATCCTCAATCCTCAATCCTCAATCCTCAATCCTCAATGTTCAATACGCAATACCCAATCCTCAACCTTCAATCCTCAATCCTCAATCCTCAATCCTCAATCCTCAATCCTCAATCTTCAATCCTTAATACTCAATCTTCAATCCTCAATCCTCAATCCTCAATCCTCAATCCTCATTCTTCAATCTTCAACACCCAATCCTCAATCTTCAATCCTCAATCCTCAATCCTCAATTCTCAATCCTCAATCCTTAATCCACAGACCTCAAACATCAATACTCAACCCTCAGTCCTCGTCCTCAATCCACAACCCTCAATCCTCGATCCTCAATCATCAATCATCAATATTCAATCTTCAATCCTCAATCCTCAATCCTCAATACTCAATCCTCAATCCTCAATGTTCAATCCTCAATACCCAATCCTCAATCTTCAATCCTCAATCCTCAATCCTCAATCCTCAATCCTCAATCCTCAATCCTCAATCCTCAGTCCTCAAACCTCAATCCTGAATCCTCAATCCTGAAACCTCATTCTTCAGCCCTGAGTCCGCAACAATCAGTTGTTAATCCTCAATCCTCAATAGAATATCCTCAATTCACAGTTTTCAATACTCAATTCTCAATCTGCAATCTTCAGATCTCAAACGTCATTACTCAACCGTCAGTCCTCGTCCTCAATCCACAATCCTCAATCCTCAATCCTCAATCCTCAATCCTCAGTCCTTAAACCTCAATCCTGAATCCTCAATCCTGAATTCTCAATCTTCAGCCCTGAGTCCGCAACAATCAGTTGTCAATCCTCAATCCTCAATAGAATATCCTCAATTCAGTTTTCAATACTCAATTCTCAATCTGCAATCTTCAGATCTCTATCCACAAACATCAATTCTCATCACTCAACCCTCAATACTCAGTCCCCAATCCTCAATCCCGAATCCACAATCCTGAATCCTCAATCTTCAATCCTCAATCCCCAGTCCTCAATCTTCAATCCTCAATGCTGAATCCCCAATACTCAATCCTCAGTCCTCAATCCTCAATGCTCAATCCTCAAACCTCAATACTCAACCCTCAATCCTCAATCCACAATCTTCAATCCTCAATCCTCAATACTCAATCCTCAATCCTCATCCTTCAATCCTCATTCTTCAATCCTCAATACCCAATCCTCAACCTTCAATCCTCAATTCTCAATCCTCAGTTAGCAATCCTCAATCCTCAATCCTCAGACCTCAGGCATCAATGCTCAACCCTCAGTCCTAGTCCTCAATCCTCAATCCTCAGTCTTCAATCCTCAATACTCACTCTTCAATCCTCAATCCTCAATACTAAATCCTCAATCCACATTCTTCAATCCTCATTCTTCAATCCTCAATACCCAATCCTCAATCTTCAATCCTCAATCCTCAATCCTCATTTCGCAACCGTCAATCCTCAATTCTCAGACCTCAGGCATCAGTACACAACCCTCAGTCCTAGTCCTCAATCCACAACCCTCAATCCTCAATCCTCAACCTTCAATCCTCAATACTCAATCTTCAATCCTCAATCCTCAATCCTCAATCCTCAATCCTCAATCCTCAATCCTCAATCCTCAATCCTCAATCCTCAATCCTCAATCCTCAATTCTCAATCTTCAATTCTCAATACTCAATCTTCAATCCTCAATCCTCAGTCCTCAAATCTCAATTCTGAATCCTCAACCCTGAACCCTCAATCTTCAGCCCTCAGTCCTCAACAATCAGTTGTCAATCCTCAATCCTCAATAGAATGTACTCAGTGCACAGTTTTCAATACACAATACTCAGTCTGCATTCTTCAAATCTCTATCCACAAACATCAATACTCATAACTCAACCCTCAACACTCAGTCCTCAATGTTCAATCCTCAATAGAATGTACTCAGTGCACAGTTTTCAATACACAATACTCAGCCTGCATTCTTCAAATCTCTATCCACAAACATCAATACTCATAACTCAACACTCAGTCCTCAATGTTCAATCCTCAATATTCAACACACAACCGACAACCATCAATCCTCAATTCTCAACCATCTATCCTCAATTCTCAATACTCAATAGAATGTCCTGAATTCTCATGGTTCAATACTCAATCCACAAAATTCAATAATCAAATCTCAATCCTCAAACATCAATTCTCAACACTCAATCCTCAGTACTCAGTCCTCTCTCTTCAATCCTTCATCCTCAATCCTCAATCCTCAAGCGTCAATCCTCAAACCTGAATATTCAATCCTCAATCCTCAGTCCTCAAACCTCAATTCTGAATCCTCAATCCTGAATCCTCGATCTTCAGCCCTCAGTCCTCAACAATCAGTTGTCATTCCTCAATCCTCAATAGAATATCCTCAATTCACAACTTTCAATACTCAATACTCAATCTGCAATCTTCCAACCTGTATCCACAAACATCAACTCTCATCACTCAACCCTCAACAATCAGTCCTCAATGTTCAATCCTCAATCCTCAATTCTCAATCTTCAATCCTCCATACTGAATCGTCAATTCTCAACGCTCAATCGTCAATACTCAATCCTCAATCCTCAATCTTCAATCCTCAGTCCCCAATCCTCAATCTTCAATCCTCAATCCTCAATCCTCAATTACCAATTCTCAATCCTCAATCTTCAATTCTCAATACTCAATCTTCAATCCTCAATCCTCAATCCTCAATCCTCAATCCTCAATCCTCAATCATCAATCCTCAATTCTCAATCCTCGATCGTCAATCTTCAATCCTCAATACTCAATCTTCAATCCTCAATCCTCAATACTCAATCCTCAATCCACATTCTTCAATCCTCATTCTTCAATCCTCAATACCCAATCCTCAATCTTCAATCCTCAATCCTCAATCCTCAGTTAGCAATCCTCAATCCTCAATCCTCAGACCTCAGGCATCAATGCTCAACCCTCAGTCCTTGTCCTCAATCCACAACCCTCAATCCGCAATCCTCAATCTCCAATCATAAATATTCAATCTTCAATACTCAATACTCAATCCTCAATCCTCAATCTTCAATCCCCAATCCTCAATCCTAAATCCTCAATCCTCAACCTTCAATCCTCAACACTCAACCTTCAATCCTCAATCCTCAATCCTGAATCCTCAATCCTCAATCCTCAATCCTCAACCCTCAATCCTCAATATTCAATCCTCAGTCTTCAATCCTCAATCCTCAATCCTCAACCCTCAATCGTCAATCCTCAGTCATCTATCCTCAATCTTCAGTACTCAATCCTCAATCCTCAATCCTCAATCCTCAATACTCAACCATCAATCCTCAATTCTCAATACTCAATCTGCAATCCTCAATCATCAGTCATCACTCCTCAATCCTCATTCTTCAATCCTCAATACCGAATCCGCAATCTTCAATCCTCAATCCTCAATCCTCAATTCTCAATCCTCAATCCTCAGACCCCAGACTTCAAACATCAATACTCAACCCTCAGTCCTCGTCCTCAATTCACAACCCTCAATCCTCAATCCTCAATCTTCAATCATTAATATTCAATCTTCAATCCTCAATCCTCAGTCCTCAATCCATAACCCTCAATCCTCAATGTTCAATCCTCAATACCCAATCCTCAGTCTTCAATCCTCAATCCTCAATCCTCAATACTCAATCTTAATCTTCAATCCTCAATACTCAATCTTCAATCCTCAATCGTCAATCCTGAATCCTCAATCTTAATCTTCAACCCTCAATACTCAATCCTCAATCTTCTATCCTCATTCATCAACCCTCAATCCTCAATCCTCAATCCTCAATCCTCAATCATCTATCCTCAGTCCCATATCCTCAATCTTCAATACTCAATCCTCAATACTCAATCTTCAATCCTCAATCCTCAATCCTCAATCCTCAATCCTCATTCTTCAATCCTCAACACCCAATCCTCAATGTTCAATCCTCAACCCTCAATCCTCAATTCTCAACCCTCAATCCTCAATTCTCAACCCTCAATCCTCAATCCTCAGACCTCAAACGTCAATACTCAACCCTCAGTCCACGTCCTCAATCCACAACCCTCAATCCTCAATCCTCAATCTTCAATTCTCAATCCTCAATACTCAATCCTCAATCCTCAATCCTCAGTCCACAAACCTCAATCCTGAATCCTCAATCCTGAATCCTCAATCTTCAGCCTTCAGTCCTCAACAATCAGATGTCAATCCTCAATCCCCAATAGAATATCATCAATTCACAGTTTTCAATAGTCAATACTCAACCTGCAATCTTCAAATCTCTATCCACAAACATCAATTCTCATCATTCAACCCTCAACACTCAATCCCCAATCCTCAATCTTCAATCATCAATCCTCAATCGTCGATCATCAATCTTCAATACTCAATACTCAATCTTCAATCCTCCATCCTCAATCCTCAATCCTCAATCCTCAATCCTCTATCGTCAGGCTTCAATCCTCAATACTCAATCTTCAATCCTCAATCCTCAATCCTCAATACTCAATCCTCAATACTCAACCATCAATCCTCAATTCTCAATACTCAATAGAATATCCTGAATTCTCAGGATTCTATACTCAAACCTCAATCCTCAACCCTCAGCCCTCATTCTCAATCCTCAATCCACAATCCTCAAACCTCAATCCTCAAGCGTCAGTACGCGTCCTCAATCCTCAAACCTCAATCCTCAATCCTCCCATATTCATTCATCAATACTCAATCTTCAATCCTCAATCCTCAATCCTCAATGCTCATTCCTCAATCCTCAGTATTCAACACTCAACCGTCAACCATCAGTCCTCAATACTCAATCATCAATCCTCAGTTCTCAATACTCAATAGAATATACTGAATTCTCATTGTTCAATACTCAATCCACAATATTCAATAATCAAATCTCAATCCACAAACATCAATTCTCATCACTCAGTCCTCAAAACTCAGTCCTCTCTCTTCAATCCTCCATCCTCAATCCTCAATCCTCAATCCTCAATCTTCACTCCTCAATACCCAATCTTCAATCCTCAATCCTAAATCCTCAATCCTCAATGCTCAATCCTCAATCCTCAATCTTCAATCCTCAATACTCAATCTGCAATCCTCAATCATCAGTCATCACTCCTCAATCCTCATTCTTCAATCCTCAATACCGAATCCGCAATCTTCAATCCTCAATCCTCAATCCTCAATTCTCAATCCTCAATCCTCAGACCCCAGACTTCAAACATCAATACTCAACCCCCAGTCCTCGTCCTCAATTCACAACCCTCAATCCTCAATCCTCAATCTTCAATCATTAATATTCAATCTTCAATCCTCAATCCTCAGTCCTCAATCCATAACCCTCAATCCTCAATGTTCAATCCTCAATACCCAATCCTCAGTCTTCAATCCTCAATCCTCAATCCTCAATACTCAATCTTAATCTTCAATCCTCAATACTCAATCTTCAATCCTCAATCGTCAATCCTGAATCCTCAATCTTAATCTTCAACCCTCAATACTCAATCCTCAATCTTCTATCCTCATTCATCAACCCTCAATCCTCAATCCTCAATCCTCAATCCTCAATCATCTATCCTCAGTCCCATATCCTCAATCTTCAATACTCAATCCTCAATACTCAATCTTCAATCCTCAATCCTCAATCCTCAATCCTCATTCTTCAATCCTCAACACCCAATCCTCAATGTTCAATCCTCAACCCTCAATCCTCAATTCTCAACCCTCAATCCTCAATCCTCAGACCTCAAACGTCAATACTCAACCCTCAGTCCACGTCCTCAATCCACAACCCTCAATCCTCAATCCTCAATCTTCAATTCTCAATCCTCAATACTCAATCCTCAATCCTCAATCCTCAGTCCTCAAACCTCAATCCTGAATCCTCAATCCTGAATCCTCAATCTTCAGCCTTCAGTCCTCAACAATCAGATGTCAATCCTCAATCCCCAATAGAATATCATCAATTCACAGTTTTCAATAGTCAATACTCAACCTGCAATCTTCAAATCTCTATCCACAAACATCAGTTCTCATCATTCAACCCTCAACACTCAATCCCCAATCCTCAATCTTCAATCCTCAATCCTCAATCGTCGATCATCAATCTTCAATACTCAATACTCAATCTTCAATCCTCCATCCTCAATCCTCAATCCTCAATCCTCAATCCTCTATCGTCAGGCTTCAATCCTCAATACTCAATCTTCAATCCTCAATCCTCAATCCTCAATACTCAATCCTCAATACTCAACCATCAATCCTCAATTCTCAATACTCAATAGAATATCCTGAATTCTCAGGATTCTATACTCAAACCTCAATCCTCAACCCTCAGCCCTCATTCTCAATCCTCAATCCACAATCCTCAAACCTCAATCCTCAACCGTCAGTACGCGTCCTCAATCCTCAAACCTCAATCCTCAATCCTCCCATATTCAATCATCAATACTCAATCTTCAATCCTCAATCCTCAATCCTCAATGCTCAATCCTCAATCCTCAGTATTCAACACTCAACCGTCAACCATCAGTCCTCAATACTCAATCATCAATCCTCAGTTCTCAATACTCAATAGAATATACTGAATTCTCATTGTTCAATACTCAATCCACAATATTCAATAATCAAATCTCAATCCACAAACATCAATTCTCATCACTCAGTCCTCAAAACTCAGTCCTCTCTCTTCAATCCTCCATCCTCAATCCTCAATCCTCAAGCGTCAATCCTCAATCCTCAATCGTCAACCCTCAATCCTCAGTCCTGAATCCTCAATCCGGAATCCTCAATCCTGAATCCTCAATCTTCAGCCCTCTGTCCACAACAATCAATTGTCAATCCTCAGACCTCAATGGAATATCCTCAATTCACAGTTTTCAATACTCAATACCCATTCTTCGATCTTCAAATCTCAATCCACAAACATGAATTCTCATCACTCAACCCCCAGCACTCAGTCCTCAATATTCAATCCTCAATCCTCAATCCTCAATCTACAATCCTCAATACTCAATCCTCAATCCTCAATCCTCAATCCTCAATCCTCAATGTTCAATACGCAATACCCAATCCTCAACCTTCAATCCTCAATCCTCAATCCTCAATCCTCAATCCTCAATCCTCAATCTTCAATCCTTAATACTCAATCTTCAATCCTCAATCCTCAATCCTCAATCCTCAATCCTCATTCTTCAATCTTCAACACCCAATCCTCAATCTTCAATCCTCAATCCTCAATCCTCAATTCTCAATCCTCAATCCTTAATCCACAGACCTCAAACATCAATACTCAACCCTCAGTCCTCGTCCTCAATCCACAACCCTCAATCCTCGATCCTCAATCATCAATCATCAATATTCAATCTTCAATCCTCAATCCTCAATCATCAATACTCAATCCTCAATCCTCAATGTTCAATCCTCAATACCCAATCCTCAATCTTCAATCCTCAATCCTCAATCCTCAATCCTCAATCCTCAATCCTCTATCCTCAATCCTCAGTCCTCAAACCTCAATCCTGAATCCTCAATCCTGAAACCTCATTCTTCAGCCCTGAGTCCGCAACAATCAGTTGTTAATCCTCAATCCTCAATAGAATATCCTCAATTCACAGTTTTCAATACTCAATTCTCAATCTGCAATCTTCAGATCTCAAACGTCATTACTCAACCGTCAGTCCTCGTCCTCAATCCACAATCCTCAATCCTCAATCCTCAATCCTCAATCCTCAGTCCTTAAACCTCAATCCTGAATCCTCAATCCTGAATTCTCAATCTTCAGCCCTGAGTCCGCAACAATCAGTTGTCAATCCTCAATCCTCAATAGAATATCCTCAATTCAGTTTTCAATACTCAATTCTCAATCTGCAATCTTCAGATCTCTATCCACAAACATCAATTCTCATCACTCAACCCTCAATACTCAGTCCCCAATCCTCAATCCCGAATCCACAATCCTGAATCCTCAATCTTCAATCCTCAATCCCCAGTCCTCAATCTTCAATCCTCAATGCTGAATCCCCAATACTCAATCCTCAGTCCTCAATCCTCAATGCTCAATCCTCAAACCTCAATACTCAACCCTCAATCCTCAATCCACAATCTTCAATCCTCAATCCTCAATACTCAATCCTCAATCCACATCCTTCAATCCTCATTCTTCAATCCTCAATACCCAATCCTCAACCTTCAATCCTCAATTCTCAATCCT
Organism: Calliopsis andreniformis; assembly: GCF_051401765.1. NCBI lineage: Eukaryota > Metazoa > Arthropoda > Insecta > Hymenoptera > Andrenidae > Calliopsis > Calliopsis andreniformis. The sequence continues at coordinate 4,476,556 of NW_027480440.1, forward strand.
CAGTTAGCAATCCTCAATCCTCAATCCTCAGACCTCAGGCATCAATGCTCAACCCTCAGTCCTAGTCCTCAATCCTCAATCCTCAGTCTTCAATCCTCAATACTCACTCTTCAATCCTCAATCCTCAATACTCAATCCTCAATCCACATTCTTCAATCCTCATTCTTCAATCCTCAATACCCAATCCTCAATCTTCAATCCTCAATCCTCAATCCTCATTTCGCAACCGTCCATCCTCAATTCTCAGACCTCAGGCATCAGTACACAACCCTCAGTCCTAGTCCTCAATCCACAACCCTCAATCCTCAATCCTCAACCTTCAATCCTCAATACTCAATCTTCAATCCTCAATCCTCAATCCTCAATCCTCAATCCTCAATCCTCAATCCTCAATCCTCAATCCTCAATCCTCAATCCTCAATCCTCAATTCTCAATCTTCAATTCTCAATACTCAATCTTCAATCCTCAATCCTCAGTCCTCAAATCTCAATTCTGAATCCTCAACCCTGAACCCTCAATCTTCAGCCCTCAGTCCTCAACAATCAGTTGTCAATCCTCAATCCTCAATAGAATGTACTCAGTGCACAGTTTTCAATACACAATACTCAGTCTGCATTCTTCAAATCTCTATCCACAAACATCAATACTCATAACTCAACCCTCAACACTCAGTCCTCAATGTTCAATCCTCAATAGAATGTACTCAGTGCACAGTTTTCAATACACAATACTCAGCCTGCATTCTTCAAATCTCTATCCACAAACATCAATACTCATAACTCAACACTCAGTCCTCAATGTTCAATCCTCAATATTCAACACACAACCGACAACCATCAATCCTCAATTCTCAACCATCTATCCTCAATTCTCAATACTCAATAGAATGTCCTGAATTCTCATGGTTCAATACTCAATCCACAAAATTCAATAATCAAATCTCAATCCTCAAACATCAATTCTCAACACTCAATCCTCAGTACTCAGTCCTCTCTCTTCAATCCTTCATCCTCAATCCTCAATCCTCAAGCGTCAATCCTCAAACCTGAATATTCAATCCTCAATCCTCAGTCCTCAAACCTCAATTCTGAATCCTCAATCCTGAATCCTCGATCTTCAGCCCTCAGTCCTCAACAATCAGTTGTCATTCCTCAATCCTCAATAGAATATCCTCAATTCACAACTTTCAATACTCAATACTCAATCTGCAATCTTCCAACCTGTATCCACAAACATCAACTCTCATCACTCAACCCTCAACAATCAGTCCTCAATGTTCAATCCTCAATCCTCAATTCTCAATCTTCAATCCTCCATACTGAATCGTCAATTCTCAACGCTCAATCGTCAATACTCAATCCTCAATCCTCAATCTTCAATCCTCAGTCCCCAATCCTCAATCTTCAATCCTCAATCCTCAATCCTCAATTACCAATTCTCAATCCTCAATCTTCAATTCTCAATACTCAATCTTCAATCCTCAATCCTCAATCCTCAATCCTCAATCCTCAATCCTCAATCATCAATCCTCAATTCTCAATCCTCGATCGTCAATCTTCAATCCTCAATACTCAATCTTCAATCCTCAATCCTCAATACTCAATCCTCAATCCACATTCTTCAATCCTCATTCTTCAATCCTCAATACCCAATCCTCAATCTTCAATCCTCAATCCTCAATCCTCAGTTAGCAATCCTCAATCCTCAATCCTCAGACCTCAGGCATCAATGCTCAACCCTCAGTCCTTGTCCTCAATCCACAACCCTCAATCCGCAATCCTCAATCTTCAATCATAAATATTCAATCTTCAATACTCAATACTCAATCCTCAATCCTCAATCTTCAATCCCCAATCCTCAATCCTAAATCCTCAATCCTCAACCTTCAATCCTCAACACTCAACCTTCAATCCTCAATCCTCAATCCTGAATCCTCAATCCTCAATCCTCAATCCTCAACCCTCAATCCTCAATATTCAATCCTCAGTCTTCAATCCTCAATCCTCAATCCTCAATCCTCAATCGTCAATCCTCAGTCATCTATCCTCAATCTTCAGTACTCAATCCTCAATCCTCAATCCTCAATCCTCAATACTCAACCATCAATCCTCAATTCTCAATACTCAATCTGCAATCCTCAATCATCAGTCATCACTCCTCAATCCTCATTCTTCAATCCTCAATACCGAATCCGCAATCTTCAATCCTCAATCCTCAATCCTCAATTCTCAATCCTCAATCCTCAGACCCCAGACTTCAAACATCAATACTCAACCCTCAGTCCTCGTCCTCAATTCACAACCCTCAATCCTCAATCCTCAATCTTCAATCATTAATATTCAATCTTCAATCCTCAATCCTCAGTCCTCAATCCATAACCCTCAATCCTCAATGTTCAATCCTCAATACCCAATCCTCAGTCTTCAATCCTCAATCCTCAATCCTCAATACTCAATCTTAATCTTCAATCCTCAATACTCAATCTTCAATCCTCAATCGTCAATCCTGAATCCTCAATCTTAATCTTCAACCCTCAATACTCAATCCTCAATCTTCTATCCTCATTCATCAACCCTCAATCCTCAATCCTCAATCCTCAATCCTCAATCATCTATCCTCAGTCCCATATCCTCAATCTTCAATACTCAATCCTCAATACTCAATCTTCAATCCTCAATCCTCAATCCTCAATCCTCAATCCTCATTCTTCAATCCTCAACACCCAATCCTCAATGTTCAATCCTCAACCCTCAATCCTCAATTCTCAACCCTCAATCCTCAATTCTCAACCCTCAATCCTCAATCCTCAGACCTCAAACGTCAATACTCAACCCTCAGTCCACGTCCTCAATCCACAACCCTCAATCCTCAATCCTCAATCTTCAATTCTCAATCCTCAATACTCAATCCTCAATCCTCAATCCTCAGTCCTCAAACCTCAATCCTGAATCCTCAATCCTGAATCCTCAATCTTCAGCCTTCAGTCCTCAACAATCAGATGTCAATCCTCAATCCCCAATAGAATATCATCAATTCACAGTTTTCAATAGTCAATACTCAACCTGCAATCTTCAAATCTCTATCCACAAACATCAATTCTCATCATTCAACCCTCAACACTCAATCCCCAATCCTCAATCTTCAATCCTCAATCCTCAATCGTCGATCATCAATCTTCAATACTCAATACTCAATCTTCAATCCTCCATCCTCAATCCTCAATCCTCAATCCTCAATCCTCTATCGTCAGGCTTCAATCCTCAATACTCAATCTTCAATCCTCAATCCTCAATCCTCAATACTCAATCCTCAATACTCAACCATCAATCCTCAATTCTCAATACTCAATAGAATATCCTGAATTCTCAGGATTCTATACTCAAACCTCAATCCTCAACCCTCAGCCCTCATTCTCAATCCTCAATCCACAATCCTCAAACCTCAATCCTCAAGCGTCAGTACGCGTCCTCAATCCTCAAACCTCAATCCTCAATCCTCCCATATTCATTCATCAATACTCAATCTTCAATCCTCAATCCTCAATCCTCAATGCTCATTCCTCAATCCTCAGTATTCAACACTCAACCGTCAACCATCAGTCCTCAATACTCAATCATCAATCCTCAGTTCTCAATACTCAATAGAATATACTGAATTCTCATTGTTCAATACTCAATCCACAATATTCAATAATCAAATCTCAATCCACAAACATCAATTCTCATCACTCAGTCCTCAAAACTCAGTCCTCTCTCTTCAATCCTCCATCCTCAATCCTCAATCCTCAATCCTCAATCTTCACACCTCAATACCCAATCTTCAATCCTCAATCCTAAATCCTCAATCCTCAATGCTCAATCCTCAATCCTCAATCTTCAATCCTCAATACTCAATCTGCAATCCTCAATCATCAGTCATCACTCCTCAATCCTCATTCTTCAATCCTCAATACCGAATCCGCAATCTTCAATCCTCAATCCTCAATCCTCAATTCTCAATCCTCAATCCTCAGACCCCAGACTTCAAACATCAATACTCAACCCCCAGTCCTCGTCCTCAATTCACAACCCTCAATCCTCAATCCTCAATCTTCAATCATTAATATTCAATCTTCAATCCTCAATCCTCAGTCCTCAATCCATAACCCTCAATCCTCAATGTTCAATCCTCAATACCCAATCCTCAGTCTTCAATCCTCAATCCTCAATCCTCAATACTCAATCTTAATCTTCAATCCTCAATACTCAATCTTCAATCCTCAATCGTCAATCCTGAATCCTCAATCTTAATCTTCAACCCTCAATACTCAATCCTCAATCTTCTATCCTCATTCATCAACCCTCAATCCTCAATCCTCAATCCTCAATCCTCAATCATCTATCCTCAGTCCCATATCCTCAATCTTCAATACTCAATCCTCAATACTCAATCTTCAATCCTCAATCCTCAATCCTCAATCCTCAATCCTCATTCTTCAATCCTCAACACCCAATCCTCAATGTTCAATCCTCAACCCTCAATCCTCAATTCTCAACCCTCAATCCTCAATCCTCAGACCTCAAACGTCAATACTCAACCCTCAGTCCACGTCCTCAATCCACAACCCTCAATCCTCAATCCTCAATCTTCAATTCTCAATCCTCAATACTCAATCCTCAATCCTCAATCCTCAGTCCTCAAACCTCAATCCTGAATCCTCAATCCTGAATCCTCAATCTTCAGCCTTCAGTCCTCAACAATCAGATGTCAATCCTCAATCCCCAATAGAATATCATCAATTCACAGTTTTCAATAGTCAATACTCAACCTGCAATCTTCAAATCTCTATCCACAAACATCAGTTCTCATCATTCAACCCTCAACACTCAATCCCCAATCCTCAATCTTCAATCCTCAATCCTCAATCGTCGATCATCAATCTTCAATACTCAATACTCAATCTTCAATCCTCCATCCTCAATCCTCAATCCTCAATCCTCAATCCTCTATCGTCAGGATTCAATCCTCAATACTCAATCTTCAATCCTCAATCCTCAATCCTCAATACTCAATCCTCAATACTCAACCATCAATCCTCAATTCTCAATACTCAATAGAATATCCTGAATTCTCAGGATTCTATACTCAAACCTCAATCCTCAACCCTCAGCCCTCATTCTCAATCCTCAATCCACAATCCTCAAACCTCAATCCTCAACCGTCAGTACGCGTCCTCAATCCTCAAACCTCAATCCTCAATCCTCCCATATTCAATCATCAATACTCAATCTTCAATCCTCAATCCTCAATCCTCAATGCTCAATCCTCAATCCTCAGTATTCAACACTCAACCGTCAACCATCAGTCCTCAATACTCAATCATCAATCCTCAGTTCTCAATACTCAATAGAATATACTGAATTCTCATTGTTCAATACTCAATCCACAATATTCAATAATCAAATCTCAATCCACAAACATCAATTCTCATCACTCAGTCCTCAAAACTCAGTCCTCTCTCTTCAATCCTCCATCCTCAATCCTCAATCCTCAAGCGTCAATCCTCAATCCTCAATCGTCAACCCTCAATCCTCAGTCCTGAATCCTCAATCCGGAATCCTCAATCCTGAATCCTCAATCTTCAGCCCTCTGTCCACAACAATCAATTGTCAATCCTCAGACCTCAATGGAATATCCTCAATTCACAGTTTTCAATACTCAATACCCATTCTTCGATCTTCAAATCTCAATCCACAAACATGAATTCTCATCACTCAACCCCCAGCACTCAGTCCTCAATATTCAATCCTCAATCCTCAATCCTCAATCTACAATCCTCAATACTCAATCCTCAATCCTCAATCCTCAATCCTCAATCCTCAATGTTCAATACGCAATACCCAATCCTCAACCTTCAATCCTCAATCCTCAATCCTCAATCCTCAATCCTCAATCCTCAATCTTCAATCCTTAATACTCAATCTTCAATCCTCAATCCTCAATCCTCAATCCTCAATCCTCATTCTTCAATCTTCAACACCCAATCCTCAATCTTCAATCCTCAATCCTCAATCCTCAATTCTCAATCCTCAATCCTTAATCCACAGACCTCAAACATCAATACTCAACCCTCAGTCCTCGTCCTCAATCCACAACCCTCAATCCTCGATCCTCAATCATCAATCATCAATATTCAATCTTCAATCCTCAATCCTCAATCATCAATACTCAATCCTCAATCCTCAATGTTCAATCCTCAATACCCAATCCTCAATCTTCAATCCTCAATCCTCAATCCTCAATCCTCAATCCTCAATCCTCTATCCTCAATCCTCAGTCCTCAAACCTCAATCCTGAATCCTCAATCCTGAAACCTCATTCTTCAGCCCTGAGTCCGCAACAATCAGTTGTTAATCCTCAATCCTCAATAGAATATCCTCAATTCACAGTTTTCAATACTCAATTCTCAATCTGCAATCTTCAGATCTCAAACGTCATTACTCAACCGTCAGTCCTCGTCCTCAATCCACAATCCTCAATCCTCAATCCTCAATCCTCAATCCTCAGTCCTTAAACCTCAATCCTGAATCCTCAATCCTGAATTCTCAATCTTCAGCCCTGAGTCCGCAACAATCAGTTGTCAATCCTCAATCCTCAATAGAATATCCTCAATTCAGTTTTCAATACTCAATTCTCAATCTGCAATCTTCAGATCTCTATCCACAAACATCAATTCTCATCACTCAACCCTCAATACTCAGTCCCCAATCCTCAATCCCGAATCCACAATCCTGAATCCTCAATCTTCAATCCTCAATCCCCAGTCCTCAATCTTCAATCCTCAATGCTGAATCCCCAATACTCAATCCTCAGTCCTCAATCCTCAATGCTCAATCCTCAAACCTCAATACTCAACCCTCAATCCTCAATCCACAATCTTCAATCCTCAATCCTCAATACTCAATCCTCAATCCACATCCTTCAATCCTCATTCTTCAATCCTCAATACCCAATCCTCAACCTTCAATCCTCAATTCTCAATCCTCAGTTAGCAATCCTCAATCCTCAATCCTCAGACCTCAGGCATCAATGCTCAACCCTCAGTCCTAGTCCTCAATCCTCAATCCTCAGTCTTCAATCCTCAATACTCACTCTTCAATCCTCAATCCTCAATACTCAATCCTCAATCCACATTCTTCAATCCTCATTCTTCAATCCTCAATACCCAATCCTCAATCTTCAATCCTCAATCCTCAATCCTCGTTTCGCAACCGTCAATCCTCAATTCTCAGACCTCAGGCATCAGTACACAACCCTCAGTCCTAGTCCTCAATCCACAACCCTCAATCCTCAATCCTCAACCTTCAATCCTCAATACTCAATCTTCAATCCTCAATCCTCAATCCTCAATCCTCAATCCTCAATCCTCAATCCTCAATCCTCAATCCTCAATCCTCAATCCTCAATCCTCAATTCTCAATCTTCAATTCTCAATACTCAATCTTCAATCCTCAATCCTCAGTCCTCAAATCTCAATTCTGAATCCTCAACCCTGAACCCTCAATCTTCAGCCCTCAGTCCTCAACAATCAGTTGTCAATCCTCAATCCTCAATAGAATGTACTCAGTGCACAGTTTTCAATACACAATACTCAGTCTGCATTCTTCAAATCTCTATCCACAAACATCAATACTCATAACTCAACCCTCAACACTCAGTCCTCAATGTTCAATCCTCAATAGAATGTACTCAGTGCACAGTTTTCAATACACAATACTCAGCCTGCATTCTTCAAATCTCTATCCACAAACATCAATACTCATAACTCAACACTCAGTCCTCAATGTTCAATCCTCAATATTCAACACACAACCGACAACCATCAATCCTCAATTCTCAACCATCTATCCTCAATTCTCAATACTCAATAGAATGTCCTGAATTCTCATGGTTCAATACTCAATCCACAAAATTCAATAATCAAATCTCAATCCTCAAACATCAATTCTCAACACTCAATCCTCAGTACTCAGTCCTCTCTCTTCAATCCTTCATCCTCAATCCTCAATCCTCAAGCGTCAATCCTCAAACCTGAATATTCAATCCTCAATCCTCAGTCCTCAAACCTCAATTCTGAATCCTCAATCCTGAATCCTCGATCTTCAGCCCTCAGTCCTCAACAATCAGTTGTCATTCCTCAATCCTCAATAGAATACCCTCAATTCACAACTTTCAATACTCAATACTCAATCTGCAATCTTCCAACCTGTATCCACAAACATCAACTCTCATCACTCAACCCTCAACAATCAGTCCTCAATGTTCAATCCTCAATCCTCAATTCTCAATCTTCAATCCTCCATACTGAATCGTCAATTCTCAACGCTCAATCGTCAATACTCAATCCTCAATCCTCAATCTTCAATCCTCAGTCCCCAATCCTCAATCTTCAATCCTCAATCCTCAATCCTCAATTACCAATTCTCAATCCTCAATCTTCAATTCTCAATACTCAATCTTCAATCCTCAATCCTCAATCCTCAATCCTCAATCCTCAATCCTCAATCATCAATCCTCAATTCTCAATCCTCGATCGTCAATCTTCAATCCTCAATACTCAATCTTCAATCCTCAATCCTCAATACTCAATCCTCAATCCACATTCTTCAATCCTCATTCTTCAATCCTCAATACCCAATCCTCAATCTTCAATCCTCAATCCTCAATCCTCAGTTAGCAATCCTCAATCCTCAATCCTCAGACCTCAGGCATCAATGCTCAACCCTCAGTCCTTGTCCTCAATCCACAACCCTGAATCCGCAATCCTCAATCTTCAATCATAAATATTCAATCTTCAATACTCAATACTCAATCCTCAATCCTCAATCCTCAATCCTCAATCTTCAATCCCCAATCCTCAATCCTAAATCCTCAATCCTCAACCTTCAATCCTCAACACTCAATCTTCAATCCTCAATCCTCAATCCTGAATCCTCAATCCTCAATCCTCAATCCTCAACCCTCAATCCTCAATATTCAATCCTCAATCTTCAATCCTCAATCCTCAATCCTCAATCCTCAATCGTCAATCCTCAGTCATCTATCCTCAATCTTCAGTACTCAATCCTCAATCCTCAATCCTCAATCCTCAATACTCAACCATCAATCCTCAATTCTCAATACTCAATAGAATATCCTGAATTCTCAGGATTCTATACTCAAACCTCAATCCTCAACCCTCAGCCCTCATTCTCAATCCTCAATCCACAATCCTCAAACCTCAATCCTCAACCGTCAGTCCTCGTCCTCAATCCTCAACCCTCAATCCTCAATCTTCCCATCTTCAATCATCAATACTCAATCTTCAATCCTCAGTCCTCAATCCTCAATGCTCAGTCCTCAATCCAGAATCCTCAATCCTGATTCCTCAAGCTTCAGTCCTCAACACTCAATCTTCAATCCTCAATCCTCAATCCTCAATCCTCAATCCTCAATCCTCAATCATCAACCCTCAATCCTCAATATTCAATCCTCAATACTCAATAGAATATCCTGAATTCTCAGGATTCTATACTCAAACCTCAATCCTCAATCCTCAATACTCAATCTTCAATCCTCAATCCTCAATCCTCAATCCTCAATCCTCAATCCTCAATCATCAATCCTCAATTCTCAATCCTCGATCGTCAATCTTCAATCCTCAATACTCAATCTTCAATCCTCAATCCTCAATACTCAATCCTCAATCCACATTCTTCAATCCTCATTCTTCAATCCTCAATACCCAATTCTCAATCTTCAATCCTCAATCCTCAATCCTCAGTTAGCAATCCTCAATCCTCAATCCTCAATCCTCAATCCTCAACCCTCAATCCTCAATATTCAATCCTCAATACTCAATAGAATATCCTGAATTCTCAGGATTCTATACTCAAACCTCAATCATCAACCCTCAGCCCTCATTCTCAATCCTCAATCCACAATCCTCAAACCTCAATCCTCAACCGTCAGTCCTCGTCCTCAATCCTCAACCCTCAATCCTCAATCTTCCCATCTTCAATCATCAATACTCAATCTTCAATCCTCAGTCCTCAATCCTCAATGCTCAGTCCTCAATCCAGAATCCTCAATCCTGAATCCTCAAGCTTCAGCCCTCAGTCCTCAACAATCAGTTGTCAATCCTCAATCCTCAATAGAATATCATCAATTCACAGATTGCAATACTCAATACTCAATCTGCAATCTTCAAATCTCTATCCACAAACATCAATTCTCATCACTCAACCCTCAACACTCAGTCCCCAATCCTCAATATTGAATCCTCAATCCTCAATCCTCAATCCACAATCCTCAGCCTTCAATCCTCAATACTCAATCTTCAATCCTCAATCTTCAATCCGCAATCCTGAATTCTCAATCCTCGATCGTCAATCTTCAATCCTCATTACTCAATCTTCAATCCTCAATCCTCAATCCTCAATCCTCAATCCTCATTCTTCAATCCTCAATACCCAATCCTCAATCTTCAACCCTCAATCCTCAATCCTCAATTCTCAATCATCAATCCTCAGTCCTCAGTCCTCAAACCTCAATCCTCAACCCTCAGCCCTCATCCTCAATCCTCAATCCTCAATCCTCAATTCTCAATCTTCAATTCTCAATACTCAATCTTCAATCCTCCATGCTCAGTCCTCAAATCTCAATTCTGAATCCTCAACCCTGAACCCTCAATCTTCAGCCCTCAGTCCTCAACAATCAGTTGTCAATCCTCAATCCTCAATAGAATGTACTCAGTGCACAGTTTTCAATACACAATACTCAGTCTGCATTCTTCAAATCGCTATCCACAAACATCAATTCTCATAACTCAACACTCAACACTCAGTCCTCAATGTTCAATCCTCAATATTCAACACACAACCGACAACCATCAATCCTCAATTCTCAACCATCAATCCTCAATTCTCAATACTCAATAGAATGTCCTGAATTCTCATGGTTCAATACTCAATCCACAAAATTCAATAATCAAATCTCAATCCTCAAACATCAATTCTCAACACTCAATCCTCAGTACTCAGTCCTCTCTCTTCAATCCTTCATCCTCAATCCTCAATACTCAAGCGTCAATCCTCAAACCTCTATCTTCAATCCTCAATCCTCAGTCCTCAAACCTCAATTCTGAATCCTCAATCCTGAATCCTCGATCCTCAATACTCAAGCGTCAATCCTCAAACCTCTATCTTCAATCCTCAATCCTCAGTCCTCAAACCTCAATTCTGAATCCTCAATCCTGAATCCTCGATCTTCAGCCCTCAGTCCTCAACAATCAGTTGTCATTCCTCAATCCTCAATAGAATATCCTCAATTCACAGCTTTCAATACTCAATACTCAATCTGCAATCTTCCAACCTGTATCCACAAACATCAACTCTCATCACTCAACCCTCAACACTCAGTCCTCAATGTTCAATCCTCAATCCTCAATTCTCAATCTTCAATCCTCCATACTGAATCTTCAATCCTCAACGCTCAATCGTCAATCCTCAATCCTCAATCCTCAATCTTCAATCCTCAGTCCCCAGTCCTCAATCTTCAATCCTCAATCCTCAGTCCTCAATTATCAATTCTGAATCCTCAATCTTCAATCCTCAATACTCAATCTTCAATCCTCAATCCTCAATCCTCAATCCTCAATCCTCAATCCTCAATCATCTATCCTCAATTTTCAATCCTCGATCGTCAATCTTCAATCCTCAATACTCAATCTTCAATCCTCAATCCTCAATACTCAATCCTCAATCCACATTCTTCAATCCTCATTCTTCAATCCTCAATACCCAATTCTCAATCTTCAATCCTCAATCCTCAATCCTCAGTTAGCAATCCTCAATCCTCAATCCTCAGACCTCAGGCATCAATGCTCAACCCTCAGTCCTCGTCCTCAATCCACAACCCTCAATCCTCAATCCTCAATCTTCAATCATAAATATTCAGTCTTCAATACTCGATACTCAATCCTCAATCCTCAATCCTCAATCCTCAATCTTCAATCCTCAATCCTCAATCCTCAATCCTCAATCCTCAACCTTCAGTCCTCAACACTCAATCTTCAATCCTCAATCCTCAATCCTCAATCCTCAATCCTCAATCCTCAATCCTCAACCCTCAATTCTCAATATTCAATCCTCAATACTCAATAGAATATCCTGAATTCTCAGGATTCTATACTCAAACCTCAATCCTCAACCCTCAGCCCTCATTCTCAATCCTCAATCCACAATCCTCAAACCTCAATCCTCAACCGTCAGTCCTCGTCCTCAATCCTCAACCCTCAATCCTCAATCTTCCCATCTTCCATCATCAATACTCAATCTTCAATCCTCAGTCCTCAATCCTCAATGCTCAGTCCTCAATCCAGAATCCTCAATCCTGAATCCTCAAGCTTCAGCCCTCAGTCCTCAACAATCAGTTGTCAATCCTCAATCCTCAATAGAATATCATCAATTCACAGATTGCAATACTCAATACTCAATCTGCAATCTTCAAATCTCTATCCACAAACATCAATTCTCATCACTCAACCCTCAACACTCAGTCCCCAATCCTCAATATTGAATCCTCAATCCTCAATCCTCAATCCACAATCCTCAACCTTCAATCCTCAATACTCAATCTTCAATCCTCAATCTTCAATCCGCAATCCTGAATTCTCAATCCTCGGTCGTCAATCTTCAATCCTCATTACTCAATCTTCAATCCTCAATCCTCAATCCTCAATCCTCAATCCTCATTCTTCAATCCTCAATACCCAATCCTCAGTCTTCAACCCTCAATCCTCAATCCTCAATTCTCAATCATCAATCCTCAGTCCTCAGTCCTCAAACCTCAATCCTCAACCCTCAGCCCTCATCCTCAATCCTCAATCCTCAATCCTCAATTCTCAATCTTCAATTCTCAATACTCAATCTTCAATCCTCCATCCTCAGTCCTCAAATCTCAATTCTGAATCCTCAACCCTGAACCCTCAATCTTCAGCCCTCAGTCCTCAACAATCAGTTGTCAATCCTCAATCCTCAATAGAATGTACTCAGTGCACAGTTTTCAATACACAATACTCAGTCTGCATTCTTCAAATCGCTATCCACAAACATCAATTCTCATAACTCAACACTCAACACTCAGTCCTCAATGTTCAATCCTCAATATTCAACACACAACCGACAACCATCAATCCTCAATTCTCAACCATCAATCCTCAATTCTCAATACTCAATAGAATGTCCTGAATTCTCATGGTTCAATACTCAATCCACAAAATTCAATAATCAAATCTCAATCCTCAAACATCAATTCTCAACACTCAATCCTCAGTACTCAGTCCTCTCTCTTCAATCCTTCATCCTCAATCCTCAATACTCAAGCGTCAATCCTCAAACCTCTATCTTCAATCCTCAATCCTCAGTCCTCAAACCTCAATTCTGAATCCTCAATCCTGAATCCTCGATCTTCAGCCCTCAGTCCTCAACAATCAGTTGTCATTCCTCAATCCTCAATAGAATATCCTCAATTCACAGCTTTCAATACTCAATACTCAATCTGCAATCTTCCAACCTGTATCCACAAACATCAACTCTCATCACTCAACCCTCAACACTCAGTCCTCAATGTTCAATCCTCAATCCTCAATTCTCAATCTTCAATCCTCCATACTGAATCTTCAATCCTCAACGCTCAATCGTCAATCCTCAATCCTCAATCCTCAATCTTCAATCCTCAGTCCCCAGTCCTCAATCTTCAATCCTCAATCCTCAGTCCTCAATTATCAATTCTGAATCCTCAATCTTCAATCCTCAATACTCAATCTTCAATCCTCAATCCTCAATCCTCAATCCTCAATCCTCAATCCTCAATCATCAATCCTCAATTCTCAATCCTCGATCGTCAGTCTTCAATCCTCAATACTCAATCTTCAATCCTCAATCCTCAATACTCAATCCTCAATCCACATTCTTCAATCCTCATTCTTCAATCCTCAATACCCAATTCTCAATCTTCAATCCTCAATCCTCAATCCTCAGTTAGCAATCCTCAATCCTCAATCCTCAGACCTCAGGCATCAATGCTCAACCCTCAGTCCTCGTCCTCAATCCACAACCCTCAATCCTCAATCCTCAATCTTCAATCATAAATACTCAATCTTCAATACTCGATACTCAATCCTCAATCCTCAATCCTCAATACTCAATCTTCAATCCTCTATCCTCAATCCTCAATCCTCAATCCTCAATCTTCAATCCTCAATACTCAATCTTCAATCCTCAATCCTCAATACTCAATCTTCAATCCTCAATCCTCAATCCTCAATCCTCAATCCTCAATCCTCAATCCTCAATCGTCAATCTTCAATCCTCAATACTCAATCTTCAATCCTCAATCCTCAATCCTCAATCCTCAATCCTCATTCTTCAATCCATAACCCTCAATCCTCAATGTTCAATCCTCAATACCCAATCCTCAGTCTTCAATCCTCAATCCTCAATCCTCAATCCTCAATTCTCAATCCTCGATCCTCAGACCCCAGACTTCAAACATCAATACTCAACCCTCAGTCCTCGTCCTCAATTCACAACCCTCAATCCTCAATCCTCAATCTTCAATCATTAATATTCAATCTCCAATCCTCAATCCTCAGTCCTCAATCCATAACCCTCAATCCTCAATGTTCAATCCTCAATACCCAATCCTCAGTCTTCATTCCTCAATCCTCAATCCTCAATACTCAATCTTAATCTTCAATCCTCAATACTCAATCTTCAATCCTCAATCGTCAATCCTGAATCCTCAATCTTAATCTTCAACCCTCAATACTCAATCCTCAATCTTCTATCCTCAATCATCAACCCTCAATCCTCAATCCTCAATCCTCAATCCTCAATCATCAATCCTCAGTCCCATATCCTCAATCTTCAATACTCAATCCTCAATACTCAATCTTCAATCCTCAATCCTCAATCCGCAATCCTCAATCCTCATTCTTCAATCCTCAACACCCAATCCTCAATGTTCAATCCTCAACCCTCAATCCTCAATTCTCAACCCTCAATCCTCAATCCTCAGACCTCAAACGTCAATACTCAACCCTCAGTCCACGTCCTCAATCCACAACCCTCAATCCTCAATCCTCAATCTTCAATTCTCAATCCTCAATACTCAATCCTCAATCCTCAATCCTCAGTCCTCAAACCTCAATCCTGAATCCTCAATCCTGAATCCTCAATCTTCAGCCTTCAGTCCTCAATACTCAATCTTCAATCCTCAATCCTCAATCCTCAATACTCAATCCTCAATACTCAACCATCAATCCTCAATTCTCAATACTCAATAGAATATCCTGAATTCTCAGGATTCCATACTCAAACCTCAATCCTCAACCCTCAGCCCTCATTCTCAATCCTCAATCCACAATCCTCAAACCTCAATCCTCAACCGTCAGTACGCGTCCTCAATCCTCAAACCTCAATCCTCAATCCTCCCATATTCAATCATCAATACTCAATCTTCAATCCTCAATCCTCAATCCTCAATGCTCAATCCTCAATCCTCAGTATTCAACACTCAACCGTCAACCATCAGTCCTCAATACTCAATCATCAATCCTCAGTTCTCAATACTCAATAGAATATACTGAATTCTCATTGTTCAATACTCAATCCACAATATTCAATAATCAAATCTCAATCCACAAACATCAATTCTCATCACTCAGTCCTCAAAACTCAGTCCTCTCTCTTCAATCCTCCATCCTCAATCCTCAATCCTCAAGCGTCAATCCTCAATCCTCAATCGTCAACCCTCAATCCTCAGTCCTGAATCCTCAATCCGGAATCCTCAATCCTGAATCCTCAATCTTCAGCCCTCTGTCCACAACAATCAATTGTCAATCCTCAGACCTCAATGGAATATCCTCAATTCACAGTTTTCAATACTCAATACCCATTCTTCGATCTTCAAATCTCAATCCACAAACATGAATTCTCATCACTCAACCCCCAGCACTCAGTCCTCAATATTCAATCCTCAATCCTCAATCCTCAATCTACAATCCTCAACCCTCAGTCCTCACTCCTCAATCCTCATTCTTCAATACTCAATACCGCATCCGCAATCTTCAATCCTCAATCCTCAATCCTCAATCTTGAATTCTCAATCCTCAATCCTCAATCCTCAGACCTCAAACGTCAATACTCAACCCTCAGTCCTCGTCCTCAATCCACAATCCTCAATCCTCAATCCTCGATCCTCAATCCTCAGTCCTTAAACCTCAATCCTGAATCCTCAATCCTGAATCCTCAATCTTCAATCCTCAATCCCCAGTCCTCAATCTTCAATCCTCAACGCTGAATCCCCAATACTCAATCCTCAGTCCTCAATCCTCAATGCTCAATCCTCAAACCTCAATCCTCAACCCTCAATCCCCAATCCACAATCTTCAATCCTCAATACTCAGTATTCAATCCTCAATCCTCAATCCTCAATCTTCAATCCTCAATCCTCAATCCTCAATCCTCAATCCTCATTCTTCAATCCTCAATACCCAATCCTCAATCTTCATTCCTCAATCCTCAATCCTCAATTCTCAATCCTCAATCCTCAGTCCTCAGCCCTCGAACCTCAATCCTCAACCCTCAGCCCTCATCCTCAATCCTCAATCCTCAATCCTCAATCCTCAATCCTCCATCTTCAATCCTCAATATACAATCTTCAATAATCAATCCTCAATTATCAAACCTCAATACTCAATCCTCTATCGTCAAACCTCAGTCCCCAATCCTCAATCTTCAATCCTCAATCCTCAATCCTCAATCCTCAATCCTCAAACTTCAATCCTCAATACTCAATCTTCAACCCTCAATCCTCAATCCTCAATACTCAATCCTCAATCCTCAATCCTCAATCTTCAATCCTCAATACTCAGTCTTCAATCCTCAATCCTCAATTACAAATCCTCAATCCTCATTCTTCAATCCTCAATCCCCAATCCTCAATCTTCAATCCTCATTCTTCAATCCTCAATACCCAATGCTCAATCTTCAATCCTCAATCCTCAATCCTGAGTCCTCAACCTTCAGCCCTCAGTCCACAACAATCAGTAGTCAATCCTCAATCCTCAATAGAATATCCTGAATTCTCAGGATTCTATACTCAAACCTCAATCCTCAACCCTCAGCCCTGATTCTCAATCCTCAATCCACAATCCTCAAACCTCAATCCTCAACCGTCAGTTCTCGTCCTCAATCTTCAAACCTCAATCCTCAATCCTCCCATCTTCAATCATCAATACTCAATCTTCAATCCTCAATCCTCAATCCTCAAGGCTCAATCCTCAATCCGCAGTATTCAACACTCAACCCTCAACCATCAGTCCTCAATACTCAATCATCAATCCTCAATACTCAATCCTCAATCCTCAATCTTCAATCCTCAATACTCAATCTTCAATGCTCAATCCTCAATCCTCAAGCCTCAATCCTCAATCCTCAATCCTCAAACGTCAATCTTCAATCCCCAGTACTCAACCTTCAATCGTCAATCCTCAATCCCCAATCCTTAATCCTCATTCTTCAATCCTCAATACCCAATCCTCAATCTTCAATCCTCAATCATCAATCCTCAATCCACAATCCTCAATCTTCAATCCTCAATCCTCAATTCTCAATCCTCAATCCTCAATCCTCAATACTCAATCTTCAATCCTCAATACTCAATCTTCTATCCTCAATCCTCAATCTTCAATCCTCAATCCTCAATCCTCAATCCTCAATCCTCAATGTTCAATACGCAATACCCAATCCTCAACCCTCAATCCTCAATCCTCAGCCCTCATCCTCAATCCTCAATCCTCAATCCTCAATCCTCAATCCTCCATCTTCAATCCTCAATATACAATCTTCAATAATCAATCCTCAATTATCAAACCTCAATACTCAATCCTCTATCGTCAAACCTCAGTCCCCAATCCTCAATCTTCAATCCTCAATCCTCAATCCTCAATCCTCAATCCTCAAACTTCAATCCTCAATACTCAATCTTCAACCCTCAATCCTCAATCCTCAATACTCAATCCTCAATCCTCAATCCTCAATCTTCAATCCTCAATACTCAGTCTTCAATCCTCAATCCTCAATTACAAATCCTCAATCCTCATTCTTCAATCCTCAATCCCCAATCCTCAATCTTCAATCCTCATTCTTCAATCCTCAATACCCAATGCTCAATCTTCAATCCTCAATCCTCAATCCTGAGTCCTCAACCTTCAGCCCTCAGTCCACAACAATCAGTAGTCAATCCTCAATCCTCAATAGAATATCCTGAATTCTCAGGATTCTATACTCAAACCTCAATCCTCAACCCTCAGCCCTGATTCTCAATCCTCAATCCACAATCCTCAAACCTCAATCCTCAACCGTCAGTTCTCGTCCTCAATCTTCAAACCTCAATCCTCAATCCTCCCATCTTCAATCATCAATACTCAATCTTCAATCCTCAATCCTCAATCCTCAATGCTCAATCCTCAATCCGCAGTATTCAACACTCAACCCTCAACCATCAGTCCTCAATACTCAATCATCAATCCTCAATACTCAATCCTCAATCCTCAATCTTCAATCCTCAATACTCAATCTTCAATCCTCAATCCTCAATCCTCAAGCCTCAATCCTCAATCCTCAATCCTCAAACGTCAATCTTCAATCCCCAGTACTCAACCTTCAATCGTCAATCCTCAATCCTCAATCCTTAATCCTCATTCTTCAATCCTCAATACCCAATCCTCAATCTTCAATCCTCAATCATCAATCCTCAATCCACAATCCTCAATATTCAATCCTCAATCCTCAATTCTCAATCCTCAATCCTCAATCCTCAATACTCAATCTTCAGTCCTCAATACTCAATCTTCGATCCTCAATCCTCAATCTTCAATCCTCAATCCTCAATCCTCAATCCTCAATCCTCAATGTTCAATACGCAATACCCAATCCTCAACCCTCAATCCTCAATCCTCAATCCTCAATCCTCAATCCTCAATTCTCAATCTTCAATCCTTAATACTCAATCTTCAATCCTCAATCCTCAATCCTCAATCCTCAATCCTCATTCTTCAATCTTCAACACCCAATCCTCAATCTTCAATCCTCAATCCTCAATCCTCAATTCTCAATCCTCAATCCTTAATCCACAGACCTCAAACATCAATACTCAACCCTCAGTCCTCGTCCTCAATCCACAACCCTCAATCCTCGATCCTCAATCATCAATCATCAATATTCAATCTTCAATCCTCAATCCTCAATCCTCAATACTCAATCCTCGATCCTCAATGTTCAATCCTCAATACCCAATCCTCAATCTTCAATCCTCAATCCTCAATCCTCGATCCTCAATCCTCAATCCTCAATCCTCAATCCTCAGTCCTCAAACCTCAATCCTGAATCCTCAATCCTGAATCCTCAATCTTCAGCCCTGAGTCCGCAACAATCAGTTGTCAATCCTCAATCCTCAATAGAATATCCTCAATTCACAGTTTTCAATACTCAATTCTCAATCTGCAATCTTCAGATCTCAAACGTCAATACTCAACCCTCAGTCCTCGTCCTCAATCCACAATCCTCAATCCTCAATCCTCAATCCTCAATCCTCAGTCCTTAAACCTCAATCCTGAATCCTCAATCCTGAAATCTCAATCTTCAGCCCTGAGTCCGCAACAATCAGTTGTCAATCCTCAATCCTCAATAGAATATCCTCAATTCACAGCTTTCAATACTCAATTCTCAATCTGCAATCTTCAGATCTCTATCCACAAACATCAATTCTCATCACTCAACCCTCAATACTCAGTCCCCAATCCTCAATCCCGAATCCTCAATCCTGAATCCTCAATCTTCAATCCTCAATCCCCAGTCCTCAATCTTCAATCCTCAATGCTGAATCCCCAATACTCAATCCTCAGTCCTCAATCCTCAATGCTCAATCCTCAAACCTCAATCCTCAACCCTCAATCCCCAATCCACAATCTTCAATCCTCAATACTCAGTATTCAATCCTCAATCCTCAATTCTCAATCTTCAATCCTCAATCCTCAATCCTCAATCCTCAATCCTCATTCTTCAATCCTCAATACCCAATCCTCAATCTTCATTCCTCAATCCTCAATCCTCAATGCTCAACCCTCAATCCTCAGTATTCAACACTCAACCCTCAATCATCAGTCCTCAATCCTCAACCTTCAATCCTCAACTCTCAATCTTCAATCCTCAATCCTCAATCCTCAATCCTCAATCCTCAATCCTCTATCCTCAACCCTCAATCCTCAATATTCAAACCTCAATACTCAATCTTCAATCCCCAATCCTCAATCCTCAACCCTCAGACCTCAAACCACAATTCTGAATCCTCAATACTCAATCTTCAATCCTCAACCTTCAATCCTCAATACTCAATCTTCAATCCTCTATCCTCAATCCTCAATCCTCAATCCTCAATCTTCAATCCTCAATACTCAATCTTCAATCCTCAATCCTCAATACTCAATCTTCAATCCTCAATCCTCAATCCTCAATCCTCAATCCTCAATCCTCAATCCTCAATCGTCAATCTTCAATCCTCAATACTCAATCTTCAATCCTCAATCCTCAATCCTCAATCCTCAATCCTCATTCTTCAATCCTCAGTACCCAATCCTCAATCTTCAATCCTCAATCCTCAACCCTCAATCCTCAAGCGTCAATCCTCAATCCTCAATCCTCAACCCTCGACCCTCAGTCCTCAAACATCAATACCGAATCCTCAATCCTGAATCCTCAATCTTCAGCCCTCAGTCCTCAACAATCAATCGTCAATCCTCGATCTTCAACAGAATATCGTCAATTCACAGTTTTCAATACACAATCCCCATTCTTCAATCTTCAAATCTCAATCCACAAACACCAATTCTCGTCTCTCAACCCTCAACACTCAGTCCTCAATCTTCAATACTCAATCCTCAATCCTCAAACTTCAATCCTCAATACTCAATCTTCAATCCTCAATCCTCAATTCTCAATCCTCAATGCTCAATCCTCAATCGTCAATCCTCAATCCCCAATCCTCAACCTTCAATCCTCAATCCTCAATCCTCAATCCTCAATCCTCAATCTTCAATCCTCAATACTCAATCTTCAATCCTCAATCCTAAATCCTCAATCCTCAATGCTCAATCCTCAATCCTCAATCTTCAATCCTCAATACTCAATCCGCAATCCTCAATCCTCAGTCCTCACTCCTCAATCCTCATTCTTCAATCCTCAATACCGAATCCGCAATCTTCAATCCTCAATCCTCAATCCTCAATTCTCAATCCTCAATCCTCAGACCCCAGACTTCAAACATCAATACTCAACCCTCAGTCCTCGTCCTCAATTCACAACCCTCAATCCTCAATCCTCAATCTTCAATCATTAATATTCAATCTTCAATCCTCAATCCTCAGTCCTCAATCCATAACCCTCAATCCTCAATGTTCAATCCTCAATACCCAATCCTCAGTCTTCAATCCTCAATCCTCAATCCTCAATACTCAATCTTAATCTTCAATCCTCAATACTCAATCTTCAATCCTCAATCGTCAATCCTGAATCCTCAATCTTAATCTTCAACCCTCAATACTCAATCCTCAATCTTCTATCCTCAATCATCAACCCTCAATCCTCAATCCTCAATCCTCAATCCTCAATCATCAATCCTCAGTCCCATATCCTCAATCTTCAATACTCAATCCTCAATACTCAATGTTCAATCCTCAATCCTCAATCCTCAATCCTCAATCCTCATTCTTCAATCCTCAACACCCAATCCTCAATGTTCAATCCTCAACCCTCAATCCTCAATTCTCAACCCTCAATCCTCTATCCTCAGACCTCAAACGTCAATACTCAACCCTCAGTCCACGTCCTCAATCCACAACCCTCAATCCTCAATCCTCAATCTTCAATTCTCAATCCTCAGTACTCAATCCTCAATCCTCAATTCTCAATCCTCAATCCTCAGTCCTCAGCCCTCGAACCTCAATCCTCAACCCTCAGCCCTCATCCTCAATCCTCAATCCTCAATCCTCAATCCTCAATCCTCCATCTTCAATCCTCAATATACAATCTTCAATAATCAATCCTCAATTATCAAACCTCAATACTCAATCCTCTATCGTCAAACCTCAGTCCCCAATCCTCAATCTTCAATCCTCAATCCTCAATCCTCAATGTTCAATCCTCAATCCTCAATCCTCAATCCTCAATCCTCATTCTTCAATCCTCAACACCCAATCCTCAATGTTCAATCCTCAACCCTCAATCCTCAATTCTCAACCCTCAATCCTCTATCCTCAGACCTCAAACGTCAATACTCAACCCTCAGTCCACGTCCTCAATCCACAACCCTCAATCCTCAATCCTCAATCTTCAATTCTCAATCCTCAGTACTCAATCCTCAATCCTCAATTCTCAATCCTCAATCCTCAGTCCTCAGCCCTCGAACCTCAATCCTCAACCCTCAGCCCTCATCCTCAATCCTCAATCCTCAATCCTCAATCCTCAATCCTCCATCTTCAATCCTCAATATACAATCTTCAATAATCAATCCTCAATTATCAAACCTCAATACTCAATCCTCTATCGTCAAACCTCAGTCCCCAATCCTCAATCTTCAATCCTCAATCCTCAATCCTCAATCCTCAATCCTCAAACTTCAATCCTCAATACTCAATCTTCAACCCTCAATCCTCAATCCTCAATACTCAATCCTCAATCCTCAATCCTCAATCTTCAATCCTCAATACTCAGTCTTCAATCCTCAATCCTCAATTACAAATCCTCAATCCTCATTCTTCAATCCTCAATCCCCAATCCTCAATCTTCAATCCTCATTCTTCAATCCTCAATACCCAATGCTCAATCTTCAATCCTCAATCCTCAATCCTGAGTCCTCAACCTTCAGCCCTCAGTCCACAACAATCAGTAGTCAATCCTCAATCCTCAATAGAATATCCTGAATTCTCAGGATTCTATACTCAAACCTCAATCCTCAACCCTCAGCCCTGATTCTCAATCCTCAATCCACAATCCTCAAACCTCAATCCTCAACCGTCAGTTCTCGTCCTCAATCTTCAAACCTCAATCCTCAATCCTCCCATCTTCAATCATCAATACTCAATCTTCAATCCTCAATCCTCAATCCTCAAGGCTCAATCCTCAATCCGCAGTATTCAACACTCAACCCTCAACCATCAGTCCTCAATACTCAATCATCAATCCTCAATACTCAATCCTCAATCCTCAATCTTCAATCCTCAATACTCAATCTTCAATGCTCAATCCTCAATCCTCAAGCCTCAATCCTCAATCCTCAATCCTCAAACGTCAATCTTCAATCCCCAGTACTCAACCTTCAATCGTCAATCCTCAATCCCCAATCCTTAATCCTCATTCTTCAATCCTCAATACCCAATCCTCAATCTTCAATCCTCAATCATCAATCCTCAATCCACAATCCTCAATCTTCAATCCTCAATCCTCAATTCTCAATCCTCAATCCTCAATCCTCAATACTCAATCTTCAATCCTCAATACTCAATCTTCTATCCTCAATCCTCAATCTTCAATCCTCAATCCTCAATCCTCAATCCTCAATCCTCAATGTTCAATACGCAATACCCAATCCTCAACCCTCAATCCTCAATCCTCAGCCCTCATCCTCAATCCTCAATCCTCAATCCTCAATCCTCAATCCTCCATCTTCAATCCTCAATATACAATCTTCAATAATCAATCCTCAATTATCAAACCTCAATACTCAATCCTCTATCGTCAAACCTCAGTCCCCAATCCTCAATCTTCAATCCTCAATCCTCAATCCTCAATCCTCAATCCTCAAACTTCAATCCTCAATACTCAATCTTCAACCCTCAATCCTCAATCCTCAATACTCAATCCTCAATCCTCAATCCTCAATCTTCAATCCTCAATACTCAGTCTTCAATCCTCAATCCTCAATTACAAATCCTCAATCCTCATTCTTCAATCCTCAATCCCCAATCCTCAATCTTCAATCCTCATTCTTCAATCCTCAATACCCAATGCTCAATCTTCAATCCTCAATCCTCAATCCTGAGTCCTCAACCTTCAGCCCTCAGTCCACAACAATCAGTAGTCAATCCTCAATCCTCAATAGAATATCCTGAATTCTCAGGATTCTATACTCAAACCTCAATCCTCAACCCTCAGCCCTGATTCTCAATCCTCAATCCACAATCCTCAAACCTCAAGCCTCAACCGTCAGTTCTCGTCCTCAATCTTCAAACCTCAATCCTCAATCCTCCCATCTTCAATCATCAATACTCAATCTTCAATCCTCAATCCTCAATCCTCAAGGCTCAATCCTCAATCCGCAGTATTCAACACTCAACCCTCAACCATCAGTCCTCAATACTCAATCATCAATCCTCAATACTCAATCCTCAATCCTCAATCTTCAATCCTCAATACTCAATCTTCAATGCTCAATCCTCAATCCTCAAGCCTCAATCCTCAATCCTCAATCCTCAAACGTCAATCTTCAATCCCCAGTACTCAACCTTCAATCGTCAATCCTCAATCCCCAATCCTTAATCCTCATTCTTCAATCCTCAATACCCAATCCTCAATCTTCAATCCTCAATCATCAATCCTCAATCCACAATCCTCAATCTTCAATCCTCAATCCTCAATTCTCAATCCTCAATCCTCAATCCTCAATACTCAATCTTCAATCCTCAATACTCAATCTTCTATCCTCAATCCTCAATCTTCAATCCTCAATCCTCAATCCTCAATCCTCAATCCTCAATGTTCAATACGCAATACCCAATCCTCAACCCTCAATCCTCAATCCTCAATCCTCAATCCTCAATCCTCAATTCTCAATCTTCAATCCTTAATACTCAATCTTCAATCCTCAATCCTCAATCCTCAATCCTCAATCCTCATTCTTCAATCTTCAACACCCAATTCTCAATCTTCAATCCTCAATCCTCAATCCTCAATTCTCAATCCTCAATCCTTAATCCACAGACCTCAAACATCAATACTCAACCCTCAGTCCTCGTCCTCAATCCACAACCCTCAATCCTCGATCCTCAATCATCACTCATCAATATTCAATCTTCAATCCTCAATCCTCAATCCTCAATACTCAATCCTCAATCCTCAATGTTCAATCCTCAATACCCAATCCTCAAACTTCAATCCTCAATCCTCAATCCTCAATCCTCAATCCTCAATCCTCAATCCTCAATCCTCAGTCCTCAAACCTCAATCCTGAATCCTCAATCCTGAATCCTCAATCTTCAGCCCTGAGTCCGCAACAATCAGTTGTCAATCCTCAATCCTCAATAGAATATCCTCAATTCACAGTTTTCAATACTCAATTCTCAATCTGCAATCTTCAGATCTCAAACGTCAATACTCAACCCTCAGTCCTCGTCCTCAATCCACAATCCTCAATCCTCAATCCTCAATCCTCAATCCTCAGTCCTTAAACCTCAATCCTGAATCCTCAATCCTGAAATCTCAATCTTCAGCCCTGAGTCCGCAACAATCAGTTGTCAATCCTCAATCCTCAATAGAATATCCTCAATTCACAGCTTTCAATACTCAATTCTCAATCTGCAATCTTCAGATCTCTATCCACAAACATCAATTCTCATCACTCAACCCTCAATACTCAGTCCCCAATCCTCAATCCCGAATCCTCAATCCTGAATCCTCAATCTTCAATCCTCAATCCCCAGTCCTCAATCTTCAATCCTCAATGCTGAATCCCCAATACTCAATCCTCAGTCCTCAATCCTCAATGCTCAATCCTCAAACCTCAATCCTCAACCCTCAATCCCCAATCCACAATCTTCAATCCTCAATACTCAGTATTCAATCCTCAATCCTCAATTCTCAATCTTCAATCCTCAATCCTCAATCCTCAATCCTCAATCCTCATTCTTCAATCCTCAATACCCAATCCTCAATCTTCATTCCTCAATCGTCAATCCTCAATTCTCAATCCTCAATCCTCAGTCCTCAGCCCTCGAACCTCAATCCTCAACCCTCAGCCCTCATCCTCAATCCTCAATCCTCAATCCTCAATCCTCAATCCTCCATCTTCAATCCTCAATATTCAATCTTCAATAATCAATCCTCAATTCTCAAACCTCAATCCTCAATCCTCAATCCTCAATCCTCAATCCTCAAACGTCAATCTTCAATCCCCAGTACTCAACCTTCAATCGTCAATCCTCAATCCTCAATCCTTAATCCTCATTCTTCAATCCTCAATACCCAATCCTCAATCTTCAATCCTCAATCATCAATCCTCAATCCACAATCCTCAATCTTCAGTCCTCAATCCTCAATCCTCAATCCTCAATCCTCAATCCTCAATCCTCAATCTTCAATCCTCAATACTCAATCTTCGATCCTCAATCCTCAATCTTCAATCCTCAATCCTCAATCCTCAATCCTCAATCCTCAATCTTCAATCCTCAATACTCAATCCTCAATCCTCAATCCTCAATCCTCAATCCTCAATCCTCAATCCTCAGTCCTCAAACCTCAATCCTGAATCCTCAATCCTGAATCCTCAATCTTCAGCCCTTAGTCCTCAGCAATCAGTTGTGAATCCTCAATCCTCAATAGAATATCATCAATTCACAGCTTTCATTACTCAATACTCATTCTGCAATCTTCAAATCTCTATCCACAAACACCAATTCTCATCACTCAACCCTCAACACTCAGTCCCCAATTCTCAATATTCAATCCTCAATCCTCAATCCTCAATCCACAATCCTCAACATTCAATCCTCAATACTCAGTCTTCAATGCTCATTCCTCAATCCTCGATCCTCAATTCTCAATCCTCAATCGTCAATCTTCAATCCTCAATACTCAACCTTCAATCCTCAATCCTCAATCCTCAATCCTCAATCCTCATTCTTCAATACTCAATACCCAATCCTCAATCTTCAATACTCAATCCTCAATCCACAATTCTCAATCCTCAATCCTCAGTCCTCAGTCCTCAAACCTCAATCCTCAACACTCAGCCCTCATCCTCAATCCTCAATCCTCAATCCTCAATCTTCGATCCTCAATACTCAATCTTCAATCCTCAATCCTCAATCTTCAATCCTCAATACTCAATCTTCAATCCTCAATCCTCAATCCTCAATCCTCAATCCTCAATCCTCAATCCTCAGTCCTCAAACCTCAATCCTGAATCCTCAATCCTGAATCCTCAATCTTCAGGCCTTAGTCCTCAGCAATCAGTTGTGAATCCTCAATCCTCAATAGAATATCATCAATTCACAGCTTTCATTACTCAATACTCATTCTGCAATCTTCAAATCTCTATCCACAAACATCAATTCTCATCACTCAACCCTCAACACTCAGTCCCCAATCCTCAATATTCAATCCTCAATCCTCAATCCTCAATCCACAGTCCTCAACATTCAATCCTCAATACTCAATCTTCAATGCTCATTCCTCAATCCTCTATCCTCAATTCTCAATCCTCAATCGTCAATCTTCAATCCTCAATACTCAATCTTCAATTCTCAATCCTCATTCCTCAATCCTCAATCCTCAATCCTCGTTCTTCAACCCTCAATACCCAATCCTCAATCTTCAATCCTCAATCCTCAATCCACAATTCTCAATCCTCAATCCTCAGTCCTCAGTCCTCAAACCTCAATCCTCAACACTCAGCCCTCATCCTCAATCCTCAATCCTCAATCCTCAATCCTCAGTCCTCAATCTTCAATCCTCAATGCTCAATCCTCAATCCTCCATCCTCAGTCCTCAATCCTCAATCCTCAATCCTCAATCTTCAATCATCAATACTCAATCTTCAATCCTCATTCCTGAATCCTCAATCCTCAATCCTCAATCCTCAATATTCAGCGCACAACCCTCAAACATCAATCCTCAATACCCAATCCTCAATCTTCAATCCTCAATCCTCAATCCTCAATTCTCAATCCTCAATCCTCAATCCTCAGACCTCAAACATCAATACTCAAACCACAGTCCTCGACCTCAATCCACAACACTCAATCCTCAATCCTCAATCTTCAATCCTCAATCCTCAATCCTCAATCCTCAATCCTCAATAGAATATCCTCAATTCACAGTTTTCAATACAGAATCCCCATTCTTCAATCTTCAAATCTCAATCCACAAACATGAATTCTCATCACTCAACCCTCAACACTCAGACCTCAAACTTCAATCCTCAATACTCAATCTTCAATCCTCGGTCCTCAATTCTCAATCCTCAATGCTCAACCCTCAATCGTCAATTCTCAATCCCCAATCCTCAATATTCAATCCTCAATCCTCAATCCTCAATCCTCAATCCTCAATCTTCAATCCTCAATACTCAATCTTCAATCCTCAATCCTCAATCATCAATCCTCAATCGTCAATCCTCAATCCTCAATCCTCAATCTTCAGTCCTCAGTACTCAATCTGCAATCCTCAATCCTCCATCCTCACTCGTCAATCCTCGTTCTTCAGTCCTCAATACCGAATCCACAATCTTCAATCGTCAATCCTCAATCATAAATTCTCAATCCTCAATCCTCTATCCTCAGACTTCAAACATCAATACTCAACCCTCAGTCCTCGTCCACAGTCATCAAACCTCAATCCTCAATACTCAATCTTCAATCATTAATATTCAATCTTCAATCCTAAGTCCTCAATCCTCAATCCTCAACCCTCAATCCTCAATGTTCTATCCTCAACACTCAATCTTCAATCCTCAATCCTCAATCCTCAATCCTCAATCCTCAATCCTCAATCCTCAACCCTCAATCCTCAATATTCAATCCTCAATACTCAATCTTCAATCCTCAATCCTCAATCCTCAATCCTCAATCTTCAATCCTCAATCCTCAATCCTCAATCCTCAATCCTCAACCTTCAATCCTCAACACTCAATCTTCAATCCTCAATCCTCAATCCTCAATCCTCAATCCTCAATCCTCAATCCTCAACCCTCAATCCTCAATATTCAATCCTCAATACTCAATCTTCAATCCACAATCCTCAATCCTCAACCCTCAGACCTCATCGTCAATCCTCAATTCTCAATCCTCAATCTTCAATCCTCAATCCTCAATCCTCAGTTAGCAATCCTCAATCCTCAATCCTCAGACCTCAGGCATCAATGCTCAACCCTCAGTCCTCGTCCTCAATCCACAACCCTCAATCCTCAATCCTCAATCTTCAATCATAAATATTCAATCTTCAATACTCAATACTCAATCCTCAATCCTCAATCCTCAATCCTCAATCTTCAATCCTCAATCCTCAATCCTCAATCCTCAATCCTCAACCTTCAATCCTCAACACTCAATCTTCAATCCTCAATCCTCAATCCTCAATCCTCAATCCTCAATCCTCAATCCTCAACCCTCAATCCTCAATATTCAATCCTCAATACTCAAACTTCAATCCTCAATCCTCAATCCTCAACCCTCAGACCTCATCGTCAATCCTCAATTCTCAATCCTCAATCCCCAATCTTCAGTCCTCAGTACTTAATCTTCAATCCTCAACCCTCAGTCCTCAAACCACAATTCTGAATCCTCAATACTCAATCTTCAATCCTCAACCTTCAATCCTCAATACTCAATCTTCAATCCTCTATCCTCAATCCTCAATCCTCAATCCTCAATCTTCAATCCTCAATACTCAATCTTCAATCCTCAATACTCAATACTCAATCTTCAATCCTCAATCCTCAATCCTCAATCCTCAATCCTCAATCCTCAATCCTCAATCGTCAATCTTCAATCCTCAATACTCAATCTTCAATCCTCAATCCTCAATCCTCAATCCTCATTCTTCAAGCCTCACTACCCAATCCTCAATCTTCAATCCTCAATCCTCAACCCTCAGTCCTCAAGCGTCAATCCTCAATCCTCAATCCTCAACCCTCAACCCTCAGTCCTCAAACCTCAATACCGAATCCTCAATCCTGAATCCTCAATCTTCAGCCCTCAGTCCTCAACAATCAATTGTCAATCCTCGATCCTCAACAGAATATCGTCAATTCACAGTTTTCAATACACAATCCCCATTCTTCAATCTTCAAATCTCAATCCACAAACACCAATTCTCGTCTCTCAACCCTCAGCACTCAGTCCTCAATCTTCAATCCTCAATCCTCAATGCGCAAACTTCAATCCTCAATACTCAATCTTCAATCCTCAATCCTGAATTCTCAATCCTCAATGCTCAATCCTCAATCGTCCATCCTCAATCCCCAATCCTCAACCTTCAATCCTCAATCCTCAATCCTCAATCCTCAATCCTCAATCTTCAATCCTCAATACTCAATGTTCAATCCTCAATCCTAAATACTCAATCCTCAATGCTCAATCCTCAATCCTCAATCTTCAATCCTCAATACTCAATCTGCAATCCTCAATCCTCAGTCCTCACTCCTCAATCCTCATTCTTCAATCCTCAATACCGAATCCGCAATCTTCAATCCTCAATCCTCAATCCTCAATTCTCAACCCTCAATCCTCAGACCCCAGACTTCAAACATCAATACTCAACCCTCAGTCCTCGTCCTCAATTCACAACCCTCAATCCTCAATCCTCAATCTTCAATCATTAATATTCAATCTTCAATCCTCAATTCTCAATCCTCAATCCATAACCCTCAATCCTCAATGTTCAATCCTCAATACCCAATCCTCAGCCTTCAATCCTCAATCCTCAATCCTCAATACTCAATCCTCAATCCTCAGTCCTCAAACCTCAATCCTGAATCCTCAATACTGAATCCTCAATCTTCAGCCCTGAGTCCGCATCAATCAGTTGTCAATCCTCAATCCTCAATAGAATATCCTCAATTCACAGCTTTCAATACTCAATTCTCAATCTGCAATCTTCAGATCTCTATACACAAACATCAATTCTCATCAGTCAACCCTCAATACTCAGTCCCCAATCCCCAATCTTCAATCCTCAATCCTCAATCCTGAATCCTCAATCTTAATCTTCAATCCTCAATACTAAATCTTCAATCCTCAATCCTCAATCCTGAATCCTCAATCTTAATCTTCAACACTCAATACTCAATCCTCAATCTTCTATCCTCAATCCTCAACCCTCAATCCTCAATCCTCAATCCTCAATCCTCAATCATCAATCCTCAGTCCCATATCCTCAATCTTCAATACTCAATCCTCAATACTCAATCTTCAATCCTCAATCCTCAATCCTCAATCCTCAATCCTCATTCTTCAATCCTCAACACCCAATCCTCAATGTTCAATCCTCAATCCTCAATCCTCAGTCCTCAAACCACAATCCTGAATCCTCAATCCTGAATCCTCAATCTTCAGCCCTTAGTCCTCAGCAATCAGTTGTGAATCCTCAATCCTCAATAGAATATCATTAATTCACAGCTTTCATTACTCAATACTCATTCTGCAATCTTCAAATCTCTATCCACAAACACCAATTCTCATCACTCAACGCTCAACACTCAGTCCCCAATCCTCAATATTCAATCCTCAATCCTCAATCCTCAATCCGCAATCCTCAATATTCAACACAAAAGCCTCAATCATCAATCCTCAATACTCAACCATCAATTCTCAGTTCTCAATACTCAATAGAATATCCTGAATTCTCATGGTTCAATACTCAATCCACAAAATTCAATAATCAAATCTTAATCCGCAAACATCAATTCTCAACACTCAATCCTCAATACTCAGTCCTCTCTCTTCAATCCTCCATCCTCAATCCTCAATCCTCAAGCGTCAATCCTCAATCCTCAATCGTCAACCCTCAATCCTCAGTCCTGAGTCCTCAATCCGGAATCCTCAATCCTGAATCCTCAATCTTCAGCCCTCTGTCCACAACAATCAATTGTCAATCCTCAGACCTCAATAGAATATCCTCAATTCACAGTTTTCAATACTCAATCCCCATTCTTCGATCTTCAAATCTCAATCCACAAACATGAATTCTCATCACTCAACCCTCAGCACTCAGTCCTCAATCTTCAATTCTCAATCCTCAATCCTCAATCTTCAATACTCAATACTCAATATTCAATCCTCAATCCTCAATTCTCAATCCTCAATGTTCAATCCCAAATCGTCAATCCTCAATCCCCAATCCTCAATCTTCAATCCTCAATCCTCAATCCTCAATCCTCAATCCTCAATCTTCAATCCTCAATACTCAATCTTCAATCCTCAATCCTAAATCCTCAATCCTCAATCCTCAATCCTCAATCCTCAATCTTCAATCCTCAATACTCAATCTGCAATCCTCAACCCTCAGTCCTCACTCCTCAATCCTCATTCTTCAATACTCAATACTCAATCTTCAATCCTCAATCCTCAGTCCTCAAACCTCAATCCTGAATCCTCAATCCTGAATCCTCAATCTTCAGCCCTGAGTCCGCAACAATCAGTTGTCAATCCTCAATCCTCAATAGAATATCCTCAATTCACAGTTTTCAATACTCAATTCTCAATCTGCAATCTTCAGATCTCAAACGTCAATACTCAACCCTCAGTCCTCGTCCTCAATCCACAATCCTCAATCCTCAATCCTCAATCCTCAATCCTCAATCCTCAGTCCTTAAACCTCAATCCTGAATCCTCAATCTTCAATCCTCAATCCCCAGTCCTCAATCTTCAATCCTCAATGCTGAATCCCCAATACTCAATCCTCAGTCCTCAATCCTCAATGCTCAATCCTCAAACCTCAATCCTCAACCCTCAATCCTCAATCCACAATCTTCAATCCTCAATACTCAGTATTCAATCCTCAATCCTCAATCCTCAATCTTCAATCCTCAATCCTCAATCCTCAATCCTCAATCCTCAATCCTCATTCTTCAATACTCAATACCCAATCCTCAATCTTCATTCCTCAATCCTCAATCCTCAATTCTCAATCCTCAATCCTCAGTCCTCAGCCCTCGAACCTCAATCCTCAACCCTCAGCCCTCATCCTCAATCCTCAAACCTCAATCCTGAATCCTCAATCCTGAATCCTCAATCTTCAGCCCTTAGTCCTCAGCAATCAGTTGTGAATCCTCAATCCTCAATAGAATATCATCAATTCACAGCTTTCATTACTCAATACTGATTCTGCAATCTTCAAATCTCTATCCACAAACACCAATTCTCATCACTCAACCCTCAACACTCAGTCCCCAATCCTCAATATTCAATCCTCAATCCTCAATCCTCAATCCACAGTCCTCAACATTCAATCCTCAATACTCAATCTTCAATGCTCATTCCTCAATCCTCTATCCTCAATTCTCAATCCTCAATCGTCAATCTTCAATCCTCAATACTCAATCTTCAATCCTCAATCCACATTCCTCAATCCTCAATCCTCAATACTCGTTCTTCAACCCTCAATACCCAATCCTCAATCTTCAATCCTCAATCCTCAATCCACAATTCTCAATCCTCAATCCTCAGTCCTCAGTCCTCAAACCTCAATCCTCAACACTCAGCCCTCATCCTCAATCCTCAATCCTCAATCCTCAATCCTCAATCCTCAGTCCTCAATCCTCAATCCTCAATCCTCAATCTTCAATCATCAATACTCAATCTTCAATACTCATTCCTGAATCCTCAATCCTCAATCCTCAATCCTCAATATTCAGCGCACAACCCTCAAACATCAATCCTCAATACCCAATCCTCAATCTTCAATCCTCAATCCTCAATCCTCAATTCCCAATCCTCAATCCTCAATCCTCAGACCTCAAACATCAATACTCAAACCACAGTCCTCGACCTCAATCCACAACACTCAATCCTCAATCCTCAATCTTCAATCCTCAATCCTCAATCCTCAATCCTCAATCCTCAATAGAATATCCTCAATTCACAGTTTTCAATACTGAATCCCCATTCTTCAATCTTCAAATCTCAATCCACAAACATCAATTCTCATCACTCAACCCTCAACACTCAGACCTCAATCTTCAATCCTCAATCCTCAATCCTCAAACTTCAATCCTCAATACTCAATCTTCAGTCCTCGGTCCTCAATTCTCAATCCTCAATGCTCAACCCTCAATCGTCAATTCTCAATCCCAAATCCTCAATATTCAGTCCTCAATCCACAATCCTCAATCCTCAATCCTCAATCTTCAATCCTCAATACTCAATCTTCAATCCTCAATCCTCAATCATCAATCCTCAATCGTCAATCCTCAATCCTCAATCCTCAATCTTCAGTCCTCAGTACTCAATCTGCAATCCTCAATCCTCCATCCTCACTCCTCAATCCTCGTTCTTCAGTCCTCAATACCGAATCCACAATCTTCAATCGTCAATCCTCAATCATAAATTCTCAATCCTCAATCCTCTATCCTCAGACTTCAAACATCAATACTCAACCCTCAGTCCTCGTCCACAGTCATCAAACCTCAATCCTCAATACTCAATCTTCAATCATTAATATTCAATCTTCAATCCTAAGTCCTCAATCCTCAATCCTCAACCCTCAATCCTCAATGTTCTATCCTCAACACTCAATCTTCAATCCTCAATCCTCAATCCTCAACCCTCAATCCTCAATATTCAATCCTCAATACTCAATCTTCAATCCTCAATCCTCAATCCTCAATACTCAATCTTCAATCCTCAATCCTCAATCCTCAATCCTCAATCCTCAATCGTCAATCCTCAATCCTCAATCGTCAATCTTCAATCCCCAATACTCAATCTTCAATCCTCAATCCTCAATCCTCAATCCTCATTCTTCAAGCCTCAGTACCCAATCCTCAATCTTCAATCCTCAATCGTCAACCCTCAATCCTCAAGCGTCAATCCTCAATCCTCAATCCTCAACCCTCAGCACTCAGTCCTCAATCTTCAATCCTCAATCCTCAATCCTCAAACTTCAATCCTCAATACTCAATCTTCAATCCTCAATCCTGAATTCTCAATCCTCAATGCTCAATCCTCAATCGTCCATCCTCAATCCCCAATCCTCAACCTTCAATCCTCAATCCTCAATCCTCAATCCTCAATCCTCAATCTTCAATCCTCAATACTCAATCTTCAATCCTCAATCCTAAATCCTCAATCCTCAATGCTCAATCCTCAATTCTCAATCTTCAATCCTCAATACTCAATCTGCAATCCTCAATCCTCAGTCCTCACTCCTCAATCCTCATTCTTCAATCCTCAATACCGAATCCGCAATCTTCAATCCTCAATCCTCAATCCCCAATTCTCAATCCTCAATCCTCAGACCCCAGACTTCAAACATCAATACTCAACCCTCAGTCCTAGTCCTCAATTCACAACCCTCAATCCTCAATCCTCAATCTTCAATCATTAATATTCAATCTTCAATCCTCAATTCTCAATCCTCAATCCATAACCCTCAATCCTCAATGTTCAATCCTCAATACCCAATCCTCAGTCTTCAATCCTCAATCCTCAATCCTCAATACTCAATCCTCAATCCTCAGTCCTCAAACCTCAATCCTGAATCCTCAATCCTGAATCCTCAACCTTCAGCCCTGAGTCCGCATCAACCAGTTGTCAATCCTCAATCCTCAATAGAATATCCTCAATTCACAGCTTTCAATACTCAATTCTCAATCTGCAATCTTCAGATCTCTATACACGAACATCAATTCTCATCACTCAACCCTCAATACTCAGTCCCCAATCCCTAATCTTCAATCCTCAATCCTCAATCCTTAATCCTCAATCTTAATCTTCAATCCTCAATACTAAATCTTCAATCCTCAATCCTCAATCCTGAATCCTCAATCTTAATCTTCAACCCTCAATACTCAATCCTCAATCTTCTATCCTCAATCCTCAACCCTCAATCCTCAATCCTCAATCCTCAATCCTCCATCATCAATCCTCAGTCCCATATCCTCAATCTTCAATACTCAATCCTCAATACTCAATCTTCAATCCTCAATCCTCAGTCCTCAATCCTCAATCCTCATTCTTCAATCCTCAACACCCAATCCTCAATGTTCAATCCTCAATCTTCAATCCTCAATTCTCAACCCTCAATCCTCAATCCTCAGACCTCAAACGTCAATACTCAACCCTCAGTCCTCGTCCTCAATCCACAACCCTCAATCCTCAATCCTCAATCTTCAATTCTCAATCCTCAATACTCAATCCTCAATCCTCAATCCACAGTCCTCAAACCTCAATCCGGAATCCTCAATCCTGAATCCTCAATCTTCAGCCCTTAGTACTCAGCAATCAGTTGTGAATCCTCAATCCTCAATAGAATATCATCAATTCACAGCTTTCATTACTCAATACTCATTCTGCAATCTTCAAATCTCTATCCACAAACACCAATTCTCATCACTCAACCCTCAACACTCAGTCCCCAATCCTCAATATTCAATACTCAATCCTCAATCCTCAATCCGCAATCCTCAATATTCAACACAAAACCCTCAACCATCAATCCTCAATACTCAACCATCAATTCTCAGTTCTCAATACTCAATAGAATATCCTGAATTCTCATGGTTCAATACTCAATCCACAAAATTCGATAATCAAATCTTAATCCGCAAACATCAATTCTCAACACTCAATCCTCAATACTCAGTCCTCTCTCTTCAATCCTCCATCCTCAATCCTCAATCCTCAAGCGTCAATCCTCAATCCTCAATCGTCAACCCTCAATCCTCAGTCCTGAATCCTCAATCCGGAATCCTCAATCCTGAATCCTCAATCTTCAGCCCTCTGTCCACTACAATCAATTGTCAATCCTCAGACCTCAATAGAATATCCTCAATTCACAGTTTTCAATACTCAATCCCCATTCTTCGATCTTCAAATCTCAATCCACAAACATGAATTCTCATCACTCAACCCTCAGCACTCAGTCCTCAATCTTCAATCCTCAATCCTCAATCCTCAATCTTCAATACTCAATACTCAATATTCAATCCTCTATCCTCAATTCTCAATCCTCAATGCTCAATCCCAAATCGTCAATCCTCAATCCCCAATCCTCAATCTTCAATCCTCAATCCTCAATCCTCAATCCTCAATCCTCAATCTTCAATCCTCAATACTCAATCTTCAATCCTCAATCCTAAATCCTCAATCCTCAATCCTCAATCCTCAATCCTCAATCTTCAATCCTCAATACTCAATCTGCAATCCTCAACCCTCAGTCCTCACTCCTCAATCCTCATTCTTCAATACTCAATACCGCATCCGCAATCTTCAATCCTCAATCCTCAATCCTCAATCTTGAATTCTCAATCCTCAATCCTCAATCCTCAGACCTCAAACGTCAATACTCAACCCTCAGTCCTCGTCCTCAATCCACAATCCTCAATCCTCAAACCTCAATCCTCAGTCCTTAAACCTCAATCCTGAATCCTCAATCCTGAATTCTCAATCTTCAGCCCTGAGTCCGCAACAATCAGTTGTCAATCCTCAATCCTCGATAGAATATCCTCAATTCACAGTTTTCAATACTCAATTCTCAATCTGCATTCTTCAGATCTCTATCCACAAACATCAATTCTCATCACTCAACCCTCAATACTCAGTCCCCAATCCTCAATCCCGAATCCACAATCCTGAATCCTCAATCTTCAATCCTCAATCCCCAGTCCTCAATCTTCAATCCTCAATGCTGAATCCCCAATACTCAATCCTCAGTCCTCAATCCTCAATGCTTAATCCTCAAACCTCAATCCTCAACCCTCAATCCTCAATCCACAATCTTCAATCCTCAATACTCAGTATTCAATCCTCAATCCTCAATCCTCAATCTTCAATCCTCAATCCTCAATCCTCAATCCTCAATCCTCATTCTTCAATCCGCAATACCCAATCCTCAATCTTCATTCCTCAATCCTCAATCCTCAATTCTCAATCCTCAATCCTCAGTCCTCAGCCCTCGAACCTCAATCCTCAACCCTCAGCCCTCATCCTCAATCCTCAATCCTCAATCCTCAATCCTCAATCCTCCATCTTCAATCCTCAATATTCAATCTTCAATAATCAATCCTCAATTCTCAAACCTCAATACTCAATCCTCTATCGTCAAACCTCAGTCCCCAATCCTCAATCTTCAATCCTCAATCCTCAATCCTCAATCCTCAATCCTCATACTTCAATCCTCAATACTCAATCTTCAACCCTCAATCCTCAATCCTCAATACTCAATCCTCAATCCTCAATCCTCAATCTTCAATCCTCAATACTCAGTCTTCAATCCTCAATCCTCAATTACAAATCCACAATCCTCATTCTTCAATCCTCAATCCCCAATCCTCAATCTTCAATCCTCATTCTTCAATCCTCAATCCCCAATGCTCAATCTTCAATCCTCAATCCTCAATCCTGAGTCCTCAACCTTCAGCCCTCAGTCCACAACAATCAGTAGTCAATCCTCAATCCTCAATAGAATATCCTGAATTCTCAGGATTCTATACTCAAACCTCAATCCTCAACCCTCAGCCCTTATTCTCAATCCTCAATCCACAATCCTCAAACCTCAATCCTCAACCGTCAGTACTCGTCCTCAATCTTCAAACCTCAACCCTCAATCCTCCCATCTTCAATCATCAATACTCAATCTTCAATCCTCAATCCTCAATCCTCAATGCTCAATCCTCAATCCTCAGTATTCAACACTCAACCCTCAACCATCAGTCCTCAATACTCAATCATCAATCCTCAATCCTCAATCCTCAATCCTCAATCCTCAATCTTCAATCCTCAATACTCAATCTTTCATCCTCAATCCTCAATCCTCAATCCTCAATCCTCAATCCTCAATCCTCAATCGTCAATCTTCAATCCCTAGTACTCAACCTTCAATCGTCAATCCTCAATCCTCAATCCTTAATCCTCATTCTTCAATCCTCAATACCCAATCCTCAATCTTCAATCCTCAATCATCAATCCTCAATCCACAATCCTCAATCTTCAATCCTCAATCCTCAATCCTCAATCCTCAATCCTCAATCCTCAATCCTCAATCTTCAATCCTCAATACTCAATCTTCGATCCTCAATCCTCAATCTTCAATCCTCAATCCTCAATCCTCAATCCTCAATCCTCAATGTTCAATACGCAATACCCAATCCTCAACCTTCAATCCTCAATCCTCAATCTTCAATCCTCAATACTCAATCCTCAATCTTCAATCCTTAATACTCAATCTTCAATCCTCAATCCTCAATCCTCAATCCTCAATCCTCATTCTTCAATCTTCAACACCCAATCCTCAATCTTCAATCCTCAATCCTCAATCCTCAATTCTCAATCCTCAATCCTTAATCCACAGACCTCAAACATCAATACTCAACCCTCAGTCCTCGTGCTCGATCCACAACCCTCAATCGTCGATCCTCAAACATCAATCATCAATATTCAATCTTCAATCCTCAATCCTCAATCCCCAATACTCAATCCTCAATCCTCAATGTTCAATCCTCAATACCCAATCCTCAATCTTCAATCCTCAATCCTCAATCCTCGATCCTCAAACCTCAATCCTCAATCCTCAGTCCTCAAACCTCAATCCTGAATCCTCAATCCTGAATCCTCAATCTTCAGCCCTGAGTCCGCAACAATCAGTTGTCAATCCTCAATCCTCAATAGAATATCCTCAATTCACAGTTTTCAATTCTCAATTCTCAATCTGCAACCTTCAGATCTCAAACGTCAATACTCAACCCTCAGTCCTCGTCCTCAATCCACAATCCTCAATCCTCAATCCTCAATCCTCAATCCTCAGTCCTTAAACCTCAATCCTGAATCCTCAAACCTGAATTCTCAATCTTCAGCCCTGAGTCCGCAACAATCAGTTGTCAATCCTCAATCCTCAATAGAATATCCTCAATTCACAGTTTTCAATACTCAATTCTCAATCTGCAATCTTCAGATCTCTATCCACAAACATCAATTCTCATCACTCAACCCTCAATACTCAGTCCCCAATCCTCAATCCCGGATCCACAATCCTCAATCCTCAATCTTCAATCCTCAATCCCCGGTCCTCAATCTTCAATCCTCAATGCTGAATCCCCAATACTCAATCCTCAGTCCTCAATCCTCAATGCTCAATCCTCAAACCTCAATCCTCAACCCTCAATCCTCAATCCACAATCTTCAATCCTCAATACTCAGTATTCAATCCCCAATCCTCAATCCTCAATCTTCAATCCTCAATCCTCAATCCTCAATCCTCAATCCTCATTCTTCAATCCTCAATACCCAATCCTCAATCTTCATTCCTCAATCCTCAATCCTCAATTCTCAATCCTCAATCCTCAGTCCTCAGCCCTCGAACCTCAATCCTCAACCCTCAGCCCTCATCCTCAATCCTCAATCCTCAATCCTCAATCCTCAATCCTCCATCTTCAATCCTCAATATTCAATCTTCAATAATCAATCCTCAATTCTCAAACCTCAATACTCAATCCTCTATCGTCAAACCTCAGTCCCCAATCCTCAATCTTCAATCCTCAATCCT
Organism: Calliopsis andreniformis; assembly: GCF_051401765.1. Classification (NCBI taxonomy): domain Eukaryota; kingdom Metazoa; phylum Arthropoda; class Insecta; order Hymenoptera; family Andrenidae; genus Calliopsis; species Calliopsis andreniformis. Next base: position 4,517,170 of record NW_027480440.1, read on the forward strand.
CAATCCTCAATCCTCAATCCTCAAACTTCAATCCTCAATACTCAATCTTCAACCCTCTATCCTCAATCCTCAATACTCAATCCTCAATCCTCAATCCTCAATCTTCAATCCTCAATACTCAGTCTTCAATCCTCAATCCTCAATTACAAATCCTCAATCCTCATTCTTCAATCCTCAATCCCCAATCCTCAATCTTCAATCCTCATTCTTCAATCCTCAATACCCAATGCTCAATCTTCAATCCTCAATCCTCAATCCTGAGTCCTCAACCTTCAGCCCTCAGTCCACAACAATCAGTAGTCAATCCTCAATCCTCAATAGAATATCCTGAATTCTCAGGATTCTATACTCAAACCTCTATCCTCAACCCTCAACCCTGATTCTCAATCCTCAATCCACAATCCTCAAACCTCAATCCTCAACCGTCAGTACTCGTTCTCAATCTTCAAACCTCAATCCTCGATCCTCCCATCTTCAATCATCAATACTCAATCTTCAATCCTCGATCCTCAATCCTCAATGCTCAATCCTCAATCCTCAGTATTCAACACTCAACCCTCAACCATCAGTCCTCAATACTCAATCATCAATCCTCAATCCTCAATCCTCAATCCTCAACCTTCAATCCTCAATACTCAATCTTCAATCTTCAATCCTAAGTCCTCAATCCTCAATCCTCAACCCTCAATCCTCAATGTTCTATCCTCAACACTCAATCTTCAATCCTCAATCCTCAATCCTCAATCCTCAATCCTCAATCCTCAATCCTCAATCCTCAATCCTCAACCCTCAATCCTCAATATTCAATCCTCAATACTCAATCTTCAATCCTCAATCCTCAATCCTCAATCCTCAATCTTCAATCCTCAATCCTCAATCCTCAATCCTCAATCCTCAACCTTCAATCCTCAACACTCAATCTTCAATCCTCAATCCTCAATCCTCAATCCTCAATCCTCAATCCTCAACCCTCAATCCTCAATATTCAATCCTCAATACTCAATCTTCAATCCTCAATCCTCAACCTTCAACGCTCAACACTCAATCTTCAACCCTCAATCCTCAATCCTCAATCCTCAATCCTCAATCCTCAATCCTCAACCCTCAATCCTCAATATTCAATCCTCAATACTCAACCTTCAATCCTCAATCCTCAATCCTCAACCCTCAGACCTCATCGTCAATCCTCAATTCTCAATCCTCAATCCCCAATCTTCAGTCCTCAGTACTTAATCTTCAATCCTCAACCCTCAGCCCTCAAACCACAATTCTGAATCCTCAATACTCAATCTTCAATCCTCAACCTTCAATCCTCAATACTCAATCTTCAATCCTCTATCCTCAATCCTCAATCCTCGATCCTCAATCTTCAGTCCTCAATACTCAATCTTCAATCCTCAATCCTCAATATTCAATCTTCAATCCTCAATCCTCAATCCTCAATCCTCAATCCTCAATCCTCAATCCTCAATCCTCAATCGTCAATCTTCAATCCTCAATACTCAATCTTCAATTCTCAATCCTCAATCCTCAATCCTCATTCTTCAAGCCTCAGTACCCAATCCTCAATCTTCAATCCTCAATCCTCAACCCTCAATCCTCAAGCGTCAATCCTCAATCCTCAATCCTCAACCCTCAATCTTCAATCCTCAATCCTCAATCCTCAATCCTCATTCCTCAATCCTCAATCATCAATCGTCAATCTTCAATCCTCAATACTCAATCTTCAATCCTCAATCCTCAATCCTCAATACTCATTCTTCAAGCCTCAGTACCCAATCCTCAATCTTCAATCCTCAATCCTCAACCCTCAATCCTCAAGCGTCAATCCTCAATCCTCAATCCTCAACCCTCAACCCTCAGTCCTCAAACCTCAATACCGAATCCTCAATCCTGAATCCTCAATCTTCAGCCCTCAGTCCTCAACAATCAATTGTCAATCCTCGATCCTCAATAGAATATCGTCAACTCACAGTTTTCAATACACAATCCCCATTCTTCAATCTTCAAATCTCAATCCACAAACACCAATTCTCGTCTCTCAACCCTCAGCACTCAGTCCTCAATCTTCAATCCTCAATCCTCAATCCTCAAACTTCAATCCTCAATACTCAATCTTCAATCCTCAATCCTGAATTCTCAATCCTCAATGCTCAATCCTCAATCGTCCATCCTCAATCCCCAATCCTCAACCTTCAATCCTCAATCCTCAATCCTCAATCCTCAATCCTCAATCTTCAATCCTCAATACTCAATCTTCAATCCTCAATCCTAAATCCTCAATCCTCAATGCTCAATCCTCAATCCTCAATCTTCAATCCTCAGTACTCAATCTGCAATCCTCAAACCTCAGTCCTCACTCCTCAATCCTCATTCTTCAATCCTCCATACCGAATCCGCAATCTTCAATCCTCAATCCTCAATCCTCAATTCTCAATCCTCAATCCTCAGACCCCAGACTTCAAACATCAATACTCAACCCTCAGTCCTCGTCCTCAATTCACAACCCTCAATCCTCAATCCTCAATCTTCAATCATTAATATTCAATCTTCAATCCTCAATTCTCAATCCTCAATCCATAACCCTCAATCCTCAATGTTCAATCCTCAATACCCAATCCTCAGTCTTCAATCCTCAATCCTCAATCGTCAATACTCAATCCTCAATCCTCAGTCCTCAAACCTCAATCCTGAATCCTCAATCCTGAATCCTCAATCTTCAGCCCTGAGTCCGCATCAATCAGTTGTCAATCCTCAATCCTCAATAGAATATCCTCAATTCACAGCTTTCAATACTCAATTCTCAATCTGCAATCTTCAGATCTCTATACACAAACATCAATTCTCATCACTCAACCCTCAATACTCAGTCCCCAATCCCCAATCTTCAATCCTCAATCCTCAATCCTGAATCCTCAATCTTAATCTTCAATCCTCAATACTAAATCTTCAATCCTCAATCCTCAATCCTGAATCCTCAATCTTAATCTTCAACCCTCAATACTCAATCCTCAATACTTCTATCCTCAATCCTCAACCCTCAATCCTCAATCCTCAATCCTCAATCCTCAATCATCAATCCTCAGTCCCATATCCTCAATCTTCAATACTCAATCCTCAATACTCAATCTTCAATCCTCAATCCTCAATCCTCAATCCTCAATCCTCATTCTTCAATCCTCAACACCCAATCCTCAATGTTCAATCCTCAATCCTCAATCCTCAATTCTCAATCCTCAATCCTCAATCCTCAGACCTCAAACGTCAATTTTCAACCCTCAGTCCTCGTCCTCAATCCACAACCCTCAATCCTCAATCCTCAATCTTCAGCCCTCTGTCCACAACAATCAATTGTCAATCCTCAGACCTCAATAGAATATACTCAATTCACAGTTTTCAATACTCAATCCCCATTCTTCGATCTTCAAATCTCAATCCACAAACATGAATTCTCATCACTCAACCCTCAGCACTCAGTCCTCAATCTTCAATTCTCAATCCTCAATCCTCAATCTTCAATACTCAATACTCAATATTCAATCCTCAATCCTCAATTCTCAATCCTCAATGCTCAATCCCAAATCGTCAATCCTCAATCCCCAATCCTCAATCTTCAATCCTCAATCCTCAATCCTCAATCCTCAATCCTCAATCTTCAATCCTCAATACTCAATCTTCAATCCTCAATCCTAAATCCTCAATCCTCAATCCTCAATCCTCAATCCTCAATCTTCAATCCTCAACACTCGATCTGCAATCCTCAACCCTCAGTCCTCACTCCTCAATCCTCATTCTTCAATACTCAATACCGCATCCGCAATCTTCAATCCTCAATCCTCAATCCTCAATCTTGAATTCTCAATCCTCAATCCTCAATCCTCAGACCTCAAACGTCAATACTCAACCCTCAGTCCTCGTCCTTAATCCACAATCCTCAATCCTCAATCCTCAATCCTCAATCCTCAGCCCTTAAACCTCAATCCTGAATCCTCAATCCTGAATTCTCAATCTTCAGCCCTGAGTCCGCAACAATCAGTTGTCAATCCTCAATCCTCAATAGAATATCCTCAATTCACAGTTTTCAATACTCAATTCTCAATCTGCAATCGTCAGATCTCTATCCACAAACATCAATTCTCATCACTCAACCCTCAATACTCAGTCCCCAATCCTCAATCCCGAATCCACAATCCTGAATCCTCAATCTTCAATCCTCAATCCCCAGTCCTCAATCTTCAATCCTCAATGCTGAATCCCCAATACTCAATCCTCAGTCCTCAATCCTCAATGCTTAATCCTCAAAACTCAATCCTCAACCCTCAATCCTCAATCCACAATCTTCAATCCTCAATACTCAGTATTCAATCCTCAATCCTCAATCCTCAATCTTCAATGCTCAATCCTCAATCCTCAATCCTCAATCCTCATTCTTCAATCCTCAATACCCAATCCTCAATCTTCATTCCTCAATCCTCAATCCTCAATTCTCAATCCTCAATCCTCAGTCCTCAGCCCTCGAACCTCAATCCTCAACCCTCAGCCCTCATCCTCAATCCTCAATCCTCAATCCTCAATCCTCAATCCTCCATCTTCAATCCTCAATATTCAATCTTCAATAATCAATCCTCAATTCTCAAACCTCAATACTCAATCCTCTATCGTCAAACCTCAGTCCCCAATCCTCAATCTTCAATCCTCAATCCTCAATCCTCAATCCTCAATCCTCAATCTTCAATCCTCAATACTCAGTCTTCAATCCTCAATCCTCAATTACAAATCCTCAATCCTCATTCTTCAATCCTCAATCCCCAATCCTCAATCTTCAATCCTCATTCTTCAATCCTCAATACCCAATGCTCAATCTTCAATCCTCAATCCTCAATCCTGAGTCCTCAACCTTCAGCCCTCAGTCCACAACAATCAGTAGTCAATCCTCAATCCTCAATAGAATATCCTGAATTCTCAGGATTCTATACTCAAACCTCAATCCTCAACCCTCAGCCCTTATTCTCAATCCTCAATCCACAATCCTCAAACCTCAATCCTCAACCGTCAGTACACGTCCTCAATCTTCAAACCTTAATCCTCAATCCTCCCATCTTCAATCATCAATACTCAATCTTCAATCCTCAATCCTCAATCCTCAATGCTCAATCCTCAATCCTCAGTATTCAACACTCAACCCTCAACCATCAGTCCTCAATACTCAATCATCAATCCTCAATCCTCAATCCTCAATCCTCAATCTTCAATCCTCAATACTCAATCTTCAATCCTCAATCCTCAATCCTCAATCCTCAATCCTCAATCCTCAATCCTCAAACGTCAATCTTCAATCCCCAGTACTCAACCTTCAATCGTCAATCCTCAATCCTCAATCCTTAATCCTCATTCTTCAATCCTCAATACCCAATCCTCAATCTTCAATCCTCAATCATCAATCCTCAATCCACAATCCTCAATCTTCAATCCTCAATCCTCAATCCTCAATCTTCAATCCTCAATCCTCAATCCTCAATCTTCAATCCTCAATACTCAATCTTCGATCCTCAATCCTCAATCTTCAATCCTCAATCCTCAATCCTCAATCCTCAATCCTCAATGTTCAATACGCAATACCCAATCCTCAACCTTCAATCCTCAATCCTCAATCTTCAATCCTCAATCCTCAATCCTCAATCTTCAATCCTTAATACTCAATCTTCAATCCTCAATCCTCAATCCTCAATCCTCAATCCTCATTCTTCAATCTTCAACACCCAATCCTCAATCTTCAATCCTCAATCCTCAATCCTCAATTCTCAATCCTCAATCCTTAATCCACAGACCTCAAACATCAATACTCAACCCTCAGTCCTCGTCCTCAATCCACAACCCTCAATCCTCGATCCTCAATCATCAATCATCAATATTCAACCTTCAATCCTCAATCCTCAATCCTCAATACTCAATCCTCAATCCTCAATGTTCAATCCTCAATACCCAATCCTCAATCTTCAATCCTCAATCCTCAATCCTCAATCCTCAATATTCAATCCTCAATACTCAATCTTCAATCCTCAATCCTCAATCCTCAACCCTCAGACCTCATCGTCAATCCTCAATTCTCAATCCTCAATCTTCAATCCTCAATCCTCAATCCTCAGTTAGCAATCCTCAATCCTCAATACTCAGACCTCAGGCATCAATGCTCAACCCTCAGTCCTCGTCCTCAATCCACAACCCTCAATCCTCAATCCACAATCTTCAATCATAAATATTCAATCTTCAATACTCAATACTCAATCCTCAATCCTCAATTCTCAATCCTCAATCTTCAATCCTCAATCCTCAATCCTCAATCCTCAATCCTCAACCTTCAATCCTCAACACTCAATCTTCAATCCTCAATACTGAATCCTCAATCCTCAATCCTCAATCCTCAATCCTCAACCCTCAATCCTCAATATTCAATCCTCAATACTCAATCTTCAATCCTCAATCCTCAATCCTCAACCCTCAGACCTCATCGTCAATACTCAATTCTCAATCCTCAATCCCCAATCTTCAGTCCTCAGTACTTAATCTTCAATCCTCAACCCTCAGTCCTCAAACCACAATTCTGAATCCTCAATACTCAATCTTCAATCCTCAACCTTCAATCCTCAATACTCAATCTTCAATCCTCAATCCTCAATCTTCAATCCTCAATACTCAATCTTCAATCCTCAATCCTCAATACTCAATCTTCAATCCTCAATCCTCAATCCTCAATCCTCAATCCTCAATCCTCAATCCTCAATCGTCAATCTTCAATCCTCAATACTCAATCTTCAATCCTCAATCCTCAATCCTCAATCCTCATTCTTCAAGCCTCAGTACCCAATCCTCAATCTTCAATCCTCAATCCTCAACCCTCAATCCTCAAGCGTCAATCCTCAATCCTCAATCCTCAACCCTCAACCCTCAGTCCTCAAACCTCAATACCGAATCCTCAATCCTGAATCCTCACCTTCAGCCCTCAGTCCTCAACAATCAATTGTCGATCCTCGATCCTCAATAGAATATCGTCAATTCACAGTTTTCAATACACAATCCCCATTCTTCAATCTTCAAATCTCAATCCACAAACACCAATCCTCGTCTCTCAACCCTCAGCACTCAGTCCTCAATCTTCAATCCTCAATCCTCAATCCTCAAACTTCAATCCTCAATACTCAATCTTCAATCCTCAATCATGAATTCTCAATCCTCAATGCTGAATCCTCAATCTTCCATCCTCAATCCCCAATCCTCAACCTTCAATCCTCAATCCTCAATCCTCAATCCTCAATCCTCAATCTTCAATCCTCAATACTCAATCTTCAATCCTCAACCCTAAATCCTCAATCCTCAATGCTCAATCCTCAATCCTCAATCTTCAATCCTCAATGCTCAATCTGCAATCCTCAATCCTCAGTCCTCACTCCTCAATCCTCATTCTTCAATCCTCAATACCGAATCCGCAATCTTCAATCCTCAATCCTCAATCCTCAATCTTGAATTCTCAATCCTCAATCCTCAATCCTCAGACCTCAAACGTCAATACTCAACCCTCAGTCCTCGTCCTCAATCCACAATCCTCAATCCTCAATCCTCAATCCTCAATCCTCAGCCCTTAAACCTCAATCCTGAATCCTCAATCCTGAATTCTCAATCTTCAGCCCTGAGTCCGCAACAATCAGTTGTCAATCCTCAATCCTCAATAGAATATCCTCAATTCACAGTTTTCAATACTCAATTCTCAATCTGCAATCGTCAGATCTCTATCCACAAACATCAATTCTCATCACTCAACCCTCAATACTCAGTCCCCAATCCTCAATCCCGAATCCACAATCCTGAATCCTCAATCTTCAATCCTCAATCCCCAGTCCTCAATCTTCAATCCTCAATGCTGAATCCCCAATACTCAATCCTCAGTCCTCAATCCTCAATGCTTAATCCTCAAAACTCAATCCTCAACCCTCAATCCTCAATCCACAATCTTCAATCCTCAATACTCAGTATTCAATCCTCAATCCTCAATCCTCAATCCTCAATCTTCAATGCTCAATCCTCAATCCTCAATCCTCAATCCTCATTCTTCAATCCTCAATACCCAATCCTCAATCTTCATTCCTCAATCCTCAATCCTCAATTCTCAATCCTCAATCCTCAATCTTCAATCCTCAATACTCAATCTTCAATCCTCAATCCTCAATCCTCAATCCTCAATCCTCAATCCTCAATCCTCAAACGTCAATCTTCAATCCCCAGTACTCAACCTTCAATCGTCAATCCTCAATCCTCAATCCTTAATCCTCATTCTTCAATCCTCAATACCCAATCCTCAATCTTCAATCCTCAATCATCAATCCTCAATCCACAATCCTCAATCTTCAATCCTCAATCCTCAATCCTCAATCTTCAATCCTCAATCCTCAATCCTCAATCTTCAATCCTCAATACTCAATCTTCGATCCTCAATCCTCAATCTTCAATCCTCAATCCTCAATCCTCAATCCTCAATCCTCAATGTTCAATACGCAATACCCAATCCTCAACCTTCAATCCTCAATCCTCAATCTTCAATCCTCAATCCTCAATCCTCAATCTTCAATCCTTAATACTCAATCTTCAATCCTCAATCCTCAATCCTCAATCCTCAATCCTCATTCTTCAATCTTCAACACCCAATCCTCAATCTTCAATCCTCAATCCTCAATCCTCAATTCTCAATCCTCAATCCTTAATCCACAGACCTCAAACATCAATACTCAACCCTCAGTCCTCGTCCTCAATCCACAACCCTCAATCCTCGATCCTCAATCATCAATCATCAATATTCAACCTTCAATCCTCAATCCTCAATCCTCAATACTCAATCCTCAATCCTCAATGTTCAATCCTCAATACTCAATCTTCAATCCTCAATCCTCAATCCTCAACCCTCAGACCTCATCGTCAATACTCAATTCTCAATCCTCAATCCCCAATCTTCAGTCCTCAGTACTTAATCTTCAATCCTCAACCCTCAGTCCTCAAACCACAATTCTGAATCCTCAATACTCAATCTTCAATCCTCAACCTTCAATCCTCAATACTCAATCTTCAATCCTCAATCCTCAATCTTCAATCCTCAATACTCAATCTTCAATCCTCAATCCTCAATACTCAATCTTCAATCCTCAATCCTCAATCCTCAATCCTCAATCCTCAATCCTCAATCCTCAATCGTCAATCTTCAATCCTCAATACTCAATCTTCAATCCTCAATCCTCAATCCTCAATCCTAATTCTTCAAGCCTCAGTACCCAATCCTCAATCTTCAATCCTCAATCCTCAACCCTCAATCCTCAATCTTCAATCCTCAATGCTCAATCTGCAATCCTCAATCCTCAGTCCTCACTCCTCAATCCTCATTCTTCAATCCTCAATACCGAATCCGCAATCTTCAATCCTCAATCCTCAATCCTCAATTCTCAATCCTCAATCCTCAGACCCCAGACTTCAAACATCAATACTCAACCCTCAGTCCTCGTCCTCAATTTACAACTCTCAATCCTCAATCCTCAATCTTCAGTCATTAATATTCAATCTTCAATCCTCAATTCTCAATCCTCAATCCATAACCCTCAATCCTCAATGTTCAATCCTCAATACCCAATCCTCAGTCTTCAATCCTCAATCCTCAATCCTCAATACTCAATCCTCAATCCTCAGTCCTCAAACCTCAATCCTGAATCCTCAATCCTGAATCCTCAATCTTCAGCCCTGAGTCCGCATCAATCAGTTGTCAATCCTCAATCCTCAATAGAATATCCTCAATTCACAGCTTTCAATACTCAATTCTCAGTCTGCAATCTTCAAATCTCTATCCACAAACATCAATTCTCATCACTCAACCCTCAACACTCAGTCCCCAATCCTCAATATTCAATCCTCAATCCTCAATCCTGAGTCCTCAACCTTCAGCCCTCAGTCCACAACAATCAGTAGTCAATCCTCAATCCTCAATAGAATATCCTGAATACTCAGGATTCTATACTCAAACCTCAATCCTCAACCCTCAGCCCTGATTCTCAATCCTCAATCCACAATCCTCAAACCTCAATCCTCAACCGTCAGTACTCGTCCTCAATCTTCAAACCTCAATCCTCAATCCTCCCATCTTCAATCATCAATACTCAATCTTCAATCCTCGATCCTCAATCCTCAATGCTCAATCCTCAATCCTCAGTATTCAACACTCAACCCTCAACCATCAGTCCTCAATACTCAATCATCAATCCTCAATCCTCAATCCTCAATCCTCAATCTTCAATCCTCAATACTCAATCTTCAATCCTCAATCCTCAATCCTCAATCCTCAATCCTCAATCCTCAATCCTCAAACGTCAATCTTCAATCCCCAGTACTCAACCTTCAATCGTCAATCCTCAATCCTCAATCCTTAATCCTCATTCTTCAATCCTCAATACCCAATCCTCAATCTTCAATCCTCAATCATCAATCCTCAATCCACAATCCTCAATCTTCAATCCTCAATCCTCAATCCTCAATCCTCAATCCTCAATCCTCAATCCTCAATCTTCAATCCTCAATACTCAATCTTCGATCCTCAATCCTCAATCTTCAATCCTCAATCCTCAATCCTCAATCCTCAATCCTCAATGTTCAATACGCAATATCCAATCCTCAACCTTCAATCCTCAAACCTCAATCCTCAATCCTCAATCCTCAATCCTCAATCCTCAATCTTCAATCCTTAATACTCAATCTTCAATCATCAATCCTCAATCGTCAATCCTCAATCCTCATTCTTCAATCTTCAACACCCAATCCTCAATCTTCAATCCTCAATCCACAATTCTCAATCCTCAATCCTCAGCCCTCAGTCCTCAATCTTCAATCCTCAATCCTCAATCCTCACACCTCAATCCTCAACCTTCAATCCTCAACACTCAATCTTCAACCCTCAATCCTCAATCCTCAATCCTCAATCCTCAATCCTCAATCCTCAACCCTCAATCCTCAATATTCAATCCTCATTACTCAATCTTCAATCCTCAATCCTCAATCCTCAACCCTCAGACCTCATCGTCAATCCTCAATTCTCAATCCTCAATCCCCAATCTTCAGTCCTCAGTACTTAATCTTCAATCCTCTATCCTCAGTCCTCTATCCTCGATCCTCAATCTTCAATCCTCAATACTCAATCTTCAATCCTCAATCCTCAATATTCAATCTTCAATCCTCAATCCTCAATCCTCAATCCTCAATCCTCAATCCTCAATCCTCAATCGTCAATATTCAATCCTCAATACTCATTCTTCAATCCTCAATCCTCAATCCTCAATCCTCATTCTTCAAGCCTCAGTACCCAATCCTCAATCTTCAATCCTCAATCCTCAACCCTCAATCCTCAAGCGTCAATCCTCAATCCTCAATCCTCAACCCTCAACCCTCAGTCCTCAAACCTCAATACCGAATCCTCAATCCTGAATCCTCAATCTTCAGCCCTCAGTCCTCAACAATCAATTGTCAATCCTCGATCCTCAATAGAATATCGTCAATTCACAGTTTTCAATACACAATCCCCATTCTTCAATCTTCAAATCTCAATCCACAAACACCAATTCTCGTCTCTCAACCCTCAGCACTCAGTCCTCAATCTTCAATCCTCAATCCTCAATCCTCAATCTTCAATCCTCAGTACTCAATCTGCAATCCTCAATCCTCAGTCCTCACTCCTCAATCCTCATTCTTCAATCCTCCATACCGAATCCGCAATCTTCAATCCTCAATCCTCAATCCTCAATTCTCAATCCTCAATCCTCAGACCCCAGACTTCAAACATCAATACTCAACCCTCAGTCCTCGTCCTCAATTCACAACCCTCAATCCTCAATCCTCAATCTTCAATCATTAATATTCAATCTTCAATCCTCAATTCTCAATCCTCAATCCATAACCCTCAATCCTCAATGTTCAATCCTCCATCCTCAATCCTCAATCCTCAAGCGTCAATCCTCAATCCTCAATCGTCAACCCTCAATCCTCAGTCCTGAATCCTCAATCCGGAATCCTCAATCCTGAATCCTCAATCTTCAGCCCTCTGTCCACAACAATCAATTGTCAATCCTCAGACCTCAATAGAATATACTCAATTCACAGTTTTCAATACTCAATCCCCATTCTTCGATCTTCAAATCTCAATCCACAAACATGAATTCTCATCACTCAACCCTCAGCACTCAGTCCTCAATCTTCAATTCTCAATCCTCAATCCTCAATCTTCAATACTCAATACTCAATATTCAATCCTCAATCCTCAATTCTCAATCCTCAATGCTCAATCCCAAATCGTCAATCCTCAATCCCCAATCCTCAATCTTCAATCCTCAATCCTCAATCCTCAATCCTCAATCCTCAATCTTCAATCCTCAATACTCAATCTTCAATCCTCAATCCTAAATCCTCAATCCTCAATCCTCAATCCTCAATCCTCAATCTTCAATCCTCAACACTCAATCTGCAATCCTCAACCCTCAGTCCTCACTCCTCAATCCTCATTCTTCAATACTCAATACCGCATCCGCAATCTTCAATCCTCAATCCTCAATCCTCAATCTTGAATTCTCAGTCCTCAATCCTCAATCCTCAGACCTCAAACGTAAATACTCAACCCTCAGTCCTCGTCCTCAATCCACAATCCTCAATCCTCAATCCTCAATCCTCAATCCTCAGCCCTTAAACCTCAATCCTGAATCCTCAATCCTGAATTCTCAATCTTCAGCCCTGAGTCCGCAACAATCAGTTGTCAATCCTCAATCCTCAATAGAATATCCTCAATTCACAGTTTTCAATACTCAATTCTCAATCTGCAATCGTCAGATCTCTATCCACAAACATCAATTCTCATCACTCAACCCTCAATACTCAGTCCCCAATCCTCAATCCCGAATCCACAATCCTGAATCCTCAATCTTCAATCCTCAATCCCCAGTCCTCAATCTTCAATCCTCAATGCTGAATCCCCAATACTCAATCCTCAGTCCTCAATCCTCAATGCTTAATCCTCAAAACTCAATCCTCAACCCTCAATCCTCAATCCACAATCTTCAATCCTCAATACTCAGTATTCAATCCTCAATCCTCAATCCTCAATCTTCAATCCTCAATCCTCAATCCTCAATCCTCAATCCTCATTCTTCAATCCTCAATACCCAATCCTCAATCTTCATTCCTCAATCCTCAATCCTCAATTCTCAATCCTCAATCCTCAGTCCTCAGCCCTCGAACCTCAATCCTCAACCCTCAGCCCTCATCCTCAATCCTCAATCCTCAATCCTCAATCCTCAATCCTCCATCTTCAATCCTCAATATTCAATCTTCATTAATCAATCCTCAATTCTCAAACCTCAATACTCAATCCTCTATCGTCAAACCTCAGTCCCCAATCCTCAATCTTCAATCCTCAATCCTCAATCCTCAATCCTCAATCCTCAATCTTCAATCCTCAATACTCAGTCTTCAATCCTCAATCCTCAATTACAAACCCTCAATCCTCATTCTTCAATCCTCAATCCCCAATCCTCAATCTTCAATCCTCATTCTTCAATCCTCAATACCCAATGCTCAATCTTCAATCCTCAATCCTCAATCCTGAGTCCTCAACCTTCAGCCCTCAGTCCACAACAATCAGTAGTCAATCCTCAATCCTCAATAGAATATCCTGAATTCTCAGGATTCTATACTCAAACCTCAATCCTCAACCCTCAGCCCTTATTCTCAATCCTCAATCCACAATCCTCAAACCTCAATCCTCAACCGTCAGTACACGTCCTCAATCTTCAAACCTTAATCCTCAATCCTCCCATCTTCAATCATCAATACTCAATCTTCAATCCTCAATCCTCAATCCTCAATGCTCAATCCTCAATCCTCAGTATTCAACACTCAACCCTCAACCATCAGTCCTCAATACTCAATCATCAATCCTCAATCCTCAATCCTCAATCCTCAATCTTCAATCCTCAATACTCAATCCTCAATCCTCAATCCTCAATCCTCAGTCATCAAACCTCAATCCTGAATCCTCAATCCTGAATCCTCAATCTTCAGCCCTGAGTCCTCAACAATCAGTTGTCAATCCTCAATCCTCAATAGAACGTCCTCAATTCACAGTTTTCAATACTCAATACTCAATCTGCAATCTTCAGATTTCTATACACAAACATCAATTCTCATCACTCAACCCTCAATAGTCAGTCCACAATCCTCAACCTTCAATCGTCAATCCTCAATCCTCAATCCTCAATCTTAATCTTCAATGCTCAATACTCAATCCTCAATCCTCAATCCTCAATCCTCAATCTTCAATCCTCAATCCTCAATCTTCAATCCTCAATCCTCAATCCTTAATCCTCAATCCTCAATCCTCAATCCTCAATCGTCAATTTTCAATCCTCAATACTCAATCTTCAATCCTCAATCCTCAATCCTCAATCCTCAATCCTCAATCCTCATTCATAAATCCTCAATCTTCAATCCTCAATCCTCAGCCCTCATTCTCAATCCTCAATCCACAATCCTCAAACCTCAATCCTCAACCGTCAGTCCTCGTCCTCAATCCTCCCATCTTCAATCATCAATACTCAATCTTCAATCCTCAACCCTCAATCCTCAGTCCTCAAACCTCAATCCTGAATCCTCAATCCTGAATCCTCAATCCTCAGCCCAGAGTCCTCAACAATCAGTTGCCAATCCTCAATCCTCAATAGAATATCCTCAATTCACAGTTTTCAATACTCAATACTCAATCTGCAATCTTCAGATCTCTATCCACAAACATCAATTCTCATCACTCAACCCTGAATACTCAGTCCCTAATCCTCAATCTTCAATCCTCAATCCTCAACCCTCAATCCTCAATCTTCAATTCTCAATCCTCAATCCTCAATACTCAATCCTCAATCCTCAATCCTCAATCCTCAGTCCTCAAACCTCAATCCTGAATCCTCAATCGTGAATCCTCAATCTTCAGCCCTCTGTCCTCAACAATCAGTTGTCAATCCTCAATCCTGAATAGAATATAATCAACTCACAGTTTTTAACACTCAATACTCAATCTGCAATCTTCAAATCTCTATCCACAAACATCAATTCTCATCACTCAACCCTCAACACTCAGTCCCCAATCCTCAATCTTCAATCCTCAGTCCTCAGTCCTCAAACCTCAATCCTCAACCCTCAGTCCTCATCCTCACTTCTCAATTCTCAATCCTCAATCCTCAATCCTCAATCTTCAATCCTCAATAATCAATCTCCAATCCTAGATCATCAATCCCCAATCCTCAATCCATAATCCTCAATCTTCAATCCTCTATCACCAGTCCTCAACCTCCAATCCTCAATGCTCCATCCTCAATCCTCAAACCTCAGTCCTGAATCCTCAATCCTCAATCCTCAAATCTCAACCCTCAACCGTCAGTCCTCGTCCTCAATGCTCAACCCACAATCCTCAATCCTCAATCTTCAATCATCAGTACTCAATCTTCAATCCTCAATCCTCAATCCTCAATCCTCCATACTCAATATTCCACACACAACCCTCAGCCATCAATCCTCAATACTCAACCACCAATCCTCAATTCTCAATACTCAATAGAATATCCTGAATTCTCATGGTTCAATACTCAATCCACAATATTCAATAATCAAATCTCAACCATCAAACATCAATTCTCAACACTCAATCCTCAACTCTCAGTCCTCTCCCTTCAATCCTCCATCCTCAATCCTCAATCCTCAAGCGTCAATCCTCAATCCTCAATGCTCAACCCTCAATCCTCAGTCCTCAAAAATCAATCCCGATTACTCAATCCTGTATCCGCAATCCTGAATCCTCAATCTTCAGCCCTCAGTCCTCAACAATCAATTGCCAATCCTCAATCCTCAATAGAATATCCTCAATTCACTGTTTTCAATACTCAATCCCCATTCTTCAATCTTCAAATCTCAATCCACAAACATCAATACTCATCACTCAACCCTCACCACTCAGTCCTCAATCGTCAATCCTCAATCCCTAATCCTCCATCTTCAGTCCTCAATCCTCAATCCTCAATCCTCAATCCTCAATCTTCAATCCTCAACCCTCAATCCTCAATCCTCAATCTTCAACACTCAATAATCAATATCCAATCCTGCATCCTCAATCCCCAATCCTCAATCCTTAATCCTCAATCTTGAATCCTCAATCCCCAGGCCTCAATCTTCAATCCTCAATTATCAATCCGCAATCCTCAATCCTCAGTCCTCAATCCTCAATCCTCAATCCTCAAACCTCAAACCTCAACCGTCAGTCCTCGTCCTTAAACCTCAACACTCAATCCTCCATCCTCAATCTTCAATCATCAATACTCAATCTTCAACCCTCAATCCTCAATCCTCAATCCTCAATCCTCAATCCTCAATCCTCAATATTCAACGCACAACCCTCAACCATCAATCCTCAATACTCAACCATCAATCCCCAGTTCTCAATACTCAATAGAATATCCTAAATCCTCATGGTTCAATACTCAATCAGCAATATTCAATAATCAAATCTCAATCCTCAAACATCAATTCTCAACACTCAATCCTCAATCCTCAATCCTCACTCTTCAATCGTCAATACCCAATCCTCAGTCTTCAGTCCTCAATCCTCAATCCTCAATTCTCAATCCTCAATCCTCAGTCCTCAAATCTCAATCCTGAATCCTCAATCATGAATCCTCAATCTTCAGCCCTTAGTCCGCAACAATCAGTTGTCAATCCTCAATCATCAATAGAATATCCTCAATTCACAGGTTTCAATACTCAATACTCAATCTGCAATCTTCAGATCTCCATCCACAAACATCAATTATCATCACTCAAACCTCAATCCTCAGTCCCCAATCCTCAATCTTCAATCCTCAATACTCAACCATCAATCCCCAGTTCTCAATACTCAATAGAATATCCTAAATCCTCATGGTTCAATACTCAATCAGCAATATTCAATAATCAAATCTCAATCCTCAAACATCAATTCTCAACACTCAATCCTCAATCCTCAATCTTAATCTTCAATCCTCAACACTC
The DNA here is from genome assembly GCF_051401765.1 of Calliopsis andreniformis. Taxonomy (NCBI): domain Eukaryota; kingdom Metazoa; phylum Arthropoda; class Insecta; order Hymenoptera; family Andrenidae; genus Calliopsis; species Calliopsis andreniformis. The sequence continues at coordinate 4,534,306 of NW_027480440.1, forward strand.
AATCTTCAATCCTCAATCCTCAATGCTCAATCCTCAATACTCAATCTTCAATCCTCAATCCTCAATACTCAATCTACAATCCTCAATACTCAATCTGCAATCCTCAATCCTCAGTCCTCAATCCTCAATCCTCATTTTTCAATCCTCAATACCGAATCCTCAATCTTCAGCCCTGAGTCCTCAACAATCAGTTGTCAATCCTCAATCCTCAATAGAACGTCCTCAATTCACAGTTTTCAATACTCAATACTCAATCTGCAATCTTCAGATTTCTATACACAAACATCAATTCTCATCACTCAACCCTCAATAGTCAGTCCACAATCCTCAACCTTCAATCGTCAATCCTCAATCCTCAATCCTCAATCTTAATCTTCAATGCTCAATACTCAATCTTCAATCCTCAATCCACAATCCTCAATCTTAATCTTCAGTCCTCAATACTCAATCTTCAACCCTCAATCCTCAATCCTCAATCCTCAACACTCTATCCTCAATCTTCAATCCTCAATACTCAATCTTCAATACTCAATCCTCAATCCTCAATCCTAAATCCTCAATCCTCAATCCTCAATCGTCAATCTTCCATCCTCAATACTCAATCTTCAATCCTCAATCCTCATTCCTCAATCCTCAATCCTCAATCTTCAATCCTCAATACTCAATCTTCACTCCTCAATCCTCTATCCTCAACCCTCAATCCTCAATCCTCAATCCTCAATCGTCAATCCTCCATCCTCAATACTCAATCTTGAATCCTCAATCCTCAGTCCTCAACCCTCAACCCTCAATCCTCATTCTTCAATCCTCAATACCCAATCCTCAATCTTCAATCCTCAATCCTCAATCCTCAATCCTCAATCCTCAATAGTCAATCCTCAATCTTCAACTCTCAGTGCCAAATCCTCAATCTTGAATACTCAATCCTCAATCCTCAAACTTCAATCCTCAATACTCAATCTTCAATCCTCAATCCTCAATCCTCAATCCTCAATCCTCATTCTTCAATCATCAATACCCAATCCTCAATCTTCAATCCTCAATGCTCAATCTTCAATCCTCCATCCTCAATCGTCAATCCTCAATCGTCAATCCTCAATCGCCAGGCTTCAATCCACAATACTCAATCTTCAATCCTCAATCCTCAATCCTCATTCCTCAATCCTCAATCCTCAATGCTCAATCCTCAATACTCAATCTTCAATCCTCAATCCTCAATACTCAATCTACAATCCTCAATACTCAATCTGCAATCCTCAATCCTCAGTCCTCAATCCTCAATCCTCATTTTTCAATCCTCAATACCGAATCCTCAATCTTCAGCCCTGAGTCCTCAACAATCAGTTGTCAATCCTCAATCCTCAATAGAACGTCCTCAATTCACAGTTTTCAATACTCAATACTCAATCTGCAATCTTCAGATTTCTATACACAAACATCAATTCTCATCACTCAACCCTCAATAGTCAGTCCACAATCCTCAACCTTCAATCGTCAATCCTCAATCCTCAATCCTCAATCTTAATCTTCAATGCTCAATACTCAATCTTCAATCCTCAATCCACAATCCTCAATCTTAATCTTCAGTCCTCAATACTCAATCTTCGACCCTCAATCCTCAATCCTCAATCCTCAACACTCTATCCTCAATCTTCAATCCTCAATACTCAATCTTCAATACTCAATCCTCAATCCTCAATCCTAAATCCTCAATCCTCAATCCTCAATCGTCAATCTTCCATCCTCAATACTCAATCTTCAATCCTCAATCCTCATTCCTCAATCCTCAATCCTCAATCTTCAATCCTCAATACTCAATCTTCACTCCTCAATCCTCTATCCTCAACCCTCAATCCTCAATCCTCAATCCTCAATCGTCAATCCTCCATCCTCAATACTCAATCTTGAATCCTCAATCCTCAGTCCTCAACCCTCAACCCTCAATCCTCATTCTTCAATCCTCAATACCCAATCCTCAATCTTCAATCCTCAATCCTCAATCCTCAATCCTCAATCCTCAATAGTCAATCCTCAATCTTCAACTCTCAGTGCCAAATCCTCAATCTTGAATACTCAATCCTCAATCCTCAAACTTCAATCCTCAATACTCAATCTTCAATCCTCAATCCTCAATCCTCAATCCTCAATCCTCATTCTTCAATCATCAATACCCAATCCTCAATCTTCAATCCTCAATGCTCAATCTTCAATCCTCCATCCTCAATCGTCAATCCTCAATCGTCAATCCTCAATCGCCAGGCTTCAATCCTCAATACTCAATCTTCAATCCTCAATCCTCAATCCTCATTCCTCAATCCTCATTCTTCAATCCTCAATACCCAATCCTCAATCTTCAAACCTCAATCCTCAATCCTCAACTCTCAATCCTCGATCCTCAGTCCTCAGTCCACAAAGCTAAATCCTCAACCCTCAGCCCTTATCCTCGATCCTCAATCCTCAAACTTCAGTCCTCAATCCTCAATCCTCAATTCTCAATCCTCAATCCTCAGTCCTCAGTCCTCAAACCTCTACCCCCAACCCTCAGCCCTCATCCTCAATCCTCAATCCTCAATCCTCAATCTTCAATCCCCAATACTCAATCTTCAATAGTCAGACCTCAATTCTCAATCCTCAATACTCAATCCTCAATCGTCAATCCTCAATCCCCAATCCTCAACCTTCAATCCTCAATCCTCAATCCTCAATCCTCAATCCTCAATCTTCAATCCACAATACTCAATCTGCAATCCTCAATCCTCAATCCGCAATCCTCAATCATCAATCCTCAATCCTCAATCTTCAATCCTCAATACTCAATCCTCAATTCTCAATCCTCAATCCTCAATCCTCAGACCTCAAACAGCAATACTCAACCCTCAGTCCTCGTCCTCAATCCACAACCATCAATACCGAAACCTCAATCTTCAATCATCAATATTCAATCTTCAGTCCTCAATCCTCAATCCTCAATCCTCAAACCTCAATCCTCAACCGTCAGTCCTCGTCCTCAAACCTCAACCCTCAATCCTCAATCCTCAATCTTCAATCCTCAATCCTCAGTCCTCAAACCTCAATCCTCAATCCTCAGTACTCAGTAATCAATCCTCAATCTTCAATACTGAATCGTCAATCCTCAGTCCTCAATCCTCAATCCTCAATCCTCGTTCCTCAAACCTCAATCCTCAACCCTCAGTCCTCACACTCAATTCTCAATTCTCAATCCTCAATCCTCAATCCTCAATCTTCAATCCTCATTAATCAATCTCCAATCCTAGATCCTCAATCCCCAATCTTCAATCCTTAATCCTCTATCATCAATCCTCAATCCCCAGTCCCCAATCTTCAATCCACAATGCTCAATCCTCAATCCTCAACCCTCAGTCCTCAACCCTCAATCCTCAATCCTCAAACCTCAATCCTCAACCGTCAGTCCTCGTCCTCAATCCTCAACCCTCAATCCTCAATCCTCATTCTTCAATCCTCAATACCCAATCCTCAATCTTCAATCCTCAATCCTCAATCCTCAATCCTCAATCCTCAATAGTCAATCCTCAATATTCAACTCTCAGTGCCAAATCCTCAATCTTGAATACTCAATCCTCAATCCTCAAACTTCAATCCTCAATACTCAATCTTCAATCCTCAATCCTCAATCCTCAATCCTCAATCCTCATTCTTCAATCATCAATGCCCAATCCTCAATCTTCAATCCTCAATGCTCAATCTTCAATCCTCCATCCTCAATCGTCAATCCTCAATCGTCAATCCTCAATCGCCAGGCTTCAATCCTCAATACTCAATCTTCAATCCTCAATCCTCAATCCTCATTCCTCAATCCTCATTTTTCAATCCTCAATACCCAATCCTCAATCTTCAAACCTCAATCCTCAATCCTCAACTCTCAATCCTCGATCCTCAGTCCTTAGTCCACAAAGCTAAATCCTCAACCCTCAGCCCTTATCCTCGATCCTCAATCCTCAAACTTCAGTCCTCAATCCTCAATCCTCAATTCTCAATCCTCAATCCTCAGTCCTCAGTCCTCAAACCTCTACCCCCAACCCTCAGCCCTCATCCTCAATCCTCAATCCTCAATCCTCAATCTTCAATCCCCAATACTCAATCCTCAATTCTCAATCCTCAATCCTCAATCCTCAGACCTCAAACAGCAATACTCAACCCTCAGTCCTCGTCCTCAATCCACAACCATCAATACTGAAACCTCAATCTTCAATCATCAATATTCAATCTTCAGTCCTCAATCCTCAATCCTCAATCCTCAAACCTCAATCCTCAATCGTCAGTCCTCGTCCTCAAACCTCAACCCTCAATCCTCAATCCTCAATCTTCAATCCTCAATCCTCAGTCCTCAAACCTCAATCCTCAATCCTCAATCCTCAGTAATCAATCCTCAATCTTCAATACTGAATCGTCAATCCTCAGTCCTCAATCCTCAATCCTCAATCCTCGTTCCTCAAACCTCAATCCTCAACCCTCAGTCCTCACACTCAATTCTCAATTCTCAATCCTCAATCCTCAATCCTCAATCTTCAATCCTCATTAATCAATGTCCAATCCTAGATCCTCAATCCCCAATCTTCAATCCTTAATCCTCTATCATCAATCCTCAATCCCCAGTCCCCAATCTTCAATCCACAATGCTCAATCCTCAATCCTCAACCATCAGTCCTCAATCCTCAATCCTCAATCCTCAAACCTCAATCCTCAACCGTCAGTCCTCGTCCTCAATCCTCAACCCTCAATCCTCAATCCTCAATCTTCAATCCTCAATACTCAATATTCAATCCTCAATCCTCAATCCTCAATCCTCAATCCTCAATCCTCAATACTCATTCTTCAATCCTCAATACCCAATCCACAATCTTCAATCCTCAATCCTCAATCCTCAATTCTCAATCCTCAATCCTCAATCCTCAGACCTCAAACAGCAATACTCAACCCTCAGTCCTCGACCTCAATCCACAACCATCAACACTCAATCCTCAATATTCAATCATCAATATTCAATCTTCATGTCCTCAATCCTCAATCCTCAACCGTCAGTCCTCGTCCTCAATCCTCAACCCTCAATCCTCAATCCTCCCATCTTCAATCATCAATACTCAATCTTCAATCCTCAACCCTCAATCCTCAGTCCTCAAACCTCAATCCTGAATCCTCAATCCTGAATCCTCAATCCTCAGCCCAGAGTCCTCAACAATCAGTTGCCAATCCTCAATCCTCAATAGAATATCCTCAATTCACAGTTTTCAATACTCAATACTCAATCTGCAATCTTCAGATCTCTATCCACAAACATCAATTCTCATCACTCAACGCTGAATACTCAGTCCCTAATCCTCAATCTTCAATCCTCAATCCTCAACCCTCAATCCTCAATCTTCAATTCTCAATCCTCGATCCTCAATACTCAATCCTCAATCCTCAATCCTCAATCCTCAGTCCTCAAACCTCAATCCTCAACCCTCAGCCCTCATCCTCAATCCTCAATCCTCAATCCTCAATCCCCCATCCTCAATCCTCAATCCTCATTCTTCAATCCTCATTACCCAATCCTCAATCTTCAATCCTCAATCCCCAATCCTCAATTTCCAATCCTCAATCCTCAATCCTCAATCCTCAATCCTCATTCTTTAATCCTCAATCTTCAATCCTCATTCCTCAATCCACAATCCTCAATCCTCATTCCTCAAACCTCAATCCTCAACCCTCAGTCCTCATCCTCACTTCTCAATTCTCAATCCTCAATCCTCAATCCTCAATCTTCAATCCTCAATAATCAATCTCCAATCCTAGATCCTCAATCCCCAATCCTCAATCCTTAATCCTCAATCTTCAATCCTCTATCACCAGTCCTCAACCTCCAATCCTCAATGCTCCATCCTCAATCCTCAAACCTCAGTCCTGAATCCTCAATCCTCAATCCTCAAATCTCAACCCACAACCGTCAGTCCTCGTCCTCAATCCTCAACCCACAATCCTCAATCCTCAATCTTCAATCATCAGTACTCAATCTTCAATCCTCAATCCTCAATCCTCAATCCTCCATACTCAATATTCCACACACAACCCTCAGCCATCAATCCTTAATACTCAACCACCAATCCTCAATTCTCAATCCTCAATCGTCAATCTTCCATCCTCAATACTCACTCTTCAATCCTCAATCCTCAATCCTAAACCCTCAACCGTCAATCCTCATTCTTCAATCCTCAATACCCAATCCTCAATCTTCAATCCTCAATCCTCAATCCTCAGTCTTCAATCATCAATATTGAATCTTCAATCCTCAATCCACAATCCTCAATCCTCAATCCTCAATCCTCAATATTCAATCCTCAATCCTCGATCCTCAATCCTCAATCCTCAATCTTCAATCCTCAATACTCAGCCCTCAGTCCTCAAACCTCAATCCTCAACCCTCAGTCCTCATCCTCACTTTTCAATTCTCAATCCTCAATCCTCAGTCCTCAATCTTCAATCCTCAATAATCAATCTCCAATCCTAGATCCTCAATCCCCAATCCTCAATCCATAATCCTCAATCTTCAATCCTCTATCACCAGTCCTCAACCTCCAATCCTCAATGCTCCATCCTCAATCCTCAAACCTCAGTCCTGAATCCTCAATCCTCAATCCTCAAATCTCAACCCTCAACCGTCAGTCCTCGTCCTCAATCCTCAACCCACAATCCTCAATCCTCAATCTTCAATCATCAGTACTCAATCTTCAATCCTCAATCCTCAATCCTCAATCCTCCATACTCAATATTCCACACACAACCCTCAGCCATCAATCCTCAATACTCAACCACCAATCCTCAATTCTCAATACTCAATAGAATATCCTGAATTCTCATGGTTCAATACTCAATCCACAATATTCAATAATCAAATCTCAATCCTCAAACATCAATTCTCAACACTCAATCCTCAACACTCAGCCCTCTCTCTTCAATCCTCCATCCTCAATCCTCAATCCTCAATCGTCAATCCTCAACTTTCAATCCTCAACCCTCAATCCTCAGTCCTCAAACCTCAATCACGAATCCTCAATCCTGAATCCTCAATCTTCAGCCCTCAGTCCTCAACAATCAATTGTCAATCCTCAATCCTCAATAGAATATCCTCAATTCACTGTTTTCAATACTCAATCCCCATTCTTCAATCTTCAAATCTCAATCCACAAACATCAATTCTCATCACTCAGCCCTCAACGCTCAGTCCTCAATCGTCAATCCTCAATCCTCAATCCTCAATCCTCAATCCTCATTCTTCAATCCTCAATACCCAATCCTCAATCTTCAATCCTCAATCCTCAATCATCAATTCCCAACACTCAATCCTCAGTCCTCAGTCCTCAATCTTCAATACTCAATCCTCAATCCTAAAATCCTCAATCCTCAATCCTCAATCCCCAATCCTCAATCTTCAATCCTCAATCCTCAATCCTCAAGCCTCGATCCTCAATCCTCAATCTTCAATCCTGAATACTCAATCTTCAATCCTCAATCCTCAATCCTCAATCCTCAATCCTCAATCGTCAGTCTTCAATCCTCAATACTCAATCATCAATCCTCAATCCTCAATCCTCAATCCTCAATCCTCATTCTTCAATCCTCAATACCCAATCCTCATTCTTCAGTCCTCAATCCTCAATCCTCAATTCTCAACGCTCAGCCCTCATCCTCAGTCCTCAATCCTCAATCCTCAGTCCTCAATCTTCAATCCTCAATACTCAATCTTCAATCCTCAGTCCTCAAACCTTAATTCTGAATTCTCAATCCTGAATTCTCAATCTTCAGCTCGCAGTCCTCAACAATCAGTAGTCAATCCTCAATCCTCAATAGAATATCCTCAATTCACAGTTTTCAATACTCAATACTCAATCTGCAACCTACCAACCTCTATCCACAAACATCAATTCTCATCACCCAACCCTCAACACTCAGTCCTCAATGTTCAATCCTCAATCCTCAATTCTCAATCTTCATTCCTCAATACTGAATCCTCAATACTCAATACACAATCTTCAATCCTCAATCCTCAATCCTCAATCCTCAATCCTCAATCCTCAATCCTCAATCCTCAATCATCAATCCTCAATTTTCAATACTCAATCCTCAATCCTCAATCCTCAATCCTTAATACTCAACCATCAATCCTCAATTCTCAATACTCAATAGAATATCCTGAATTCTCAGTATTCAATACTCAAACCTCAATCCTCAACCCTCAGCCCTCATCCTCCACCCTCAATCCTCAATCCTCAAACCTCAACCTTCAATCCTCAATACTCAATCTTCGATCCTCAATCCTCAACCCTCAATCCTCAATACTCAATCTTCTATCATCAATACTCAATACACAATCTTCAATCCTCAATCCTCAATCCTCAATCCTCCATCCTCAATATTCGACACACAACCCTCAACCATCAATTCTCAATACTCAACCATCAATCCTCAATTCTCAATACTCAATAGAGTATCCTGAATTCTCATGGTTCAATACTCAATCCACAATTTTCAATAATCAAATCTCAATCCTGAAACATCAATTCTCAACACTCAATCCTCAACACTCAGCCCTCTCTCTTCAATCCTCCATCCTCAATCCTCAATCCTCAATCGTCAATCCTCAACTTTCAATCCTCAACCCTCAATCCTCAGTCCTCAAACCTCAATCACGAATCCTCAATCCTCAATCCTCAATCATCAATTCCCAACCCTCAATCCTCAGTCCTCAGTCCTCAAACCTCAATCCTCAACCCTCAGCCCTCATTCTCAATCCTCAATACTCAACCCTCAATACTCTATATTCAATCCTCAATACTCAACCTTCAATCCTGATTCTACAATCGTCAATACCCAATCCTCAATCTTCAACCCTCAATCCTCAATCCTCAATTCTCAATCCTCAATCATCAATCCTCAGACCTCAAACATAAATACTCAGCCCTCAGTCCTCGTCCTCAATCCACAACCCTCAATCCTCAATCCTCAATCTTCAATCATCAATATTCAGTCTTCAATCCTCAATCCTCAATCCTCAATCCTCAATTCTCATTCCTCAATTTTCAATGTTCAATCATCAATCCTCAATCCTCAGTCCTCAATCCTCAACCCTCAATCCTCAATCCTCAATCTTCAATCATCAATACTCAATCTTCAATCCTCAATCTTCAATCCTCAATCCTCAATCCTCAATCCTCACTATTCAACACACAGCCCTCAACCATCAATCCTCAATACTCAACCATCAGTCTTCAATTCTCAATACTCAATAGAATATCCTGATCTCTCATGGCTCAATACTCAATCCACATTATTCAATAATCAAATCTCAATCCTCAAACATCAATCCTCAACACTCAATCCTCAACACTCAGTCCTCTCTCTTCAATCCTCCATCCTCAATCCTCAATCCTCAAGCGTCAATCCTCAATCCTCAATCCTCAACCCTCAATCCTCAGTCCTCAAACCTCAATCCGGAATCCTCAAACCTGAATCATCAATCTTCAGCCCTCAGTCCTCAACAATCATTTGTCAATCCTCAATCCTCAATAGAATATCCTCAATTCACTGTTTTCAATACTCAATGCTCAATCTGCAATCTTCAAATCTCTATCCACAAACATCAATTCTAATCACTCAACCCTCAACACTCAGTCCTCAATGTTCAATCCTCAATTCTCAATTCTCAATCTTCAATCTTCAATCCTCAAACCTCAATCCTCAATCCTCAATCCTCAATCTTCAATCTTCAATCCTCAATCCTCAATCTTCAACCCCAAATCGTCAATCCTCCATCTTCAATCCTCAATCCTCAATCCTCAGTCCTCAATCCTCAATCCTCAATACTCAAACCTCAATTCTCAACCGTCAGTCCTCGTCCTCAATCCTCAACCCTCAATCCTCAATCCTCATTCCTCAATCCTCAACCCTCAGTCCTCATCCTCAATTCTCAATTCTCAATCCCCAATCCTCAATTCTCAATCTTCAATCCTCAATAATCAATCTCCAATCCTAGATCCTCAATCCCCAATCCTCAATAGTTAATCCTCAATCTTCAATCCTCAATCCCCAGTCCTCAATCCTCAATACTCAATCTTCAATCCGCAATCCTCAATTCCCAATCCTCAATACTCAATCCTCAATCGTCAATCCTCAATCCCCAATCCTGAATCTTCAATCATCAATCCTCAATCCTCAATCCTCAATCCTCAATCGTCAATCCTCAATCCCCAATCCTGAATCTTCAATCATCAATCCTCAATCCTCAATCCTCGATGCTCAATCATCAATATTGAATCTTCAATACTATCCTCAATCCTCAATCCTCAATCCTCAATCCTTAATGTTCAATCCTCAATACCCAATCATCAATCTTCAATCCTCAATCCTCAACACACAATACTCAATCCTCAATCCTCAGTCCTCAGTCCTCAAACCTCAATCCAAAATTCTCAATCCTGAACCCTCAATCTTCAGCCCTGAGTCCTCAACAATCAGTTGTCAATCCTCAACCACCAATAGAATATCCTCAATTCACAGTCTTCAATACTCAATACTCAATCTGCAATCTTCAACTCTCTATCCACAAACATCAATTCTCATCACTCAACCCTCAACACTCAGTCCCCAATCCTCAATCTTCATTCCTCAATCCTCAATCCTCAATCCTCAATACTCAACCTTCAATCCTCAATACTCAATATTCAATACTCAACCCTCAATCCTGAATCCTCAATCCTCATTCCTCAATCGTCAATCTTCAATCCTCAATACTCAATCTTCAATCCTCAATCCTCAATCCTCAATCCTAAATCCTCATTCTTCAATCCTCAGTACCCAATCCTCAATCTTCAATCCTCAATCCTTAATCCTCAATCCTCAATCCTCAAACCTCAATACACAATCTTCAATCCTCAATACTCAACCTTCAATCCTCAAGCCTCAATACTCAATCCTCAATCCTCAATCTTCAATCCTCAGTCCCCAATCCTCAATATTCAACTCTCAATCCTCAATCCTCAATCCTCAATCCTCAATCTTCAATCCTCAATACTCAATCTTCAACCCTCAATCCTCAATCCTCAATCTTCAATCCTCAATCCTCAACCCTCAATCTTCAATCCTCAATACTCAATCCTCAATCCTCAATCCTCAATCCTCAATACTCAATCCTCAATCCTCAATGTTCAATCCTCATTACCCAATCCTCAATCTTCAATCCTCAATCCTCAATCTTCAATCCTCAATCCTCTGTCCTCAAACCTCAATCCTGTATCCTCAATCCTGAATCCTCAATCTTCAGCCCACAGTCCTCAACAATCAGATGTCTATCCTCAATCCTCAATAGAATAACATCAATTCACAGTGTTCAATACTCAGTTTTCAATCTGCAATGTTCAAATCTCTGTCCACAAACATGAATTCTCATCACTCAACCCTCAACACTCAGTCCGCAATCCTCAATATTCAATCCTCAATCCTCAGTCCTCAATCGACAATCCTCAACCTTCAATCCTCAATACTCAATCTTCACTCCTCAATCCTCAATCCTCAATCCTCAATTCTCAATCCTCGATTGTCAATCTTCAATCCTGAATACTCAATCCCCATTCTTCAATCTTCAAATCTCAATCCACAAACATCAATTCTCATCACTCAGCCCTCAACGCTCAGTCCTCAATCGTCAATCCTCAATCCTCAATCCTCAATCCTCAATCCTCATTCTTCAATCCTCAATACCCAATCCTCAATCTTCAAACCTCAATACACAAACATCAATTCTCATCACTCAACCCTCAACACTCAGTCCTCAATCTTCAATGCTCAATCCTCAATCCTCAATCTTCAATCCTCAATACTCAACCTTCAATCCTCAATCCTCAATCCTCAATCCTAAATGATCAATCCTCAATCCTCTATCTCCAATCCTCAATACTCAATCTTCAATCCTCAATCCTCAATCCTCAATCCTCAATCTTCAATCCTCAGTCCTCCGTCCTCAGTCCTCAAACCTCAATCCTCAACCCTCAGCCCTCATTCTCAAACCTCAATCCTCAACACTCAATCATCAATATTCAATCCTCAATACTCAATCTTCAATCCTGATTCTTCAATCCTCAATACCCAATCCTCAATCTTCAACACTCAATCCTCAATCCTGAATTCTCAATCCTCAATCCTCAATCCTCAGACCTCAAACATAAATGCTCAACCCTCAGTCCTCGTCCTCAATCCACAACCCTCAATCCTCAATCTTCAATCATCAATATTCAGTCTTCAATCCTCAATCCTCAACCCTCAATCCTCAATCCTCATTCCTCAATCCTCAATGTTCAATCATCAATCCTCAATCCTCAGTCCTCAATCCTCAACCCTCAATCCTCAGTCATCAATCGTCAATCATCAATACTCAGTCTTCAATCCTCAATCTTCAATCCTCAATTCTCGATCCTCAATCCTCAGTATTCAACACACAACCCTCAACCATCGATCCTCAATACTCAACCATCAATCCTCAATTCTCAATACTCAATAGAATATCCTGAATTCTCATGATTCAATACTCAATCCACATTATTCAATAACCAAATCTCAATCCTCAAACATCAATCTTCAACACTCAATCCTCGACACTCAGTCCTCTCTCTTCAATCCTCCATTCTCAGTCCTCAATCCTCAAGCGTCAACACTCAATCCTCAATCCTGAACCCTCAATCCTCAGTCCTCAAACCTCAATCCCGAATCCTCAATCCTGAATCCTCAATCTTCAGCCATCAGTCCTCAACAATCATTTGTCAAACCTCAATCCTCAATAGAATATCCTCAATTCACTGCTTTCAATACTCAATGCTCAATCTGCAATCTTCAAATCTCTATCCACAAACATCAATTATCATCACTCAACCCTCAACACACAGTCCTCAATGTTCAATCCTCAATTCTCAATTCTCAATCTTCAATCCTCAATCCTCAATACTCAATCCTCAATCCTCAATCCTCAATCTACAATCATCAATATTCAATCTTCAATCCTCAATCCACAATCCTCAATCCTCAATCCTCAATCCTCAATACTCAATATTCAATCCTCAATCCTCGAACCTCAATCCTCAATGCTCAATCTTCAATCCTCAATACTCAATCCTCAATCCTCAATCTTCAATCCTCAATCCTCAATCCTCGATCCTCAATCCTCAATCTTCAATCCTCAATACTCAATTTTCAATCCTCAATCCTCAATCTTCAATCCTCAATCCTCATTCTCCAATCCTCAACACCCAATCCTCAATCTTCAATCCCATATCATCAATCCTCAATTCTCAATCCTCAATTCCCAATCCTCAGACCTCAAACATCAATACTCAACCCTCAGTCCTCGTCCTCAATCCACAACCCTCAATCCTCAATCCTCGATTTTCAATCATCAATACTCAATCTTCAATACTATCCTCAATCCTCAGTCCTCAATCCTCAATCCTTAACGTTCAACCTCAATACCCAATCATTAATCTTCAATCCTCAATCCTCAACCCACAATCCTCAATCCTCAATCCTCAATCCTCAGTCCTCAAACCTCAATCCAAAATTCACAATCCTGAATCCTCAATCTTCAGCCCTGAGTCCTCAACAATCAGTTGTCAATCCTCAACCATCAATAGAATATCCTCAATTCACAGTCTTCAATACTCAATACTCAATCTGCAATCTTCAACTCTCTATCCACAAACATCAATTCTCATCACTCAACCCTCAACACTCAGTCCCCAATCCTCAATCTTCATTCCTCAATCCTCAATCCTTAATCCTCAATAGTCAACCTTCAATCCTCAATACTCAATATTCAATACTCAATCCTCAATCCTGAATCCTCAATCCTCAATCCTCAATCGTCAATCTTCAATCCTCAATACTCAATCTTCAATCCTCAATCCTCAATCCTCAATCCTCAATCCTCATTCTTCAATCCTCAGTACCCAATCCTCATTCTTCAGTCCTCAATCCTCAATCCTCGATTCTCAACGCTCAGCCCTCATCCTCAGTCCTCAATCCTCAATCCTCAGTCCTCAATCTTCAATCCTCAATACTCAATCTTCAATCCTCAGTCCTCAAACTTTAATTCTGAATTCTCTATCCTGAATTCTCAATCTTCAGCTCGCAGTCCTCAACAATCAGTAGTCAATCCTCAATCCTCAATAGAATATCCTCAATTCACAGTTTTCAATACTCAATACTCAATCTGCAACCTACCAACCTCTATCCACAAACATCAATTCTCATCACCCAACCCTCAACACTCAGTCCTCAATGTTCAATCCTCAATCCTCAATTCTCAATCTTCATTCCTCAATACTGAATCCTCAATACTCAATACACAATCTTCAATCCTCAATCCTCAATCCTCAATCCTCAATCCTCAATGCTCAATCCTCAATCCTCAATCATCAATCCTCAATTTTCAATTCTCAATCCTCAATCCTCAATCCTCAATCCTCAATACTCAACCATCAATCCTCAATTCTCAATACTCAATAGAATATCCTGAATTCTCAGTATTCAATACTCAAACCTCAATCCTCAACCCTCAGCCCTCATCCTCCACCCTCAATCCTCAATCCTCAAACCTCAACCTTCAATCCTCAATACTCAATCTTCGATCCTCAATCCTCAACCCTCAATCCTAAATACTCAATCTTCTATCATCAATACTCAATCTTCAATCCTCAATTCTCAATCCTCAATCCTCAACCCTCAATCCTCAATATTCAACACAAAACCATCAACCATCAATTCTCAATACTCAACCATCAATCCTCAATCCTCAGTCCTCAAATCTCAATTCCGAATCCTCAATCCTGAATGCTCAATCTTCAGCCCTCAGTCCGCAACAATCAATTGTCAAATCTCAATCCTCAATAGAATATCCTCAATTCACAGTTTTCAATACTCAATCCCCAATCTTCAATTTTCAAATCTCAATACACAGACATCAATTCTCATCACTCAACTCTGAACACTCAGTCCTCGATCTTCAATCCTCAATCCTCAATCATCAATATTCAATCCTCCATACTCAATCGTCAATCCTCAATCCTCAATCATCAATCCTCAATCCTCAATCCTCAGTCATTAATCCTCAATCTTCAATACTCAATCCTCAATCCTCAATCCTCAATCCTCAATTCTCAATCCTCAAACATCATTCCTCAAACCTCAATCATCAACCCTCAGTGCTCATCCTCCATCCTCAATCCTCAATCCTCAATCCTCAATCTTCAATCCTCAATACTCAACATTCGATCCTCAATCCTCAGTCCTCAATCCTCAAACCTCAATCCTCAGTCCTCAATCCTCAATCCTCAATCCTCATACCACAATCCTCAACCGTCAGTCCTCGTCCTCAATCCTCAATATTCAATCATCAATAATCAGTCTTCAATCCTCAATCCTCAATCCTCAATCCTCAATCCTCAATCCTCAACCCTCAATCCTCAATCCTCAATCCTTAATGTTCAATCCTCAATACCCAATCATCAATCTTCAATCCTCAATCCTCAACCCACAATCCTCAATCCTCAATCCTCAATCCTCAATCCTCAGTCCTCAAACCTCAATCCAAAATTCACAATCCTGGATCCTCAATCTTCAGCCCTGAGTCCTCAACCATCAATAGAATATCCTCAATTCACAGTCTTCAATACTCAATACTCAATCTTCAACCCTCAATCCTCAATCCTCAATCCTCAATCCTCATTCTTCAATCCTCAATACCCAATCCTCAATCCTCAATCCTCAATCTTCAATCCTCAATCCTCGATCCTCAATCCTCAATCCTCAATCTTCAATCCTCAATGCTCAATCTTCAATCCTCAATCCTCAATCCTCAATCCTCAATCCTCAATCCTCAATCCTCAATCTTCAATCCTCAATACTCAATCTTCAATCCTCAATCTTCAATCTTAAGTCCTCAATCCTCATTCTCCAATCCACAACAACCAATCCTCAGTCTTCACTCCCAAATCCTCAATCCTCAATTCTCAATCCTCAATCCTCGATCCTCAGACCTCAAACATCAATACTCAGCCCTCAAACCTGAATCCCGAATCCTCAAACCTGAATCATCAATCTTCAGCCCTCAGTCCTCAACAATCATTTGTCAATCCTGAATCCTCAACAGAATATCCTCAATTCACTGTTTTCAATACTCAATGCTCAATCTGCAATCTTCAAATCTCTATCCACAAACATCAATTCTAATCACTCAACCCTCAACACTCAGTCCTCAATGTTCAATCCTCAATTCTCAATTCTCAATCTTCAATCCTCAATCCTCAACCCTCAATCCTCAATCCTCAACCCTCAATCTTCAATCTTCAATCCTCAATCCTCAATCTTCAACCCCAAATCCTCAATCCTCCATCTTGAATCCTCAATCCTCACTCCTCAATCTCCAATCCTCAATACTCATCCATCAATCCTCAATTCTCAATCCTCAATCCTCAATGTTCAATCCGCAATACCCAATCCTCAATCTTCAATACTCAATCCTCAATCCTTAATCCTCAATCCTCAATCTTCAATCATCAACCCTCAATCTTCAATACTCAATCGTCAATCCTCAATCCTCAATCCTCAATCCTCAATACCCAACCATCAATCCTCAATTCCCAATACTCAATAGAATATCCTGAATTCTCAGGATTCAATACTCAAACCTCAATCCTCAACCCTCAGCCCTCATCCTCCATCCTCAATCCTCAATACTCAATCCTCAATCTTCAACCCTCAATACTCAATCTTCAATCCTCAATCCTCAATCCTCAATCCTCAATCCTCCATCCTCAATATTCCACACACAACCCTCAACCATCAATCCTCAATACTCAACCATCAATCCTCAATTCTCAATACTCAATAGAGTATCCTGAATTCTCATGGTTCAATACTCAATCCACAATTTTCAATAATCAAATCTCAATCCTCAAACATCAATTCTCAACACTCAATCCTCAACACTCAGCCCTCTCTCTTCAATCCTCCATCCTCAATCCTCAAACCTCAATCACGAATCCTCAATCCTGAATCCTCAATCTTCAGCCCTCAGTCCTCAACAATCAATTGTCAATCCTCAATCCTCAATAGAATATCCTCAATTCACTGTTTTCAATACTCAATCCCCATTCTTCAATCTTCAAATCTCAATCCACAAACATCAATTCTCATCACTCAGCCCTCAACGCTCAGTCCTCAATCGTCAATCCTCAATCCTCAATCCTCAATCCTCAATCCTCATTCTTCAATCCTCAATACCCAATCCTCAATCTTCAATCCTCAATCCTCAATCATCAATTCCCAACCCTCAATCCTCAGTCCTCAGTCCTCAAACCTCAATCCTCAACCCTCAGCCCTCATTCTCAATCCTCAATACTCAACCCTCAATACTCTATATTCAATCCTCAATACTCAACCTTCAATCCTGATTCTACAATCGTCAATACCCAATCCTCAATCTTCAACCCTCAATCCTCAATCCTCAATTCTCAATCCTCAATCATCAATCCTCAGACCTCAAACATAAATACTCAGCCCTCAGTCCTCGTCCTCAATCCACAACCCTCAATCCTCAATCCTCAATCTTCAATCATCAATATTCAGTCTTCAATCCTCAATCCTCAATCCTCAATCCTCAATTCTCATTCCTCAATTTTCAATGTTCAATCATCAATCCTCAATCCTCAGTCCTCAATCCTCAACCCTCAATCCTCAATCCTCAATCTTCAATCATCAATACTCTATCTTCAATCCTCAATCTTCAATCCTCAATCCTCAATCCTCAATCCTCACTATTCAACACACAGCCCTCAACCATCAATCCTCAATACTCAACCATCAGTCTTCAATTCTCAATACTCAATAGAATATCCTGATCTCTCATGGCTCAATACTCAATCCACATTATTCAATAATCAAATCTCAATCCTCAAACATCAATCCTCAACACTCAATCCTCAACACTCAGTCCTCTCTCTTCAATCCTCCATCCTCAATCCTCAATCCTCAAGCGTCAATCCTCAATCCTCAATCCTCAACCCTCAATCCTCAGTCCTCAAACCTCAATCCGGAATCCTCAAACCTGAATCATCAATCTTCAGCCCTCAGTCCTCAACAATCATTTGTCAATCCTCAATCCTCAATAGAATATCCTCAATTCACTGTTTTCAATACTCAATGCTCAATCTGCAATCTTCAAATCTCTATCCACAAACATCAATTCTAATCATTCAACCCTCAACACTCAGTCCTCAATGTTCAATCCTCAATTCTCAATTCTCAATCTTCAATCCTCAATCCTCAACCCTCAATCCTCAATCCTCAATCCTCAATCTTCAACCCCAAATCCTCAATCCTCCATCTTCAATCCTCAATCCTCAATCCTCAGTCCTCAATCCTCAATCCTCAATACTCAAACCTCAATTCTCAACCGTCAGTCCTCGTCCTCAATCCTCAACCCTCAATCCTCAATCCTCAATCCTCAATCCTCAACCCTCAGTCCTCATCCTCAATTCTCAATTCTCAATCCCCAATCCTCAATTCTCAATCTTCAATCCTCAATAATCAATCTCCAATCCTAGATCCTCAATCCCCAATCCTCAATAGTTAATCCTCAATCTTCAATCCTCAATCCCCAGTCCTCAATCCTCAATACTCAATCTTCAATCCGCAATCCTCAATTCCCAATCCTCAATACTCAATCCTCAATCGTCAATCCTCAATCCCCAATCCTGAATCTTCAATCATCAATCCTCAATCCTCAATCCTCAATCTTCAATCCTCAATACTCAATCTTCAACCCTCAATCCTCAATCCTCAATCTTCAATCCTCAATCCTCAATCCTCAATCTTCAATCCTCAATACTCAATCCTCAATCCTCAATCCTCAATACTCAATCCTCAATCCTCAATGTTCAATCCTCATTACCCAATCCTCAATCTTCAATCCTCAATCCTCAATCTTCAATCCTCAATCCTCTGTCCTCAAACCTCAATCCTTAATCCTCAATCCTGAATCCTCGATACCCAGTCCTCAATCTTCAATGCTCAATGCTCAATCCTCAATCCTCAATCCTCAGTCCTCAATCCTCAATCCTCAATCCTCAAACCTCAAACCTCAACCATCAGTCCTCGTCCTCAAACCTCAACCCTCAATCCTCCATCCTCAATCTTCAATCATCAATGCTCAATCTTCAATCCTCAATCCTCAATCCTCAATCCTCAATCCTCGATCCTCAATCCTCAATCTGCAACCCTCAATGCTCGATCCTCAACCTCAAACCTCAATCTTCAATCCTCAATACTCAATCCTCAATCCTCAATCCTCAATCCTCAATCCTCCATCCTCAATTCTCAATCCTCAATCCTCTGTCCTCAGTCCTCAAACCTCAACCCTCAACCCACAGCCCTCATCCTCAATCCTCAATCCTGAATCCTCAATCCTCAATCTTCAATCCTCAATACTCAGTCTTCAATCATCAATCCTCAATCCTCAATCCTCAATCCTCAATCCTCAATGCTCAGTCCTCAATATTCAACACACAACCATCAACCATCAATTCTCAATACTTAACCATCAATCCTCAATTCTCAATACTCATTAGAATATCCTGAATTCTCATGATTCAATACTCAATCCAAAATATTCAATAATCAAATCTCGATCCTCAAACATCAATTCTCAACACTCAATCCTCAACACTCGGTCCTCTCTCTTCAATCCTCCATCCTTGATCCTCTATCCTCAAGCGTCAATCCTCAATCCTCAATCCTCAAACCTCAATCCTCAGTCCTCAAGCCTCAATCCCGAATCCTCAATCCAGAATGCTCAATCTTCATCCTTCAGTTCGCAACAATCAATTGTCAATCCTCAATCCTCATTAGAATATCCTCAATTCACAGTTTTCAATACGGAATCCCCAATATTCAATCTTCAAATCTCAATTCACAGACATCAATTCTCATCACTCAACCCTCAACACTCAGTCCTCAATCTTCAATCCTCAATCCTCAATCCTCAATCTTCAGTCCTCCATACTCAATCTTCAATCCTCAATCCTCAGTCATCAATCCTCAATCCTCAATCCTCTGTCATCAATCCTCAATCTTCAATACTCAATCCTCAATCCTCAATCCTCAATCCTCAATCCTCAATCCTCATTCCTCAAACCTCAATCCTCAACCCTCAGTCCTCATCCTCAATTCTCAATTCTCAATCCTCAATCCTCAATCCTCAATCTTCAATCCTCAATAATCAATCTCCTATCCTAGATCCTCAATCCCCAATACTCTATCCTTAATCCTCAATATTCAATCCTCTATCCCCAGTCCACAATCTTCAATCCCCAAATCTCAATAATCAATCCTCAATCCTCAGTCCTCAATCGTCAACCATCAATCCACAATCTTCAATACTCAATCCTCAATCCTCAATCCTCAATCCTCAATCCTCAATCATCAATCCACAATCATCAATACTCAATCCTCAATCCTCAATCCTCAATCCTCAATCCTCAGTCATCAATCCTCAATCTTCAATACCCAATACTCAATCCTCAATCCACAATCCTCAATCCTCAATCCTCAATCCTCATTCCTCAAACCTCAATCCTCAGCCCTCAGTCCTCATCCTCAATTCTCAATTCTCAATACTCAAACCTCAATCCTTAATCTTCAATCCTCAATAATCAATCTCCTATCCTAGATCCTCAATCCCCAATACTCTATCCTTAATCCTCAATATTCAATCCTCTATCCCCAGGCCACAATCATCAATCCCCAAAGCTCAATAATCAATCCTCAATCCTCAGTCCTCAATCGTCAATCATCAATCCACAATCTTCAATACTCAATCCTCAATCCTCAATCCTCAATCCTCTATCCTCAATCATCAATCCTCAATCTTCAATACTCAATCCTCAATCCTCAATCATCAATTCTGAATCCTCAATCCTCAATCTTCAATCCTCAATACTCAGCCTTCAATCATCAATCCTCAATACTCAATCCTCAATCCTCAATACTCAATCATCAATCCTCAATCCTCAATCATCAACCTTCAATCCTCAATCCTCATTCCTCAAACCTCAATCCTCAACCTTCAGTCCTCAATCCTCAACCCTCAGTCCTCATCCTCAATTCTCAATTCTCAATCCTCAATCCTCAATCCTCAATCTTCAATCCTCAATAATCTATCTCCTATCCTAGACCCTCAATCCCCAATACTCTATCCTTAATCCTCAATATTCAATCCTCTATCCCCAGTCCACAATCTTCAATCCCCAAAGCTCAATAATCAATCCTCAATCCTCAGTCCTCAATCGTCAACTATCAATCCACAATCTTCAATACTCAATCCTCAATACTCAACCATCAATCCTCAATTCTCAGTACTCAATAGAATATACTGAATTCTCAGGATTCAATACTCAAACCTCATTCCTCAGCCCTCAACCCTCATCCTCCATCCTCAATCCTCAATCCTCAATCCTCAATCTTCAATCCTCAATAAACAACCTCCAATCCTAGATCCTCAATCCCCAATCCTCAATCATTAATCCTCAATCTTCAATCCTCAATCCACAGTCCTCGATCTTCAATCCTCAATGCTCAATCCTCATTCCTCAATCCTCAGGCATCAGTCCTCAATCCTCAATCCTCAATCCTCAATCCTCAACCGTCAGTCCTCGTCCTCAATCCTCAACCCTCAATACTTAATCCTCAATCCTCAATCTTCAATCATCAATACACAATCTTCAATCCTCAATCCTCAATCCTCAATCCTAAAATCCTCAATCCTCAATATTCAACACACAACCCTCAACCATCAATCCTCAATACTCAACCATCAATACTCAATTCTCAATACTCAATAGAATATCCTGAATTCTCAGTTTTCAATACTCAATCCTCAATCTTCAATCTTCATGTCTCCATCCACAAACATCAATTCTCATCACTCAACACTCAACACTCGGTCCTCAATCTTCAATCCTCAGTCCTCAATACTCAATCCTCAGTCCTCAGTCCCCAATCTTCAATACTCAATCCTCAATCCTGAAATCCTCAATCCTCAGTCATCAATCCTCAATCTCCAATACTCAATCCTCAATCCTCAATCCTCAATCCTGAATGCTCAAACCTCATTCCTCAAACCTCAATCCTCAACCCTCAGTCCTCATCTTCCATTATCAATCCTCAATCTACAATCCTCAATCTTCAATCTCCAATACTCAACATTCGATCCTCAATCCACAGTCCTCAATCCTCAAACCACAATCCTCAGTCCTCAATCCTCAATCCTCAATCCTCATACCTCTACCCTTAACCGTCAGTCCTCGTCCTCAATCCTCAACTATGGATCCTCAATCCTCAATATTCAATCATAAATACTCAATCTTCAATACTCAATCCTCAATCCTCAATCCTCAATCTTCAATCCTCAATACTCAATCTTCAATTCTCAATCCTCAATCCTCAATCCTCAATCCTCAATCCTCAATCCTCAATCTTCAATCCTCAACCGTCAGTCCTCGTCCTCAATCCTCAACCCTCAATCCTCAATCCTGAATCTTCAATCATCAATCCTCAATCTTCAATGCTCAATCCTCAATCCTCAATCCTCAATCCTCAATAATCAATCTCCTATCCTAGATCCTCAATCCACAATACTCTACCCTTAATCCTCTATATTCAATCCTCCATCCTCAATCCTCAATCCTCAAGCGTCAATCCTCAATCCTCAATCCTCAATCCTCAATCCTCAATCCTCAGCCCTCATTCTCAATCCTCAATCCTCAACCCTCAATCCACAATATTTAATTCTCAATACTCAATCTTCAATTCTGATTCTTCAATCCTCAATACCCAATACTCAATCCTCAATCCTCAATCCTCCATCCTCAATTCTCAATCCTCAATCCTCTGTCCTCAGTCCTCAAACCTCAACCCTCAACCCACAGCCCTCATCCTCAATCCTCAATCCTGAATCCTCAATCCTCAATCTTCAATCCTCAATACTCAGTCTTCAATCATCAATCCTCAATCCTCAATCCTCAATCCTCAATCCTCAATGGTCAGTCCTCAATATTCAACACACAACCATCAACCATCAATTCTCAATACATAACCATCAATCCTCAAATCTCAATACTCAATAGAATATCCTGAATTCTCATGATTCAATACACAATCCACAATATTCAATAATCAAATCTCGATCCTCAAACATCAATTCTCAACACTCAATCCTCAACACTCGGTCCTCTCTCTTCAATCCTCAATCCTTGATCCTCTATCCTCAAGCGTCAATCCTCAATCCTCAATCCTCAAACCTCAATCCTCAAACCTCAATCCTCAATCATCAGTCCTCAATCCTCAACACTCAGTCCTCATCCTCAATTCTCAATTCTCAATCCTCAATCCTCAATCCTCAATCTTCAATCCTCAATAATCTATCTCCTATCCTAGACCCTCAATCCCCAATACTCTATCCTTAATCCTCAATATTCAATCCTCTATCCCGAGTCCACAATCTTCAATCCCCAAAGCTCAATAATCAATCCTCAATCCTCAGTCCTCAATCGTCAACTATCAATCCACAATCTTCAATACTCAATCCTCAATACTCAACCATCAATCCTCAATTCTCAACACTCAATAGAATATCCTGAATTCTCATGATTCAATACTCAATCCACAATATTCAATAATCATATCTCAATCCTCAAACATCAATTCTCAACACTCAATCCTCAACACTCGGTCCTCTCTCTTCAATCCTCCATCCTCAATCCTCTATCCTCAAGGGTCAATCCTCAATCCTCAACCCTCAACCCTCAATCCTCAGTCCTCAAACCTCAATTCCGAATCCTCAATCCTGAATGCTCAATCTTCATCCCTCAGTCCGCAACAATCAATTGTCAATCCTCAATCCTCAATACAATATCCTCAATTCTCAGTCTTCAATCCTCAATCGTTAATCCTCTATCTTCAATCCTCAATCCCCAGTCCTCAATCCTCAATACTCAATCTTCAAACCTCAATCCTCAATCCTCAATCCTCAATACTCAATCCTCAATTATCAATCCTCAGTCCCCTATCCTCAGTCTTCAATCCTCAATCCTCAATCCTCAATCCTCAATCCTCAATCTACAATCCTCAATACTCAATCTTCAATTCTCAATCCTCAATCCTCAATCCTCAATCCTCAATCCTCAATCCTCAATCCTCAATCTTCAATCCTCAACCGTCAGTCCTCGTCCTCAATTCTCAACCCTCAATCCTCAATCCTGAATCTTCAATCATCAATACTCAATCTTCAATACTCAATCCTCAACCCTCATTCCTCAATCCTCAATCTTCAATCTTCATGTCTCCTTCCACAAACATCAATTCTCATCACTCAACCATCGACACTCAGTCCTCAATCTTCAGTCCTCAATCCTCAATACTCAATCCTCAGTCCTCAGTCCTCAATCTTCAATACTCAATCCTCATTCCTAAAATCCTCAATCCTCAATCCTCAATCCCCAATCCTCAATCTTCAATCCTCAATCCTCAATCCTCAAGCCTTGATCCTCAATCCTCAATCTTCAATCCTGAATACTCAATCTTCAATCCTCAATCCTCAATCCTCAATCCTCAATCCTCAATCGTCAGTCTTCAATCCTCAATACTCAATCATCAATCCTCAATCCTCAATCCTCAATCCTCAATCCTCATTCTTCAATCCTCAATACCCAATCCTCATTCTTCAGTCCTCAATCCTCAATCCTCAATTCTCGACGCTCAGCCCTCATCCTCAGTCCTCAATCCTCAATCCTCAATCCTCAATCTTCAATCCTCAATACTCAATCTTCAATCCTCAGTCCTCAAACCTTAATTCTGAATTCTCAATCCTGAATCCTCTTATCTTCAGCTCGCAGTCCTCAACAATCAGTAGTCAATCCTCAATCTTCAATAGAATATCCTCAATTCACAGTTTTCAATGCTTAATACTCAATCTGCAACCTACCAACCTCTATCCACAAACATCAATTCTCATCACCCAACCCTCAACACTCAGTCCTCAATGTTCAATCCTCAATCCTCAATTCTCAATCTTCATTCCTCAATACTGAATCCTCAATACTCAATACACAATATTCAATCCTCAATCCTCAATCCTCAATCCTCAATCCTCAATCCTCAATCCTCATTCTTCAATCCTCAATACCAAATCCTCAATCTTCATCCTCAATCCTCAATCCTGAATCCTCAATCCTGAATCCTCAATCTTCAGCCCTGGGTCCTCAACAATCAGGTGTCAATCCTCAATCCTCAATAGAATGTCCTCAATTCACAGTTTTCAGTACTCAATACTCAACCTGCAATCTTCAGATCTCTATCCACAAACATCAATTCTCATCACTCAACCCTCAATGCTCAGTCCCCAGTCCTCAATCTTCAATCCTCAATCCTCAATCCTCAATCCTCAATCCTCAATCTTAATCTACAATCCTCAATACTCAATCCTCAATAGTCAATCCTCAATCTTCAACCCTCAGTGCCAAATACTCAATCTTGAATACTCAATCCTCAATCCTCAAACTTCAATCCTCAATACTCTATCTTCAATCCTCAATCCTCAGTCCTCAATCCTCAATCCTCATTCTTCAATCCTCAATACCCAATCCTCAATCTTCAATCCTCAATCCTCAATCCTCAATTCTCAATCCACAATCCTCAATCATCAATCCTCAATCCTCAAACCTCAATCCTGAATCCTCAATCCTGAATCCTCAATCTTCAGCCCTCAGTCCTCAACAATCAGCTGTCAATCCTCAATCCTCAATAGAATATCATCAATTCAAAGCTTTCAATACTCAATACTCAATCTGCAATCTTCAAATCTCTATCCACAATCATCAATTCTCATCACGCAACCCTCAACGCTCAGTCCCCAATCCTCAATCTTCAATCCTCAATCCTCAATCCTCAATCCTCAATCCTCAATCTTCAATCCTCAATACTCAATCTTCAATCCTCAATCCTCAACACTCAATCCTCAATCCTCAATCCTCAATCCTCAATCTTCAATCCTCAATACTCAATCTTCAACCCTCAATCCTCAATCCTCAATCCTCAATCCTCATTCTTCAATCCTCAACACCCAGTCCTCAATCTTCAATCCTCAATCCTCAATCCTCAATTCTCAATCCTCAATCCTCAATCCTCAGACCTCAAACATCAATACTCAACCCTCAGTCCTCGTCCTCAATCCACAACACACAATCCTCAATCCTCAATCTTCAATCATCAATATTCAATATTCAGTCCTCAATCCTCAATCCTCAATCCTCAATCCTCAATCCTCAATGATCAATCCGCAATACCCAATCCTCAATCTTCAATACTCAATCCTCAATCCTTAATCCTCAATCCTCAATCCTCAATCATCAATCCTCAATCTTCAATACTCAATCGTCAATCCTCAATCCTCAATCCTCAATACCCAACCATCAATCCTCAATTCCCAATACTCAATAGAATATCCTGAATTCTCAGGATTCAATACTCAAACCTCAATCCTCAACCCTCAGCCCTCATCCTCCATCCTCAATCCTCAATCCTCAATCCTCAATCTTCAACCATCAATACTCAATCTTCAATCCTCAATCCTCAATCCTCAATCCTCAATCCTCCATCCTCAATATTCAACACACAACCCTCAACCATCAATCCTCAATACTCAACCATCAATCCTCAATTCTCAATACTCAATAGAGTATCCTGAATTCTCATGGTTCAATACTCAATCCACAATTTTCAATAATCAAATCTCAATCCTCAAACATCAATTCTCAACACTCAATCCTCAACACTCAATCCTCTCTCTTCAATCCTCCATCCTCAATCCTCAATCCTCAATCGTCAATCCTCAACATTCAATCCTCAACCCTCAATCCTCAGTCCTCAAACCTCAATCACGAATCCTCAATCCTGAATCCTCAATCTTCAGCCCTCAGTCCTCAACAATCAATTGTCAATCCTCAATCCTCAATAGAATATCCTCAATTCACTGTTTTCAATACTCAATCCCCATTCTTCAATCTTCAAATCTCAATCCACAAACATCAATTCTCATCACTCAGCCCTCAACGCTCAGTCCTCAATCGTCAATCCTCAATCCCCAATCCTCAATCTTCAATCCTCAATCCTCAATCCTCAATCCTCAATACTCAATCCTCAATCTTCAATCCTCAATACTCAATATTCAATCCTCAATCCTCAATCCTCAATCCTCAATCCTCAATCCTCAATCCTCAGTCATCAAACCTCAATCCTCAACCCTCAGTCCTCATCCTCAATCCTCAATCCTCAATCCTAAATCCTCAATCTTCAATCCTCAATCCTCAATCCTCAATCCTCAATCCTCAATCCTCAATCCTCAATCCTCAATCTTCAATCCTCAATACTCAATCGTCAAGCCTCAATCCTCAATCCTCATTCTTCAATCCTCAATCCTCAATACTCAATCCTCAATCTTCGATCCTCAATACACAATATTCAATCCTCAATCCTCAATCCTCAATTCTCAATCCTCAACCCTCAGCCCTCATCCTCAATCCTCAATTCTCAATCCTAAATCCTCAATCTTCCATCCTCAATACTCAATCTTCAATCCTCAATCCCCTGTCCTCAAACCTCAATTCTGAATCCTCAATCCTGAATCCTCAACCTTCAGCACTCAGTCCTCAACAATCAGATGTCAATCCTCAATCCTCAATAGAATATCCTCAATTCACAGTTTTCAATACTCAATACTCAAACTGCAATCTTCAAATCTCTATTCACAAACATCAATTCTCATCACTCAACCCTCAACACTCCGTCCCCAATCCTCAAACTTCAATCCTCAATCCTCAATCCTCAATCTTGAATCCTCAATCCTCAATCCTCAATCCTCAATCCTCAATCCTCAATCACCAATCCTCAATCTTCAACACTCAAGCCTCAATCCTCAATCCTCAATCCTCAATCCTCAATCTTCAATCAGCAATCCTCAATCTTCAATACTCAATCCTCAATCCTCAATCCTCAATCCTCAATACTCAACCATCAGTCCTCAATTCTGAATACTCAATAGAATATACTGAATTCTTAGTATTCAATACTCAAACCTCAATCCTCAACCCTCAGCCCTCATCGTCCATCCTCAATCCTCAATCCTCAAACCTCAATCCTCAATCGTCAATCCTCAACTTTCAATACTCAAACATCAATCCTCAGTCCTCAAACCTCAATCACGAATCCTCAATCCTGAATCCTCAATCTTCAGCCCCCAGTCCTCAACAATCAATTGTCAATCCTCAATCATCAATAGAATATCCTCAATTCATTGTTTTCAATACTCAATCCCCATTCTTCAATCTTCAAATCTCAATCCACAAACATCAATTCTCATCACTCAGCCCTCAACGCTCAGTCCTCAATCGTCAATCCTCAATCCCCAATCCTCAATCTTCAATCCTCAATCCTCAATCCTCAATCCTCAATCCTCAATCTTCAATCCTCAATACTCAATATTCAATCCTCCATCCTCAATCCTCAATCCTCAATCCTCAATCCTCAATCCTCAGTCTTCAAACCTCAATCCTCAACCCTCAGCCCTCATCCTCAATCCTCAATCCTCAATCCTCAATCCTAAATCCTCAATCTTCAATCCTCAATCCTCAATCCTCAATCCTCAATCCTCAATCCTCAATCCTCAATCTTCAGTCCTCAATACTCAATCGTCAATCCTCAATCCTCAATCCTCAGTCCTCAAACCTCAATCCTGAATCCTCAATCCTCAATTCTCAATCTTCATTCCTCAATACTGAATCCTCAATACTCAATACACAATCTTCAATCCTCAATCCTCAATCCTCAATCCTCAATCCTCAATCCTCAATCCTCAATCACCAATCCTCAATCTTCAATGCTCAATCCTCAATCCTCAATCCTCAATCCTCAATAATCAATCTCCTATCCTAGATCCTCAATCCACAATACTCTACCCTTAATCCTCTATATTCAATCCTCCATCCTCAATCCTCAATCCTCAAGCGTCAATCCTCAATCCTCAATCCTCAATCCTCAATCCTCAATCGTCAGCCCTCATTCTCAATCCTCAATCCTCAACCCTCAATCCACAATATTTAATTCTCAATACTCAATCTTCAATTCTGATTCTTCATTCCTCAATACCCAATACTCAATCCTCAATCCTCAATCCTCCATCCTCAATTCTCAATCCTCAATCCTCTGTCCTCAGTCCTCAAACCTCAACCCTCAACCCACAGCCCTCATCCTCAATCCTCAATCCTGAATCCTCAATCCTCAATCTTCAATCCTCAATACTCAGTCTTCAATCATCAATCCTCAATCCTCAATCCTCAATCCTGAATCCTCAATGGTCAGTCCTCAATATTCAACACACAACCATCAACCATCAATTCTCAATACATAACCATCAATCCTCAAATCTCAATACTCAATAGAATATCCTGAATTCTCATGATTCAATACACAATCCACAATATTCAATAATCAAATCTCGATCCTCAAACATCAATTCTCAACACTCAATCCTCAACACTCGGTCCTCTCTCTTCAATCCTCAATCCTTGATCCTCTATCCTCAAGCGTCAATCCTCAATCCTCAATCCTCAAACCTCAATCCTCAGTCCTCAAACCTCAATCCCGAATCCTCAATCCTGAATGCTCAATCTTCATCCCTCAGTTCGCAACAATGAATTGTCAATCCTCAATCCTCAATAGAATATCCTCAATTCCCAGTTTTCAATACGGAATCCCCAATATTCAATCTTCAAATCTCAATCCACAGACATCAATTCTCATCACTCAACCCTCAACACTCAGTCCTCAATCTTCAATCCTCAATCCTCAATCCTCAATCTTCAGTCCTCCATACTCAATCTTCAATCCTCAATCCTCAGTCATCAATCCTCAATCCTCAATCCTCTGTCATCAATCCTCTATCTTCAATACTCAATCCTCAATCCTCAATCCTCAATCCTCAATCCTCAATCCTCATTCCTCAAACCTCAATCCTCAACCCTCAGTCCTCATCCTCAATTCTCAATTCTCAATCCTCAATCCTCAATCCTCAATCTTCAATCCTCAATAATCAATCTCCTATCCTAGATCATCAATCCCCAATACTCTATCCTTAATCCTCAATATTCAATCCTCTATCCCCAGTCCACAATCTTCAATCCCCAAATCTCAATAATCAATCCTCAATCCTCAGTCCTCAATCGTCAACCATCAATCCACAATCTTCAATACTCAATCCTCAATCCTCAATCCTCAATCCTCAATCCTCAATCATCAATCCACAATCTTCAATACTCAATCCTCAATCCTAAATCCTCAACACTCAGTCCTCATCCTCAATTCTCAATTCTCAATCCTCAATCCTCAATCCTCAATCTTCAATCCTCAATAATCTATCTCCTATCCTAGACCCTCAATCCCCAATACTCTATCCTTAATCCTCAATATTCAATCCTCTATCCCGAGTCCACAATCTTCAATCCCCAAAGCTCAATAATCAATCCTCAATCCTCAGTCCTCAATCGTCAACTATCAATCCACAATCTTCAATACTCAATCCTCAATACTCAACCATCAATCCTCAATTCTCAATACTCAATAGAATATCCTGAATTCTCATGATTCAATACTCAATCCACAATATTCAATAATCATATCTCAATCCTCAAACATCAATTCTCAACACTCAATCCTCAACACTCGGTCCTCTCTCTTCAATCCTCCATCCTCAATCCTCTATCCTCAAGCGTCAATCCTCAATCCTCAACCCTCAACCCTCAATCCTCAGTCCTCAAACCTCAATTCCGAATCCTCAATCCTGAATGCTCAATCTTCATCCCTCAGTCCGCAACAATCAATTGTCAATCCTCAATCCTCAATACAATATCCTCAATTCTCAGTCTTCAATCCTCAATCGTTAATCCTCTATCTTCAATCCTCAATCCCCAGTCCTCAATCCTCAATACTCAATCTTCAAACCTCAATCCTCAATTCTCAATCCTCAATACTCAATCCTCAATTATCAATCCTCAGTCCCCTATCCTCAGTCTTCAATCCTCAATCCTCAATCCTCAATCCTCAATCCTCAATCTACAATCCTCAATACTCAATCTTCAATTCTCAATCCTCAATCCTCAATCCTCAATCCTCAATCCTCAATCCTCAATCCTCAATCTTCAATCCTCAACCGTCAGTCCTCGTCCTCAATTCTCAACCCTCAATCCTCAATCCTGAATCTTCAATCATCAATACTCAATCTTCAATACTCAATCCTCAACCCTCATTCCTCAATCCTCAATCTTCAATCTTCATGTCTCCTTCCACAAACATCAATTCTCATCACTCAACCATCGACACTCAGTCCTCAATCTTCAGTCCTCAATCCTCAATACTCAATCCTCAGTCCTCAGTCCTCAATCTTCAATACTCAATCCTCATTCCTAAAATCCTCAATCCTCAATCCTCAATCCCCAATCCTCAATCTTCAATCCTCAATCCTCAATCCTCAAGCCTTGATCCTCAATCCTCAATCTTCAATCCTGAATACTCAATCTTCAATCCTCAATCCTCAATCCTCAATCCTCAATCCTCAATCGTCAGTCTTCAATCCTCAATACTCAATCATCAATCCTCAATCCTCAATCCTCAATCCTCAATCCTCATTCTTCAATCCTCAATACCCAATCCTCATTCTTCAGTCCTCAATCCTCAATCCTCAATTCTCGACGCTCAGCCCTCATCCTCAGTCCTCAATCCTCAATCCTCAATCCTCAATCTTCAATCCTCAATACTCAATCTTCAATCCTCAGTCCTCAAACCTTAATTCTGAATTCTCAATCCTGAATCCTCTTATCTTCAGCTCGCAGTCCTCAACAGTCAGTAGTCAATCCTCAATCTTCAATAGAATATCCTCAATTCACAGTTTTCAATGCTCAATACTCAATCTGCAACCTACCAACCTCTATCCACAAACATCAATTCTCATCACCCAACCCTCAACACTCAGTCCTCAATGTTCAATCCTCAATCCTCAATTCTCAATCTTCATTCCTCAATACTGAATCCTCAATACTCAATACACAATCTTCAATCCTCAATCCTCAATCCTCAATCCTCAATCCTCAATCCTCATTCTTCAATCCTCAATACCAAATCCTCAATCTTCATCCTCAATCCTCAATCCTGAATCCTCAATCCTGAATCCTCAATCTTCAGCCCTGGGTCCTCAACAATCAGGTGTCAATCCTCAATCCTCAATAGAATGTCCTCAATTCACAGTTTTCAGTACTCAATACTCAACCTGCAATCTTCAGATCTCTATCCACAAACATCAATTCTCATCACTCAACCCTCAATGCTCAGTCCCCAGTCCTCAATCTTCAATCCTCAATCCTCAATCCTCAATCCTCAATCCTCAATCTTAATCTACAATCCTCAATACTCAATCCTCAATAGTCAATCCTCAATCTTCAACCCTCAGTGCCAAATACTCAATCTTGAATACTCAATCCTCAATCCTCAAACTTCAATCCTCAATACTCAATCTTCAATCCTCAATCCTCAGTCCTCAATCCTCAATCCTCATTCTTCAATCCTCAATACCCAATCCTCAATCTTCAATCCTCAATCCTCAATCCTCAATTCTCAATCCACAATCCTCAATCATCAATCCTCAATCCTCAAACCTCAATCCTGAATCCTCAATCCTGAATCCTCAATCTTCAGCCCTCAGTCCTCAACAATCAGCTGTCAATCCTCAATCCTCAATAGAATATCATCAATTCAAAGCTCTCAATACTCAATACTCAATCTGCAATCTTCAAATCTCTATCCACAATCATCAATTCTCATCACTCAACCCTCAACGCTCAGTCCCCAATCCTCAATCTTCAATCCTCAATCCTCAATCCTCAATCCTCAATCCTCAATCTTCAATCCTCAATACTCAATCTTCAATCCTCAATCCTCAACACTCAATCCTCAATCCTCAATCCTCAATCCTCAATCTTCAATCCTCAATACTCAATCTTCAACCCTCAATCCTCAATCCTCAATCCTCAATCCTCATTCTTCAATCCTCAACACCCAGTCCTCAATCTTCAATCCTCAATCCTCAATCCTCAATTCTCAATCCTCAATCCTCAATCCTCAGACCTCAAACATCAATACTCAACCCTCAGTCCTCGTCCTCAATCCACAACACACAATCCTCAATCCTCAATCTTCAATCATCAATATTCAATCTTCAGTCCTCAATCCTCAATCCTCAATCCTCAATCCTCAATCCTCAATGATCAATCCGCAATACCCAATCCTCAATCTTCAATACTCAATCCTCAATCCTTAATCCTCAATCCTCAATCCTCAATCATCAATCCTCAATCTTCAATACTCAATCGTCAATCCTCAATCCTCAATCCTCAATACCCAACCATCAATCCTCAATTCCCAATACTCAATAGAATATCCTGAATTCTCAGGATTCAATACTCAAACCTCAAT
The DNA here is from genome assembly GCF_051401765.1 of Calliopsis andreniformis. Taxonomy (NCBI): domain Eukaryota; kingdom Metazoa; phylum Arthropoda; class Insecta; order Hymenoptera; family Andrenidae; genus Calliopsis; species Calliopsis andreniformis. The sequence goes on from NW_027480440.1 coordinate 4,567,993, forward strand.
CCTCAACCCTCAGCCCTCATCCTCCATCCTCAATCCTCAATCCTCAATCCTCAATCTTCAACCATCAATACTCAATCTTCAATCCTCAATCCTCAATCCGCAATCCTCAATCCTCCATCCTCAATATTCAACACACAACCCTCAACCATCAATCCTCAATACTCAACCATCAATCCTCAATTCTCAATACTCAATAGAGTATCCTGAATTCTCATGGTTCAATACTCAATCCACAATTTTCAATAATCAAATCTCAATCCTCAAACATCAATTCTCAACACTCAATCCTCAACACTCAATCCTCTCTCTTCAATCCTCCATCCTCAATCCTCAATCCTCAATCGTCAATCCTCAACATTCAATCCTCAACCCTCAATCCTCAGTCCTCAAACCTCAATCACGAATCCTCAATCCTGAATCCTCAATCTTCAGCCCTCAGTCCTCAACAATCAATTGTCAATCCTCAATCCTCAATAGAATATCCTCAATTCACTGTTTTCAATACTCAATCCCCATTCTTCAATCTTCAAATCTCAATCCACAAACATCAATTCTCATCACTCAGCCCTCAACGCTCAGTCCTCAATCGTCAATCCTCAATCCCCAATCCTCAATCTTCAATCCTTAATCCTCAATCCTCAATCCTCAATACTCAATCCTCAATCTTCAATCCTCAATACTCAATATTCAATCCTCAATCCTCAATCCTCAATCCTCAATCCTCAATCCTCAATCCTCAATCCTCAGTCATCAAACCTCAATCCTCAACCCTCAGTCCTCATCCTCAATCCTCAATCCTCAATCCTAAATCCTCAATCTTCAATCCTCAATCCTCAATCCTCAATCCTCAATCCTCAATCCTCAATCCTCAATCCTCAATCTTCAATCCTCAATACTCAATCGTCAAGCCTCAATCCTCAATCCTCATTCTTCAATCCTCAATCCTCAATACTCAATCCTCAATCTTCGATCCTCAATACACAATATTCAATCCTCAATCCTCAATCCTCAATTCTCAATCCTCAACCCTCAGCCCTCATCCTCAATCCTCAATTCTCAATCCTAAATCCTCAATCTTCCATCCTCAATACTCAATCTTCAATCCTAAATCCCCTGTCCTCAAACCTCAATTCTGAATCCTCAATCCTGAATCCTCAACCTTCAGCACTCAGTCCTCAACAATCAGATGTCAATCCTCAATCCTCAATAGAATATCCTCAATTCACAGTTTTCAATACTCAATACTCAAACTGCAATCTTCAAATCTCTATTCACAAACATCAATTCTCATCACTCAACCCTCAACACTCCGTCCCCAATCCTCAAACTTCAATCCTCAATCCTCAATCCTCAATCTTGAATCCTCAATCCTCAATCCTCAATCCTCAATCCTCAATCCTCAATCACCAATCATCAATCTTCAACACTCAAGCCTCAATCCTCAATCCTCAATCCTCAATCCTCAATCTTCAATCATCAATCCTCAATCTTCAATACTCAATCCTCAATCCTCAATCCTCAATCCTCAATACTCAACCATCAGTCCTCAATTCTGAATACTCAATAGAATATACTGAATTCTTAGTAGTCAATACTCAAACCTCAATCCTCAACCCTGAGCCCTCATCCTCCATCCTCAATCCTCAATCCTCAAACCTCAATCTTCAATCATCAATACTCAATCTTCGATCCTCAATGCTCAACCCTCAATCCTCAATCCTCAATCCTCAGTCATGAATACTTAATCTTCAATACTCAGTCCTCAATCCTCAATCCTCAATACTCAATCATCAATCTTCAATCCTCAACCCTCAATCCTGAATCCTCAATCCGCAGTCCTCAATCTTCAATCCTCAATACACAATCTTCAATCCTCAATATTCAACACACAACCCTCAACCTTCAATCCTCAATACTCAACCATCAATCCCCAATTCTCAATACTCAATAGAATACCCTGAAATCTCAGTTTTCAATACTCAATCCTCATTCTTCAATCTTCAAGTTTCCATCCACAAACATCAATACTCATCACTCAATCCTCAACACTCAGTCCTCAATCTTCAATCCTCAATCCTCAATACTCAATCCTCAATCCTCAATCCTCAATCCTCAATTCTCAATCCTCAATCCTCAATCCTCAGACCTCAAACATCGATACTCAACCCTCAGTCCTCGTCCTCAATCCGCAACACACAATCCTCAATCCTCAATCTTCAATCATCAATATTCAATCTTCAGTCCTCAATCCTCAATCCTCAATCCTCAATCCTCAATCCTCAATACCCAACCATCAATCCTCAATTCCCAATACTCAATAGAATATCCTGAATTCTCAGGATTCAATACTCAAACCTCAATCCTCAACCCTCAATTCTGAATCCTGAATACTAAACCTTCAATCCTCAATCCTCAGTCCTGAATACCCTACCATCAATTTTCAATCCTCAATCCCCAATGCTCAATCCTCAATCCTCATTCTTCAATCCTCAATACCCAATCCTCAATCTTCAATCCTCTATCCTCAATGCTCAATTCTCAATCCTCAATCCTCAGACCTCAATCTTCAATCTTCAATACTCGATCTTCAACCCTCAATCCTCAATCCTCAGTCATCAATCCTCAATCCTGAATCCTCAATCTTCAATCCTCAATAATCAATCTCCAATACTAGATCCTCAATCCCCAATCCTCAATCCTTAATCCTCAATCTTGAATTCTCAATCCCCAGTCCTCAATCTTCAATCCTCGATGCTCAATCCTCAATCCTCGATCCTCAGTCCTCAATCCTCAATCCTCAATCCTCAAACCTCAAACCTCAACCGTCAGTCCTCGTCCTCAAATGTCAACCCTCAATCCTCCATCCTCAATCTTCAATCATCAATACTCAATCTTCAATCCTCAATCCTCAATCCTCAATCCTCAATCCTCAATCCTCAATCCTCAATATCCAACGCACAACCCCCAACCATCAATCCTCAATACTCAACCATCAATCCTCAGTTCTCAATACTCAATAGAATATCCTGAATTCTCATGGTTCAATACTCAATCCGCAATATTCAATAATCAAATCTCAATCCCCAAACATCAATTCTCAATACTCAATCCTCAACACTCAGTTCTCTCTCTTCAATCCTCAATCCTCAATCCTCAATCTTCAATCGTCAACACTCAATCTTCAATCCTCAATCCTCAATTCTCAATCCTCAATGCTCAATGCTCAATCCTCAATCCCCAATCCTCAATCCTCAATAATCAGTCCTCAATCTTCAGTCCTCAATACCCAATCCTCAGTCTTCCATCCTCAATCCTCAATCCTCAATCCTCAATCCTCAATCCTCAGTCCTCAAACCTCAATCCTCATCCTCAATTCTCAATTCTCAATCCTCAATCCTGAATCCTCAATCTCAATCCTCAATAATCAATCTCCTATCCTAGATCCTCAATCTACAATACTCTATCCTTAATCCTCTATATTCAATCCTCTATCCCCAGTCCACAATCTTCAATCCCCAAAGCTCAATAATCAATCCTCAATCCTCAGTCCTCAATCCCCAATCCTCAGTCCTCAATCCTCAATCCTCAATACTCAAACCTCAACCCTCAACCGTCATTCCTCGTCCTCAATCCTCAACCCCCAATCCTCAATCCTCAATCTTCAATCATCAATACACAATCTTCAATCCTCAATCCTCAATCCTCAATACTCAATCCTCAATCCCCAATATTCAATACACAACCCTCAAACATCAATACTCAATACTCAATCATCAAACCTCAATCCTCAATCCTCAATCCTCAATCCTAAATCCTCAATCTTCAATCCTCAATCCTCAATCCTCAATCCTCAATCCTCAATCCTCAATCCTCAATCTTCAGTCCTCAATACTCAATCGTCAATCCTCAATCCTCAATCCTCAGTCCTCAAACCTCAATCCTGAATCCTCAATCCTCAATTCTCAATCTTCATTCCTCAATACTGAATCCTCAATACTCAATACACAATCTTCAATCCTCAATCCTCAATCCTCAATCCTCAATCCTCAATCCTCAATCACCAATCCTCAATCTTCAATGCTCAATCCTCAATCCTCAATCCTCAATCCTCAATAATCAATCTCCTATCCTAGATCCTCAATCCACAATACTCTACCCTTAATCCTCTATATTCAATCCTCCATCCTCAATCCTCAATCCTCAAGCGTCAATCCTCAATCCTCAATCCTCAATCCACAATCCTCAATCCTCAGCCCTCATTCTCAATCCTCAATCGTCAACCCTCAATCCACAATATTTAATTCTCAATACTCAATCTTCAATTCTGATTCTTCATTCCTCAATACCCAATACTCAATCCTCAATCCTCAATCCTCCATCCTCAATTCTCAATCCTCAATCCTCTGTCCTCAGTCCTCAAACCTCAACCCTCAACCCACAGCCCTCATCCTCAATCCTCAATCCTGAATCCTCAATCCTCAATCTTCAATCCTCAATACTCAGTCTTCAATCATCAATCCTCAATCCTCAATCCTCAATCCTCAATCCTCAATGGTCAGTCCTCAATATTCAACACACAACCATCAACCATCAATTCTCAATACATAACCATCAATCCTCAAATCTCAATACTCAATAGAATATCCTGAATTCTCATGATTCAATACACAATCCACAATATTCAATAATCAAATCTCGATCCTCAAACATCAATTCTCAACACTCAATCCTCAACACTCGGTCCTCTCTCTTCAATCCTCAATCCTTGATCCTCTATCCTCAAGCGTCAATCCTCAATCCTCAATCCTCAAACCTCAATCCTCAGTCCTCAAACCTCAATCCCGAATCCTCAATCCTGAATGCTCAATCTTCATCCCTCAGTTCGCAACAATGAATTGTCAATCCTCAATCCTCAATAGAATATCCTCAATTCCCAGTTTTCAATACGGAATCCCCAATATTCAATCTTCAAATCTCAATCCACAGACATCAATTCTCATCACTCAACCCTCAACACTCAGTCCTCAATCTTCAATCCTCAATCCTCAATCCTCAATCTTCAGTCCTCCATACTCAATCTTCAATCCTCAATCCTCAGTCATCAATCCTCAATCCTCAATCCTCTGTCATCAATCCTCTATCTTCAATACTCAATCCTCAATCCTCAATCCTCAATCCTCAATCCTCAATCCTCATTCCTCAAACCTCAATCCTCAACCCTCAGTCCTCATCCTCAATTCTCAATTCTCAATCCTCAATCCTCAATCCTCAATCTTCAATCCTCAATAATCAATCTCCTATCCTAGATCATCAATCCCCAATACTCTATCCTTAATCCTCAATATTCAATCCTCTATCCCCAGTCCACAATCTTCAATCCCCAAATCTCAATAATCAATCCTCAATCCTCAGTCCTCAATCGTCAACCATCAATCCACAATCTTCAATACTCAATCCTCAATCCTCAATCCTCAATCCTCAATCCTCAATCATCAATCCACAATCTTCAATACTCAATCCTCAATCCTAAATCCTCAACACTCAGTCCTCATCCTCAATTCTCAATTCTCAATCCTCAATCCTCAATCCTCAATCTTCAATCCTCAATAATCTATCTCCTATCCTAGACCCTCAATCCCCAATACTCTATCCTTAATCCTCAATATTCAATCCTCTATCCCGAGTCCACAATCTTCAATCCCCAAAGCTCAATAATCAATCCTCAATCCTCAGTCCTCAATCGTCAACTATCAATCCACAATCTTCAATACTCAATCCTCAATACTCAACCATCAATCCTCAATTCTCAATACTCAATAGAATATCCTGAATTCTCATGATTCAATACTCAATCCACAATATTCAATAATCATATCTCAATCCTCAAACATCAATTCTCAACACTCAATCCTCAACACTCGGTCCTCTCTCTTCAATCCTCCATCCTCAATCCTCTATCCTCAAGCGTCAATCCTCAATCCTCAACCCTCAACCCTCAATCCTCAGTCCTCAAACCTCAATTCCGAATCCTCAATCCTGAATGCTCAATCTTCATCCCTCAGTCCGCAACAATCAATTGTCAATCCTCAATCCTCAATACAATATCCTCAATTCTCAGTCTTCAATCCTCAATCGTTAATCCTCTATCTTCAATCCTCAATCCCCAGTCCTCAATCCTCAATACTCAATCTTCAAACCTCAATCCTCAATTCTCAATCCTCAATACTCAATCCTCAATTATCAATCCTCAGTCCCCTATCCTCAGTCTTCAATCCTCAATCCTCAATCCTCAATCCTCAATCCTCAATCTACAATCCTCAATACTCAATCTTCAATTCTCAATCCTCAATCCTCAATCCTCAATCCTCAATCCTCAATCCTCAATCCTCAATCTTCAATCCTCAACCGTCAGTCCTCGTCCTCAATTCTCAACCCTCAATCCTCAATCCTGAATCTTCAATCATCAATACTCAATCTTCAATACTCAATCCTCAACCCTCATTCCTCAATCCTCAATCTTCAATCTTCATGTCTCCTTCCACAAACATCAATTCTCATCACTCAACCATCGACACTCAGTCCTCAATCTTCAGTCCTCAATCCTCAATACTCAATCCTCAGTCCTCAGTCCTCAATCTTCAATACTCAATCCTCATTCCTAAAATCCTCAATCCTCAATCCTCAATCCCCAATCCTCAATCTTCAATCCTCAATCCTCAATCCTCAAGCCTTGATCCTCAATCCTCAATCTTCAATCCTGAATACTCAATCTTCAATCCTCAATCCTCAATCCTCAATCCTCAATCCTCAATCGTCAGTCTTCAATCCTCAATACTCAATCATCAATCCTCAATCCTCAATCCTCAATCCTCAATCCTCATTCTTCAATCCTCAATACCCAATCCTCATTCTTCAGTCCTCAATCCTCAATCCTCAATTCTCGACGCTCAGCCCTCATTCTCAGTCCTCAATCCTCAATCCTCAATCCTCAATCTTCAATCCTCAATACTCAATCTTCAATCCTCAGTCCTCAAACCTTAATTCTGAATTCTCAATCCTGAATCCTCTTATCTTCAGCTCGCAGTCCTCAACAGTCAGTAGTCAATCGTCAATCTTCAATAGAATATCCTCAATTCACAGTTTTCAATGCTCAATACTCAATCTGCAACCTACCAACCTCTATCCACAAACATCAATTCTCATCACCCAACCCTCAACACTCAGTCCTCAATGTTCAATCCTCAATCCTCAATTCTCAATCTTCATTCCTCAATACTGAATCCTCAATACTCAATACACAATCTTCAATCCTCAATCCTCAATCCTCAATCCTCAATCCTCAATCCTCATTCTTCAATCCTCAATACCAAATCCTCAATCTTCATCCTCAATCCTCAATCCTGAATCCTCAATCCTGAATCCTCAATCTTCAGCCCTGGGTCCTCAACAATCAGGTGTCAATCCTCAATCCTCAATAGAATGTCCTCAATTCACAGTTTTCAGTACTCAATACTCAACCTGCAATCTTCAGATCTCTATCCACAAACATCAATTCTCATCACTCAACCCTCAATGCTCAGTCCCCAGTCCTCAATCTTCAATCCTCAATCCTCAATCCTCAATCCTCAATCCTCAATCTTAATCTACAATCCTCAATACTCAATCCTCAATAGTCAATCCTCAATCTTCAACCCTCAGTGCCAAATACTCAATCTTGAATACTCAATCCTCAATCCTCAAACTTCAATCCTCAATACTCAATCTTCAATCCTCAATCCTCAGTCCTCAATCCTCAATCCTCATTCTTCAATCCTCAATACCCAATCCTCAATCTTCAATCCTCAATCCTCAATCCTCAATTCTCAATCCACAATCCTCAATCATCAATCCTCAATCCTCAAACCTCAATCCTGAATCCTCAATCCTGAATCCTCAATCTTCAGCCCTCAGTCCTCAACAATCAGCTGTCAATCCTCAATCCTCAATAGAATATCATCAATTCAAAGCTCTCAATACTCAATACTCAATCTGCAATCTTCAAATCTCTATCCACAATCATCAATTCTCATCACTCAACCCTCAACGCTCAGTCCCCAATCCTCAATCTTCAATCCTCAATCCTCAATCCTCAATCCTCAATCCTCAATCTTCAATCCTCAATACTCAATCTTCAATCCTCAATCCTCAACACTCAATCCTCAATCCTCAATCCTCAATCCTCAATCTTCAATCCTCAATACTCAATCTGCAACCCTCAATCCTCAATCCTCAATCCTCAATCCTCATTCTTCAATCCTCAACACCCAGTCCTCAATCTTCAATCCTCAATCCTCAATCCTCAATTCTCAATCCTCAATCCTCAATCCTCAGACCTCAAACATCAATACTCAACCCTCAGTCCTCGTCCTCAATCCACAACACACAATCCTCAATCCTCAATCTTCAATCATCAATATTCAATCTTCAGTCCTCAATCCTCAATCCTCAATCCTCAATCCTCAATCCTCAATGATCAATCCGCAATACCCAATCCTCAATCTTCAATACTCAATCCTCAATCCTTAATCCTCAATCCTCAATCCTCAATCATCAATCCTCAATCTTCAATACTCAATCGTCAATCCTCAATCCTGAATCCTCAATACCCAACCATCAATCCTCAATTCCCAATACTCAATAGAATATCCTGAATTCTCAGGATTCAATACTCAAACCTCAATCCTCAACCCTCAGCCCTCATCCTCCATCCTCAATCCTCAATCCTCAATCCTCAATCTTCAACCATCAATACTCAATCTTCAATCCTCAATCCTCAATCCTCAATCCTCAATCCTCCATCCTCAATATTCAACACACAACCCTCAACCATCAATCCTCAATACTCAACCATCAATCCTCAATTCTCAATACTCAATAGAGTATCCTGAATTCTCATGGTTCAATACTCAATCCACAATTTTCAATAATCAAATCTCAATCCTCAAACATCAATTCTCAACACTCAATCCTCAACACTCAATCCTCTCTCTTCAATCCTCCATCCTCAATCCTCAATCCTCAATCGTCAATCCTCAACATTCAATCCTCAACCCTCAATCCTCAGTCCTCAAACCTCAATCACGAATCCTCAATCCTGAATCCTCAATCTTCAGCCCTCAGTCCTCAACAATCAATTGTCAATCCTCAATCCTCAATAGAATATCCTCAATTCACTGTTTTCAATACTCAATCCCCATTCTTCAATCTTCAAATCTCAATCCACAAACATCAATTCTCATCACTCAGCCCTCAACGCTCAGTCCTCAATCGTCAATCCTCAATCCCCAATCCTCAATCTTCAATCCTTAATCCTCAATCCTCAATCCTCAATACTCAATCCTCAATCTTCAATCCTCAATACTCAATATTCAATCCTCAATCCTCAATCCTCAATCCTCAATCCTCAATCCTCAATCCTCAGTCATCAAACCTCAATCCTCAACCCTCAGTCCTCATCCTCAATCCTCAATCCTCAATCCTAAATCCTCAATCTTCAATCCTCAATCCTCAATCCTCAATCCTCAATCCTCAATCCTCAATCCTCAATCCTCAATCTTCAATCCTCAATACTCAATCGTCAAGCCTCAATCCTCAATCCTCATTCTTCAATCCTCAATCCTCAATACTCAATCCTCAATCTTCGATCCTCAATACACAATATTCAATCCTCAATCCTCAATCCTCAATTCTCAATCCTCAACCCTCAGCCCTCATCCTCAATCCTCAATTCTCAATCCTAAATCCTCAATCTTCCATCCTCAATACTCAATCTTCAATCCTAAATCCCCTGTCCTCAAACCTCAATTCTGAATCCTCAATCCTGAATCCTCAACCTTCAGCACTCAGTCCTCAACAATCAGATGTCAATCCTCAATCCTCAATAGAATATCCTCAATTCACAGTTTTCAATACTCAATACTCAAACTGCAATCTTCAAATCTCTATTCACAAACATCAATTCTCATCACTCAACCCTCAACACTCCGTCCCCAATCCTCAAACTTCAATCCTCAATCCTCAATCCTCAATCTTGAATCCTCAATCCTCAATCCTCAATCCTCAATCCTCAATCCTCAATCACCAATCCTCAATCTTCAACACTCAAGCCTCAATCCTCAATCCTCAATCCTCAATCCTCAATCTTCAATCATCAATCCTCAATCTTCAATACTCAATCCTCAATCCTCAATCCTCAATCCTCAATACTCAACCATCAGTCCTCAATTCTGAATACTCAATAGAATATACTGAATTCTTAGTAGTCAATACTCAAACCTCAATCCTCAACCCTGAGCCCTCATCCTCCATCCTCAATCCTCAATCCTCAAACCTCAATCTTCAATCATCAATACTCAATCTTCGATCCTCAATGCTCAACCCTCAATCCTCAATCCTCAATCCTCAGTCATGAATACTTAATCTTCAATACTCAGTCCTCAATCCTCAATCCTCAATACTCAATCATCAATCTTCAATCCTCAACCCTCAATCCTGAATCCTCAATCCGCAGTCCTCAATCTTCAATCCTCAATACACAATCTTCAATCCTCAATATTCAACACACAACCCTCAACCTTCAATCCTCAATACTCAACCATCAATCCCCAATTCTCAATACTCAATAGAATACCCTGAAATCTCAGTTTTCAATACTCAATCCTCATTCTTCAATCTTCAAGTTTCCATCCACAAACATCAATACTCATCACTCAATCCTCAACACTCAGTCCTCAATCTTCAATCCTCAATCCTCAATACTCAATCCTCAATCCTCAATCCTCAATCCTCAATTCTCAATCCTCAATCCTCAATCCTCAGACCTCAAACATCGATACTCAACCCTCAGTCCTCGTCCTCAATCCGCAACACACAATCCTCAATCCTCAATCTTCAATCATCAATATTCAATCTTCAGTCCTCAATCCTCAATCCTCAATCCTCAATCCTCAATCCTCAATACCCAACCATCAATCCTCAATTCCCAATACTCAATAGAATATCCTGAATTCTCAGGATTCAATACTCAAACCTCAATCCTCAACCCTCAATTCTGAATCCTGAATACTAAACCTTCAATCCTCAATCCTCAGTCCTGAATACCCTACCATCAATTTTCAATCCTCAATCCCCAATGCTCAATCCTCAATCCTCATTCTTCAATCCTCAATACCCAATCCTCAATCTTCAATCCTCTATCCTCAATGCTCAATTCTCAATCCTCAATCCTCAGACCTCAATCTTCAATCTTCAATACTCGATCTTCAACCCTCAATCCTCAATCCTCAGTCATCAATCCTCAATCCTGAATCCTCAATCTTCAATCCTCAATAATCAATCTCCAATACTAGATCCTCAATCCCCAATCCTCAATCCTTAATCCTCAATCTTGAATTCTCAATCCCCAGTCCTCAATCTTCAATCCTCGATGCTCAATCCTCAATCCTCGATCCTCAGTCCTCAATCCTCAATCCTCAATCCTCAAACCTCAAACCTCAACCGTCAGTCCTCGTCCTCAAATGTCAACCCTCAATCCTCCATCCTCAATCTTCAATCATCAATACTCAATCTTCAATCCTCAATCCTCAATCCTCAATCCTCAATCCTCAATCCTCAATCCTCAATATTCAACGCACAACCCCCAACCATCAATCCTCAATACTCAACCATCAATCCTCAGTTCTCAATACTCAATAGAATATCCTGAATTCTCATGGTTCAATACTCAATCCGCAATATTCAATAATCAAATCTCAATCCCCAAACATCAATTCTCAATACTCAATCCTCAACACTCAGTTCTCTCTCTTCAATCCTCAATCCTCAATCCTCAATCTTCAATCGTCAACACTCAATCTTCAATCCTCAATCCTCAATTCTCAATCCTCAATGCTCAATGCTCAATCCTCAATCCCCAATCCTCAATCCTCAATAATCAGTCCTCAATCTTCAGTCCTCAATACCCAATCCTCAGTCTTCCATCCTCAATCCTCAATCCTCAATCCTCAATCCTCAATCCTCAGTCCTCAAACCTCAATCCTCATCCTCAATTCTCAATTCTCAATCCTCAATCCTGAATCCTCAATCTCAATCCTCAATAATCAATCTCCTATCCTAGATCCTCAATCTACAATACTCTATCCTTAATCCTCTATATTCAATCCTCTATCCCCAGTCCACAATCTTCAATCCCCAAAGCTCAATAATCAATCCTCAATCCTCAGTCCTCAATCCCCAATCCTCAGTCCTCAATCCTCAATCCTCAATACTCAAACCTCAACCCTCAACCGTCATTCCTCGTCCTCAATCCTCAACCCCCAATCCTCAATCCTCAATCTTCAATCATCAATACACAATCTTCAATCCTCAATCCTCAATCCTCAATACTCAATCCTCAATCCCCAATATTCAATACACAACCCTCAAACATCAATACTCAATACTCAATCATCAAACCTCAATTCTCAATTCTCAATAGAATATCCTGAATTCTCAGCCTTCAATACTCAATCCTCAATCTTCAATCTTCAAGTCTCCATCCACAAACATCAATTCTCATCACTCAACCCTCAACACTCAATCCTCAATCCTCAATCCTCAATCTTCAATCCTCAATCCTCAAACCTCTATCCTCAATCCTCAATCCTCAATCATCAATACTCAATCTTCAACACTCAATCCTCAATCCTCAATCCTCAATCCTCAATCCTCAATCATCAGTCCTCAATCTTCAATACTCAATCCTCAACCCTCAATCCTCAATCCTCAATCCTCAGTCATGAATACTCAATCTTCAATACTCATCCTCAATCCTCAATCCTCAATCCTCAATCCTCAATCCTCAATCCTGATTCCTCAAACATCAATCCTCAACCCTCAGTCCTCATCCTCAATTCTCAATTCTCAAACCTCAATCCTCAATCTTCATTCCTCAAACATCAATCCTCAACCCTCAGTCCTCATCCTCAATTCTCAATTCTCAAACCTCAATCCTCAATTCTCAATCTTCAATCCTCAATAATCAATCTCCAATCCTAGATCCTCAATCCCCAATCCTCAATCGTTAATCCTCAATCTTCAATCCTCAAACCACAGTCCTCAATCCTCTATACTCAATCTTCAATCCTCAATCCTCAATTCTCAATCCTCAATACTCAATCCTCAATCCCCGATCCCCAATCTTCAATCCTCAATCCTCAACCCTCAATCCTCATTCCTCAATCTTCAATCCTCAATACTCAATCTTCAATTCTCAATCCGCAATCCTCAATCCTCAATCCTCAATCCTCAATCCTCAAACTTCAATCCTCAACCGTCGGTCCTCGTACTCAATCCTCAACCCTCAACCCTCAATCCTCAATCTTCAATCATCAATACTCAATCTTCAATCCTGAATTCTCAATCCTCAATCTTCAATCCTCAATCCTCAATATTCAACACACACCCATCTACCATCAATTCTCAATACTCAACCATCAATCCGCAATTCTCAATACTCAATAGAATATCCTGAATTCTCATGATTCAATACTCAATCCACAATATTCAATAATCAAATCTCAATCCTCAAACATCAATTCTCAACACGCATTCCTCAACACTCGGTCCTCTCTCTTCAATCCTCCATCGTCTATCCTCTATCCTCAAGTGTCAATACTCAATCCTCAATCCTCAACCCTCAATCGTCAGGCCTCATACCTCAATGCCGAATCCTCAATCCTGAATGCTCAATCTTCATCCCACAGTCCGCAACAATCGATTGTCAATCCTCAATCCTCAATAGAGTATCCTCAATTCACAGTTTTCAATACTCAATCCCCAATCTTCAATCTTCAAATCTCAATCCACAGACATCAATTCTCATCACTCAACCCTCAACACTCAGTCCTCAATCTTCAATCCTCAATCCTCAATCCTCAATCTTCAATCCTCCATACTCAACCTTCAATCCTCGATCCTCAATCATCAATCCTCAATCCTCAATCCTCAGTCATCAATCCTCAATCTTCAATACTCAATCCTCAATCCTCAATCCTGAATCCTCAATCCTCAATCCTCATTCCTCAAACCTCAATCCTCAACCCTGAGTCCTCATACTCAATTCTCAATCCTCATTCCTCAATCCTCAATCTTCAATCCTCAATAATCAATCTCCTATCCTAGATCCTCAATCCCCAATACTCAAACCTCAATCCTCAACCGTCAGTCCTTGTCCTCAATCCTCAACCCTCAATACTCAATCCTCAATCCTCAATCTTCAATCATCAATACTCAATCTTCAATCCTCAATCCTCAATCCTCAATCCTCAATCCTCAATCCTCAATCCTCAATATTCAATACACAACCCTCAAACATCAATCCTCAATACTCAATCATCAATCCTCAATTCTCAATACTCAATGGAATATTCTGAATTCTCAGTTTTCAATACTCAATCCTCAATCTTCAATCATCAAGTCTCCGTCCACAAACATCAATTCACATCACTCAACCCTCAACACTCAATTCTCAATCCTCAATCCTCAATCTTGAATCCTCAATCCTCAATCCTCAATCCTCAATCCTCAATCCTCAATCACCAATCCTCAATCTTCAACACTCAAGCCTCAATCCTCAATCCTCAATCCTCAATCCTCAATCTTCAATCATCAATCCTCAATCTTCAATACTCAATCCTCAATCCTCAATCCTCAATCTTGAATCCTCAATCCTCAATCCTCAATCGTCAATCCTCAATCCCCAATCCTCAATCTTCAATCCTCAATCCTCAATCCTCAATACTCAATCCTCAATCTTCAATCCTCAATACTCAATATTCAATCCTCCATCCTCAATCCTCAATCCTCAATCCTCAATCCTCAATCCTCAGTCTTCAAACCTCAATCCTCAACCCTCAGCCCTCATCCTCAATCCTCAATCCTCAATCCTCAATCCTAAATCCTCAATCTTCAATCCTCAATCCTCAATCCTCAATCCTCAATCCTCAATCCTCAATCCTCAATCTTCAGTCCTCAATACTCAATCGTCAATCCTCAATCCTCAATCCTCAGTCCTCAAACCTCAATCCTGAATCCTCAATCCTGAATCCTCAATCTTCAATCCTCAATACCGAATACTCAATCTTCAATCCTCAATACCGAATCCTCAATCTTCAATCCTCAATCCTCAATCCTCAATTCTCAATCCTCAATCCTCAATCCTCAGACTTCAAACATCAATACTTAACCCTCAGTCCTCGTCCTCAATCCACAACCCTCAATCCTCAATCCTCAATCTTCAATCATTAATATTCAATCTTCAATCCACAATCCTCAATCCTCAATCCTCAATCCTCAACCCTCAATCCTCAACGTC
This sequence comes from Calliopsis andreniformis, assembly GCF_051401765.1. Taxonomy (NCBI): domain Eukaryota; kingdom Metazoa; phylum Arthropoda; class Insecta; order Hymenoptera; family Andrenidae; genus Calliopsis; species Calliopsis andreniformis. Next base: position 4,583,384 of record NW_027480440.1, read on the forward strand.
CAATCCTCAATACCCAATCCTCAGACTTCAATCCTCAATCATCAATCCTCAATCCTCAATCCTCAGTCCTCAAACCTCAATCCTGAATCCTCAATCCTGAATCCTCAATCTTCAGCCCTGAGTCCTCAACAATCAGTTGTCAATCCTCAATCCTCAATAGAACGTCCTCAATTCACAGTTTTCAATACTCAATAGTCAATCTGCAATCTTCAGATCTCTATACACAAACACCAATTCTCATCACTCAACCCTCAATACTCAGTCCCCAATCCTCAATCTTCAATTGTCAATCCTCAATCCTCAATCCTCAATCTTAATCTTCAATCCTCAATACTCAATCTTCAATCCTCAATCCTCAATCCTCAATCCCTAACACTCAATCCTCAATTTTCAATCCTCAATACTCAATCTTCAATCCTCAATCCTCAATCCTCAATCCTCAATCCTCAACCCTCAATCCTCAATCCTCAATCGTCAATCCTCAACCCTCAGTCCTCATCCTCAATTCTCAATTCTCAAACCTCAATCCTCAATTCTCAATCTTCAATCCTCAATAATCAATCTCCAATCCTAGATCCTCAATCCCCAATCCTCAATCGTTAATCCTCAATCTTCAATCCTCAATCCTCAATCCTCAATCCTCAATCCTCAATCCTCAATCCTCAATATTCAATACACAACCCTCAAACATCAATCCTCAATACTCAATCATCAATCCTCAATTCTCAATACTCAATGGAATATTCTGAATTCTCAGTTTTCAATACTCAAACCTCAATCCTCAACCCTCAGCCCTCATCCTCCATCCTCAATCCTCAATCCTCAAACCTCAATCTTCAATCATCAATACTCAATCTTCGATCCTCAATGCTCAACCCTCAATCCTCAATCCTCAATCCTCAGTCATGAATACTTAATCTTCAATACTCAGTCCTCAATCCTCAATCCTCAATACTCAATCTTCAATCTTCAATCCTCAACACTCAATACTGAATCCTCAATCCGCAGTCCTCAATCTTCAATCCTCAATACACAATCTTCAATCCTCAATATTCAACACACAACCCTCAACCTTCAATCCTCAATACTCAACCATCAATCCTCAATTCTCAATGCTCAATAGAATACCCTGAAATCACAGTTTTCAATACTCAATCCTCACTCTTCAATCTTCAAGTTTCCATCCACAAACATCAATACTCATCACTCAATCCTCAACACTCAGTCCTCAATCTTCAATCCTCAATCCTCAATCCTCAATCCTCAATCCTCAGTCATGAATACTCAATCTTCAATACTCAATCCTCAATCCTCAATCCTCAATCCTCAATACTCAATCTTCAATCATCAATACTCAATCTTCAATCCTCAGTCTTCAATCCTCAGTCCTCAATCCTCAATCCTCAATATTCAACACACAACCCCCAACCATCAATCCTCAATCCTCAATACTCAATAGAATACCCTGAATTCTCATGACTCAATACTCAATCCACAATATTCAATAATCAAATCTCAATCCTCAAACATCATTTCTCAACACTCAATCCTCAACACTCAGTCCTCTCTCTTCAATCCTCCATCCTCAATCCTCAATCCTCAAGCGTCAATCCTCAATCCTCAATCCTCAGTCCTCAGTCCTCAGTCTTCAATACTCAATCCTCAATCCTAAAATCCTCAATCCTCCATATTCAACACACAACCCTCAACCATCTATCCTCAATGCTCAAACATCAATCCTCAATTCTCAATACTCAATAGGATATCCTGAATTCTCAGTTTTCAATACTCAATCCTCAATCTTCAATCTTCAAATCTCCATCCACAAACATCAATTCTCATCACTCAACCCTCAACACTCAGTCCCCAATCCTCAATCTTCATTCCTCAATCCTCAATCCTCAATCCTCAATCCTCAATATTCAACACACACCCATCTACCATCAATTCTCAATACTCAACCATCAATCCGCAATTCTCAATACTCAATAGAATATCCTGAATTCTCATGATTCAATACTCAATCCACAATATTCAATAATCAAATCTCAATCCTCAAACATCAATTCTCAACACGCATTCCTCAACACTCGGTCCTCTCTCTTCAATCCTCCATCGTCTATCCTCTATCCTCAAGTGTCAATACTCAATCCTCAATCCTCAACCCTCAATCGTCAGGCCTCATACCTCAATTCCGAATCCTCAATCCTGAATGCTCAATCTTCATCCCACAGTCCGCAACAATCGATTGTAAATCCTCAATCCTCAATAGAGTATCCTCAATTCACAGTTTTCAATACTCAATCCCCAATCTTCAATCTTCAAATCTCAATCCACAGACATCAATTCTCATCACTCAACCCTCAACACTCAGTCCTCAATCTTCAATCCTCAATGCTCAATCCTCAATCTTCAATCCTCCATACTCAACCTTCAATCCTCAATCCTCAATCCTCAATTCTCAATCCTCAATCCTCAGTCCTCAGTCCTCAAACCTCAATCCTCAACCCTCAGCCCTCATCCTCAATCCTCATTTCTCAATCCTAAATCCTCAGTCCTCAGTCCTCAAACCACAATCCTCAACCCTCAGCCCTCATCCTCAATCCTCAATCCTCAACCCTCAGTCCTCCGTCCTCAAACCTCAATCCTCAGCCCTCAGACCTCATCCTCGATCCTCAATCCTCAATCCTCAATCCTCAATATTCAATCCTCAATACTCAATCTTCAATCCTCAATCCTCAGTCCTCAAACCTCAATTCTGAATCCTGAATACTAAACCTTCAATCCTCAATCCTCAGTCCTGAATACTCTACCATCAATTTTCAATCCTCAATCCCCAATGCTCAATCCTCAATCCTCATTCTTCAATCCTCAATACCCAATCCTCAATCTTCAATCCTCTATCCTCAATGCTCAATTCTCAATCCTCAATCCTCAGACCTCAATCTTCAATCTTCAATACTCGATCTTCAACCCTCAATCCTCAATCCTCAGCCATCAATCCTCAATCCTGAATCCTCAATCTTCAATCCTCAATAATCAATCTCCAATACGAGATCCTCAATCCCCAATCCTCAATCCTTAATCCTCAATCTTGAATTCTCAATCCCCAGTCCTCAATCTTCAATCCTCGATGCTCAATCCTCAATCCTCGATCCTCAGTCCTCAATCCTCAATCCTCAATCCTCAAACCTCAAACCTCAACCGTCAGTCCTCGTCCTCAAATCTCAACCCTCAATCCTCCATCCTGAATCTTCAATCATCAATACTCAATCTTCAATCCTCAATCCTCAATCCTCAATCCTCAATCCTCAATCCTCAATCCTCAATATTCAACGCACAACCCTCAACCATCAATCCTCAATACTCAACCATCAATCCTCAGTTCTCAATACTCAATAGAATATCCTGAATTCTCATGGTTCAATACTCAATCCGCAATATTCAATAATCAAATCTCAATCCCCAAACATCAATTCTCAATACTCAATCCTCAACACTCAGTTCTCTCTCTTCAATCCTCAATCCTCAATCCTCAATCTTCAATCGTCAACACTCAATCTTCAATCCTCAATCCTCAATTCTCAATCCTCAATGCTCAATGCTCAATCCTCAATCCCCAATCGTCAATCCTGAATAATCAGTCCTCAATCTTCAGTCCTCAATACCCAATCCTCAGTCTTCGATCCTCAATCCTCAATCCTCAATCCTCAATCCTCAATCCTCAATCCTCAGTCCTCAAACCTCAATCCTCATCCTCAATTCTCAATTCTCAATCCTCAATCCTGAATCCTCAATCTCAATCCTCAATAATCAATCTCCTATCCTAGATCCTCAATCCACAATACTCTATCCTGAATCCTCTATATTCAATCCTCTATCCCCAGTCCACAATCTTCAATCCCCAAAGCTCAATAATCAATCCTCAATCCTCAGTCCTCAATCCCCAATCCTCAGACCTCAATCCTCAATCCTCAATACTCAAACCTCAACCCTCAACCGTCAGTCCTCGTCCTCAATCCTCAACCCCCAATCCTCAATCCTCAATCGTCAATCATCAATACACAATCTTTAATCCTCAATCCTCAATCCTCAATCCTCAATCCTCAATCCTCAATCCTCAATCACCAATCCTCAATCTTCAACACTCAAGCCTCAATCCTCAATCCTCAATCCTCAATCCTCAATCTTCAATCATCAATCCTCAATCTTCAATACTCAATCCTCAATCCTCAATCCTCAATCTTGAATCCTCAATCCTCAATCCTCAATCGTCAATCCTCAATCCCCAATCCTCAATCCTCAGTCTTCAAACCTCAATCCTCAACCCTCAGCCCTCATCCTCAATCCTCAATCCTCAATCCTCAATCCTAAATCCTCAATCTTCAATCCTCAATCCTCAATCCTCAATCCTCAATCCTCAATCCTCAGTCCTGAATACTCTACCATCAATTTTCAATCCTCAATCCCCAATGCTCAATCCTCAATCCTCATTCTTCAATCCTCAATACCCAATCCTCAATCTTCAATCCTCTATCCTCAATGCTCAATTCTCAATCCTCAATCCTCAGACCTCAATCTTCAATCTTCAATACTCGATCTTCAACCCTCAATCCTCAATCCTCAGCCATCAATCCTCAATCCTGAATCCTCAATCTTCAATCCTCAATAATCAATCTCCAATACGAGATCCTCAATCCCCAATCCTCAATCCTTAATCCTCAATCTTGAATTCTCAATCCCCAGTCCTCAATCTTCAATCCTCGATGCTCAATCCTCAATCCTCGATCCTCAGTCCTCAATCCTCAATCCTCAATCCTCAAACCTCAAACCTCAACCGTCAGTCCTCGTCCTCAAATCTCAACCCTCAATCCTCCATCCTGAATCTTCAATCATCAATACTCAATCTTCAATCCTCAATCCTCAATCCTCAATCCTCAATCCTCAATCCTCAATCCTCAATATTCAACGCACAACCCTCAACCATCAATCCTCAATACTCAACCATCAATCCTCAGTTCTCAATACTCAATAGAATATCCTGAATTCTCATGGTTCAATACTCAATCCGCAATATTCAATAATCAAATCTCAATCCCCAAACATCAATTCTCAATACTCAATCCTCAACACTCAGTTCTCTCTCTTCAATCCTCAATCCTCAATCCTCAATCTTCAATCGTCAACACTCAATCTTCAATCCTCAATCCTCAATTCTCAATCCTCAATGCTCAATGCTCAATCCTCAATCCCCAATCGTCAATCCTGAATAATCAGTCCTCAATCTTCAGTCCTCAATACCCAATCCTCAGTCTTCGATCCTCAATCCTCAATCCTCAATCCTCAATCCTCAATCCTCAATCCTCAGTCCTCAAACCTCAATCCTCATCCTCAATTCTCAATTCTCAATCCTCAATCCTGAATCCTCAATCTCAATCCTCAATAATCAATCTCCTATCCTAGATCCTCAATCCACAATACTCTATCCTGAATCCTCTATATTCAATCCTCTATCCCCAGTCCACAATCTTCAATCCCCAAAGCTCAATAATCAATCCTCAATCCTCAGTCCTCAATCCCCAATCCTCAGACCTCAATCCTCAATCCTCAATACTCAAACCTCAACCCTCAACCGTCAGTCCTCGTCCTCAATCCTCAACCCCCAATCCTCAATCCTCAATCGTCAATCATCAATACACAATCTTCAATCCTCAATCCTCAATCCTCAATCCTCAATCCTCAATCCTCAATCCTCAATCACCAATCCTCAATCTTCAACACTCAAGCCTCAATCCTCAATCCTCAATCCTCAATCCTCAATCTTCAATCATCAATCCTCAATCTTCAATACTCAATCCTCAATCCTCAATCCTCAATCTTGAATCCTCAATCCTCAATCCTCAATCGTCAATCCTCAATCCCCAATCCTCAATCTTCAATCCTCAATCCTCAATCCTCAATACTCAATCCTCAATCTTCAATCCTCAATACTCAATATTCAATCCTCCATCCTCAATCCTCAATCCTCAATCCTCAATCCTCAATCCTCAGTCTTCAAACCTCAATCCTCAACCCTCAGCCCTCATCCTCAATCCTCAATCCTCAATCCTCAATCCTAAATCCTCAATCTTCAATCCTCAATCCTCAATCCTCAATCCTCAATCCTCAATCCTCAATCCTCAATCTTCAGTCCTCAATACTCAATCGTCAATCCTCAATCCTCAATCCTCAGTCCTCAAACCTCAATCCTGAATCCTCAATCCTGAATCCTCAATCTTCAATCCTCAATACCGAATACTCAATCTTCAATCCTCAATACCGAATCCTCAATCTTCAATCCTCAATCCTCAATCCTCAATTCTCAATCCTCAATCCTCAATCCTCAGACTTCAAACATCAATACTTAACCCTCAGTCCTCGTCCTCAATCCACAACCCTCAATCCTCAATCCTCAATCTTCAATCATTAATATTCAATCTTCAATCCACAATCCTCAATCCTCAATCCTCAATCCTCAACCCTCAATCCTCAACGTCCAATCCTCAATACCCAATCCTCAGACTTCAATCCTCAATCATCAATCCTCAATCCTCAATCCTCAGTCCTCAAACCTCAATCCTGAATCCTCAATCCTGAATCCTCAATCTTCAGCCCTGAGTCCTCAACAATCAGTTGTCAATCCTCAATCCTCAATAGAACGTCCTCAATTCACAGTTTTCAATACTCAATAGTCAATCTGCAATCTTCAGATCTCTATACACAAACACCAATTCTCATCACTCAACCCTCAATACTCAGTCCCCAATCCTCAATCTTCAATTGTCAATCCTCAATCCTCAATCCTCAATCTTAATCTTCAATCCTCAATACTCAATCTTCAATCCTCAATCCTCAATCCTCAATCCCTAACACTCAATCCTCAATTTTCAATCCTCAATACTCAATCTTCAATCCTCAATCCTCAATCCTCAATCCTCAATCCTCAACCCTCAATCCTCAATCCTCAATCGTCAATCCTCAACCCTCAGCCCTCATCCTCAATCCTCAATCCTCAATCCTCAATCCTAAATCCTCAATCTTCAATCCTCAATCCTCAATCCTCAATCCTCTATACTCAATCTTCAATCCTCAATCCTCAGTCCTCAATCCTCAATCCTCAATACTCAATCTTCAATCTTCAATCCTCAACACTCAATACTGAATCCTCAATCCGCAGTCCTCAATCTTCAATCCTCAATACACAATCTTCAATCCTCAATATTCAACACACAACCCTCAACCTTCAATCCTCAATACTCAACCATCAATCCTCAATTCTCAATACTCAATAGAATACCCTGAAATCACAGTTTTCAATACTCAATCCTCACTCTTCAATCTTCAAGTTTCCATCCACAAACATCAATACTCATCACTCAATCCTCAACACTCAGTCCTCAATCTTCAATCCTCAATCCTCAATCCTCAATCCTCAATCCTCAGTCATGAATACTCAATCTTCAATACTCAATCCTCAATCCTCAATCCTCAATCCTCAATACTCAATCTTCAATCATCAATACTCAATCTTCAATCCTCAGTCTTCAATCCTCAGTCCTCAATCCTCAATCCTCAATATTCAACACACAACCCCCAACCATCAATCCTCAATCCTCAATACTCAATAGAATACCCTGAATTCTCATGACTCAATACTCAATCCACAATATTCAATAATCAAATCTCAATCCTCAAACATCATTTCTCAACACTCAATCCTCAACACTCAGTCCTCTCTCTTCAATCCTCCATCCTCAATCCTCAATCCTCAAGCGTCAATCCTCAATCCTCAATCCTCAGTCCTCAGTCCTCAGTCTTCAATACTCAATCCTCAATCCTAAAATCCTCAATCCTCCATATTCAACACACAACCCTCAACCATCTATCCTCAATGCTCAAACATCAATCCTCAATTCTCAATACTCAATAGGATATCCTGAATTCTCAGTTTTCAATACTCAATCCTCAATCTTCAATCTTCAAATCTCCATCCACAAACATCAATTCTCATCACTCAACCCTCAACACTCAGTCCCCAATCCTCAATCTTCATTCCTCAATCCTCAATCCTCAATCCTCAATCCTCAATATTCAACACACACCCATCTACCATCAATTCTCAATACTCAACCATCAATCCGCAATTCTCAATACTCAATAGAATATCCTGAATTCTCATGATTCAATACTCAATCCACAATATTCAATAATCAAATCTCAATCCTCAAACATCAATTCTCAACACGCATTCCTCAACACTCGGTCCTCTCTCTTCAATCCTCCATCGTCTATCCTCTATCCTCAAGTGTCAATACTCAATCCTCAATCCTCAACCCTCAATCGTCAGGCCTCATACCTCAATTCCGAATCCTCAATCCTGAATGCTCAATCTTCATCCCACAGTCCGCAACAATCGATTGTAAATCCTCAATCCTCAATAGAGTATCCTCAATTCACAGTTTTCAATACTCAATCCCCAATCTTCAATCTTCAAATCTCAATCCACAGACATCAATTCTCATCACTCAACCCTCAACACTCAGTCCTCAATCTTCAATCCTCAATGCTCAATCCTCAATCTTCAATCCTCCATACTCAACCTTCAATCCTCGATCCTCAATCATCAATCCTCAATCCTCAATCCTCAGTCATCAATCCTCAATCTTCAATACTCAATCCTCAATCCTCAATCTTCAATCCTCAATACTCAATCGTCAAGCCTCAATCCTCAATCCTCATTCTTCAATCCTCAATCCTCAATACTCAATCCTCAATCTTCGATCCTCAATACTCAATATTCAATCCTCAATCCTCAATCCTCAATTCTCAATCCTCAATCCTCAGTCCTCAGTCCTCAAACCTCAATCCTCAACCCTCAGCCCTCATCCTCAATCCTCATTTCTCAATCCTAAATCCTCAGTCCTCAGTCCTCAAACCACAATCCTCAACCCTCAGCCCTCATCCTCAATCCTCAATCCTCAACCCTCAGTCCTCCGTCCTCAAACCTCAATCCTCAGCCCTCAGACCTCATCCTCGATCCTCAATCCTCAATCCTCAATCCTCAATATTCAATCCTCAATACTCAATCTTCAATCCTCAATCCTCAGTCCTCAAACCTCAATTCTGAATCCTGAATACTAAACCTTCAATCCTCAATCCTCAGTCCTGAATACTCTACCATCAATTTTCAATCCTCAATCCCCAATGCTCAATCCTCAATCCTCATTCTTCAATCCTCAATACCCAATCCTCAATCTTCAATCCTCTATCCTCAATGCTCAATTCTCAATCCTCAATCCTCAGACCTCAATCTTCAATCTTCAATACTCGATCTTCAACCCTCAATCCTCAATCCTCAGCCATCAATCCTCAATCCTGAATCCTCAATCTTCAATCCTCAATAATCAATCTCCAATACGAGATCCTCAATCCCCAATCCTCAATCCTTAATCCTCAATCTTGAATTCTCAATCCCCAGTCCTCAATCTTCAATCCTCGATGCTCAATCCTCAATCCTCGATCCTCAGTCCTCAATCCTCAATCCTCAATCCTCAAACCTCAAACCTCAACCGTCAGTCCTCGTCCTCAAATCTCAACCCTCAATCCTCCATCCTGAATCTTCAATCATCAATACTCAATCTTCAATCCTCAATCCTCAATCCTCAATCCTCAATCCTCAATCCTCAATCCTCAATATTCAACGCACAACCCTCAACCATCAATCCTCAATACTCAACCATCAATCCTCAGTTCTCAATACTCAATAGAATATCCTGAATTCTCATGGTTCAATACTCAATCCGCAATATTCAATAATCAAATCTCAATCCCCAAACATCAATTCTCAATACTCAATCCTCAACACTCAGTTCTCTCTCTTCAATCCTCAATCCTCAATCCTCAATCTTCAATCGTCAACACTCAATCTTCAATCCTCAATCCTCAATTCTCAATCCTCAATGCTCAATGCTCAATCCTCAATCCCCAATCGTCAATCCTGAATAATCAGTCCTCAATCTTCAGTCCTCAATACCCAATCCTCAGTCTTCGATCCTCAATCCTCAATCCTCAATCCTCAATCCTCAATCCTCAATCCTCAGTCCTCAAACCTCAATCCTCATCCTCAATTCTCAATTCTCAATCCTCAATCCTGAATCCTCAATCTCAATCCTCAATAATCAATCTCCTATCCTAGATCCTCAATCCACAATACTCTATCCTGAATCCTCTATATTCAATCCTCTATCCCCAGTCCACAATCTTCAATCCCCAAAGCTCAATAATCAATCCTCAATCCTCAGTCCTCAATCCCCAATCCTCAGACCTCAATCCTCAATCCTCAATACTCAAACCTCAACCCTCAACCGTCAGTCCTCGTCCTCAATCCTCAACCCCCAATCCTCAATCCTCAATCGTCAATCATCAATACACAATCTTCAATCCTCAATCCTCAATCCTCAATACTCAATCCTCAATCCCCAATATTCAATACACAACCCTCAAACATCAATACTCAATACTCAATCATCAAACCTCAATTCTCAATTCTCAATAGAATATCCTGAATTCTCAGCCTTCAATACTCAATCCTCAATCTTCAATCTTCAAGTCTCCATCCACAAACATCAATTCTCATCACTCAACCCTCAACACTCAATCTTCAATCCTCAATCCTCAATCCTCTATCCTCAATCCTCAATCGTCAGACTTCAATCCTCAATACTCAATCTTCAATTCTCAATCCTCAGTCCACAATACTCAATCATCAATCCTCAGTCCTCAAACCTCAACCCTCAATCCTCAATTGTCAATCTTCCATCCTCAATACTCAATCTTCAATCCTCAATCCTCAATCCTCAATCCTCAATCCTCATTCTTCAATCCTCAATACCCTATCCTCAATCTTCAATCCTCAATCCTCAATCCTCAATCCTCAATCCTCAATAGTCAATCCTCAATCTTCAACCCTCAGTGCCAAATACTCAATCTTGAATATTCAATCCTCAATCCTCAAACTTCAATCCTCAATACTCAAACTTCAATCCTCAATCCTCAGTCCTCAATCCTCAATCCTCATTCTTCAATCCTCAATACCCAATCCTCAATCTTCAGTCCTCAATCCTCAATCCTCAATTCTCAATCCACAATCCTCAATCATCAATCCTCAATCCTCAAACCTCAATCCTGAATCCTCAATCCTGAATCCTCAATCTTCAGCCCTCAGTCCTCAACAATCAGCTGTCAATCCTCAATCCTCAATAGAATATCATCAATTCAAAGCTTTCAATACTCAATACTCAATCTGCAATCTTCAAATCTCTATCCACAATCATCTATTCTCATCACTCAACCCTCAACGCTCAGTCCCCAATCCTCAATCTTCAATCCTCAATCCTCAATCCTCAATCCTCAATCCTCAATCTTCAATCCTCAATACTCAATCTTCAATCCTCAATCCTCAACACTCAATCCTCAATCCTCAATCCTCAATCCTCAATCTTCAATCCTCAATACTCAATCTTCAACCCTCAATCCTCAATCCTCAATCCTCAATCCTCATTCTTCAATCCTCAACACCCAGTCCTCAATCTTCAATCCTCAATCCTCAATCCTCAATTCTCAATCTTCAATCCTCAATCCTCAGACCTCAAACATCAATACTCAACCCTCAGTCCTCGTCCTCAATCCACAACACACAATCCTCAATCCTCAATCTTCAATCATCAATATTCAATCTTCAGTCCTCAATCCTCAATCCTCAATCCTCAATCCTCAATCCTCAATGTTCAATCCGCAATACCCAATCCTCAATCTTCAATACTCAATCCTCAATCCTTAATCCTCAATCCTCAATCCTCAATCATCAATCCTCAATCTTCAATACTCAATCGTCAATCCTCAATCCTCAATCCTCAATACCCAACCATCAATCCTCAATTCCCAATACTCAATAGAATATCCTGAATTCTCAGGATTCAATACTCAAACCTCAATCCTCAACCCTCAGCCCTCATCCTCCATCCTCAATCCTCAATCCTCAATCCTCAATATTCAACCATCAATACTCAATCTTCAATCCTCAATCCTCAATCCTCAATCCTCAATCCTCCATCCTCAATATTCAACACACAACCCTCAACCATCAATCCTCAATACTCAACCATCAATCCTCAATTCTCAATACTCAATAGAGTATCCTGAATTCTCATGGTTCAATACTCAATCCACAATTTTCAATAATCAAATCTCAATCCTCAAACATCAATTCTCAACACTCAATCCTCAACACTCAGTCCTCTCTCTTCAATCCTCCATCCTCAATCCTCAATCCTCAATCGTCAATCCTCAACTTTCAATCCTCAACCCTCAATCCTCAGTCCTCAAACCTCAATCACGAATCCTCAATCCTGAATCCTCAATCTTCAGCCCTCAGTCCTCAACAATCAATTGTCAATACTCAATCCTCAATAGAATATCCTCAATTCACTGTTTTCAATACTCAATCCCCATTCTTCAATCTTCAAATCTCAATCCACAAACATCAATTCTCATCACTCAGCCCTCAACGCTCAGTCCTCAATCGTCAATCCTCAATCCCCAATCCTCAATCTTCAATCCTCAATCCTCAATCCTCAATCCTCAATACTCAATCCTCAATCTTCAATCCTCAATACTCAATATTCAATCCTCAATCCTCAATCCTCAATCCTCAATCCTCAATCCTCAATCCTCAGTCATCAAACCTCAATCCTCAACCCTCAGTCCTCATCCTCAATCCTCAATCCTCAATCCTAAATACTCAATCTTCAATCCTCAATCCTCAATCCTCAATCCTCAATCCTCAATCCTCAATCCTCAATCCTCAATCTTGAATCCTCAATCCTCAATCCTCAATCCTCAATCCTCAATCCTCAATCACCAATCCTCAATCTTCGATCATCAATCCTCAATGTTCAATACTCAATCCTCAATCCTCAATCCTCAATCCTCAATACTCAACCATCAGTCCTCAATTCTGAATACTCAATAGAATATACTGAATTCTTAGTATTCAATACTCAAACCTCAATCCTCAACCCTCAGCCCTCATCGTCCATCCTCAAACCTCAATCCTCAAACCTCAATCTTCAATCATCAATACTCAATCTTCGATTCTCAATGCTCAACCATCAATCCTCAATCCTCAATACTCAATAGAGTATCCTGAATTCTCATGGTTCAATACATAATCCACAATTTTCAATAATCAAATCTCAATCCTCAAACATCAATTCTCAACACTCAATCCTCAACACTCAGTCCTCTCTCTTCAATCCTCCATCCTCAATCCTCAATCCTCAATCGTCAATCCTCAACTTTCAATACTCAACCATCAACCCTCAGTCCTCAAACCTCAATCACGAATCCTCAATCCTGAATCCTCAATCTTCAGCCCCCAGTCCTCAACAATCAATTGTCAATCCTCAATCCTCAATAGAATATCCTCAATTCACTGTTTTCAATACTCAATCCCCATTCTTCAATCTTCAAATCTCAATCCACAAACATCAATTCTCATCACTCAGCCCTCAACGCTCAGTCCTCAATCGTCAATCCTCAATCCCCAATCCTCAATCTTCAATCCTCAATCCTCAATCCTCAATCCTCAATCCTCAATCTTCAATCCTCAATACTCAATATTCAATCCTCCATCCTCAATCCTCAATCCTCAATCCTCAATCCTCAATCCTCAGTCTTCAAACCTCAATCCTCAACCCTCAGCCCTCATCCTCAATCCTCAATCCTCAATCCTCAATCCTAAATCCTCAATCTTCAATCCTCAATCCTCAATCCTCAATCCTCAATCCTCAATCCTCAATCCTCAATCCTCAATCTTCAGTCCTCAATACTCAATCGTCAATCCTCAATCCTCAATCCTCAGTCCTCAAACCTCAATCCTGAATCCTCAATCCTGAATCCTCAATCTTCAATCCTCAATACCGAATCCTCAATCTTCAATCCTCAATCCTCAATCCTCAATTCTCAATCCTCAATCCTCAATCCTCAGACTTCAAACATCAATACTCAACCCTCAGTCCTCGTCCTCAATCCACAACCCGCAATCCTCAATCCTCAATCCTCAATCCTCAATCCTCAATACTCCGTCTTCAATCATCAATCCTCAATCCTCAATCCTCAATCCTCAATCCTCAATGGTCAGTCCTCAATATTCAACACACAACCATCAACCATCAATTCTCAATACTTAACCATCAATCCTCAATTCTCAATACCCAATAGAATATCCTGAATTCTCATGATTCAATACTCAATCCACAATATTCAATAATCAAATCTCGATCCTCAAACATCAATTCTCAACACTCAATCCTCAACACTCGGTCCTCTCTCTTCAATCCTCCATACTTGATCCTCTATCCTCAAGCGTCAATCCTCAATCCTCAATTCTCAATCCTCAATCCTTAATCCTCAGACCTCAAACATCAATACTCAACCCTCAGTCCTCGTCCTCAATCCAAAACCCTCAATCCTCAATCCTCAATCTTCAATTCTCAATCCTCAATCCACAATCCTCAATCATCAATCCTCAATCCTCAAACCTCAATCCTGAATCCTCAATCCTGAATCCTCAATCTTCAGCCCTCAGTCCACAACAATCAGCTGTCAATCCTCAATCCTCAATAGAATATCATCAATTCAAAGCTTTCAATACTCAATACTCAATCTGCAATCTTCAAATCTCTATCCACAATCATCAATTCTCATCACTCAAACCTCAACGCTCAGTCCCCAATCCTCAATCGTCAATCTTCAATCCTCAATACTCAATCTTCAATCCTCGATCCTGAATCCTCAATCCTCAATCCTCAATCCTCAATCCTCAATATTCAACACACAACCCTCAACCATCAATCCTCAATACACAACCATCAATCCTCAATTCCCAATACTCAATAGAATATCCTGAGTTCTCATGGTTCACTACACAATCCACATTGTTCAATAATCAAATCTCAATCCTCAAGCATCAATCCTCAACACTCAATCCTCAACACCCAGTCCTCTCTCTTCAATCCTCCATCCTCAATCCTCAATCCTCAAGCGTCAATCCTCAATCCTCAATCCTCAACCCTCAATCCTCAGTCCTCCAACCTCAATTCCGAATCCTCTATCCTGAATGCTCAATCTTCATACCTCAGTCCGCAACAATCAATTGTCAATCCTCAATCCTCAATACAATATCCTCAATTCTCAGTCTTCAATCCTCAATAATCAATCTCCAATCCTAGATCCTCAATCCCCAATCCTCAATCGTTAATCCTCTATCTTCAATCCTCAATCCCCAGTCCTCAATCCTCAATACTCAATCTTCAATCCTCAATCCTCAATTCTCAATCCTCAATACTCAATCCTCAATTGTCAATCCTCAGTCCCCTATCCTCAGTCTTCAATCCTCAATCCTCAATCCTCAATCCTCATTCCTCAATCTTCAATCCTCAATACTCAATCTTCAATTCTCAATCCTCAATCCTCAATCCTCAATCCTCAATCCTCAATCCTCAATCTTCAATCCTCAACCGTCAGTCCTCGTCCTCAATCCTCAACCCTCAATCCTCAATCCTGAATCTTCAATCATCAATACTCAATCTTCAATACTCAATTCTCAACCCTCAATCCTCAATCCTCAATCTTCAATCTTCATGTCTCCTTCCACAAACATCAATTCTCATCACTCAACCATCGACACTCAGTTCTCAATCTTCAGTCCTCAATCCTCAATACTCAATCCTCAGTCCTCAGTCCTCAATCTTCAATCCTCAATCCTCAATCCTCAATCCTCAATCCTCAATCGTCAGTCTTCAATCCTCAATACTCAATAGAATATCCTCAATTCAAAGTTTTCAATGCTCAATACTCAATCTGCAACATACCAACCTCTATCCACAAACATCAATTCTCATCACCCAACCCTCAACACTCAGTCCTGAATGTTCAATCCTCAATCCTCAATTCTCAATCTTCATTCCTCAATACTGAATCCTCAATACTCAATACACAATCTTCAATCCTCAATCCTCAATCCTCAATCCTCAATCCTCAATCCTCAATCCTCAATCACCAATCCTCAATCTTCAATACTCAATCCTCAATCCTCAATCCTCAATCCTCAATAATCAATCTCCTATCCTAGATCCTCAATCCACAATACTCTATCCTTAATCCTCTATATTCAATCCTCTATACCCAGTCCACAATCTTCAATCCCCAAAGCTCAATAATCAATCCTCAAACCTCAGTCCTCAATCCCCAATCCTCAGTCCTCAATCCTCAATCCTCAATACTCAAACCTCAACCCTCAACCGTCAGTCCTCGTCCTCAATCCTCAACCCCCAATCCTCAATCCTCAATCTTCAATCATCAATACACAATCTTCAATCCTCAATCCTCAATCCCCAATACTCAATCCTCAATCCTCAATATTCAATACACAATCCTCAAACATCAATACTCAATACTCAATCATCAATCCTCAATTCTCAATCCTCAATTGAACATCCTGAATTCTCAGCCTTCAATACTCAATTATCAATCTTCAATCTTCAAGTCTCCATCCACAAACATCAATTCTCATCACTCAACCCTCAACACTCAATCCTCAATCCTCAATCCTCAATCTTCAATCCTCAATCCTCAAACCTCAATCCTCAATCCTCAATCCTCAATCATCAATACTCAATCTTCAACACTCAATCCTCAATCCTCAATCCTCAATCCTCAATCCTCAATCCTCAATCATCAGTCCTCAATCTTCAATACTCAATCCTCAACCCTCAATCCTCAATCCTCAATCCTCAGTCATGAATACTCAATTCTCAATCCTCATTCCTCAATATTCAACACACAACCCTCAACCATCAATCCTCAATTATCAACACTCAATAGAATATCCTGAATTCTCATGGTTCAATACTCAATCCACATTATTCAATAATCAAATCTCAATCCTCAAGCATCAATCCTCAACACTCAATCCTCAACACCCAGTCCTCTCTCTTCAATCCTCCATCCTCAATCCTCAATCCTCAATCTTCAATCCTCAATAGTCTGTCTCCTATCCTAGACGCTCAATCCCCAATACTCTATCCTTAATCCTCAATATTCAATCCTCTATCCCTAGTCCACAATCTTCAATCCCCAAAGCTCAATAATCAATCCTCAATCCTCAGTCCTCAATCGTCAACTATCAATCCACAATCTTCAATACTCAATCCTCAATACTCAATCCTCAATTTTCAAACCTCAATAGTCAATCTTCAATCCTCAATCCTCAATCCTCTATCCTTAATCCTCAATCGTCAGACTTCAATCCTCAATACTCAATCTTCAATTCTCAATCCTCAGTCCACAATACTCAATCATCAATCCTCAGTCCTCAAACCTCAACCCTGAATCCTCAATCCTGAATCCTCAGTCTTCAGCCCTCAGTCCTCAACAATCAGTTATCAATCCTCAATCCTCAATAGAATATCATCAATTCACTGTTTTCAATACTCAATGCTCAATCTGCAATCTTCAAATCTCTATCCACAGTTATCAATTCTCATTACTCAACCCTCAACACTCAGTCCCCAATCCTCAATCTTCAATATTCAATCCTCAATCCTCAACCCTCAATCCTCAATCCTCAATTTTCAATCCTCAATAATCAATCTTCAATCCTCAATCCTCAATCCTCAATTCTCAATCCTCAATCGTCAGTCTTCAATCCTCAATACTCAATCTTCAATCCTGAAACCTCAATCCTCAATCCTCAATCCTCAATCCTCATTCTTCAATCCTCAATACCAAATCCTCAATCTTCAATCCTCAATCCTCAATTCTCAATTCTCAATTCTCATTCCTCAGTCCTCAGTCCTCAAACCTCAATCCTCAACCCTCAGCCCTCATCCTCAATCATCAATCCTCAATCCTCAATCCTCAATAGAATATCATCAATTCACAGTTTTCAATACTCAATACTCAACCTGCAATCTTCAAATCTCTATTCACAAACATCAATTCTCATCACTCAACCGTCAACACTCCGTCCCCAATCATCAATCTTCATTCCTCAATCCTCAATACTCAATCCTCAACCCTCAATCCGCAACGTTCAATCCTCAATACCCTATCCTCAGTCTTCAATCCTCAATCCTCAATCCTCAATCCTCAATCCTCAATCCTCAGTCCTCAAACCTCAGTCCTGAATCCTCAATCCTGAATCCTCAATCTTCAGCCCTGGGTCCTCAACAATCAGGTGTCGATCCTCAATCCTCAATAGAATGTCCTCAATTCACAGTTTTCAATACTCAATACTCAACCTGCAATCTTCAGATCTCTATCCACAAACATCAATTCTCATCACTCAACCCTCAATGCTCAGTCCCCAGTCCTCAATCTTCAATCCTCAACCCTCAATCCTCAATCCTCAATCCTCAATCTTAATCTACAATCCTCAATACTCAATCTTCAATCCTCAATCCTCAATCCTCAATCCTCAATACTCAATCCTCAACCTTCAATCCCCAATACTCAATCTTCAAACCTCAATCCTCAATCCCCAACCCTCAATCCTCAATCCTCAATCCTCAATTGTCAATCTTCCATCCTCAATACTCAATCTTCAATCCTCAATCCTCAATCCTCAATCCTCAATCCTCATTCTTCAATCCTCAATACCCTATCCTCAATCTTCAATCCTCAATCCTCAATCCTCAATCCTCAATCCTCAATAGTCAATCCTCAATCTTCAACCCTCAGTGCCAAATACTCAATCTTGAATACTCAATCCTCAATCCTCAAACTTCAATCCTCAATACTCAAACTTCAATCCTCAATCCTCAGTCCTCAATCCTCAATCCTCATTCTTCAATCCTCAATACCCAATCCTCAATCTTCAGTCCTCAATCCTCAATCCTCAATTCTCAATCCACAATCCTCAATCATCAATCCTCAATCCTCAAACCTCAATCCTGAATCCTCAATCCTGAATCCTCAATCTTCAGCCCTCAGTCCTCAACAATCAGCTGTCAATCCTCAATCCTCAATAGAATATCATCAATTCAAAGCTTTCAATACTCAATACTCAATCTGCAATCTTCAAATCTCTATCCACAATCATCTATTCTCATCACTCAACCCTCAACGCTCAGTCCCCAATCCTCAATCTTCAATCCTCAATCCTCAATCCTCAATCCTCAATCCTCAATCTTCAATCCTCAATACTCAATCTTCAATCCTCAATCCTCAACACTCAATCCTCAATCCTCAATCCTCAATCCTCAATCTTCAATCCTCAATACTCAATCTTCAACCCTCAATCCTCAATCCTCAATCCTCAATCCTCATTCTTCAATCCTCAACACCCAGTCCTCAATCTTCAATCCTCAATCCTCAATCCTCAATTCTCAATCCTCAATCCTCAATCCTCAGACCTCAAACATCAATACTCAACCCTCAGTCCTCGTCCTCAATCCACAACACACAATCCTCAATCCTCAATCTTCAATCATCAATATTCAATCTTCAGTCCTCAATCCTCAATCCTCAATCCTCAATCCTCAATCCTCAATGTTCAATCCGCAATACCCAATCCTCAATCTTCAATACTCAATCCTCAATCCTTAATCCTGAATCCTCAATCCTCAATCATCAATCCTCAATCTTCAATACTCAATCGTCAATCCTCAATCCTCAATCCTCAATACCCAACCATCAATCCTCAATTCCCAATACTCAATAGAATATCCTGAATTCTCAGGATTCAATACTCAAACCTCAATCCTCAACCCTCAGCCCTCATCCTCCATCCTCAATCCTCAATCCTCAATCCTCAATCTTCAACCATCAATACTCAATCTTCAATCCTCAATCCTCAATCCTCAATCCTCAATCCTCCATCCTCAATATTCAACACACAACCCTCAACCATCAATCCTCAATACTCAACCATCAATTCTCAATTCTCAATACTCAATAGAGTATCCTGAATTCTCATGGTTCAATACTCAATCCACAATTTTCAATAATCAAATCTCAATCCTCAAACATCAATTCTCAACACTCAATCCTCAACACTCAGTCCTCTCTCTTCAATCCTCCATCCTCAATCCTCAATCCTCAATCGTCAATCCTCAACTTTCAATCCTCAACCCTCAATCCTCAGTCCTCAAACCTCAATCACGAATCCTCAATCCTGAATCCTCAATCTTCAGCCCTCAGTCCTCAACAATCAATTGTCAATACTCAATCCTCAATAGAATATCCTCAATTCACTGTTTTCAATACTCAATCCCCATTCTTCAATCTTCAAATCTCAATCCACAAACATCAATTCTCATCACTCAGCCCTCAACGCACAGTCCTCAATCGTCAATACTCAATCCCCAATCCTCAATCTTCAATCCTCAATCCTCAATCCTCAATCCTCAATACTCAATCCTCAATCTTCAATCCTCAATACTCAATATTCAATCCTCAATCCTCAATCCTCAATCCTCAATCCTCAATCCTCAATCCTCAATCCTCAGTCATCAAACCTCAATCCTCAACCCTCAGTCCTCATCCTCAATCCTCAATCCTCAATCCTAAATACTCAATCTTCAATCCTCAATCCTCAATCCTCAATCCTCAATCCTCAATCCTCAATCCTCAATCCTCAATCTTCAATCCTCAATACTCAATCGTCAAGCCTCAATCCTCAATCCTCATTCTTCAATCCTCAATCCTCAATACTCAATCCTCAATCTTCGATCCTCAATACACAATATTCTATCCTCAATCCTCAATCCTCAATTCTCAATCCTCAACCCTCAGCCCTCATCCTCAATCCTCAATTCTCAATCCTAAATCCTCAATCTTCCATCCTCAATATTCAATCTTCAATCCTCAATCCCCTGTCCTCAAACCTCAATTCTGAATCCTCAATCCTGAATCCTCAATCTTCAGCACTCAGTCCTCAACAATCAGATGTCAATCCTCAATCCTCAATAGAATATCCTCAATTCACAGTTTTCAATACTCAATACTCAAACTGCAATCTTCAAATCTCTATTCACAAACATCAATTCTCATCACTCAACCCTCAACACTCCGTCCCCAATCCTCAAACTTCAATCCTCAATCCTCAATCCTCAACCCTCAATCCTCAATCCTCAATCTTGAATCCTCAATCCTCAATCCTCAATCCTCAATCCTCAATCCTCAATCACCAATCCTCAATCTTCAACACTCAAGTCTCAATCCTCAATCCTCAATCTTCGATCATCAATCCTCAATGTTCAATACTCAATCCTCAATCCTCAATCCTCAATCCTCAATACTCAACCATCAGTCCTCAATTCTGAATACTCAATAGAATATACTGAATTCTTAGTATTCAATACTCAAACCTCAATCCTCAACCCTCAGCCCTCATCCTCTATCCTCAATCCTCAATCCTCAAACCTCAATCTTCAATCATCAATACTCAATCTTCGATCCTCAATGCTCAACCCTCAATCCTCAATCCTCAATCCTCAGTCATGAATACTTAACCTTCAATACTCAGTCCTCAATCCTCAATCCTCAATACTCAATCATCAATCTTCAATCCTCAACCCTCAATCCTGAATCCTCAATCCGCAGTCCTCAATCTTCAATCCTCAATACACAATCTTCAATCCTCAATATTCAACACACAACCCTCAACCTTCAATCCTCAATACTCAATCATCAATCCTCAATCCTCAATCCTCAATCCTCAATCCTCAATGGTCAGTCCTCAATATTCAACACACAACCATCAACCATCAATTCTCAATACATAACCATCAATCCTCAAATCTCAATACTCAATAGAATATCCTGAATTCTCATGATTCAATACACAATCCACAATATTCAATAATCAAATCTCGATCCTCAAACATCAATTCTCAACACTCAATCCTCAACACTCGGTCCTCTCTCTTCAATCCTCAATCCTTGATCCTCTATCCTCAAGCGTCAATCCTCAATCCTCAATCCTCAAACCTCAATCCTCAGTCCTCAAACCTCAATCCCGAATCCTCAATCCTGAATGCTCAATCTTCATCCCTCAGTTCGCAACAATGAATTGTCAATCCTCAATCCTCAATAGAATATCCTCAATTCCCAGTTTTCAATACGGAATCCCCAATATTCAATCTTCAAATCTCAATCCACAGACATCAATTCTCATCACTCAACCCTCAACACTCAGTCCTCAATCTTCAATCCTCAATCCTCAATCCTCAATCTTCAGTCCTCCATACTCAATCTTCAATCCTCAATCCTCAGTCATCAATCCTCAATCCTCAATCCTCTGTCATCAATCCTCTATCTTCAATACTCAATCCTCAATCCTCAATCCTCAATCCTCAATCCTCAATCCTCATTCCTCAAACCTCAATCCTCAACCCTCAGTCCTCATCCTCAATTCTCAATTCTCAATCCTCAATCCTCAATCCTCAATCTTCAATCCTCAATAATCAATCTCCTATCCTAGATCATCAATCCCCAATACTCTATCCTTAATCCTCAATATTCAATCCTCTATCCCCAGTCCACAATCTTCAATCCCCAAATCTCAATAATCAATCCTCAATCCTCAGTCCTCAATCGTCAACCATCAATCCACAATCTTCAATACTCAATCCTCAATCCTCAATCCTCAATCCTCAATCCTCAATCATCAATCCACAATCTTCAATACTGAATCCTCAATCCTAAATCCTCAATCCTCAATCCTCAGTCATCAATCCTCAATCTTCAATACTCAATACTCAATCCTCAATCCACAATCCTCAATCCTCAATCCTCTATCCTCATTCCTCAAACCTCAATCCTCAGCCCTCAGTCCTCATCCTCAATTCTCAATTCTCAATACTCAAACCTCAATCCTTAATCTTCAATCCTCAATAATCAATCTCCTATTCTAGATCCTCAGTCCCCAATACTCTGTCCTTAACCCTCAATATTCAATCCTCTATCCCCAGGCCACAATCATCAATACCCAAAGCTCAATAATCAATCCTCAATCCTCAGTCCTCAATCGTCAATCATCAATCCACAATCTTCAATACTCAATCCTCAATCCTCAATCCTCAATCCTCTATCCTCAATCATCAATCCTCAATCTTCAATACTCAATCCTCGATCCTCAATCATCAATTCTGAATCCTCAATCCTCAATCTTCAATCCCCAATACTCAGCCTTCAATCATCAATCCTCAATACTCAATCCTCAATACTCAATCATCAATCCTCAATCCTCAATCATCAACCTTCATTCCTCAATCCTCATTCCTCAAACCTCAATCCTCAATCATCAGTCCTCAATCCTCAACACTCAGTCCTCATCCTCAATTCTCAATTCTCAATCCTCAATCCTCAATCCTCAATCTTCAATCCTCAATAATCTATCTCCTATCCTAGACCCTCAATCCCCAATACTCTATCCTTAATCCTCAATATTCAATCCTCTATCCCGAGTCCACAATCTTCAATCCCCAAAGCTCAATAATCAATCCTCAATCCTCAGTCCTCAATCGTCAACTATCAATCCACAATCTTCAATACTCAATCCTCAATACTCAACCATCAATCCTCAATTCTCAATACTCAATAGAATATCCTGAATTCTCATGATTCAATACTCAATCCACAATATTCAATAATCATATCTCAATCCTCAAACATCAATTCTCAACACTCAATCCTCAACACTCGGTCCTCTCTCTTCAATCCTCCATCCTCAATCCTCTATCCTCAAGCGTCAATCCTCAATCCTCAACCCTCAACCCTCAATCCTCAGTCCTCAAACCTCAATTCCGAATCCTCAATCCTGAATGCTCAATCTTCATCCCTCAGTCCGCAACAATCAATTGTCAATCCTCAATCCTCAATACAATATCCTCAATTCTCAGTCTTCAATCCTCAATCGTTAATCCTCTATCTTCAATCCTCAATCCCCAGTCCTCAATCCTCAATACTCAATCTTCAAACCTCAATCCTCAATTCTCAATCCTCAATACTCAATCCTCAATTATCAATCCTCAGTCCCCTATCCTCAGTCTTCAATCCTCAATCCTCAATCCTCAATCCTCAATCCTCAATCTACAATCCTCAATACTCAATCTTCAATTCTCAATCCTCAATCCTCAATCCTCAATCCTCAATCCTCAATCCTCAATCCTCAATCTTCAATCCTCAACCGTCAGTCCTCGTCCTCAATTCTCAACCCTCAATCCTCAATCCTGAATCTTCAATCATCAATACTCAATCTTCAATACTCAATCCTCAACCCTCATTCCTCAATCCTCAATCTTCAATCTTCATGTCTCCTTCCACAAACATCAATTCTCATCACTCAACCATCGACACTCAGTCCTCAATCTTCAGTCCTCAATCCTCAATACTCAATCCTCAGTCCTCAGTCCTCAATCTTCAATACTCAATCCTCATTCCTAAAATCCTCAATCCTCAATCCTCAATCCCCAATCCTCAATCTTCAATCCTCAATCCTCAATCCTCAAGCCTTGGTCCTCAATCCTCAATCTTCAATCCTGAATACTCAATCTTCAATCCTCAATCCTCAATCCTCAATCCTCAATCCTCAATCGTCAGTCTTCAATCCTCAATACTCAATCATCAATCCTCAATCCTCAATCCTCAATCCTCAATCCTCATTCTTCAATCCTCAATACCCAATCCTCATTCTTCAGTCCTCAATCCTCAATCCTCAATTCTCGACGCTCAGCCCTCATCCTCAGTCCTCAATCCTCAATCCTCAATCCTCAATCTTCAATCCTCAATACTCAATCTTCAATCCTCAGTCCTCAAACCTTAATTCTGAATTCTCAATCCTGAATCCTCTTATCTTCAGCTCGCAGTCCTCAACAGTCAGTAGTCAATCCTCAATCTTCAATAGAATATCCTCAATTCACAGTTTTCAATGCTCAATACTCAATCTGCAACCTACCAACCTCTATCCACAAACATCAATTCTCATCACCCAACCCTCAACACTCAGTCCTCAATGTTCAATCCTCAATCCTCAATTCTCAATCTTCATTCCTCAATACTGAATCCTCAATACTCAATACACAATCTTCAATCCTCAATCCTCAATCCTCAATCCTCAATCCTCAATCCTCATTCTTCAATCCTCAATACCAAATCCTCAATCTTCATCCTCAATCCTCAATCCTGAATCCTCAATCCTGAATCCTCAATCTTCAGCCCTGGGTCCTCAACAATCAGGTGTCAATCCTCAATCCTCAATAGAATGTCCTCAATTCACAGTTTTCAGTACTCAATACTCAACCTGCAATCTTCAGATCTCTATCCACAAACATCAATTCTCATCACTCAACCCTCAATGCTCAGTCCCCAGTCCTCAATCTTCAATCCTCAATCCTCAATCCTCAATCCTCAATCCTCAATCTTAATCTACAATCCTCAATACTCAATCCTCAATAGTCAATCCTCAATCTTCAACCCTCAGTGCCAAATACTCAATCTTGAATACTCAATCCTCAATCCTCAAACTTCAATCCTCAATACTCAATCTTCAATCCTCAATCCTCAGTCCTCAATCCTCAATCCTCATTCTTCAATCCTCAATACCCAATCCTCAATCTTCAATCCTCAATCCTCAATCCTCAATTCTCAATCCACAATCCTCAATCATCAATCCTCAATCCTCAAACCTCAATCCTGAATCCTCAATCCTGAATCCTCAATCTTCAGCCCTCAGTCCTCAACAATCAGCTGTCAATCCTCAATCCTCAATAGAATATCATCAATTCAAAGCTTTCAATACTCAATACTCAATCTGCAATCTTCAAATCTCTATCCACAATCATCAATTCTCATCACTCAACCCTCAACGCTCAGTCCCCAATCCTCAATCTTCAATCCTCAATCCTCAATCCTCAATCCTCAATCCTCAATCTTCAATCCTCAATACTCAATCTTCAATCCTCAATCCTCAACACTCAATCCTCAATCCTCAATCCTCAATCCTCAATCTTCAATCCTCAATACTCAATCTTCAACCCTCAATCCTCAATCCTCAATCCTCAATCCTCATTCTTCAATCCTCAACACCCAGTCCTCAATCTTCAATCCTCAATCCTCAATCCTCAATTCTCAATCCTCAATCCTCAATCCTCAGACCTCAAACATCAATACTCAACCCTCAGTCCTCGTCCTCAATCCACAACACACAATCCTCAATCCTCAATCTTCAATCATCAATATTCAATCTTCAGTCCTCAATCCTCAATCCTCAATCCTCAATCCTCAATCCTCAATGATCAATCCGCAATACCCAATCCTCAATCTTCAATACTCAATCCTCAATCCTTAATCCTCAATCCTCAATCCTCAATCATCAATCCTCAATCTTCAATACTCAATCGTCAATCCTCAATCCTCAATCCTCAATACCCAACCATCAATCCTCAATTCCCTATACTCAATAGAATATCCTGAATTCTCAGGATTCAATACTCAAACCTCAATCCTCAACCCTCAGCCCTCATCCTCCATCCTCAATCCTCAATCCTCAATCCTCAATCTTCAACCATCAATACTCAATCTTCAATCCTCAATCCTCAATCCTCAATCCTCAATCCTCCATCCTCAATATTCAACACACAACCCTCAACCATCAATCCTCAATACTCAACCATCAATCCTCAATTCTCAATACTCAATAGAGTATCCTGAATTCTCATGGTTCAATACTCAATCCACAATTTTCAATAATCAAATCTCAATCCTCAAACATCAATTCTCAACACTCAATCCTCAACACTCAATCCTCTCTCTTCAATCCTCCATCCTCAATCCTCAATCCTCAATCGTCAATCCTCAACATTCAATCCTCAACCCTCAATCCTCAGTCCTCAAACCTCAATCACGAATCCTCAATCCTGAATCCTCAATCTTCAGCCCTCAGTCCTCAACAATCAATTGTCAATCCTCAATCCTCAATAGAATATCCTCAATTCACTGTTTTCAATACTCAATCCCCATTCTTCAATCTTCAAATCTCAATCCACAAACATCAATTCTCATCACTCAGCCCTCAACGCTCAGTCCTCAATCGTCAATCCTCAATCCCCAATCCTCAATCTTCAATCCTCAATCCTCAATCCTCAATCCTCAATACTCAATCCTCAATCTTCAATCCTCAATACTCAATATTCAATCCTCAATCCTCAATCCTCAATCCTCAATCCTCAATCCTCAATCCTCAGTCATCAAACCTCAATCCTCAACCCTCAGTCCTCATCCTCAATCCTCAATCCTCAATCCTAAATCCTCAATCTTCAATCCTCAATCCTCAATCCTCAATCCTCAATCCTCAATCCTCAATCCTCAATCCTCAATCTTCAATCCTCAATACTCAATCGTCAAGCCTCAATCCTCAATCCTCATTCTTCAATCCTCAATCCTCAATACTCAATCCTCAATCTTCGATCCTCAATACACAATATTCAATCCTCAATCCTCAATCCTCAATTCTCAATCCTCAACCCTCAGCCCTCATCCTCAATCCTCAATTCTCAATCCTAAATCCTCAATCTTCCATCCTCAATACTCAATCTTCAATCCTAAATCCCCTGTCCTCAAACCTCAATTCTGAATCCTCAATCCTGAATCCTCAACCTTCAGCACTCAGTCCTCAACAATCAGATGTCAATCCTCAATCCTCAATAGAATATCCTCAATTCACAGTTTTCAATACTCAATACTCAAACTGCAATCTTCAAATCTCTATTCACAAACATCAATTCTCATCACTCAACCCTCAACACTCCGTCCCCAATCCTCAAACTTCAATCCTCAATCCTCAATCCTCAATCTTGAATCCTCAATCCTCAATCCTCAATCCTCAATCCTCAATCCTCAATCACCAATCCTCAATCTTCAACACTCAAGCCTCAATCCTCAATCCTCAATCCTCAATCCTCAATCTTCAATCATCAATCCTCAATCTTCAATACTCAATCCTCAATCCTCAATCCTCAATCCTCAATACTCAACCATCAGTCCTCAATTCTGAATACTCAATAGAATATACTGAATTCTTAGTAGTCAATACTCAAACCTCAATCCTCAACCCTGAGCCCTCATCCTCCATCCTCAATCCTCAATCCTCAAACCTCAATCTTCAATCATCAATACTCAATCTTCGATCCTCAATGCTCAACCCTCAATCCTCAATCCTCAATCCTCAGTCATGAATACTTAATCTTCAATACTCAGTCCTCAATCCTCAATCCTCAATACTCAATCATCAATCTTCAATCCTCAACCCTCAATCCTGAATCTTCAATCCGCAGTCCTCAATCTTCAATCCTCAATACACAATCTTCAATCCTCAATATTCAACACACAACCCTCAACCTTCAATCCTCAATACTCAACCATCAATCCCCAATTCTCAATACTCAATAGAATACCCTGAAATCTCAGTTTTCAATACTCAATCCTCATTCTTCAATCTTCAAGTTTCCATCCACAAACATCAATACTCATCACTCAATCCTCAACACTCAGTCCTCAATCTTCAATCCTCAATCCTCAATACTCAATCCTCAATCCTCAATCCTCAATCCTCAATTCTCAATCCTCAATCCTCAATCCTCAGACCTCAAACATCGATACTCAACCCTCAGTCCTCGTCCTCAATCCGCAACACACAATCCTCAATCCTCAATCTTCAATCATCAATATTCAATCTTCAGTCCTCAATCCTCAATCCTCAATCCTCAATCCTCAATCCTCAATACCCAACCATCAATCCTCAATTCCCAATACTCAATAGAATATCCTGAATTCTCAGGATTCAATACTCAAACCTCAATCCTCAACCCTCAATTCTGAATCCTGAATACTAAACCTTCAATTCTCAATCCTCAGTCCTGAATACCCTACCATCAATTTTCAATCCTCAATCCCCAATGCTCAATCCTCAATCCTCATTCTTCAATCCTCAATACCCAATCCTCAATCTTCAATCCTCTATCCTCAATGCTCAATTCTCAATCCTCAATCCTCAGACCTCAATCTTCAATCTTCAATACTCGATCTTCAACCCTCAATCCTCAATCCTCAGTCATCAATCCTCAATCCTGAATCCTCAATCTTCAATCCTCAATAATCAATCTCCAATACTAGATCCTCAATCCCCAATCCTCAATCCTTAATCCTCAATCTTGAATTCTCAATCCCCAGTCCTCAATCTTCAATC
Organism: Calliopsis andreniformis; assembly: GCF_051401765.1. Lineage (NCBI taxonomy): Eukaryota > Metazoa > Arthropoda > Insecta > Hymenoptera > Andrenidae > Calliopsis > Calliopsis andreniformis. The sequence continues at coordinate 4,612,731 of NW_027480440.1, forward strand.
CTCGATGCTCAATCCTCAATCCTCGATCCTCAGTCCTCAATCCTCAATCCTCAATCCTCAAACCTCAAACCTCAACCGTCAGTCCTCGTCCTCAAATGTCAACCCTCAATCCTCCATCCTCAATCTTCAATCATCAATACTCAATCTTCAATCCTCAATCCTCAATCCTCAATCCTCAATCCTCAATCCTCAATCCTCAATATTCAACGCACAACCCCCAACCATCAATCCTCAATACTCAACCATCAATCCTCAGTTCTCAATACTCAATAGAATATCCTGAATTCTCATGGTTCAATACTCAATCCGCAATATTCAATAATCAAATCTCAATCCCCAAACATCAATTCTCAATACTCAATCCTCAACACTCAGTTCTCTCTCTTCAATCCTCAATCCTCAATCCTCAATCTTCAATCGTCAACACTCAATCTTCAATCCTCAATCCTCAATTCTCAATCCTCAATGCTCAATGCTCAATCCTCAATCCCCAATCCTCAATCCTCAATAATCAGTCCTCAATCTTCAGTCCTCAATACCCAATCCTCAGTCTTCCATCCTCAATCCTCAATCCTCAATCCTCAATCCTCAATCCTCAGTCCTCAAACCTCAATCCTCATCCTCAATTCTCAATTCTCAATCCTCAATCCTGAATCCTCAATCTCAATCCTCAATAATCAATCTCCTATCCTAGATCCTCAATCTACAATACTCTATCCTTAATCCTCTATATTCAATCCTCTATCCCCAGTCCACAATCTTCAATCCCCAAAGCTCAATAATCAATCCTCAATCCTCAGTCCTCAATCCCCAATCCTCAGTCCTCAATCCTCAATCCTCAATACTCAAACCTCAACCCTCAACCGTCATTCCTCGTCCTCAATCCTCAACCCCCAATCCTCAATCCTCAATCTTCAATCATCAATACACAATCTTCAATCCTCAATCCTCAATCCTCAATACTCAATCCTCAATCCCCAATATTCAATACACAACCCTCAAACATCAATACTCAATACTCAATCATCAAACCTCAATTCTCAATTCTCAATAGAATATCCTGAATTCTCAGCCTTCAATACTCAATCCTCAATCTTCAATCTTCAAGTCTCCATCCACAAACATCAATTCTCATCACTCAACCCTCAACACTCAATCCTCAATCCTCAATCCTCAATCTTCAATCCTCAATCCTCAAACCTCTATCCTCAATCCTCAATCCTCAATCATCAATACTCAATCTTCAACACTCAATCCTCAATCCTCAATCCTCAATCCTCAATCCTCAATCATCAGTCCTCAATCTTCAATACTCAATCCTCAACCCTCAATCCTCAATCCTCAATCCTCAGTCATGAATACTCAATCTTCAATACTCATCCTCAATCCTCAATCCTCAATCCTCAATCCTCAATCCTCAATCCTCATTCCTCAAACATCAATCCTCAACCCTCAGTCCTCATCCTCAATTCTCAATTCTCAAACCTCAATCCTCAATCTTCATTCCTCAAACATCAATCCTCAACCCTCAGTCCTCATCCTCAATTCTCAATTCTCAAACCTCAATCCTCAATTCTCAATCTTCAATCCTCAATAATCAATCTCCAATCCTAGATCCTCAATCCCCAATCCTCAATCGTTAATCCTCAATCTTCAATCCTCAAACCACAGTCCTCAATCCTCTATACTCAATCTTCAATCCTCAATCCTCAATTCTCAATCCTCAATACTCAATCCTCAATCCCCGATCCCCAATCTTCAATCCTCAATCCTCAACCCTCAATCCTCATTCCTCAATCTTCAATCCTCAATACTCAATCTTCAATTCTCAATCCGCAATCCTCAATCCTCAATCCTCAATCCTCAATCCTCAAACTTCAATCCTCAACCGTCGGTCCTCGTACTCAATCCTCAACCCTCAACCCTCAATCCTCAATCTTCAATCATCAATACTCAATCTTCAATCCTGAATTCTCAATCCTCAATCTTCAATCCTCAATCCTCAATATTCAACACACACCCATCTACCATCAATTCTCAATACTCAACCATCAATCCGCAATTCTCAATACTCAATAGAATATCCTGAATTCTCATGATTCAATACTCAATCCACAATATTCAATAATCAAATCTCAATCCCCAAACATCAATTCTCAACACGCATTCCTCAAGACTCGGTCCTCTCTCTTCAATCCTCCATCGTCTATCCTCTATCCTCAAGTGTCAATACTCAATCCTCAATCCTCAACCCTCAATCGTCAGGCCTCATACCTCAATTCCGAATCCTCAATCCTGAATGCTCAATCTTCATCCCACAGTCCGCAAGAATCGATTGTCAATCCTCAATCCTCAATAGAGTATCCTCAATTCACAGTTTTCAATACTCAACCCCAATCTTCAATCTTCAAATCTCAATCCACAGACATCAATTCTCATCACTCAACCCTCAACACTCAGTCCTCAATCTTCAATCCTCAATCCTCAATCCTCAATCTTCAATCCTCCATACTCAACCTTCAATCCTCGATCCCCAATCATCAATCCTCAATCCTCAATCCTCAGTCATCAATCCTCAATCTTCAATACTCAATCCTCAATCCTCAATCCTGAATCCTCAATCCTCAATCCTCATTCCTCAAACCTCAATCCTCAACCCTCAGTCCTCATACTCAATTCTCAATCCTCATTCCTCAATCCTCAATCTTCAATCCTCAATAATCAATCTCCTATCCTAGATCCTCAATCCCCAATACTCTATCATTAATCCTCAATATTCAATCCTCTATCCCCAGTCCTCAATCTTCAATCCCCAAAGCTCAATAATCAATCCTCAATCCTCAGTCCTCAATCCACAATCCTCAGTCCTCAATCCTCAATCCTCAATACTCAAACCTCAATCCTCAACCGTCAGCCCTTGTCCTCAATCCTCAACCCTCAATACTGAATCCTCAATCCTCAATCTTCAATCATCAATACTCAATCTTCAATCCTCAATCCTCAATCCTCAATCCTCAATCCTCAACCCTCAATCCTCAATATTCAATACACAACCCTCAAACATCAATCCTCAATACTCAATCATCAATCCTCAATTCTCAATACTCAATGGAATGTTCTGAATTCTCAGTTTTCAATACTCAAACCTCAATCCTCAACCCTCAGCCCTCATCCTCCATCCTCAATCCTCAATCCTCAAACCTCAATCTTCAATCATCAATACTCAATCTTCGATCCTCAATGCTCAACCCTCAATCCTCAATCCTCAATACTCAATCCTTAATTCTCAATCTTCAATCCTCAATCCCGAGTCCTCAATCTTCAATCCTCAATGCTCAATCATCAATCCTGAACCGTCAGACCTCGTCCTCAATCCTCAACCCTCAATCCTCAATCCTCAATCTTCAATCATCAATACTCAATCTTCAATCCTCAGTCTTCAATCCTCAGTCCTCAATCCTCAATCCTCAATATTCAACACACAACCCCCAACCATCAATCCTCAATTCTCAATACTCAATAGAATACCCTGAATTCTCATGACTCAATACTCAATCCACAATATTCAATAATCAAATCTCAATCCTCAAACATCATTTCTCAACACTCAATCCTCAACACTCAGTCCTCTCTCTTCAATCCTCCATCCTCAATCCTCAATCCTCAAGCGTCAATCCTCAATCCTCAATCCTCAGTCCTCAGTCCTCAGTCTTCAATACTCAATCCTCAATCCTAAAACCCTCAATCCTCCATATTCAACACACAACCCTCAACCATCTATCCTCAATGCTCAAACATCAATCCTCAATTCTCAATACTCAATAGGATATCCTGAATTCTCAGTTTTCAATACTCAATCCTCAATCTTCAATCTTCAAATCTCCATCCACAAACATCAATTCTCATCACTCAACCCTCAACACTCAGTCCCCAATCCTCAATCTTCATTCCTCAATCCTCAATCCTCAATCCTCGATCCTCAATATTCAACACACACCCATCTACCATCAATTCTCAATACTCAACCATCAATCCGCAATTCTCAATACTCAATAGAATATCCTGAATTCTCATGATTCAATACTCAATCCACAATATTCAATAATCAAATCTCAATCCTCAAACATCAATTCTCAACACGCATTCCTCAACACTCGGTCCTCTCTCTTCAATCCTCCATCGTCTATCCTCTATCCTCAAGTGTCAATACTCAATCCTCAATCCTCAACCCTCAATCGTCAGGCCTCATACCTCAATGCCGAATCCTCAATCCTGAATGCTCAATCTTCATCCCACAGTCCGCAACAATCGATTGTCAATCCTCAATCCTCAATAGAGTATCCTCAATTCACAGTTTTCAATACTCAATCCCCAATCTTCAATCTTCAAATCTCAATCCACAGACATCAATTCTCATCACTCAACCCTCAACACTCAGTCCTCAATCTTCAATCCTCAATCCTCAATCCTCAATCTTCAATCCTCCATACTCAACCTTCAATCCTCGATCCTCAATCATCAATCCTCAATCCTCAATCCTCAGTCATCAATCCTCAATCTTCAATACTCAATCCTCAATCCTCAATCCTGAATCCTCAATCCTCAATCCTCATTCCTCAAACCTCAATCCTCAACCCTGAGTCCTCATACTCAATTCTCAATCCTCATTCCTCAATCCTCAATCTTCAATCCTCAATAATCAATCTCCTATCCTAGATCCTCAATCCCCAATACTCAAACCTCAATCCTCAACCGTCAGTCCTTGTCCTCAATCCTCAACCCTCAATACTCAATCCTCAATCCTCAATCTTCAATCATCAATACTCAATCTTCAATCCTCAATCCTCAATCCTCAATCCTCAATCCTCAATCCTCAATCCTCAATATTCAATACACAACCCTCAAACATCAATCCTCAATACTCAATCATCAATCCTCAATTCTCAATACTCAATGGAATATTCTGAATTCTCAGTTTTCAATACTCAATCCTCAATCTTCAATCATCAAGTCTCCGTCCACAAACATCAATTCTCATCACTCAACCCTCAACACTCAATTCTCAATCCTCAATCCTCAATCTTGAATCCTCAATCCTCAATCCTCAATCCTCAATCCTCAATCCTCAATCACCAATCCTCAATCTTCAACACTCAAGCCTCAATCCTCAATCCTCAATCCTCAATCCTCAATCTTCAATCATCAATCCTCAATCTTCAATACTCAATCCTCAATCCTCAATCCTCAATCTTGAATCCTCAATCCTCAATCCTCAATCGTCAATCCTCAATCCCCAATCCTCAATCTTCAATCCTCAATCCTCAATCGTCAATACTCAATCCTCAATCTTCAATCCTCAATACTCAATATTCAATCCTCCATCCTCAATCCTCAATCCTCAATCCTCAATCCTCAATACCGAATACTCAATCTTCAATCCTCAATACCGAATCCTCAATCTTCAATCCTCAATCCTCAATCCTCAATTCTCAATCCTCAATCCTCAATCCTCAGACTTCAAACATCAATACTTAACCCTCAGTCCTCGTCCTCAATCCACAACCCTCAATCCTCAATCCTCAATCTTCAATCATTAATATTCAATCTTCAATCCACAATCCTCAATCCTCAATCCTCAATCCTCAACCCTCAATCCTCAACGTCCAATCCTCAATACCCAATCCTCAGACTTCAATCCTCAATCATCAATCCTCAATCCTCAATCCTCAATCCTCAATCCTCAATCCTCAGTCCTCAAACCTCAATCCTGAATCCTCAATCCTGAATCCTCAATCTTCAGCCCTGAGTCCTCAACAATCAGTTGTCAATCCTCAATCCTCAATAGAACGTCCTCAATTCACAGTTTTCAATACTCAATAGTCAATCTGCAATCTTCAGATCTCTATACACAAACACCAATTCTCATCACTCAACCCTCAATACTCAGTCCCCAATCCTCAATCTTCAATTGTCAATCCTCAATCCTCAATCCTCAATCTTAATCTTCAATCCTCAATACTCAATCTTCAATCCTCAATCCTCAATCCTCAATCCCTAACACTCAATCCTCAATTTTCAATCCTCAATACTCAATCTTCAATCCTCAATCCTCAATCCTCAATCCTCAATGCTCAACCCTCAATCCTCAATCCTCAATCGTCAATCTTCCATCCTCAATACTCAATCTTCAATCCTCAATCATCAATCCTCAATCCTCAATCCTCAACCCTCAATCCTCATTCCTCAATCCTCATTCTTCAATCCTCAATACCCAATCCTCAATCTTCAATCCTCAATCCTCAATCCTCAATCCTCATTCCTCAAACATCAATCCTCAACCCTCAGTCCTCATCCTCAATTCTCAATTCTCAAACCTCAATCCTCAATTCTCAATCTTCAATCCTCAATAATCAATCTCCAATCCTAGATCCTCAATCCCCAATCCTCAATCGTTAATCCTCAATCTTCAATCCTCAAACCACAGTCCTCAATCCTCTATACTCAATCTTCAATCCTCAATCCTCAATCCTCAATCCTCAATCCTCAATCCTCAATCCTCAATATTCAATACACAACCCTCAAACATCAATCCTCAATACTCAATCATCAATCCTCAATTCTCAATACTCAATGGAATATTCTGAATTCTCAGTTTTCAATACTCAAACCTCAATCCTCAACCCTCAGCCCTCATCCTCCATCCTCAATCCTCAATCCTCAAACCTCAATCTTCAATCATCAATACTCAATCTTCGATCCTCAATGCTCAACCCTCAATCCTCAATCCTCAATCCTCAGTCATGAATACTTAATCTTCAATACTCAGTCCTCAATCCTCAATCCTCAATACTCAATCTTCAATCTTCAATCCTCAACACTCAATACTGAATCCTCAATCCGCAGTCCTCAATCTTCAATCCTCAATACACAGTCTTCAATCCTCAATATTCAACACACAACCCTCAACCTTCAATCCTCAATACTCAACCATCAATCCTCAATTCTCAATACTCAATAGAATACCCTGAAATCACAGTTTTCAATACTCAATCCTCACTCTTCAATCTTCAAGTTTCCATCCACAAACATCAATACTCATCACTCAATCCTCAACACTCAGTCCTCAATCTTCAATCCTCAATCCTCAATCCTCAATCCTCAATCCTCAGTCATGAATACTCAATCTTCAATACTCAATCCTCAATCCTCAATCCTCAATCCTCAATACTCAATCCTTAATCCTCAATCTTCAATCCTCAATCCCGAGTCCTCAATCTTCAATCCTCAATGCTCAATCATCAATCCTGAACCGTCAGACCTCGTCCTCAATCCTCAACCCTCAATCCTCAATCCTCAATCTTCAATCATCAATACTCAATCTTCAATCCTCAGTCTTCAATCCTCAGTCCTCAATCCTCAATCCTCAATATTCAACACACAACCCCCAACCATCAATCCTCAATCCTCAATACTCAATAGAATACCCTGAATTCTCATGACTCAATACTCAATCCACAATATTCAATAATCAAATCTCAATCCTCAAACATCATTTCTCAACACTCAATCCTCAACACTCAGTCCTCTCTCTTCAATCCTCCATCCTCAATCCTCAATCCTCAAGCGTCAATCCTCAATCCTCAATCCTCAGTCCTCAGTCCTCAGTCTTCAATACTCAATCCTCAATCCTAAAATCCTCAATCCTCCATATTCAACACACAACCCTCAACCATCTATCCTCAATGCTCAAACATCAATCCTCAATTCTCAATACTCAATAGGATATCCTGAATTCTCAGTTTTCAATACTCAATCCTCAATCTTCAATCTTCAAATCTCAATCCACAAACATCAATTCTCATCACTCAGCCCTCAACGCTCAGTCCTCAATCGTCAATCCTCAATCCCCAATCCTCAATCTTCAATCCTCAATCCTCAATCCTCAATCCTCAATACTCAATCCTCAATCTTCAATCCTCAATACTCAATATTCAATCCTCAATCCTCAATCCTCAATCCTCAATCCTCAATCCTCAATCCTCAGTCATCAAACCTCAATCCTCAACCCTCAGTCCTCATCCTCAATCCTCAATCCTCAATCCTAAATCCTCAATCTTCAATCCTCAATCCTCAATCCTCAATCCTCAATCCTCAATCCTCAATCCTCAATCCTCAATCTTCAATCCTCAATACTCAATCGTCAAGCCTCAATCCTCAATCCTCATTCTTCAATCCTCAATCCTCAATACTCAATCCTCAATCTTCGATCCTCAATACACAATATTCAATCCTCAATCCTCAATCCTCAATTCTCAATCCTCAACCCTCAGCCCTCATCCTCAATCCTCAATTCTCAATCCTAAATCCTCAATCTTCCATCCTCAATACTCAATCTTCAATCCTAAATCCCCTGTCCTCAAACCTCAATTCTGAATCCTCAATCCTGAATCCTCAACCTTCAGCACTCAGTCCTCAACAATCAGATGTCAATCCTCAATCCTCAATAGAATATCCTCAATTCACAGTTTTCAATACTCAATACTCAAACTGCAATCTTCAAATCTCTATTCACAAACATCAATTCTCATCACTCAACCCTCAACACTCCGTCCCCAATCCTCAAACTTCAATCCTCAATCCTCAATCCTCAATCTTGAATCCTCAATCCTCAATCCTCAATCCTCAATCCTCAATCCTCAATCACCAATCCTCAATCTTCAACACTCAAGCCTCAATCCTCAATCCTCAATCCTCAATCCTCAATCTTCAATCATCAATCCTCAATCTTCAATACTCAATCCTCAATCCTCAATCCTCAATCCTCAATACTCAACCATCAGTCCTCAATTCTGAATACTCAATAGAATATACTGAATTCTTAGTAGTCAATACTCAATCCTCAATCCTCAACCCTGAGCCCTCATCCTCCATCCTCAATCCTCAATCCTCAAACCTCAATCTTCAATCATCAATACTCAATCTTCGATCCTCAATGCTCAACCCTCAATCCTCAATCCTCAATCCTCAGTCATGAATACTTAATCTTCAATACTCAGTCCTCAATCCTCAATCCTCAATACTCAATCATCAATCTTCAATCCTCAACCCTCAATCCTGAATCCTCAATCCGCAGTCCTCAATCTTCAATCCTCAATACACAATCTTCAATCCTCAATATTCAACACACAACCCTCAACCTTCAATCCTCAATACTCAACCATCAATCCCCAATTCTCAATACTCAATAGAATACCCTGAAATCTCAGTTTTCAATACTCAATCCTCATTCTTCAATCTTCAAGTTTCCATCCACAAACATCAATACTCATCACTCAATCCTCAACACTCAGTCCTCAATCTTCAATCCTCAATCCTCAATACTCAATCCTCAATCCTCAATCCTCAATCCTCAATTCTCAATCCTCAATCCTCAATCCTCAGACCTCAAACATCGATACTCAACCCTCAGTCCTCGTCCTCAATCCGCAACACACAATCCTCAATCCTCAATCTTCAATCATCAATATTCAATCTTCAGTCCTCAATCCTCAATCCTCAATCCTCAATCCTCAATCCTCAATACCCAACCATCAATCCTCAATTCCCAATACTCAATAGAATATCCTGAATTCTCAGGATTCAATACTCAAACCTCAATCCTCAACCCTCAATTCTGAATCCTGAATACTAAACCTTCAATTCTCAATCCTCAGTCCTGAATACCCTACCATCAATTTTCAATCCTCAATCCCCAATGCTCAATCCTCAATCCTCATTCTTCAATCCTCAATACCCAATCCTCAATCTTCAATCCTCTATCCTCAATGCTCAATTCTCAATCCTCAATCCTCAGACCTCAATCTTCAATCTTCAATACTCGATCTTCAACCCTCAATCCTCAATCCTCAGTCATCAATCCTCAATCCTGAATCCTCAATCTTCAATCCTCAATAATCAATCTCCAATACTAGATCCTCAATCCCCAATCCTCAATCCTTAATCCTCAATCTTGAATTCTCAATCCCCAGTCCTCAATCTTCAATCCTCGATGCTCAATCCTCAATCCTCGATCCTCAGTCCTCAATCCTCAATCCTCAATCCTCAAACCTCAAACCTCAACCGTCAGTCCTCGTCCTCAAATGTCAACCCTCAATCCTCCATCCTCAATCTTCAATCATCAATACTCAATCTTCAATCCTCAATCCTCAATCCTCAATCCTCAATCCTCAATCCTCAATCCTCAATATTCAACGCACAACCCCCAACCATCAATCCTCAATACTCAACCATCAATCCTCAGTTCTCAATACTCAATAGAATATCCTGAATTCTCATGGTTCAATACTCAATCCGCAATATTCAATAATCAAATCTCAATCCCCAAACATCAATTCTCAATACTCAATCCTCAACACTCAGTTCTCTCTCTTCAATCCTCAATCCTCAATCCTCAATCTTCAATCGTCAACACTCAATCTTCAATCCTCAATCCTCAATTCTCAATCCTCAATGCTCAATGCTCAATCCTCAATCCCCAATCCTCAATCCTCAATAATCAGTCCTCAATCTTCAGTCCTCAATACCCAATCCTCAGTCTTCCATCCTCAATCCTCAATCCTCAATCCTCAATCCTCAATCCTCAGTCCTCAAACCTCAATCCTCATCCTCAATTCTCAATTCTCAATCCTCAATCCTGAATCCTCAATCTCAATCCTCAATAATCAATCTCCTATCCTAGATCCTCAATCTACAATACTCTATCCTTAATCCTCTATATTCAATCCTCTATCCCCAGTCCACAATCTTCAATCCCCAAAGCTCAATAATCAATCCTCAATCCTCAGTCCTCAATCCCCAATCCTCAGTCCTCAATCCTCAATCCTCAATACTCAAACCTCAACCCTCAACCGTCATTCCTCGTCCTCAATCCTCAACCCCCAATCCTCAATCCTCAATCTTCAATCATCAATACACAATCTTCAATCCTCAATCCTCAATCCTCAATACTCAATCCTCAATCCCCAATATTCAATACACAACCCTCAAACATCAATACTCAATACTCAATCATCAAACCTCAATTCTCAATTCTCAATAGAATATCCTGAATTCTCAGCCTTCAATACTCAATCCTCAATCTTCAATCTTCAAGTCTCCATCCACAAACATCAATTCTCATCACTCAACCCTCAACACTCAATCCTCAATCCTCAATCCTCAATCTTCAATCCTCAATCCTCAAACCTCTATCCTCAATCCTCAATCCTCAATCATCAATACTCAATCTTCAACACTCAATCCTCAATCCTCAATCCTCAATCCTCAATCCTCAATCATCAGTCCTCAATCTTCAATACTCAATCCTCAACCCTCAATCCTCAATCCTCAATCCTCAGTCATGAATACTCAATCTTCAATACTCATCCTCAATCCTCAATCCTCAATCCTCAATCCTCAATCCTCAATCCTCATTCCTCAAACATCAATCCTCAACCCTCAGTCCTCATCCTCAATTCTCAATTCTCAAACCTCAATCCTCAATCTTCATTCCTCAAACATCAATCCTCAACCCTCAGTCCTCATCCTCAATTCTCAATTCTCAAACCTCAATCCTCAATTCTCAATCTTCAATCCTCAATAATCAATCTCCAATCCTAGATCCTCAATCCCCAATCCTCAATCGTTAATCCTCAATCTTCAATCCTCAAACCACAGTCCTCAATCCTCTATACTCAATCTTCAATCCTCAATCCTCAATTCTCAATCCTCAATACTCAATCCTCAATCCCCGATCCCCAATCTTCAATCCTCAATCCTCAACCCTCAATCCTCATTCCTCAATCTTCAATCCTCAATACTCAATCTTCAATTCTCAATCCGCAATCCTCAATCCTCAATCCTCAATCCTCAATCCTCAAACTTCAATCCTCAACCGTCGGTCCTCGTACTCAATCCTCAACCCTCAACCCTCAATCCTCAATCTTCAATCATCAATACTCAATCTTCAATCCTGAATTCTCAATCCTCAATCTTCAATCCTCAATCCTCAATATTCAACACACACCCATCTACCATCAATTCTCAATACTCAACCATCAATCCGCAATTCTCAATACTCAATAGAATATCCTGAATTCTCATGATTCAATACTCAATCCACAATATTCAATAATCAAATCTCAATCCCCAAACATCAATTCTCAACACGCATTCCTCAAGACTCGGTCCTCTCTCTTCAATCCTCCATCGTCTATCCTCTATCCTCAAGTGTCAATACTCAATCCTCAATCCTCAACCCTCAATCGTCAGGCCTCATACCTCAATTCCGAATCCTCAATCCTGAATGCTCAATCTTCATCCCACAGTCCGCAAGAATCGATTGTCAATCCTCAATCCTCAATAGAGTATCCTCAATTCACAGTTTTCAATACTCAACCCCAATCTTCAATCTTCAAATCTCAATCCACAGACATCAATTCTCATCACTCAACCCTCAACACTCAGTCCTCAATCTTCAATCCTCAATCCTCAATCCTCAATCTTCAATCCTCCATACTCAACCTTCAATCCTCGATCCCCAATCATCAATCCTCAATCCTCAATCCTCAGTCATCAATCCTCAATCTTCAATACTCAATCCTCAATCCTCAATCCTGAATCCTCAATCCTCAATCCTCATTCCTCAAACCTCAATCCTCAACCCTCAGTCCTCATACTCAATTCTCAATCCTCATTCCTCAATCCTCAATCTTCAATCCTCAATAATCAATCTCCTATCCTAGATCCTCAATCCCCAATACTCTATCATTAATCCTCAATATTCAATCCTCTATCCCCAGTCCTCAATCTTCAATCCCCAAAGCTCAATAATCAATCCTCAATCCTCAGTCCTCAATCCACAATCCTCAGTCCTCAATCCTCAATCCTCAATACTCAAACCTCAATCCTCAACCGTCAGCCCTTGTCCTCAATCCTCAACCCTCAATACTGAATCCTCAATCCTCAATCTTCAATCATCAATACTCAATCTTCAATCCTCAATCCTCAATCCTCAATCCTCAATCCTCAACCCTCAATCCTCAATATTCAATACACAACCCTCAAACATCAATCCTCAATACTCAATCATCAATCCTCAATTCTCAATACTCAATGGAATGTTCTGAATTCTCAGTTTTCAATACTCAAACCTCAATCCTCAACCCTCAGCCCTCATCCTCCATCCTCAATCCTCAATCCTCAAACCTCAATCTTCAATCATCAATACTCAATCTTCGATCCTCAATGCTCAACCCTCAATCCTCAATCCTCAATACTCAATCCTTAATTCTCAATCTTCAATCCTCAATCCCGAGTCCTCAATCTTCAATCCTCAATGCTCAATCATCAATCCTGAACCGTCAGACCTCGTCCTCAATCCTCAACCCTCAATCCTCAATCCTCAATCTTCAATCATCAATACTCAATCTTCAATCCTCAGTCTTCAATCCTCAGTCCTCAATCCTCAATCCTCAATATTCAACACACAACCCCCAACCATCAATCCTCAATTCTCAATACTCAATAGAATACCCTGAATTCTCATGACTCAATACTCAATCCACAATATTCAATAATCAAATCTCAATCCTCAAACATCATTTCTCAACACTCAATCCTCAACACTCAGTCCTCTCTCTTCAATCCTCCATCCTCAATCCTCAATCCTCAAGCGTCAATCCTCAATCCTCAATCCTCAGTCCTCAGTCCTCAGTCTTCAATACTCAATCCTCAATCCTAAAACCCTCAATCCTCCATATTCAACACACAACCCTCAACCATCTATCCTCAATGCTCAAACATCAATCCTCAATTCTCAATACTCAATAGGATATCCTGAATTCTCAGTTTTCAATACTCAATCCTCAATCTTCAATCTTCAAATCTCCATCCACAAACATCAATTCTCATCACTCAACCCTCAACACTCAGTCCCCAATCCTCAATCTTCATTCCTCAATCCTCAATCCTCAATCCTCGATCCTCAATATTCAACACACACCCATCTACCATCAATTCTCAATACTCAACCATCAATCCGCAATTCTCAATACTCAATAGAATATCCTGAATTCTCATGATTCAATACTCAATCCACAATATTCAATAATCAAATCTCAATCCTCAAACATCAATTCTCAACACGCATTCCTCAACACTCGGTCCTCTCTCTTCAATCCTCCATCGTCTATCCTCTATCCTCAAGTGTCAATACTCAATCCTCAATCCTCAACCCTCAATCGTCAGGCCTCATACCTCAATGCCGAATCCTCAATCCTGAATGCTCAATCTTCATCCCACAGTCCGCAACAATCGATTGTCAATCCTCAATCCTCAATAGAGTATCCTCAATTCACAGTTTTCAATACTCAATCCCCAATCTTCAATCTTCAAATCTCAATCCACAGACATCAATTCTCATCACTCAACCCTCAACACTCAGTCCTCAATCTTCAATCCTCAATCCTCAATCCTCAATCTTCAATCCTCCATACTCAACCTTCAATCCTCGATCCTCAATCATCAATCCTCAATCCTCAATCCTCAGTCATCAATCCTCAATCTTCAATACTCAATCCTCAATCCTCAATCCTGAATCCTCAATCCTCAATCCTCATTCCTCAAACCTCAATCCTCAACCCTGAGTCCTCATACTCAATTCTCAATCCTCATTCCTCAATCCTCAATCTTCAATCCTCAATAATCAATCTCCTATCCTAGATCCTCAATCCCCAATACTCAAACCTCAATCCTCAACCGTCAGTCCTTGTCCTCAATCCTCAACCCTCAATACTCAATCCTCAATCCTCAATCTTCAATCATCAATACTCAATCTTCAATCCTCAATCCTCAATCCTCAATCCTCAATCCTCAATCCTCAATCCTCAATATTCAATACACAACCCTCAAACATCAATCCTCAATACTCAATCATCAATCCTCAATTCTCAATACTCAATGGAATATTCTGAATTCTCAGTTTTCAATACTCAATCCTCAATCTTCAATCATCAAGTCTCCGTCCACAAACATCAATTCTCATCACTCAACCCTCAACACTCAATTCTCAATCCTCAATCCTCAATCTTGAATCCTCAATCCTCAATCCTCAATCCTCAATCCTCAATCCTCAATCACCAATCCTCAATCTTCAACACTCAAGCCTCAATCCTCAATCCTCAATCCTCAATCCTCAATCTTCAATCATCAATCCTCAATCTTCAATACTCAATCCTCAATCCTCAATCCTCAATCTTGAATCCTCAATCCTCAATCCTCAATCGTCAATCCTCAATCCCCAATCCTCAATCTTCAATCCTCAATCCTCAATCCTCAATACTCAATCCTCAATCTTCAATCCTCAATACTCAATATTCAATCCTCCATCCTCAATCCTCAATCCTCAATCCTCAATCCTCAATCCTCAGTCTTCAAACCTCAATCCTCAACCCTCAGCCCTCATCCTCAATCCTCAATCCTCAATCCTCAATCCTAAATCCTCAATCTTCAATCCTCAATCCTCAATCCTCAATCCTCAATCCTCAATCCTCAATCCTCAATCTTCAGTCCTCAATACTCAATCGTCAATCCTCAATCCTCAATCCTCAGTCCTCAAACCTCAATCCTGAATCCTCAATCCTGAATCCTCAATCTTCAATCCTCAATACCGAATACTCAATCTTCAATCCTCAATACCGAATCCTCAATCTTCAATCCTCAATCCTCAATCCTCAATTCTCAATCCTCAATCCTCAATCCTCAGACTTCAAACATCAATACTTAACCCTCAGTCCTCGTCCTCAATCCACAACCCTCAATCCTCAATCCTCAATCTTCAATCATTAATATTCAATCTTCAATCCACAATCCTCAATCCTCAATCCTCAATCCTCAACCCTCAATCCTCAACGTCCAATCCTCAATACCCAATCCTCAGACTTCAATCCTCAATCATCAATCCTCAATCCTCAATCCTCAATCCTCAATCCTCAATCCTCAGTCCTCAAACCTCAATCCTGAATCCTCAATCCTGAATCCTCAATCTTCAGCCCTGAGTCCTCAACAATCAGTTGTCAATCCTCAATCCTCAATAGAACGTCCTCAATTCACAGTTTTCAATACTCAATAGTCAATCTGCAATCTTCAGATCTCTATACACAAACACCAATTCTCATCACTCAACCCTCAATACTCAGTCCCCAATCCTCAATCTTCAATTGTCAATCCTCAATCCTCAATCCTCAATCTTAATCTTCAATCCTCAATACTCAATCTTCAATCCTCAATCCTCAATCCTCAATCCCTAACACTCAATCCTCAATTTTCAATCCTCAATACTCAATCTTCAATCCTCAATCCTCAATCCTCAATCCTCAATCCTCAACCCTCAATCCTCAATCCTCAATCGTCAATCTTCCATCCTCAATACTCAATCTTCAATCCTCAATCATCAATCCTCAATCCTCAATCCTCAACCCTCAATCCTCATTCCTCAATCCTCATTCTTCAATCCTCAATACCCAATCCTCAATCTTCAATCCTCAATCCTCAATCCTCAATCCTCATTCCTCAAACATCAATCCTCAACCCTCAGTCCTCATCCTCAATTCTCAATTCTCAAACCTCAATCCTCAATTCTCAATCTTCAATCCTCAATAATCAATCTCCAATCCTAGATCCTCAATCCCCAATCCTCAATCGTTAATCCTCAATCTTCAATCCTCAAACCACAGTCCTCAATCCTCTATACTCAATCTTCAATCCTCAATCCTCAATCCTCAATCCTCAATCCTCAATCCTCAATCCTCAATATTCAATACACAACCCTCAAACATCAATCCTCAATACTCAATCATCAATCCTCAATTCTCAATACTCAATGGAATATTCTGAATTCTCAGTTTTCAATACTCAAACCTCAATCCTCAACCCTCAGCCCTCATCCTCCATCCTCAATCCTCAATCCTCAAACCTCAATCTTCAATCATCAATACTCAATCTTCGATCCTCAATGCTCAACCCTCAATCCTCAATCCTCAATCCTCAGTCATGAATACTTAATCTTCAATACTCAGTCCTCAATCCTCAATCCTCAATACTCAATCTTCAATCTTCAATCCTCAACACTCAATACTGAATCCTCAATCCGCAGTCCTCAATCTTCAATCCTCAATACACAATCTTCAATCCTCAATATTCAACACACAACCCTCAACCTTCAATCCTCAATACTCAACCATCAATCCTCAATTCTCAATACTCAATAGAATACCCTGAAATCACAGTTTTCAATACTCAATCCTCACACTTCAATCTTCAAGTTTCCATCCACAAACATCAATACTCATCACTCAATCCTCAACACTCAGTCCTCAATCTTCAATCCTCAATCCTCAATCCTCAATCCTCAATCCTCAGTCATGAATACTCAATCTTCAATACTCAATCCTCAATCCTCAATCCTCAATCCTCAATACTCAATCCTTAATCCTCAATCTTCAATCCTCAATCCCGAGTCCTCAATCTTCAATCCTCAATGCTCAATCATCAATCCTGAACCGTCAGACCTCGTCCTCAATCCTCAACCCTCAATCCTCAATCCTCAATCTTCAATCATCAATACTCAATCTTCAATCCTCAGTCTTCAATCCTCAGTCCTCAATCCTCAATCCTCAATATTCAACACACAACCCCCAACCATCAATCCTCAATCCTCAATACTCAATAGAATACCCTGAATTCTCATGGTTCAATACTCAATCCACATTATTCAATAATCAAATCTCAATCCTCAAGCATCAATCCTCAACACTCAATCCTCAACACCCAGTCCTCTCTCTTCAATCCTCCATCCTCAATCCTCAATCCTCAATCTTCAATCCTCAATAGTCTGTCTCCTATCCTAGACGCTCAATCCCCAATACTCTATCCTTAATCCTCAATATTCAATCCTCTATCCCTAGTCCACAATCTTCAATCCCCAAAGCTCAATAATCAATCCTCAATCCTCAGTCCTCAATCGTCAACTATCAATCCACAATCTTCAATACTCAATCCTCAATACTCAATCCTCAATTTTCAAACCTCAATAGTCAATCTTCAATCCTCAATCCTCAATCCTCTATCCTCAATCCTCAATCGTCAGACTTCAATCCTCAATACTCAATCTTCAATTCTCAATCCTCAGTCCACAATACTCAATCATCAATCCTCAGTCCTCAAACCTCAACCCTGAATCCTCAATCCTGAATCCTCAGTCTTCAGCCCTCAGTCCTCAACAATCAGTTATCAATCCTCAATCCTCAATAGAATATCATCAATTCACTGTTTTCAATACTCAATGCTCAATCTGCAATCTTCAAATCTCTATCCACAGTCATCAATTCTCATTACTCAACCCTCAACACTCAGTCCCCAATCCTCAATCTTCAATATTCAATCCTCAATCCTCAACCCTCAATCCTCAATCCTCAATTTTCAATCCTCAATAATCAATCTTCAATCCTCAATCCTCAATCCTCAATTCTCAATCCTCAATCGTCAGTCTTCAATCCTCAATACTCAATCTTTAATCCTGAAACCTCAATCCTCAATCCTCAATCCTCAATCCTCATTCTTCAATCCTCAATACCAAATCCTCAATCTTCAATCCTCAATCCTCAATTCTCAATTCTCAATTCTCATTCCTCAGTCCTCAGTCCTCAAACCTCAATCCTCAACCCTCAGCCCTCATCCTCAATCATCAATCCTCAATCCTCAATCCTCAATAGAATATCATCAATTCACAGTTTTCAATACTCAATACTCAACCTGCAATCTTCAAATCTCTATTCACAAACATCAATTCTCATCACTCAACCGTCAACACTCCGTCCCCAATCATCAATCTTCATTCCTCAATCCTCAATACTCAATCCTCAACCCTCAATCCGCAACGTTCAATCCTCAATACCCTATCCTCAGTCTTCAATCCTCAATCCTCAATCCTCAATCCTCAATCCTCAATCCTCAGTCCTCAAACCTCAGTCCTGAATCCTCAATCCTGAATCCTCAATCTTCAGCCCTGGGTCCTCAACAATCAGGTGTCGATTCTCAATCCTCAATAGAATGTCCTCAATTCACAGTTTTCAATACTCAATACTCAACCTGCAATCTTCAGATCTCTATCCACAAACATCAATTCTCATCACTCAACCCTCAATGCTCAGTCCCCAGTCCTCAATCTTCAATCCTCAACCCTCAATCCTCAATCCTCAATCCTCAATCTTAATCTACAATCCTCAATACTCAATCTTCAATCCTCAATCCTCAATCCTCAATCCTCAATACTCAATCCTCAACCTTCAATCCCCAATACTCAATCTTCAAACCTCAATCCTCAATCCCCAACCCTCAATCCTCAATCCTCAATCCTCAATTGTCAATCTTCCATCCTCAATACTCAATCTTCAATCCTCAATCCTCAATCCTCAATCCTCAATCCTCATTCTTCAATCCTCAATACCCTATCCTCAATCTTCAATCCTCAATCCTCAATCCTCAATCCTCAATCCTCAATAGTCAATCCTCAATCTTCAACCCTCAGTGCCAAATACTCAATCTTGAATACTCAATCCTCAATCCTCAAACTTCAATCCTCAATACTCAAACTTCAATCCTCAATCCTCAGTCCTCAATCCTCAATCCTCATTCTTCAATCCTCAATACCCAATCCTCAATCTTCAGTCCTCAATCCTCAATCCTCAATTCTCAATCCACAATCCTCAATCATCAATCCTCAATCCTCAAACCTCAATCCTGAATCCTCAATCCTGAATCCTCAATCTTCAGCCCTCAGTCCTCAACAATCAGCTGTCAATCCTCAATCCTCAATAGAATATCATCAATTCAAAGCTTTCAATACTCAATACTCAATCTGCAATCTTCAAATCTCTATCCACAATCATCTATTCTCATCACTCAACCCTCAACGCTCAGTCCCCAATCCTCAATCTTCAATCCTCAATCCTCAATCCTCAATCCTCAATCCTCAATCTTCAATCCTCAATACTCAATCTTCAATCCTCAATCCTCAACACTCAATCCTCAATCCTCAATCCTCAATCCTCAATCTTCAATCCTCAATACTCAATCTTCAACCCTCAATCCTCAATCCTCAATCCTCAATCCTCATTCTTCAATCCTCAACACCCAGTCCTCAATCTTCAATCCTCAATCCTCAATCCTCAATTCTCAATCCTCAATCCTCAATCCTCAGACCTCAAACATCAATACTCAACCCTCAGTCCTCGTCCTCAATCCACAACACACAATCCTCAATCCTCAATCTTCAATCATCAATATTCAATCTTCAGTCCTCAATCCTCAATCCTCAATCCTCAATCCTCAATCCTCAATGTTCAATCCGCAATACCCAATCCTCAATCTTCAATACTCAATCCTCAATCCTTAATCCTGAATCCTCAATCCTCAATCATCAATCCTCAATCTTCAATACTCAATCGTCAATCCTCAATCCTCAATCCTCAATACCCAACCATCAATCCTCAATTCCCAATACTCAATAGAATATCCTGAATTCTCAGGATTCAATACTCAAACCTCAATCCTCAACCCTCAGCCCTCATCCTCCATCCTCAATCCTCAATCCTCAATCCTCAATCTTCAACCATCAATACTCAATCTTCAATCCTCAATCCTCAATCCTCAATCCTCAATCCTCCATCCTCAATATTCAACACACAACCCTCAACCATCAATCCTCAATACTCAACCATCAATTCTCAATTCTCAATACTCAATAGAGTATCCTGAATTCTCATGGTTCAATACTCAATCCACAATTTTCAATAATCAAATCTCAATCCTCAAACATCAATTCTCAACACTCAATCCTCAACACTCAGTCCTCTCTCTTCAATCCTCCATCCTCAATCCTCAATCCTCAATCGTCAATCCTCAACTTTCAATCCTCAACCCTCAATCCTCAGTCCTCAAACCTCAATCACGAATCCTCAATCCTGAATCCTCAATCTTCAGCCCTCAGTCCTCAACAATCAATTGTCAATACTCAATCCTCAATAGAATATCCTCAATTCACTGTTTTCAATACTCAATCCCCATTCTTCAATCTTCAAATCTCAATCCACAAACATCAATTCTCATCACTCAGCCCTCAACGCACAGTCCTCAATCGTCAATCCTCAATCCCCAATCCTCAATCTTCAATCCTCAATCCTCAATCCTCAATCCTCAATACTCAATCCTCAATCTTCAATCCTCAATACTCAATATTCAATCCTCAATCCTCAATCCTCAATCCTCAATCCTCAATCCTCAATCCTCAGTCATCAAACCTCAATCCTCAACCCTCAGTCCTCATCCTCAATCCTCAATCCTCAATCCTAAATACTCAATCTTCAATCCTCAATCCTCAATCCTCAATCCTCAATCCTCAATCCTCAATCCTCAATCCTCAATCCTCAATCTTCAATCCTCAATACTCAATCGTCAAGCCTCAATCCTCAATCCTCATTCTTCAATCCTCAATCCTCAATACTCAATCCTCAATCTTCGATCCTCAATACACAATATTCAATCCTCAATCCTCAATCCTCAATTCTCAATCCTCAACCCTCAGCCCTCATCCTCAATCCTCAATTCTCAATCCTAAATCCTCAATCTTCCATCCTCAATATTCAATCTTCAATCCTCAATCCCCTGTCCTCAAACCTCAATTCTGAATCCTCAATCCTGAATCCTCAATCTTCAGCACTCAGTCCTCAACAATCAGATGTCAATCCTCAATCCTCAATAGAATATCCTCAATTCACAGTTTTCAATACTCAATACTCAAACTGCAATCTTCAAATCTCTATTCACAAACATCAATTCTCATCACTCAACCCTCAACACTCCGTCCACAATCCTCAAACTTCAATCCTCAATCCTCAATCCTCAACCCTCAATCCTCAATCCTCAATCTTGAATCCTCAATCCTCAATCCTCAATCCTCAATCCTCAATCCTCAATCACCAATCCTCAATCTTCAACACTCAAGTCTCAATCCTCAATCCTCAATCTTCGATCATCAATCCTCAATGTTCAATACTCAATCCTCAATCCTCAATCCTCAATCCTCAATACTCAACCATCAGTCCTCAATTCTGAATACTCAATAGAATATACTGAATTCTTAGTATTCAATACTCAAACCTCAATCCTCAACCCTCAGCCCTCATCCTCTATCCTCAATCCTCAATCCTCAAACCTCAATCTTCAATCATCAATACTCAATCTTCGATCCTCAATGCTCAACCCTCAATCCTCAATCCTCAATCCTCAGTCATGAATACTTAACCTTCAATACTCAGTCCTCAATCCTCAATCCTCAATACTCAATCATCAATCTTCAATCCTCAACCCTCAATCCTGAATCCTCAATCCGCAGTCCTCAATCTTCAATCCTCAATACACAATCTTCAATCCTCAATATTCAACACACAACCCTCAACCTTCAATCCTCAATACTCAACCATCAATCCTCAATTCTCAATACTCAATAGAATACCCTGAAATCTCAGTTTTCAATACTCAATCCTCATTCTTCAATCTTCAAGTTTCCATCCACAAACATCAATACTCATCACTGAATCCTCAACACTCAGTCCTCAATCTTCAATCCTCAACCCTCAATACTCAATCCTCAATCCTCAATCCTCAATCCTCAATTCTCAATCCTCAATCCTCAATCCTCAGACCTCAGCCCTCATCCTCAATCCTCAATCCTCAACCCTCAGTCCTCCGTCCTCAAACCTCAATCCTCAGCCCTCAGACCTCATCCTCGATCCTCAATCCTCAATCCTCAATCCTCAATATTCAATCCTCAATACTCAATCTTCAATCCTCAATCCTCAGTCCTCAAACCTCAATTCTGAATCCTGAATACTAAACCTTCAATCCTCAATCCTCAGTCCTGAATACTCTACCATCAATTTTCAATCCTCAATCCCCAATGCTCAATCCTCAATCCTCATTCTTCAATCCTCAATACCCAATCCTCAATCTTCAATCCTCTATCCTCAATGCTCAATTCTCAATCCTCAATCCTCAGACCTCAATCTTCAATCTTCAATACTCGATCTTCAACCCTCAATCCTCAATCCTCAGTCATCAATCCTCAATCCTGAATCCTCAATCTTCAATCCTCAATAATCAATCTCCAATACTAGATCCTCAATCCCCAATCCTCAATCCTTAATCCTCAATCTTGAATTCTCAATCCCCAGTCCTCAATCTTCAATCCTCGATGCTCAATCCTCAATCCTCGATCCTCAGTCCTCAATCCTCAATCCTCAATCCTCAAACCTCAAACCTCAACCGTCAGTCCTCGTCCTCAAATCTCAACCCTCAATCCTCCATCCTCAATCTTCAATCATCAATACTCAATCTTCAATCCTCAATCCTCAATCCTCAATCCTCAATCCTCAATCCTCAATCCTCAATATTCAACGCACAACCCTCAACCATCAATCCACAATACTCAACCATCAATCCTCAGTTCTCAATACTCAATAGAATATCCTGAATACTCATGGTTCAATACTCAATCCGCAATATTCAATAATCAAATCTCAATCCCCAAACATCAATTCTCAATACTCAATCCTCAACACTCAGTTCTCTCTCTTCAATCCTCAATCCTCAATCCTCAATCTTCAATCGTCAACACTCAATCTTCAATCCTCAATCCTCAATTCTCAATCCTCAATGCTCAATGCTCAATCCTCAATCCTCAGTCCTCAATCCTCAATAATCAGTCCTCAATCTTCAGTCCTCAATACCCAATCCTCAGTCTTCGATCCTCAATCCTCAATCCTCAATCCTCAATCCTCAGTCCTCAAACCTCAATCCTCATCCTCAATTCTCAATTCTCTATCCTCAATCCTCAATCCTCAATCTCAATCCTCAATAATCAATCTCCTATCCTAGATCCTCAATCCACAATACTCTATCCTTAATCCTCTATATTCAATCCTCTATCCCCAGTCCACAATCTTCAATCCCCAAAGCTCAATAATCAATCCTCAATCCTCAGTCCTCAATCCCCAATCCTCAGTCCTCAATTCTCAATCCTCAATACTCAAACCTCAACCCTCAACCGTCAGTCCTCGTCCTCAATCCTCAACCCCCAATCCTCAATCCTCAATCTTCAATCATCAATACACAATCTTCAATCCTCAATCCTCAATCCTCAATACTCAATCCTCAATCCTCAATATTCAATACACAACCCTCAAACATCAATACTCAATACTCAATCATCAATCCTCAATTCTCAATAGAATATCCTGAATTCTCAGCCTTCAATACTCAATCCTCAATCTTCAATCTTCAAGTCTCCATCCACAAACATCAATTCTCATCACTCAACCCTCAACACTCAATCCTCAATCCTCAATCCTCAATCTTCAATCCTCAATCCTCAAACCTCTATCCTCAATCCTCAATCCTCAATCATCAATACTCAATCTTCAACACTCAATCCTCAATCCTCAATACTCAATCCTCAATCCTCAATCATCAGTCCTCAATCTTCAATACTCAATCCTCAACCCTCAATCCTCAATCCTCAATCCTCAGTCATGAATACTCAATCTTCAATACTCATCCTCAATCCTCAATCCTCAACCCTCAATCCTCAATCCTCAATCCTCATTCCTCAAACATCAAACCTCAACCCTCAGTCCTCATCCTCAATTCACAATTCTCAAACCTCAATCCTCAATTCTCAATCTTCAATCCTCAATAATCAATCTCCAATCCTAGATCCTCAATCCCCAATCCTCAATCGTTAATCCTCAATCTTCAATCCTCAAACCACAGTCCTCAATCCTCTATACTCAATCTTCAATCCTCAATCCTCAATTCTCAATCCTCAATACTCAATCCTCAATCCCCGATCCCCAATCTTCAATCCTCAATCCTCAACCCTCAATCCTCATTCCTCAATCTTCAATCCTCAATACTCAATCTTCAATTCTCAATCCGCAATCCTCAATCCTCAATCCTCAATCCTCAATCCTCAAACTTCAATCCTCAACCGTCAGTCCTCGTACTCAATCCTCAACCCTCAACCCTCAATCCTCAATCTTCAATCATCAATACTCAATCTTCAATCCTGAATTCTCAATCCTCAATCTTCAATCCTCAATCCTCAATATTCAACACACACCCATCTACCATCAATTCTCAATACTCAACCATCAATCCGCAATTCTCAATACTCAATAGAATATCCTGAATTCTCATGATTCAATACTCAATCCACAATATTCAATAATCAAATCTCAATCCTCAAACATCAATTCTCAACACGCATTCCTCAACCCTCGGTCCTCTCTCTTCAATCCTCCATCGTCTATCCTCTATCCTCAAGTGTCAATACTCAATCCTCAATCCTCAACCCTCAATCGTCAGGCCTCATACCTCAATCCCGAATCCTCAATCCTGAATGCTCAATCTTCATCCCACAGTCCGCAACAATCGATTGTCAATCCTCAATCCTCAATAGAGTATCCTCAATTCACAGTTTTCAATACTCAATCCCCAATCTTCAATCTTCAAATCTCAATCCACAGACATCAATTCTCATCACTCAACCCTCAACACTCAGTCCTCAATCTTCAATCCTCAATCCTCAATCCTCAATCTTCAATCCTCCATACTCAACCTTCAATCCTCGATCCTCAATCATCAATCCTCAATCCTCAATCCTCAGTCATCAATCCTCAATCTTCAATACTCAATCCTCAATCCTCAATCCTGAATCCTCAATCCTCAATCCTCATTCCTCAAACCTCAATCCTCAACCCTCAGTCCTCATACTCAATTCTCAATCCTCATTCCTCAATCCTCAATCTTCAATCCTCAATAATCAATCTCCTATCCTAGATCCTCAATCCCCAATACTCTATCATTAATCCTCAATATTCAATCCTCTATCCCCAGTCCTCAATCTTCAATCCCCAAAGCTCAATAATCAATCCTCAACACTCAGTCCTCAATCCTCAATCCTCAATACTCAAACCTCAATCCTCAACCGTCAGTCCTTGTCCTCAATCCTCAACCCTCAATACTCAATCCTCAATCCTCAATCTTCAATCATCAATACTCAATCTTCAATCCTCAATCCTCAATCCTCAATCCTCAATCCTCAATCCTCAATCCTCAATATTCAATACACAACCCTCAAACACCAATCCTCAATACTCAATCATCAATCCTCAATTCTCAATACTCGATGGAATATCCTGAATTCTCAGTTTTCAATACTCAATCGTCAATCTTCAATCATCAAGTCTCCATCCACAAACATTAATTCTCATCACACAACCCTCAACACTCAATTCTCAATCCTCAATCCTCAATCTTGAATCCTCAATCCTCAATCCTCAATCCTCAATCCTCAATCCTCAATCCTCAATCACCAATCCTCAATCTTCAACACTCAAGCCTCAATCCTCAATCCTCAATCCTCAATCCTCAATCTTCAATCATCAATCCTCAATCTTCAATACTCAATCCTCAATCCTCAATCCTCAATCCTCAATACTCAACCATCAGTCCTCAATTCTGAATACTCAATAGAATATACTGAATTCTTAGTATTCAATACTCAAAGCTCAATCCTCAACCCTCAGCCTTCATCCTCCATCCTCAATCCTCAATCCTCAAACCTCAATCTTCAATCATCAATACTCAATCTTCGATCCACAATGCTCAACCCTCAATCCTCAATCCTCAATCCTCAGTCATGAATACTTAATCTTCAATACTCAGTCCTCAATCGTCAATCCTCAATACTCAATCATCAATCTTCAATCCTCAACCCTCAATCCTGAATCCTCAATCCGCAGTCCTCAATCTTCAATCCTCAATACACAATCTTCAATCCTCGATATTCAACACACAACCCTCAACCTTCAATCCTCAATGCTCAACCATCAATCCTCAATTCTCAATACTCAATAGAATACCCTGAAATCTCAGTTTTCAATACTCAATCCTCATTCTTCAATCTTCAAGTTTCCATCCACAAACATCAATACTCAGTCATGAATACTCAATCTTCAATACTCATACTCAATCCTCAATCCTCAATCCTCAATCCTCAATCCTCAATCCTCAATCCTCAATCCTCAAACGTCAGACTTCAATCCTCAATACTCAATATTCAATCCTGAATCCTCAACCCTCAATCCTCAATCCTCATTCTTCAATCCTGAATACCCAATCCTCAATCTTCAATCCTCAACCCTCAATCCTCAATTCTCAATCCTCAATCCTCAGTCCTCAGTCCTCAAACCACAATCCTCAACCCTCAGCCCTCATCCTCAATCCTCAATCCTCAACCCTCAGTCCTCCGTCCTCAAACCTCAATCCTCAGCCCTCAGACCTCATCCTCGATCCTCAATCCTCAATCCTCAATCCTCAATATTCAATCCTCAATACTCAATATTCAATCCTCAACCCTCAGTCCTCAAACCTCAATTCTGAATCCTGAATACTAAACCTTCAATCCTCAATCCTCAGTCCTGAGTACTCTACCACCAATCTTCAATCCTCAATCCCCAATGCTCAATCCTCAATCCTCATTCTTCAATCCTCAATACCCAATCCTCAATCTTCAATCCTCTATCCTCAATGCTCAGTTCTCAATCCTCAATCCTCAAACCTCAATCTTCAAACCTCAATACTCGATCTTCAATCCTCAATCCTCAATCCTCAGTCATCAATCCTCAATCCTCAATCCTCAATCTTCAATCCTCAATAATCAATCTCCAATCCTAGATCCTCAATCCCCAATCCTCAATCCTTAATCCTCAATCTTGAATTCTCAATCCCCAGTCCTCAATCTTCAATCCTCAATGCTCAATCCTCAATCCTCAATCCTCAGTCCTCAATCCTCAATCCTCAATCCTCAAACCTCAAACCTCAACCGTCAGTCCTCGTCCTCAAACCTCAACCCTAAATCCTCCATCCTCAATCTTCAATCATCAATACTCAATCTTCAATCCGCAATCCTCAATCCTCAATCCTCAATCCTCAATCCTCAATCCTCAATCATCAGTCCTCAATCTTCAATACTCAATCCTCAACCCTCAATCCTCAATCCTCAATCCTCAGTCATGAATACTCAATCTTCAATACTCATCCTCAATCCTCAATCCTCAATCCTCAATCCTCAATCCTCAATCCTCATTCCTCAAACATCAATCCTCAACCCTCAGCCCTCATCCTCAATTCTCAATTCTCAAACCTCAATCCTCAATTCTCAATCTTCAATCCTAAATAATCAATCTCCAATCCTAGATCCTCAATCCCCAATCCTCAATCGTTAATCCTCAATCTTCAATCCTCAAACCACAGTCCTCAATCCTCAATACTCAATCTTCAATCCTCAATCCTCAATTCTCAATCCTCAATACTCAATCCGCAATCCCCGATTCTCAATCTTCAATCCTCAATCCTCAGTCCTCAATCCTCATTCCTCAATCTTCAATCCTCAATACTCAATCTTCAATTCTCAATCCGCAATCCTCAATCCTCAATCCTCAATCCTCAATCCTCAAACTTCAATCCTCAACCGTCAGTCCTCGTACTCAATCCTCAACCCTCAACCCTCAATCCTCAATCTTCAATCATCAATACTCAATCTTCAATCCTCAATTCTCAATCCTCAATCTTCAATCCTCAATCCTCAATATTCAACACACACCCATCTACCATCAATTCTCAAAACTCAACCATCAATCCTCAATTCTCAATACTCAATAGAATATCCTGAATTCTCATGATTCAATACTCAATCCACAATATTCAATAATCAAATCTCAATCCTCAAACATCAATTCTCAACACGCATTCGTCAACACTCGGTCCTCTCTCTTCAATCCTACATTGTCTATCCTCTATCCTCAAGTGTCAATCCTCAATCATCAATCCTCAACCCTCAATTGTCAGGCCTCAAACCTCAATTCCGAATCCTCAATCCTGAATGCTCAATCTTCATCCCACAGTCCGCAACAATCAATTGTCAATCCTCAATCCTCAATAGAGTATCCTCAATTCACACTTTTCAATATTCAATCCCCAATCTTCAATATTCAAATCTCAATCCACAGACATCAATTCTCATCACTCAACCCTCAACACTCAGTCCTCAATCTTCAATCCTCAATCCTCAATCCTCAATCTTCAATCCTCCATACTCAACCTTCAATCCTCGATCCTCAATGATCAATCCTCAATCCTCAATCCTCAGTCATCAATCCTCAATCTTCAATACTCAATCCTCAATCCTCAATCCTGAATCCTCAATCCTCAATCCTCATTCCTCAAACCTCAATCCTCAACCCTCAGTCCTCATACTCAATTCTCAATCCTCATTCCTCAATCCTCAATGTTCAATCCTCAGTAATCAATCTCCTATCCTAGATCCTCAATCCCCAATACTCTATCATTAATCCTCAATATTCAATCCTCTATCCCCAGTCCTCAATCTTCAATCCCCAAAGCTCAATAATCAATCCTCAATCCTCAATACTCAACCATCAATCCTCAATTCTCAATACTCAATCTTCAATCCTCAATCCTGAATCCTCAATCATCAATACTCAACCTTCAATCCTCAATCCTCAATCTTCAATCCTCAACCCTCAATCCTCAATCCGCAATCCTCAATCGTCACTCCTCAATCCTCAATCCTCAATCGTCAATCTTCCATCCTCAATACTCAATCTTCAATCCTCAATCCTCATTCCTCAATCCTCAATCCTCAGTCTTCAATCCTCAATACTCAATCTTCAATCCTCAATCCTCTATCCTCAACCCTCAATCCTCAATCCTCAATCCTCAATCGTCAATCTTCCATCCTCAATACTCAATCTTCAATCCTCAATCCTCAATCCTCACCCCTCAATCCTCATTCTTCAATCCTCAATACCCAATCGTCAATCTTCAATCCTCAATCCTCAATCCTCAATCCTCAATCCTCAATAGTCAATCCTCAATCCTCAATCTTCAATCATCAATACTCAATCTTCAATCCTCAATTCTCAATCCTCAATCTTCAATCCTCAATCCTCAATATTCAACACACACCCATCTACCATCAATTCTCAATACTCAACCATCAATCCTCAATTCTCAATACTCAATAGAATATCCTGAATTCTCATGATTCAATACTCAATCCACAATATTCAATAATCAAATCTCAATCCTCAAACATCAATTCTCAACACGCATTCCTCGACACTCGGTCCTCTCTCTTCAATCCTACATTGTCTATCCTCTATCCTCAAGTGTCAATCCTCAATCCTCAATCCTCAACCCTCAATCGTCAGGCCTCAAAGCTCAATTCCGAATCCTCAATCCTGAATGCTCAATCTTCATCCCACAGTCCGCAACAATCAACTGTCAATCCTCAATCCTCAATAGAGTATCCTCAATTCACACTTTTCAATACTCAATCCCCAATCTTCAATATTCAAATCTCAATCCACAGACATCAATTCTCATCACTCAACCCTCAACACTCAGTCCTCAATCTTCAATCCTCAATCCTCAATCCTCAATCTTCAATCCTCCATACTCAACCTTCAATCCTCGATCCTCAATGATCAATCATCAATCCTCAATCCTCAGTCATCAATCCTCAATCTTCAATACTCAATCCTCAATCCTCAATCCTGAATCCTCAATCCTCAATCCTCATTCCTCAAACCTCAATCCTCAACCCTCAGTCCTCATACTCAATTCTCAATCCTCATTCCTCAATCCTCAATCTTCAATCCTCAATAATCAATCTCCTATCCTAGATTCTCAATCCCCAATACTCTATCATTAATCCTCAATATTCAATCCTCTATCCCCAGTCCTCAATCTTCAATCCCCAAAGCTCAATAATCAATCCACAATCCTCAGTCCTCAATCCTCAATCCTCAGTCCTCAATCCTCAATCCTCAATACTCAAACCTCAATCCTCAACCGTCAGTCCTTGTCCTCAATCCTCAACCCTCAATACTCAATCCTCAATCCTCAATCTTCAATCGTCAATACGCAATCTTCAATCCTCAATCCTCAATCCTCAATCCTCAATCCTCAATCCTCAATATTCTATACACAACCCGCAAACACCAATCCTCAATACTCAATCATCAATCCTCAATTCTCAATACTCAATGGAATATCCTGAATTCTCAGTTTTCAATACTCAATCCTCAATCTTCAATCATCAATCCTCAATCTTCAATACTCAATCCTCAATCCTCAATCCTCAATCCTCAATACTCAACCATCAGTCCTCAATTCTGAATACTCAATAGAATATACTGAATTCTTAGTATTCAATACTCAAAGCTCAATCCTCAACCCTCAGCCTTCATCCTCCATCCTCAATCCTCAATCCTTAAACCTCAATCTTCAATCATCAATACTCAATCTTCGATCCACAATGCTCAACCCTCAATCCTCAATCCTCAATACTCAATTCTGAATCCTCAATCGTCAGTCTTCAATCCTCAATACTCAACCTTCAATCCTGAATCCTCAATCCTCAATCCTCAATCCTCATTCTTCAATCCTCAATACCCAATCCTCAATCTTCAATCCTCAATCCTCAATCCTCAATTCTCAATCCTCATTCCTCAGTCCTCAGTCCTCAAACCTCAATCCTCAAACCTCAGCCCTCATCCTCAATCATCAATCCTCAATCCTCAATCCTCAATAGAATATCATCAATTCACAGTTTTCAATACTCAATACTCAATCTGCAATCTTCAAATCTCTATTCACAAACATCAATTCTCATCACTCAACCCTCAACACTCCGTCCCCAATCCTCAACACTCAACCCTCAATCCTCAATCCTCAATTTTCAAACCTCAATAGTCAATCTTCAATCCTCAATCCTCAATCCTCTATCCTCAATCCTCAATCGTCAGACTTCAATCCTCAATAATCAATCTTCAATCCTGAATCCTCAATCCTCAATCCTCATTCTTCAATCCTGAATACCCAATCCTCAATCTTCAATCCTCAATCGTCAATCCTCAATCCTCAATACACATTCTTCAATCATCAATACCCAATCCTCAATCTTCAATCCTCAGTCCTCAATCCTCAATTCTCAATCCTCAATCCTCAATCCTCAGTTGTCAATCTTCCATCCTCAATACTCAATCTTCAATCCTCAATCCTCAATCCTCAATCCTCAATCCTCATTCTTCAATCCTCAATACCCTATCCTCAATCTTCAATCCTCAATCCTCAATCCTCAATCCTCAATCCTC
Source organism: Calliopsis andreniformis (assembly GCF_051401765.1). Lineage (NCBI taxonomy): Eukaryota > Metazoa > Arthropoda > Insecta > Hymenoptera > Andrenidae > Calliopsis > Calliopsis andreniformis. The sequence goes on from NW_027480440.1 coordinate 4,645,127, forward strand.
AATAGTCAATCCTCAATCTTCAACCCTCAGTGCCAAATACTCAATCTTCAATACTCAATCCTCAATCCTCAAACTTCAATCCTCAATACTCAATCTTCAATCCTCAATCCTCAGTCCTCAATCCTCAATCCTCATTCTTCAATCCTCAATACCCAATCCACAGTCTTCAATCCTCAATCCTCAATCCTCAATTCTCAATCCTCAATCCTCAATCCTCAGACATCAAACATCAATACTCAATCTTCAACACTCAATCCTCAATCCTCAATCCTCAATCCTCAATCCTCAATCCTCAATCATCAGTCCTCAATCTTCAATACTCAATCCTCAACCCTCAATCCTCAATCCTCAATCCTCAGTCATGAATACTCAATTCTCAATCCTCATTCCTCAATATTCAACACACAACCCTCAACCATCAATCCTCAATTATCAACACTCAATAGAATATCCTGAATTCTCATGGTTCAATACTCAATCCACATTATTCAATAATCAAATCTCACTCCTCAAACATCAACCCTCAACACTCAATCCTCAACACTCAGTCCTCTCTCTTCAATCCTCCATCCTCAATCCTCAATCCTGAAGCGTCAATCCTCAATCCTCAATACTCAACCCTCAATCCTCAGTCCTCAAAACTCAATCCCGAATCCTCAATCCTGAATCCTCATTCTTCATCCCTCAGTCCTCAACAATCAATTGTCAATCCTCAATCCTCAATAGAATATCCTGAATTCACAGTTTTCAATACTCAATCCCCATTCTTCAATCTTCAATCCTCAATACACAACCATCAATCCTCAATTCCCAATACTCAATAGAATATCCTGAATTCTCATGGTTCACTACACAATCCACATTGTTCAATAATCAAATCTCAATCCTCAAGCATCAATCCTCAACACTCAATCCTCAACACCCAGTCCTCTCTCTTCAATCCTCCATCCTCAATCCTCAATCCTCAAGCGTCAATCCTCAATCCTCAATCCTCAACCCTCAATCCTCAGTCCTCCAACCTCAATCCCGAATCCTCAATCCTGAATCCTCAGTCTTCAGCCATCAGTCATCGACAATCAATTGTCAATCCTCAATCCTCCATAGAATATCCTCAATTCACAGTTTTCAATACTCAATCCCCATTCTTCAATCTTCAAATCTCAATCCACAAACATCAATTCTCATCACTCAACCCTCAATACTCAGTCCTCGACCTTCAACCCTCAATCCTCAATCCTCAATCTTCAATCCTCAATCCTCAATCCTCAATCCTCAATCCTCCATCCTGAATCCTCAATACTCAATCCTCAACCTTCAATCCTCAATACTCAATCTTCAATCCTCAATCCTCGATCCTCAATCCTCAATCCTCACTCCTCAATCCTCAATACCCAATCCTCAATCTTCAATCTTCATTCCTCAATCCTCAATTCTCAATCCTCAATCCTCAATCCTCAGCCCTCATTCTCAATCCTCAATCCTCAACCCTCAATCCACAATATTCAATCCTCAATACTCAATCTTCAATCCTGATTCTTCAATCCTCAATACCCAATACTCAATCCTCAATCCTCAATCCTCCATCCTCAATTCTCAATCCTCAACCCTCTGTCCTCAGTCCTCAAACCTCAACCCTCAACCCACAGCCCTCATCCTCAATCCTCAATCCTGAATCCTCAATCCTCAATCTTCAATCCTCAATACTCCGTCTTCAATCATCAATCCTCAATCCTCAATCCTCAATCCTCAATCCTCAATGGTCAGTCCTCAATATTCAACACACAACCATCAACCATCAATTCTCAATACTTAACCATCAATCCTCAATTCTCAATACTCAATAGAATATCCTGAATTCTCATGATTCAATACTCAATCCACAATATTCAATAATCAAATCTCGATCCTCAAACATCAATTCCTCTCTCTTCAATCCTCCATCCTTGATCCTCTATCCTCAAGCGTCAATCCTCAATCCTCAATCCTCAAACCTCAATCCTCAGTCCTCAAACCTCAATCCCGAATCCTCAATCCTGAATGCTCAATCTTCATCCCTCAGTTCGCAACAATCAATTGTCAATCCTCAATCCTCAATAGAATATCCTCAATTCACAGTTTTCAATACGGAATCCCCAATATTCAATCTTCAAATCTCAATCCACAGACATCAATTCTCATCACTCAACCCTCAACACTCAGTCCTCAATCTTCAATCCTCAATCCTCAATCCTCAATCTTCAGTCCTCCATACTCAATCTTCAATCCTCAATCCTCAGTCATCAATCCTCAATCCTCAATCCTCTGTCATCAATCCTCAATCTTCAATACTCAATCCTCAATCCTCAATCCTCAATCCTCAATCCTCATTCCTCAAACCTCAATCCTCAACCCTCAGTCCTCATCCTCAATTCTCAATTCTCAGTCCTCAATCCTCAATCCTCAATCTTCAATCCTCAATAATCAATCTCCTATCCTAGATCCTCAATCCCCAATACTCTATCCTTAATCCACAATCTTCAATCCCCAAATCTCAATAATCAATCCTCAATCCTCAGTCCTCAATCGTCAATCATCAATCCAGAATCTTCAATACTCAATCCTCAATCCTCAATCCTCAATCCTCTATCCTCAATCATCAATCCTCAATCTTCAATACTCAATCCTCAATCCTCAATCATCAATCCTGAATCCTCAATCCTCAATCTTCAATCCTCAATACTCAGCCTTCAATCATCAATCCTCAATACTCAATCCTCAATCCTCAATACTCAATCATCAATCCTCAATCCTCAATCATCAACCTTCAATCCTCAATCCTCATTCCTCAAACCTCAATCCTCAACCTTCAGTCCTCAATCCTCAACCCTCAGTCCTCATCCTCAATTCTCAATTCTCAATCCTCAATCCTCAATCCTCAATCTTCAATCCTCAATAGTCTATCTCCTATCCTAGACCCTCAATCCCCAATACTCTATCCTTAATCCTCAATATTCAATCCTCTATCCCTAGTCCACAATCTTCAATCCCCAAAGCTCAATAATCAATCCTCAATCCTCAGTCCTCAATCGTCAACTATCAATCCACAATCTTCAATACTCAATCCTCAATACTCAATCCTCAATTTTCAAACCTCAATAGTCAATCTTCAATCCTCAATCCTCAATCCTCTATCCTCAATCCTCAATCGTCAGACTTCAATCCTCAATACTCAATCTTCAATTCTCAATCCTCAGTCCACAATACTCAATCATCAATCCTCAGTCCTCAAACCTCAACCCTGAATCCTCAATCCTGAATCCTCAGTCTTCAGCCCTCAGTCCTCAACAATCAGTTATCAATCCTCAATCCTCAATAGAATATCATCAATTCACTGTTTTCAATACTCAATGCTCAATCTGCAATCTTCAAATCTCTATCCACAGTCATCAATTCTCATTACTCAACCCTCAACACTCAGTCCCCAATCCTCAATCTTCAATATTCAATCCTCAATCCTCAACCCTCAATCCTCAATCCTCAATTTTCAATCCTCAATAATCAATCTTCAATCCTCAATCCTCAATCCTCAATTCTCAATCCTCAATCGTCAGTCTTCAATCCCCAATACTCAATCTTCAATCCTGAAACCTCAATCCTCAATCCTCAATCCTCAATCCTTATTCTTCAATCCTCAATACCAAATCCTCAATCTTCAATCCTCAATCCTCAATTCTCAATTCTCAATTCTCATTCCTCAGTCCTCAGTCCTCAAACCTCAATCCTCAACCCTCAGCCCTCATCCTCAATCATCAATCCTCAATCCTCAATCCTCAATAGAATATCATCAATTCACAGTTTTCAATACTCAATACTCAACCTGCAATCTTCAAATCTCTATTCACAAACATCAATTCTCATCACTCAACCGTCAACACTCCGTCCCCAATCATCAATCTTCATTCCTCAATCCTCAATACTCAATCCTCAACCCTCAATCCGCAACGTTCAATCCTCAATACCCTATCCTCAGTCTTCAATCCTCAATCCTCAATCCTCAATCCTCAATCCTCAATCCTCAGTCCTCATACCTCAGTCCTGAATCCTCAATCCTGAATCCTCAATCTTCAGCCCTGGGTCCTCAACAATCAGGTGTCAATCCTCAATCCTCAATAGAATGTCCTCAATTCACAGTTTTCAATACTCAATACTCAACCTGCAATCTTCAGATCTCTATCCACAAACATCAATTCTCATCACTCAACCCTCAATGCTCAGTCCCCAGTCCTCAATCTTCAATCCTCAACCCTCAATCCTCAATCCTCAATCCTCAATCTTAATCTACAATCCTCAATACTCAATCTTCAATCCTCAATCCTCAATCCTCAATCCTCAATACTCAATCCTCAACCTTCAATCCCCAATACTCAATCTTCAAACCTCAATCCTCAATCCCCAACCCTCAATCCTCAATCCTCAATCCTCAATTGTCAGTCTTCCATCCTCAATACTCATTCTTCAATCCTCAATCCTCAATCCTCAATCCTCAATCCTCATTCTTCAATCCTCAATACCCTATCCTCAATCTTCAATCCTCAATCCTCAATCCTCAATGCTCAATCCTCAATAGTCAATCCTCAATCTTCAACCCTCAGTGCCAAATACTCAATCTTGAATACTCAATCCTCAATCCTCAAACTTCAATCCTCAATACTCAAACTTCAGTCCTCAATCCTCAGTCCTCAATCCTCAATCCTCATTCTTCAATCCTCAATACCCAATCCTCAATCTTCAGTCCTCAATCCTCAATCCTCAATTCTCAATCCACAATCCTCAATCATCAATCCTCAATCCTCAAACCTCAATCCTGAATCCTCAATCCTGAATCCTCAATCTTCAGCCCTCAGTCCTCAACAATCAGCTGTCAATCCTCAATCCTCAATAGAATATCATCAATTCAAAGCTTTCAATACTCAATACTCAATCTGCAATCTTCAAATCTCTATCCACAATCATCTATTCTCATCACTCAACCCTCAACGCTCAGTCCCCAATCCTCAATCTTCAATCCTCAATCCTCAATCCTCAATCCTCAATCCTCAATCTTCAATCCTCAATACTCAATCTTCAATCCTCAATCCTCAACACTCAATCCTCAATCCTCAATCCTCAATCCTCAATCTTCAATCCTCAATACTCAATCTTCAACCCTCAATCCTCAATCCTCAATCCTCAATCCTCATTCTTCAATCCTCAACACCCAGTCCTCAATCTTCAATCCTCAATCCTCAATCCTCAATTCTCAATCCTCAATCCTCAATCCTCAGACCTCAAACATCAATACTCAACCCTCAGTCCTCGTCCTCAATCCACAACACACAATCCTCAATCCTCAATCTTCAATCATCAATATTCAATCTTCAGTCCTCAATCCTCAATCCTCAATCCTCAATCCTCAATCCTCAATGTTCAATCCGCAATACCCAATCCTCAATCTTCAATACTCAATCCTCAATCCTTAATCCTCAATCCTCAATCCTCAATCATCAATCCTCAATCTTCAATACTCAATCGTCAATCCTGAATCCTCAATCCTCAATACCCAACCATCAATCCTCAATTCCCAATACTCAATAGAATATCCTGAATTCTCAGGATTCAATACTCAAACCTCAATCCTCAACCCTCAGCCCTCATCCTCCATCCTCAATCCTCAATCCTCAATCCTCAATCTTCAACCATCAATACTCAATCTTCAATCCTCAATCCTCAATCCTCAATCCTCAATCCTCCATCCTCAATATTCAACACACAACCCTCAACCATCAATCCTCAATACTCAACCATCAATCCTCAATTCTCAATACTCAATAGAGTATCCTGAATTCTCATGGTTCAATACTCAATCCACAATTTTCAATAATCAAATCTCAATCCTCAAACATCAATTCTCAACACTCAATCCTCAACACTCAGTCCTCTCTCTTCAATCCTCCATCCTCAATCCTCAATCCTCAATCGTCAATCCTCAACTTTCAATCCTCAACCCTCAATCCTCAGTCCTCAAACCTCAATCACGAATCCTCAATCCTGAATCCTCAATCTTCAGCCCTCAGTCCTCAACAATCAATTGTCAATACTCAATCCTCAATAGAATATCCTCAATTCACTGTTTCCAATACTCAATCCCCATTCTTCAATCTTCAAATCTCAATCCACAAACATCAATTCTCATCACTCAGCCCTCAACGCTCAGTCCTCAATCGTCAATCCTCAATCCCCAATCCTCAATCTTCAATCCTCAATCCTCAATCCTCAATCCTCAATACTCAATCCTCAATCTTCAATCCTCAATACTCAATATTCAATCCTCAATCCTCAATCCTCAATCCTCAATCCTCAATCCTCAATCCTCAGTCATCAAACCTCAATCCTCAACCCTCAGTCCTCATCCTCAATCCTCAATCCTCAATCCTAAATACTCAATCTTCAATCCTCAATCCTCAATCCTCAATCCTCAATCCTCAATCCTCAATCCTCAATCCTCAATCTTCAATCCTCAATACTCAATCGTCAAGCCTCAATCCTCAATCCTCATTCTTCAATCCTCAATCCTCAATACTCAATCCTCAATCTTCGATCCTCAATACACAATATTCAATCCTCAATCCTCAATCCTCAATTCTCAATCCTCAACCCTCAGCCCTCATCCTCAATCCTCAATTCTCAATCCTAAATCCTCAATCTTCCATCCTCAATATTCAATCTTCAATCCTCAATCCCCTGTCCTCAAACCTCAATTCTGAATCCTCAATCCTGAATCCTCAATCTTCAGCACTCAGTCCTCAACAATCAGATGTCAATCCTCAATCCTCAATAGAATATCCTCAATTCACAGTTTTCAATACTCAATACTCAAACTGCAATCTTCAAATCTCTATTCACAAACATCAATTCTCATCACTCAACCCTCAACACTCCGTCCCCAATCCTCAAACTTCAATCCTCAATCCTCAATCCTCAACCCTCAATCCTCAATCCTCAATCTTGAATCCTCAATCCTCAATCCTCAATCCTCAATCCTCAATCCTCAATCACCAATCCTCAATCTTCAACACTCAAGTCTCAATCCTCAATCCTCAATCTTCGATCATCAATCCTCAATGTTCAATACTCAATCCTCAATCCTCAATCCTCAATCCTCAATACTCAACCATCAGTCCTCAATTCTGAATACTCAATAGAATATACTGAATTCTTAGTATTCAATACTCAAACCTCAATCCTCAACCCTCAGCCCTCATCCTCCATCCTCAATCCTCAATCCTCAAACCTCAATCTTCAATCATCAATACTCAATCTTCGATCCTCAATGCTCAACCCTCAATCCTCAATCCTCAATCCTCAGTCATGAATACTTAATCTTCAATACTCAGTCCTCAATCCTCAATCCTCAATACACAATCATCAATCTTCAATCCTCAACCCTCAATCCTGAATCCTCAATCCGCAGTCCTCAATCTTCAATCCTCAATACACAATCTTCAATCCTCAATATTCAACACACAACCCTCAACCTTCAATCCTCAATACTCAACCATCAATCCTCAATTCTCAATGCTCAATAGAATACCCTGAAATCTCAGTTTTCAATACTCAATCCTCATTCTTCAATCTTCAAGTTTCCATCCACAAACATCAATACTCATCACTGAATCCTCAACACTCAGTCCTCAATCTTCAATCCTCAACCCTCAATACTCAATCCTCAATCCTCAATCCTCAATCCTCAATTCTCAATCCTCAATCCTCAATCCTCAGACCTCAAACATCGATACTCAACCCTCAGTCCTCGTCCTCAATCCACAACACACAATCCTCAATCCTCAATCTTCAATCATCAATATTCAATCTTCAGTCCTCAATCCTCAATCCTCAATCCTCAATCCTCAATCCTCAATGTTCAATTCGCAATACCCAATCCTCAATCTTCAATACCCAATCCTCAATCCTTAATCCTCAATCCTCAATCCTCAATCATCAATCCTCAATCTTCAATACTCAATCGTCAATCCTCAATCCTCAATCCTCAATACCCAACCATCAATCCTCAATTCCCAATACTCAATAGAATATCCTGAATTCTCAGGATTCAATACTCAAACCTCAATCCTCAACCCTCAGCCCTCATCCTCCATCCTCAATCCTCAATCCTCAATCCTCACCCTTCAACCCTCAATACTCAATCTTCAATCCTCAATCCTCAATCCTCAATCCTCAATCCTCCATTCTCAATATTCAACACACAACGCTCAACCATCAATCCTCAATACTCAACCATCAATCCTCAATTCTCAATACTCAACAGAGTATCCTGAATTCTCATGGTTCAATACTCAATCCACAATTTTCAATAATCAAATCTCAATCCTCAAACATCAATTCTCAACACTCAATCCTCAATCCCCAATCCTCAATCTTCAATCCTCAATCCTCAATCATCAATCCTCAATCCTCAATCTTCAATCCTCAATACTCAATATTCAATCCTCAATCCTCAATCCTCAATCCTCAATCCTCAATCCTCAACCCTCAGTCCTCAAACCTCAATCCTCAACCCTCAGCCCTCATCCTCAATCCTCAATCCTCAATCCTAAATCCTCAATCTTCAATCCTCAATCCTCAATCCTCAATCCTCAATCCTCAATCCTCAATCCTAAATCCTCAATCTTCAATCCTCAATCCTCAATCCTCAATCCTCAATCCTCAATCCTCAATCCTCAATCCTCAATCTTCAATCCTCAATACTCAATCGTCAAGCCTCAATCCTCAATCCTCATTCTTCAATCCTCAATCCTCAATACTCAATCCTCAATCTTCGATCCTCAATACTCAATATTCAATCCTCAATCCTCAATCCTCAATTCTCAATCCTCAATCCTCAGTCCTCAGTCCTCAAACCTCAATCCTTAACCCTCAGCCCTCATCCTCGATCCTCAATCCTCAATCCTCAATCCTCATTCTTCAATCCTGAATACCCAATCCTCAATCTTCATTCCTCAATCCTCAATCCTCAATTCTCTATCCTCAATCCTCAGTCCTCAGTCCTCAAACCACAATCCTCAACCCTCAGCCCTCATCCTCAATCCTCAATCCTCAACCCTCAGTCCTCCGTCCTCAAACCTCAATCCTCAGCCCTCAGACCTCATCCTCGATCCTCAATCCTCAATCCTCATTCCTCAATATTCAATCCTCAATACTCAATCTTCAATCCTCAATCCTCAGTCCTCAAACCTCAATTCTGAATCCTGAATACTAAACCTTCAATCCTCAATCCTCAGTCCTGAATACTCTACCATCAATTTTCAATCCTCAATCCCCAATGCTCAATCCTCAATCCTCATTCTTCAATCCTCAATACCCAATCCTCAATCTTCAATCCTCTATCCTCAATGCTCAATTCTCAATCCTCAATCCTCAGACCTCAATCTTCAATCTTCAATACTCGATCTTCAACCCTCAATCCTCAATCCTCAGTCATCAATCCTCAATCCTGAATCCTCAATCTTCAATCCTCAATAATCAATCTCCAATACTAGATCCTCAATCCCCAATCCTCAATCCTTAATCCTCAATCTTGAATTCTCAATCCCCAGTCCTCAATCTTCAATCCTCGATGCTCAATCCTCAATCCTCGATCCTCAGTCCTCAATCCTCAATCCTCAATCCTCAAACCTCAAACCTCAACCGTCAGTCCTCGTCCTCAAATCTCAACCCTCAATCCTCCATCCTCAATCTTCAATCATCAATACTCAATCTTCAATCCTCAATCCTCAATCCTCAATCCTCAATCCTCAATCCTCAATCCTCAATATTCAACGCACAACCCTCAAACACCAATCCTCAATACTCAATCATCAATCCTCAATTCTCAATACTCGATGGAATATCCTGAATTCTCAGTTTTCAATACTCAATCCTCAATCTTCAATCATCAAGTCTCCATCCACAAACATTAATTCTCATCACTCAACCCTCAACACTCAATTCTCAATCCTCAATCCTCAATCTTGAATCCTCAATCCTCAATCCTCAATCCTCAATCCTCAATCCTCAATCCTCAATCACCAATCCTCAATCTTCAACACTCAAGCCTCAATCCTCAATCCTCAATCCTCAATCCTCAATCTTCAATCATCAATCCTCAATCTTCAATACTCAATCCTCAATCCTCAATCCTCAATCCTCAATACTCAACCATCAGTCCTCAATTCTGAATACTCAATAGAATATACTGAATTCTTAGTATTCAATACTCAAAGCTCAATCCTCAACCCTCAGCCTTCATCCTCCATCCTCAATCCTCAATCCTCAAACCTCAATCTTCAATCATCAATACTCAATCTTCGATCCACAATGCTCAACCCTCAATCCTCAATCCTCAATCCTCAGTCATGAATACTTAATCTTCAATACTCAGTCCTCAATCGTCAATCCTCAATACTCAATCATCAATCTTCAATCCTCAACCCTCAATCCTGAATCCTCAATCCGCAGTCCTCAATCTTCAATCCTCAATACACAATCTTCAATCCTCGATATTCAACACACAACCCTCAACCTTCAATCCTCAATGCTCAACCATCAATCCTCAATTCTCAATACTCAATAGAATACCCTGACATCTCAGTTTTCAATACTCAATCCTCATTCTTCAATCTTCAAGTTTCCATCCACAAACATCAATACTCATCACTCAATCCTCAACACTCAGTCCTCAATCTTCAATCCTCAATCCTCAATCCTCAATCCTCAATCCTCAATCCTCAGTCATGAATACTCAATCTTCAATACTCATACTCAATCCTCAATCCTCAATCCTCAATCCTCAATCCTCAATCCTCAATCCTCAATCCTGAATCCTCAATCCTCAATCGTCAGACTTCAATCCTCAATACTCAATATTCAATCCTGAATCCTCAACCCTCAATCCTCAATCCTCATTCTTCAATCCTGAATACCCAATCCTCAATCTTCAATCCTCAACACTCAATCCTCAATTCTCAATCCTCAATCCTCAGTCCTCAGTCCTCAAACCACAATCCTCAACCCTCAGCCCTCATCCTCAATCCTCAATCCTCAACCCTCAGTCCTCCGTCCTCAAACCTCAATCCTCAGCCCTCAGACCTCATCCTCGATCCTCAATCCTCAATCCTCAATCCTCAATATTCAATCCTCAATACTCAATATTCAATCCTCAACCCTCAGTCCTCAAACCTCAATTCTGAATCCTGAATACTAAACCTTCAATCCTCAATCCTCAGTCCTGAGTACTCTACCACCAATCTTCAATCCTCAATCCCCAATGCTCAATCCTCAATCCTCATTCTTCAATCCTCAATACCCAATCCTCAATCTTCAATCCTCTATCCTCAATGCTCAATTCTCAATCCTCAATCCTCAAACCTCAATCTTCAAACCTCAATACTCGATCTTCAATCATCAATCCTCAATCCTCAGTCATCAATCCTCAATCCTCAATCCTCAATCTTCAATCCTCAATAATCAATCTCCAATACTAGATCCTCAATCCCCAATCCTCAATCCTTAATCCTCAATCTTGAATTCTCAATCCCCAGTCCTCAATCTTCAATCCTCAATGCTCAATCCTCAATCCTCAATCCTCAGTCCTCAATCCTCAATCCTCAATCCTCAAACCTCAAACCTCAACCGTCAGTCCTCGTCCTCAAACCTCAACCCTAAATCCTCCATCCTCAATCTTCAATCATCAATACTCAATCTTCAATCCGCAATCCTCAATCCTCAATCCTCAATCCTCAATCCTCAATCCTCAATCATCAGTCCTCAATCTTCAATACTCAATCCTCAACCCTCAATCCTCAATCCTCAATCCTCAGCCATGAATACTCAATCTTCAATACTCATCCTCAATCCTCAATCCTCAATCCTCAATCCTCAATCCTCAATCCTCATTCCTCAAACATCAATCCTCAACCCTAAGCCCTCATCCTCAATTCTCAATTCTCAAACCTCAATCCTCAATTCTCAATCTTCAATCCTAAATAATCAATCTCCAATCCTAGATCCTCAATCCCCAATCCTCAATCGTTAATCCTCAATCTTCAATCCTCAAACCACAGTCCTCAATCCTCAATACTCAATCTTCAATCCTCAATCCTCAATTCTCAATCCTCAATACTCAATCCGCAATCCCCGATTCTCAATCTTCAATCCTCAATCCTCAGTCCTCAATCCTCATTCCTCAATCTTCAATCCTCAATACTCAATCTTCAATTCTCAATCCGCAATCCTCAATCCTCAATCCTCAATCCTCAATCCTCAAACTTCAATCCTCAACCGTCAGTCCTCGTACTCAATCCTCAACACTCAACCCTCAATCCTCAATCTTCAATCATCAATACTCAATCTTCAATCCTCAATTCTCAATCCTCAATCTTCAATCCTCAATCCTCAATATTCAACACACACCCATCTACCATCAATTCTCAATACTCAACCATCAATCCTCAATTCTCAATACTCAATAGAATATCCTGAATTCTCATGATTCAATACTCAATCCACAATATTCAATAATCAAATCTCAATCCTCAAACATCAATTCTCAACACGCATTCCTCAACACTCGGTCCTCTCTCTTCAATCCTACATTGTCTATCCTCTATCCTCAAGTGTCAATCCTCAATCCTGAATCCTCAACCCTCAATCGTCAGGCCTCAAACCTCAATTCCGAATCCTCAATCCTGAATGCTCAATCTTCAACCCACAGTCCGCAACAATCAATTGTCAATCCTCAATCCTCAATAGAGTATCCTCAATTCACACTTTTCAATACTCAATCCCCAATCTTCAATATTCAAATCTCAATCCACAGACATCAATTCTCATCACTCAACCCTCAACACTCAGTCCTCAATCTTCAATCCTCAATCCTCAATCCTCAATCTTCAATCCTCCATACTCAACCTTCAATCCTCGATCCTCAATGATCAATCCTCAATCCTCAATCCTCAGTCATCAATCCTCAATCTTCAATACTCAATCCTCAATCCTCAATCCTGAATCCTCAATCCTCAATCCTCATTCCTCAAACCTCAATCCTCAACCCTCAGTCCTCATACTCAATTCTCAATCCTCATACCTCAATCCTCAATCTTCAATCCTCAATAATCAATACACAACCCTCAAACACCAATCCTCAATACTCTATCATCAATCCTCAATTCTCAATACTCAATGGAATATCCTGAATTCTCAGTTTTCAATACTCAATCCTCAATCTTCAATCATCAAGTCTCCATCCACAAACATCAATTCTCGTCACTCAACCCTCAACACTCAATTCTCAATCCTCAATCCTCAATCATGAATCCTCAATCCTCAATCCTCAATCATCAATCCTCAATCTTCAATACTCAATCCTCAATCCTCAATCCTCAATCCTCAATACTCAACCATCAGTCCTCAATTCTGAATACTCAATAGAATATACTGAATTCTTAGTATTCAATACTCAAAGCTCAATCCTCAACCCTCAGCCTTCATCCTCCATCCTCAATCCTCAATCCTCAAACCTCAATCTTCAATCATCAATACTCAATCTTCGATCCACACTGCTCAACCCTCAATCCTCAATCCTCAATCCTCAGTCATGGATACTTAATCTTCAATACTCAGTCCTCAATCCTCAATCCTCAATACTCAATCATCAATCTTCAATCCTCAACCCTCAATCCTGAATCCTCAATCCGCAGTCCTCAATCTTCAATCCTCAATACACAATCTTCAATCCTCAATATTCAACACACAACCCTCAACCTTCAATCCTCGATGCTCAACCATCAATCCTCAATTCTCAATACTCAATAGAATATCCTGAATTCTCATGATTCAATACTCAATCCACAATATTCAATAATCAAATCTCAATCCTCAAACATCAATTCTCAACACGCATTCCTCAACACTCGGTCCTCTCTCTTCAATCCTACATTGTCTATCCTCTATCCTCAAGTGTCAATCCTCAATCCTGAATCCTCAACCCTCATTCGTCAGGCCTCAAACCTCAATTCCGAATCCTCAATCCTGAATGCTCAATCTTCATCCCACAGTCCGCAACAATCAATTGTCAATCCTCAATCCTCAATAGAGTATCCTCAATTCACACTTTTCAATACTCAATCCCCAATCTTCAATATTCAAATCTCAATCCACAGACATCAATTCTCATCACTCAACCCTCAACACTCAGTCCTCAATCTTCAATCCTCAATCCTCAATCCTCAATCTTCAATCCTCCATACTCAACCTTCAATCCTCGATCCTCAATGATCAATCCTCAATCCTCAATCCTCAGTCATCAATCCTCAATCTTCAATACTCAATCCTCAATCCTCAATCCTGAATCCTCAATCCTCAATCCTCATTCCTCAAACCTCAATCCTCAACCCTCAGTCCTCATACTCAATTCTCAATCCTCATACCTCAATCCTCAATCTTCAATCCTCAATAATCAATCTCCTATCCTAGATCCTCAATCCCCAATACTCTATCATTAATCCCCAATATTCAATCCTCTATCCCCAGTCCTCAATCTTCAATCCCCAAAGCTCAATAATCAATCCTCAATCCTCAGTCCTCAATCCTCAATCCTCAGTCCTCAATCCTCAATCCTCAATACTCAAACCTCAATCCTCAACCGTCAGTCCTTGTCCTCAATCCTCAACCCTCAATACTCAATCCTCAATCCTCAATCTTCAATCATCAATACGCAATCTTCAATCCTCAATCCTCAATCCTCAATCCTCAATCCTCAATCCTCAATATTCAATACACAACCCTCAAACACCAATCCTCAATACTCTATCATCAATCCTCAATTCTCAATACTCAATGGAATATCCTGAATTCTCAGTTTTCAATACTCAATCCTCAATCTTCAATCATCAAGTCTCCATCCACAAACATCAATTCTCATCACTCAACCCTCAACACTCTATTCTCAATCCTCAATCCTCAATCTTGAATCCTCAATCCTCAATCCTCAATCATCAATCCTCAATCTTCAATACTCAATCCTCAATCCTCAATCCTCAATCCTCAATACTCAACCATCAGTCCTCAATTCTGAATACTCAATAGAATATACTGAATTCTTAGTATTCAATACTCAAAGCTCAATCCTCAACCCTCAGCCTTCATCCTCCATCCTCAATCCTCAATCCTCAAACCTCAATCTTCAATCATCAATACTCAATCTTCGATCCACAATGCTCAACCCTCAATCCTCAATCCTCAATCCTCAGTCATGAATACTTAATCTTCAATACTCAGTCCTCAATCCTCAATCCTCAATACTCAATCATCAATCTTCAATCCTCAACCCTCAATCCTGAATCCTCAATCCGCAGTCCTCAATCTTCAATCCTCAATACACAATCTTCAATCATCAATATTCAACACACAACCCTCAACCTTCAATCCTCGATGCTCAACCATCAATCCTCAATTCTCAATACTCAATAGAATACCCTGAAATCTCAGTTTTGAATACTCAATCCTCATTCTTCAATCTTCAAGTTTCCATCCACAAACATCAATACTCATCACTCAATCCTCAACACTCAGTCCTCAATCTTCAATCCTCAATCCTCAATCCTCAATCCTCAATCCTCAATCCTCAATCCTCAATCCTCAGTCATGAATACTCAATCTTCAATACTCAATCCTCAATCCTCAATCCTCAATCCTCAATACTCAATCCTTAATCCTCAATCTTCAATCCTCAATCCCGAGTCTTCAATCTTCAGTCCTCAATGCTCAATCATCAATCCTGAACCGTCAGACCTCGTCCTCAATCCTCAACACTCGATCCTGAATCCTCAATCTTCAATCATCAATACTCAATCTTCAATCCTCAATCTTCAATCCTCAGTCCTCAATCCTCAATCCTCAATATTCAACACACAACCCCCAACCATCAATCCTCAATTCTCAATACTCGATAGAATACCCTGAATTCTCATGATTCAATACTCAATCCACAATATTCAATAATCAAATCTCAATCCACAAACATCATTTCTCAACACTCAATCCTCAACACTCAGTCCTCTCTCTTCAATCCTCCATCCTCAATCCTCAATTCTCAAGCGTCAATCCTCAATCCTCAATCCTCAGTCCTTAGTCCTCAATCATCAATCCTCAATCCTCAATCCTCAACCCTCAATCCTCAATCCTCAATCCTCATTCTTCAATCCTCAATACCCAATCCTCAATCTTCAATCCTCAATCCTCAATCCTCAATTCTCAATCCTCATTCCTCAGTCCTCAGTCCTCAAACCTCAATCCTCAACCCTCAGCCCTCATCCTCAATCATCAATCCTCAATCCTCAATCGTCAATAGAATATCATCAATTCACAGTTTTCAATACTCAATACTCAATCTGCAATCTTCAAATCTCTATTCACAAACATCAATTCTCATCACTCAACCCTCAACACTCCGTCCCCAATCCTCAATCTTCATTCCTCAATCCTCAATACTCAACCCTCAGCCCTCATCCTCAATCCTGAACCCTCAATCCTCAGTCCTCCGTCCTCAAACCTCAAACCTCAGCCCTCAGACCTCGTCCTCAATCCTCAATCCTCAATCCTCAATCCTCAATCTTCAATCCTCAATACTCAATCTTCAATCCTCAATCCTCAGTCCTCAAACCTCAATTCTGAATCCTGAACACTCAATCTTCAATCCTCAATCCTCAGTCCTGAATACTCTACCATCTATCTTCAATCCTCAATCCCCAATGCTCAATCCTCAATCCTCATTCTTCAATCCTCAATACCCAATCCTCAATCGTCAATCCTCAATCCTCAATGTTCAATTCTCAATCCTCAATCCTCAAACCTCAATCTTCAATCCTCAATACTCAATCTTCAATCTTCAATCCCCAATCCTCTGTCATCAATCCTCAAACTTCAATTCTCAATCGTGAATCCTCACTCCTCAATCCTCAATCCTCAATCCTCGTTCCTCAAACCTCAATCCTCAACCCTCAGTCCTCATCCTCAATTCTAAATTCTCAATTCTCAATCCTCAATCCTCAATCCTCAATCCTCAATCTTCAATCCTCAATAATCAATCTCCAATCCTGCATCCTCAATCCCCAGTCCTCAATCCTTAATCCTCAATCTTGAATCCTCAATCCCCGGTCCTCAATCTTCAATCCTCAGTGATCAATCCGCAATCCTCAATCCTCAGTCCTCAATCCTCAATCCTCAATCCTCAAACCTCAAACCTCAACCGTCAGTCCTCGTCCTCAAACCTCAACCCTCAATTCTCCATCCTCAATCTTCAATCATCAATACTCAATCTTCAATCCTCAATCCTCAATCCTCAATCCTCAATCCTCAATCCTCAATATTCAACGCACAACCCTCAACCATCAATCCTCAATACTCAACCATCAATCCTCAGTTCTCAATACTCAATAGAATATCCTGAATCCTCATGTTTCAATACTCAATCAGCAATATTCAATAATCAAATCTCAATCCTCAAACATCAATTCTCAACACTCAATCCTCAATCCTCAATCCTGAATCTTCAATCGTCAATACCCAATCCTCAGTCTTCAACATTCAATCCTCAATCCTCAATTCTCAATCCTCAATCCTCAGTCCTCAAATCTCAATCCTGAATCCTCAATCATGAATCCTCAATCTTCAGCCCTTAGTCCTACACAATCAGTTGTCAATCCTCAATCCTCAATAGAATGTCCTCAATTCACAGTTTTCAATACTCAATACTCAATCTGCAATCTTCAGATCTCCATCCACAAACATCAATTATCATCACTCAACCCTCAATACTCAGTCCCCAATCCTCAATCTTCAATCCTCAATCCTCAATCCTCAATCCTCAATCTTAATCTTCAATCCTCAATACTCAATCTTCAATCCTCAATCCTCAATGCTCAATCCTCAACACTCAATCTTCAATCCTCAATCCTCAATCCTCAATCCTCTATCCTCAATCCTCAATCCTCAATCCTCAATCCTCAATTCTCAATCCTCAATCCTCAATCCTCAATCCTCAATCCTCAATCCTCAATCCTCAATCATCCACCTCAATCTTCAATACTCAATCCTCAATCCTCAATCCTCAATCCTCAATACTCAACCATCAATCCTCAATTCTCAATCCTCAATCCTCAATATTCAACACACAACCCTCAACCATCAATTGTCAATACCCAACCATCAATCCTCAATTATCAACACTCAATAGAATATCCTGAATTCTCATGGTTCAATACTCAATCCACATTATTCAATAATCAAATCTCAATCCTCAAACATCAATCCTCAACACTCAATCCTCAACACTCAGTCCTCTCTCTTCAATCCTCCATCCTCAATCCTCAATCCTGAGGCGTCAATCCTCAATCCTCAATACTCAACACTCAATCCTCAGTCCTCAAAACACAATCCCGAATCCTCAATCCTGAATCCTCATTCTTCAGCCCTCAGTCCTCAACAATCAATTGTCAATCCTCAATCCTCAATAGAATATACTGAATTCAGAGTTTTCAATACTCAATCCCCATTCTTCAATCTTCAAATCTCAATACACAAACATCAATTCTCATCACTCAACCCTCAACACTCAGTCCGCAATCTTCAATCCTCAATCCTCAATCCTCAATCTTCAATCCTCAATACTCAACATTCAATCGTCAATCCTCAATCCTCAATCCTAAATGATCAATCCTCAATCCTCTATCTCCAATCCTCAATACTCAATCTTCAATTCTCAATCCTCAATCCTCAACCCTCAGACCTCAAACATCAATACTCAACCCTCAGTCCTCGTCCTCAATCCACAACCCTCAATCCTCAACCCTCAATCTTCAATTCTCAATCCTCAATCCACAATCCTCAATCATCAATCCTCAGTCCTCAAACCTCAATCCTGAATCCTCAATCCTGAATCCTCAGTCTTCAGCCCTCAGTCCTCAACAATCAGTTATCAATCCTCAATCCTGAATAGAATATCATCAATTCACAGTTTTCAATACTCAATACTCAATCTGCAATCTTCAAATCTCTATCCACAGTCATCAATTCTCATCACTCAACCCTCTAACACTCAGTCCCCAATCCTCAATCTTCAATCCTCAATCCTCAATCCTCAACACTCAATCCTCAATCCTCAATTTTCAATCCTCAATAATCAATCTTCAATCCTCAATCCTCAATCCTCAATTCTGAATCCTCAATCGTCAGTCTTCAATCCTCAATACTCAACCTTCAATCCTGAATCCTCAATCCTCAATCCTCAATCCTCATTCTTCAATCCTGAATACCCAATCCTCAATCTTCAATCCTCAATCCTCAATCCTCAATCCTCAATCCTGAATCCTCATTCTTCAATCATCAATACCCAATCCTCAATCTTCAATCCTCAGTCCTCAATCCTCAATTCTCAATCCTCAATCCTCAATCCTCAGTTGTCAATCTTCCATCCTCAATACTCAATCTTCAATCCTCAATCCTCAATCCTCAATCCTCAATCCTCATTCTTCAATCCTCAATACCCTATCCTCAATCTTCAATCCTCAATCCTCAATCCTCAATCCTCAATCCTCAATAGTCAATCCTCAATCTTCAACCCTCAGTGCCAAATACTCATTCTTGAATACTCAATCCTCAATCCCCAATCCTCAATCCTCAATCCTCATTCTTCAATCCTCAACACTCAATCCTCAATCCTCAATCGTCAATCTTCCATCCTCAATACTCAATCTTCAATCCTCAATCATCAATCCTCAATCCTCAATCCTCAACCCTCAATCCTCAATCCTCAATCCTCATTCTTCAATCCTCAATACCCAATCCTCAATCTTCAATCCTCAATCCTCAATCCTCAATTCTCAATCCTCATTCCTCAGTCCTCAGTCCTCAAACCTCAATCCTCAACCCTCAGCCCTCATCCTCAATCATCAATCCTCAATCCTCAATCGTCAATAGAATATCATCAATTCACAGTTTTCAATACTCAATACTCAATCTGCAATCTTCAAATCTCTATTCACAAACATCAATTCTCATCACTCAACCCTCAACACTCCGTCCCCAATCCTCAATCTTCATTCCTCAATCCTCAATACTCAACCCTCAGCCCTCATCCTCAATCCTGAACCCTCAATCCTCAGTCCTCCGTCCTCAAACCTCAAACCTCAGCCCTCAGACCTCATCCTCAATCCTCAATCCTCAATCCTCAATCCTCAATCTTCAATCCTCAATACTCAATCTTCAATCCTCAATCCTCAGTCCTCAAACCTCAATTCTGAATCCTGAACACTCAATCTTCAATCCTCAATCCTCAGTCCTGAATACTCTACCATCAATCTTCAATCCTCAATCCCCAATGCTCAATCCTCAATCCTCATTCTTCAATCCTCAATACCCAATCCTCAATCGTCAATCCTCAATCCTCAATGTTCAATTCTCAATCCTCAATCCTCAAACCTCAATCTTCAATCCTCAATACTCAATCTTCAATCTTCAATCCCCAATCCTCTGTCATCAATCCTCAAACTTCAATTCTCAATCGTGAATCCTCACTCCTCAATCCTCAATCCTCAATCCTCGTTCCTCAAACCTCAATCCTCAACCCTCAGTCCTCATCCTCAATTCTAAATTCTCAATTCTCAATCCTCAATCCTCAATCCTCAATCCTCAATCTTCAATCCTCAATAATCAATCTCCAATCCTGCATCCTCAATCCCCAGTCCTCAATCCTTAATCCTCAATCTTGAATCCTCAATCCCCAGTCCTCAATCTTCAATCCTCAGTGATCAATCCGCAATCCTCAATCCTCAGTCCTCAATCCTCAATCCTCAATCCTCAAACCTCAAACCTCAACCGTCAGTCCTCGTCCTCAAACCTCAACCCTCAATCCTCCATCCTCAATCTTCAATCATCAATACTCAATCTTCAATCCTCAATCCTCAATCCTCAATCCTCAATCCTCAATCCTCAATATTCAACGCACAACCCTCAACCATCAATCCTCAATACTCAACCATCAATCCTCAGTTCTCAATACTCAATAGAATATCCTGAATCCTCATGTTTCAATACTCAATCAGCAATATTCAATAATCAAATCTCAATCCTCAAACATCAATTCTCAACACTCAATCCTCAATCCTCAATCCTGAATCTTCAATCGTCAATACCCAATCCTCAGTCTTCAACATTCAATCCTCAATCCTCAATTCTCAATCCTCAATCCTCAGTCCTCAAATCTCAATCCTGAATCCTCAATCATGAATCCTCAATCTTCAGCCCTTAGTCCTACACAATCAGTTGTCAATCCTCAATCCTCAATAGAATGTCCTCAATTCACAGTTTTCAATACTCAATACTCAATCTGCAATCTTCAGATCTCCATCCACAAACATCAATTATCATCACTCAACCCTCAATACTCAGTCCCCAATCCTCAATCTTCAATCCTCAATCCTCTATCTCCAATCCTCAATACTCAATCTTCAATTCTCAATCCTCAACCCTCAACCCTCAGACCTCAAACATCAATACTCAACCCTCAGTCCTCGTCCTCAATCCACAACCCTCAATCCTCAACCCTCAATTTTCAATTCTCAATCCTCAATCCACAATCCTCAATCCTCAATAATCAATCTTCAATCCTCAATCCTCAATCCTCAATTCTGAATCCTCAATCGTCAGTCTTCAATCCTCAATACTCAACCTTCAATCCTGAATCCTCAATCCTCAATCCTCAATCCTCATTCTTCAATCCTCAATACCCAATCCTCAATCTTCAATCCTCAATCCTCAATCCTCAATTCTCAATCCTCATTCCTCAGTCCTCAGTCCTCAAACCTCAATCCTCAACCCTCAGCCCTCATCCTCAATCATCAATCCTCAATCCTCAATCCTCAATAGAATATCATCAATTCACAGTTTTCAATACTCCATACTCAATCTGCAACCTTCAAGTCTCTATTCACAAACATCAATTCTCATCACTCAACCCTCAACACTCCGTCCCCAATCCTCAACACTCAACCCTCAATCCTCAATCCTCAATTTTCAAACCTCAATAGTCAATCTTCAATCCTCAATCCTCAATCCTCTATCCTCAATCCTCAATCGTCAGACTTCAATCCTCAATACTCAATCTTCAATCCTCAGTCCTCAATCCTCAATCCTCAATATTCAACACACAACCCCCAACCATCAATCCTCAATTCTCAATACTCAATAGAATACCCTGAATTCTCATGATTCAATACTCAATCCACAATATTCAATAATCAAATCTCAATCCTCAAACATCATTTCTCAACACTCAATCCTCAACACTCAGTCCTCTCTCTTCAATCCTCCATCCTCAATCCTCAATTCTCAAGCGTCAATCCTCAATCCTCAATCCTCAGTCCTCAGTCCTCAATCTTCAATACTCAATCCTCAATCCTAAAATCCTCAATCCTCCATATTCAACACACAACCCTCAACCATCTATCCTCAATGCTCAACCATCAATCCTCAATTCTCAATACTCAATAGGATATCCTGAATTCTCAGTTCTCAATACTCAATCCTCAATCTTCAATCTTCAAATCCCCATCCACAAACATCAATTCTCATCACTCAGCCCTCAACACTCAGTCCTCAATCTTCAATACTCAATCCTCAATCCTCAATCCTCAATCCTCAATACTCAACCATCAATCCTCAATTATCAATACTCAATCTTCAATCCTCAATCCTGAATCCTCAATCATCAATACTCAACCTTCAATCCTCAATCCTCAATCTTCAATCCTCAACCGTCAATCCTCAATCCGCAATCCTCAATCCTCACTCCTCAATCCTCAATCCTCAATCGTCAATCTTCAATCCTCAATCCTCAATCCTCAATCCTCAATCCACAATCCTCAATCATCAATCCTCAGTCCTCAAACCTCAATCCTGAATCCTCAATCCTGAATCCTCAGTCTTCAGCCCTCAGTCCTCAACAATCAGTTATCAATCCTTAATCCTGAATAGAATATCATCAATTCACAGTTTTCAATACTCAATACTCAATCTGCAATCTTCAAATCTCTATCCACAGTCATCAATTCTCATCACTCAACCCTCTAACACTCAGTCCCCAATCCTCAATCTTCAATCCTCAATCCTCAATCCTCAACACTCAATCCTCAATCCTCAATTTTCAATCCACAATAATCAATCTTCAATCCACAATCCTCAATCCTCAATTCTGAATCCTCAATCGTCAGTCTTCAATCCTCAATACTCAACCTTCAATCCTGAATCCTCAATCCTCAATCCTCAATCCTCATTCTTCAATCCTCAATACCCAATCCTCAATCTTCAATCCTCAATCCTCAATCCTCAATTCTCAACCCTCATTCCTCAGTCCTCAGTCCTCAAACCTCAATCCTCAACCCTCAGCCCTCATCCTCAATCATCAATCCTCAATCCTCAATCCTCAATAGAATATCATCAATTCACAGTTTTCAATACTCAATACTCAATCTGCAACCTTCAAGTCTCTATTCACAAACATCAATTCTCATCACTCAACCCTCAACACTCCGTCCCCAATCCTCAACACTCAACCCTCAATCCTCAATCCTCAATTTTCAAACCTCAATAGTCAATCTTCAATCCTCAATCCTCAATCCTCTATCCTCAATCCTCAATCGCCAGACTTCAATCCTCAATACTCAATCTTCAATCCTGAATCCTCAATCCTCAATCCTCATTCTTCAATCCTGAATACCCAATCCTCAATCTTCAATCCTCAATCCTCAATCCTCAATCCTCAATCCTCATTCTTCAATCATCAATACCCAATCCTCAATCTTCAATCCTCAGTCCTCAATCCTCAATTCTCAATCCTCAATCCTCAATCCTCAGTTGTCAATCTTCCATCCTCAATACTCAATCTTCAATCCTCAATCCTCAATCCTCAATCCTCAATCCTCATTCTTCAATCCTCAATACCCTATCCTCAATCTTCAATCCTCAATCCTCAATCCTCAATCCTCAATCCTCAATAGTCAATCCTCAATCTTCAACCCTCAGTGCCAAATACTCATTCTTGAATACTCAATCCTCAATCCTCAATCCTCAATCCTCAATCCTCATTCTTCAATCCTCAACACTCAATCCTCAATCCTCAATCGTCAATCTTCCATCCTCAATACTCAATCTTCAATCCTCAATCATCAATCCTCAATCCTCAATCCTCAACCCTCAATCCTCAATCCTCAATCCTCATTCTTCAATCCTCAATACCCAATCCTCAATCTTCAATCCTCAATCCTCAATCCTCAATTCTCAATCCTCATTCCTCAGTCCTCAGTCCTCAAACCTCAATCCTCAACCCTCAGACCTCATCCTCAATCATCAATCCTCAATCCTCAATCGTCAATAGAATATCATCAATTCACAGTTTTCAATACTCAATACTCAATCTGCAATCTTCAAATCTCTATTCACAAACATCAATTCTCATCACTCAACCCTCAACACTCAGTCCTCAATCTTCAATCCTCAATCCTCAATCTTCAATCCTCCATACTCAACCTTCAATCCTCGATCCTCAATGATCAATCCTCAAACCTCAATCCTCAGTCATCAATCCTCAATCTTCAATACTCAATCCTCAATCCTCAATCCTGAATCCTCAATCTTCAATCCTCATTCCTCAAACCTCAATCCTCAACCCTCAGTCCTCATACTCAATTCTCAATCCTCATTCCTCAATCCTCAATCTTCAATCCTCAATAATCAATCTCCTATCCTAGATCCTCAATCCCCAATACTCTATCATTAATCCTCAATATTCAATCCTCTATCCCCAGTCCTCAATCTTCAATCCCCAAAGCTCAATAATCAATCCTCAATCCTCAGTCCTCAATCCTCAATCCTCAATCCTCAATCCTCAATATTCAATACACAACCCTCAAACACCAATCCTCAATACTCAATCATAAATCCTCAATTCTCAATACTCAATGGAATATCCTGAATTCTCAGTTTTCAATCCTCAATCCTCAATACTCAACCATCAGTCCTCAATTCTGAATACTCAATAGAATATACTGAATTCTTAGTATTCAATACTCAAAGCTCAATCCTCAACCCTCAGCCTTCATCCTCCATCCTCAATCCTCAATCCTCAAACCTCAATCTTCAATCATCAATACTCAATCTTCGATCCACAATGCTCAACCCTCAATACTCAATCCTCAATCCTCAGTCATGAATACTTAATCTTCAATACTCAGTCCTCAATCCTCAATCCTCAATACTCAATCATCAATCTTCAATCCTCAACCCTCAATCCTGAATCCTCAATCCGCAGTCCTCAATCTTCAATCCTCAATACACAATCTTCAATCCTCAATATTCAACACACAACCCTCAACCTTCAATCCTCAATGCTTAACCATCAATCCTCAAATTCTCAATACTCAATAGAATACCCTGAAATCTCAGTTTTCAATACTCAATCCTCATTCTTCAATCTTCAAGTTTCCATCCACAAACATCAATACTCATCACTCAATCCTCAACACTCAGTCCTCAATCTTCAATCCTCAATCCTCAATCCTCAATCCTCAATCCTCAATCCTCAATCCTCAGTCATGAATACTCAATCTTCAATACTCAATCCTCAATCCTCAATCCTCAATCCTCAATACTCAATCCTTAATCCTCAATCATCGATCCTCAATCCCGAGTCTTCAATCTTCAGTCCTCAATGCTCAATCATCAATCCTGAACCGTCAGACCTCGTCCTCAATCCTCAACACTCAATCCTGAATCCTCAATCTTCAATCATCAATACTCAATCTTCAATCCTCAATCTTCAATCCTCAGTCCTCAATCCTCAATCCTCAATATTCAACACACAACCCCCAACCATCAATCCTCAATTCTCAATACTCAATAGAATACCCTGAATTCTCATGATTCAATACTCAATCCACAATATTCAATAATCAAATCTCAATCCTCAAACATCATTTCTCAACACTCAATCCTCAACACTCAGTCCTCTCTCTTCAATCCTCCATCCTCAATCCTCAATTCTCAAGCGTCATTCCTCAATCCTCAATCCTCAGTCCTCAGTCCTCAATCTTCAATACTAAATCCTCAATCCTAAAATCCTCAATCCTCCATATTCAACACACAACCCTCAACCATCTGTCCTCAATGCTCAACCATCAATCCTCAATTCTCAATACTCAATAGGATATCCTGAATTCTCAGTTTTCAATACTCAATCCTCAATCTTCAATCTTCAAATCTCCATCCACAAACATCAATTCTCATCACTCAGCCCTCAACACTCAGTCCTCAATCTTCAATACTCAATCCTCAATCCTCAATCCTCAATCCTCAATACTCAACCATCAATCCTCAATTATCAATACTCAATCTTCAATCCTCAATCCTGAATCCTCAATCATCAATACTCAACCTTCAATCCTCAATCCTCAATCTTCAATCCTCAACCCTCAATCCTCAATCCGCAATCCTCAATCCTCACTCCTCAATCCTCAATCCTCAATCGTCAATCTTCAATCCTCAAACCTCAATCCTCAATCCTCAATCCTCAATAGTCAATCCTCAATCTTCAACCCTCAGTGCCAAATACTCATTCTTGAATACTCAATCCTCAATCCTCAATCCTCAATCCTCAATCCTCATTCTTCAATCCTCAACACTCAATCCTCAATCCTCAATCGTCAATCTTCAATCCTCAATACTCAATCTTCAATCCTCAATCATCAATCCTCAATCCTCAATCCTCAACCCTCAATCCTCAATCCTCAATCCTCATTCTTCAATCCTCAATACCCAATCCCCAATCTTCAATCCTCAATCCTCAATCCTCAATTCTCAATCCTCATTCCTCAGTCCTCAGTCCTCAAACCTCAATCCTCAACCCTCAGCCCTCATCCTCAATCATCAATCCTCAATCCTCAATCGTCAATAGAATATCATCAATTCACAGTTTTCAATACTCAATACTCAATCTGCAATCTTCAAATCTCTATTCACAAACATCAATTCTCATCACTCAACCCTCAACACTCCGTCCCCAATCCTCAATCTTCATTCCTCAATCCTCAATACTCAACCCTCAGCCCTCATCCTCAATCCTGAACCCTCAATCCTCAGTCCTCCGTCCTCAAACCTCAAACCTCAGCCCTCAGACCTCATCCTCAATCCTCAATCCTCAGTCCTCAATCCTCAATCTTCAATCCTCAATACTCAATCTTCAATCCTCAATCCTCAGTCCTCAAACCTCAATTCTGAATCCTGAACACTCAATCTTCAATCCTCAATCCTCAGTCCTGAATACTCTACCATCAATCTTCAATCCTCAATCCCCAATGCTCAATCCTCAATCCTCATTCTTCAATCCTCAATACCCAATCCTCATTCGTCAATCCTCAATCCTCAATGTTCAATTCTCAATCCTCAATCCTCAAACCTCAATCTTCAATCCTCAATACTCAATCTTCAATCTTCAATCCCCAATCCTCTGTCATCAATCCTCAAACTTCAATTCTCAATCGTGAATCCTCACTCCTCAATCCTCAATCCTCAATCCTCGTTCCTCAAACCTCAATCCTCAACCCTCAGTCCTCATCCTCAATTCTAAATTCTCAATTCTCAATCCTCAATCCTCAATCCTCAATCCTCAATCTTCAATCCTCAATAATCAATCTCCAATCCTGCATCCTCAATCCCCAGTCCTCAATCCTTAATACTCAATCTTGAATCCTCAATCACCAGTCCTCAATCTTCAATTCTAAATTCTCAATTCTCAATCCTCAATCCTCAATCCTCAATCCTCAATCTTCAATCCTCAATAATCAATCCGCAATCCTCAATCCTCAGTCCTCAATCCTCAATCCTCAATCCTCAAACCTCAAACCTCAACCGTCAGTCCTCGTCCTCAAACCTCAACCCTCAATCCTCCATCCTCAATCTTCAATCATCAATACTCAATCTTCAATGCTCAATCCTCAATCCTCAATCCTCAATCCTCAATCCTCAATATTCAACGCACAACCCTCAACCATCAATCCTCAATACTCAACCATCAATCCTCAGTTCTCAATACTCAATAGAATATCCTGAATCCTCATGTTTCAATACTCAATCAGCAATATTCAATAATCAAATCTCAATCCTCAAACATCAATTCTCAACACTCAATCCTCAATCCTCAATCCTGAATCTTCAATCGTCAATACCCAATCCTCAGTCTTCAACATTCAATCCTCAATCCTCAATTCTCAATCCTCAATCCTCAGTCCTCAAATCTCAATCCTGAATCCTCAATCATGAATCCTCAATCTTCAGCCCTTAGTCCTACACAATCAGTTGTCAATCCTCAATCCTCAATAGAATGTCCTCAATTCACAGTTTTCAATACTCAATACTCAATCTGCAATCTTCAGATCTCCATCCACAAACATCAATTATCATCACTCAACCCTCAATACTCAGTCCCCAATCCTCAATCTTCAATCCTCAATCCTCAATCCTCAATCCTCAATCTTAATCTTCAATCCTCAATACTCAATCTTCAATCCTCAACCCTCAATGCTCAATCCTCAACACTCAATCTTCAATCCTCAATCCTCAATCCTCAATTCTCAATCCTCAATCCTCAATCCTCAATCCTCAATCCTCAATTCTCAATCCTCAATCCTCAATCCTCAATCCTCAATCCTCAATCCTCAATCCTCAATCATCCACCTCAATCTTCAATACTCAATCCTCAATCCTCAATCCTCAATCCTCAATACTCAACCATCAATCCTCAATTCTCAATCCTCAATCCTCAATATTCAACACACAACCCTCAACCATCAATTGTCAATACCCAACCATCAATCCTCAATTATCAACACTCAATAGAATATCCTGAATTCTCATGGTTCAATACTCAATCCACATTATTCAATAATCAAACCTCAATCCTCAAACATCAATCCTCAACACTCAATCCTCAACACTCAGTCCTCTCTCTTCAATCCTCCATCCTCAATCCTCAATCCTGAGGCGTCAATCCTCAATCCTCAATACTCAACACTCAATCCTCAGTCCTCAAAACTCAATCCCGAATCCTCAAACCTGAATCCTCATTCTTCAGCCCTCAGTCCTCAACAATCAATTGTCAATCCTCAATCCTCAATAGAATATCCTGAATTCACAGTTTTCAATACTCAATCCCCATTCTTCAATCTTCAAATCTCAATACACAAACATCAATTCTCATCACTCAACCCTCAACACTCAGTCCTCAATCTTCAATCCTCAATCCTCAATCCTCAATCTTCAATCCTCAATACTCAACATTCAATCCTCAATCCTCAATCCTCAATCCTAAATGATCAATCCTCAATCCTCTATCTCCAATCATCAATACTCAATCTTCAATTCTCAATCCTCAACCCTCAACCCTCAGACCTCAAACATCAATACTCAACCCTCAGTCCTCGTCCTCAATCCACAACCCTCAATCCTCAACCCTCAATCTTCAATTCTCAATCCTCAATCCACAATCCTCAATTATCAATCCTCAGTCCTCAAACCTCAATCCTGAATCCTCAATCCTGAATCCTCAGTCTTCAGCCCTCAGTCCTCAGCAATCAGTTATCAATCCTCAATCCTGAATAGAATATCATCAATTCACAGTTTTCAATACTCAATACTCAATCTGCAATCTTCAAATCTCTATCCACAGTCATCAATTCTCATCACTCAACCCTCTAACACTCAGTCCCCAATCCTCAATCTTCAATCCTCAATCCTCAATCCTCAACACTCAATCCTCAATCCTCAATTTTCAATCCTCAATAATCAATCTTCAATCCTCAATCCTCAATCCTCAATTCTGAATCCTCAATCGTCAGTCTTCAATCCTCAATACTCAACCTTCAATCCTGAATCCTCAATCCTCAATCCTCAATCCTCATTCTTCAATCCTCAATACCCAATCCTCAATCTTCAATCCTCAATCCTCAATCCTCAATTCTCAATCCTCATTCCTCAGTCCTCAGTCCTCAAACCTCAATGCTCAACCCTCAGCCCTCATCCTCAATCATCAATCCTCAATCCTCAATCCTCAATAGAATATCATCAATTCACAGTTTTCAATACTCAATACTCAATCTGCAACCTTCAAGTCTCTATTCACAAACATCAATTCTCATCACTCAACCCTCAACACTCCGTCCCCAATCCTCAACACTCAACCCTCAATCCTCAATCCTCAATTTTCAAACCTCAATAGTCAATCTTCAATCCTCAATCCTCAATCCTCTATCCTCAATCCTCAATCGTCAGACTTCAATCCTCAATACTCAATCTTCAATCCTGAATCCTCAATCCTCAATCCTCATTCTTCAATCCTGAATACCCAATCCTCAATCTTCAATCCTCAATCCTCAATCCTCAATCCTCAATCCTCATTCTTCAATCATCAATACCCAATCCTCAATCTTCAATCCTCAGTCCTCAATCCTCAATTCTCAATCCTCAATCCTCAATCCTCAGTTGTCAATCTTCCATCCTCAATACTCAATCTTCAATCCTCAATCCTCAATCCTCAATCCTCAATCCTCATTCTTCAATCCTCAATACCCTATCCTCAATCTTCAATCCTCAATCCTCAATCCTCAATCCTCAATCCTCAATCCTCATTCTTCAATCCTCAACACTCAATCCTCAATCCTCAATCGTCAATCTTCCATCCTCAATACTCAATCTTCAATCCTCAATCATCAATCCTCAATCCTCTATCCTCAACCCTCAATCCCCAATCCTCAATCCTCATTCTTCAATCCTCAATACTCAATCCTCAATCTTCAATCCTCAATCCTCAATCCTCAATTCTCAATCCTCATTCCTCAGTCCTCAGTCCTCAAACCTCAATCCTCAACCCTCAGCCCTCATCCTCAATCATCAATCCTCAATCCTCAATCGTCAATAGAATATCATCAATTCACAGTTTTCAATACTCAATACTCAATCTGCAATCTTCAAATCTCTATTCACAAACATCAATTCTCATCACTCAACCCTCAACACTCCGTCCCCAATCCTCAATCTTCATTCCTCAATCCTCAATACTCAACCCTCAGCCCTCATCCTCAATCCTGAACCCTCAATCCTCAGTCCTCCGTCCTCAAACCTCAAACCTCAGCCCTCAGACCTCATCCTCAATCCTCAATCCTCAATCCTCAATCCTCAATCTTCAATCCTCAATACTCAATCTTCAATCCTCAATCCTCAGTCCTCAAACATCAATTCTGAATCCTGAACACTCAATCTTCAATCCTCAATCCTCAGTCCTGAATACTCTACCATCAATCTTCAATCCTCAATCCCCAATGCTCAATCCTCAATCCTCATTCTTCAATCCTCAATACCCAATCCTCAATCGTCAATCCTCAATCCTCAATGTTCAATTCTCAATCCTCAATCCTCAAACCTCAATCTTCAATCCTCAATACTCAATCTTCAATCTTCAATCCCCAATCCTCTGTCATCAATCCTCAAACTTCAATTCTCAATCGTGAATCCTCACTCCTCAATCCTCAATCCTCAATCCTCGTTCCTCAAACCTCAATCCTCAACCCTCAGTCCTCATCCTCAATTCTAAATTCTCAATTCTCAATCCTCAATCCTCAATCCTCAATCCTCAATCTTCAATCCTCAATAATCAATCTCCAATCCTGCATCCTCAATCCCCAGTCCTCAATCCTTAATCCTCAATCTTGAATCCTCAATCCCCAGTCCTCAATCTTCAATCCTCAGTGATCAATCCGCAATCCTCAATCCTCAGTCCTCAATCCTCAATCCTCAATCCTCAAACCTCAAACCTCAACCGTCAGTCCTCGTCCTCAAACCTCAACCCTCAATCCTCCATCCTCATTCTTCAATCATCAATACTCAATCTTCAATCCTCAATCCTCAATCCTCAATCCTCAATCCTCAATCCTCAATATTCAACGCACAACCCTCAACCATCAATCCTCAATACTCAACCATCAATCCTCAGTTCTCAATACTCAATAGAATATCCTGAATCCTCATGTTTCAATACTCAATCAGCAATATTCAATAATCAAATCTCAATCCTCAAACATCAATTCTCAACACTCAATCCTCAATCCTCAATCCTGAATCTTCAATCGTCAATACCCAATCCTCAGTCTTCAACATTCAATCCTCAATCCTCAATTCTCAATCCTCAATCCTCAGTCCTCAAATCTCAATCCTGAATCCTCAATCATGAATCCTCAATCTTCAGCCCTTAGTCCTACACAATCAGTTGTCAATCCTCAATCCTCAATAGAATGTCCTCAATTCACAGTTTTCAATACTCAATACTCAATCTGCAATCTTCAGATCTCCATCCACAAACATCAATTATCATCACTCAACCCTCAATACTCAGTCCCCAATCCTCAATCTTCAATCCTCAATCCTCTATCTCCAATCCTCAATACTCAATCTTCAATTCTCAATCCTCAACCCTCAACCCTCAGACCTCAAACATCAATACTCAACCCTCAGTCCTCGTCCTCAATCCACAACCCTCAATCCTCAACCCTCAATTTTCAATTCTCAATCCTCAATCCACAATCCTCAATCCTCAATAATCAATCTTCAATCCTCAATCCTCAATCCTCAATTCTGAATCCTCAATCGTCAGTCTTCAATCCTCAATACTCAACCTTCAATCCTGAATCCTCAATCCTCAATCCTCAATCCTCATTCTTCAATCCTCAATACCCAATCCTCAATCTTCAATCCTCAATCCTCAATCCTCAATTCTCAATCCTCATTCCTCAGTCCTCAGTCCTCAAACCTCAATCCTCAACCCTCAGCCCTCATCCTCAATCATCAATCCTCAATCCTCAATCCTCAATAGAATATCATCAATTCACAGTTTTCAATACTCCATACTCAATCTGCAACCTTCAAGTCTCTATTCACAAACATCAATTCTCATCACTCAACCCTCAACACTCCGTCCCCAATCCTCAACACTCAACCCTCAATCCTCAATCCTCAATTTTCAAACCTCAATAGTCAATCTTCAATCCTCAATCCTCAATCCTCTATCCTCAATCCTCAATCGTCAGACTTCAATCCTCAATACTCAATCTTCAATCCTCAGTCCTCAATCCTCAATCCTCAATATTCAACACACAACCCCCAACCATCAATCCTCAATTCTCAATACTCAATAGAATACCCTGAATTCTCATGATTCAATACTCAATCCACAATATTCAATAATCAAATCTCAATCCTCAAACATCATTTCTCAACACTCAATCCTCAACACTCAGTCCTCTCTCTTCAATCCTCCATCCTCAATCCTCAATTCTCAAGCGTCAATCCTCAATCCTCAATCCTCAGTCCTCAGTCCTCAATCTTCAATACTCAATCCTCAATCCTAAAATCCTCAATCCTCCATATTCAACACACAACCCTCAACAATCTATCCTCAATGCTCAACCATCAATCCTCAATTCTCAATACTCAATAGGATATCCTGAATTCTCAGTTCTCAATACTCAATCCTCAATCTTCAATCTTCAAATCCCCATCCACAAACATCAATTCTCATCACTCAGCCCTCAACACTCAGTCCTCAATCTTCAATACTCAATCCTCAATCCTCAATCCTCAATCCTCAATACTCAACCATCAATCCTCAATTATCAATACTCAATCTTCAATCCTCAATCCTGAATCCTCAATCATCAATACTCAACCTTCAATCCTCAATCCTCAATCTTCAATCCTCAACCCTCAATCCTCAATCCGCAATCCTCAATCCTCACTCCTCAATCCTCAATCCTCGATCGTCAATCTTCAATCCTCAATCCTCAATCCTCAATCCTCAATCCACAATCCTCAATCATCAATCCTCAGTCCTCAAACCTCAATCCTGAATCCTCAATCCTGAATCCTCAGTCTTCAGCCCTCAGTCCTCAACAATCAGTTATCAATCCTTAATCCTGAATAGAATATCATCAATTCACAGTTTTCAATACTCAATACTCAATCTGCAATCTTCAAATCTCTATCCACAGTCATCAATTCTCATCACTCAACCCTCTAACACTCAGTCCCCAATCCTCAATCTTCAATCCTCAATCCTCAATCCTCAACACTCAATCCTCAATCCTCAATTTTCAATCCACAATAATCAATCTTCAATCCACAATCCTCAATCCTCAATTCTGAATCCTCAATCGTCAGTCTTCAATCCTCAATACTCAACCTTCAATCCTGAATCCTCAATCCTCAATCCTCAATCCTCATTCTTCAATCCTCAATACCCAATCCTCAATCTTCAATCCTCAATCCTCAATTCTCAACCCTCATTCCTCAGTCCTCAGTCCTCAAACCTCAATCCTCAACCCTCAGCCCTCATCCTCAATCATCAATCCTCAATCCTCAATCCTCAATAGAATATCATCAATTCACAGTTTTCAATACTCAATACTCAATCTGCAACCTTCAAGTCTCTATTCACAAACATCAATTCTCATCACTCAACCCTCAACACTCCGTCCCCAATCCTCAACACTCAACCCTCAATCCTCAATCCTCAATTTTCAAACCTCAATAGTCAATCTTCAATCCTCAATCCTCAATCCTCTATCCTCAATCCTCAATCGCCAGACTTCAATCCTCAATACTCAATCTTCAATCCTGAATCCTCAATCCTCAATCCTCATTCTTCAATCCTGAATACCCAATCCTCAATCTTCAATCCTCAATCCTCAATCCTCAATCCTCAATCCTCATTCTTCAATCATCAATACCCAATCCTCAATCTTCAATCCTCAGTCCTCAATCCTCAATTCTCAATCCTCAATCCTCAATCCTCAGTTGTCAATCTTCCATCCTCAATACTCAATCTTCAATCCTCAATCCTCAATCCTCAATCCTCAATCCTCATTCTTCAATCCTCAATACCCTATCCTCAATCTTCAATCCTCAATCCTCAATCCTCAATCCTCAATCCTCAATAGTCAATCCTCAATCCTCATTCTTCAATCCTCAATACCCAATCCTCAATCTTCAATCCTCAATCCTCAATCCTCAATTCTCAATCCTCATTCCTCAGTCCTCAGTCCTCAAACCTCAATCCTCAACCCTCAGCCCTCATCCTCAATCATCAATCCTCAATCCTCAATCGTCAATAGAATATCATCAATTCACAGTTTTCAATACTCAATACTCAATCTGCAATCTTCAAATCTCTATTCACAAACATCAATTCTCATCACTCAACCCTCAACACTCAGTCCTCAATCTTCAATCCTCAATCCTCAATCTTCAATCCTCCATACTCAACCTTCAATCCTCGATCCTCAATGATCAATCCTCAAACCTCAATCCTCAGTCATCAATCCTCAATCTTCAATACTCAATCCTCAATCCTCAATCCTGAATCCTCAATCTTCAATCCTCATTCCTCAAACCTCAATCCTCAACCCTCAGTCCTCATACTCAATTCTCAATCCTCATTCCTCAATCCTCAATCTTCAATCCTCAATAATCAATCTCCTATCCTAGATCCTCAATCCCCAATACTCTATCATTAATCCTCAATATTCAATCCTCTATCCCCAGTCCTCAATCTTCAATCCCCAAAGCTCAATAATCAATCCTCAATCCTCAGTCCTCAATCCTCAATCCTCAATCCTCAATCCTCAATATTCAATACACAACCCTCAAACACCAATCCTCAATACTCAATCATAAATCCTCAATTCTCAATACTCAATGGAATATCCTGAATTCTCAGTTTTCAATACTCAATCCTCAATCTTCGATCATCAAGTCTCCATCCACAAACATCAATTCTCATCACTCAACCCTCAACACTCAATTCTCAATCCTCAATCCTCAATCTTGAATCCTCAATCCTCAATCCTCAATCCTCAATCCTCAATCCTCAATCACCAAATCTCAATCTTCAACACTCAAGCCTCAATCCTCAATCCTCAATCCTCAATCCTCAATCTTCAATCATCAATCCTCAATCTTCAATACTCAATCCTCAATCCTCAATCCTCAATCCTCAATACTCAACCATCAGTCCTCAATTCTGAATACTCAATAGAATATACTGAATTCTTAGTATTCAATACTCAAAGCTCAATCCTCAACCCTCAGCCTTCATCCTCCATCCTCAATCCTCAATCCTCAAACCTCAATCTTCAATCATCAATACTCAATCTTCGATCCACAATGCTCAACCCTCAATACTCAATCCTCAATCCTCAGTCATGAATACTTAATCTTCAATACTCAGTCCTCAATCCTCAATCCTCAATACTCAATCATCAATCTTCAATCCTCAACCCTCAATCCTGAATCCTCAATCCGCAGTCCTCAATCTTCAATCCTCAATACACAATCTTCAATCCTCAATATTCAACACACAACCCTCAACCTTCAATCCTCAATGCTTAACCATCAATCCTCAATTCTCAATACTCAATAGAATACCCTGAAATCTCAGTTTTCAATACTCAATCCTCATTCTTCAATCTTCAAGTTTCCATCCACAAACATCAATACTCATCACTCAATCCTCAACACTCAGTCCTCAATCTTCAATCCTCAATCCTCAATCCTCAATCCTCAATCCTCAATCCTCAATCCTCAGTCATGAATACTCAATCTTCAATACTCAATCCTCAATCCTCAATCCTCAATCCTCAATACTCAATCCTTAATCCTCAATCTTCGATCCTCAATCCCGAGTCTTCAATCTTCAGTCCTCAATGCTCAATCATCAATCCTGAACCGTCAGACCTCGTCCTCAATCCTCAACACTCAATCCTGAATCCTCAATCTTCAATCATCAATACTCAATCTTCAATCCTCAATCTTCAATCCTCAGTCCTCAATCCTCAATCCTCAATATTCAACACACAACCCCCAACCATCAATCCTCAATTCTCAATACTCAATAGAATACCCTGAATTCTCATGATTCAATACTCAATCCACAATATTCAATAATCAAATCTCAATCCTCAAACATCATTTCTCAACCCTCAATCCTCAACACTCAGTCCTCTCTCTTCAATCCTCCATCCTCAATCCTCAATTCTCAAGCGTCAATCCTCAATCCTCAATCCTCAGTCCTCAGTCCTCAATCTTCAATACTAAATCCTCAATCCTAAAATCCTCAATCCTCCATATTCAACACACAACCCTCAACCATCTGTCCTCAATGCTCAACCATCAATCCTCAATTCTCAATACTCAATAGGATATCCTGAATTCTCAGTTTTCAATACTCAATCCTCAATCTTCAATCTTCAAATCTCCATCCACAAACATCAATTCTCATCACTCAGCCCTCAACACTCAGTCCTCAATCTTCAATACTCAATCCTCAATCCTCAATCCTCAATCCTCAATACTCAACCATCAATCCTCAATTATCAATACTCAATCTTCAATCCTCAATCCTGAATCCTCAATCATCAATACTCAACCTTCAATCCTCAATCCTCAATCTTCAATCCTCAACCCTCAATCCTCAATCCGCAATCCTCAATCCTCAGTCCTCAATCCTCAATCTTCAATCCTCAATACTCAATCTTCAATCCTCAATCCTCAGTCCTCAAACCTCAATTCTGAATCCTGAACACTCAATCTTCAATCCTCAATCCTCAGTCCTGAATACTCTACCATCAATCTTCAATCCTCAATCCCCAATGCTCAATCCTCAATCCTCATTCTTCAATCCTCAATACCCAATCCTCATTCGTCAATCCTCAATCCTCAATGTTCAATTCTCAATCCTCAATCCTCAAACCTCAATCTTCAATCCTCAATACTCAATCTTCAATCTTCAATCCCCAATCCTCTGTCATCAATCCTCAAACTTCAATTCTCAATCGTGAATCCTCACTCCTCAATCCTCAATCCTCAATCCTCGTACCTCAAACCTCAATCCTCAACCCTCAGTCCTCATCCTCAATTCTAAATTCTCAATTCTCAATCCTCAATCCTCAATCCTCAATCCTCAATCTTCAATCCTCAATAATCAATCTCCAATCCTGCATCCTCAATCCCCAGTCCTCAATCCTTAATACTCAATCTTGAATCCTCAATCACCAGTCCTCAATCTTCAATTCTAAATTCTCAATTCTCAATCCTCAATCCTCAATCCTCAATCCTCAATCTTCAATCCTCAATAATCAATCCGCAATCCTCAATCCTCAGTCCTCAATCCTCAATCCTCAATCCTCAAACCTCAAGCCTCAACCGTCAGTCCTCGTCCTCAAACCTCAACCCTCAATCCTCCATCCTCAATCTTCAATCATCAATACTCAATCTTCAATCCTCAATCCTCAATCCTCAATCCTCAATCCTCAATCCTCAATATTCAACGCACAACCCTCAACCATCAATCCTCAATACTCAACCATCAATCCTCAGTTCTCAATACTCAATAGAATATCCTGA
This sequence comes from Calliopsis andreniformis, assembly GCF_051401765.1. Classification (NCBI taxonomy): domain Eukaryota; kingdom Metazoa; phylum Arthropoda; class Insecta; order Hymenoptera; family Andrenidae; genus Calliopsis; species Calliopsis andreniformis. The sequence continues at coordinate 4,683,752 of NW_027480440.1, forward strand.
ATCCTCATGTTTCAATACTCAATCAGCAATATTCAATAATCAAATCTCAATCCTCAAACATCAATTCTCAACACTCAATCCTCAATCCTCAATCCTGAATCTTCAATCGTCAATACCCAATCCTCAGTCTTCAACATTCAATCCTCAATCCTCAATTCTCAATCCTCAATCCTCAGTCCTCAAATCTCAATCCTGAATCCTCAATCATGAATCCTCAATCTTCAGCCCTTAGTCCTACACAATCAGTTGTCAATCCTCAATCCTCAATAGAATGTCCTCAATTCACAGTTTTCAATACTCAATACTCAATCTGCAATCTTCAGATCTCCATCCACAAACATCAATTATCATCACTCAACCCTCAATACTCAGTCCCCAATCCTCAATCTTCAATCCTCAATCCTCAATCCTCAATCCTCAATCTTAATCTTCAATCCTCAATACTCAATCTTCAATCCTCAACCCTCAATGCTCAATCCTCAACACTCAATCTTCAATCCTCAATCCTCAATCCTCAATTCTCAATCCTCAATCCTCAATCCTCAATCCTCAATCCTCAATTCTCAATCCTCAATCCTCAATCCTCAATCCTCAATCCTCAATCCTCAATCCTCAATCATCCACCTCAATCTTCAATACTCAATCCTCAATCCTCAATCCTCAATCCTCAATACTCAACCATCAATCCTCAATTCTCAATCCTCAATCCTCAATATTCAACACACAACCCTCAACCATCAATTGTCAATACCCAACCATCAATCCTCAATTATCAACACTCAATAGAATATCCTGAATTCTCATGGTTCAATACTCAATCCACATTATTCAATAATCAAACCTCAATCCTCAAACATCAATCCTCAACACTCAATCCTCAACACTCAGTCCTCTCTCTTCAATCCTCCATCCTCAATCCTCAATCCTGAGGCGTCAATCCTCAATCCTCAATACTCAACACTCAATCCTCAGTCCTCAAAACTCAATCCCGAATCCTCAATCCTGAATCCTCATTCTTCAGCCCTCAGTCCTCAACAATCAATTGTCAATCCTCAATCCTCAATAGAATATCCTGAATTCACAGTTTTCAATACTCAATCCCCATTCTTCAATCTTCATATCTCAATACACAAACGTCAATTCTCATCACTCAACCCTCAACACTCAGTCCTCAATCTTCAATCCTCAATCCTCAATCCTCAATCTTCAATCCTCAATACTCAACATTCAATCCTCAATCCTCAATCCTCAATCCTAAATGATCAATCCTCAATCCTCTATCTCCAATCATCAATACTCAATCTTCAATTCTCAATCCTCAACCCTCAACCCTCAGACCTCAAACATCAATACTCAACCCTCAGTCCTCGTCCTCAATCCACAACCCTCAATCCTCAACCCTCAATCTTCAATTCTCAATCCTCAATCCACAATCCTCAATTATCAATCCTCAGTCCTCAAACCTCAATCCTGAATCCTCAATCCTGAATCCTCAGTCTTCAGCCCTCAGTCCTCAGCAATCAGTTATCAATCCTCAATCCTGAATAGAATATCATCAATTCACAGTTTTCAATACTCAATACTCAATCTGCAACCTTCAAGTCTCTATTCACAAACATCAATTCTCATCACTCAACCCTCAACACTCCGTCCCCAATCCTCAACACTCAACCCTCAATCCTCAATCCTCAATTTTCAAACCTCAATAGTCAATCTTCAATCCTCAATCCTCAATCCTCTATCCTCAATCCTCAATCGTCAGACTTCAATCCTCAATACTCAATCTTCAATCCTGAATCCTCAATCCTCAATCCTCATTCTTCAATCCTGAATACCCAATCCTCAATCTTCAATCCTCAATCCTCAATCCTCAATCCTCAATCCTCATTCTTCAATCACACAATACCCAATCCTCAATCTTCAATCCTCAGTCCTCAATCCTCAATTCTCAATCCTCAATCCTCAATCCTCAGTTGTCAATCTTCCATCCTCAATACTCAATCTTCAATCCTCAATCCTCAATCCTCAATCCTCAATCCTCATTCTTCAATCCTCAATACCCTATCCTCAATCTTCAATCCTCAATCCTCAATCCTCAATCCTCAATCCTCAATCCTCATTCTTCAATCCTCAACACTCAATCCTCAATCCTCAATCGTCAATCTTCCATCCTCAATACTCAATCTTCAATCCTCAATCATCAATCCTCAATCCTCTATCCTCAACCCTCAATCCCCAATCCTCAATCCCCATTCTTCAATCCTCAATACTCAATCCTCAATCTTCAATCCTCAATCCTCAATCCTCAATTCTCAATCCTCATTCCTCAGTCCTCAGTCCTCAAACCTCAATCCTCAACCCTCAGCCCTCATCCTCAATCATCAATCCTCAATCCTCAATCGTCAATAGAATATCATCAATTCACAGTTTTCAATACTCAATACTCAATCTGCAATCTTAAAATCTCTATTCACAAACATCAATTCTCATCACTCAACCCTCAACACTCCGTCCCCAATCCTCAATCTTCATTCCTCAATCCTCAATACTCAACCCTCAGCCCTCATCCTCAATCCTGAACCCTCAATCCTCAGTCCTCCGTCCTCAAACCTCAAACCTCAGCCCTCAGACCTCATCCTCAATCCTCAATCCTCAATCCTCAATCCTCAATCTTCAATCCTCAATACTCAATCTTCAATCCTCAATCCTCAGTCCTCAAACCTCAAATCTGAATCCTGAACACTCAATCTTTAATCCTCAATCCTCAGTCCTGAATACTCTACCATCAATCTTCAATCCTCAATCCCCAATGCTCAATCCTCAATCCTCATTCTTCAATCCTCAATACCCAATCCTCAATCGTCAATCCTCAATCCTCAATGTTCAATTCTCAATCCTCAATCCTCAAACCTCAATCTTCAATCCTCAATACTCAATCTTCAATCTTCAATCCCCAATCCTCTGTCATCAATCCTCAAACTTCAATTCTCAATCGTGAATCCTCACTCCTCAATCCTCAATCCTCAATCCTCGTTCCTCAAACCTCAATCCTCAACCCTCAGTCCTCATCCTCAATTCTAAATTCTCAATTCTCAATCCTCAATCCTCAATCCTCAATCCTCAATCTTCAATCCTCAATAATCAATCTCCAATCCTGCATCCTCAATCCCCAGTCCTCAATCCTTAATCCTCAATCTTGAATCCTCAATCCCCAGTCCTCAATCTTCAATCCTCAGTGATCAATCCGCAATCCTCAATCCTCAGTCCTCAATCCTCAATCCTCAATCCTCAAACCTCAAACCTCAACCGTCAGTCCTCGTCCTCAAACCTCAACCCTCAATCCTCCATCCTCAATCTTCAATCATCAATACTCAATCTTCAATCCTCAATCCTCAATCCTCAATCCTCAATCCTCAATCCTCAATATTCAACGCACAACCCTCAACCATCAATCCTCAATACTCAACCATCAATCCTCAGTTCTCAATACTCAATAGAATATCCTGAATCCTCATGTTTCAATACTCAATCAGCAATATTCAATAATCAAATCTCAATCCTCAAACATCAATTCTCAACACTCAATCCTCAATCCTCAATCCTGAATCTTCAATCGTCAATACCCAATCCTCAGTCTTCAACATTCAATCCTCAATCCTCAATTCTCAATCCTCAATCCTCAGTCCTCAAGTCTCAATCCTGAATCCTCAATCATGAATCCTCAATCTTCAGCCCTTAGTCCTACACAATCAGTTGTCAATCCTCAATCCTCAATAGAATGTCCTCAATTCACAGTTTTCAATACTCAATACTGAATCTGCAATCTTCAGATCTCCATCCACAAACATCAATTATCATCACTCAACCCTCAATACTCAGGCCCCAATCCTCAATCTTCAATCCTCAATCCTCAATCCTCAATCCTCAATCTTGATCTTCAATCCTCAATACTCAATCTTCAATCCTCAATCCTCAATGCTCAATCCTCAACACTCAATCTTCAATCCTCAATCCTCAATCCTCAATCCTCAATCCTCAATCGTCAATCCTCAACTTTCAATCCTCAACCATCAATCCTCAGTCCTCAAACCTCAATCACGAATCCTCAATCCTGAATCCTCAATCTTCAGCCCTCAGTCCTCAACAATCAATTGTCAATCCTCAATCCTCAATAGAATATCCTCAATTCACTGTTTTCAATACTCAATCCCCATTCTTCAATCTTCAAGTCTCAATCCACAAACATCAATTCTCATCACTCAGCCCTCAACGCTCAGTCCTCAATCGTCAATCCTCAATCATCAATCCTCAATCCTCAATCCTCAATCCTCAATCATCAGTCCACAATCTTCAATACTCAATCCTCAATCATCAATCCTCAATCATCAAACCTCAATCTTCAATACTCAATCCTCAATCCTCGATCCTCAATCTTCAATCCTCCATACTCAATCGTCAATCCTCAATCCTCAATCATCAATCCTCAATCCTCAATCCTCAGTCATCAATCCTCAATCTTCAATACTCAATCCTCAATCCTCAATCCACAATCCTCAATCCCTAATACTCAATCCTCATTCCTCAACCCTCAATCCTCAGCCCTCAAACCTCAATTCCGAATCCTCAATCCTGAATGCTCAATCTTCATCCCTCAGTACGCAACAATCAATTGTCAATCCTCAATCCTCATTCCTCAAACCTCAATCCTCAGTCCTCAATCGACAATCATCAATCCACAATCTTCAATAGTCAATCCTCAATCCTCAATCCTCAATCCTCAATCCTCAATCCTCAGTCATCAATCCTCAATCTTCAATACTAAATCCTCAATCCTCAATCCTCAATCCTCAATACTTAACCATCAATCCTCAATTCTCAATACTCAATAGAATATCCTGAATTCTTAGGATTCAATACTCAAACCTCAATCCTCAGCCCTCAGCACTCATCCTCCATCCTCAATCCTCAATCCTCAATCCTCAATCTTCAATCCTCAATACGCAATCTTCGATCCTCAATCCTCAACCCTCAATCCTCAATCCTCAATCCTCAGTCATGAATACTCAATCTTCAGCACTCAATCCTCAATCCTCATTCCTCAATCCTCAATCCTCAAAACTCGTTCCTCAAACCTCAATCCTCAACCCTCAGTCCTCATCCTCAATTCTCAATTCTCAATCCTCAATCCTCAATTCTCAATCTTCAATCCTCAATAATCAATCTCCAATCCTAGATCCTCAATCCCCAATCCTCAATCGTTAATCCTCTATCGTCAATCCTCAATCCCCAGTCCTCAATCCTCAATACTCAATCTTCAATCCTCAATCCTCAATTCTCAATCCTCAATACTCAATCCTCAATTGTCAATCCTCAGTCCCCTATCCTGAATCTTCAGTCCTCCATTCTCAATCCTCAATCCTCAATCCTCAATCTTCAATCCTCAATACTCAATCTTCAATTCTCAATCCTCAATCCTCAATCCTCAATCCTCAATCCTCAATCCTCAATCTTCAATCCTCAACCGTCAGTCCTCGTCCTCAATCCTCAACACTCAATCCTCAATCCTGAATCTTCAATCATCAATACTCAATCTTCAATACTCAATCCTCAACCCTCAATCCTCAATCCTCAATCTTCAATCTTCATGTCTCCTTCCACAAACATCAATACTCATCACTCAACCATCAACACTCAGTCCTCAACCTTCAGTCCTCAATCCTCAATACTCAATCCTCAGTCCTCAGTCCTCAATCTTCAATACTCAATCCTCAATCCTAAAATCCTCAATCCTCAATCCTCAATCCCCAATCCTCAATACAATATCCTGAATTCACAGTATTCAATACTCAATCCCCATTCTAAAATCTTCAAATCTCAATCCACAAACATCAATTCTCATTACTCAACCCTCAACACTCAGTCCCCAATCTTCATCCTCAATCCTCAATCATCAATCTTCAATCGTCAATACTCAATCTTCAATCCTCAATCTTCAATCCTCAATCCTCGATCCTCAATCCTCAATATTCAACACACAACCCTCAACCATCGATCCTCAATACTCAACCATCAATCCTCAATTCTCAATACACAATAGAATATCCTGAATTCTGATGGTTCAATACACAATCCACATTATTCAATAACCAAATATCAATCCTCAAACATCAATCTTCAACACTCAATCCTCAACACTCAGTCCTCTCTCTTCAATCCTCCATCCTCAATCCTCAATTCTCAAGCGTCAACCCTCAATCCTCAATCCTCAACCCTCTATCCTCAGTCCTCAAACCTCAATCCCGAATCCTCAATCCTGAATCCTCAATCTTCAGCCCTCAGTCCTCAATAATCATTTGTCAAACCTCAATCCTCAATAGAATATCCTCAATTCACTGCTTTCAATACTCAATGCTCAATCTGCATTCTTCAAATCTCTATCCACAAACATCAATTCTCATCACTCAACCCTCAACACTCAGTCCTCAATGTTCTATCCTCAATTCTCAATCTTCAATCCTCAGTCCTCAATCCTCAATCCTCAATCCTGAATCCTCAATCTTCAATCATCAATATTCAATCTTCAATCCTCAATCCACAATACTCAATCCTCAATCCTCAATCCTCAATCTTCAATCCTCAATCCTCGATCCTCAATCCTCAATCCTCAATCCTAAATGATCAATCCTCAATCCTCTATCTCCAATCCTCAATACTCAATCTTCAATCCTCAATCCTCAATCCTCAATCCTCAATCTTCAATCCTCAATACCCAATCCTCACTCTTCAATCCTCAAACCTCAATCCTCAATTCTCAACACTCAATCCTCAGTCCTCAGTCCTCAGTCCTCAGTCCTCAAACCTCAATCCTCACCCCTCAGACCTCATTCTCAATCCTCAATCCTCAACCCTCAATCATCAATATTCAATCCTCAATACTCAATCTTCAATCCTGATTCTTCAATCCTCAATACCCAATCCTCAATCTTCAACACTCAATCCTCAATCCTGAATTCTCAATCCTCCATCCCCAATCCTCAGACCTCAAACATAAGTGCTCAACCCTCAGTCCTCGTCCTCAATCCACAACACTCAATCCTCAATCCTCAAACTTCAATCATCAATATTCAGTCTTCAATCCTCAATCCTCAATCCTCAATCCTCAATCCTCATTAGTCAATCCTCAATGTTCAATCATCAATCCTCAATCCTCAGTCCTCAATCCTCAACCCTCAATCCTCAATCCTCAATCCTCAATGCCCAATCCTCAATCTTCAATCCTCAATCCTCAATCCTCAATTCTCAATCCTCAATCCTCAATCGTCAGTCCTCAATCCTCAATCCTCAATCCTCAATTATCCACCTCAATCTTCAATACTCAATCCTCAATCCTCAATCCTCAATCCTCAATCCTCAATACTCAACCATCAATCCTCAATCCTCAATCCTCAATCCTCAATATTCAACACACAACCCTCAACCATCAATACTCAATTATCAACACTCAATAGAATATCCTGAATTCTCATGGTTCAATACTCAATCCACATTATTCAATAATCAAATCTCAATCCACAAACCTCAATCCTCAACACTCAATCCTCAACACTCAGTCCTCTCTCTTCAATCCTCCATCCTCAATCCTCAATCCTGAAGCGTCAATCCTCAATCCTCAATACTCAATCCTAAATGATCAATCCTCAATCCTCTATCTCCAATCCTCAATACTCAATCTTCAATCCTCAAACCTCAATCCTCAATCCTCAATCTTCAATCCTCAATCCTCTTTCTCCAATCCTCAACACCCAATCCTCAATCTTCAATCCCAAATCCTCAATCCTCAATTCTCAATCCTCAACCCTCAATCCTCAGACCTCAAACATCTATACTCAACCCTCAGTCCTCGTTCTCAATCCACAACCCTCAATCCTCAATCCTCAATCCTCAATCCTCAATCATCGATCTTCAATCCTCAATACTCAATCATCAATCCTCAATCCTCAGTCCTCAACCCTCAGTCCTCATCCTCAATCCTCAATCCTCAATCCTCAACCCTCAATTCTCAATCTTCAATCCTCAATACTCAATCTTCAATCTTCAATCCCCAATCCTCTGTCATCAATCCTCAAACTTCAATTCTCAATCGTGAATCCTCACTCCTCAATCCTCAATCCTCAATCCTCGTTCCTCAAACCTCAATCCTCAACCCTCAGTCCTCATCCTCAATTCTAAATTCTCAATTCTCAATCCTCAATCCTCAATCCTCAATCCTCAATCTTCAATCCTCAATAATCAATCTCCAATCCTGCATCCTCAATCCCCAGTCCTCAATCCTTAATCCTCAATCTTGAATCCTCAATCCCCAGTCCTCAATCTTCAATCCTCAGTGATCAATCCGCAATCCTCAATCCTCAGTCCTCAATCCTCAATCCTCAATCCTCAAACCTCAAACCTCAACCGTCAGTCCTCGTCCTCAAACCTCAACCCTCAATCCTCCATCCTCAATCTTCAATCATCAATACTCAATCTTCAATCCTCAATCCTCAATCCTCAATCCTCAATCCTCAATCCTCAATATTCAACGCACAACCCTCAACCATCAATCCTCAATACTCAACCATCAATCCTCAGTTCTCAATACTCAATAGAATATCCTGAATCCTCATGTTTCAATACTCAATCAGCAATATTCAATAATCAAATCTCAATCCTCAAACATCAATTCTCAACACTCAATCCTCAATCCTCAATCCTGAATCTTCAATCGTCAATACCCAATCCTCAGTCTTCAACATTCAATCCTCAATCCTCAATTCTCAATCCTCAATCCTCAGTCCTCAAGTCTCAATCCTGAATCCTCAATCATGAATCCTCAATCTTCAGCCCTTAGTCCTACACAATCAGTTGTCAATCCTCAATCCTCAATAGAATGTCCTCAATTCACAGTTTTCAATACTCAATACTGAATCTGCAATCTTCAGATCTCCATCCACAAACATCAATTATCATCACTCAACCCTCAATACTCAGGCCCCAATCCTCAATCTTCAATCCTCAATCCTCAATCCTCAATCCTCAATCTTGATCTTCAATCCTCAATACTCAATCTTCAATCCTCAATCCTCAATGCTCAATCCTCAACACTCAATCTTCAATCCTCAATCCTCAATCCTCAATCCTCAATCCTCAATCGTCAATCCTCAACTTTCAATCCTCAACCATCAATCCTCAGTCCTCAAACCTCAATCACGAATCCTCAATCCTGAATCCTCAATCTTCAGCCCTCAGTCCTCAACAATCAATTGTCAATCCTCAATCCTCAATAGAATATCCTCAATTCACTGTTTTCAATACTCAATCCCCATTCTTCAATCTTCAAGTCTCAATCCACAAACATCAATTCTCATCACTCAGCCCTCAACGCTCAGTCCTCAATCGTCAATCCTCAATCATCAATCCTCAATCCTCAATCCTCAATCCTCAATCATCAGTCCACAATCTTCAATACTCAATCCTCAATCATCAATCCTCAATCATCAAACCTCAATCTTCAATACTCAATCCTCAATCCTCGATCCTCAATCTTCAATCCTCCATACTCAATCGTCAATCCTCAATCCTCAATCATCAATCCTCAATCCTCAATCCTCAGTCATCAATCCTCAATCTTCAATACTCAATCCTCAATCCTCAATCCACAATCCTCAATCCCTAATACTCAATCCTCATTCCTCAACCCTCAATCCTCAGCCCTCAAACCTCAATTCCGAATCCTCAATCCTGAATGCTCAATCTTCATCCCTCAGTACGCAACAATCAATTGTCAATCCTCAATCCTCATTCCTCAAACCTCAATCCTCAGTCCTCAATCGACAATCATCAATCCACAATCTTCAATAGTCAATCCTCAATCCTCAATCCTCAATCCTCAATCCTCAATCCTCAGTCATCAATCCTCAATCTTCAATACTAAATCCTCAATCCTCAATCCTCAATCCTCAATACTTAACCATCAATCCTCAATTCTCAATACTCAATAGAATATCCTGAATTCTTAGGATTCAATACTCAAACCTCAATCCTCAGCCCTCAGCACTCATCCTCCATCCTCAATCCTCAATCCTCAATCCTCAATCTTCAATCCTCAATACGCAATCTTCGATCCTCAATCCTCAACCCTCAATCCTCAATCCTCAATCCTCAGTCATGAATACTCAATCTTCAGCACTCAATCCTCAATCCTCATTCCTCAATCCTCAATCCTCAAAACTCGTTCCTCAAACCTCAATCCTCAACCCTCAGTCCTCATCCTCAATTCTCAATTCTCAATCCTCAATCCTCAATTCTCAATCTTCAATCCTCAATAATCAATCTCCAATCCTAGATCCTCAATCCCCAATCCTCAATCGTTAATCCTCTATCGTCAATCCTCAATCCCCAGTCCTCAATCCTCAATACTCAATCTTCAATCCTCAATCCTCAATTCTCAATCCTCAATACTCAATCCTCAATTGTCAATCCTCAGTCCCCTATCCTGAATCTTCAGTCCTCCATTCTCAATCCTCAATCCTCAATCCTCAATCTTCAATCCTCAATACTCAATCTTCAATTCTCAATCCTCAATCCTCAATCCTCAATCCTCAATCCTCAATCCTCAATCTTCAATCCTCAACCGTCAGTCCTCGTCCTCAATCCTCAACACTCAATCCTCAATCCTGAATCTTCAATCATCAATACTCAATCTTCAATACTCAATCCTCAACCCTCAATCCTCAATCCTCAATCTTCAATCTTCATGTCTCCTTCCACAAACATCAATACTCATCACTCAACCATCAACACTCAGTCCTCAACCTTCAGTCCTCAATCCTCAATACTCAATCCTCAGTCCTCAGTCCTCAATCTTCAATACTCAATCCTCAATCCTAAAATCCTCAATCCTCAATCCTCAATCCCCAATCCTCAATACAATATCCTGAATTCACAGTATTCAATACTCAATCCCCATTCTAAAATCTTCAAATCTCAATCCACAAACATCAATTCTCATTACTCAACCCTCAACACTCAGTCCCCAATCTTCATCCTCAATCCTCAATCATCAATCTTCAATCGTCAATACTCAATCTTCAATCCTCAATCTTCAATCCTCAATCCTCGATCCTCAATCCTCAATATTCAACACACAACCCTCAACCATCGATCCTCAATACTCAACCATCAATCCTCAATTCTCAATACACAATAGAATATCCTGAATTCTGATGGTTCAATACACAATCCACATTATTCAATAACCAAATATCAATCCTCAAACATCAATCTTCAACACTCAATCCTCAACACTCAGTCCTCTCTCTTCAATCCTCCATCCTCAATCCTCAATTCTCAAGCGTCAACCCTCAATCCTCAATCCTCAACCCTCTATCCTCAGTCCTCAAACCTCAATCCCGAATCCTCAATCCTGAATCCTCAATCTTCAGCCCTCAGTCCTCAATAATCATTTGTCAAACCTCAATCCTCAATAGAATATCCTCAATTCACTGCTTTCAATACTCAATGCTCAATCTGCATTCTTCAAATCTCTATCCACAAACATCAATTCTCATCACTCAACCCTCAACACTCAGTCCTCAATGTTCTATCCTCAATTCTCAATCTTCAATCCTCAGTCCTCAATCCTCAATCCTCAATCCTGAATCCTCAATCTTCAATCATCAATATTCAATCTTCAATCCTCAATCCACAATACTCAATCCTCAATCCTCAATCCTCAATCTTCAATCCTCAATCCTCGATCCTCAATCCTCAATCCTCAATCCTAAATGATCAATCCTCAATCCTCTATCTCCAATCCTCAATACTCAATCTTCAATCCTCAATCCTCAATCCTCAATCCTCAATCTTCAATCCTCAATACCCAATCCTCACTCTTCAATCCTCAAACCTCAATCCTCAATTCTCAACACTCAATCCTCAGTCCTCAGTCCTCAGTCCTCAGTCCTCAAACCTCAATCCTCACCCCTCAGACCTCATTCTCAATCCTCAATCCTCAACCCTCAATCATCAATATTCAATCCTCAATACTCAATCTTCAATCCTGATTCTTCAATCCTCAATACCCAATCCTCAATCTTCAACACTCAATCCTCAATCCTGAATTCTCAATCCTCCATCCCCAATCCTCAGACCTCAAACATAAGTGCTCAACCCTCAGTCCTCGTCCTCAATCCACAACACTCAATCCTCAATCCTCAAACTTCAATCATCAATATTCAGTCTTCAATCCTCAATCCTCAATCCTCAATCCTCAATCCTCATTAGTCAATCCTCAATGTTCAATCATCAATCCTCAATCCTCAGTCCTCAATCCTCAACCCTCAATCCTCAATCCTCAATCCTCAATGCCCAATCCTCAATCTTCAATCCTCAATCCTCAATCCTCAATTCTCAATCCTCAATCCTCAATCGTCAGTCCTCAATCCTCAATCCTCAATCCTCAATTATCCACCTCAATCTTCAATACTCAATCCTCAATCCTCAATCCTCAATCCTCAATCCTCAATACTCAACCATCAATCCTCAATCCTCAATCCTCAATCCTCAATATTCAACACACAACCCTCAACCATCAATACTCAATTATCAACACTCAATAGAATATCCTGAATTCTCATGGTTCAATACTCAATCCACATTATTCAATAATCAAATCTCAATCCACAAACCTCAATCCTCAACACTCAATCCTCAACACTCAGTCCTCTCTCTTCAATCCTCCATCCTCAATCCTCAATCCTGAAGCGTCAATCCTCAATCCTCAATACTCAATCCTAAATGATCAATCCTCAATCCTCTATCTCCAATCCTCAATACTCAATCTTCAATCCTCAAACCTCAATCCTCAATCCTCAATCTTCAATCCTCAATCCTCTTTCTCCAATCCTCAACACCCAATCCTCAATCTTCAATCCCAAATCCTCAATCCTCAATTCTCAATCCTCAACCCTCAATCCTCAGACCTCAAACATCTATACTCAACCCTCAGTCCTCGTTCTCAATCCACAACCCTCAATCCTCAATCCTCAATCCTCAATCCTCAATCATCGATCTTCAATCCTCAATACTCAATCATCAATCCTCAATCCTCAGTCCTCAACCCTCAGTCCTCATCCTCAATCCTCAATCCTCAATCCTCAACCCTCAATTCTCAATCTTCAATCCTCAATCCTCAACCTTCAATCCTCAATCCTCAATCCTCAATCCTCAATCCTCAATCCTCAAACCTCAATAAACAATCTTCAATCCTCAATCCTCAATCCTCAATCCTCAATCCTCAATCCTCAACCTTCAATCCTCAGTACTCAATCTTCAATCCTCAATTCTCAACCTTAAGGCCTCAATCCTCATTCTCCAATCCTCAACAACCAATCCTCAATCTTCAATCCCAAATACTCAATCCTCAATTGTCAATCCTCAATCCTCAATCCTCAGGCCTCAAACATGAATACTCAGCCCTCAGTCCTCGTCCTCAATTCACAACCCTCAGCCGTCATACTCAATCCTCAATCCTCAATCCTCAACCCTCAATATTCAATCCTCAATGCTCAATCCTCAATCCTCGATCCTCAATCCTCAATCATCAAACCTCAATCTTCAATACTAAATCCTCAATCCTCAATCCTCAATCCTCTATCCTCAATCATCAATCCTCAATCCTCAATCCTCAATCCTCAATCATCAATCCACAATCTTCAATACTCAATCCTCAATCCTCAATCCTCAATCCTCATTCCTCAATCATCAAACCTCAATCTTCAATACTCAATCATCAATCCTCAATCCTCAATCTTCAATCCTCCATACTGAATCGTCAATCCTCAATCCTCAATAATCAATCAATCCTCAATCCTCAATCCTCAGTCATCAATCTTCAATCTTCAATACTCAATCCTCAATCCTCAATCCACAATCCTCAATCCCCAATCCTCAACCCTCATTCCTCAAACCTCAATCCTCAGCCCTCAGTCCTCATCCTCAATTCTCAACTCTCAATACTCAAACCTCAATCCTCAATCTTCAATCCTCAATAATCAATCTCCTATCCTAGATCCTCAATCCCCAATACTCTATCCTTAATCCTCAATATTCAATCCTCTATCCCCAGGCCACAATCTTCAATCCCCAAAGCTCAATAATCAATCCTCAATCCTCAGTCCTCAATCGTCAATCATCAATCCACAATCCTCAATCCTCAATTTTCAATCCTGAATACTCAATCTTCAATCCTCAATACTCAATCATCAATCCTCAATCCTCAGTCCTCAACCCTCAGTCCTCATCCTCAATCCTCAATCCTCAATACTCAACCCTCAATTCTCAATCTTCAATCCTCAATCCTCAATCTTCAATCCTCAATCCTCAATCCTCAATCCTCAATCCTCAACCCTCAAACCTCAATAAACAATCTTCAATCCTCAATCCTCAATCCTCAATCCTCAATCCTCAACCCTCAACCTTCAATCATCGATACTCAATCTTCAATCCTCAATCCTCAATCCTCAATCCTCAATCCTCAATCCTCAATCTTCAATCCTCAATACTCAATCTTCAATCCTCAATCCTCAATCCTCAATCCTCCATCCTGAATCCTCAATACTCAATCCTCAATCCTCAATCCTCAATCTTCAATCCTCAATACTCAATCTTCAATCCTCAATCCTCAATCCTCAATCCTCCATCCTGAATCCTGAATCCTCAATACTCAATCCTCAATCTTCAATCCTCAATACTCAATCTTCAATCCTCAATCCTCGATCCTCAATCCTCAATCCTCATTCCTCAATCCTCAATGCCCAATCCTCAATCTTCAATCCTCAATCCTCAATCCTCAATTCTCAATCCTCAATCCTCAATCCTCAATCCTCAATCCTCAATCCTCAATCATCCACCTCAATCTTCAATACTCAATCCTCAATCATCCACCTCAATCTTCAATCCTCAATCCTCAATCCTCAATCCTCAATCCTCAATCCTCAATACTCAACCATCAATCCTCAATTCTCAATCCTCAATCCTCAATATTCAACACACAACCCTCAACCATCGATCCTCAATGCTCAACCATCAATCCTCAATTCTCAATACTCAATAGAATATCCTGAATTCTCATGGTTCAATACACAATCCACATTATTCAATAACCAAATATCAATCCTCAAACATCAATCTTCAACACTCAATCCTCAACACTCAGTCCTCTCTCTTCAATCCTCCATACTCAATCCTCAATCCTCAAGCGTCAACCCTCAATCCTCAATCCTCAACCCTCTATCCTCAGTCCTCAAACCTCAATCCCGAATCCTCAATCCTGAATCCTCAATCTTCAGCCCTCAGTCCTCAATAATCATTTGTCAAACCTCAATCCTCAATAGAATATCCTCAATTCACTGCTTTCAATACTCAATGCTCAATCTGCATTCTTCAAATCTCTATCCACAAACATCAATTCTCATCACTCAACCCTCAACACTCAGTCCTCAATGTTCTATCCTCAATTCTCAATTCTCAATCTTCAATCCTCAGTCCTCAATCCTCAATCCTCAATCCTGAATCCTCAATCTTCAATCATCAATATTCAATCTTCAATCCTCAATCCACAATCCTCAATCCTCAATCCTCAGACCTCAAACATAAATGCTCAACCCTCAGTCCTCGTCCTCAATCCACAACACTCAATCCTCAATCCTCAAACTTCAATCATCAATATTCAGTCTTCAATCCTCAATCCTCAATCCTCAATCCTCAATCCTCATTCGTCAATCCTCAATGTTCAACCATCAATCCTCAATCCTCAGTCCTCAATCCTCAACCCTCAATCCTCAATCATCAATCTTCAATCATCAATACTCAATCTTCAATCCTCAATCTTCAATCCTCAATCCTCGATCCTCAATCCTCAATATTCAACACACAACCCTCAACCATCGATCCTCAATACTCAACCATCAATCCTCAATTCTCAATACTCAATAGAATATCCTGAATTCTCATGGTTCAATACACAATCCACATTATTCAATAACCAAATATCAATCCTCAAACATCAATCTTCAACACTCAATCCTCAACACTCAGTCCTCTCTCTTCAATCCTCCATCCTCAATCCTCAATCCTCAACCGTCAGTCCTCGTCCTCAATCCTCAACTATGAATCCTCAATCCTCAATATTCAATCATCAATACTCAATCTTCAATCCTGAATCCTCAATCCTCAATCCTCAATCCTCAATCCTCAATCCTCAGTCCTCAAACCTCAATCCTGAATCCTCAATCCTCAGTTCTCAAACCTCAATCCTGAATCTTCAATCCTGAATCCTCAATCTTCAGACCTCAGTCCTCAACAATCAGTTGTCAATTCTCAATCCTGAATACAATATCATCAATTCACAGTTTTCAATACTCAATACTTAATCTGCAATCTTCAAATCTCTATCCACAAACATCAATTCTCATCACTGAACCCTCAACACTCAGTCCCCAATCCTCAATCTTCAATCGTCAACACTCTGTCCTCAACACTCGGTCCTCTCTCTTCAATCCTCCATCCTCAATCCTCTATCCTCAAGCGTCAATCCTCAATCCTCAATCCTCAACCCTCAATCCTCAGTCATCAAACCTCAGTTCCGAATCCTCAATCCTGAATGCTCAATCTTCATCCCTCAGTCCGCAACAATCAATTGTCAATCCTCAATCCTCAATACAATATCCTCAATTCACAGTTTTCAATACTCAATCCCCAATCTTCAATCTTCAAATCTCAATCCACAGACATCAATTCTCATCACTCAACCCTCAACACTCAGTCCTCAATCTTCAATCCTCAATCCTCAATCCTCAATCCTCAATCTTCAATCCTCAATAATCAATCTCCAATCCTGCATCCTCAATCCCCAGTCCTCAATCCTTAATCCTCAATCTTGAATCCTCAATCCCCAGTCCTCAATCTTCAATCCTCAGTGATCAATCCGCAATCCTCAATCCTCAGTCCTCAATCCTCAATCCTCAATCCTCAAACCTCAAACCTCAACCGTCAGTCCTCGTCCTCAAACCTCAACCCTCAATCCTCCATCCTCAATCTTCAATCATCAATACTCAATCTTCAATCCTCAATCCTCAATCCTCAATCCTCAATCCTCAATCCTCAATATTCAACGCACAACCCTCAACCATCAATCCTCAATACTCAACCATCAATCCTCAGTTCTCAATACTCAATAGAATATCCTGAATCCTCATGTTTCAATACTCAATCAGCAATATTCAATAATCAAATCTCAATCCTCAAACATCAATTCTCAACACTCAATCCTCAATCCTCAATCCTGAATCTTCAATCGTCAATACCCAATCCTCAGTCTTCAACATTCAATCCTCAATCCTCAATTCTCAATCCTCAATCCTCAGTCCTCAAATCTCAATCCTGAATCCTCAATCATGAATCCTCAATCTTCAGCCCTTAGTCCTACACAATCAGTTGTCAATCCTCAATCCTCAATAGAATGTCCTCAATTCACAGTTTTCAATACTCAATACTCAATCTGCAATCTTCAGATCTCCATCCACAAACATCAATTATCATCACTCAACCCTCAATACTCAGTCCCCAATCCTCAATCTTCAATCCTCAATCCTCTATCTCCAATCCTCAATACTCAATCTTCAATTCTCAATCCTCAACCCTCAACCCTCAGACCTCAAACATCAATACTCAACCCTCAGTCCTCGTCCTCAATCCACAACCCTCAATCCTCAACCCTCAATTTTCAATTCTCAATCCTCAATCCACAATCCTCAATCCTCAATAATCAATCTTCAATCCTCAATCCTCAATCCTCAATTCTGAATCCTCAATCGTCAGTCTTCAATCCTCAATACTCAACCTTCAATCCTGAATCCTCAATCCTCAATCCTCAATCCTCATTCTTCAATCCTCAATACCCAATCCTCAATCTTCAATCCTCAATCCTCAATCCTCAATTCTCAATCCTCATTCCTCAGTCCTCAGTCCTCAAACCTCAATCCTCAACCCTCAGCCCTCATCCTCAATCATCAATCCTCAATCCTCAATCCTCAATAGAATATCATCAATTCACAGTTTTCAATACTCCATACTCAATCTGCAACCTTCAAGTCTCTATTCACAAACATCAATTCTCATCACTCAACCCTCAACACTCCGTCCCCAATCCTCAACACTCAACCCTCAATCCTCAATCCTCAATTTTCAAACCTCAATAGTCAATCTTCAATCCTCAATCCTCAATCCTCTATCCTCAATCCTCAATCGTCAGACTTCAATCCTCAATACTCAATCTTCAATCCTCAGTCCTCAATCCTCAATCCTCAATATTCAACACACAACCCCCAACCATCAATCCTCAATTCTCAATACTCAATAGAATACCCTGAATTCTCATGATTCAATACTCAATCCACAATATTCAATAATCAAATCTCAATCAACAAACATCATTTCTCAACACTCAATCCTCAACACTCAGTCCTCTCTCTTCAATCCTCCATCCTCAATCCTCAATTCTCAAGCGTCAATCCTCAATCCTCAATCCTCAGTCCTCAGTCCTCAATCTTCAATACTCAATCCTCAATCCTAAAATCCTCAATCCTCCATATTCAACACACAACCCTCAACCATCTATCCTCAATGCTCAACCATCAATCCTCAATTCTCAATACTCAATAGGATATCCTGAATTCTCAGTTCTCAATACTCAATCCTCAATCTTCAATCTTCAAATCCCCATCCACAAACATCAATTCTCATCACTCAGCCCTCAACACTCAGTCCTCAATCTTCAATACTCAATCCTCAATCCTCAATCCTCAATCCTCAATACTCAACCATCAATCCTCAATTATCAATACTCAATCTTCAATCCTCAATCCTGAATCCTCAATCATCAATACTCAACCTTCAATCCTCAATCCTCAATCTTCAATCCTCAACCGTCAATCCTCAATCCGCAATCCTCAATCCTCACTCCTCAATCCTCAATCCTCAATCGTCAATCTTCAATCCTCAATCCTCAATCCTCAATCCTCAATCCACAATCCTCAATCATCAATCCTCAGTCCTCAAACCTCAATCCTGAATCCTCAATCCTGAATCCTCAGTCTTCAGCCCTCAGTCCTCAACAATCAGTTATCAATCCTTAATCCTGAATAGAATATCATCAATTCACAGTTTTCAATACTCAATACTCAATCTGCAATCTTCAAATCTCTATCCACAGTCATCAATTCTCATCACTCAACCCTCTAACACTCAGTCCCCAATCCTCAATCTTCAATCCTCAATCCTCAATCCTCAACACTCAATCCTCAATCCTCAATTTTCAATCCACAATAATCAATCTTCAATCCACAATCCTCAATCCTCAATTCTGAATCCTCAATCGTCAGTCTTCAATCCTCAATACTCAACCTTCAATCCTGAATCCTCAATCCTCAATCCTCAATCCTCATTCTTCAATCCTCAATACCCAATCCTCAATCTTCAATCCTCAATCCTCAATCCTCAATTCTCAACCCTCATTCCTCAGTCCTCAGTCCTCAAACCTCAATCCTCAACCCTCAGCCCTCATCCTCAATCATCAATCCTCAATCCTCAATCCTCAATAGAATATCATCAATTCACAGTTTTCAATACTCAATACTCAATCTGCAACCTTCAAGTCTCTATTCACAAACATCAATTCTCATCACTCAACCCTCAACACTCCGTCCCCAATCCTCAACACTCAACCCTCAATCCTCAATCCTCAATTTTCAAACCTCAATAGTCAATCTTCAATCCTCAATCCTCAATCCTCTATCCTCAATCCTCAATCGCCAGACTTCAATCCTCAATACTCAATCTTCAATCCTGAATCCTCAATCCTCAATCCTCATTCTTCAATCCTGAATACCCAATCCTCAATCTTCAATCCTCAATCCTCAATCCTCAATCCTCAATCCTCATTCTTCAATCATCAATACCCAATCCTCAATCTTCAATCCTCAGTCCTCAATCCTCAATTCTCAATCCTCAATCCTCAATCCTCAGTTGTCAATCTTCCATCCTCAATACTCAATCTTCAATCCTCAATCCTCAATCCTCAATCCTCAATCCTCATTCTTCAATCCTCAATACCCTATCCTCAATCTTCAATCCTCAATCCTCAATCCTCAATCCTCAATCCTCAATAGTCAATCCTCAATCTTCAACCCTCAGTGCCAAATACTCATTCTTGAATACTCAATCCTCAATCCTCAATCCTCAATCCTCAATCCTCATTCTTCAATCCTCAACACTCAATCCTCAATCCTCAATCGTCAATCTTCCATCCTCAATACTCAATCTTCAATCCTCAATCATCAATCCTCAATCCTCAATCCTCAACCCTCAATCCTCAATCCTCAATCCTCATTCTTCAATCCTCAATACCCAATCCTCAATCTTCAATCCTCAATCCTCAATCCTCAATTCTCAATCCTCATTCCTCAGTCCTCAGTCCTCAAACCTCAATCCTCAACCCTCCATATTCAACACACAACCCTCAACCATCTGTCCTCAATGCTCAACCATCAATCCTCAATTCTCAATACTCAATAGGATATCCTGAATTCTCAGTTTTCAATACTCAATCCTCAATCTTCAATCTTCAAATCTCCATCCACAAACATCAATTCTCATCACTCAGCCCTCAACACTCAGTCCTCAATCTTCAATACTCAATCCTCAATCCTCAATCCTCAATCCTCAATACTCAACCATCAATCCTCAATTATCAATACTCAATCTTCAATCCTCAATCCTGAATCCTCAATCATCAATACTCAACCTTCAATCCTCAATCCTCAATCTTCAATCCTCAACCCTCAATCCTCAATCCGCAATCCTCAATCCTCACTCCTCAATCCTCAATCCTCAATCGTCAATCTTCAATCCTCAAACCTCAATCCTCAATCCTCAATCCTCAATAGTCAATCCTCAATCTTCAACCCTCAGTGCCAAATACTCATTCTTGAATACTCAATCCTCAATCCTCAATCCTCAATCCTCAATCCTCATTCTTCAATCCTCAACACTCAATCCTCAATCCTCAATCGTCAATCTTCCATCCTCAATACTCAATCTTCAATCCTCAATCATCAATCCTCAATCCTCAATCCTCAACCCTCAATCCTCAATCCTCAATCCTCATTCTTCAATCCTCAATACCCAATCCTCAATCTTCAATCCTCAATCCTCAATCCTCAATTCTCAATCCTCATTCCTCAGTCCTCAGTCCTCAAACCTCAATCCTCAACCCTCAGCCCTCATCCTCAATCATCAATCCTCAATCCTCAATCGTCAATAGAATATCATCAATTCACAGTTTTCAATACTCAATACTCAATCTGCAATCTTCAAATCTCTATTCACAAACATCAATTCTCATCACTCAACCCTCAACACTCCGTCCCCAATCCTCAATCTTCATTCCTCAATCCTCAATACTCAACCCTCAGCCCTCATCCTCAATCCTGAACCCTCAATCCTCAGTCCTCCGTCCTCAAACCTCAAACCTCAGCCCTCAGACCTCATCCTCAATCCTCAATCCTCAGTCCTCAATCCTCAATCTTCAATCCTCAATACTCAATCTTCAATCCTCAATCCTCAGTCCTCAAACCTCAATTCTGAATCCTGAACACTCAATCTTCAATCCTCAATCCTCAGTCCTGAATACTCTACCATCAATCTTCAATCCTCAATCCCCAATGCTCAATCCTCAATCCTCATTCTTCAATCCTCAATACCCAATCCTCATTCGTCAATCCTCAATCCTCAATGTTCAATTCTCAATCCTCAATCCTCAAACCTCAATCTTCAATCCTCAATACTCAATCTTCAATCTTCAATCCCCAATCCTCTGTCATCAATCCTCAAACTTCAATTCTCAATCGTGAATCCTCACTCCTCAATCCTCAATCCTCAATCCTCGTTCCTCAAACCTCAATCCTCAACCCTCAGTCCTCATCCTCAATTCTAAATTCTCAATTCTCAATCCTCAATCCTCAATCCTCAATCCTCAATCTTCAATCCTCAATAATCAATCTCCAATCCTGCATCCTCAATCCCCAGTCCTCAATCCTTAATACTCAATCTTGAATCCTCAATCACCAGTCCTCAATCTTCAATTCTAAATTCTCAATTCTCAATCCTCAATCCTCAATCCTCAATCCTCAATCTTCAATCCTCAATAATCAATCCGCAATCCTCAATCCTCAGTCCTCAATCCTCAATCCTCAATCCTCAAACCTCAAACCTCAACCGTCAGTCCTCGTCCTCAAACCTCAACCCTCAATCCTCCATCCTCAATCTTCAATCATCAATACTCAATCTTCAATCCTCAATCCTCAATCCTCAATCCTCAATCCTCAATCCTCAATATTCAACGCACAACCCTCAACCATCAATCCTCAATACTCAACCATCAATCCTCAGTTCTCAATACTCAATAGAATATCCTGAATCCTCATGTTTCAATACTCAATCAGCAATATTCAATAATCAAATCTCAATCCTCAAACATCAATTCTCAACACTCAATCCTCAATCCTCAATCCTGAATCTTCAATCGTCAATACCCAATCCTCAGTCTTCAACATTCAATCCTCAATCCTCAATTCTCAATCCTCAATCCTCAGTCCTCAAATCTCAATCCTGAATCCTCAATCATGAATCCTCAATCTTCAGCCCTTAGTCCTACACAATCAGTTGTCAATCCTCAATCCTCAATAGAATGTCCTCAATTCACAGTTTTCAATACTCAATACTCAATCTGCAATCTTCAGATCTCCATCCACAAACATCAATTATCATCACTCAACCCTCAATACTCAGTCCCCAATCCTCAATCTTCAATCCTCAATCCTCAATCCTCAATCCTCAATCTTAATCTTCAATCCTCAATACTCAATCTTCAATCCTCAACCCTCAATGCTCAATCCTCAACACTCAATCTTCAATCCTCAATCCTCAATCCTCAATTCTCAATCCTCAATCCTCAATCCTCAATCCTCAATCCTCAATTCTCAATCCTCAATCCTCAATCCTCAATCCTCAATCCTCAATCCTCAATCCTCAATCATCCACCTCAATCTTCAATACTCAATCCTCAATCCTCAATCCTCAATCCTCAATACTCAACCATCAATCCTCAATTCTCAATCCTCAATCCTCAATATTCAACACACAACCCTCAACCATCAATTGTCAATACCCAACCATCAATCCTCAATTATCAACACTCAATAGAATATCCTGAATTCTCATGGTTCAATACTCAATCCACATTATTCAATAATCAAACCTCAATCCTCAAACATCAATCCTCAACACTCAATCCTCAACACTCAGTCCTCTCTCTTCAATCCTCCATCCTCAATCCTCAATCCTGAGGCGTCAATCCTCAATCCTCAATACTCAACACTCAATCCTCAGTCCTCAAAACTCAATCCCGAATCCTCAATCCTGAATCCTCATTCTTCAGCCCTCAGTCCTCAACAATCAATTGTCAATCCTCAATCCTCAATAGAATATCCTGAATTCACAGTTTTCAATACTCAATCCCCATTCTTCAATCTTCATATCTCAATACACAAACGTCAATTCTCATCACTCAACCCTCAACACTCAGTCCTCAATCTTCAATCCTCAATCCTCAATCCTCAATCTTCAATCCTCAATACTCAACATTCAATCCTCAATCCTCAATCCTCAATCCTAAATGATCAATCCTCAATCCTCTATCTCCAATCATCAATACTCAATCTTCAATTCTCAATCCTCAACCCTCAACCCTCAGACCTCAAACATCAATACTCAACCCTCAGTCCTCGTCCTCAATCCACAACCCTCATTCCTCAACCCTCAATCTTCAATTCTCAATCCTCAATCCACAATCCTCAATTATCAATCCTCAGTCCTCAAACCTCAATCCTGAATCCTCAATCCTGAATCCTCAGTCTTCAGCCCTCAGTCCTCAGCAATCAGTTATCAATCCTCAATCCTGAATAGAATATCATCAATTCACAGTTTTCAATACTCAATACTCAATCTGCAATCTTCAAATCTCTATCCACAGTCATCAATTCTCATCACTCAACCCTCTAACACTCAGTCCCCAATCCTCAATCTTCAATCCTCAATCCTCAATCCTCCACACTCAATCCTCAATCCTCAATTTTCAATCCTCAATAATCAATCTTCAATCCTCAATCCTCAATCCTCAATTCTGAATCCTCAATCGTCAGTCTTCAATCCTCAATACTCAACCTTCAATCCTGAATCCTCAATCCTCAATCCTCAATCCTCATTCTTCAATCCTCAATACCCAATCCTCAATCTTCAATCCTCAATCCTCAATCCTCAATTCTCAATCCTCAATCCTCAATCCTCAATCCTCAATCCTCAATTCTCAATCCTCAATCCTCAATCCTCAGTCCTCAATCCTCAATCCTCAATCCTCAATCATCCACCTCAATCTTCAATACTCAATCCTCAATCCTCAATCCTCAATCCTCAATACTCAACCATCAATCCTCAATTCTCAATCCTCAATCCTCAATATTCAACACACAACCCTCAACCATCAATTGTCAATACCCAACCATCAATCCTCAATTATCAACACTCAATAGAATATCCTGAATTCTCATGGTTCAATACTCAATCCACATTATTCAATAATCAAACCTCAATCCTCAAACATCAATCCTCAACACTCAATCCTCAACACTCAGTCCTCTCTCTTCAATCCTCCATCCTCAATCCTCAATCCTGAGGCGTCAATCCTCAATCCTCAATACTCAACACTCAATCCTCAGTCCTCAAAACTCAATCCCGAATCCTCAAACCTGAATCCTCATTCTTCAGCCCTCAGTCCTCAACAATCAATTGTCAATCCTCAATCCTCAATAGAATATCCTGAATTCACAGTTTTCAATACTCAATCCCCATTCTTCAATCTTCAAATCTCAATACACAAACATCAATTCTCATCACTCAACCCTCAACACTCAGTCCTCAATCTTCAATCCTCAATCCTCAATCCTCAATCTTCAATCCTCAATACTCAACATTCAATCCTCAATCCTCAATCCTCAATCCTAAATGATCAATCCTCAATCCTCTATCTCCAATCATCAATACTCAATCTTCAATTCTCAATCCTCAACCCTCAACCCTCAGACCTCAAACATCAATACTCAACCCTCAGTCCTCGTCCTCAATCCACAACCCTCAATCCTCAACCCTCAATCTTCAATTCTCAATCCTCAATCCACAATCCTCAATTATCAATCCTCAGTCCTCAAACCTCAATCCTGAATCCTCAATCCTGAATCCTCAGTCTTCAGCCCTCAGTCCTCAGCAATCAGTTATCAATCCTCAATCCTGAATAGAATATCATCAATTCACAGTTTTCAATACTCAATACTCAATCTGCAATCTTCAAATCTCTATCCACAGTCATCAATTCTCATCACTCAACCCTCTAACACTCAGTCCCCAATCCTCAATCTTCAATCCTCAATCCTCAATCCTCAACACTCAATCCTCAATCCTCAATTTTCAATCCTCAATAATCAATCTTCAATCCTCAATCCTCAATCCTCAATTCTGAATCCTCAATCGTCAGTCTTCAATCCTCAATACTCAACCTTCAATCCTGAATCCTCAATCCTCAATCCTCAATCCTCATTCTTCAATCCTCAATACCCAATCCTCAATCTTCAATCCTCAATCCTCAATCCTCAATTCTCAATCCTCATTCCTCACTCCTCAGTCCTCAAACCTCAATGCTCAACCCTCAGCCCTCATCCTCAATCATCAATCCTCAATCCTCAATCCTCAATAGAATATCATCAATTCACAGTTTTCAATACTCAATACTCAATCTGCAACCTTCAAGTCTCTATTCACAAACATCAATTCTCATCACTCAACCCTCAACACTCCGTCCCCAATCCTCAACACTCAACCCTCAATCCTCAATCCTCAATTTTCAAACCTCAATAGTCAATCTTCAATCCTCAATCCTCAATCCTCTATCCTCAATCCTCAATCGTCAGACTTCAATCCTCAATACTCAATCTTCAATCCTGAATCCTCAATCCTCAATCCTCATTCTTCAATCCTGAATACCCAATCCTCAATCTTCAATCCTCAATCCTCAATCCTCAATCCTCAATCCTCATTCTTCAATCATCAATACCCAATCCTCAATCTTCAATCCTCAGTCCTCAATCCTCAATTCTCAATCCTCAATCCTCAATCCTCAGTTGTCAATCTTCCATCCTCAATACTCAATCTTCAATCCTCAATCCTCAATCCTCAATCCTCAATCCTCATTCTTCAATCCTCAATACCCTATCCTCAATCTTCAATCCTCAATCCTCAATCCTCAATCCTCAATCCTCAATCCTCATTCTTCAATCCTCAACACTCAATCCTCAATCCTCAATCGTCAATCTTCCATCCTCAATACTCAATCTTCAATCCTCAATCATCAATCCTCAATCCTCTATCCTCAACCCTCAATCCCCAATCCTCAATCCTCATTCTTCAATCCTCAATACTCAATCCTCAATCTTCAATCCTCAATCCTCAATCCTCAATTCTCAATCCTCATTCCTCAGTCCTCAGTCCTCAAACCTCAATCCTCAACCCTCAGCCCTCATCCTCAATCATCAATCCTCAATCCTCAATCGTCAATAGAATATCATCAATTCACAGTTTTCAATACTCAATACTCAATCTGCAATCTTCAAATCTCTATTCACAAACATCAATTCTCATCACTCAACCCTCAACACTCCGTCCCCAATCCTCAATCTTCATTCCTCAATCCTCAATACTCAACCCTCAGCCCTCATCCTCAATCCTGAACCCTCAATCCTCAGTCCTCCGTCCTCAAACCTCAAACCTCAGCCCTCAGACCTCATCCTCAATCCTCAATCCTCAATCCTCAATCCTCAATCTTCAATCCTCAATACTCAATCTTCAATCCTCAATCCTCAGTCCTCAAACATCAATTCTGAATCCTGAACACTCAATCTTCAATCCTCAATCCTCAGTCCTGAATACTCTACCATCAATCTTCAATCCTCAATCCCCAATGCTCAATCCTCAATCCTCATTCTTCAATCCTCAATACCCAATCCTCAATCGTCAATCCTCAATCCTCAATGTTCAATTCTCAATCCTCAATCCTCAAACCTCAATCTTCAATCCTCAATACTCAATCTTCAATCTTCAATCCCCAATCTTCTGTCATCAATCCTCAAACTTCAATTCTCAATCGTGAATCCTCACTCCTCAATCCTCAATCCTCAATCCTCGTTCCTCAAACCTCAATCCTCAACCCTCAGTCCTCATCCTCAATTCTAAATTCTCAATTCTCAATCCTCAATCCTCAATCCTCAATCCTCAATCTTCAATCCTCAATAATCAATCTCCAATCCTGCATCCTCAATCCCCAGTCCTCAATCCTTAATCCTCAATCTTGAATCCTCAATCCCCAGTCCTCAATCTTCAATCCTCAGTGATCAATCCGCAATCCTCAATCCTCAGTCCTCAATCCTCAATCCTCAATCCTCAAACCTCAAACCTCAACCGTCAGTCCTCGTCCTCAAACCTCAACCCTCAATCCTCCATCCTCATTCTTCAATCATCAATACTCAATCTTCAATCCTCAATCCTCAATCCTCAATCCTCAATCCTCAATCCTCAATATTCAACGCACAACCCTCAACCATCAATCCTCAATACTCAACCATCAATCCTCAGTTCTCAATACTCAATAGAATATCCTGAATCCTCATGTTTCAATACTCAATCAGCAATATTCAATAATCAAATCTCAATCCTCAAACATCAATTCTCAACACTCAATCCTCAATCCTCAATCCTGATTCTTCAATCGTCAATACCCAATCCTCAGTCTTCAACATTCAATACTCAATCCTCAATTCTCAATCCTCAATCCTCAGTCCTCAAATCTCAATCCTGAATCCTCAATCATGAATCCTCAATCTTCAGCCCTTAGTCCTACACAATCAGTTGTCAATCCTCAATCCTCAATAGAATGTCCTCAATTCACAGTTTTCAATACTCAATACTCAATCTGCAATCTTCAGATCTCCATCCACAAACATCAATTATCATCACTCAACCCTCAATACTCAGTCCCCAATCCTCAATCTTCAATCCTCAATCCTCTATCTCCAATCCTCAATACTCAATCTTCAATTCTCAATCCTCAACCCTCAACCCTCAGACCTCAAACATCAATACTCAACCCTCAGTCCTCGTCCTCAATCCACAACCCTCAATCCTCAACCCTCAATTTTCAATTCTCAATCCTCAATCCACAATCCTCAATCCTCAATAATCAATCTTCAATCCTCAATCCTCAATCCTCAATTCTGAATCCTCAATCGTCAGTCTTCAATCCTCAATACTCAACCTTCAATCCTGAATCCTCAATCCTCAATCCTCAATCCTCATTCTTCAATCCTCAATACCCAATCCTCAATCTTCAATCCTCAATCCTCAATCCTCAATTCTCAATCCTCATTCCTCAGTCCTCAGTCCTCAAACCTCAATCCTCAACCCTCAGCCCTCATCCTCAATCATCAATCCTCAATCCTCAATCCTCAATAGAATATCATCAATTCACAGTTTTCAATACTCCATACTCAATCTGCAACCTTCAAGTCTCTATTCACAAACATCAATTCTCATCACTCAACCCTCAACACTCCGTCCCCAATCCTCAACACTCAACCCTCAATCCTCAATCCTCAATTTTCAAACCTCAATAGTCAATCTTCAATCCTCAATCCTCAATCCTCTATCCTCAATCCTCAATCGTCAGACTTCAATCCTCAATACTCAATCTTCAATCCTCAGTCCTCAATCCTCAATCCTCAATATTCAACACACAACCCCCAACCATCAATCCTCAATTCTCAATACTCAATAGAATACCCTGAATTCTCATGATTCAATACTCAATCCACAATATTCAATAATCAAATCTCAATCCTCAAACATCATTTCTCAACACTCAATCCTCAACACTCAGTCCTCTCTCTTCAATCCTCCATCCTCAATCCTCAATTCTCAAGCGTCAATCCTCAATCCTCAATCCTCAGTCCTCAGTCCTCAATCTTCAATACTCAATCCTCAATCCTAAAATCCTCAATCCTCCATATTCAACACACAACCCTCAACAATCTATCCTCAATGCTCAACCATCAATCCTCAATTCTCAATACTCAATAGGATATCCTGAATTCTCAGTTCTCAATACTCAATCCTCAATCTTCAATCTTCAAATCCCCATCCACAAACATCAATTCTCATCACTCAGCCCTCAACACTCAGTCCTCAATCTTCAATACTCAATCCTCAATCCTCAATCCTCAATCCTCAATACTCAACCATCAATCCTCAATTATCAATACTCAATCTTCAATCCTCAATCCTGAATCCTCAATCATCAATACTCAACCTTCAATCCTCAATCCTCAATCTTCAATCCTCAACCCTCAATCCTCAATCCGCAATCCTCAATCCTCACTCCTCAATCCTCAATCCTCGATCCTCAATCTTCAATCCTCAATCCTCAATCCTCAATCCTCAATCCACAATCCTCAATCATCAATCCTCAGTCCTCAAACCTCAATCCTGAATCCTCAATCCTGAATCCTCAGTCTTCAGCCCTCAGTCCTCAACAATCAGTTATCAATCCTTAATCCTGAATAGAATATCATCAATTCACAGTTTTCAATACTCAATACTCAATCTGCAATCTTCAAATCTCTATCCACAGTCATCAATTCTCATCACTCAACCCTCTAACACTCAGTCCCCAATCCTCAATCTTCAATCCTCAATCCTCAATCCTCAACACTCAATCCTCAATCCTCAATTTTCAATCCACAATAATCAATCTTCAATCCACAATCCTCAATCCTCAATTCTGAATCCTCAATCGTCAGTCTTCAATCCTCAATACTCAACCTTCAATCCTGAATCCTCAATCCTCAATCCTCAATCCTCATTCTTCAATCCTCAATACCCAATCCTCAATCTTCAATCCTCAATCCTCAATCCTCAATTCTCAACCCTCATTCCTCAGTCCTCAGTCCTCAAACCTCAATCCTCAACCCTCAGCCCTCATCCTCAATCATCAATCCTCAATCCTCAATCCTCAATAGAATATCATCAATTCACAGTTTTCAATACTCAATACTCAATCTGCAACCTTCAAGTCTCTATTCACAAACATCAATTCTCATCACTCAACCCTCAACACTCCGTCCCCAATCCTCAACACTCAACCCTCAATCCTCAATCCTCAATTTTCAAACCTCAATAGTCAATCTTCAATCCTCAATCCTCAATCCTCTATCCTCAATCCTCAATCGCCAGACTTCAATCCTCAATACTCAATCTTCAATCCTGAATCCTCAATCCTCAATCCTCATTCTTCAATCCTGAATACCCAATCCTCAATCTTCAATCCTCAATCCTCAATCCTCAATCCTCAATCCTCATTCTTCAATCATCAATACCCAATCCTCAATCTTCAATCCTCAGTCCTCAATCCTCAATTCTCAATCCTCAATCCTCAATCCTCAGTTGTCAATCTTCCATCCTCAATACTCAATCTTCAATCCTCAATCCTCAATCCTCAATCCTCATTCTTCAATCCTCAATACCCTATCCTCAATCTTCAATCCTCAATCCTCAATCCTCAATCCTCAATCCTCAATAGTCAATCCTCAATCCTCATTCTTCAATCCTCAATACCCAATCCTCAATCTTCAATCCTCAATCCTCAATCCTCAATTCTCAATCCTCATTCCTCAGTCCTCAGTCCTCAAACCTCAATCCTCAACCCTCAGCCCTCATCCTCAATCATCAATCCTCAATCCTCAATCGTCAATAGAATATCATCAATTCACAGTTTTCAATACTCAATACTCAATCTGCAATCTTCAAATCTCTATTCACAAACATCAATTCTCATCACTCAACCCTCAACACTCAGTCCTCAATCTTCAATCCTCAATCCTCAATCTTCAATCCTCCATACTCAACCTTCAATCCTCGATCCTCAATGATCAATCCTCAAACCTCAATCCTCAGTCATCAATCCTCAATCTTCAATACTCAATCCTCAATCCTCAATCCTCAATCCTCAATACTCAACCATCAATCCTCAATTATCAATACTCAATCTTCAATCCTCAATCCTGAATCCTCAATCATCAATACTCAACCTTCAATCCTCAATCCTCAATCTTCAATCCTCAACCCTCAATCCTCAATCCGCAATCCTCAATCCTCACTCCTCAATCCTCAATCCTCGATCGTCAATCTTCAATCCTCAATCCTCAATCCTCAATCCTCAATCCACAATCCTCAATCATCAATCCTCAGTCCTCAAACCTCAATCCTGAATCCTCAATCCTGAATCCTCAGTCTTCAGCCCTCAGTCCTCAACAATCAGTTATCAATCCTTAATCCTGAATAGAATATCATCAATTCACAGTTTTCAATACTCAATACTCAATCTGCAATCTTCAAATCTCTATCCACAGTCATCAATTCTCATCACTCAACCCTCTAACACTCAGTCCCCAATCCTCAATCTTCAATCCTCAATCCTCAATCCTCAACACTCAATCCTCAATCCTCAATTTTCAATCCACAATAATCAATCTTCAATCCACAATCCTCAATCCTCAATTCTGAATCCTCAATCGTCAGTCTTCAATCCTCAATACTCAACCTTCAATCCTGAATCCTCAATCCTCAATCCTCAATCCTCATTCTTCAATCCTCAATACCCAATCCTCAATCTTCAATCCTCAATCCTCAATCCTCAATTCTCAACCCTCATTCCTCAGTCCTCAGTCCTCAAACCTCAATCCTCAACCCTCAGCCCTCATCCTCAATCATCAATCCTCAATCCTCAATCCTCAATAGAATATCATCAATTCACAGTTTTCAATACTCAATACTCAATCTGCAACCTTCAAGTCTCTATTCACAAACATCAATTCTCATCACTCAACCCTCAACACTCCGTCCCCAATCCTCAACACTCAACCCTCAATCCTCAATCCTCAATTTTCAAACCTCAATAGTCAATCTTCAATCCTCAATCCTCAATCCTCTATCCTCAATCCTCAATCGCCAGACTTCAATCCTCAATACTCAATCTTCAATCCTGAATCCTCAATCCTCAATCCTCATTCTTCAATCCTGAATACCCAATCCTCAATCTTCAATCCTCAATCCTCAATCCTCAATCCTCAATCCTCAATCCTCATTCTTCAATCATCAATACCCAATCCTCAATCTTCAATCCTCAGTCCTCAATCCTCAATTCTCAATCCTCAATCTTCAATCCTCCATACTCAACCTTCAATCCTCGATCCTCAATGATCAATCCTCAAACCTCAATCCTCAGTCATCAATCCTCAATCTTCAATACTCAATCCTCAATCCTCAATCCTGAATCCTCAATCTTCAATCCTCATTCCTCAAACCTCAATCCTCAACCCTCAGTCCTCATACTCAATTCTCAATCCTCATTCCTCAATCCTCAATCTTCAATCCTCAATAATCAATCTCCTATCCTAGATCCTCAATCCCCAATACTCTATCATTAATCCTCAATATTCAATCCTCTATCCCCAGTCCTCAATCTTCAATCCCCAAAGCTCAATAATCAATCCTCAATCCTCAGTCCTCAATCCTCAATCCTCAATCCTCAATCCTCAATATTCAATACACAACCCTCAAACACCAATCCTCAATACTCAATCATAAATCCTCAATTCTCAATACTCAATGGAATATCCTGAATTCTCAGTTTTCAATACTCAATCCTCAATCTTCGATCATCAAGTCTCCATCCACAAACATCAATTCTCATCACTCAACCCTCAACACTCAATTCTCAATCCTCAATCCTCAATCTTGAATCCTCAATCCTCAATCCTCAATCCTCAATCCTCAATCCTCAATCACCAAATCTCAATCTTCAACACTCAAGCCTCAATCCTCAATCCTCAATCCTCAATCCTCAATCTTCAATCATCAATCCTCAATCTTCAATACTCAATCCTCAATCCTCAATCCTCAATCCTCAATACTCAACCATCAGTCCTCAATTCTGAATACTCAATAGAATATACTGAATTCTTAGTATTCAATACTCAAAGCTCAATCCTCAACCCTCAGCCTTCATCCTCCATCCTCAATCCTCAATCCTCAAACCTCAATCTTCAATCATCAATACTCAATCTTCGATCCACAATGCTCAACCCTCAATACTCAATCCTCAATCCTCAGTCATGAATACTTAATCTTCAATACTCAGTCCTCAATCCTCAATCCTCAATACTCAATCATCAATCTTCAATCCTCAACCCTCAATCCTGAATCCTCAATCCGCAGTCCTCAATCTTCAATCCTCAATACACAATCTTCAATCCTCAATATTCAACACACAACCCTCAACCTTCAATCCTCAATGCTTAACCATCAATCCTCAATTCTCAATACTCAATAGAATACCCTGAAATCTCAGTTTTCAATACTCAATCCTCATTCTTCAATCTTCAAGTTTCCATCCACAAACATCAATACTCATCACTCAATCCTCAACACTCAGTCCTCAATCTTCAATCCTCCATCCTCAATCCTCAATCCTGAGGCGTCAATCCTCAATCCTCAATACTCAACACTCAATCCTCAGTCCTCAAAACTCAATCCCGAATCCTCAATCCTGAATCCTCATTCTTCAGCCCTCAGTCCTCAACAATCAATTGTCAATCCTCAATCCTCAATAGAATATCCTGAATTCACAGTTTTCAATACTCAATCCCCATTCTTCAATCTTCATATCTCAATACACAAACGTCAATTCTCATCACTCAACCCTCAACACTCAGTCCTCAATCTTCAATCCTCAATCCTCAATCCTCAATCTTCAATCCTCAATACTCAACATTCAATCCTCAATCCTCAATCCTCAATCCTAAATGATCAATCCTCAATCCTCTATCTCCAATCATCAATACTCAATCTTCAATTCTCAATCCTCAACCCTCAACCCTCAGACCTCAAACATCAATACTCAACCCTCAGTCCTCGTCCTCAATCCACAACCCTCATTCCTCAACCCTCAATCTTCAATTCTCAATCCTCAATCCACAATCCTCAATTATCAATCCTCAGTCCTCAAACCTCAATCCTGAATCCTCAATCCTGAATCCTCAGTCTTCAGCCCTCAGTCCTCAGCAATCAGTTATCAATCCTCAATCCTGAATAGAATATCATCAATTCACAGTTTTCAATACTCAATACTCAATCTGCAATCTTCAAATCTCTATCCACAGTCATCAATTCTCATCACTCAACCCTCTAACACTCAGTCCCCAATCCTCAATCTTCAATCCTCAATCCTCAATCCTCCACACTCAATCCTCAATCCTCAATTTTCAATCCTCAATAATCAATCTTCAATCCTCAATCCTCAATCCTCAATTCTGAATCCTCAATCGTCAGTCTTCAATCCTCAATACTCAACCTTCAATCCTGAATCCTCAATCCTCAATCCTCAATCCTCATTCTTCAATCCTCAATACCCAATCCTCAATCTTCAATCCTCAATCCTCAATCCTCAATTCTCAATCCTCAATCCTCAATCCTCAATCCTCAATCCTCAATTCTCAATCCTCAATCCTCAATCCTCAGTCCTCAATCCTCAATCCTCAATCCTCAATCATCCACCTCAATCTTCAATACTCAATCCTCAATCCTCAATCCTCAATCCTCAATACTCAACCATCAATCCTCAATTCTCAATCCTCAATCCTCAATATTCAACACACAACCCTCAACCATCAATTGTCAATACCCAACCATCAATCCTCAATTATCAACACTCAATAGAATATCCTGAATTCTCATGGTTCAATACTCAATCCACATTATTCAATAATCAAACCTCAATCCTCAAACATCAATCCTCAACACTCAATCCTCAACACTCAGTCCTCTCTCTTCAATCCTCCATCCTCAATCCTCAATCCTGAGGCGTCAATCCTCAATCCTCAATACTCAACACTCAATCCTCAGTCCTCAAAACTCAATCCCGAATCCTCAAACCTGAATCCTCATTCTTCAGCCCTCAGTCCTCAACAATCAATTGTCAATCCTCAATCCTCAATAGAATATCCTGAATTCACAGTTTTCAATACTCAATCCCCATTCTTCAATCTTCAAATCTCAATACACAAACATCAATTCTCATCACTCAACCCTCAACACTCAGTCCTCAATCTTCAATCCTCAATCCTCAATCCTCAATCTTCAATCCTCAATACTCAACATTCAATCCTCAATCCTCAATCCTCAATCCTAAATGATCAATCCTCAATCCTCTATCTCCAATCATCAATACTCAATCTTCAATTCTCAATCCTCAACCCTCAACCCTCAGACCTCAAACATCAATACTCAACCCTCAGTCCTCGTCCTCAATCCACAACCCTCAATCCTCAACCCTCAATCTTCAATTCTCAATCCTCAATCCACAATCCTCAATTATCAATCCTCAGTCCTCAAACCTCAATCCTGAATCCTCAATCCTGAATCCTCAGTCTTCAGCCCTCAGTCCTCAGCAATCAGTTATCAATCCTCAATCCTGAATAGAATATCATCAATTCACAGTTTTCAATACTCAATACTCAATCTGCAATCTTCAAATCTCTATCCACAGTCATCAATTCTCATCACTCAACCCTCTAACACTCAGTCCCCAATCCTCAATCTTCAATCCTCAATCCTCAATCCTCAACACTCAATCCTCAATCCTCAATTTTCAATCCTCAATAATCAATCTTCAATCCTCAATCCTCAATCCTCAATTCTGAATCCTCAATCGTCAGTCTTCAATCCTCAATACTCAACCTTCAATCCTGAATCCTCAATCCTCAATCCTCAATCCTCATTCTTCAATCCTCAATACCCAATCCTCAATCTTCAATCCTCAATCCTCAATCCTCAATTCTCAATCCTCATTCCTCACTCCTCAGTCCTCAAACCTCAATGCTCAACCCTCAGCCCTCATCCTCAATCATCAATCCTCAATCCTCAATCCTCAATAGAATATCATCAATTCACAGTTTTCAATACTCAATACTCAATCTGCAACCTTCAAGTCTCTATTCACAAACATCAATTCTCATCACTCAACCCTCAACACTCCGTCCCCAATCCTCAACACTCAACCCTCAATCCTCAATCCTCAATTTTCAAACCTCAATAGTCAATCTTCAATCCTCAATCCTCAATCCTCTATCCTCAATCCTCAATCGTCAGACTTCAATCCTCAATACTCAATCTTCAATCCTGAATCCTCAATCCTCAATCCTCATTCTTCAATCCTGAATACCCAATCCTCAATCTTCAATCCTCAATCCTCAATCCTCAATCCTCAATCCTCATTCTTCAATCATCAATACCCAATCCTCAATCTTCAATCCTCAGTCCTCAATCCTCAATTCTCAATCCTCAATCCTCAATCCTCAGTTGTCAATCTTCCATCCTCAATACTCAATCTTCAATCCTCAATCCTCAATCCTCAATCCTCAATCCTCATTCTTCAATCCTCAATACCCTATCCTCAATCTTCAATCCTCAATCCTCAATCCTCAATCCTCAATCCTCAATCCTCATTCTTCAATCCTCAACACTCAATCCTCAATCCTCAATCGTCAATCTTCCATCCTCAATACTCAATCTTCAATCCTCAATCATCAATCCTCAATCCTCTATCCTCAACCCTCAATCCCCAATCCTCAATCCTCATTCTTCAATC
This sequence comes from Calliopsis andreniformis, assembly GCF_051401765.1. Lineage (NCBI taxonomy): Eukaryota > Metazoa > Arthropoda > Insecta > Hymenoptera > Andrenidae > Calliopsis > Calliopsis andreniformis. The sequence continues at coordinate 4,720,767 of NW_027480440.1, forward strand.
CTCAATACTCAATCCTCAATCTTCAATCCTCAATCCTCAATCCTCAATTCTCAATCCTCATTCCTCAGTCCTCAGTCCTCAAACCTCAATCCTCAACCCTCAGCCCTCATCCTCAATCATCAATCCTCAATCCTCAATCGTCAATAGAATATCATCAATTCACAGTTTTCAATACTCAATACTCAATCTGCAATCTTCAAATCTCTATTCACAAACATCAATTCTCATCACTCAACCCTCAACACTCCGTCCCCAATCCTCAATCTTCATTCCTCAATCCTCAATACTCAACCCTCAGCCCTCATCCTCAATCCTGAACCCTCAATCCTCAGTCCTCCGTCCTCAAACCTCAAACCTCAGCCCTCAGACCTCATCCTCAATCCTCAATCCTCAATCCTCAATCCTCAATCTTCAATCCTCAATACTCAATCTTCAATCCTCAATCCTCAGTCCTCAAACATCAATTCTGAATCCTGAACACTCAATCTTCAATCCTCAATCCTCAGTCCTGAATACTCTACCATCAATCTTCAATCCTCAATCCCCAATGCTCAATCCTCAATCCTCATTCTTCAATCCTCAATACCCAATCCTCAATCGTCAATCCTCAATCCTCAATGTTCAATTCTCAATCCTCAATCCTCAAACCTCAATCTTCAATCCTCAATACTCAATCTTCAATCTTCAATCCCCAATCTTCTGTCATCAATCCTCAAACTTCAATTCTCAATCGTGAATCCTCACTCCTCAATCCTCAATCCTCAATCCTCGTTCCTCAAACCTCAATCCTCAACCCTCAGTCCTCATCCTCAATTCTAAATTCTCAATTCTCAATCCTCAATCCTCAATCCTCAATCCTCAATCTTCAATCCTCAATAATCAATCTCCAATCCTGCATCCTCAATCCCCAGTCCTCAATCCTTAATCCTCAATCTTGAATCCTCAATCCCCAGTCCTCAATCTTCAATCCTCAGTGATCAATCCGCAATCCTCAATCCTCAGTCCTCAATCCTCAATCCTCAATCCTCAAACCTCAAACCTCAACCGTCAGTCCTCGTCCTCAAACCTCAACCCTCAATCCTCCATCCTCATTCTTCAATCATCAATACTCAATCTTCAATCCTCAATCCTCAATCCTCAATCCTCAATCCTCAATCCTCAATATTCAACGCACAACCCTCAACCATCAATCCTCAATACTCAACCATCAATCCTCAGTTCTCAATACTCAATAGAATATCCTGAATCCTCATGTTTCAATACTCAATCAGCAATATTCAATAATCAAATCTCAATCCTCAAACATCAATTCTCAACACTCAATCCTCAATCCTCAATCCTGATTCTTCAATCGTCAATACCCAATCCTCAGTCTTCAACATTCAATACTCAATCCTCAATTCTCAATCCTCAATCCTCAGTCCTCAAATCTCAATCCTGAATCCTCAATCATGAATCCTCAATCTTCAGCCCTTAGTCCTACACAATCAGTTGTCAATCCTCAATCCTCAATAGAATGTCCTCAATTCACAGTTTTCAATACTCAATACTCAATCTGCAATCTTCAGATCTCCATCCACAAACATCAATTATCATCACTCAACCCTCAATACTCAGTCCCCAATCCTCAATCTTCAATCCTCAATCCTCTATCTCCAATCCTCAATACTCAATCTTCAATTCTCAATCCTCAACCCTCAACCCTCAGACCTCAAACATCAATACTCAACCCTCAGTCCTCGTCCTCAATCCACAACCCTCAATCCTCAACCCTCAATTTTCAATTCTCAATCCTCAATCCACAATCCTCAATCCTCAATAATCAATCTTCAATCCTCAATCCTCAATCCTCAATTCTGAATCCTCAATCGTCAGTCTTCAATCCTCAATACTCAACCTTCAATCCTGAATCCTCAATCCTCAATCCTCAATCCTCATTCTTCAATCCTCAATACCCAATCCTCAATCTTCAATCCTCAATCCTCAATCCTCAATTCTCAATCCTCATTCCTCAGTCCTCAGTCCTCAAACCTCAATCCTCAACCCTCAGCCCTCATCCTCAATCATCAATCCTCAATCCTCAATCCTCAATAGAATATCATCAATTCACAGTTTTCAATACTCCATACTCAATCTGCAACCTTCAAGTCTCTATTCACAAACATCAATTCTCATCACTCAACCCTCAACACTCCGTCCCCAATCCTCAACACTCAACCCTCAATCCTCAATCCTCAATTTTCAAACCTCAATAGTCAATCTTCAATCCTCAATCCTCAATCCTCTATCCTCAATCCTCAATCGTCAGACTTCAATCCTCAATACTCAATCTTCAATCCTCAGTCCTCAATCCTCAATCCTCAATATTCAACACACAACCCCCAACCATCAATCCTCAATTCTCAATACTCAATAGAATACCCTGAATTCTCATGATTCAATACTCAATCCACAATATTCAATAATCAAATCTCAATCCTCAAACATCATTTCTCAACACTCAATCCTCAACACTCAGTCCTCTCTCTTCAATCCTCCATCCTCAATCCTCAATTCTCAAGCGTCAATCCTCAATCCTCAATCCTCAGTCCTCAGTCCTCAATCTTCAATACTCAATCCTCAATCCTAAAATCCTCAATCCTCCATATTCAACACACAACCCTCAACAATCTATCCTCAATGCTCAACCATCAATCCTCAATTCTCAATACTCAATAGGATATCCTGAATTCTCAGTTCTCAATACTCAATCCTCAATCTTCAATCTTCAAATCCCCATCCACAAACATCAATTCTCATCACTCAGCCCTCAACACTCAGTCCTCAATCTTCAATACTCAATCCTCAATCCTCAATCCTCAATCCTCAATACTCAACCATCAATCCTCAATTATCAATACTCAATCTTCAATCCTCAATCCTGAATCCTCAATCATCAATACTCAACCTTCAATCCTCAATCCTCAATCTTCAATCCTCAACCCTCAATCCTCAATCCGCAATCCTCAATCCTCACTCCTCAATCCTCAATCCTCGATCCTCAATCTTCAATCCTCAATCCTCAATCCTCAATCCTCAATCCACAATCCTCAATCATCAATCCTCAGTCCTCAAACCTCAATCCTGAATCCTCAATCCTGAATCCTCAGTCTTCAGCCCTCAGTCCTCAACAATCAGTTATCAATCCTTAATCCTGAATAGAATATCATCAATTCACAGTTTTCAATACTCAATACTCAATCTGCAATCTTCAAATCTCTATCCACAGTCATCAATTCTCATCACTCAACCCTCTAACACTCAGTCCCCAATCCTCAATCTTCAATCCTCAATCCTCAATCCTCAACACTCAATCCTCAATCCTCAATTTTCAATCCACAATAATCAATCTTCAATCCACAATCCTCAATCCTCAATTCTGAATCCTCAATCGTCAGTCTTCAATCCTCAATACTCAACCTTCAATCCTGAATCCTCAATCCTCAATCCTCAATCCTCATTCTTCAATCCTCAATACCCAATCCTCAATCTTCAATCCTCAATCCTCAATCCTCAATTCTCAACCCTCATTCCTCAGTCCTCAGTCCTCAAACCTCAATCCTCAACCCTCAGCCCTCATCCTCAATCATCAATCCTCAATCCTCAATCCTCAATAGAATATCATCAATTCACAGTTTTCAATACTCAATACTCAATCTGCAACCTTCAAGTCTCTATTCACAAACATCAATTCTCATCACTCAACCCTCAACACTCCGTCCCCAATCCTCAACACTCAACCCTCAATCCTCAATCCTCAATTTTCAAACCTCAATAGTCAATCTTCAATCCTCAATCCTCAATCCTCTATCCTCAATCCTCAATCGCCAGACTTCAATCCTCAATACTCAATCTTCAATCCTGAATCCTCAATCCTCAATCCTCATTCTTCAATCCTGAATACCCAATCCTCAATCTTCAATCCTCAATCCTCAATCCTCAATCCTCAATCCTCATTCTTCAATCATCAATACCCAATCCTCAATCTTCAATCCTCAGTCCTCAATCCTCAATTCTCAATCCTCAATCCTCAATCCTCAGTTGTCAATCTTCCATCCTCAATACTCAATCTTCAATCCTCAATCCTCAATCCTCAATCCTCATTCTTCAATCCTCAATACCCTATCCTCAATCTTCAATCCTCAATCCTCAATCCTCAATCCTCAATCCTCAATAGTCAATCCTCAATCCTCATTCTTCAATCCTCAATACCCAATCCTCAATCTTCAATCCTCAATCCTCAATCCTCAATTCTCAATCCTCATTCCTCAGTCCTCAGTCCTCAAACCTCAATCCTCAACCCTCAGCCCTCATCCTCAATCATCAATCCTCAATCCTCAATCGTCAATAGAATATCATCAATTCACAGTTTTCAATACTCAATACTCAATCTGCAATCTTCAAATCTCTATTCACAAACATCAATTCTCATCACTCAACCCTCAACACTCAGTCCTCAATCTTCAATCCTCAATCCTCAATCTTCAATCCTCCATACTCAACCTTCAATCCTCGATCCTCAATGATCAATCCTCAAACCTCAATCCTCAGTCATCAATCCTCAATCTTCAATACTCAATCCTCAATCCTCAATCCTCAATCCTCAATACTCAACCATCAATCCTCAATTATCAATACTCAATCTTCAATCCTCAATCCTGAATCCTCAATCATCAATACTCAACCTTCAATCCTCAATCCTCAATCTTCAATCCTCAACCCTCAATCCTCAATCCGCAATCCTCAATCCTCACTCCTCAATCCTCAATCCTCGATCGTCAATCTTCAATCCTCAATCCTCAATCCTCAATCCTCAATCCACAATCCTCAATCATCAATCCTCAGTCCTCAAACCTCAATCCTGAATCCTCAATCCTGAATCCTCAGTCTTCAGCCCTCAGTCCTCAACAATCAGTTATCAATCCTTAATCCTGAATAGAATATCATCAATTCACAGTTTTCAATACTCAATACTCAATCTGCAATCTTCAAATCTCTATCCACAGTCATCAATTCTCATCACTCAACCCTCTAACACTCAGTCCCCAATCCTCAATCTTCAATCCTCAATCCTCAATCCTCAACACTCAATCCTCAATCCTCAATTTTCAATCCACAATAATCAATCTTCAATCCACAATCCTCAATCCTCAATTCTGAATCCTCAATCGTCAGTCTTCAATCCTCAATACTCAACCTTCAATCCTGAATCCTCAATCCTCAATCCTCAATCCTCATTCTTCAATCCTCAATACCCAATCCTCAATCTTCAATCCTCAATCCTCAATCCTCAATTCTCAACCCTCATTCCTCAGTCCTCAGTCCTCAAACCTCAATCCTCAACCCTCAGCCCTCATCCTCAATCATCAATCCTCAATCCTCAATCCTCAATAGAATATCATCAATTCACAGTTTTCAATACTCAATACTCAATCTGCAACCTTCAAGTCTCTATTCACAAACATCAATTCTCATCACTCAACCCTCAACACTCCGTCCCCAATCCTCAACGCTCAACCCTCAATCCTCAATCCTCAATTTTCAAACCTCAATAGTCAATCTTCAATCCTCAATCCTCAATCCTCTATCCTCAATCCTCAATCGCCAGACTTCAATCCTCAATACTCAATCTTCAATCCTGAATCCTCAATCCTCAATCCTCATTCTTCAATCCTGAATACCCAATCCTCAATCTTCAATCCTCAATCCTCAATCCTCAATCCTCAATCCTCATTCTTCAATCATCAATACCCAATCCTCAATCTTCAATCCTCAGTCCTCAATCCTCAATTCTCAATCCTCAATCTTCAATCCTCCATACTCAACCTTCAATCCTCGATCCTCAATGATCAATCCTCAAACCTCAATCCTCAGTCATCAATCCTCAATCTTCAATACTCAATCCTCAATCCTCAATCCTGAATCCTCAATCTTCAATCCTCATTCCTCAAACCTCAATCCTCAACCCTCAGTCCTCATACTCAATTCTCAATCCTCATTCCTCAATCCTCAATCTTCAATCCTCAATAATCAATCTCCTATCCTAGATCCTCAATCCCCAATACTCTATCATTAATCCTCAATATTCAATCCTCTATCCCCAGTCCTCAATCTTCAATCCCCAAAGCTCAATAATCAATCCTCAATCCTCAGTCCTCAATCCTCAATCCTCAATCCTCAATCCTCAATATTCAATACACAACCCTCAAACACCAATCCTCAATACTCAATCATAAATCCTCAATTCTCAATACTCAATGGAATATCCTGAATTCTCAGTTTTCAATACTCAATCCTCAATCTTCGATCATCAAGTCTCCATCCACAAACATCAATTCTCATCACTCAACCCTCAACACTCAATTCTCAATCCTCAATCCTCAATCTTGAATCCTCAATCCTCAATCCTCAATCCTCAATCCTCAATCCTCAATCACCAAATCTCAATCTTCAACACTCAAGCCTCAATCCTCAATCCTCAATCCTCAATCCTCAATCTTCAATCATCAATCCTCAATCTTCAATACTCAATCCTCAATCCTCAATCCTCAATCCTCAATACTCAACCATCAGTCCTCAATTCTGAATACTCAATAGAATATACTGAATTCTTAGTATTCAATACTCAAAGCTCAATCCTCAACCCTCAGCCTTCATCCTCCATCCTCAATCCTCAATCCTCAAACCTCAATCTTCAATCATCAATACTCAATCTTCGATCCACAATGCTCAACCCTCAATACTCAATCCTCAATCCTCAGTCATGAATACTTAATCTTCAATACTCAGTCCTCAATCCTCAATCCTCAATACTCAATCATCAATCTTCAATCCTCAACCCTCAATCCTGAATCCTCAATCCGCAGTCCTCAATCTTCAATCCTCAATACACAATCTTCAATCCTCAATATTCAACACACAACCCTCAACCTTCAATCCTCAATGCTTAACCATCAATCCTCAATTCTCAATACTCAATAGAATACCCTGAAATCTCAGTTTTCAATACTCAATCCTCATTCTTCAATCTTCAAGTTTCCATCCACAAACATCAATACTCATCACTCAATCCTCAACACTCAGTCCTCAATCTTCAATCCTCAATCCTCAATCCTCAATCCTCAATCCTCAATCCTCAATCCTCAGTCATGAATACTCAATCTTCAATACTCAATCCTCAATCCTCAATCCTCAATCCTCAATACTCAATCCTTAATCCTCAATCTTCGATCCTCAATCCCGAGTCTTCAATCTTCAGTCCTCAATGCTCAATCATCAATCCTGAACCGTCAGACCTCGTCCTCAATCCTCAACACTCAATCCTGAATCCTCAATCTTCAATCATCAATACTCAATCTTCAATCATCAATCTTCAATCCTCAGTCCTCAATCCTCAATCCTCAATATTCAACACACAACCCCCAACCATCAATCCTCAATTCTCAATACTCAATAGAATACCCTGAATTCTCATGATTCAATACTCAATCCACAATATTCAATAATCAAATCTCAATCCTCAAACATCATTTCTCAACCCTCAATCCTCAACACTCAGTCCTCTCTCTTCAATCCTCCATCCTCAATCCTCAATTCTCAAGCGTCAATCCTCAATCCTCAATCCTCAGTCCTCAGTCCTCAATCTTCAATACTAAATCCTCAATCCTAAAATCCTCAATCCTCCATATTCAACACACAACCCTCAACCATCTGTCCTCAATGCTCAACCATCAATCCTCAATTCTCAATACTCAATAGGATATCCTGAATTCTCAGTTTTCAATACTCAATCCTCAATCTTCAATCTTCAAATCTCCATCCACAAACATCAATTCTCATCACTCAGCCCTCAACACTCAGTCCTCAATCTTCAATACTCAATCCTCAATCCTCAATCCTCAATCCTCAATACTCAACCATCAATCCTCAATTATCAATACTCAATCTTCAATCCTCAATCCTGAATCCTCAATCATCAATACTCAACCTTCAATCCTCAATCCTCAATCTTCAATCCTCAACCCTCAATCCTCAATCCGCAATCCTCAATCCTCAGTCCTCAATCCTCAATCTTCAATCCTCAATACTCAATCTTCAATCCTCAATCCTCAGTCCTCAAACCTCAATTCTGAATCCTGAACACTCAATCTTCAATCCTCAATCCTCAGTCCTGAATACTCTACCATCAATCTTCAATCCTCAATCCCCAATGCTCAATCCTCAATCCTCATTCTTCAATCCTCAATACCCAATCCTCATTCGTCAATCCTCAATCCTCAATGTTCAATTCTCAATCCTCAATCCTCAAACCTCAATCTTCAATCCTCAATACTCAATCTTCAATCTTCAATCCCCAATCCTCTGTCATCAATCCTCAAACTTCAATTCTCAATCGTGAATCCTCACTCCTCAATCCTCAATCCTCAATCCTCGTACCTCAAACCTCAATCCTCAACCCTCAGTCCTCATCCTCAATTCTAAATTCTCAATTCTCAATCCTCAATCCTCAATCCTCAATCCTCAATCTTCAATCCTCAATAATCAATCTCCAATCCTGCATCCTCAATCCCCAGTCCTCAATCCTTAATACTCAATCTTGAATCCTCAATCACCAGTCCTCAATCTTCAATTCTAAATTCTCAATTCTCAATCCTCAATCCTCAATCCTCAATCCTCAATCTTCAATCATCAATACTCAATCTTCAATCCTCAATCCTCAATCCTCAATCCTCAATCCTCAATCCTCAATATTCAACGCACAACCCTCAACCATCAATCCTCAATACTCAACCATCAATCCTCAGTTCTCAATACTCAATAGAATATCCTGAATCCTCATGTTTCAATACTCAATCAGCAATATTCAATAATCAAATCTCAATCCTCAAACATCAATTCTCAACACTCAATCCTCAATCCTCAATCCTGAATCTTCAATCGTCAATACCCAATCCTCAGTCTTCAACATTCAATCCTCAATCCTCAATTCTCAATCCTCAATCCTCAGTCCTCAAATCTCAATCCTGAATCCTCAATCATGAATCCTCAATCTTCAGCCCTTAGTCCTACACAATCAGTTGTCAATCCTCAATCCTCAATAGAATGTCCTCAATTCACAGTTTTCAATACTCAATACTCAATCCGCAATCTTCAGATCTCCATCCACAAACATCAATTATCATCACTCAACCCTCAATACTCAGTCCCCAATCCTCAATCTTCAATCCTCAATCCTCAATCCTCAATCCTCAATCTTAATCTTCAATCCTCAATACTCAATCTTCAATCCTCAACCCTCAATGCTCAATCCTCAACACTCAATCTTCAATCCTCAATCCTCAATCCTCAATTCTCAATCCTCAATCCTCAATCCTCAATCCTCAATCCTCAATTCTCAATCCTCAATCCTCAATCCTCAATCCTCAATCCTCAATCCTCAATCCTCAATCATCCACCTCAATCTTCAATACTCAATCCTCAATCCTCAATCCTCAATCCTCAATACTCAACCATCAATCCTCAATTCTCAATCCTCAATCCTCAATATTCAACACACAACCCTCAACCATCAATTGTCAATACCCAACCATCAATCCTGAATTATCAACACTCAATAGAATATCCTGAATTCTCATGGTTCAATACTCAATCCACATTATTCAATAATCAAACCTCAATCCTCAAACATCAATCCTCAACACTCAATCCTCAACACTCAGTCCTCTCTCTTCAATCCTCCATCCTCAATCCTCAATCCTGAGGCGTCAATCCTCAATCCTCAATACTCAACACTCAATCCTCAGTCCTCAAAACTCAATCCCGAATCCTCAATCCTGAATCCTCATTCTTCAGCCCTCAGTCCTCAACAATCAATTGTCAATCCTCAATCCTCAATAGAATATCCTGAATTCACAGTTTTCAATACTCAATCCCCATTCTTCAATCTTCATATCTCAATACACAAACGTCAATTCTCATCACTCAACCCTCAACACTCAGTCCTCAATCTTCAATCCTCAATCCTCAATCCTCAATCTTCAATCCTCAATACTCAACATTCAATCCTCAATCCTCAATCCTCAATCCTAAATGATCAATCCTCAATCCTCTATCTCCAATCATCAATACTCAATCTTCAATTCTCAATCCTCAACCCTCAACCCTCAGACCTCAAACATCAATACTCAACCCTCAGTCCTCGTCCTCAATCCACAACCCTCATTCCTCAACCCTCAATCTTCAATTCTCAATCCTCAATCCACAATCCTCAATTATCAATCCTCAGTCCTCAAACCTCAATCCTGAATCCTCAATCCTGAATCCTCAGTCTTCAGCCCTCAGTCCTCAGCAATCAGTTATCAATCCTCAATCCTGAATAGAATATCATCAATTCACAGTTTTCAATACTCAATACTCAATCTGCAATCTTCAAATCTCTATCCACAGTCATCAATTCTCATCACTCAACCCTCTAACACTCCGTCCCCAATCCTCAATCTTCATTCCTCAATCCTCAATACTCAACCCTCAGCCCTCATCCTCAATCCTGAACCCTCAATCCTCAGTCCTCCGTCCTCAAACCTCAAACCTCAGCCCTCAGACCTCATCCTCAATCCTCAATCCTCAATCCTCAATCCTCAATCTTCAATCCTCAATACTCAATCTTCAATCCTCAATCCTCAGTCCTCAAACCTCAAATCTGAATCCTGAACACGCAATCTTTAATCCTCAATCCTCAGTCCTGAATACTCTACCATCAATCTTCAATCCTCAATCCCCAATGCTCAATCCTCAATCCTCATTCTTCAATCCTCAATACCCAATCCTCAATCGTCAATCCTCAATCCTCAATGTTCAATTCTCAATCCTCAATCCTCAAACCTCAATCTTCAATCCTCAATACTCAATCTTCAATCTTCAATCCCCAATCCTCTGTCATCAATCCTCAAACTTCAATTCTCAATCGTGAATCCTCACTCCTCAATCCTCAATCCTCAATCCTCGTTCCTCAAACCTCAATCCTCAACCCTCAGTCCTCATCCTCAATTCTAAATTCTCAATTCTCAATCCTCAATCCTCAATCCTCAACCCTCAATCTTCAATCCTCAATAATCAATCTCCAATCCTGCATCCTCAATCCCCAGTCCTCAATCCTTAATCCTCAATCTTGAATCCTCAATCCCCAGTCCTCAATCTTCAATCCTCAGTGATCAATCCGCAATCCTCAATCCTCAGTCCTCAATCCTCAATCCTCAATCCTCAAACCTCAAACCTCAACCGTCAGTCCTCGTCCTCAAACCTCAACCCTCAATCCTCCATCCTCAATCTTCAATCATCAATACTCAATCTTCAATCCTCAATCCTCAATCCTCAATCCTCAATCCTCAATCCTCAATATTCAACGCACAACCCTCAACCATCAATCCTCAATACTCAACCATCAATCCTCAGTTCTCAATACTCAATAGAATATCCTGAATCCTCATGTTTCAATACTCAATCAGCAATATTCAATAATCAAATCTCAATCCTCAAACATCAATTCTCAACACTCAATCCTCAATCCTCAATCCTGAATCTTCAATCGTCAATACCCAATCCTCAGTCTTCAACATTCAATCCTCAATCCTCAATTCTCAATCCTCAATCCTCAGTCCTCAAGTCTCAATCCTGAATCCTCAATCATGAATCCTCAATCTTCAGCCCTTAGTCCTACACAATCAGTTGTCAATCCTCAATCCTCAATAGAATGTCCTCAATTCACAGTTTTCAATACTCAATACTGAATCTGCAATCTTCAGATCTCCATCCACAAACATCAATTATCATCACTCAACCCTCAATACTCAGTCCCCAATCCTCAATCTTCAATCCTCAATCCTCAATCCTCAATCCTCAATCTTGATCTTCAATCCTCAATACTCAATCTTCAATCCTCAATCCTCAATGCTCAATCCTCAACACTCAATCTTCAATCCTCAATCCTCAATCCTCAATCCTCAATCCTCAATCGTCAATCCTCAACTTTCAATCCTCAACCATCAATCCTCAGTCCTCAAACCTCAATCACGAATCCTCAATCCTGAATCCTCAATCTTCAGCCCTCAGTCCTCAACAATCAATTGTCAATCCTCAATCCTCAATAGAATATCCTCAATTCACTGTTTTCAATACTCAATCCCCATTCTTCAATCTTCAAGTCTCAATCCACAAACATCAATTCTCATCACTCAGCCCTCAACGCTCAGTCCTCAATCGTCAATCCTCAATCATCAATCCTCAATCCTCAATCCTCAATCCTCAATCATCAGTCCACAATCTTCAATACTCAATCCTCAATCATCAATCCTCAATCATCAAACCTCAATCTTCAATACTCAATCCTCAATCCTCGATCCTCAATCTTCAATCCTCCATACTCAATCGTCAATCCTCAATCCTCAATCATCAATCCTCAATCCTCAATCCTCAGTCATCAATCCTCAATCTTCAATACTCAATCCTCAATCCTCAATCCACAATCCTCAATCCCTAATACTCAATCCTCATTCATCAACCCTCAATCCTCAGCCCTCAAACCTCAATTCCGAATCCTCAATCCTGAATGCTCAATCTTCATCCCTCAGTACGCAACAATCAATTGTCAATCCTCAATCCTCATTCCTCAAACCTCAATCCTCAGTCCTCAATCGTCAATCATCAATCCACAATCTTCAATAGTCAATCCTCAATCCTCAATCCTCAATCCTCAATCCTCAATCCTCAGTCATCAATCCTCAATCTTCAATACTCAATCCTCAATCCTCAATCCTCAATCCTCAATACTTAACCATCAATCCTCAATTCTCAATACTCAATAGAATATCCTGAATTCTTAGGATTCAATACTCAAACCTCAATCCTCAGCCCTCAGCACTCATCCTCCATCCTCAATCCTCAATCCTCAATCCTCCATCTTCAATCCTCAATACGCAATCTTCGATCCTCAATCCTCAACCCTCAATCCTCAATCCTCAATCCTCAGTCATGAATACTCAATCTTCAGCACTCAATCCTCAATCCTCATTCCTCAATCCTCAATCCTCAAAACTCGTTCCTCAAACCTCAATCCTCAACCCTCAGTCCTCATCCTCAATTCTCAATTCTCAATCCTCAATCCTCAATTCTCAATCTTCAATCCTCAATAATCAATCTCCAATCCTAGATCCTCAATCCCCAATCCTCAATCGTTAATCCTCTATCGTCAATCCTCAATCCCCAGTCCTCAATCCTCAATACTCAATCTTCAATCCTCAATCCTCAATTCTCAATCCTCAATACTCAATCCTCAATTGTCAATCCTCAGTCCCCTATCCTGAATCTTCAGTCCTCCATTCTCAATCCTCAATCCTCAATCCTCAATCTTCAATCCTCAATACTCAATCTTCAATTCTCAATCCTCAATCCTCAATCCTCAATCCTCAATCCTCAATCCTCAATCTTCAATCCTCAACCGTCAGTCCTCGTCCTCAATCCTCAACACTCAATCCTCAATCCTGAATCTTCAATCATCAATACTCAATCTTCAATACTCAATCCTCAACCCTCAATCCTCAATCCTCAATCTTCAATCTTCATGTCTCCTTCCACAAACATCAATACTCATCACTCAACCATCAACACTCAGTCCTCAACCTTCAGTCCTCAATCCTCAATACTCAATCCTCAGTCCTCAGTCCTCAATCTTCAATACTCAATCCTCAATCCTAAAATCCTCAATCCTCAATCCTCAATCCCCAATCCTCAATACAATATCCTGAATTCACAGTATTCAATACTCAATCCCCATTCTAAAATCTTCAAATCTCAATCCACAAACATCAATTCTCATTACTCAACCCTCAACACTCAGTCCCCAATCTTCATCCTCAATCCTCAATCCTCAATCTTCAACCCTCAATTCTCAATCTTCAATCCTCAATCCTCAATCTTCAATCCTCAATCCTCAATCCTCAATCCACAATCCTCAATCCTCAAACCTCAATAAACAATCTTCAATCCTCAATCCTCAATCCTCAATCCTCAATCCTCAATCCTCAACCTTCAATCATCGATACTCAATCTTCAATCCTCAATCCTCAATCCTCAATCCTCAATCCTCAATCCTCAATCTTCAGTCCTCAATACTCAATCTTCAATCCTCAATCCTCAATCCTCAATCCTCCATCCTGAATCCTCAATACTCAATCCTCAATCCTCAATCCTCAATCTTCAATCCTCAATACTCAATCTTCAATCCTCAATCCTCAATCCTCAATCCTCCATCCTGAATCCTGAATCCTCAATACTCAATCCTCAATCTTCAATCCTCAATACTCAATCTTCAATCCTCAATCCTCGATCCTCAATCCTCAATCCTCATTCCTCAATCCTCAATGCCCAATCCTCAATCTTCAATCCTCAATCCTCAATCCTCAATTCTCAATCCTCAATCCTCAATCCTCAATCCTCAATCCTCAATCCTCAATCATCCACCTCAATCTTCAATACTCAATCCTCAATCCTCAATCCTCAATCCTCAATCCTCAATACTCAACCATCAATCCTCAATTCTCAATCCTCAATCCTCAATATTCAACACACAACCCTCAACCATCAATTCTCAATACCCAACCATCAATCCTCAATTATCAACACTCAATAGAATATCCTGAATTCACAGTTTTCAATACTCAATCCCCATTCTTCAATCTTCAAATCTCAATACACAAACATCAATTCTCATCACTAAACACTCAACTCTCAGTCCTCAATCTTCAATCCTCAATCCTCAATCCTCAATCTTCAATCCTCAATACTAAAGCTTCAATCCTCAATCCTCAATCCTCAATCCTAAATGATCAATCCTCAATCCTCTATCTCCAATCCTCAATACGCAATCTTCAATCCTCAATCCTCAATCTTCAATCCTCAATCTTCAATCCTCAATACCCAATCCTCACTCTTCAATCCTCAAACCTCAATCCTCAATTCTCAACACTCAATCCTCAGTCCTCAGTCCTCAGTCCTCAAACCACAATCCTCAACCCTCATCCCTCATTCTCAATCCTCAATCCTCAACCCTCAATCATCAATATTCAATCCTCAATACTCAATCTTCAATCCTGATTTTTCAATCCTCAATACCCAATCCTCAATCTTCAACACTCAATCCTCAATCCTGAATTCTCAATCCTCAATCCTCAATCCTCAGAACTCAAACATAAATGCTCAACCCTCAGTCCTCGTCCTCAATCCACAACACTCAATCCTCAATCCTCAAACTTCAACCATCAATATTCAGTGTTCAATCCTCAATCCTCAATCCTCAATCCTCAATCCTCATTCGTCAATCCTCAATGTTCAATCATCAATCCTCAATCCTCAGTCCTCAATCCTCAACACTCAATCCTCAATCATCAATCTTCAATCGTCAATACTCAATCTTCAATCCTCAATCTTCAATCCTCAATCCTCGATCCTCAATCGTCAATATTCAACACACAACCCTCAACCATCGATCCTCAATACTCAACCATCAATCCTCAATTCTCAATACACAATAGAATATCCTGAATTCTGATGGTTCAATACACAATCCACATTATTCAATAACCAAATATCAATCCTCAAACATCAATCTTCAACACTCAATCCTCAACACTCAGTCCTCTCTCTTCAATCCTCCATCCTCAATCCTCAATTCTCAAGCGTCAACCCTCAATCCTCAATCCTCAACCCTCTATCCTCAGTCCTCAAACCTCAATCCCGAATCCTCAATCCTGAATCCTCAATCTTCAGCCCTCAGTCCTCAATAATCATTTGTCAAACCTCAATCCTCAATAGAATATCCTCAATTCACTGCTTTCAATACTCAATGCTCAATCTGCATTCTTCAAATCTCTATCCACAAACATCAATTCTCATCACTCAACCCTCAACACTCAGTCCTCAATGTTCTATCCTCAATTCTCAATCTTCAATCCTCAGTCCTCAATCCTCAATCCTCAATCCTGAATCCTCAATCTTCAATCATCAATATTCAATCTTCAATACTCAATCCACAATACTCAATCCTCAATCCTCAATCCTCAATCTTCAATCCTCAATCCTCGATCCTCAATCCTCAATCCTCAATCCTAAATGATCAATCCTCAATCCTCTATCTCCAATCCTCAATACTCAATCTTCAATCCTCAATCCTCAATCCTCAATCCTCAATCTTCAATCCTCAATACCCAATCCTCACTCTTCAATCCTCAAACCTCAATCCTCAATTCTCAACACTCAATCCTCAGTCCTCAGTCCTCAGTCCTCAGTCCTCAAACCTCAATCCTCACCCCTCAGACCTCATTCTCAATCCTCAATCCTCAACCCTCAATCATCAATATTCAATCCTCAATACTCAATCTTCAATCCTGATTCTTCAATCCTCAATACCCAATCCTCAATCTTCAACACTCAATCCTCAATCCTGAATTCTCAATCCTCCATCCCCAATCCTCAGACCTCAAACATAAGTGCTCAACCCTCAGTCCTCGTCCTCAATCCACAACACTCAATCCTCAATCCTCAAACTTCAATCATCAATATTCAGTCTTCAATCCTCAATCCTCAATCCTCAATCCTCAATCCTCATTAGTCAATCCTCAATGTTCAATCATCAATCCTCAATCCTCAGTCCTCAATCCTCAACCCTCAATCCTCAATCCTCAATCCTCAATGCCCAATCCTCAATCTTCAATCCTCAATCCTCAATCCTCAATTCTCAATCCTCAATCCTCAATCGTCAGTCCTCAATCCTCAATCCTCAATCCTCAATTATCCACCTCAATCTTCAATACTCAATCCTCAATCCTCAATCCTCAATCCTCAATCCTCAATACTCAACCATCAATCCTCAATCCTCAATCCTCAATCCTCAATATTCAACACACAACCCTCAACCATCAATACTCAATTATCAACACTCAATAGAATATCCTGAATTCTCATGGTTCAATACTCAATCCACATTATTCAATAATCAAATCTCAATCCACAAACCTCAATCCTCAACACTCAATCCTCAACACTCAGTCCTCTCTCTTCAATCCTCCATCCTCAATCCTCAATCCTGAAGCGTCAATCCTCAATCCTCAATACTCAATCCTAAATGATCAATCCTCAATCCTCTATCTCCAATCCTCAATACTCAATCTTCAATCCTCAAACCTCAATCCTCAATCCTCAATCTTCAATCCTCAATCCTCTTTCTCCAATCCTCAACACCCAATCCTCAATCTTCAATCCCAAATCCTCAATCCTCAATTCTCAATCCTCAATCCTCAATCCTCAGACCTCAAACATCTATACTCAACCCTCAGTCCTCGTTCTCAATCCACAACCCTCAATCCTCAATCCTCAATCCTCAATCCTCAATCATCGATCTTCAATCCTCAATACTCAATCATCAATCCTCAATCCTCAGTCCTCAACCCTCAGTCCTCATCCTCAATCCTCAATCCTCAATCCTCAACCCTCAATTCTCAATCTTCAATCCTCAATCCTCAACCTTCAATCCTCAATCCTCAATCCTCAATCCTCAATCCTCAATCCTCAAACCTCAATAAACAATCTTCAATCCTCAATCCTCAATCCTCAATCCTCAATCCTCAATCCTCAACCTTCAATCCTCAGTACTCAATCTTCAATCCTCAATTCTCAACCTTAAGGCCTCAATCCTCATTCTCCAATCCTCAACAACCAATCCTCAATCTTCAATCCCAAATCCTCAATCCTCAATTGTCAATCCTCAATCCTCAATCCTCAGGCCTCAAACATGAATACTCAGCCCTCAGTCCTCGTCCTCAATTCACAACCCTCAGCCGTCATACTCAATCCTCAATCCTCAATCCTCAACCCTCAACATTCAATCCTCAATGCTCAATCCTCAATCCTCGATCCTCAATCCTCAATCATCAAACCTCAATCTTCAATACTAAATCCTCAATCCTCAATCCTCAATCCTCTATCCTCAATCATCAATCCTCAATCCTCAATCCTCAATCCTCAATCATCAATCCACAATCTTCAATACTCAATCCTCAATCCTCAATCCTCAATCCTCATTCCTCAATCATCAAACCTCAATCTTCAATACTCAATCATCAATCCTCAATCCTCAATCTTCAATCCTCCATACTGAATCGTCAATCCTCAATCCTCAATAATCAATCAATCCTCAATCCTCAATCCTCAGTCATCAATCTTCAATCTTCAATACTCAATCCTCAATCCTCAATCCACAATCCTCAATCCCCAATCCTCAACCCTCATTCCTCAAACCTCAATCCTCAGCCCTCAGTCCTCATCCTCAATTCTCAATTCTCAATACTCAAACCTCAATCCTCAATCTTCAATCCTCAATAATCAATCTCCTATCCTAGATCCTCAATCCCCAATACTCTATCCTTAATCCTCAATATTCAATCCTCTATCCCCAGGCCACAATCTTCAATCCCCAAAGCTCAATAATCAATCCTCAATCCTCAGTCCTCAATCGTCAATCATCAATCCACAATCCTCAATCCTCAATTTTCAATCCTGAATACTCAATCTTCAATCCTCAATACTCAATCATCAATCCTCAATCCTCAGTCCTCAACCCTCAGTCCTCATCCTCAATCCTCAATCCTCAATACTCAACCCTCAATTCTCAATCTTCAATCCTCAATCCTCAATCTTCAATCCTCAATCCTCAATCCTCAATCCTCAATCCTCAACCCTCAAACCTCAATAAACAATCTTCAATCCTCAATCCTCAATCCTCAATCCTCAATCCTCAACCCTCAACCTTCAATCATCGATACTCAATCTTCAATCCTCAATCCTCAATCCTCAATCCTCAATCCTCAATCCTCAATCTTCAATCCTCAATACTCAATCTTCAATCCTCAATCCTCAATCCTCAATCCTCCATCCTGAATCCTCAATACTCAATCCTCAATCCTCAATCCTCAATCTTCAATCCTCAATACTCAATCTTCAATCCTCAATCCTCAATCCTCAATCCTCCATCCTGAATCCTGAATCCTCAATACTCAATCCTCAATCTTCAATCCTCAATACTCAATCTTCAATCCTCAATCCTCGATCCTCAATCCTCAATCCTCATTCCTCAATCCTCAATGCCCAATCCTCAATCTTCAATCCTCAATCCTCAATCCTCAATTCTCAATCCTCAATCCTCAATCCTCAATCCTCAATCCTCAATCCTCAATCATCCACCTCAATCTTCAATACTCAATCCTCAATCCTCAATCCTCAATCCTCAATCCTCAATACTCAACCATCAATCCTCAATTCTCAATCCTCAATCCTCAATATTCAACACACAACCCTCAACCATCAATTCTCAATACCCAACCATCAATCCTCAATTATCAACACTCAATAGAATATCCTGAATTCACAGTTTTCAATACTCAATCCCCATTCTTCAATCTTCAAATCTCAATACACAAACATCAATTCTCATCACTCAACCCTCAACTCTCAGTCCTCAATCTTCAATCCTCAAAACTCAATCCTCAATCTTCAATCCTCAATACTCAAGCTTCAATCCTCAATCCTCAATCCTCAATCCTAAATGATCAATCCTCAATCCTCTATCTCCAATCCTCAATACGCAATCTTCAATCCTCAATCCTCAATCTTCAATCCTCAATCTTCAATCCTCAATACCCAATCCTCACTCTTCAATCCTCAAACCTCAATCCTCAATTCTCAACACTCAATCCTCAGTCCTCAGTCCTCAGTCCTCAAACCTCAATCCTCAACCCTCATCCCTCATTCTCAATCCTCAATCCTCAACCCTCAATCATCAATATTCAATCCTCAATACTCAATCTTCAATCCTGATTTTTCAATCCTCAATACCCAATCCTCAATCTTCAACACTCAATCCTCAATCCTGAATTCTCAATCCTCAATCCTCAATCCTCAGAACTCAGACATAAATGCTCAACCCTCAGTCCTCGTCCTCAATCCACAACACTCAATCCTCAATCCTCAAACTTCAATCATCAATATTCAGTGTTCAATCCTCAATCCTCAATCCTCAATCCTCAATCCTCATTCGTCAATCCTCAATGTTCAATCATCAATCCTCAATCCTCAGTCCTCAATCCTCAACCCTCAATCCTCAATCATCAATCTTCAATCGTCAATACTCAATCTTCAATCCTCAATCTTCAATCCTCAATCCTCGATCCTCAATCCTCAATATTCAACACACAACCCTCAACCATCGATCCTCAATACTCAACCATCAATCCTCAATTCTCAATACACAATAGAATATCCTGAATTCTCATGGTTCAATACACAATCCACATTATTCAATAACCAAGTATCAATCCTCAAACATCAATCTTCAACACTCAATCCTCAACACTCAGTCCTCTCTCTTCAATCCTCCATCCTCAATCCTCAATTCTCAAGCGTCAACCCTCAATCCTCAATCCTCAACCCTCTATCCTCAGTCCTCAAACCTCAATCCCGAATCCTCAATCCTGAATCCTCAATCTTCAGCCCTCAGTCCTCAATAATCATTTGTCAAACCTCAATCCTCAATAGAATATCCTCAATTCACTGCTTTCAATACTCAATGCTCAATCTGCATTCTTCAAATCTCTATCCACAAACATCAATTCTCATCACTCAACTCTCAACACTCAGTCCTCAATGTTCTATCCTCAATTCTCAATCTTCAATCCCCAGTCCTCAATCCTCAATCCTCAATCCTGAATCCTCAATCTTCAATCATCAATATTCAATCTTCAATCCTCAATCCACAATACTCAATCCTCAATCCTCAATCCTCAATCTTCAATCCTCAATCCTCGATCCTCAATCCTCAATCCTCAATCCTAAATGATCAATCCTCAATCCTCTATCTCCAATCCTCAATACTCAATCTTCAATCCTCAATCCTCAATCCTCAATCCTCAATCTTCAATCCTCAATACCCAATCCTCACTCTTCAATCCTCAAACCTCAATCCTCAATTCTCAACACTCAATCCTCAGTCCTCAGTCCTCAGTCCTCAGTCCTCAAACCTCAATCCTCACCCCTCAGCCCTCATTCTCAATCCTCAATCCTCAACACTCAATCATCAATATTCAATCCTCAATACTCAATCTTCAATCCTGATTCTTCAATCCTCAATACCCAATCCTCAATCTTCAACACTCAATCCTCAATCCTGAATTCTCAATCCTCCATCCCCAATCCTCACACCTCAAACATAAATGCTCAACCCTCAGTCCTCGTCCTCAATCCACAACACTCAATCCTCAATCCTCAAACTTCAATCATCAATATTCAGTCTTCAATCCTCAATCATCAATCCTCAATCCTCAATCCTCATTCGTCAATCCTCAATGTTCAATCATCAATCCTTAATCCTCAGTCCTCAATCCTCAACCCTCAATCCTCAATCATCGATCTTCAATCCTCAATACTCAATCATCAATCCTCAATCCTCAGTCCTCAACCCTCAGTCCTCATCCTCAATCCTCAATCCTCAATCCTCAATCCTCAATGCCCAATCCTCAATCTTCAATCCTCAATCCTCAATCCTCAATTCTCAATCCTCAATCCTCAATCGTCAGTCCTCAATCCTCAATCCTCAATCCTCAATTATCCACCTCAATCTTCAATACTCAATCCTCAATCCTCAATCCTCAATCCTCAATCCTCAATACTCAACCATCAATCCTCAATCCTCAATCCTCAATCCTCAATATTCAACACACAACCCTCAACCATCAATCCTCAATTATCAACACTCAATAGAATACCCTGAATTCTCATGGTTCAATACTCAATCCACATTAATCAATAATCAAATCTCAATCCACAAACCTCAATCCTCAACACTCAATCCTCAACACTCAGTCCTCTCTCTTCAATCCTCCATCCTCAATCCTCAATCCTGAAGCGTCAATCCTCAATCCTCAATACTCAATCCTAAATGATCAATCCACAATCCTCAATCCCCAATCCTCAACCCTCATTCCTCAAACCTCAATCCTCAGCCCTCAGTCCTCATCCTCAATTCTCAATTCTCAATACTCAAACCTCAATCCTCAATCTTCAATCCTCAATAATCAATCTCCTATCCTAGATCCTCAATCCCCAATACTCTATCCTTAATCCTCAATATTCAATCCTCTATCCCCAGGCCACAATCTTCAATCCCCAAAGCTCAATAATCAATCCTCAATCCTCAGTCCTCAATCGTCAATCATCAATCCACAATCTTCAATACTCAATCCTCAATCCTCAATCCTCAATCCTCTATCCTCAATCATCAATCCTCAATCTTCAATCCTCAATCCTCAATATTCAACACACAACCCTCAACCATCAATCCTCAATTATCAACACTCAATAGAATACCCTGAATTCTCATGGTTCAATACTCAATCCACATTAATCAATAATCAAATCTCAATCCACAAACCTCAATCCTCAACACTCAATCCTCAACACTCAGTCCTCTCTCTTCAATCCTCCATCCTCAATCCTCAATCCTGAAGCGTCAATCCTCAATCCTCAATACTCAATCCTAAATGATCAATCCACAATCCTCAATCCCCAATCCTCAACCCTCATTCCTCAAACCTCAATCCTCAGCCCTCAGTCCTCATCCTCAATTCTCAATTCTCAATACTCAAACCTCAATCCTCAATCTTCAATCCTCAATAATCAATCTCCTATCCTAGATCCTCAATCCCCAATACTCTATCCTTAATCCTCAATATTCAATCCTCTATCCCCAGGCCACAATCTTCAATCCCAAAGCTCAATAATCAATCCTCAATCCTCAGTCCTCAATCGTCAATCATCAATCCACAATCTTCAATACTCAATCCTCAATCCTCAATCCTCAATCCTCTATCCTCAATCATCAATCCTCAATCTTCAATACTCAATCCTCAATCCTCAATCATCAATCCTGAATCCTCAATCCTCAATCTTCAATCATCAATACTCAGCCTTCAATCATCAATCCTCAATACTCAAACCTCAATCCTCAATCCTCAATCATCAATCCTCAATCCTCAATCATCAACCTTCAATCCTCAATCCTCATTCCTCAAACATCAATCCTCAACCCTCAGTCCTCAATCCTCAATCCTCAACCCTCAATATTCAATCCTCAATGCTCAATCCTCAATCCTCAATCCTCAATCCTCAATCCTCAATGCCCAATCCTCAATCTTCAATCCTCAATCCTCAATCCTCAATCCTCAATTCTCAATCCTCAATCCTCAATCCTCAATCCTCAATCCTCAATCCTCAATCATCCACCTCAATCTTCAATTCTCAATCCTCAATCCTCAATCCTCAATCCTCAATCCTCAATACTCAACCATCAATCCTCAATTCTCAATCCTCAATCCTCAATATTCAACACACAACCCTCAACCATCGATCCTCAATGCTCAACCATCAATCCTCAATTCTCAATACTCAATAGAATATCCTGAATTCTCATGGTTCAATACACAATCCACATTATTCAATAACCAAATATCAATCCTCAAACATCAATCTTCAACACTCAATCCTCAACACTCAGTCCTCTCTCTTCAATCCTCCATACTCAATCCTCAATCCTCAAGCGTCAACCCTCAATCCTCAATCCTCAACCCTCTATCCTCAGTCCTCAAACCTCAATCCCGAATCCTCAATCCTGAATCCTCAATCTTCAGCCCTCAGTCCTCAATAATCATTTGTCAAACCTCAATCCTCAATAGAATATCCTCAATTCACTGCTTTCAATACTCAATGCTCAATCTGCATTCTTCAAATCTCTATCCACAAACATCAATTCTCATCACTCAACCCTCAACACTCAGTCCTCAATGTTCTATCCTCAATTCTCAATTCTCAATCTTCAATCCTCAGTCCTCAATCCTCAATCCTCAATCCTGAATCCTCAATCTTCAATCATCAATATTCAATCTTCAATCCTCAATCCACAATCCTCAATCCTCAATCCTCAGACCTCAAACATAAATGCTCAACCCTCAGTCCTCGTCCTCAATCCACAACACTCAATCCTCAATCCTCAAACTTCAATCCTCAATATTCAGTCTTCAATCCTCAATCCTCAATCCTCAATCCTCAATCCTCATTCGTCAATCCTCAATGTTCAACCATCAATCCTCAATCCTCAGTCCTCAATCCTCAACCCTCAATCCTCAATCATCAATCTTCAATCATCAATACTCAATCTTCAATCCTCAATCTTCAATCCTCAATCCTCGATCCTCAATCCTCAATATTCAACACACAACCCTCAACCATCGATCCTCAATACTCAACCATCAATCCTCAATTCTCAATACTCAATAGAATATCCTGAATTCTCATGGTTCAATACACAATCCACATTATTCAATAACCAAATATCAATCCTCAAACATCAATCTTCAACACTCAATCCTCAACACTCAGTCCTCTCTCTTCAATCCTCCATCCTCAATCCTCAATCCTCAACCGTCAGTCCTCGTCCTCAATCCTCAACTATGAATCCTCAATCCTCAATATTCAATCATCAATACTCAATCTTCAATCCTGAATCCTCAATCCTCAATCCTCAATCCTCAATCCTCAATCCTCAGTCCTCAAACCTCAATCCTGAATCCTCAATCCTCAGTTCTCAAACCTCAATCCTGAATCTTCAATCCTGAATGCTCAATCTTCATCCCTCAGTCCGCAACAATCAATTGTCAATCCTCAATCCTCAATACAATATCCTCAATTCACAGTTTTCAATACTCAATCCCCAATCTTCAATCTTCAAATCTCAATCCACAGACATCAATTCTCATCACTCAACCCTCAACACTCAGTCCTCAATCTTCAATCCTCAATCCTCAATCCTCAATCTTCAATCCTCCATACTCAATCGTCAATCCTCAATCCTCAATCATCAATCCTCAATTCCCAATACTATATCCTTAATCCTCAGTATTCAATCCTCTATCCCCAGGCCACAATCTTCAATCCCCAAAGCTCAATAATCAATCCTCAATCCTCAGTGCTCAATCGTCAATCATCAATCCACAACCTTCAATAGTCAATCCTCAATCCTCAATCCTCAATCCTCAATCCTCAAACCTCAGTCATCAATCCTCAATCTTCAATACTCAATCCTCAATCCTCAATCCTGAATCCTCAATACTTAACCATCAATCCTCAATTCTCAATACTCAATAGAATATCCTGAATTCTTAGGATTCAATACTCAAACCTCAATCCTCAATCCTCAATCTTCAATCCTCAATACGCAATCTTCGATCCTCAATCCTCAACACTCAATCCTCAATCCTCAATCCTCAGTCATGAATACTCAATCTTCAACACTCAATCCTCAATCCTCAATCCTCAATCCTCAATCCTCAATCCTCAATCCTCGTTCCTCAAACTTCAAACCTCAACCCTCAGTCCTCATCCTCAATTCTCAATTCTCAATCCTCAATCCTCAATTCTCAATCTTCAATCCTCAATAATCAATCTCCAATCCCAGATCCTCAATCCCCAATCCTCAATCGTTAATCCTCTATCTTCAATCCTCAATCCCCAGTCCTCAATCCTCAATACTCAATCTTCAATCCTCAATCCTCAATTCTCAATCCTCAATACTCAATCCTCAATTGTCAATCCTCAGTCCCCTATCCTCAATCTTCAATCCTCAATCCTCAATCCTCAATCCTTAATCCTCAATCTTCAATCCTCAATACTCAATCTTCAATTCTCAATCCTCAATCCTCAATCCTCAATCCTCAATCCTCAATCCTCAATCTTCAATCCTCAACCGTCAGTCCTCGTCCTCAATCCTCAACCCTCAATCCTCAAACCTGAATCTTCAATCATCAATACTCAATCTTCAATACTCAATCCTCAACCCTCAATCCTCAATCCTCAATCTTCAATCTTCATGTCTCCTTCCACAAACATCAATTCTCATCACTCAACCATCAACACTCAGTCCTCATCCTTCAGTCCTCAATCCTCAATACTCAATCCTCAGTCCTCAGTCCTCAATCTTCAATACTCAATCCTCAATCATAAAATCCTCAATCCTCAATCCTCAATCCCCAATCCTCAATCTTCAATCCTCAATTCTCAATCCTCAAGCCTCGATCCTCAATCCTCAATCTTCAATCCTGAATACTCAATCTTCAATCCTCAAACCTCAATCCTCAATACTCAATCGTCAGTCTTCAATCCTCAATACTCAATCATCAATCCTCAATCCTCAATCCTCAATCCTCAATCCTCATTCTTCAATCCTCAATACCCAATCCTCATTCTTCAGTCCTCAATCCTCAATCCTCAATTCTCAACGCTCAGCCCTCATCCTCAGTCCTCAATCCTCAATCATCAATCCTCAATCTTCAATCCTAAATACTCAATCTTCAATCCTCAGTCCTCAAACCTTAATTCTGAATTCTCAATCCTGAATCCTCAATCTTCAGCTCGCAGTCCTCAACAATCAGTAGTCAATCCTCAATCCTCAATAGAATATCCTCAATTCACAGTTTTCAATACTCAATACACAATCTGCAACATACCAACCTCTATCCACAAACATCAATTCTCATCACCCAACCATCAACACTCAGTCCTCAATGTTCAATCCTCAATCCTCAATTCTCAATCTTCATGCCTCAATACTGAATCCTCAATACTCAATACACAATGTTCAATCATCAATCCTCAATCCTCAGTCCTCAATCCTCAACCCTCAATCCTCAATCCTCAATCTTCAATCATAAATACTCAATCTTCAATCCTCAATCTTCAATCCTCAATCCTCAATCCTCAATCCTCAATATTCAACACACAACCCTCAACGATCAATCCTCAATACTCAACCATCAATCTTCAATTCTCAATACTCAATAGAATATCCTGAACTCTCGTGGCTCAATACTCAATCCACATTATTCAATAATCAAATCTCAATCCTCAAACATCAATCCTCAACACTCAATCCTGAACACTCAGTCCTCTCTCCTCAATCCTCCATCATCAATCCTCAATCCTCAAGCGTCAATCCTCAATCCTCAATCCTCAACACTCAATCCTCAGTCCTGAAACCTCAATCCCGAAACCTCAAACCTGAATCCTCAATCTTCAGACCTCAGTCCTCAACAATCATTTGTCAATCCTCAATCCTCAATAGAATATCCTCAATTCACTGTTTTCAATACTCAATGCTCAATCTGCAATCTTCAAATCTCTATCCACAAAGATCAATTCTAATCACTCAACCATCAACACTCAGTCCTCAATGTTCAATCCTCAATTCTCAATTCTCAATCTTCAATCCTCAATCCTCAACCGTCAATCGTCAATCCTCAATCCTCAATCTTCAATCATCAACATTCAATCTTCAATCCTCAATCCACAATCCTCAATCCTCAGTGCTCAATCCTCAATCTTCAATCCCCAATCCTCGATCCTCAATCCTCAATCCTCAATCTTCAATCCTCAATGCTCAATCTTCAATCCTCAATCCTCAATCCCCAATCCTCAATCCTCAATCCTCAATCCTCAATCCTCAATCCTCAATCTTAAGTCCTCAATCCTCATTCTCCAATCCTCAACAACCAATCCTCAATCTTCAATCCCAAATCCTCAATCCTCAATTCTCAATCCTCAATCCTCAATCCTCAGACCTCAAACATCAATACTCAACCCTCAGTCCTCGTTCTCAATCCACAACCCCCAATCCTCAATCCTCAATCCTCAACACTCAATCCTCAACACTCAGTCCTCTCTCTTCAATCCTCCATCCTCAATCCTCAATCCTGAAGCGTCAATCCTCAATCCTCAATACTCAATCCTAAATGATCAATACTCAATCCTCTATCTCCAATCCTCAATACTCAATCTTCAATCCTCAAACCTCAATCCACAATCCTCAATCTTCAATCCTCAATCCTCTTTCTCCAATCCTCAACACCCAATCCTCAATCTTCAATCCCAAATCCTCAATCCTCAATTCTCAATCCTCAATCCTCAATCCTCAGACCTCAAACATCTATACTCAACCCTCAGTCCTCGTTCTCAATCCACAACCCTCAATCCTCAATCCTCAATCCTCAATCCTCAATCATCGATCTTCAATCCTCAATACTCAATCATCAATCCTCAATCGTCAGTCCTCAACCCTCAGACCTTATCCTCAATCCTCAATCCTCAATCCTCAACCCTCAATTCTCAATCTTCAATCGTCAATCCTCAATCTTCAATCATCAATCCTCAATCCTCAATCCTCAATCCTCAATCCTCAAACCTGAATAAACAATCTTCAATCCTCAATCCTCAATCCTCAATCCTCAACCCTCAATCCTCAACCTTCAATCATCGATACTCAATCTTCAATCCTCAATCCTCAATCCTGAATCCTCAATCCTCAATCCCCAGTCCTCAATCCTCAATACTCAATCTTCAATCCTCAATCCTCAATTCTCAATCCTCAATACTCAATCCTCAATTGTCAATCCTCAGTCCCCTATCCTCAATCTTCAATCCTCAATCCTCAATCCTCAATCCTCAATCCTCAATCTTCAATCCTCAATACTCAATCTTCAATTCTCAATCCTCAATCCTCAATCCTCAATCCTCAATCCTCAATCCTCAATCTTCAATCCTCAACCGTCAGTCCTCGTCCTCAATCCTCAACCCTCAATCCTCAATCCTGAATCTTCAATCATCAATACTCAATCTTCAATACTCAATCCTCAACCCTCAATCCTCAATCCTCAATCTTCAATCTTCATGTCTCCTTCCACAAACATCAATTCTCATCACTCAACCATCAACACTCAGTCCTCAACCTTCAGTCCTCAATCCTCAATACTCAATCCTCAGTCCTCAGTCCTCAATCTTCAATACTCAATCCTCAATCATAAAATCCTCAATCCTCAATCCTCAATCCCCAATCCTCAATCTTCAATCCTCAATTCTCAATCCTCAAGCCTCGATCCTCAATCCTCAATCTTCAATCCTGAATACTCAATCTTCAATCCTCAAACCTCAATCCTCAATACTCAATCGTCAGTCTTCAATCCTCAATACTCAATCATCAATCCTCAATCCTCAATCCTCAATCCTCAATCCTCATTCTTCAATCCTCAATACCCAATCCTCATTCTTCAGTCCTCAATCCTCAATCCTCAATTCTCAACGCTCAGCCCTCATCCTCAGTCCTCAATCCTCAATCATCAATCCTCAATCTTCAATCCTCAATACTCAATCTTCAATCCTCAGTCCTCAAACCTTAATTCTGAATTCTCAATCCTGAATCCTCAATCTTCAGCTCGCAGTCCTCAACAATCAGTAGTCAATCCTCAATCCTCAATAGAATATCCTCAATTCACAGTTTTCAATACTCAATACACAATCTGCAACATACCAACCTCTATCCACAAACATCAATTCTCATCACCCAACCCTCAACACTCAGTCCTCAATGTTCAATCCTCAATCCTCAATTCTCAATCTTCATGCCTCAATACTGAATCCTCAATACTCAATACACAATGTTCAATCATCAATCCTCAATCCTCAGTCCTCAATCCTCAACCCTCAATCCTCAATCCTCAATCTTCAATCATAAATACTCAATCTTCAATCCTCAATCTTCAATCCTCAATCCTCAATCCTCAATCCTCAATATTCAACACACAACCCTCAACGATCAATCCTCAATACTCAACCATCAATCTTCAATTCTCAATACTCAATAGAATATCCTGAACTCTCATGGCTCAATACTCAATCCACATTATTCAATAATCAAATCTCAATCCTCAAACATCAATCCTCAACACTCAATCCTCAACACTCAGTCCTCTCTCCTCAATCCTCCATCATCAATCCTCAATCCTCAAGCGTCAATCCTCAATCCTCAATCCTCAACACTCAATCCTCAGTCCTGAAACCTCAATCCCGAAACCTCAAACCTGAATCATCTATCTTCAGACCTCAGTCCTCAACAATCATTTGTCGATCCTCAATCCTCAATAGAATATCCTCAATTCACTGTTTTCAATACTCAATGCTCAATCTGCAATCTTCAAATCTCTATCCACAAAGATCAATTCTTATCACTCAGCCATCAACACTCAGTCCTCAATGTTCAATCCTCAATTCTCAATTCTCAATCTTCAATCCTCAATCCTCAACCGTCAATCGTCAACCCTCAATCCTCAATCTTCAATCATCAATATTCAATCTTCAATCCTCAATCCACAATCCTCAATCCTCAGTGCTCAATCCTCAATCTTCAATCCCCAATCCTCGATCCTCAATCCTCAATCCTCAATCTTCAATCCTCAATGCTCAATCTTCAATCCTCAATCCTCAATCCCCAATCCTCAATCCTCAATCCTCAATCCTCAATCCTCAATCCTCAATCTTAAGTCCTCAATCCTCATTCTCCAATCCTCAACAACCAATCCTCAATCTTCAATCCCAAATCCTCAATCCTCAATTCTCAATCCTCAATCCTCAATCCTCAGACCTCAAACATCAATACTCAACCCTCAGTCCTCGTTCTCAATCCACAACCCCCAATGCTCAATTCTCAATCCTCAACACTCAATCCTCAACACTCAGTCCTCTCTCTTCAATCCTCCATCCTCAATCCTCAATCCTGAAGCGTCAATCCTCAATCCTCAATACTCAATCCTAAATGATCAATACTCAATCCTCTATCTCCAATCCTCAATACTCAATCTTCAATCCTCAAACCTCAATCCTCAATCCTCAATCTTCAATCCTCAATCCTCTTTCTCCAATCCTCAACACCCAATCCTCAATCTTCAATCCCAAATCCTCAATCCTCAATTCTCACTCCTCAATCCTCAATCCTCAGACCTCAAACATCTATACTCAACCCTCAGTCCTCGTTCTCAATCCACAACCCTCAATCCTCAATCCTCAATCCTCAATCCTCAATCATCGATCTTCAATCCTCAATTCTCAATCATCAATCCTCAATCCTCAGTCCTCAACCCTCAGTCCTTATCCTCAATCCTCAATCCTCAATCCTCAACCCTCAATTCTCAATCTTCAATCCTCAATCCTCAATCTTCAATCCTCAATCCTCGATCCTCAATCCTCAATCCTCATTCCTCAATCCTCAATGCCCAATCCTCAATCTTCAATCCTCAATCCTCAATCCTCAATTCTCAATCCTCAATCCTCAATCCTCAATCCTCAATCCTCAATCCTCAATCATCCACCTCAATCTTCAATACTCAATCCTCAATCCTCAATCCTCAATCCTCAATCCTCAATACTCAACCATCAATCCTCAATTCTCAATCCTCAATATTCAACACACAACCCTCAACCATCAATTCTCAATACCCAACCATCAATCCTCAATTATCAACACTCAATAGAGTATCCTGAATTCTCATGGTTCAATACTCAATCCACATTATTCAATAATCAAAACTCAATCCACAAACATCAATCCTCAACACTCAATCCTCAACACTCAGTCCTCTCTCTTCAATCCTCCATCCTCAATCCTCAATCCTGAAGCGTCAATCCTCAATCCTCAATACTCAACCCTCAATCCTCAGTCCTCAAAACTCAATCCCGAATCCTCAATCCTGAATCCTCATTCTTCAGCCCTCAGTCCTCAACAGTCAATGTTCAATCCTCAATCCTCAATAGAATATCCTGAATTCACAGTTTTCAATACTCAATCCCCATTCTTCAATCTTCAAATCTCAATACACAAACATCAATTCTCATCACTCAACCCTCAACACTCAGTCCTCAATGTTCTATCCTCAATTCTCAATTCTCAATCTTCAATCCTCAGTCCTCAATCCTCAATCCTCAATCCTCAATCCTCAATCTTCAATCATCAATATTCAATCTTCAATCCTCAATCCACAATCCTCAATCGTCAATCCTCAATCCTCAATCTTCAATCCTCAATCCTCGATCCTCAATCCTCAATCCTCAATCTTCAATCCTCAATACTCAATCTTCAATCCTCAATCTTCAATCCTCAATCCTCAATACTCAACCTTCAATCCTCAATAATCAATATTCAATACTCAATCCTCAATCCTGAATCCTCAATCCTCAATCCTCAATCGTCAATCTTCAATCCTCAATACTCAATCTTCAATTCTCAATCCTCAATCCTCAACCCTCAATCCTCATTCTTCAATCCTCAATACCCAATACTCAACCTTCAATACTCAATCCTCAATACTCAATCCTCAATCCTCAATCTTCAATCCTCAGTGCCCAAGCCTCAATATTCAATTCACAATCCTCAATCCTCAATCCTCAACCCACAATCCTCAATCCTCAATCCTCAATCCTCAGTCCTCAAACCTCAATCCTGAACCCACAATCCTGAATCCTCAATCTTCAGCCCTGAGTCCTCAACAATCAGTTGTCAATCCTCAACCATCAATAGAATATCCTCAATTCACAGTTTTCAATACTCAATACTCAATCTGCAATCTTCAACTCTCTATCCACAAACATCAATTCTCATCACTGAATCCTCAACACTCAGTCCCCAATCCTCAATCTTCATTCCTCAATCCTCAATCCTCAATCCTCAATACCCAACCTTCAATCCTCAATACTCAATATTCAATACTCAATCCTCAATCCTGAATCCTCAATCCTCAATCCTCAATCGTCAATCTTCAATCCTCAATACTCAATCTTCAATCCTCAATCCTCAATCCTCAATCCTCAATCCTCATTCTTCAATCCACAATACCCAATCCTCAATCTTCAATCCTCAATCCTTAATCCTCAATCCTCAATCCTCAAACCTCAATACACAATCTCCAATCCTCAATACTCAACCTTCAATCCTCAATCCTCAATACTCAATCCTCAATCCTCAATCTTCAATCCTCAGTGCCCAATCCTCAATATTCAATTCTCAATCCTCAATCCTCAATCCTCAATCCTCAATCTTCAATCCTCAATACTCAATCTTCAACCCTCAATCCTCAATCCTCAATCCTCAATCCTCAATCCTCAATCCTCAATCCACAATCTTCAATCCTCAATACTCAATCCTCAACCCTCAATCCTCAATCCTCAATCCTCAATCCTCAATCCTGAATCCTCAACCCTCAATATTCAATCCTCAATGCTCAATCCTCAATCCTCAATCCCCAATCCTCAATCCTCAATCCTCAATCCTCAATCCTCAATCCTCAATCCTCAACCGTCAGTCCTCGTCCTCAATCCTCAATCCTCAATCCCCAATATTCAACACACAACCCTCAACCATCAATCCTCAATACTCAACCATCAATCCTCAATCCTCAGTCCTCAATACAATATCCTGAATTCACAGTATTCAATACTCAATCCCCATTCTAAAATCTTCAAATCTCAATCCACAAACATCAATTCTCATTACTCAACCCTCAACACTCAGTCCCCAATCTTCATCCTCAATCCTCAATCCTCAATCTTCAATCATCAATACTCAACCTTCAATCCTCAATCCTCAATCCTCAATCCTAAATGATCAATCCTCAATCCTCTATCACCAATCCTCGATAGTCAATCCTCAATCCTCAATCCTCAATCCTCAATCCTCATTCTTCAATCCTCAATACCCAATCCTCAATCTTCAATCCTCAATCCTCAATCATCAATTCCCAACCCTCAATCCTCAGTCCTCAGGCCTCAAACCTCAATCATCAACCCTCAGCCCTCATTCTCAATCCTCAATACTCAACCCTCAATCCTCAATATTCAATCCTCAATACTCAATCTTCAATCCTGATTCTACAATCCTCAATACCCAATCCTCAATCTTCAACCCTGAATCCTCAATCCTCAATTCTCAATACTCAATCATCAATCCTCAGACCTCAAACATAAATACTCAGGCCTCAGTCCTCGTCCTCAATCCACAACCCTCAATCCTCAATCCTCAATCTTCAATCAACAATATTCAGTCTTCAATCCTCAATCCTCAATCCTCAATCCTCAATCCTCAATCCTCATTCCTCAATCCTCAATGTTCAATCATCAATCCTCAATCCTCAGTCCTCAATCCTCAACCCTCAATCCTCAATCCTCAATATTCAATCATCAATACTCAATCTTCAATCCTCTTTCTTCAATCCTCAATCCTCAATCGTCAATCCTCAATATTCAACACACAACCCTCAACCATCAATCCTCAATACTCAACCATCAATCTTCAATTCTCAATACTCAATAGAATATCCTGAATTCTCATGGCTCAATACACAATCCACATTATTCAATAATCAAATCTCAATACTCAAACATCAATCCTCAACACTCAATCCTCAACACTCAGTCCTCTCTCTTCAATCCTCCATCCTCAATCCTCAATCCTCAAGCGTCAATCCTCAATCCTCAATCCTCAACCCTCAATCTTCAGTCCTCAATCCTCAGTCCCGAATCCTCAAACCTGAATCATCAATCTTCAGCCCTCAGTCCTCAACAATAATTTGTCAATCCTCAATCCTCAATAGAATATCCTCAATTCACTGTTTTCAATACTCAATGCTCAATCTGCAATCTTCAAATCTCTATCCACAAACATCAATTCTAATCACTCAACCCTCAACACTCGGTCCTCAATGTTCAATCCTCAACCCTCAATCCTCAATTCTCAATCCTCAATCTTCAATCATCAATATTCAATATTCAATCCTCAATCCACAATCCTCAATCCTCAATGCTCAATCCTCAATCTTCAATCCTCAATCCTCGATCCTCAATCCTCAATCCTCAATCTTCAATCCTCAATACTCAATCTTCAATCCTCAATCCTCAATCCTCAATCCACAATCCTCAATCCTCAATCCTCAATCTTCAATCCTCAGTACTCAATCTTCAATCCTCAATCCTCAACCTTAAGTCCTCAATCCTCATTCTCCAATCCTCAACAACCAATCCTCAATCTTCAATCCCAAATCCTCAATCCTCAATTCTCAATCCTCAATCCTCAATCCTCAGAGCTCAAACACCAATACTCAGCCCTCAGTCCTCGTCCTCAATTCACAACCCTCAGCCGTCATACTCAATCCTCAATCCTCTATCCTCAACCCTCAATATTCAATCCTCAATGTTCAATCCTCAATCCTCAATCCTCAATCCTCAATCATCAATCCTCAATCTTCAATACTAAATCCTCAATCCTCAATCCTCAATCCTCTATCCTCAATCATCAATCCTCAAACCTCAATCCTCAATCCTCAATCATCAATCCACAATCTTCAATACTCAATCCTCAATCCTCAATCCTCAATCCTCATTCCTCAATCATCAAACCTCAATCTTCAATACTCAATCCTCAATCCTCAATCCTCAATCTTCAATCCTCCATACTCAGTCGTCAATCCTCAATCCTCAATCATCAATCCTCAATCCTCAATCCTCAGTCATCAATCTTCAATCTTCAATACTCAATCCTCAATCCTCAATCCACAATCCTCAATCCCCAATCCTCAATCCTCATTCCTCAAACCTCAATCCTCAGCCCTCAGTCCTTATCCTCAATTCTCAATTCTCAATACTCAAACCTCAATCCTCAATCTTCAATCCTCAATAATCAATCTCCTATCCTAGATCCTCAATCCCCAATACTCTATCCTTAATCCTCAATATTCAATCCTCTATCCCCAGGCCACAATCTTCAATCCCCAAAGCTCAATAATCAATCCTCAATCATCAGTCCTCAATCGTCAATCATCAATCCACAATCTTCAATACTCAATCCTCAATCCTCAATCCTCAATCCTCATTCCTCAATCATCAAACCTCAATCTTCAATACTCAATCCTCAATCCTCAATCCTCAATCTTCAATCCTCCATACTCAATCGTCAATCCTCAATCCTCAATCATTAATCCTCAATCCTCAATCCTCAGTCATCAATCTTCAATCTTCAATACTCAATCCTCAATCCTCAATCCACAATCCTCAATCCCCAATCCTCAATCCTCATTCCTCAAACCTCAATCCTCAGCCCTCAGTCCTTATCCTCAATTCTCAATTCTCAATCCTCAATCCTCAATCCTCAATCTTCAATCCTCAATAATCAATCGCCTATCCTAGATCCTCAATCCCCAATACTCTATCCTTAATCCTCAATATTCAATCCCCTATCCACAGTCCACAATCTTCAATCCCCAAAGCTCGATAATCAATCCTCAATCCTCAGTCATCAGTCCTCAATCCTCAATCCTCAAACCTCAATCCTCAATCCTCAATTCTCAATCCTCAATCCTCAATACTCAACCATCAATCCTCAATTCTCAATACTCAATAGCATATCCTGAATTCTCAGTATTCAATACTCAAACCTCAATCCTCAACCCTCAGCCCTCATCCTCCATCCTCAATCCTCAATCCTCAATCCTCAATCCTAAATCATCAATCCTCAATCTTCAATACTCAATCCTCAATCCTCAATCCTCAATACTCGACCATCAATCCTCAATTCCCAATACTCAATAGAATATCCAGGATTCTCAGTATTCAATACTCAAACCTCAATACTCAACCATCAGCCCTCATCCTCCATCCTCAATCCTCAATCCTAAAACCTCAATCTTCAATACTCAATAGAATATCCTCAATTCACAGTTTTCAATAATCAATCCCCAATCTTCAATCTTCAAATCTCAATCCACAGACATCAATTCTCATCACTCAACCCTCAACACTCAGTCCTCAATCTTCAATCCTCAATCCTCAATCCTCAATCTTCAATCCTCCATACTCAATCTTCAATCCTCAATCCTCAATCATCAATCCTCAATCCTCAATCCTCAGTCATCAATCCTCAATCTTCACTACTCAATCCTCAATCCTCAATCCTCAATCCTCAATCCTCAATCCTCATTCCTCAAACCTCAATCCTCAACCCTCAGTCCTCATCCTCAATTCTCAATTCTCAATCCTCAATCCTCAATCCTCAATCTTCAATCCTCAATCTTCGATACTCAATCCTCAATCCTCAATCCTCAATCCTCAATACTAAACCATCAATCCTCAATTCTCAATACTCAATAGAATATACTGAATTCTCAGGATTCAATACTCAAACCTCAATCCTCAGCCCTCAGCCCTCATCCTCCATCCTCAATCCTCAATCCTCAATCCTCAATCTTCAATCCTCAATAATCAACATCCAATCCTAGATCCTCAATCCCCAATCCTCAATCCTTAATCCTCAATCTTCAATCCTCAATCCGCAGTCATCGATCTTCAATCCTCAGTGCTCAATCCTCAATCCTCAATCCTCAGTCTTCAGTCCTCAATCCTCAATCCTCAAACCTCAATCCTCAACCGTCACTCCACTTCCTCAATCCTCAACACTCAATCCTCAATCTTCAATCTTCATTCATCAATACTCAATCTTCAATCCCCAATCCTCAATCCTCAATCCTAAAATCCTCAATCCTCAATATTCAACAGACAACCCTCAACCATCAATCCTCAATACTCAACCATCAATACTCAATTCTCAATACTCAATAGAATATCCTGAATTCTCAGTTTTCAATACTCAATCCTCAATCTTCAATCTTCATGTCTCCATCCACAAACATCAATTCTCATCACTCAACCCTCAACACTCAGTCCTCAATCTTCAATCCTCGATCCTCAATCCTCAATCCTCAATCCTCAATAGTCAATCTCCAATCCTAGATCCTCAATACCCAATCCTTAATCCTTAATCCTCAATCTTCAATCATCAAACCTCAATTCTCAATCCTCAATACTCAGTCCTCAATCCTCAACCCTCAATTCCCAATCCTCAACCTTCAATCCTCAATCCTCAATCCTCAATCCTCAAGCCTCAATCCTCATTCCTCAATCTTCAATCCTGAATACTCAATCTTCAATCCTCAATACTCAATCTTCAATCCTCAACCCTCAATCCTCAATCCACAATCCTCAATCCTCAATCACCAACCTTCAATCCTCAATACTCAATCTTCAATCCTCAATCCTCAATCCTGAATCGTCAATCCTCATTCTTCAATCCTCAATACCCAATCCTCAATCCTCAATCCTCAACCCTCAATACACAATATTTAATCCTCAATCCTCAATTATCAATCCTCAGTCCTCAATCCTCAGTCATCAATCCTCAATCCTCAATACAAAATCGTCAATCCTCAGTCCTCAATTCTCAATCCTCAACCTTCAGTCCTCATCCTCAATTCTAAATTCTCAATCCTCAAACCTCAATCTTCAATCCTCAATACTCAATCCTCAATCTTCAACACTCAATCCTCAATCCTCAATCCTCAATCCTCAATCATCAATCCTCAATCTTCGATACTCAATCCTCAATCCTCAATCCTCATTCCTCAATACTAAACCATCAATCCTCAATTCCCAATACTCAATAGAATATCCTGAATTCTCAGTATTCAATACTCAAACCTCAATCCTCAACCATCAGCCCTCATCCTCCACCCTCAATCCTCAATCCTCAAACCTCAATCTTCAATCCTCAATACTCAATCTTCGATCCTCAATCCTCAACCCACAATCCTCAATCCTCAACCCTCAATCCTCAGCCCTCAATCCTCATTCCTCAAACCTCAATCCTCAACCCTCAGTCCTCATCCTCAACTCTCAATTCTCAATCCTCAATCCTCAATTTTCAATCTTCAATCCTCAATAATCTATCTCCAATTCTAGATCCTCAATCCCCAATACTCGATCGCTAATCCTCAATCTTCAATCCTCAATCCCCAATCCTCAATCCTCAATACTCAATCTTCAATCCTTAATCCTCAATCCTCAATATTCAACACACAACCATCAACCATCAATTCTCAATACTCAACCATCAATCCTCAATTCTTAATACTCAATAGAATATCCTGTATTCTCATGATTCAATACTCAATCCACAATATTCAATAATCAAATCTCGATCCTCAAACATCAATTCTCAACACTCAATCCTCAACACTCGGACCGCTCCCTTCAATCCTCCATCCTCAATCCTCTATCCTCATGCGTCAA
Organism: Calliopsis andreniformis; assembly: GCF_051401765.1. Taxonomy (NCBI): domain Eukaryota; kingdom Metazoa; phylum Arthropoda; class Insecta; order Hymenoptera; family Andrenidae; genus Calliopsis; species Calliopsis andreniformis. The sequence goes on from NW_027480440.1 coordinate 4,759,941, forward strand.
TCCTCAATCCTCAATCCGCAGGCCTCAAACCTCAATTCTGGATCCTCAATCCTGAATCCTCAATCTTCAGCTCTCAGTCCTCAACAATCAGTTGTCAATCCTCAATCCTCAATAGAATACTCTCAATTCACAGTTTTCAATACTCAATACTCAATCTGCAATCTTCCAACCTCTATCCACAAACATCAATTCTCATCACTCAACCCTCAGCACTCAGTCCTCAATGTTCAATCCTCAATCCTCAATTCTCAATCTTCATTCCTCAATACTGAATCTTCAATCCTCATTACTCAATCTTCAATCCTCAATCCTCAATCCTCAATCCTCAATCCTCAGTCTTCAATCCTCAATAATCGATCTCCTATCCCAGATCCTCAATCCCCAATCCTCAATACTTAATCCTCAATCTTCAATCCTCAATACTCAATCCTCAATCCTCAATACTCAACCATCAATCTTCAATTCTCAATACTCAATAGCATATCCTGAATTCTCAGTATTCAATACTCAAACCTCAATCCTCAACCCTCAGCCCTCATCCTCCATCCTCAATCCTCAATCCTCAATCCTCAATCCTAAATCATCAATCCTCAATCTTCAATACTCAATCCCCAATCCTCAATCCTCAATACTCGACCATCAATCCTCAATTCCCAATACTCAATAGAATATCCAGGATTCTCAGTATTCAATACTCAAACCTCAATACTCAACCATCAGCCCTCATCCTCCATCCTCAATCCTCAATCCTAAAACCTCAATCTTCAATCCTCAATAGAATATCCTCAATTCACAGTTTTCAATAATCAATCCCCAATCTTCAGTCTTCAAATCTCAACCCACAGACATCAATTCTCATCACTCAACCCTCAACACTCAGTCCTCAATCTTCAATCCTCAATCCTCAATCCTCAATCTTCAATCCTCCATACTCAATCTTCAATCCTCAATCCTCAATCATCAATCCTCAATCCTCAATCTTCAGTCATCAATCCTCAATCTTCACTACTCAATCCTCAATCCTCAATCCTCAATCCTCAATCCTCAATCCTCATCCCTCAAACCTCAATCCTCAACCCTCAGTCCTCATCCTCAATTCTCAATTCTCAATCCTCAATCCTCAATCCTCAATCTTCAATCCTCAATAATCAATCTCCTATCCTAGATCCTCAATCCCCAATACTCTATCCTTAATCCTCAATATTCAATCCTCTATCCACAGTCCACAATCTTCAATCCCCAAAGCTCGATAATCAATCCTCAATCCTCAGTCATCAGTCCTCAATCCTCAATCCTCAAACCTCAATCCTCAACCCTCAGTCCTCATCCTCAATTCTCAATCCTCAATCCTCAAACCTCAATCTTCAATCCTCAATACACAATCCTCAATCCTCAATACTCAACCATCAATCCTCAATTCTCAATACTCAATAGCATATCCTGAATTCTCAGTATTCAATACTCAAACCTCAATCCTCAACCCTCAGCCCTCATCCTCCATCCTCAATCCTCAATCCTCAATCCTCAATCCTAAATCATCAATCCTCAATCTTCAATACTCAATCCTCAATCCTCAATCCTCAATACTCGACCATCAATCCTCAATTCCCAATACTCAATAGAATATCCAGGATTCTCAGTATTCAATACTCAAACCTCAATACTCAACCATCAGCCCTCATCATCCATCCTCAATCCTCAATCCTGAAACCTCAATCTTCAATCCTCAATAGAATATCCTTAATTCACAGTTTTCAATAATCAATCCCCAATCTTCAATCTTCAAATCTCAATCCACAGACATCAATTCTCATCACTCAACCCTCAACACTCAGTCCTCAATCTTCAATCCTCAATCCTCAATCCTCAATCTTCAATCCTCCATACTCAATCTTCAATCCTCAATCCTCAATCATCAATCCTCAATCCTCAATCCTCAGTCATCAATCCTCAATCTTCACTACTCAATCCTCAATCCTCAATCCTCAATCCTCAATCCTCAATCCTCATTCCTCAAACCTCAATCCTCAACCCTCAGTCCTCATCCTCAATTCTCAATTCTCAATCCTCAATCCTCAATCCTCAATCTTCAATCCTCAATCCCCAATCCTCAATCCTCAATACTCAATCTTCAATCCTTAATCCTCAATCCTCAATATTCAACACACAACCATCAACCATCAATTCTCAATACTCAACCATCAATCCTCAATTCTTAATACTCAATAGAATATCCTGTATTCTCATGATTCAATACTCAATCCACAATATTCAATAATCAAATCTCGATCCTCAAACATCAATTCTCAACACTCAATCCTCAACACTCGGACCGCTCCATTCAATCCTCCATCCTCAATCCTCTATCCTCATGCGTCAATCCTCAATCCTCAATCCTCAAACCTCAATCCGCAGTCCTCAAACCTCAATTCTGGATCCTCAATCCTGAATCCTCAATCTTCAGCTCTCAGTCCTCAACAATCAGTTGTCAATCCTCAATCCTCAATAGAATACTCTCAATTCACAGTTTTCAATACTCAATACTCAATCTGCAATCTTCCAACCTCTATCCACAAACATCAATTCTCATCACTCAACCCTCAGCACTCAGTCCTCAATGTTCAATCCTCAATCCTCAATTCTCAATCTTCATTCCTCAATACTGAATCTTCAATCCTCATTACTCAATCTTCAATCCTCAATCCTCAATCCTCAATCCTCAATGCTCAATCCTCAATCATGAATCCTCAATCCTCAATCCTCAATTTTCAATCCTCAATACTCAATCTTCAATCCTCAATCCTCAGTCCGCAAACCTCAATTCTGAATCCTCAATCCTGAATCCTCAATCTTCAGCTCTCAGTCCTCAACAACCAGTTGTCAATCCTCAATCCACAAAAGAATATACTCAATTCACAGTTTTCAATACTCAATACTCAATCTGCAATCTTCCAACCTCTTTCCACAAACATCAATTCTCATCACTCAACATTCAACACTCAGTCCACAATCTACAATCCTCAATCCTCAATCATCAACCTTCAATCCTCAATACTCAATCTTCAATACTCAATCCTCAATCCTCAATCCTCAATCCTCATTCTTCGAACCTCAATACCCAATCCTCAATCTTCAATTCTCAGTCCTCCATCCTCAATTCTCAATCCCCAATCCTCAGTCCTCAGTCCTCAAACCTCAACCCTCAACCCTCAGCCCTCATCCTCAATCTTCAATCCTCAATCCTCAATTCTCAATCCTCAATACTCAATCCTCAATCCTCAATCCTCAATCCCCAATCCTCAATCTTCAATCCTCAATCCTCAATCCTCAAGCCTCAATCCACAATCCTCAATCTTCAATCCTGAATACTCAATCTTCAATCCTCAACCCTCAATCCACAATCCTCAATCCTCAGTCCTGAATACTCAATCTTCAATACTCACTCATCAATTCTCAATCCTCAATCCTCGATCCTCAAACCTCAATCCTCATTCCTCAAACCTCAATCCTCAACCCTCAGTCCTCATTCTCAATTTTCAATTCTCAATCCTCAATCCTCAATCCTCAGTCTTCAATCCTCAATAATCGATCTCCTATTCTAGATCCGCAATCCCCAATCCTCAATACTTAATCCTCAATCTTCAATCCTCAATCCACAGTCCTCGATCTTCAATCCTCAATGCTCAATCCTCAATCCTCAATCCTCAGTCATCAGTCCTCAATCCTCAATCCTCAAACCTCAATCCTCAACCCTCAGTCCTCATCCTCAATTCTCAATCCTCAATCCTCAAACCTCAATCTTCAATCCTCAATACTCAATCCTCAATCCTCAATACTCAACCATCAATCCTCAATTCTCAATGCTCAATAGCATATCCTGAATTCTCAGTATTCAATACTCAAACCTCAATCCTCAACCCTCAGCCCTCATCCTCCATCCTCAATCCTCAATCCTCAATCCTCAATCCTATATCATCAATCCTCAATCTTCAATACTCAATCCCCAATCCTCAATCCTCAATACTCGACCATCAATCCTCAATTCCCAATACTCAATAGAATATCCAGGATTCTCAGTATTCAATACTCAAACCTCAATACTCAACCATCAGCCCTCATCCTCCATCCTCAATCCTCAATCCTAAAACCTCAATCTTCAATCCTCAATAGAATATCCTCAATTCACAGTTTTCAATAATCAATCCCCAATCTTCAGTCTTCAAATCTCAATCCACAGACATCAATTCTCATCACTCAACCCTCAGCACTCAGTCCTCAATGTTCAATCCTCAATCCTCAATTCTCAATCTTCATTCCTCAATACTGAATCTTCAATCCTCATTACTCAATCTTCAATCCTCAATCCTCAATCCTCAATCCTCAATGCTCAATCCTCAATCATGAATCCTCAATCCTCAATCCTCAATTTTCAATCCTCAATACTCAATCTTCAATCCTCAATCCTCAGTCCGCAAACCTCAATTCTGAATCCTCAATCCTGAATCCTCAATCTTCAGCTCTCAGTCCTCAACAACCAGTTGTCAATCCTCAATCCACAAAAGAATATACTCAATTCACAGTTTTCAATACTCAATACTCAATCTGCAATCTTCCAACCTCTTTCCACAAACATCAATTCTCATCACTCAACATTCAACACTCAGTCCACAATCTACAATCCTCAATCCTCAATCATCAACCTTCAATCCTCAATACTCAATCTTCAATACTCAATCCTCAACCCTCAATCCACAATCCTCAATCCTCAGTCCTGAATACTCAATCTTCAATACTCACTCATCAATTCTCAATCCTCAATCCTCGATCCTCAAACCTCAATCCTCATTCCTCAAACCTCAATCCTCAACCCTCAGTCCTCATCCTCAATTCTCAATTCTCAATCCTCAATCCTCAATCCTCAGTCTTCAATCCTCAATAATCGATCTCCTATCCTAGATCCGCAATCCCCAATCCTCAATACTTAATCCTCAATCTTCAATCCTCAATCCACAGTCCTCGATCTTCAATCCTCAATGCTCAATCCTCAATCCTCAATCCTCAGTCATCAGTCCTCAACCCTCAATCCTCAAACCTCAATCCTCAACCCTCAGTCCTCATCCTCAATTCTCAATCCTCAATCCTCAAACCTCAATCTTCAATCCTCAATACTCAATCCTCAATCCTCAATACTCAACCATCAATCCTCAATTCTCAATACTCAATAGCATATCCTGAATTCTCAGTATTCAATACTCAAACCTCAATCCTCAACCCTCAGCCCTCATCCTCCATCCTCAATCCTCAATCCTCAATCCTCAATCCTATATCATCAATCCTCAATCTTCAATACTCAATCCCCAATCCTCAATCCTCAATACTCGACCATCAATCCTCAATTCCCAATACTCAATAGAATATCCAGGATTCTCAGTATTCAATACTCAAACCTCAATACTCAACCATCAGCCCTCATCCTCCATCCTCAATCCTCAATCCTAAAACCTCAATCTTCAATCCTCAATAGAATATCCTCAATTCACAGTTTTCAATAATCAATCCCCAATCTTCAGTCTTCAAATCTCAATCCACAGACATCAATTCTCATCACTCAACCCTCAACACTCAGTCCTCAATCTTCAATCCTCAATCCTCAATCCTCAATCTTCAATCCTCCATACTCAATCTTCAATCCTCAATCCTCAATCATCAATCCTCAATCCTCAATCCTCAGTCATCAATCCTCAATCTTCACTACTCAATCCTCAATCCTCAATCCTCAATCCTCAATCCTCAATCCTCATCCCTCAAACCTCAATCCTCAACCCTCAGTCCTCATCCTCAATTCTCAATTCTCAATCCTCAATACTCAATCCTCAATCTTCAATCCTCAATAATCAATCTCCTATCCTAGATCCTCAATCCCCAATACTCTATCCTTAATCCTCAATATTCAATCCTCTATCCACAGTCCACAATCTTCAATCCCCAAAGCTCGATAATCAATCCTCAATCCTCAGTCATCAGTCCTCAATCCTCAATCCTCAAACCTCAATCCTCAACCCTCAGTCCTCATCCTCAATTCTCAATCCTCAATCCTCAAACCTCAATCTTCAATCCTCAATACTCAATCCTCAATCCTCAATACTCAACCATCAATCCTCAATTCTCAATACTCAATAGCATATCCTGAATTCTCAGTATTCAATACTCAAACCTCAATCCTCAACCCTCAGCCCTCATCCTCCATCCTCAATCCTCAATCCTCAATCCTCAATCCTAAATCATCAATCCTCAATCTTCAATACTCAATCCTCAATCCTCAATCCTCAATACTCGACCATCAATCCTCAATTCCCAATACTCAATAGAATATCCAGGATTCTCAGTATTCAATACTCAAACCTCAATACTCAACCATCAGCCCTCATCCTCCATCCTCAATCCTCAATCCTAAAACCTCAATCTTCAATCCTCAATAGAATATCCTCAATTCACAGTTTTCAATAATCTATCCCCAATCTTCAATCTTCAAATCTCAATCCACAGACATCAATTCTCATCACTCAACCCTCAACACTCAGTCCTCAATCTTCAATCCTCAATCCTCAATCCTCAATCTTCAATCCTCCATACTCAATCTTCAATCCTCAATCCTCAATCATCAATCCTCAATCCTCAATCCTCAGTCATCAATCCTCAATCTTCACTACTCAATCCTCAATCCTCAATCCTCAATCCTCAATCCTCAATCCTCATTCCTCAAACCTCAATCCTCAACCCTCAGTCCTCATCCTCAATTCTCAATTCTCAATCCTCAATCCTCAATCCTCAATCTTCAATCCTCAATAATCAATCTCCTATCCTAGATCCTAAATCCCCAATACTCTATCCTTAATCCTCAATATTCAATCCTCTATCCCCAGTCCACAATCTTCAATCCCCAAAGCTCGATAATCAATCCTCAATCCTCAGTCCTCAATCGTCAATCATCAATCCACAATCTTCAATACTAAATCCTCAATCCTCAATCCTCAATCCTCAATACTCAACCATGAATCCTCAATTCTCAATACTCAATAGAATATACTGAATTCTCAGGATTCAATACTCAAAACTCAATCCTCAGCCCTCAGTCCTCATCCTCAATTCTCAATTCTCAATCCTCAATCCTCAATCCTCAATCTTCAATCCACAATAATCAATCTCCTATCCTAGATCCTAAATCCCCAATACTCTATCCTTAATCCTCAATATTCAATCCTCTATCCCCAGTCCACAATCTTCAATCCCCAAAGCTCGATAATCAATCCTCAATCCTCAGTCCTCAATCGTCAATCATCAATCCACAATCTTCAATACTAAATCCTCAATCCTCAATCCTCAATCCTCAATACTCAACCATCAATCCTCAATTCTCAATACTCAATAGAATATACTGAATTCTCAGGATTCAATACTCAAAACTCAATCCTCAGCCCTCAGCCCTCATCCTCCATCCTCAATCCTCAATCCTCAATCCTCAATTTTCAATCCTCAATACTCAATCTTCAATCCTCAATCCTCAGTGCTCATCCTCAATTCTCAATCCTCAATCCTCAAACCTCAATCTTCAATCCTCAATACTCAATCTTCAATCCTTAATCCTCAATCCTCAATATTCAACACACAACCATCAACCATCAATTCTCAATACTCAACCATCAATCCTCAATTCTTAATACTCAATAGAATATCCTGTATTCTCATGATTCAATACTCAATCCACAATATTCAATAATCAAATCTCGATCCTCAAACATCAATTCTCAACACTCAATCCTCAACACTCGGACCGCTCCCTTCAATCCTCCATCCTCAATCCTCTATCCTCATGCGTCAATCCTCAATCCTCAATCCTCAAACCTCAATCCGCAGTCCTCAAACCTCAATTCTGGATCCTCAATCCTGAATCCTCAATCTTCAGCTCTCAGACCTCAACAATCAGTTGTCAATCCTCAATCCTCAATAGAATACTCTCAATTCACAGTTTTCAATACTCAATACTCAATCTGCAATCTTCCAACCTCTATCCACAAACATCAATTCTCATCACTCAACCCTCAGCACTCAGTCCTCAATGTTCAATCCTCAATCCTCAATTCTCAATCTTCATTCCTCAATACTGAATCTTCAATCCTCATTACTCAATCTTCAATCCTCAATCCTCAATCCTCAATCCTCAATCCTCAATCCTCAATCATGAATCCTCAATCCTCAATCCTCAATTTTCAATCCTCAATACTCAATCTTCAATCCTCAATCCTCAGTCCGCAAACCTCAATTCTGAATCCTCAATACTGAATCCTCAATCTTCAGCTCTCAGTCCTCAACAACCAGTTGTCAATCCTCAATCCACAAAAGAATATACTCAATTCACAGTTTTCAATACTCAATACTCAATCTGCAATCTTCCAGCCTCTATCCACAAACATCAACTCTCATCACTGAACATTCAACACTCAGTCCACAATCTACAATCCTCAATCCTCAATCATCAACCTTCAATCCTCAATACTCAATCTTCAATACTCAATCCTCAATCCTCAATCCTCAATCCTCATTCTTCAAACCTCAATACCCAATCCTCAATCTTCAATTCTCAGTCCTCCATCCTCAATTCTCAATCCCCAATCCTCAGTCCTCAGTCCTCAAACCTCAACCCTCAACCCTCAGCCCTCATCCTCAATGTTCAATCCTCAATCCTCAATTCTCAATCCTCAATACTCAATCCTCAATCCTCAATCCTCAATCCCCAATCCTCAATCTTCAATCCTCAATCCTCAATCCTCAAGCCTCAATCCACAATCCTCAATCTTCAATCCTGAATACTCAATCTTCAATCCTCAACCCTCAATCCACAATCCTCAATCCTCAGTCCTGAATACTCAATCTTCAATACTCACTCATCAATTCTCAATCCTCAATCCTCGATCCTCAAACCTCAATCCTCAACACTCAATCCTCAATCCACAATCCTCAATACTCAATCACCAACCTTCAATCCTCAATACTCAATCTTCAATCCTCAATCCTCAATTCTGAATCGTCAATCCTCATTCTTCAATCCTCAATACCCAATCCTCAATCCTCAATCCTCAATCCTCAACCCTCAATACTCAATCTTCAATCCTCAATCCTCAATCCTCAATCCTCAATCCTCAATCCTCAATCCTCAGTAATCAATCCTCAACCCTCAATACACAATCGTCAATCTTCAACACTCAATCATCAACACTCAATCCTCAATCTTCAATCCTCAATCCCCAATACTCAATCTTCAATCCTCAATCCTCAATCCTCAATCCTCAATCCTCAATCTTCAATCCTCAATACTCAATCTTCAATTCTCAATCCGCAATCCTCAATCCTCAATCTTCAATCCTCAATCCTCAATCCTCAATCTTCAATCCTCAACCGTCAGTTCTCGTACTCAATCCTCAACCCTCAATCCTCAATCCTCAATCTTCAATCATCAATACTCAATCTTCAATCCTCAATTCTCAATCCTCAATCTTCAATCCTCAATCCTCAATACTCAGCACACAACCATCAACCATCAATTCTCAATACTCAACCATCAATCCTCAATTCTCAATACTCAATAGAATATCCTGAATTCTCATGGTTCAATACTCAATCCACAATATTCAATAATCAAATCTCAATCCTCAAACATCAATTCTCAACACTCCATCCTCAACACTCGGTCCTCTCTCTTCAATCCTCCATCCTCAATCCTCTATCCACAAGTGTCAATCCTCAATCCTCAATCCTCAACCCCCAATCCTCAGGCCTCAAACCTCTATTCCGAATCCTCAATCCTGAATGCTCGATCTTCATCCCACAGTCCGCAACAATCAATTGTCAATCCTCAATCCTCAATAGAGTATCCTCAATTCACAGTTATCAATACTCAATCCCCAATCTTCAATCTTCAAATCTCAATCCACAGACATCAATTCTCATCACTCAATCCTCAACACTCAGTCCTCAATCTTCAATCCTCAATCCTCAATCCACCTTCTTCAATCCTCCATACTCAATCTTCAATCCTCAATCTTCAATCCTCAATCCTCAATCCTTAATCCTCAATCGTCAATCCTCAATCCCCAATCCTCAATCTTCAATCCGCAGTCCTCAATCCTCTATCCTAGATCCTCAATCCCCAATCCTCAATCCTTAATCCTCAATTTTCAATCCTCAATCCCCAGTCCTCAATCTTCAATCCTCAATGCTCAATCCTCAATCCTCAATCCTCAGTCCTCAATCCTCAATCCTCAATCATCAATCCTCAATCCTCGACCGTCAGTCCTCGTCCTCAGTCCTCAACCCTCAGTAATCAATCCTCAAACCTCAATCCTCAACCGTCAGTCCTCGTGCTCAATCCTCAACCCTCAACCCCCAATTCTCAATACTCAATATAATATCCTGAATTCTCATGGTTCAATGCTCAATCCCCAATCATCAATCTTCAAATCTCAATCCACAAACATCAATTCTCATCACTCAACCCTCAACACTCAGTTCTGAATCTTCAATCCTCAATCCTCAATCCTCAATCTTCAATCATCAATACTCAACCTTCAATCCTCAATCCTCAATTCTCAATCCGCAATCCTCAATCCTCAATCGTCAATCCTCAATCCCCAATCCTCAATCTTTAATCCTCAATCCTCAATCCTCGATACTCAATCCTCAACCGTCAGTCCTCGTCCTGAATCCTCAACCCTCAATCCTCAATCCTCAATCTTCAATCATCAATACTCAATCTTCAATCCTCAATTCTCAATCCTCAATCTTCAATCCTCAATCCTTAATCCTCAATCTTCAATCCTCAATCCTCAATCCTTAATCCTCAATCTTCAATCCTCAATCCCCAGTCCTCAATCCTCAATCTTCAATCCTCAATACTCAATCTTCAATTCTCAATCCGCAATCCTCAATCCTCAATCCTCAATCCTCAATCCTCAATCTTCAATCCTCAACCGTCAGTCCTCGTACTCAATCCTCAACCCTCAATCCTCAATCCTCAATCTTCAATCATCAATACTCAATCTTCAATCCTCAATTCTCAATCCTCAATCTTCAATCCTCAATCCTCAATATTCAGCACACAACCATCAACCATCAATCCTCAATACTCAACCATCAATCCTCAATTCTCAATACTCAATAGAATATCCTGAATTCTCATGATTCAATACTCAATCCACAATATTCAATAATCAAAACTCAATCCTCAAACATCAATTCTCAACACTCCACCCTCAACACTCGGTCCTCTCTCTTCAATCCTCCATCGTCAATCCTCTATTAACAAGTGTCAATCCTCAATCCTCAATCCTCAACCCTCAATCCTCAGGCCACAAACCTCAATTCCGAATCCTCAATCCTGAATGCTCAATCTTCATCCCACAGTCCGCAACAATCAATTGTCAATCCTCAATCCTCAGTAGAGTATCCTCAATTCACAGTTATCAATACTCAATCCCCAATCTTCAATCTTCAAATCTCAATCCACAGACATCAATTCTCATCACTCAATCCTCAACACTCAGTCCTCAATCCTAAATCCTCAATCATCAATCTTCAATCCTCAATACTCAGTCTTCAATCCTCAATCCTCAATCCTCAATCCTCAATCATCAATCCTCAATCTTCAATACTCAATCCTCAATCCTCAATCCTCAATCCTCAATACTCAATCTTCAATCCTCAATCCTCAATCCTCAATCCTCAATCCTCAATCCTCAATCCTCAGTCATCAATCCTCAATCCTGAATCGTCAATCCTCATTCTTCAATCCTCAATACCCAATCCTCAATCCTCAATCCTCAATCCTCAATCCTCAATACTCAGTATTCAATCCTCAATCCTCAATACTCAATCCTCAATCCTCAATCCTCAGTCATCAATCCTCAATCCTCAATACAAAATCGTCAATCCTCAGTCCTCAATTCTCAATCCTCAATCCTCGTTCCTCAAACCTCAATCCTCAACCCTCAGTCCTCATCCTCAATTCTCAATCCTCAATCCTCAAACCTCAATCTTCAATCCTCAATTCTCAATCCTCAATCCTCAATACTCAACCATCAAACCTCAATTCTCAATACTCAATAGCATATCCTGAATTCTCAGTATTCAATACTCAAACCTCAATCCTCAACCCTCAGCCCTCACCCTCCATCCTCAATCCTCAATCCTCAAACCTCAATATTCAATCCTCAATACCCAATCTTTGATTCTCAGTTCTCAATCCTCAATCCTCAATCCCCAATCCTCAATCTTCAATCCTCAATCCTCAATCCTCAATCCTCAATCCTCAATTGTCTATCCTCAGTCCTCGTTCCTCAAACCTCAATCCTCAACCCTCAGTCCTCATCCTCAATTCTAAATTCTCAATCCTCAAACCTCAATCCTCAATCCTCAATACTCAATCCTCAATCTTCAACACTCAATCCTCAATCCCCAATCCTCAATCTTCAATCCTCAATCCTCAATCCTCGATACTCAATCCTCAATCTTCAATCCTCAATACTCAATCTTCAATCCTCAATCCTAAAACCTCAAACCTTAATCCTCAATCCTCAATCCTCAATCCTCAATCCTCAATCTTCAATCGCCAATACTCAATCTTCAGTACTCAATCCTCAATCCTCAATCCTCAATCCTCAATCCTAAATCCTCAATCATCAATCTTCAATCCTCAATACTCAGTCTTCAATCCTCAATCCCCAATCCTCAATCCTCAATCCTCAATCCTCAATCATCAATCCTCAATCTTCAATACTCAATCCTCAATCCTCAATCCTCAATCCTCAATACTCAATCTTCAATCCTCAATCCTCAATCCTCAATCCTCAATCCTCAATCCTCAGTCATCAATCCTCAATCCTCAATACTCAATCGTCAATACTCAATCGTCAATCCTCAGTCCTCACACTCAATTCTCAATCCTCAATCCTCAATCCACAATCCTCAATCCTCAATCACCAACCTTCAATCCTCAATACTCAATCTTCAATCCTCAATCCTCAATTCTGAATCGTCAATCCTCATTCTTCAATCCTCAATACCCAATCCTCAATCCTCAATCCTCAACCCTCAATCTTCAATACTCAATCTTCAATCCTCAATCCTCAATGCTCAGTCCTCAATCCTCAATCCTCAGTAATCAATCCTCAACCCTCAATACACAATCGTCAATCTTCAACACTCAATCATCAACACTCAATCATCAACACTCAATCCTCTATCTTCAATCCTCAATCCCCAATACTCAATCTTCAATCCTCAATCCTCAATCCTCAATCCTCAATCCTCAATCCTCAATCTTCAATCCTCAATACTCAATCTTCAATTCTCAATCCGCAATCCTCAATCCTCAATCCTCAATCCTCACTCCTCAATCTTCAATCATCAACCGTCAGTCCTCGTACTCAATCCTCAACCCTCAATCCTCAATCCTCAATCTTCAATCATCAATACTCAATCTTCAATCCTCAATTCTCAATCCTCAATCTTCAATCCTCAATCCTCAATATTCAGCACACAACCATCAACCATCAATTCTCAATACTCAACCATCAATCCTCAATTCTCAATACTCAATAGAATATCCTGAATTCTCATGATTCAATACTCAATCCACAATATTCAATAATCAAATCTCAATCCTCAAACATCAATTCTCAACACTCCATCCTCAACACTCGGTCCTCTCTCTTCAATCCTCCATCCTCAATCCTCTATCCACAAGTGTCAACCCTCAATCCTCAATCCTCATCCCTCAATCCTCAGGCCTCAAACCTCAATTCCGAATCCTCAATCCTGAATGCTCAATCTTCAATCCTCCATACTCACTCTTCAATCCTCAATCTTCAATCCTCAATCCTCAATCCTCAATCCTCAATCGTCAATCCTCAATCCCCAATCCTCAATCTTCAATCCGCAGTCCTCAATCCTCAATCCTAGATCCTCAATCCCCAATCCTCAATCCTTAATCCTCAATCTCCAATCCTCAATCCCCAGTCCTCAATCTTCAATCCTCAATGCTCAATCCTCAATCCTCAATCCTCAATCCTCAGTCCTCAATCCTCAATCCTCAATCATCAATCCTCAATCCTCAACCGTCAGTCCTCGTCCTCAGTCCTCAACCCTCAGTAATCAATCCTCAAACCTCAATCCTCAACCGTCAGTCCTCGTCCTGAATCCTCAACCCTCAATCCTCAATCCTCAATCTTCAATCATCAATACTCAATCTTCAATCCTCAATTCTCAATCCTCAATCTTCAATCCTCAATCCTTAATCCTCAATCTTCAATCCTCAATCCTCAATCCTTAATCCTCAATCTTCAATCCTCAATCCCCAGCCCTCAATCCTCAATCTTCAATCCTCAATACTCAATCTTCAATTCTCAATCCGCAATCCTCAATCCTCAATCCTCAATCCTCAATCCTCAATCTTCAATCCTCAACCGTCAGTCCTCGTACTCAATCCTCAACCCTCAATCCTCAATCCTCAATCTTCAATCATCAATACTCAATCTTCAATCCTCAATTCTCAATCCTCAATCTTCAATCCTCAATCCTCAATATTCAGCACACAACCATCAACCATCAATCCTCAATACTCAACCATCAATCCTCAATTCTCAATACTCAATAGAATATCCTGAATTCTCATGATTCAATACTCAATCCACAATATTCAATAATCAAAACTCAATCCTCAAACATCAATTCTCAACACTCCACCCTCAACACTCGGTCCTCTCTCTTCAATCCTCCATCGTCAATCCTCTATTAACAAGTGTCAATCCTCAATCCTCAATCCTCAACCCTCAATCCTCAGGCCACAAACCTCAATTCCGAATCCTCAATCCTGAATGCTCAATCTTCATCCCACAGTCCGCAACAATCAATTGTCAATCCTCAATCCTCAATAGAGTATCCTCAATTCACAGTTATCAATACTCAATCCCCAATCTTCAATCTTCAAATCTCAATCCACAGACATCAATTCTCATCACTCAATCCTCAACACTCAGTCCTCAATCCTAAATCCTCAATCATCAATCTTCAATCCTCAATACTCAGTCTTCAATCCTCAATCCTCAATCCTCAATCCTCAATCATCAATCCTCAATCTTCAATACTCAATCCTCAATCCTCAATCCTCAATCCTCAATACTCAATCTTCAATCCTCAATCCTCAATCCTCAATCCTCAATCCTCAATCCTCAATCCTCAGTCATCAATCCTCAATCCTCAATACTCAATCGTCAATACTCAATCGTCAATCCTCAGTCCTCACACTCAATTCTCAATCCTCAATCCTCAATCCACAATCCTCAATCCTCAATCACCAACCTTCAATCCTCAATACTCAATCTTCAATCCACAATCCTCAATTCTGAATCGTCAATCCTCATTCTTCAATCCTCAATACCCAACACTCAATCCTCAATCCTCAACCCTCAATCCTCAATACTCAATCTTCAATCCTCAATCCTCAATCCTCAATCCTCAATCCTCAATCCTCGGTAATCAATCCTCAATCCTCAATACACAATCGTCAATCTTCAACACTCAATCATCAACACTCAATCCTCAATCTTCAATCCTCAATCCCCAATACTCAATCTTCAATCCTCAATCCTCAATCCTCAATCCTCAATCCTCAATCTTCAATCCTCAATACTCAATCTTCAATTCTCAATCCGCAATCCTCAATCCTCAATCCTCAATCCTCAATCCTCAATCTTCAATCCTCAACCGTCAGTCCTCGTACTCAATCCTCAACCCTCAATCCTCAATCCTCAATCTTCAATCATCGATACTCAATCTTCAATCCTCAGTTCTCAATCCTCAATCTTCAATCCTCAATCCTCAATATTCAGAACACAGCCATCAACCATCAATTCTCAATACTCAACCATCAATCCTCAATTCTCAATACTCAATAGAATATCCTGAATTCTCATGATTCAATACTCAATCCACAATATTCGATAATCAAATCTCAATCCTCAAACATCAGTTCTCAACACTCCATCCTCAACACTCGGTCCTCTCTCTTCAATCCTCCTTCCTCAATCCTCTATCCATAAGTGTCAATCCTCAACCCTCAATCCTCAACCCTCAATCCTCAGGCCTCAAACCTCAATTCCGAATCCTCAATCCTGAATGCTCAATCTTCAATCCTCCATACTCAATCTTCAATCCTCAATCTTCAATCCTCAATCCTCAATTCTCAATCCTCAACCGTCAATCCTCAATCCCCAATCCTCAATCTTCAATCCGCAGTCCTCAATCCTCAATCCTAGATCCTCAATCCCCAATCCTCAATCCTTAATCCTCAATCTTCAATCCTCAATCCCCAGTCCTCAATCTTCAATCCTCAATGCTCAATCCTCAATCCTCAATCCTCAGTCCTCAATCCTCAATCCTCAATCCTCAATCATCAATCCTCAATCTTCGATACTCAATCCTCAACCCTCAATCCTCAATCCTCAATACTCAAACATCAATCCTCAACTCCCAATACTCAATAGAATATCCTGAATTCTCCGTATTCAATACTCAAACCTCAATCCTCAACCATCAGCCCTCATCCTCCACCCTCAATCCTCAATCCTCAAGCCTCAATCTTCAATCCTCAATACTCAATCTTCGATCCTCAATCCTCAACCCACAATCCTCAATCCTCAATCCTCAATCCTCAGCCCTCAATCCTCATTCCTCAAACCTCAATCCTCAACCGTCAGTCCTCATCCTCAATTCTCAATTCTCAATCCTCAATCCTCAATTTTCAATCTTCAATCCTCAATAATCAATCTCCAATTCTAGATCCTCAATCCCCAATACTCGATCGTTAATCCTCAATCTTCAATCCTCAATCCCCAGTCCTCAATCCTCAATACTCAATCTTCAATCCTTAATCCTCAGTCCTCAAACCTCAATTCCGAATCCTCAATCATGAATGCTCAATCTTCATCCCTCAGTCCGCAACAATCAGTTGTCAATCCTCAATCCTCAATAGAATATCCTCAATTCACAGTTTTCAATACTCAATCCTCAATCTTCAATCTTCATGTCTCCATCCACAAACATCGATTCTCATCACTCAACCCTCAACACTCAGTCCTCAATCTTCAATCCTCGATCCTCAATACTCAATCCTCAATCCTCAATAGTCAATCTCCAATCCTAGATCCTCAATCCCCAATCCTTAATTCTTAATCCTCAATCTTCAATCCTCAATGCTCAATTCTCAATCCTCAGTAATCAATCCTCAATCCTCAATCCTCAATTCCCAATCCTCAATCTTCAATCCTCAATCCTCAATCCTCAATCCTCAAGCCTCAATCCTCAATCCTCAATCTTCAATCCTGAATACTCAGTCTTCAATCCTCAATACTCAATCTTCAATCATCAACCCTCAATCCTCAATCCACAATCCACAATCCTCAATCCTCAATCACCAACCTTCAATCCTCAATACTCAATCTTCAATCCCCAATCCTCAATCCTGAATCGTCAATCCTCATTCTTCAATCCTCAATACCCAATCCTCAATCCTCAATCCTCAATCCTCAATCCTCAATACTCAGTATTCAATCCTCAATCCTCAATACTCAATCCTCAATCCTCAATCCTCAGTCATCAATCCTCAATCCTCAATACAAAATCGTCAATCCTCAGTCCTCAATTCTCAATCCTCAATCCTCGTTCCTCAAACCTCAATCCTCAACCCTCAGTCCTCATCCTCAATTCTCAATCCTCAATCCTCAAACCTCAATCTTCAATCCTCAATTCTCAATCCTCAATCCTCAATACTCAACCATCAAACCTCAATTCTCAATACTCAATAGCATATCCTGAATTCTCAGTATTCAATACTCAAACCTCAATCCTCAACCCTCAGCCCTCACCCTCCATCCTCAATCCTCAATCCTCAAACCTCAATATTCAATCCTCAATACCCAATCTTTGATTCTCAGTTCTCAATCCTCAATCCTCAATCCCCAATCCTCAATCTTCAATCCTCAATCCTCAATCCTCAATCCTCAATCCTCAATTGTCTATCCTCAGTCCTCGTTCCTCAAACCTCAATCCTCAACCCTCAGTCCTCATCCTCAATTCTAAATTCCCAATCCTCAAACCTCAATCCTCAATCCTCAATACTCAATCCTCAATCTTCAACACTCAATCCTCAATCCTCAATCCTCAATCCTCAATCATCAATCCTCAATCTTCGATACTCAATCCTCAATCCTCAATCCTCAATCCTCAATCCTCAATACTCAACCATCAATCCTCAATTCCCAATACTCAATAGAATATCCAGGATTCTCAGTAATCAATACTCAAACCTCAATACTCAACCATCAGCCCTCATCCTCCATCCTCAATCCTCAATCCTCAAACCTCAATCTTCAATCCTCAATAGAATATCCTCAATTCACAGTTTTCAATACTATATCCCCAATCTTCAATCTTCAAATCTCAATCCACAGACATTAATTCTCATCACTCAACCCTCAACACTCAGTCCTCAATCTTCAATCCTCAATCCTCAATCCTCAATCTTCAATCCTCCATACTCAATCTTCAATCCTCAATCCTCAATTATCAATCCTCAATCCTTAATTCTCAGTCATCAATCCTCAATCTTCACTACTCAATCCTCAATCCTCAGTCCTCAATTCTCAATCCTCAATCCTCGTTCCTCAAACCTCAATCCTCAACCCTCAGCCCTCATCCTCCATCCTCAATCCTCAATCCTCAAACCTCAATCTTCAATCCTCAATACTCAATCTTCGATTCTCAATTCCCAATCCTCAATCCTCAATCCTCAATCCTCAATTCTCAATCCTCAGTCCTCGTTCCTCAAACCTCAATCCTCAACCCTCAGTCCTCATCCTCAATTCTAAATTCTCAATCCTCAATGCTCAATCCCCATTCCTCAATCCTCAGTCATCAGTCCTCAATCCTCAATCCTCAAACCTCAATCCTCAACCGTCAGTCCTCGTCCTCAAACCTCAGTCCCGAATCCTCAATCCTGAATCGTCAATCTTCAGCCCTCAGTCCTCAACAATCATTTGTCAATCCTCAGTCCTCATTAGAATATCCTCAATTCACAGTTTTCAATACTCAATCCCCAATCTTCAATCTTCAAATCTGAATCCACAGACATCAGTTCTCATCACTCAACCCTCAACACTCAGTCCTCAATCATCAATCCTCAATCCTCAATCCTCAATCTTCAATCCTCAATGCTCAATCCTCAATCCTCAACCCTCAGTCATCAGTCCGCAATCCTCAATCCTCAAACCTCAATCCTAAACCGTCAATCCTCAATACTCAATCATCAATCCTCAATCCTCAATCCTCAGTCATCAGTCCTCAATCTTCAATACTCAATCCTCAACCCTCAATACTCAATCTTCAATCTTCCACCCTCAATCTTCAATACTCAATCCTCAATCCTCAATCCTCAATCCTCAATACTCGACCATCAAACCTCAATTCTAAATACTCAATAGAATATACTGAATTCTCCGGATTCAATACTCAAACCTCAATCCTCAGCCCTCAGCCCTCATCCTCCATTCTCAATCCTCAATCCTCAATCCTCAATCTTCAATCCTCAATAATCAACATCCAATCCTAGATCCTCAAGAACCAATCCTCAATCCTTAATCCACAATCTTCAATCCTCAATCCACAGTCCTCGATCTTCAATCCTCAATGCTCAATCCTCAATCCTCAACCCTCAGTCATCAGTCCGCAATCCTCAATCCTCAAACCTCAATCCTAAACCGTCAGTCCTCATCCTCAGTCCTCACCCCTCAATCCTCAATACTCAATCTTCAATCATCAATACTCAATCTTCAATCCTCAATCCTCAATCTTCAATCCTCAGTCCTCAATCCTCAATCCTCAATCCTCAATCCTCAATCATCAATCCTCAATCTTCAACACTCAATCATCAACCCTCAATCCTCAATCTTCAATCCTCAATCCTCAATCCTCGATCCTCAATCCTCAATCCTCAACCATCAATCCTCAATCCTCAACACTTAATCCTCAATCCTGAATCCTCAATCCTCAATCATCAATCCTCAATCTTCAATACTCAATCCTCAATCCTCAATCCTCAATCCTCAATACTCAACCATCAATACTCAATTCCCAATACTCAATAGAATATCCTGAATTCTCAGTATTCAATACTCAAACCTCAATCCTCAAACATCAGCCCCTCATCCTCCATCCTCAATCCTCAATCCCCAATCCTCAATCTTCAATCCTCAATCCTCAATCCTCAATCATCAATACTCAATGTTCAACCCTCAATACTCATACTTCAATCCTCAGTCCTCAGTCCTCAAATCTCAATCCTCAATAGTCAATCTCCAATCCTAGATCCTCAATCCCCAATCCTCAATCCTTAATACTCAATCTTCAATCCTCAATCCTCAGTCCTCAATCCTCGATTATCAAACCTCAATCCTCAATCATCAACCTTCAATCCTCAATACTCAATCTTCAATCCTCAATACTCAACACTGAATCGTCAATCCTCATTCTTCAATCCTCAATACCCAATCCTCAATCCTCAATCCTCAATCCTCCATCCTCAATCCTCAATCCTCAATCCTCAATCCTCAGTCAAAATCCTCAATCTTCAATACTCAATCGTCAATCCTCAGTCCTCAATTCTCAATCCTCAATCCTCGTTCCTCAAACCTCAATTCTCAACCCTCAGTCCTCATCCTCAATTCTCAATTCTCAATCCTCAAACCTCAATCTTCAATCCTCAATACTCAATGCTCAATCCTCAATACTCAACCATCAATCCTCAATTCTCAATACTAAACAGAATATCCTGATTTCTCAGTATTCAATACTCAAACCTCAATCCTCAACCCTCAGCCCTCATCCTCCATCCTCAATCCTCAATCCTCAAACCTCAATCTTCAATCCTCAATACTCAATCTTCGATACTCAATCCTCAATCCTCAATCCTCAATCCCCAATCCTCAATCTTCAATCCTCAATCCTCAATCCTCAATCCTCAATTCTCAATCCTCAATCCTCAGTCCTCAGTCCTCAAACCTCAATCCTCAACCCTCAGACATCATCCTCAATCCTCAATCCTCGTTCCTCAATCCTCAATCCTCAATCCTCAATCCTCAATAGTCAATCTCCAATCCTAGATCCTCAATCCCCAATCCTCAATCCTTAATCCTCAGTCTTCAATCCTCAATCCTCAATTCTCAATCCTCAATACTCAATACTCAGTCCTCAATCCTCAATCCCCAATCCTCAATCTTCAATCCTCAATCCTCAATCCTCAAGCCTCAATCCTCAATCCTCAATTTCAATCCTCGTTCGTCAAACCTCAATCCTCAACCCTCAGTCCTCAATATCAATTCTCAATCCTCAATCCTCAAACCTCAATCTTCAATCCTCAATACTCAATCCTCAACCCTCGATACTCAATCATCAATCCTCAGTTCTCAATACTCAATAGAATATCTTGAATTCTCAGTATTCAATACTCAAACCTCAAACCTCAATCCTCAACCCTCAGCCATCATCCTCAATCCTCAATCCTCGTTCCTCAATCCTCAATCCTCAATCCTCAATCCTCAATAGTCAATCTCCAATCCTAGATCCTCAATCCCCAATCCTCAATCCTTAATCCTCAGTCTTCAATCCTCAATCCTCAATCCTCAATCCACAATCATCAATACTCTATCTTCAATCCTCAATCCTCAATCCCCAATCCTCAATCCTCAATCATCAGTCATGAATACACAATCTTCAATACTGAATCCTCAATCCTCAATCCTCAATCCTCAATCCTCAATCCTCAATCCTCATTCCTCAAACCTCAATCCTCAACCCTCAGTCCTCATCCTCAATTCTCAATTCTCAATCCTCAATCCTCAATCCTCAATCTTCAATCCTCAATCCCCTGTCCTCAATCTTCAATCCTCAATGCTCAATCCCCATTCCTCAATCCTCAGTCATCAGTCCTCAATCCTCAATCCTCAAACCTCAATCCTCAACCGTCAGTCATCGTCCTCAAACCTCAGTCCCGAATCCTCAATCCTGAATCGTCAATCTTCAGCCCTCAGTCCTCAACAATCATTTGTCAATCCTCAGTCCTCATTAGAATATCCTCAATTCGCAGTTTTCGAGACTCAATCCCCAATCTTCAATCTTCAAATCTGAATCCACAGACATCAATTCTCATCACTCAACCCTCAACACTCAGTCCTCAATCATCAATCCTCAATCCTCAATCCTCAATCTTCAATCCTCCATACTCAATCGTCAATACTCAATACTCAATCATCAATCCTCAATCCTCAATCCTCAGTCATCAGTCCTCAATCTTCAATACTCAATCCTCAACCCTCAATACTCAATCTTCAATCATCCATCCTCAATCTTCAATACTCAATCCTCAATCCTCAATCCTCAATCCTCAATACTCGACCATCAAACCTCAATTCTAAATACTCAATAGAATATACTGAATTCTCAGGATTCAATACTCAAACCTCAATCCTCAGCCCGCAGCCCTCATCCCCCATTCTCAATCCTCAATCCTCAATCCTCAATCTTCAATCCTCAATAATCAACATTCAATCCTTGATCCTCAAGGACCAATCCTCAATCCTTAATCCTCAATCTTCAATCCTCAATCCACAGTCCTCGATCTTCAATCCTCAATGCTCAATCCTCAATCCTCAACCCTCAGTCATCAGTCCGCAATCCTCAATCCTCAAACCTCAATCCTCAATCCTCAGTCCTCAATCCTCAGTCATCAATCCTCAATCTTCAATACCCAATCCTCAATCCTCAATCCTCAATCCTCAATCCTCAATCCTCATTCCTCAAACCCCAATCCTCAACCCTCAGTCCTCATCCTCCGTCATCAATCCTCAATTATCAATCCTCAATCTTCAATCCTCAATACTCAACCTTCGGTTCTCAATCCTCAGTCCTCAAACCTCAAACCTCAATCCTCAGTCATGAATACTCCATCTTCAATAATCAATACACAATCCTCGATCCTCAATCCTCAATCCTCATTCCTCAAACCTCAATCCTCAACCCTCAGTCCTCATCCTCAATTCCCAATTCTCAATCCTCAATCCTCAATACTCAATCTTCAATCCTCAATAATCAATCTTCAATCCTCAATCCCCAATACTCAGCACACAACCATCAACCATCAATTCTCAATACTCAACCATCAATCCTCAATTCTCAATACTCAATAGAATATCCTGAATTCTCATGATTCAATACTCAATCCGCAATATTCAATAATCAAATCTCAATCCTCAAACATCAATTCTCAACACTCCATCCTCAACACTCGGTCCTCTCTCTTCAATCCTCCATCCTCAATCCTCTATCCACAAGTGTCAATCCTCAATCCTCAATCCTCAACCCCCAATCCTCAGGCCTCAAACCTCTATTCCGAATCCTCAATCCTGAATGCTCGATCTTCATCCCACAGTCCGCAACAATCAATTGTCAATCCTCAATCCTCAATAGAGTATCCTCAATTCACAGTTATCAATACTCAATCCCCAATCTTCAATCTTCAAATCTCAATCCACAGACATCAATTCTCATCACTCAATCCTCAACACTCAGTCCTCAATCTTCAATCCTCAATCCTCAATCCACAATCTTCAATCCTCCATACTCAATCTTCAATCCTCAATCTTCAATCCTCAATCCTCAATCCTCAATCCTCAATCGTCAATCCTCAATCCCCAATCCTCAATCTTCAATCCGCAGTCCTCAATCCTCAATCCTAGATCCTCAATCCCCAATCCTCAATCCTTAATCCTCAATCTTCAATCCTCAATCCCCAGTCCTCAATCTTCAATCCTCAATGCTCAATCCTCAATCCTCAATCCTCAGTCCTCAATCCTCAATCCTCAATCATCAATCCTCAATCCTCAACCGTCAGTCCTCGTCCTCAGTCCTCAACCCTCAGTAATCAATCCTCAAACCTCAATCCTCAACCCTCAACCCCCAATTCTCAATACTCAATAGAATATCCTGAATTCTCATGGTTCAATGCTCAATCCCCAATCATCAATCTTCAAATCTCAATCCACAAACATCAATTCCCATCACTCAACCCTCAACACTCAGTTCTGAATCTTCAATCCTCAATCCTCAATCCTCAGTCTTCAATCATCAATACTCAACCTTCAATCCTCAATCCTCAATTCTCAATCCGCAATCCTCAATCCTCAATCGTCAATCCTCAATCCCCAATCCTCAATCTTCAAACCTCAATCCTCAATCCTCGATACTCAATCCTCAATCTTCAATCCTCAATACTCAATCTTCAATCCTCAATCCTAAAACCTCAAACCTTAATCCTCAATCCTCAATCCTCAATCCTCAATCCTCAATCTTCAATCGCCAATACTCAATCTTCAGTACTCAATCCTCAATCCTCAATCCTCAATTCTCAATCCTCAATCCTCAATCCTCAGACCTCAAGCATCAATAGTTAACCGTCAGAACTCGTCCTCAATCCACAACCCTCAATCCTAAATCCTCAATCTTCAATCATCAATATTCAATCTGCAATCCTCAATACTCAATGCTCAATGCTCAATCCTCAATCCTCAATGTTCAATCCTCAATACCCAATCCTCAATCTTCAATCCTCAATCCTCAATCCTCAATCCTCAGTCCTCAATTCTCAGTCCTCAAACCTCTATCCTGAATCCTCAATCCTGAATCCTCAATCTTCAGCCCTAGGTCCTCAACAATCAGTTGTCAATCCTGAATCCTCAATAGAACATCCCCAATTCACAGTTTTCAATACACAATACTCAAACTGCAATCTTCAAATCAATATCCACAAACATCAATTCTCAACACTCAATCCTCAACACTCGGTCCTCTCTCTTCAATCCTCCATCCTCAATCCTCTATCCACAAGTGTCAATCCTCAATCCTCAATCCTCAACCCCCAATCCTCAGGCCTCAAACCTCTATTCCGAATCCTCAATCCTGAATGCTCGATCTTCATCCCACAGTCCGCAACAATCAATTGTCAATCCTCAATCCTCAATAGAGTATCCTCAATTCACAGTTATCAATACTCAATCCCCAATCTTCAATCTTCAAATCTCAATCCACAGACATCAATTCTCATCACTCAATCCTCAACACTCAGTCCTCAATCTTCAATCCTCAATCCTCAATCCACAATCTTCAATCCTCCATACTCAATCTTCAATCCTCAATCATCAATCCTCAATCCTCAATTCTCAATCCGCAATCCTCAATCCTCAATCGTCAATCCTCAATCCCCAATCCTCAATCTTCAATCCTCAATCCTCAATCCTCGATACTCAATCCTCAATCTTCAATCCTCGATACTCAATCTTCAATCCTCAATCCTAAAACCTCAAACCTTAATCCTCAATCCTCAATCCTCAATCCTCAATCCTCAACCTTCAATCGCCAATACTCAATCTTCAGTACTCAATCCTCAATCCTCAATCCTCAATTCTCAATCCTCAATCCTCAATCCTCAGACCTCAAGCATCAATAGTTAACCCTCAGACCTCGTCCTCAATCCACAACCCTCAATCCTCAATCCTCAATCTTCAGTCATCAATATTCAATCTTCAATCCTCAATACTCAATACTCAATGCTCAATCCTCAATCCTCAATCCTCAATCTTCAATTCTCAATACTCAATCTTCAATCCTCAATCCTCAGTCCTCAAACCTCAATTCTGAATCCAAAATCCTGAATCCTCAATCTTCAGCTCTCAGTCCTCAACAATCTGTTGTCAATCCTCAATCCTCAAAAGAATATCCTCAATTAACAGTTTTCAATACTCAATACTCAATCTGCAATCTTCCAACCTCTACCCACAAACATCAATTCTCATCACTCAACCTTCAACACTCAGTCCTCAATCTACAATCCTCAATCCTCAATCATCAACCTTCAATCCTCAATACTCAATCTTCAATACTCAATCCTCAATCCTCAATCCTCAATCCTCATTCTTCAAACCTCAATACCCAATCCTCAATCTTCAATCCTCAATCCTCCATCCTCAATTCTCAATCCCCAATCCTCAGTCCTCAGTCCTCAAACCTCAACCCTCAACCCTCAGCCCTCATCCTCAATCCTCAATCCTAAATCCTCAATCATCAATCTTCAATCCTCAATACTCAGTCTTCAATCCTCAATCCTCAATCCTCAATCCTCAATCCTCAATCCTCAATAATCAATCCTCAATCTTCAATACTCAATCCTCAATCCTCAATCCTCAATCCTCAATACTCAATCTTCAATCCTCAATCCTCAATCCTCAATCCTCAATCCTCAATCCTCAGTCATCAATCCTCAATCCTCAATACTCAATCGTCAATACTCAATCGTCAATCCTCAGTCCTCACACTCAATTCTCAATCCTCAATCCTCAATCCACAATCCTCAATCCTCAATCACCAACCTTCAATCCTCAATACTCAATCTTCAAACCTCAATCCTCAATTCTGAATCGTCAATCCTCATTCTTCAATCCTCAATACCCAATCCTCAATCCTCAATCCTCAACCCTCAATCCTCAATACTCAATCTTCAATCCTCAATCCTCAATCCTCAATCCTCAATCCTCAATCCTCAGTAATCAATCCTCAACCCTCAATACACAATCGTCAATCTTCAACACTCAATCATCAACACTCAATCCTCTATCTTCAATCCTCAATCCCCAATACTCAATCTTCAATCCTCAATCCTCAATCCTCAATCCTCAATCCTCAATCCTCAATCTTCAATCCTCAATACTCAATCTTCAATTCTCAATCCGCAATCCTCAATCCTCAATCCTCAATCCTCACTCCTCAATCTTCAATCCTCAACCGTCAGTCCTCGTACTCAATCCTCAACCCTCAATCCTCAATCTTCAATCATCAATACTCAATCTTCAATCCTCAATTCTCAATCCTCAATCTTCAATCCTCAATCCTCAATATTCAGCACACAACCATCAACCATCAATTCTCAATACTCAACCATCAATCCTCAATTCTCAATACTCAATAGAATATCCTGAATTCTCATGATTCAATACTCAATCCACAATATTCAATAATCAAATCTCAATCCTCAAACATCAATTCTCAACACTCCATCCTCAACACTCGGTCCTCTCTCTTCAATCCTCCATCCTCAATCCTCTATCCACAAGTGTCAATCCTCAATCCTCAATCCTCATCCCTCAATCCTCAGGCCTCAAACCTCAATTCCGAATCCTCAATCCTGAATGCTCAATCTTCAATCCTCCATACTCACTCTTCAATCCTCAATCTTCAATCCTCAATCCTCAATCCTCAATCCTCAATCGTCAATCCTCAATCCCCAATCCTCAATCTTCAATCCGCAGTCCTCAATCCTCAATCCTAGATCCTCAATCCCCAATCCTCAATCCTTAATCCTCAATCTCCAATCCTCAATCCCCAGTCCTCAATCTTCAATCCTCAATGCTCAATCCTCAATCCTCAATCCTCAGTCCTCAATCCTCAATCCTCAATCATCAATCCTCAATCCTCAACCGTCAGTCCTCGTCCTCAGTCCTCAACCCTCAGTAATCAATCCTCAAACCTCAATCCTCAACCGTCAGTCCTCGTCCTCAATCCTCAACCCTCAATCCTCAATCCTCAATCTTCAATCATCAATACTCAATCTTCAATCCTCAATTCTCAACCCTCAATCTTCAATCCTCAATCCTTAATCCTCAATCTTCAATCCTCAATCCTCAATCCTTAATCCTCAATCTTCAATCCTCAATCCCCAGTCCTCAATCCTCAATCTTCAATCCTCAATACTCAATCTTCAATTCTCAATCCGCAATCCTCAATCCTCAATCCTCAATCCTCAATCCTCAATCCTCAATCTTCAATCCTCAACCGTCAGTCCTCGTACTCAATCCTCAACCCTCAATCCTCAATCCTCAATCTTCAATCATCAATACTCAATCTTCAATCCTCAATTCTCAATCCTCAATCTTCAATTCTCAATCCTCAATATTCAGCACACAACTATCAATCATCAATCCTCAATACTCAACCATCAATCCTCAATTCTCAATACTCAATAGAATATCCTGAATTCTCATGATTCAATACTCAATCCACAATATTCAATAATCAAAACTCAATCCACAAACATCAATTCTCAACACTCCATCCTCAACACTCGGTCCTCTCTCTTCAATCCTCCATCGTCAATCCTCTATTAACAAGTGTCAATCCTCAATCCTCAATCCTCAACCCTCAATCCTCAGGCCACAAACCTCAATTCCGAATCCTCAATCCTGAATGCTCAATCTTCATCCCACAGTCCGCAACAATCAATTGTCAATCCTCAATCCTCAATAGAGTATCCTCAATTCACAGTTATCAATACTCAATCCCCAATCTTCAATCTTCAAATCTCAATCCACAGACATCAATTCTCATCACTCAATCCTCAACACTCAGTCCTCAATCCTAAATCCTCAATCATCAATCTTCAATCCTCAATACTCAGTCTTCAATCCTCAATCCTCAATCCTCAATCCTCAATCATCAATCCTCAATCTTCAATACTCAATCCTCAATCCTCAATCCTCAATCCTCAATACTCAATCTTCAATCCTCAATCCTCAATCCTCAATCCTCAATCCTCAATCCTCAGTCCTCAATCCTCAATCCTCAATACTCAATCGTCAATACTCAATCGTCAATCCTCAGTCCTCACACTCAATTCTCAATCCTCAATCCTCAATCCACAATCCTCAATCCTCAATCACCAACCTTCAATCCTCAATACTCAATCTTCAATCCACAATCCTCAATTCTGAATCGTCAATCCTCATTCTTCAATCCTCAATACCCAACACTCAATCCTCAATCCTCAACCCTCAATCCTCAATACTCAATCTTCAATCCTCAATCCTCAATCCTCAATCCTCAATCCTCAATCCTCGGTAATCAATCCTCAATCCTCAATACACAATCGTCAATCTTCAACACTCAATCATCAACACTCAATCCTCAATCTTCAATCCTCAATCCCCAATACTCAATCTTCTATCCTCAATCCTCAATCCTCAATCCTCAATCCTCAATCTTCAATCCTCAATACTCAATCTTCAATTCTCAATCCGCAATCCTCAATCCTCAATCCTCAATCCTCAATCCTCAATCTTCAATCCTCAACCGTCAGTCCTCGTACTCAATCCTCAACCCTCAATCCTCAATCCTCAATCTTCAATCATCAATACTCAATCTTCAATCCTCAATTCTCAATCCTCAATCTTCAATCCTCAATCCTCAATATTCAGCACACAGCCATCAACCATCAATTCTCAATACTCAACCATCAATCCTCAATTCTCAATACTCAATAGAATATCCTGAATTCTCATGATTCAATACTCAATCCACAATATTCAATAATCAAATCTCAATCCTCAAACATCAATTCTCAACACTCCATCCTCAACACTCGGTCCTCTCTCTTCAATCCTCCATCCTCAATCCTCTATCAATAAGTGTCAATCCTCAATCCTCAATCCTCAACCCTCAATCCTCAGGCCTCAAACCTCAATTCCGAATCCTCAATCCTGAATGCTCAATCTTCAACCCTCCATACTCAATCTTCAATCCTCAATATTCAATCCTCAATCCTCAATCCTCAATCCTCAAACCTCAATCTTCAATCCTCAATACTCAATCTTCGATCCTCAATCCTCAACCCACCATCCTCAATCCTCAATCCTCAATCCTCAGCCCTCAATCCTCATTCCTCAAACCTCAATCCTCAACCCTCAGTCCTCATCCTCAATTCTCAATTCTCAATCCTCAATCCTCAATTTTCAATCTTCAATCCTCAATAATCAATCTCCAATTCTAGATCTTCAATCCCCAATACTCGATCGTTAATCCTCAATCTTCAATCCTCAATCCCCAGTCCTCAATCCTCAATACTCAATCTTCAATCATTAATCCTCAGTCCTCAAACCTCAATTCCGAATCCTCAATCCTGAATGCTCAATCTTCATCCCTCAGTCCGCAACAATCAATTGTCAATCCTCAATCCTCAATAGAATATCCTCAATTCACAGTTTTCAATACTCAATCCTCAATCTTCAATCTTCATGTCTCCATCCACAAACATCGATTCTCATCACTCAACCCTCAAGACTCAGTCCTCAATCTTCAATCCTCGATCCTCAATCCTCAATCCTCAATCCCCAATAGTCAATCTCCAATCCTAGAACCTCAATCCCCAATCCTTAATTCTTAATCCTCAATCTTCAATCCTCAGTCCTCAATTCTCAATCCTCAGTACTCAATCCTCAATCCTCAATCCTCAATTCCCAATCCTCAATCTTCAATCCTCAATCCTCAATCCTCAATCCTCAAGCCTCAATAGTCAATCCTCAATCTTCAATCCTGAATACTCAGTCTTCAATCCTCAATACTCAATCTTCAATCATCAACCCTCAATCCTCTATCCACAATCCACAATCCTCAATCCTCAATCACCAACCTTCAATCCTCAATACTCAATCTTCAATCCCCAATCCTCAATCCTGAATCGTCAATCCTCATTCTTCAATCCCCAATACCCAATCCTCAATCCTCAATCCTCATTCCTCAAACCTCAATCCTCAACCCTCAATCCTCAATTTTCAATCTTCAATCCTCAATAATCAATCTCCAATTCTAGATCCTCAATCCCCAATACTCGATCGTTAATCCTCAATCTTCAATCCTCAATCCCCAGTCCTCAATCCTCAATACTCAATCTTGAATCCTTAATCCTCAATCCTCAATATTCAACACACAACCATCAACCATCAATTCTCAATACTCAACCATCAATCCTCAATTCTTAATACTCAATAGAATATCCTGAATTCTCATGATTCAATACTCAATCCACAATATTCAATAATCAAATCTCGATCCTCAAACATCAACTCTCAACACTCAATCCTCAACACTCGGACCACTCCCTTCAATCCTCCATCCTCAATCCTCTATCCTCATGCGTCAATCCTCAACCCTCAATCCTCAACCCTCAATCCTCAGTCCTCAAACCTCAATTCCGAATCCTCAATCCTGAATGCTCAATCTTCATCCCTCAGTCCGCAACAATCAATTGTCAATCCTCAATCCTCAATAGAATATCCTCAATTCACAGTTTTCAATACTCAATCCCCAATCTTCAATCTTCAAATCTCAATCCACAGACATCAATTCTCATCACTCAACCCTCAACACTCAGTCCTCAATCTTCAATCCTCAATCCTCAATCCTCAATCTTCAATCCTCCATACTCAATCTTCAATCCTCAATCCTCAATCATCAATCCTCAATCCTCAATCCTCAGTCATCAATCCTCAATCTTCAATACTCAATCTTCAATCCTCAATCCTCAATCCTAAGTCATCAATCCTCAATCTTCAATACTCAATCCTCAATCCTCAATCCTCAATCCTCAATCCTCAATACTCAATCTTCAATTCTCAATCCTCAATCCTCAATCCTCAATCCTCAATCCTCAGTAATCAATCCTCAATCCTCAATACACAATCGTCAATCTTCAACACTCAATCATCAACACTCAATCCTCAATCTTCAATCCTCAATCCCCAATACTCAATCTTCAATCCTCAATCCTCAATCCTCAATCCTCAATCCTCAATCTTCAATCCTCAATACTCAATCTTCAATTCTCAATCCGCAATCCTCAATCCTCTATCCTCAATCCTCAATCCTCAATCTTCAATCCTCAACCGTCAGTCCTCGTACTCAATCCTCAACTCTCAATCCTCAATCCTCAATCTTCAATCATCAATACTCAATCTTCAATCCTCAATTCTCAATCCTCAATCTTCAATCCTCAATCCTCAATATTCAGAACACAGCCATCAACCATCAATTCTCAATACTCAACCATCAATCCTCAATTCTCAATACTCAATAGAATATCCTGAATTCTCATGATTCAATACTCAATCCACAATATTCAATAATCAAATCTCAATCCTCAAACATCAGTTCTCAACACTCCATCCTCAACACTCGGTCCTCTCTCTTCAATCCCCCTTCCTCAATCCTCTATCCATAAGTGTCAATCCTCAACCCTCAATCCTCAACCCTCAATCCTCAGGCCTCAAACCTCAATTCCGAATCCTCAATCCTGAATGCTCAATCTTCAATCCTCCATACTCAATCTTCAATCCTCAATCTTCAATCCTCAATCCTCAATCCTCAATCCTCAACCGTCAATCCTCAATCCCCAATCCTCAATCTTCAATCCGCAGTCCTCAATCCTCAATCCTAGATCCTCAATCCCCAATCCTCAATCCTTAATCCTCAATCTTCAATCCTCAATCCCCAGTCCTCAACCTTCAATCCTCAATGCTCAATCCTCAATCCTCAATCCTCAGTCCTCAATCCTCAATCCTCAATCATCAATCCTCAATCCTCAACCGTCAGTCCTCGTCCTCAGTCCTCAACCCTCAGTAATCAATCCTCAAACCTCAATCCTCAACCGTCAGTCCTCGTCCTCAATCCTCAACCCTCAACCCTCAATTCTCAATACTCAATAGAATATCCTGAATTCTCATGGTTCAATGCTCAATCCCCAATCATCGATCTTCAAATCTCAATCTACAAACATCAATTCTCATCACTCAACCCTCAACACTCAGTTCTGAATCTTCAATCCTCAATCCTCAATCCTCAATCTTCAATCATCAATACTCAACCTTCAATCCTCAATCCTCAATTCTCAATCCGCAATCCTCAATCCTCAATCGTCAATCCTCAATCCCCAATCCTCAATCTTCAATCCTCAATCCTCAATCCTCGATACTCAATCCCCAATCTTCAATCCTCAATACTCAATCTTCAATACTCAATCCTCAATCCTCAATCCTCAATCTTCAATCCTCAATACTCAATCTTCAATCTTCAATCCTCAATCCTCAATCCTCAATCCTCAATCCTCAATAGTCAATCTCAAACCTAGATCCTCAATCCCCAATCCTCAATCCTTAATCCTCAATCTTCAATCCTCAATCCTCAATTCTCAATCCTCAATACTCAATCCTCAATCCTCAATCCTCAATCCCCAATCCTCAATCTTCGATCCTCAATCCTCAATACCCAATCCTCAATCCTTAATCCTCAATCCTCAATCCTCAATCCTCAATTGTCAATCCTCAGTCCTCGTTCCTCAAACCTCAATCCTCAACCCTCAGTCCTCATCCTCAATTCTCAATTCTCAATCCTCATACCTCAATCTTCAATCCTCAATACTCAATCCTCAATCTTCAACACTCAATCCTCAATCCTCAATCCTCAATCATCAATCCTCAATCTTCGATACTCAATCCTCAACCCTCAATCCTCAATCCTCAATACTCAAACATCAATTCTCAACTCCCAATACTCAATAGAATATCCTGAATTCTCCGTATTCAATACTCAAACCTCAATCCTCAACCATCAGCCCTCATCCTCCACCCTCAATCCTCAATCCTCAAGCCTCAATCTTCAATCCTCAATACTCAATCTTCGATCCTCAATCCTCAACCCACAATCCTCAATCCTCAATCCTCAATCCTCAGCCCTCAATCCTCATTCCTCAAACCTCAATCCTCAACCGTCAGTCCTCATCCTCAATTCTCAATTCTCAATCCTCAATCCTCAATTTTCAATCTTCAATCCTCAATAATCAATCTCCAATTCTAGATCCTCAATCCCCAATACTCGATCGTTAATACTCAATCTTCAATCCTCAATCCCCAGTCCTCAATCCTCAATACTCAATCTTCAATCCTTAATCCTCAGTCCTCAAACCTCAATTCCGAATCCTCAATCCTGAATGCTCAATCTTCATCCCTCAGTCCGCAACAATCAATTGTCAATCCTCAATCCTCAATAGAATATCCTCAATTCACAGTTTTCAATACTCAATCCTCAATCTTCAATCTTCATGTCTCCATCCACAAACATCGATTCTCATCACTCAACCCTCAACACTCAGTCCTCAATCTTCAATCCTCGATCCTCAATACTCAATCCTCAATCCTCAATAGTCAATCTCCAATCCTATATCCTCAATCCCCAATCCTTAATTCTTAATCCTCAATCTTCAATCCTCAATGCTCAATTCTCAATCCTCAGTAATCAATCCTCAATCCTCAATCCTCAATTCCCAATCCTCAATCTTCAATCCTCAATCCTCAATCCTCAATCCTCAAGCCTCAATCCTCAATCCTCAATCTTCAATCCTGAATACTCAGTCTTCAATCCTCAATACTCAATCTTCAATCATCAACCCTCAATCCTCAATCCACAATCCACAATCCTCAATCCTCAATCACCAACCTTCAATCCTCAATACTCAATCTTCAATCCCCAATCCTCAATCCTGAATCGTCAATCCTCATTCTTCAATCCTCAATACCCAATCCTCAATCCTCAATCCTCAATCCTCAATCCTCAATACTCAGTATTCAATCCTCAATCCTCAATCCTCAATCCTCAATCCTCAATCCTCAGTCATCAATCCTCAATCCTCAATACAAAATCGTCAATCCTCAGTCCTCAATTCTCAACCCTCAATCCTCGTTCCTCAAACCTCAATCCTCAACCCTCAGTCCTCATCCTCAATTCTCAATCCTCAATCCTCAAACCTCAATCTTCAATCCTCAATCCTCAATCCTCAATCCTCATCCTTCAATCCTCAATACTCAATCTTCAATCCTCAATCCTAAATCCTCAATCCTCAATTCTCAATCCTCAATCCTCAGTCCTCAGTCCTCAAACCTCAATCCTAAACCCTCAGCCCTCATCCTCAATCCTCAATCCTTATTCCTCAATCCTCAACCTTCAATCCTCAATACACAATTTTCAATCCTCAATCCTCAATCCTCAATCCTCAATCCTCAATCCTCAGTCCTCACTCCTCATTCATCAATCCTCAATCTTCAATACTCAATCCTCAATCCTCAATCCTCAATCCTCAATACTCAATCTTCAATCCTCAATCCTCAATCCTCAAACCTCAATCCTCAATCCTCAGTCATCAATCCTCAATCCTCAATACTCAGTCGTCAATCCTCAGTCCTCAATTCTCAGTCCTCAATCCTCATTCCTCAAACCTCAATCCTCAACCCTCAGTCCTCAATCTTCAATACTCAATAATCAATCTCCAATCCTAGATCCTCAATCCCCAATCCTCAATCCTTAATCCTCAATCTTCAATCCTCAATCCTCAATCTTCAGTCATCATTCCTCAATCCTCAATCCTCAATCCTCAATCGTCAGTCTTCAATCCTCAATACTCAATCTGCAATCCTCAGTCCTCAATCCTCAACCCTCAATCCTCAATCCTCAACCTTCAATCATCAATGCTCAATCTTCAGTCCTCAATTCTCAATCCTCAATCCTCAATCCTCAATCCTCAATATTCAACACACATCTATCAACCATCAATTCTCAGTACTCAACCATCATTCCTCAATTCTCAATACTCAATAGAATATCCTGAATTCTCATGATTGAATACTCAATCCACAATATTCAATAATCAAACCTCGATCCTCAAACATCAATTCTCAACACTCAATCCTCAACACTCTGTCCTCTCTCATCAATCCTCCATCCTCAATCCTCTATCCTCAAGCGCCAATCCTCAATCCTCAATCCTCAACCCTCAATCCTCAGTCCTCAAATCTCAATTCCGAATCCTCAATCCTGAATGCTGAATCTTCATCCCTCAGTCCGCAACAATCAATTGTCAATCCTCCATCCTTAATAGAATATCCACAATTCACAGTTTTCAATACTCTATCCCCAATCTTCAGTCTTCAAATCTCAATCCACAGACATCAATACTCATCACTCAACCCTCAACACTCAGTCCTCAATCTTCAATCCTCAATCCTCAACCCTCAATCTTCAATCCTCCATACTCAATCTTCAATCCTCAATCCTCAATCATCAATCCTCAATCCTCAATCCTCAATCCTCAATCCTCAATCCTCAATCCTCAATAGTCAATCTCCAATCCTAGATCCTCAATCCCCAATCCTCAATCCATAATCTTCAATCTTCAATCCTCAATCCTCAATTTCAATCCTGAATACTCAATCTTCAACCCTCAATCCTCAATCCTCAATCCTCAATTCTCAATCCTCAATCCTCAATCTTCAATTCCCAATACTCAATCTTCAATCCTCAATCCTCAGTCCTCAAACCACAGTTCTGAATCCTCAATCCTGAATCCTCTATCTTCAGCTCTCAGTCCACAACAATCACTTGACAATTCTCAATCCTCAATAGAATATCTTCAATTCACAGTTTTCAATACTCAATACTCAATCTGCAATCTTCCAACCTCTATCCACAAACATCAATTCTCATCACTCAACCCTCAACACTCAGTCCACAATGTTCAATCCTCAATCCTTAATTCTCAATCTTCATTCCTCAATACTGAATCTTCAATCCTCAATACTCAATCTTCAATCCTCAATCCTCAATCCTCAATCCTCAATCCCCAATCCTCAATCATCAATCCTCTATCTTCAATCCTCAACCCTCAATCCTCAATCCACAATCCTCAATCTTCAATCATCAATCTTCAATCCTCAATACTCAATCTTCAATCCTCATTCTTGAATCCTCAATACCCAATCCTCAATCCTCAATCCTGAATACTCCATCCTCAATTCTCAATCCTCAATCCTCTGTCCTCAGTTCTCAAACCTCAATCCTCAACCCTCAGCCCTCATCCTCAATCCTCAATCTTAAATCCTCAATCCTCAACCTTCAATCATCAATGCTCAATCTTCAATCCTCAATCCTCAATCCTCAATCCTCAATCCTCAATATTCAACACACATCTATCAACCATCAATTCTCAGTACTCAACCATCATTCCTCAATTCTCAATACTCAATAGAATATCCTGAATTCTCATGATTGAATACTCAATCCACAATATTCAATAATCAAACCTCGGTCCTCAAACATCAATTCTCAACACTCAATCCTCAACACTCTGTCCTCTCTCATCAATCCTCCATCCTCAACCCTCTATCCTCAAGCGCCAATCCTCAATCCTCAATCCTCAACCCTCAATCCTCAGTCCTCAAATCTCAATTCCGAATCCTCAATCCTGAATGCTGAACCTTCATCCCTCAGTCCGCAACAATCAATTGTCAATCCTCCATCCTTAATAGAATATCCACAATTCACAGTTTTCAATACTCTATCCCCAATCTTCAATCTTCAAATCTCAATCCACAGACATCAATACTCATCACTCAACCCTCAACACTCAGTCCTCAATCTTCAATCCTCAATCCTCAACCCTCAATCTTCAATCCTCCATACTCAATCTTCAATCCTCAATCCTCAATCATCAATCCTGAATCCTCAATCCTCAATCCTCAATCCTCAATCCTCAATCCTCAATAGTCAATCTTCAATCCTAGATCCTCAATCCCCAATCCTCAATCCATAATCTTCAATCTTCAATCCTCAATCCTCAATTTCAATCCTGAATACTCAATCTTCAACCCTCAATCCTCAATCCTCAATCCTCAATCCTCAATCCTCAATTTTCAATTCCCAATACTCAATCTTCAATCCTCAGTCCTCAGACCTCAAACCACAGTTCTGAATCCTCAATCCTGAATCCTCTATCTTCAGCTCTCAGTCCACAACAATCACTTGACAATTCTCAATCCTCAATAGAATATCTTCAATTCACAGTTTTCAATACTCAATACTCAATCTGCAATCTTCCAACCTCTATCCACAAACATCAATTCTCATCACTCAACCCTCAACACTCAGTCCACAATGTTCAATCCTCAATCCTTAATTCTCAATCTTCATTCCTCAATACTGAATCTTCAATCCTCAATACTCAATCTTCAATCCTCAATCCTCAATCCTCAATCCTCAATCCCCAGTCCTCAATCATCAATCCTCTATCTTCAATCCTCAACCCTCAATCCTCAATCCACAATCCTCAATCTTCAATCATCAATCTTCAATCCTCAATACTCAATCTTCAATCCTCATTCTTCAATCCTCAATACCCAATCCTCAATCCTCAATCCTGAATACTCCATCCACAATTCTCAATCCTCAATCCTCAGTCCTCAGTTCTCAAACCTCAATCCTCAGCCCTCAGCCCTCATCCTCAATCCTCAATCTTAAATCCTCAATCCTCAACCTTCAATCCTGAATACTCAATCTTCAATCCTCAATCCTCAATCCTCAATCCTCAATCCTCAATACTCAATCTTCAATACTCAATACTCAATCTTCAATCCTCAATCCTCAATCCCCAATCCTCAATCCTCAATCCTCAATCGTCAGTCTTCAATCCTCAATACTCAATCTGCAATCCTCAGTCCTCAATCCTCAACCCTCAATCCTCAATCCTCAACCTTCAATCATCAATGCTCAATCTTCAATCCTCAATTCTCAATCCTCAATCCTCAATCCTCAATCCTCAATATTCAACACACATCTGTCAACCATCAATTCTCAGTACTCAACCATCATTCCTCAATTCTCAATACTCAATAGAATATCCTGAATTCTCATGATTCAATACTCAATCCACAATATTCATTAATCAAACCTCGATCCTCAAACATCAATTCTCAACACTCAATCCTCAACACTCTGTCCTCTCTCATCAATCCTCCATCCTCAATCCTCTATCCTCAAGCGTCAATCCTCAATCCTCAATCCTCAACCCTCAATCGTCAGTCCTCAGATCTCAATTCCGAATCCTCAATCCTGAATGCTGAATCTTCATCCCTCAGTCCGCAACAATCAATTGTCAATCCTCCATCCTTAACAGAATATCCACAATTCACAGTTTTCAATACTCTATCCCCAATCTTCAATATTCAAATCTCAATCCACAGACATCAATTCTCATCACTCAACCCTCAACACTCAGTCCTCAATCTTCAATCCTCAATCCTCAACCCTCAATCTTCAATCCTCCATACTCAATCTTCAATCCTCAATCCACAATCATCAATCCTCAATCCTCGTTCCTCAAACCTCAATCCTCAACCCTCAGTCCTCATCCTCAATTCTCAATCCTCAATCCTCAAACCTCAATCTTCAATCCTCAATTCTCAATCCTCAATCCTCAATACTCAACCATCAAACCTCAATTCTCAATACTCAATAGCATATCCTGAATTCTCAGTATTCAATACTCAAACCTCAATCCTCAACCCTCAGCCCTCATCCTCCATCCTCAATCCTCAATCCTCAAACCTCAATATTCAATCCTCAATAGCCAATCTTTGATTCTCAGTTCTCAATCCTCAATCCTCAATCCCCAATCGTCAATCTTCAATCCTCAATCCTCAATCCTCAATCCTCAATCCTCAATCCTCAATTGTCTATCCTCAGTCCTCGTTCCTCAAACCTCAATCCTCAACCCTCAGTCCTCATCCTCAATTCTAAATTCTCAATCCTCAAACCTCAATCCTCAATCCTCAATACTCAATCCTCAATCTTCAACACTCAATCCTCAATCCTCAATCCTCAATCCTCAATCATCAATCCTCAATCTTCGATACTCAATCCTCAATCCTCAATCCTCAATCCTCAATCCTCAATACTCAACCATCAATCCTCAATTCCCAATACTCAATAGAATATCCAGGATTCTCAGTAATCAATACTCAAACCTCAATACTCAACCATCAGCCCTCATCCTCCATCCTCAATCCTCAATCCTCAAACCTCAATCTTCAATCCTCAATAGAATATCCTCAATTCACAGTTTTCAATACTGAATCCCCAATCTTCAATCTTCAAATCTCAATCCACAGACATCAATTCTCATTACTCAACCCTCAACACTCAGTCCTCAATCTTCAATCCTCAATCCTCAATCCTCAATCTTCAATCCTCCATACTCAATCTTCAATCCTCAATCCTCAATCATCAATCCTCAATCCTTAATCCTCAGTCATCAATCCTCAATCCTCAATCCTCAATCCTCAATACTCGACCATCAAACCTCAATTCTAAATACTCAATAGAATATACTGAATTCTCCGGATTCAATACTCAAACCTCAATCCTCAGCCCTCAGCCCTCATGCTCCATTCTCAATCCTCAATCCTCAATCCTCAATCTTCAATCCTCA
Organism: Calliopsis andreniformis; assembly: GCF_051401765.1. Classification (NCBI taxonomy): domain Eukaryota; kingdom Metazoa; phylum Arthropoda; class Insecta; order Hymenoptera; family Andrenidae; genus Calliopsis; species Calliopsis andreniformis. Next base: position 4,800,286 of record NW_027480440.1, read on the forward strand.
ATAATCAACATCCAATCCTAGATCCTCAAGAACCAATCCTCAATCCTTAATCCACAATCTTCAATCCTCAATCCACAGTCCTCGATCTTCAATCCTCAATGCTCAATCCTCAATCCTCAATCCTCAACCCTCAGTCATCAGTCCGCAATCCTCAATCCTCAAACCTCAATCCTAAACCGTCAGTCCTCATCCTCAGTCCTCACCCCTCAATCCTCAATACTCAATCTTCAATCATCAATACTCAATCTTCAATCCTCAATCCTCAATCTTCAATCCTCAGTCCTCAATCCTCAATCCTCAATCCTCAATCCTCAATCATCAATCCTCAATCTTCAACACTCAATCATCAACCCTCAATCCTCAATCTTCAATCCTCAATCCTCAATCCTCGATCCTCAATCCTCAATCCTCAATCATCAATCCTCAATCCTCAACACTTAATCCTCAATCCTGAATCCTCAATCCTCAATCATCAATCCTCAATCTTCAATACTCAATCCTCAATCCTCAATCCTCAATCCTCAATACTCAACCATCAATCCTCAATCTTCAACACTCAATCATCAACCCTCAATCCTCAATCTTCAATCCTCAATCCTCAATCCTCGATCCTCAATCCTCAATCCTCAATCATCAATCCTCAATCCTCAACACTTAATCCTCAATCCTGAATCCTCAATCCTCAATCATCAATCCTCAATCTTCAATACTCAATCCTCAATCTTCAATCCTCAATCCTCAATCCTCAATCATCAATACTCAATGTTCAACCCTCAATACTCATACTTCAATCCTCAGTCCTCAGTCCTCAAATCTCAATCCTCAATAGTCAATCTCCAATCCTAGATCCTCAATCCCCAATCCTCAATCCATAATACTCAATCTTCAATCCTCAATCCTCAGTCCTCAATCCTCGATTATCAAACCTCAATCCTCAATCATCAACCTTCAATCCTCAATACTCAATCTTCAATCCTCAATACTCAATCCTGAATCGTCAATCCTCATTCTTCAATCCTCAATACCCAATCCTCAATCCTCAATCCTCAATCCTCCATCCTCAATCCTCAATCCTCAATCCTCAATCCTCAGTCAAAATCCTCAATCTTCAATACTCAATCGTCAATCCTCAGTCCTCAATTCTCAATCCTCAATCCTCGTTCCTCAAACCTCAATTCTCAACCCTCAGTCCTCATCCTCAATTCTCAATTCTCAATCCTCAAACCTCAATCTTCAATCCTCAATACTCAATGCTCAATCCTCAATACTCAACCATCAATCCTCAATTCTCAATACTAAACACAATATCCTGATTTCTCAGTATTCAATACTCAAACCTCAATCCTCAACCCTCAGCCCTCATCCTCCATCCTCAATCCTCAATCCTCAAACCTCAATCTTCAATCCTCAATACTCAATCTTCGATACTCAATCCTCAATCCTCAATCCTCAATCCCCAATCCTCAATCTTCAATCCTCAATCCTCAATCCTCAATCCTCAATTCTCAATCCTCAATCCTCAGTCCTCAGTCCTCAAACCTCAATCCTCAACCCTCAGCCATCATCCTCAATCCTCAATCCTCGTTCCTCAATCCTCAATCCTCAATCCTCAATCCTCAATAGTCAATCTCCAATCCTAGATCCTCAATCCCCAATCCTCAATCCTTAATCCTCAGTCTTCAATCCTCAATCCTCAATACTCAATCCTCAATCCTCAATCCTCAATAGTCAATCTCCAATCCTAGATCCTCAATCCCCAATCCTCAATCCTTAATCCTCAGTCTTCAATCCTCAATCCTCAATCCTCAATCCTCAATCATCAATACTCTATCTTCAATCCTCAATCCTCAATCCCCAATCCTCAATCCTCAATCATCAGTCATGAATACACAATCTTCAATACTGAATCCTCAATCCTCAATCCTCAATCCTCAATCTTCAATCCTCAATCCCCTGTCCTCAATCTTCAATCCTCAATGCTCAATCCCCATTCCTCAATCCTCAGTCATCAGTCCTCAATCCTCAATCCTCAAACCTCAATCCTCAACCGTCAGTCCTCGTCCTCAAACCTCAGTCCCGAATCCTCAATCCTGAATCGTCAATCTTCAGCCCTCAGTCCTCAACAATCATTTGTCAATCCTCAGTCCTCATTAGAATATCCTCAATTCGCAGTTTTCAATACTCAATCCCCAATCTTCAATCTTCAAATCTGAATCCACAGACATCAATTCTCATCACTCAACCCTCAACACTCAGTCCTCAATCATCAATCCTCAATCCGCAATCCTCAATCTTCAATCCTCCATACTCAATCCTCAATCCTCGATACTCAATCATCAATCCTCAGTTCTCAATACTCAATAGAATATCCTGAATTCTCAGTATTCAATACTCAAACCTCAATCCTCAACCCTCAGCCCTCATCCACCATCCTCAATCCTCAATCCTCAAACCTCAATCTTCAATCCTCAATACTCAATATTCGATTTTCAATTCTCAATCCTCAATCCTCAATCCCCAATCCTCAATCTTCAATCCTCAATCCTCAATCCTCAATCCTCAATCCTCAATCCTCAATCATCAATACTCTATCTTCAATCCTCAATCCTCGATCCTCAATCCTCAATCCTCAATCATCAGTCATGAATACTCAATCTTCAATACTGAATCCTCAATCCTCAATCCTCAATCCTCAATCCTCAATCCTCAATCCTCATTCCTCAAACCTCAATCCTCAACCGTCAGTCCTCGTCCTCAAACCTCAATCCCGAATCCTCAATCCTGAATCGTCAATCTTCAGCCCACAGTCCTCAACAATCAATTTTCAATCCTCAATTCTCAATCGTCAATACTCAATCCTCGATCGCCAATCCTCAATCCCCAATCCTCAATCTTCAATCCTCAATCCTCAATCCTCAATCCTCATCCTTCAATCCTCAATACTCAATCTTCAATCCTCAATCCTAAATCCTCAATCCTCAATCCTCAATTCTCAATCCTCAATATTCAACACACAACCCTCAACCATCAATCCTCAATCCTCAACCCTCAATCCTCAATCCTCAATCCTGAATCCTCAATCCTCAATACTCAATCTTCAATCCTCAATCCTCAATCCTCAATCCTCAATCCTCATTCTTCAATCCTCAATACCCAATCCTCAATCTTTAATCCTCAATCCTCAATCCTCAATTCTCAATCCTCAATCCTCAGTCCTCAGTCCTCAAACCTCAATCCTAAACCCTCAGCCCTCATCCTCAATCCTCAATCCTTATTCCTCAATCCTCAACCTTCAATCCTCAATACACAATTTTCAATCCTCAATCCTCAATCCTCAATCCTCAATCCTCAATCCTCAGTCCTCACTCCTCATTCATCAATCCTCAATCTTCAATACTCAATCCTCAATCCTCAATCCCCAATCCTCAATACTCAATCTTCAATCCTCAATCCTCAATCCTCAAACCTCAATCCTCAATCCTCAGTCATCAATCCTCAATCCTCAATACTCAGTCGTCAATCCTCAGTCCTCAATTCTCAGTCCTCAATCCTCATTCCTCAAACCTCAATCCTCAACCCTCAGTCCTCAATCTTCAATACTCAATAATCAATCTCCAATCCTAGATCCTCAATCCCCAATCCTCAATCCTTAATCCTCAATCTTCAATCCTCAATCCTCAATCCTCAGTCATCATTCCTCAATCCTCAATCCTCAATCCTCAATCGTCAGTCTTCAATCCTCAATACTCAATCTGCAATCCTCAGTCCTCAATCCTCAACCCTCAATCCTCAATCCTCAACCTTCAATCATCAATGCTCAATCTTCAGTCCTCAATTCTCAATCCTCAATCCTCAATCCTCAATCCTCAATATTCAACACACATCTATCAACCATCAATTCTCAGTACTCAACCATCATTCCTCAATTCTCAATACTCAATAGAATATCCTGAATTCTCATGATTGAATACTCAATCCACAATATTCAATAATCAAACCTCGATCCTCAAACATCAATTCTCAACACTCAATCCTCAACACTCTGTCCTCTCTCATCAATCCTCCATCCTCAATCCTCTATCCTCAAGCGCCAATCCTCAATCCTCAATCCTCAACCCTCAATCCTCAGTCCTCAAATCTCAATTCCGAATCCTCAATCCTGAATGCTGAATCTTCATCCCTCAGTCCGCAACAATCAATTGTCAATCCTACATCCTTAATAGAATATCCACAATTCACAGTTTTCAATACTCTATCCCCAATCTTCAGTCTTCAAATCTCAATCCACAGACATCAATACTCATCACTCAACCCTCAACACTCAGTCCTCAATCTTCAATCCTCAATCCTCAACCCTCAATCTTCAATCCTCCATACTCAATCTTCAATCCTCAATCCTCAATCATCAATCCTCAATCCTCAATCCTCAATCCTCAATCCTCAATCCTCAATCCTCAATAGTCAATCTCCAATCCTAGATCCTCAATCCCCAATCCTCAATCCATAATCTTCAATCTTCAATCCTCAATCCTCAATTTCAATCCTGAATACTCAATCTTCAACCCTCAATCCTCAATCCTCAATCCTCAATCCTCAATCCTCAATCCTCAATCTTCAATTCCCAATACTCAATCTTCAATCCTCAATCCTCAGTCCTCAAACCACAGTTCTGAATCCTCAATCCTGAATCCTCTATCTTCAGCTCTCAGTCCACAACAATCACTTGACAATTCTCAATCCTCAATAGAATATCTTCAATTCACAGTTTTCAATACTCAATACTCAATCTGCAATCTTCCAACCTCTATCCACAAACATCAATTCTCATCACTCAACCCTCAACACTCAGTCCACAATGTTCAATCCTCAATCCTTAATTCTCAATCTTCATTCCTCAATACTGAATCTTCAATCCTCAATACTCAATCTTCAATCCTCAATCCTCAATCCTCAATCCTCAATCCCCAATCCTCAATCATCAATCCTCTATCTTCAATCCTCAACCCTCAATCCTCAATCCACAATCCTCAATCTTCAATCATCAATCTTCAATCCTCAATACTCAATCTTCAATCCTCATTCTTCAATCCTCAATACCCAATCCTCAATCCTCAATCCTGAATACTCCATCCTCAATTCTCAATCCTCAATCCTCTGTCCTCAGTTCTCAAACCTCAATCCTCAACCCTCAGCCCTCATCCTCAGTCCTCAATCTTAAATCCTCAATCCTCAACCTTCAATCATCAATGCTCAATCTTCAATCCTCAATCCTCAATCCTCAATCCTCAATCCTCAATATTCAACACACATCTATCAACCATCAATTCTCAGTACTCAACCATCATTCCTCAATTCTCAATACTCAATAGAATATCCTGAATTCTCATGATTGAATACTCAATCCACAATATTCAATAATCAAACCTCGGTCCTCAAACATCAATTCTCAACACTCAATCCTCAACACTCTGTCCTCTCTCATCAATCCTCCATCCTCAATCCTCTATCCTCAAGCGCCAATCCTCAATCCTCAATCCTCAACCCTCAATCCTCAGTCCTCAAATCTCAATTCCGAATCCTCAATCCTGAATGCTGAACCTTCATCCCTCAGTCCGCAACAATCAATTGTCAATCCTCCATCCTTAATAGAATATCCACAATTCACAGTTTTCAATACTCTATCCCCAATCTTCAATCTTCAAATCTCAATCCACAGACATCAATACTCATCACTCAAGCCTCAACACTCAGTCCTCAATCTTCAATCCTCAATCCTCAGCCCTCAATCTTCAATCCTCCATACTCAATCTTCAATCCTCAATCCTCAATCATCAAACCTGAATCCTCAATCCTCAATCCTCAATCCTCAATCCTCAATCCTCAATAGTCAATCTCCAATCCTAGATCCTCAATCCCCAATCCTCAATCCATAATCTTCAATCTTCAATCCTCAATCCTCAATTTCAATCCTGAATACTCAATCTTCAACCCTCAATCCTCAATCCTCAATCCTCAATCCTCAATCCTCAATTTTCAATTCCCAATACTCAATCTTCAATCTTCAGTCCTCAGTCCTCAAACCACAGTTCTGAATCCTCAATCCTGAATCCTCTATCTTCAGCTCTCAGTCCACAACAATCACTTGACATTTCTCAATCCTCAATAGAATATCTTCAATTCACAGTTTTCAATACTCAATACTCAATCTGCAATCTTCCAACCTCTATCCACAAACATCAATTCTCATCACTCAACCCTCAACACTCAGTCCACAATGTTCAATCCTCAATCCTTAATCCCCAATCCTCAATACACAATCCTCAACATTCAATCCTCAATACTCAATCTTCAATCCTCAATCCTCAATCCTCAATCCTCAATCCCCAATCCTCAATCATCAATCCTCTATCTTCAATCCTCAACCCTCAATCCTCAATCCACAATCCTCAATCTTCAATCATCAATCTTCAATCCTCAATACTCAATCTTCAATCCTCATTCTTCAATCCTCAATACCCAATCCTCAATCCTCAATCCTGAATACTCCATCCACAATTCTCAATCCTCAATCCTCAGTCCTCAGTTCTCAAACCTCAATCCTCAACCCTCAGCCCTCATCCTCAATCCTCAATCTTAAATCCTCAATCCTCAACCTTCAATCCTGAATACTCAATCTTCAATCCTCAATCCTCAATCCTCAATCCTCAATCCTCAATACTCAATCTTCAATACTCAATACTCAATCTTCAATCCTCAATCCTCAATCCCCAATCCTCAATCCTCAATCCTCAATCGTCAGTCTTCAATCCTCAATACTCAATCTGCAATCCTCAGTCCTCAATCCTCAACCCTCAATCCTCAATCCACAACCTTCAATCATCAATGCTCAATCTTCAATCCTCAATTCTCAATCCTCAATCCTCAATCCTCAATCCTCAATATTCAACACACATCTGTCAACCATCAATTCTCAGTACTCAACCATCATTCCTCAATTCTCAATACTCAATAGAATATCCTGAATTCTCATGATTCAATACTCAATCCACAATATTCAATAATCAAGCCTCGATCCTCAAACATCAATTCTCAACACTCAATCCTCAACACTCTGTCCTCTCTCATCAATCCTCCATCCTCAATCCTCTATCCTCAAGCGTCAATCCTCAATCCTCAATCCTCAACCCTCAATCGTCAGTCCTCAGATCTCAATTCCGAATCCTCAATCCTGAATGCTGAATCTTCATCCCTCAGTCCGCAACAATCAATTGTCAATCCTCCATCCTTAACAGAATATCCACAATTCACAGTTTTCAATACTCTATCCCCAATCTTCAATCTTCAAATCTCAATCCACAGACATCAATTCTCATCACTCAACCCTCAACACTCAGTCCTCAATCTTCAATCCTCAATCCTCAACCCTCAATCTTCAATCCTCCATACTCAATCTTCAATCCTCAATCCACAATCATCAATCCTCAATCCTCAATCCTCAGTCATCAATCCTCAATCTTCAATACTCAATAATCAATCTCCTATCCTAGATCCTCAATCCCCAATACTATATCCTTAATCCTCAATATTCAATCCTCTATCCCCAGTCCACAATCTTCAATCTCCAAAGCTCAATAATCAATCCTCAATCCTCAGTCCTCAATCGTCAATCATCAATCCACAATCTTCAATACTCAATCCTCAATCCTCAATCCTCAATCCTCAATCCTCAATCATCAATCCTGAACCTTCAATACTCAATCCTCAATCCTCAAACCTCAATCCTCAATACTCAACCATCAATCCTCAATTCACAATACTCAATAGAATATACTGAATTCTCATGATTCAATACTCAAACCTCAATCCTCAGCCCTCAGCCCTCATCCTCCAACCTCGATCCTCAATCCTCAATCCTCAATCCTCAATCGCCAATCCTCAATCCCCAATCCTCAATCTTCAATCCTCAATCCTCAATCCTCAATCATCAATACTCAATGTTCAATTCTCAATACTCAACCTTCAATCCTCAACCCTCTATCCTCAATCCACAATCCTCAATCCTCATTCATCAACCTTCAACCCTCAATACTCAATATTCAATCCTCAATACTCAATCCTCTATCGCCTATCCTCAATCTTCAATCCTCAATGCTCAATCCTCAATCCTCAATCCTCAGTCCTCAATCCTCAATCCTCAATCCTCAATCCTCAATCTTCAATCCTCAATACTCAATATTCAATCCTCAATCCTCAATTCTCAATCGTCAATACTCAATCCTCGATCGCCAATCCTCAATCCCCAATCCTCAATCTTCAATCCTCAATCCTCAATCCTCAATCCTCATCCTTCAATCCTCAATACGCAATCTTCAATCCTCAATCCTCAATCCTCAATCCTCAATCCTCAGTTCTCAATCCTCAATATTCAACACACAACCCTCAACCATCAATCCTCAATACTCAACCATCATTCCTCAATTCTCAATACTCAATAGAATACCCTGAATTCTCATCGTTCAATACTCAATCCACAAAAATCAATAATCTAATCTCAACCCTCAAACATCAATCCTCAACACTCAATCCTCAACACTCAGTCCTCTCTCTTCAATCCTCCATCCTCAATCCTCAATCTTCAATCCTCAATACTCAATCTTCAATCCTCATCGTCAGTCCTCAAACCTCAATTCTGAATCCTCAATTCTGAATCCTCAATCTTCAGCCCTCAGTCCTCGACAATCAATTGTCAATCCTCAATCCTCAATAGAATATCCTCAATTCACAGTTTTCAATACTCGATACTCAATCTGCAATCTTCAAATCTCTATCCACAAACATTAATTCTCATCACTCAACCCTCAACACTCAGTCCCCAAACCTCAATCTTCAATCCTCAATCCTCAATCCTCAATACTCAATCCTCAATCTTCAATCCTCAATAATCAATCTTCAATCCTCAATCCTCAACCCTCAATCCTCAATCCTCAATCCTCAATCCTGAATCCTCAATCCTCAATCCTCAGTCCTCAAACCACAATCCTGAATCCTCAATCCTGAATCCTCAATCTTCAGCCCTCAGTCCTCAAGAATCAGTGGTCCATCCTCAATCCTCAATAGAATATCATGATTTCACAGGTTTCAATACTCAATACTCAACCTGCAATCTTCAAATCTCTATCCACAAACATCAATTCTTATCACTCAACCCTCAAAACTCAATCCCCAATCCTCAATATTCAAGCCTCAATCCTCAATCCTCAATCCACAATCCTCAACCTTCTATCCTCAATACTCAATCTTCAAACCCTCAATCCTCAACCCTCAATCCTCAATTCGCAATCCTCAACAGTCGATCTTCAATCCTCAATACTCAATATTCAATCCTCAATCCTCAATCCTCAATCCTGAATCATCATCCTTCAATCCTCAATACCCTATCCTCAATCTTCAATCCTCAATCCTCAATCCTCAATACCCAATCCTCAATCTTCAATCCTCGATCCTCAATCCTCAATTCTCAATCCACAATCCTCAATCCTCAGACCTCAAACATAAATATTCAACCCTCAGTCCTCGTTCTCAATCCACAACCCTCAATCCTCTATCCTCAATCCTCAATCCTCAATCCTCAATACCCAATCCTCAATCTTCAATCCTCAATCCTCAATCCTCAATCCTCAATCCTCAATCCTCAATCCTCAATCTTCAATCCTCAATACTCAATCTTCAATCCTCACTCCTCAGTCCTCAAACCTCAACTCTGGATCCTCAATCCTGAATCCTCAATCTTCAGCCCTCAGTCCTCAACATTCAGTTGTCAATCCTCAATCCTCAATAGAATATCCTCAATTCACAGTTTTCAATACTCAATACTCAATCTGCAATCTTCAAATCTCTATCCAGAAACATAAATTCTCATCACTCAACCCTCAACACTCAGTACTCAATGTTCAATCCTCATCCTCAATTCTGAATCTTCAATCCTCAATACTGAATCTTCAATCCGCAATCCTCAATCCCCAATCCTCAATCCTCAATCATCAATCTTCAACCCTCAATACTCAATCTTCAATCCTCAATCCGCAATCCTCAATCCTCAATCATCTTCCTTCAATCCTCAATACCCTATCCTCAATCTTCATTCCTCAATCCTCAATCCGCAATACCCAATCCTCAATCTTCAATCCTCAATCCTCAATCCTCAATTCTCAATCCTCAATCCTCAATCCTCAGACCTCAAACATAAATATTCAACCCTCAGTCCTCTTCTTCAATCCACAACCCTCAGTCCTCAATCCTCAATCCTCAATCCTCAATCTTCAATCCTCAATCCTCAATCCTCAATCCTCAATCCTCAATCCTAAATCCTCAATCTTCAATCCTCAATCCTCAATCCTCAATTCTCAATCGTCAATCCTCAGTCCTCAAACCCCAAAACTGAGTCCTTAATCCTGAATCCTCAATCTTCAGACCTCAGTCCTCAACAATCAGTTGTCAATTCTCAATCCTCAATAGAATATCATCAATTCACAGTTTGCAATACTCAATACTCAATCTGCAATCTTCAAATCTGAATCCACAAACATCAATTCTCATCATTCAACCCTCAGCACTCAGTCCCCAATCCTCAATCTTCAATCCTCAATCCTCAATCCTCAATCCTCGACCCTCAATCTTCGATCCTCAATACTCCATCTTCAATCCTCCATCCTCAATCCTCATTCCTCAATCCTCAATCCTCAATCGTCAGGCTTCAATGCTCAATACTCAATCTTCAATCCTCAAACCTCAATCCTCAATCCTCACTCTTCAATCCTCAATACCCAATCCTCAATCTTCAATCCTCAATCCTCAATCCTCAATTCTCAATCCTCAATCCTCAGTCCTCAGTCCTCAAACCTCAATCCTCAACCCTCAGCCCTCATCCTCAATCCTTGATCGACTATCCTCAATCCTCAACCTTCAATCCTCAATACTCAATCTTCAATCCTCAATACTCAGTCCTCAATGTTCAATCCTCAATCCTCAATTATCAATCTTCAATCCTCAATTCTCAATCTTCGATCCTCAATCTTGAATCCTCAGCCCCAATCCTCAATCTTCTATCCTCAATCCTCAATCCTCCCATCGTCAATCCTCAATACTCAGCCTGCAATCCTCAATCCTCAATCCTCCATCCTCAACCCTCAATCCTCAAGCGTCAATCCTCAATCCTCAATCCTCAATCCTCAATCTTCAATCCTCAATTCTCAATCTTCAATCCTCAATCCTCAATCCTCAATCTTCACCACTCAAACCTCAATCCTCAATCCTCAACGTTCAATCCTCAATACCCAATCCTCAGTCTTCAATCCTCAATCCTCAATCCTCAATCCTCAATCCTCAATCCTCAATCCTCAATCCTCAATCTTCAACCCTCAATACTCAATCTTCAATCCTCAATCCGCAATCCTCAATCCTCGTTCGTCAATCCTCAATACCCAATCCTCAATCTTCAATCCTCATTCCTCAATTCTCAATTCTCAATCCTCAATCCTCAGACCGCAGACATCAATATTCAACACTCAGTCCTCGTCCTCAATCCACAACCATCAATCCTCAACCCTCAATCTTTAATCATGAATATTCTATCTTCAATTCTCAATCCTCAATCCTCAATCCTCAATCCTCAATCCTCAATCCTCAATCATCAATCCTCAATCCTCAATCCTCAATCCTCAATCTTCAATCCTCAATACTCAATCCTCAACTCGCAATCCTCAATAGTCAATCTTCAATCCTCAATACTCAATATTCAATCCTCAATCCTCAATCCTCAATCCTCAATCCTCATTCTTCGATCCTCAATACCCAATCCTCAATCTTCAATCCTCAATCCTCAATCCTCAATTCTCAATCCTCAATCATCCGTATTTAGTCCTCAAACCCCAATCCTCAACCCAGAGCCCTCATCCTCAATCCTCAATCCTCAATCCTCAATCCTCAATCTGCAATCCTCAATACTCAATCTTCAATCCACACTCGTCAGTCCTCAAACCTCAATTCTGAATCCTCAATCCTGAATCCTCAATCTTCAGCCCTCAGTCCTCAACATTCAGTTGTCAATCCTCAATCCTCAATAGAATATCCTCAATTCACAGTTTTCAATACTCAATACTCAATCTGCAATCTTCAAATCTCTATCCAGGAAAATAAATTCTCATCACTCAACCCTCAACACTCAGTACTCAATGTTCAATCCTCATCCTCAATTCTGAATCTTCAATCCTCAATACTGAATCTTCAGTCCGCAATCCTCAATCCCCAATCCTCAATCCTCAATCCTCAATCTTCAACCCTCAATACTCAATCTTCAATCCTCAATCCGCAATCCTCAATCATCATTCGTCAATCCTCAATACCCAATCCTCAATCTTCAATCCTCATTCCTCAATTCTCAATTCTCAATCCTCAATCCTCAGACCTCAGACATCAATATTCAACACTCAGTCCTCGTCCTCAATCCACAACCCTCAATCCTCAACCCTCAATCTTTAATCATCAATATCCAATCTTCAATCCTCAATCCTCAATCCTCAATCCTCAATCCTCAATCCTCAATCCTCAATCCTCAATCCTCAGTCCCCAAACATCAATCCTGAATCCTCAATCCTGAATCCTCAATCTTCAGCCCTCAGTCCTCAAGAATCAGTGGTCCATCCTCAATCCTCAATAGAATATCATGACTTCACAGTTTTCAATACTCAATACTCAACCTGCAATCTTCAAATCTCTATCCACAAACATCAATTCTCATCACTCAACCCTCAAAACTCAATCCCCAATCCTCAATATTCAAGCCTCAATCCTCAATCCTCAATCCACAATCCTCAACCTTCAATCCTCAATACTCAATCTTCAATCCTCAATCCTCAACCCCCAATACTCAATTCGCAATCCTCAATAGTCGATCTTCAATCCTCAATACTCAATATTCAATCCTCAATCCTCAATCCTCAATCCTCAATCATCATCCTTCAATCCTCAATACCCTATCCTCAATCTTCAATCCTCAATCCTCAATCCTCAATACCCAATCCTCAATCTTCAATCCTCAATCCTCAATCCTCAATTCTCAATCCTCAATCCTCAATCCTCAGACCTCAAACATAAATATTCAACCCTCAGTCCTCGTCCTCAATCCACAACCCTCAGTCCTCTATCCTCAATCCTCAATCCTCAATCCTCAATCCTCAATCCTCAATCATCAATCCTCAATCCTCAATCCTCAATCCTCAATCTTCAATCCTCAATACTCAATCCTCAACTCGCAATCCTCAATAGTCAATCTTCAATCCTCAATACTCAATATTCAATCCTCAATCCTCAATCCTCAATCCTCAATCCTCATTCTTCGATCCTCAATACCCAATCCTCAATCTTCAATCCTCAATCCTCAATCCTCAATTCTGAATCCTCAATCCTCCGTCCTTAGTCCTCAAACCCCAATCCTCAACCCAGAGCCCTCATCCTCAATCCTCAATCCTCAATCCTCAATCCTCAATCTTCAATCCTCAATACTCAATCTTCTATCCACACTCGTCAGTCCTCAAACCTCAATTCTGAATCCTCAATCCTGAATCCTCAATCTTCAGCCCTCAGTCCTCAACATTCAGTTGTCAATCCTCAATCCTCAATAGAATATCCTCAATTCACAGTTTTCAATACTCAATACTCAATCTGCAATCTTCAAATCTCTATCCAGAAAAATAAATTCTCATCACTCAACCCTCAACACTCAGTACTCAATGTTCAATCCTCATCCTCAATTCTGAATCTTCAATCCTCAATACTGAATCTTCAGTCCGCAATCCTCAATCCCCAATCCTCAATCCTCAATCCTCAATCTTCAACCCTCAATACTCAATCTTCAATCCTCAATCCGCAATCCTCAATCCTCATTCGTCAATCCTCAATACCCAATCCTCAATCTTCAATCCTCATTCCTCAATTCTCAATTCTCAATCCTCAATCCTCAGACCTCAGACATCAATATTCAACACTCAGTCCTCGTCCTCAATCCACAATCCTCAATCCTCAACCCTCAATCTTTAATCATCAATATTCAATCTTCAATCCTCAATCCTCAATCCTCAATCCTCAATCCTCAATCCTCAATCTTCAATCCTCACTCCTCAGTCCTCAAACCTCAATTCTGAATCCTCAATCCTGAATCCTCAATCTTCAGCCCTCAGTCCTCAAACCTCAATTCTGAATCCTCAATCCTCAATCCTCAGTCCTCAAACCACAATCCTGAATCCTCAATCCTGAATCCTCAATCTTCAGCCCTCAGTCCTCAAGAATCAGTGGTCCATCCTCAATCCTCAATAGAATATCATGATTTCACAGGTTTCAATACTCAATACTCAACCTGCAATCTTCAAATCTCTATCCACAAACATCAATTCTTATCACTCAACCCTCAAAACTCAATCCCCAATCCTCAATATTCAAGCCTCAATCCTCAATCCTCAATCCACAATCCTCAACCTTCTATCCTCAATACTCAATCTTCAAACCCTCAATCCTCAACCCTCAATCCTCAATTCGCAATCCTCAACAGTCGATCTTCAATCCTCAATACTCAATATTCAATCCTCAATCCTCAATCCTCAATCCTGAATCATCATCCTTCAATCCTCAATACCCTATCCTCAATCTTCAATCCTCAATCCTCAATCCTCAATACCCAATCCTCAATCTTCAATCCTCGATCCTCAATCCTCAATTCTCAATCCACAATCCTCAATCCTCAGGCCTCAAACATAAATATTCAACCCTCAGTCCTCGTTCTCAATCCACAACCCTCAATCCTCTATCCTCAATCCTCAATCCTCAATCCTCAATACCCAATCCTCAATCTTCAATCCTCAATCCTCAATCCTCAATCCTCAATCCTCAATCCTCAATCCTCAATCTTCAATCCTCAATACTCAATCTTCAATCCTCACTCCTCAGTCCTCAAACCTCAACTCTGGATCCTCAATCCTGAATCCTCAATCTTCAGCCCTCAGTCCTCAACATTCAGTTGTCAATCCTCAATCCTCAATAGAATATCCTCAATTCACAGTTTTCAATACTCAATACTCAATCTGCAATCTTCAAATCTCTATCCAGAAACATAAATTCTCATCACTCAACCCTCAACACTCAGTACTCAATGTTCAATCCTCATCCTCAATTCTGAATCTTCAATCCTCAATACTGAATCTTCAATCCGCAATCCTCAATCCCCAATCCTCAATCCTCAATCATCAATCTTCAACCCTCAATACTCAATCTTCAATCCTCAATCCGCAATCCTCAATCCTCAATCATCTTCCTTCAATCCTCAATACCCTATCCTCAATCTTCATTCCTCAATCCTCAATCCGCAATACCCAATCCTCAATCTTCAATCCTCAATCCTCAATCCTCAATTCTCAATCCTCAATCCTCAATCCTCAGACCTCAAACATAAATATTCAACCCTCAGTCCTCTTCTTCAATCCACAACCCTCAGTCCTCAATCCTCAATCCTCAATCCTCAATCTTCAATCCTCAATCCTCAATCCTCAATCCTCAATCCTCAATCCTAAATCCTCAATCTTCAATCCTCAATCCTCAATCCTCAATTCTCAATCGTCAATCCTCAGTCCTCAAACCTCAAAACTGAGTCCTTAATCCTGAATCCTCAATCTTCAGACCTCAGTCCTCAACAATCAGTTGTCAATTCTCAATCCTCAATAGAATATCATCAATTCACAGTTTGCAATACTCAATACTCAATCTGCAATCTTCAAATCTGAATCCACAAACATCAATTCTCATCATTCAACCCTCAGCACTCAGTCCCCAATCCTCAATCTTCAATCCTCAATCCTCAATCCTCAATCCTCGACCCTCAATCTTCGATCCTCAATACTCCATCTTCAATCCTCCATCCTCAATCCTCATTCCTCAATCCTCAATCCTCAATCGTCAGGCTTCAATGCTCAATACTCAATCTTCAATCCTCAAACCTCAATCCTCAATCCTCACTCTTCAATCCTCAATACCCAATCCTCAATCTTCAATCCTCAATCCTCAATCCTCAATTCTCAATCCTCAATCCTCAGTCCTCAGTCCTCAAACCTCAATCCTCAACCCTCAGCCCTCATCCTCAATCCTTGATCGACTATCCTCAATCCTCAACCTTCAATCCTCAATACTCAATCTTCAATCCTCAATACTCAGTCCTCAATGTTCAATCCTCAATCCTCAATTATCAATCTTCAATCCTCAATTCTCAATCTTCGATCCTCAATCTTGAATCCTCAGCCCCAATCCTCAATCTTCTATCCTCAATCCTCAATCCTCCCATCGTCAATCCTCAATACTCAGCCTGCAATCCTCAATCCTCAATCCTCCATCCTCAACCCTCAATCCTCAAGCGTCAATCCTCAATCCTCAATCCTCAATCCTCAATCTTCAATCCTCAATTCTCAATCTTCAATCCTCAATCCTCAATCCTCAATCTTCACCACTCAAACCTCAATCCTCAATCCTCAACGTTCAATCCTCAATACCCAATCCTCAGTCTTCAATCCTCAATCCTCAATCCTCAATCCTCAATCCTCAATCCTCAATCCTCAATCCTCAATCTTCAACCCTCAATACTCAATCTTCAATCCTCAATCCGCAATCCTCAATCCTCGTTCGTCAATCCTCAATACCCAATCCTCAATCTTCAATCCTCATTCCTCAATTCTCAATTCTCAATCCTCAATCCTCAGACCGCAGACATCAATATTCAACACTCAGTCCTCGTCCTCAATCCACAACCATCAATCCTCAACCCTCAATCTTTAATCATGAATATTCTATCTTCAATTCTCAATCCTCAATCCTCAATCCTCAATCCTCAATCCTCAATCTTCACTCCTCAATCCTCAATGTTCAATCCTCAATACCCAATCCTCAGTCTTCAATCCTCAATCCTCAATCCTCAATCCTCAATCCTCAATCCTCAATCCTCAATCCTCAGTCCTCAAACCTCAATCCTGAATCCTCAATCCTGAATCCTCAATCTTCAGCCCTCAGTCCTCAAGAATCAGTGGTCCATCCTCAATCCTCAATAGAATATCATGACTTCACAGTTTTCAATACTCAATACTCAACCTGCAATCTTCAAATCTCTATCCACAAACATCGATTCTCATCACTCAACCCTCAAAACTCAATCCCCAATCCTCAATATTCAAGCCTCAATCCTCAATCCACAATCCTCAACCTTCAATCCTCAATACTCAATCTTCAATCCTCAATCCTCAACCCTCAATCCTCAATTCGCAATCCTCAATAGTCCATCTTCAATCCTCAATACTCAATATTCAATCCTCAATCCTCAATCCTCAATCCTCAATCATCATCCTTCAATCCTCAATACCCTATCCTCAATCTTCAATCCTCAATCCTCAATCCTCAATACCCAATCCTCAGTCTTCAATCCTCAATCCTCAATCCTCAATTCTCAATCCTCAATCCTCAATCCTCAGACCTCAAACATAAATATTCAACCCTCAGTCCTCGTCCTCAATCCATAACCCTCAATCCTCAATCCTCAATCCTCAATCCTCAATACTCAATCCTCAATCCTCAATCATCAATCCTCAATCCTCAATCCTCAATCCTCAATCTTCAATCCTCAATACTCAATCCTCAATTCGCAATCCTCAATAGTCAATCTTCAATCCTCAATACTCAATATTCAATCCTCAATCCTCAATCCTCAATCCTCAATCCTCATTCTTCGATCCTCAATACCCAATCCTCAATCTTCAATCCTCAATCCTCAATCCTCAATTCTCAATCCTCAATCATCCGTATTTAGTCCTCAAACCCCAATCCTCAACCCAGAGCCCTCATCCTCAATCCTCAATCCTCAATCCTCAATCCTCAATCTTCAATCCTCAATACTCAATCTTCAATCCACACTCGTCAGTCCTCAAACCTCAATTCTGAATCCTCAATCCTGAATCCTCAATCTTCAGCCCTCAGTCCTCAACATTCAGTTGTCAATCCTCAATCCTCAATAGAATATCCTCAATTCACAGTTTTCAATACTCAATACTCAATCTGCAATCTTCAAATCTCTATCCAGAAAAATAAATTCTCATCACTCAACCCTCAACACTCAGTACTCAATGTTCAATCATCATCCTCAATTCTGAATCTTCAATCCTCAATACTGAATCTTCAGTCCGCAATCCTCAATCCCCAATCCTCAATCCTCAATCCTCAATCTTCAACCCTCAATACTCAATCTTCAATCCTCAATCCGCAATCCTCAATCATCATTCGTCAATCCTCAATACCCAATCCTCAATCTTCAATCCTCATTCCTCATTTCTCAATTCTCAATCCTCAATCCTCAGACCTCAGACATCAATATTCAACACTCAGTCCTCGTCCTCAATCCACAACCCTCAATCCTCAACCCTCAATCTTTAATCATCAATATTCAATCTTCAATCCTCAATCCTCAATCCTCAATCCTCAATCCTCAATCCTCAATCCTCAATCCTCAATCCTCAGTCCTCAAACCTCAATCCTGAATCCTCAATCCTGAATCCTCAATCTTCAGCCCTCAGTCCTCAAGAATCAGTGGTCCATCCTCAATCCTCAATAGAATATCATGACTTCACAGTTTTCAATACTCAATACTCAACCTGCAATCTTCAAAACTCTATCCACAAACATCAATTCTCATCACTCAACCCTCAAAACTCAATCCCCAATCCTCAATATTCAAGCCTCAATCCTCAATCCTCAATCCTCAATCCACAATCCTCAACCTTCAATCCTCAATACTCAATCTTCAATCCTCAATCCTCAACCCTCAATCCTCAATTCGCAATCCTCAATAGTCGATCTTCAATCCTCAATACTCAATATTCAATCCTCAATCCTCAATCCTCAATCCTCAATCATCATCCTTCAATCCTCAATACCCTATCCTCAATCTTCAATCCTCAATCCTCAATCCTCAATACCCAATCCTCAATCTTCAATCCTCAATTCTCAATCCTCAATCCTCAATCCTCAGACCTCAAACATAAATATTCAACCCTCAGTCCTCGTCCTCAATCCAGAACCCTCAGTCCTCTATCCTCAATCCTCAATCCTCAATCCTCAATCCTCAATCCTCAATCATCAATCCTCAATCCTCAATCCTCAATCCTCAATCTTCAATCCTCAATACTCAATCCTCAACTCGCAATCCTCAATAGTCAATCTTCAATCCTCAATACTCAATATTCAATCCTCAATCCTCAATCCTCAATCCTCAATCCTCATTCTTCGATCCTCAATACCCAATCCTCAATCTTCAATCCTCAATCCTCAATCCTCAATTCTCAATCCTCAATCATCCGTATTTAGTCCTCAAACCCCAATCCTCAACCCAGAGCCCTCATCCTCAATCCTCAATCCTCAATCCTCAATCCTCAATCTTCAATCCTCAATACTCAATCTTCAATCCACACTCGTCAGTCCTCAAACCTCAATTCTGAATCCTCAATCCTGAATCCTCAATCTTCAGCCCTCAGTCCTCAACATTCAGTTGTCAATCCTCAATCCTCAATAGAATATCCTCAATTCACAGTTTTCAATACTCAATACTCAATCTGCAATCTTCAAATCTCTATCCAGGAAAATAAATTCTCATCACTCAACCCTCAACACTCAGTACTCAATGTTCAATCCTCATCCTCAATTCTGAATCTTCAATCCTCAATACTGAATCTTCAGTCCGCAATCCTCAATCCCCAATCCTCAATCCTCAATCCTCAATCTTCAACCCTCAATACTCAATCTTCAATCCTCAATCCGCAATCCTCAATCATCATTCGTCAATCCTCAATACCCAATCCTCAATCTTCAATCCTCATTCCTCAATTCTCAATTCTCAATCCTCAATCCTCAGACCTCAGACATCAATATTCAACACTCAGTCCTCGTCCTCAATCCACAACCCTCAATCCTCAACCCTCAATCTTTAATCATCAATATCCAATCTTCAATCCTCAATCCTCAATCCTCAATCCTCAATCCTCAATCCTCAATCCTCAATCCTCAATCCTCAGTCCCCAAACATCAATCCTGAATCCTCAATCCCGAATCCTCAATCTTCAGCCCTCAGTCCTCAAGAATCAGTGGTCCATCCTCAATCCTCAATAGAATATCATGACTTCACAGTTTTCAATACTCAATACTCAACCTGCAATCTTCAAATCTCTATCCACAAACATCAATTCTCATCACTCAACCCTCAAAACTCAATCCCCAATCCTCAATATTCAAGCCTCAATCCTCAATCCTCAATCCACAATCCTCAACCTTCAATCCTCAATACTCAATCTTCAATCCTCAATCCTCAACCCCCAATACTCAATTCGCAATCCTCAATAGTCGATCTTCAATCCTCAATACTCAATATTCAATCCTCAATCCTCAATCCTCAATCCTCAATCATCATCCTTCAATCCTCAATACCCTATCCTCAATCTTCAATCCTCAATCCTCAATCCTCAATACCCAATCCTCAATCTTCAATCCTCAATCCTCAATCCTCAATTCTCAATCCTCAATCCTCAATCCTCAGACCTCAAACATAAATATTCAACCCTCAGTCCTCGTCCTCAATCCACAACCCTCAGTCCTCTATCCTCAATCCTCAATCCTCAATCCTCAATCCTCAATCCTCAATCATCAATCCTCAATCCTCAATCCTCAATCCTCAATCTTCAATCCTCAATACTCAATCCTCAACTCGCAATCCTCAATAGTCAATCTTCAATCCTCAATACTCAATATTCAATCCTCAATCCTCAATCCTCAATCCTCAATCCTCATTCTTCGATCCTCAATACCCAATCCTCAATCTTCAATCCTCAATCCTCAATCCTCAATTCTGAATCCTCAATCCTCCGTCCTTAGTCCTCAAACCCCAATCCTCAACCCAGAGCCCTCATCCTCAATCCTCAATCCTCAATCCTCAATCCTCAATCTTCAATCCTCAATACTCAATCTTCTATCCACACTCGTCAGTCCTCAAACCTCAATTCTGAATCCTCAATCCTGAATCCTCAATCTTCAGCCCTCAGTCCTCAACATTCAGTTGTCAATCCTCAATCCTCAATAGAATATCCTCAATTCACAGTTTTCAATACTCAATACTCAATCTGCAATCTTCAAATCTCTATCCAGAAAAATAAATTCTCATCACTCAACCCTCAACACTCAGTACTCAATGTTCAATCCTCATCCTCAATTCTGAATCTTCAATCCTCAATACTGAATCTTCAGTCCGCAATCCTCAATCCCCACTCCTCAATCCTCAATCCTCAATCTTCAACCCTCAATACTCAATCTTCAATCCTCAATCCGCAATCCTCAATCCTCATTCGTCAATCCTCAATACCCAATCCTCAATCTTCAATCCTCATTCCTCAATTCTCAATTCTCAATCCTCAATCCTCAGACCTCAGACATCAATATTCAACACTCAGTCCTCGTCCTCAATCCACAATCCTCAATCCTCAACCCTCAATCTTTAATCATCAATATTCAATCTTCAATCCTCAATCCTCAATCCTCAATCCTCAATCCTCAATCCTCAATCTTCACCACTCAAACCTCAATCCCCAATCCTCAACGTTCAATCCTCAATACCCAATCCTCAGTCTTCAATCCTCAATCCTCAATCCTCAATCCTCAATCCTCAATCCTCAATCCTCAATCCTCAGTCCTCAAACCTCAACCCTGAATCCTCAATCCTGAATCCTCAATCTTCAGCACTCAGTCCTCAACAATCAGTGGTCCATCCTCAATCTTCAATAGAATATCATGATTTCACAATTTTCAATACTCAATACTCAACCTGCAATCTTCAAATCTCTATCCACAAACATCAATTCTCATCACGCAACCCTCAACACTCAGTCCCCAATCCCCAATATTCAAGCCTCAATCCTCAATCCTCAATCCACAATCCTCAAACTTCAATCCTCAATACTCAATCTTCAATCCTCAATCCTCAACCCTCAATCCTCAATTCGCAATCCTCAATAGTCGACCTTCAATCCTCAATACTCAATATTCAATCCTCAATCCTCAATCCTCAATCCTCAATCATCATCCTTCAATCCTCAATACCCTATCCTCAATCTTCATTCCTCAATCCCCAATCCTCAATACCCAATCCTCAATCTTCAATCCTCAATCCTCTATCCTCAATTCTCAGTCCTCAATCCTCAATCCTCAGACCTCAAACATAAATATGCAACCCTCAGTCCTCGTCTTCAATCCACAACCCTCAATCCTCAATCCTCAATCCTCAATCCTCAATCCTCAATCTTCAATCCTCAATCCTCAATCCTCAATCCTCAATCCTCAATCCTAAATCCTCAATCTTCAATCCTCAATACTCAATACCCAATCCTCAATCTTCATTCCTCAATCCTCAATCCTCAATTCTCAATCCTCAATCCTCTGTCCTCAGTCCTCAAACCTCAATCCTCAACCCTCAGCCATCATCGTCAATCCTCAGTCTTCAATCCTCAATCCTCAATATACAATCCTGAATCCACAATCCTCAATCCTCAGTCCTCAAACCTCAAACCTGAATCCTTAATCCTGAATCCTCAATCTTCAGACCTCAATCCGCAATCCTCAATCGTCAGGTTTCAATGCTCAATACTCAATCTTCAATCCTCAATCCTCAATCCTCAATCCTCAAACCTCATTCTTCAATCCTCAATACCCAATCCTCAATCTTCAATCCTCAATCCTCAATCCTCAATTCTCAATCCTCAATCCTCAGTCCTCAGTCCTCAAACCACAATCCTCAACCCTCAGCCCTCATCCTCAATCCTTAATCGACAATCCTCAATCCTCAACCTTCAATCCTCAATACTCAATCTTCAATCCTCAATACTCAGTCCTCAAGGTTCAATCCTCAATCCTCAATTATCAATCTTCAATCCTCAATTCTCAATCTTCAATCCTCAATCTTGAATCCTCAGCCCCAATCCTCAATCTTCTATCCTCAATCCTCAATCATCCCATCGTCAATCCTCAATACTCAGTCTGCAATCCTCAATCCTCAATCCTCCATCCTCAACCCTCAATCCACAAGCGTCAATCCTCAATCCTCAATCCTCAAGCCTCAATCTTCAATCCTCAATTCTCAATCTTCAATCCTCAATCCTCAATTCTCAATCCTCAATACTCGATCCTCAAACCTCAATCCTCAACCGTCAGTCCTCGTCCTCAATCCTCAAACCTCAATCCTCAATCCTCAATATTCAATCATCAATACTCAATCTTCAATCCTTAATCCTCAATCCTCATTCCTCAACCTTCAATCCTCAATATTCAACACACAACCCTCATCCATCAATCCTCAATACTCAACCATCAATCCTCAATTCTCAATACTCAATAGAATATAGTGAATCCTCATGGTTGAATACTCAATCCAAAATATTCAATAATCAAATCTCAATCCTCAAACATCAATCCTCAACACTCAATCCTCAACACTCAGTCCTCTCTCTTCAATCCTCCATCCTCAATCCTCAATCCTCAAGCGTCAATCCTCAATCCTCAATCCTCAACCCTCAATCCTCAGTCCTCAAACCTCAATCCCGAATCCTCAATCCTAAATCCTCAATCTTCAGCCCTCAGTCCTCAACAATCAATTGTCAATCCTCAAACCACAATAGAATATCCTCAATTCACAGTTCTCAATACTCAATGCCCATTCTTCAGTCTTCAAATCACAAACCACAAACATCAATTCTCATCACTCAACCCTCAACACTCAGTACTCAATGTTCAATCCTCATCCTCAATTCTGAATCTTCAATCCTCAATACTGAATCTTCAATCCGCAATCCTCAATCCCCAATCCTCAATCCTCAATCCTCAATCTTCAACCCTCAATACTCAATCTTCAATCCTCAATCCGCAATCCTCAATCCTCATTCGTCAATCCTCAATACCCAATCCTCAATCTTCAATCCTCATTCCTCAATTCTCAATTCTCAGTCCTCAATCCTCAGACCTCAGACATCAATATTCAACACTCAGTCCTCGTCCTCAATCCACAACCCTCAATCCTCAACCCTCAATCTTTAATCATCAATATTCAATCTTCAATCCTCAATCCTCAATCCTCAATCCTCAATCCTCAATCCTCAATCTTCACTCCTCAAACCTCAATCCTCAATCCTCAATGTTCAATCCTCAATACCCAATCCTCAGTCTTCAATCCTCAATCCTCAATCCTCAATCCTCAACCCTCAATCCTCAATCCTCAACCCTCAGTCCTCAAACCTCAATCCTGAATCCTCAATCCTGAATCCTCAACCTTCAGCCCTCAGTCCTCAAGAATCAGTGGTCCATCCTCAATCCTCAATAGAATATCATGATTTCACAGTTTTCAATACTCAATACTCAACCTGCAATCTTCAAATCTCTATCCACAAACATCAATTCTCATCACTCAACCCTCAAAACTCAGTCCCCAATCCTCAATATTCAAGCCTCAATCCTCAATACTCAATCTTCAATCCTCAATCCTCAACACTCAATCCTCAATTCTCAATCCTCAATAGTCGACCTTCAATCCTCAATACTCAATATTCAATCTTCAATCCTCAATCCTCAATCCTCAATCATCATCCTTCAATCCTCAATCCCCTATCCTCAATTTTCAATCCTCAATCCTCAATCCTCAATACCCAATCCTCAATCTTCAATCCTCTATCCTCAATCCTCAATTCTCAATCCTCAATCCTCAATCCTCAGACCTCAAACATAAATATTCAACCCTCAGTCCTCGTCATCAATCCACAACCCTCAATCCTCAATCCTCAATCCTCAATCCTCAATCCTCAATCTTCAATCCTCAATCCTCAATCCTCAATCCTCAATCCTCAATATTCAATCCTCAATACTCAATATTCAATCCTCAATCCTCAATACTCATTCCCCAATCCTCATTCTTCAATCCTCATTCTACAATCCTCAATACCCAATCCTCAATCTTCAATCCTCAATCCTCAATCCTCAGTTCGCAATCCTCAATCCTCAATCCTCAGACCTCAGGCATCAACACTCAACCCTCAGTCCTCGTTCTCAATCCACAACCCTCAATCCTCAATTATCAATCTTCATTCATCAATATTCAACCTTCAATCCTCAATGCTCATTCCTCAATCCTCAATCCTCAATGTTCAATCCTCAACAGCCAATCTTCAATCCTCAATCCTCAATCCTCAGTCCTCAAACCTCAATCCTGAATCCTCAATCCTGAATCCTCAATCTTCAGCCCTCAGTCCTCAAGAATTAGTGGTCCATCCTCAATCCTAAACAGAATATCATGATTTCACAGTTTTCAATACTCAATACTCAACCAGCAATCTTCAAATCTCTATCCACAAACTTCAATTCTCATCACTCAGCCGTCAAAACTCAATGCCCAATCCTCAATATTCAAGCCTCAATCCTCAATCCTCAATCCACAATCCTCAACCTTCAATCCTCAATACCCAATCTTCAATCCTCAATCCTCAACCCTCAATCCTCAATTCGCAATCCTCAATAGTCGATCTTCAATCCTCAATACTCAATATTCAATCCTCAATCCTTAATCCTCAATCCTCAATCATCATCCTTCAATCCTCAATACCATATCCTCAATCTTCAATCCTCAATCCTCAATCCTCAATACCCAATCCTCAATCTTCAATCCTCAATCCTCAATCCTCAATTCTCAATCCTCAATCCTCAATCCTCAGACCTCAAACATAAATATTCAACCCTCAGTGCTCGTTCTCAATCCACAACCTTCAATCCTCAATTATCAATCTTCATTCATCAATATTCAACCTTCAATCCTCAATGCTCAATCCTCAATCCTCAATGTTCAATCCTCAACAGCCAATGCTCAATCTTCAATCCCCAATCCTCAATCCTCAATTCTCAATCCTCAATCCTCAATCCTCAGTCCTCTCTCCTCAAACCCAATCCTGAATCCTCAATCCTGAATCCTCAAGCTTCAGCCCTCAGTCCTCAGCAATCAGTTGTCAATCCTCAATCCTCAATAGAATATCATCAATTCACAGTTTTCAATACTCAATACACAATCTGCAATCTTCAAATCTCTATCCAGAACCACCAATTCTCATCATTCAACCCTCAACACTCAGTCCCCAATCCTCAATATTCAATCCTCAATCCTCAATCCTCAATCCACAATACTCAACCTTCAATCCTCAATACTCAATCTTCAATCTTCAATCCTCAATCCTCAATACTAAATCCTCAATTCTCAATCCTCGATCGTCAATCTTCAATCCTCTATGCTCAATCTTCAATCCTCAATACTGAACCTTCAATCCTCAATCCTCAATCCTCAGTCCTCAATCCTCAATCCTCAATCTTAACCTTCAATCCTCAGTACTCAATCTTCAATCCTCAATCCTCAATACTCAATCCTCAATCCTCAATCTTCAATCCTCAATACTCAATCTTCAATCCTCAATCCTCAATCCTCAATCCTCAATCCTCAATCCACAATCCTCAACTTTCAATCCTCAATACTCAATCTTCAATCCTCAATCCTCAATCCTCAATCCTCAATTCGCAATCCTCAATAGTCAATCTTTAATCCTCAATACTCAATATTCAATCCTCAATCCTCAATCCTCAATCCTCAATCCTCACTCTTCGATCCTCAATACCCAATCCTCAATCTTCAATCCTCAATACTCAATAGAATATCATGAATTCACAGTTTTCAATACTCAATACTCAACCTGCAATCTTCAAATCCCTATCCACAAACGTCACTTCTCATCACTCAACCCTCAACACTCAGTCCCCAATCCTCAATATTCAAGCCTCAATCCTCAATCCTCTATCCACAATCCTCAACCTTCAATCCTCAATACTCAATCTTCAATCCTCAATCCTCAATCCTCAATCCTCAATTCGCAATCCTCAATAGTCAATCTTCAATCCTCAATACTCAATATTCAATCCTCAATCCTCAATCCTCAATCCTCAATCCTCATTCTTCGATCTTCAATACCCAATCCTCAATCTTCAATCCTCAATCCTCAATCCTCAATTCTCAATCCTCAATCCTCCGTCCTTAGTCCTCAAACCCCAATGCTCAACCCTCAGCCCTCATCCTCAATCCTCAATACTCAATCCTCAATCCTCAATCTTCAATCCTCAATACTCAATCTTCAATCCTCAATCCTCAGTCCTCAAACCTCAATTCTGAATCCTCAATCTTCAGCCCCCAGTCCTCAACAATCAGTTGTCAATCCTCAATCCTCAATAGAATATCCTCAATTCACAGTTTTCAATACTCAATACTCAATCTGCAATCTTCAACTCTCTATCCAGAAACATAAATTCTCATCACTCAAACCTCAACACTCAGTACTCTAATGTTCAATCCTAATCCTCAATTCTGAATCTTCAATCCTCAATACTGAGTCTTCAATCCGCAATCCTCAATCCCCAATCCTCAATCCTCAATCCTCAATCCTCAATCTTCAATCCTCAATACTCAATCTTCAATCCTCAATACGCAATACTCAATCCTCATTCGTCAATCCTCAATACCCAATCCTCAATCTTCAATCCTCATTCCTCAATTCTCAATTCTCAATCCTCAATCCTCAGACCTCAGGCATCAATATTCAACACCCAGATCTCGTCCTCAATCCACAACCCTCAATCCTCAACCCTCAATCTTTAATCACCAATATTCTATCTTCAATCCTCAATCCTCAATCCTTAATCCTCAATCCTCAATCCTCAATCTTCACTCCTCAAACCTCAATCCTCAATCCTCAATGTTCAATCCTCAATACCCAATTCTCAGTCTTCAATCCTCAATCCTCAATCCTCAATCCTCAATCCTCAATCCTCAGTCCTCAAACCTCAATCCTCAATCCTCAATCTTCAATCCTCAATACTCAATCTTCAATCCTCAATCCTCAATCCTCAATCCTCAATCCTCAATCCTCAATACTCAATCCTCAATCTTCAATCCTCAATACTCAATCTTCAATCCTCAATCCTCAATCCTCAATCTTAACCTTCAATCCTCAGTACTCAATCTTCAATCCTCAATCCTCAATCCTCAATCCTCAATCCTCAATCTTCAATCCTCAATCCTCAGTCTTCAATCCTCAGTCCTCAATCCTCAATCCTCAAACCTCAATCCTCAATCCTCAATCTTCAATCCTCAATACTCAATCTTCAATCCTCAATCCTCAATCCTCAATCCTCAATCCTCAATCCTCAATACTCAATCCTCAATATTCAATCCTCAATTCTCAATATTCAATCCTCAATCCTCAATACTCATTCCCCAATCATCATTCTTCAATCCTCATTCTTCAATCCACAATACCCAATCCTCAATCTTCAGTCCTCAATCCTCAATCCTCAGTTCGCAATCCTCAATCCTCAATCCTCAGACCTCAGGCATCAACACTCAACCCTCAGTCCTCGTTCTCAATCCACAACCCTCAATCCTCAATTATCAATCTTCATTCATCAATATTCAACCTTCAATTCTCAATGCTCAATCCTCAATCCTCAATCCTCAATGTTCAATCCTCAACAGCCAATCCTCAATCTTCAATCCTCAATCCTCAATCCTCAATTCTCAATCCTCATTCTTCGATCCTCAATACCCAATCCTCAATCTTCAACCCTCAATCCTCAACCCTCAATCTTTAATCATCAATATTCTATCTTCAATCCTGAATCCTCAATCCTCAATCCTCAATCCTCAATCCTCAATCCTCAATCTTCACTCCTCAAACCTCAATCCTCAATCCTCAATGTTCACTCCTCAATACCCAATCCTCAGTCTTCAATCCTCAATCCTCAATCCTCAATCCTCAATCCTCAATCCTCAATCCTCAATCCTCAATCCTCAGTCCTCAAACCTCAATCCTGTATCCTCAATACTGAATCCTCAATCGTCAGCCCTCAGTCCTCAAGAATCAGTGGTCCATCCTCAATCCTCAATAGAATATCATGATTTCACAGCTTTCAATACTCAATACTCAACCGGCAATCTTCAAATCTCTATCCACAAACATCAATTCTCATCATTCAACCCTAAAAACTCAGTCCCCAATCCTCAACATTCAAGCCTCAATCCTCAAACCTCAATCCACAATCCTCAACCTTCAATCCTCAATACTCAATCTTCAATCCTCAATCCTCAACCCTCAATCCTCAATTCTCAATCCTCAATCCTCAGTCCTCAATCCTCAATCCTCAATCATCAATCCTCAATCCTCAGTCCTCAATCCTCAATCTTCAATCCTCAATACCCAATCCTCAATTCTCAATCCACAATCCTCAATCCTCAGACCTCAAACATAAATATTCAACCCTCAGTCCTCATCCTCAATCCACAACCCTCAATCCTCAATCCTCAATCCTCAATCCTCAATCCTCAATCCTCAATCATCAATCCTCAATCCTCAGTCCTCAATCCTCAATCTTCAATCCTCAATACTCAATCCTCAATTCGCAATCCTCAATAGTCAATCTTCACTCCTCAATACTCAATATTCAATCCTCAATCCTCAATCCTCAATCCTCAATCCTCATTCTTCGAACCTCCATACCCAATCCTCAATCTTCAATCCTCAATCCTCAATCCTCAATTCTCAATCCTCAATCCTCCGTCCTTGGTCCTCAAACCCCAATCCTCAACCCGCAGCCCTCATCCTCAATCCTCAATCCTCAATCCTCAATCCTTAATCTTCAATCCTCAATACTGAATCTTCAATACTCAATCCTCAGTCCTCAAACCTCAATCCTGAATCCTCAATCCTGAATCCTCAAGCTTCAGCCCTCAGTCCTCAACAATCAGTTGTCAATCCTCAATCCTCAATAGAGTATCATCATTTCACAGTTTTCAATACTCAATACTCAATCTGCAATCTTCAAATCACTATCCACAAACATCAATTCTCATCACGCAACCCTCAACACTCAGTCCCCAATCCTCAATATTCAATCCTCAATCCTCAATCCTCAATCCACAATCCTCAACCTTCAATTCTCAATACTCTATCTTCAATCCTCAATCCTCAATACTCAATCCTCAATTCTCAATCCTCGATCCTCTGCCCTCAGTCCTCAAACCTCAATCCTCAACCCTCAGCCCTCATCCTCAATCCTCAGTCTTCAATCCTCAATCCTCAACCCTCAATCCTCAATCCTCAATCCTCAGTCCTCAAACCTCAAACCTGAATCCTCAATCCTGAATCCTCAACCTTCTGACCTCAGTCCTCAACAATCAGTTGTCGATTCTCAATCCTCAATAGAATATAATCAATTCACAGTTTTCAGTACTCAATACTCAATCTGGAGTCTTCAAATCTCTATCCACAAACATCAATTCTCATCATTCAACCCTCAACACTCAGTCCCCAATCCTCAATCTTCGATCCTCAATCCTCAATCCTCAATCCTCGATCCTCAATCTTCAATCCTCAATACTCAATCTTCAATCCTCCATCCTCAATCCTCAATCCTCTATCCTCAATCTTCAATCCTCAATACTCAATCTTCAATCCTCAATCCTCAATCCTCAATCCTCAATCCTCATTCTTCAATCCTCAACACCCAATCCTCAATCTTCAATCCTCAATCCTCAATCCTCAATTCTCAATACTAAATCCTCAATCCTCAATACTCAATCTTCAATCCTGAATCCTCAATCCTCAATCCTCATTCTTCAATCCTCAACACCCAATCCTCAATCTTCAATCCTCAATCCTCAATCCTCAATTCTCAATCCTAAATCCTCAATCCTCAGACCTCAATCATCAATACTCAACCCTCAGCCCTAGTCCTCAATCCACAACGCTCAATCCTCGATCCTCAATCTTCAATCATCAATATTCAACCTTCAATCCTCAATCCTCAATCCTCAATACTCAATCCTCAATCCTCAATGTTCTATCCTCAATACGCAATCCTCAATCTTCAATCCTCAATTCTCAATCCTCAATCCTCAATCCTCAATCCTCAATCCTCAATCCTCAATCCTCAATCCTCAATCCTCAATTCTCAATCCTCAATCCTCAATCCTCAATCCTCAATCCTCAATCCTCAATGTTCAATACGCAATACCCAATCCTCAATCTTCTATCCGCAATCCTCAATCCTCAATATTCAATCCTCAATACTCAATATTCAATCCTCAATCCTCAATACTCATTCCCCAATCCTCATTCTTCAATCCTCATCCTACAATCCTCAATCCTCAATCCTCAATCTTCAATCCTCAACACTCAACCCTCGGTCCTCGTTCTCAATCCACAACCCTCAATCCTCAATTATCAATCTTCATTCATCAATATTCAACCTTCAATCCTCAATGCTCAATCCTCAATCCTCAATCCTCAATGTTCAATCCTCAACAGCCAATCCTCAATCTTCAATCCTCAATCCTCAATCCTCAATTCTCAATCCTCAATCCTCAATCCTCAGTCCTCTCTCCTCAAACCCCAATCCTGAATCCTCAATCCTGAATCCTCAAGCTTCAGCCCTCAGTCCTCATCAATCAGTTGTCAATCCTCAATCCTCAATAGAATATCATCAATTCACAGTTTTCAATACTCAATACTCAATCTGCAATCTTCAAATCTCTATCCAGAAACACCAATTCTCATCATTCAACCCTCAACACTCAGTCCCCAATCCTCAATAATCAATCCTCAATCCTCAATCCTCAATCCACAATACTCAACGTTCAATCCTCAATACTCAATCTTCAATCCTCAATACTCAATACTCAATCCTCAATTCTCAATCCTCGATCGTCAATCTTCAATCCTAAATACTCAATCTTCAATCCTCAATCCTCAATCCTCAATCCTCAATCCTCATTCTTCAATCCTCAATACCCAATCCTCAATCTTCAACCCTCAATCCTCAATCCTCAATTCTCAATCCTCAATCCTCAGTCCTCAGTCCTCAAACCTCAATCCTCAACCCTCGGCCCTCATCCTCAATCCTCAATCCAAAATCCTCAATTCTTAATCTTCAATCCTCAATACTCAATCTTCAATCCTCAATGCTCAGTCCTCAAATTTCAATTCTGAATCCTCAATCTGCAACCCTCAATCTTCAGCCCTCAGTCCTCAACAATCAGTTGTCAATCCTCAATCCTCAATAGAATATACTCAATTCACAGTTTTCAATACCCAATACTCAATCTGCAATCTTCAATTCTCTATCCACAGACATCAATTCTCATCACTCAACCCTCAACACTCAGTCCTCAATGTTCAATCCTCAATCCTCAATTCTCAATCTTCAATCCTCAATACTGAACCTTCAATCCTCAATCCTCAATCCTCAGTCCTCAATCCTCAATCCTCAATCTTAAGCTTCAATCCTCAGCACTCAATCTTCAATCCCCAATCCTCAATCCTCAATCCTCAATCCTCAATCTTCAATCCTCAATACTCAATCTTCAATCCTCAATCCTCAATCCTCTATCCCCAACCCTCAATCCACAATCCTCAACCTTCAATCCTCAATACTCAATCTTCAATCCTCAATCCTCAATCCTCAATCCTCAATTCGCAATCCTCAATAGTCAATCTTCAATCCTCAATACTGAATCTTCAATCCGCAATCCTCAACCCCCAACCCTCAATCCTCAATCCTCAATCCTCAATCTTCAATCCTCAATACTCAATCTTCAATTCTCAATCCTAAATCCTCAGACCTCAGACGTCAATATTCAACACTCAGATCTCGACCTCAATCCACAACCCTCAATCCTCAACCCTCAATCTTTAATCATCAATATTCTATCTTCAATCCTCAATCCTCAATCCTCAATCCTCAATCCTCAATCCTCAATCTTCACTCCTCAATCCTCAATCCTCAATCCTCAATATTCAATCCTCAATACCCAATCCTCAGTCTTCAATCCTCAATCCTCAATCCTCAATCCTCAATCCTCAATCCTCAATCCTCAATCCTCAATCCTCAATCCTCAGTCCTCAAACCTCAATCCTGAATCCTCAATCCTGAATCCTCAATCTTCAGCCCTCAGTCCTCAGGAATCAGTGGTCCATCCTCAATCCTCAATAGAATATCTTGATTTCACAGTTTTCAATACTCAATACTCAACCTGCAATCTTCAAATCTCTATCCACAAACATCAATTCTCATCACTCAACCCTCAAAACTCAGTCCCCAATCCTCAATATTCAGGCCTTAATCCTCAATCCTCAATCCACAATCCTCAACCTTCAATCCTCAATACTCAATCTTCAATCCTCAGTCCTCAACCCTCAATCCTCAATCCTCAGTCCTGAAACCTCAATCCTGGATCCTCAATCCTGAATCCTCAATCTTCAGCCCTCAGTCCTCAACAATCAGTGGTCAATACTCAATCCTCAATAGAATATCATGGATTCACAGTTTTCAATACTGAATACTCAACCTGCAATCTACAAATCCCTATCCACAAACATCAATTCTCATCACTCAACCCTCAACACTCAGTCCCCAATCCTCAATATTCAAGCCTCAATCCTCAACCCTCAATCCACAATCCTCAATCCTCAATCCTCAATGCTCAATCCTCATTCTTCGATCCTCAATACCCAATCCTCAATCTTCAATCCTCAATCCTCAATCCTCAATTCTGAATCCTCAATCCTCCGTCCTTAGTCCTCAAACCCCAATCCTCAACCCTCAGCCCTCATCCTCAATCCTCAATCCTCAATCCTCAATCCTCAATCTTCAATCCCCAATACTCAATCTTCAATCCTCAATCCTCAGTCCTCAAACCTCAATTCCGAATCCTCAATCTTCAGCCCTCAGTCCTCAACATTCAGTTGTCAATCCTCAATCCTCAATAGAATATCCTCAATTCACAGATTTCAATACTCAATACTCAATCTGCAATCTTCAACTCTCTATCCAGAAACATAAATTCTCATCACTCAACCCTCAACACTCAGTACTCAATGTTCAATCCTAATCCTCAATTCTGAATCTTCAATCCTCAATACTGAATCTTCAATCCGCAATCCTCAATCCCCAATCCTCAATCCTCAATCCTCAATCCTCAATCTTCAATCCTCAATACTCAATCTTCAATCCTCAATCCGCAATTCCCAATCCTCATTCGTCAATCCTCAATACCCAATCCTCAATCTTCAATCCTCATTCCTCAATTCTCAATTCTCAATCCTCAATCCTCAGACCTCAGACATCAATATTCAACACTCAGATCTCGTCCTCAATCCACAACACTCAATCCTCAACCCTCAATCTTTAATCATCAATATTCTATCTTCAATCCTCAATCCTCAATCCTCAATCCTCAATCCTCAATCCTCAATCTTCACTCCTCAAACCTCAATCCTCAGTCCTCACTCCTCAAACCTCAATCCTCAACCCTCGGCCCTCATCCTCAATCCTCAATCCAAAATCCTCAATACTCAATCTTCAATCCTCAATGCTCAGTCCTCAAATTTCAATTCTGAATCCTCAATCTGGAACCCTCAATCTTCAGCCCTCAGTCCTCAACAATCAGTTGTCAATCCTCAATCCTCAATAGAATATACTCAATTCACAGTTTTCAATACCCAATACTCAATCTGCAATCTTCAATTCTCTATCCACAAACATCAATTCTCATCACTCAACCCTCAACACTCAGTCCTCAATGTTCAATCCTCAATCCTCAATCCTCATTCTTCGATCCTCAATACCCAATCCTCAACCCTCAATCCTCAATCCTCAATCCTCAATTCTCAATCCTCAATCCTCCGTCCTTAGTCCTCAAACCCCAATCCTCAACCCTCAGCCCTCATCCTCAATCCTCAATCCTCAATCCTCAATCCTCAGTCCTCAATCTTCAATCCTCAATACTCAATCTTCAATCCTCAATCCGCAATTCCCAATCCTCATTCGTCAATCCTCAATACCCAATCCTCAATCTTCAATCCTCATTCCTCAATCCTCAATCCTCATTCTTCGATCCTCAATACCCAATCCTCAACCCTCAATCCTCAATCCTCAATCCTCAATTCTCAATCCTCAATCCTCCGTCCTTAGTCCTCAAACCCCAATCCTCAACCCTCAGCCCTCATCCTCAATCCTCAATCCTCAATCCTCAATCCTCAATCTTCAATCCTCAATACTCAATCTTCAATCCTCAATCCTCAGTCCTCAAACCTCAATTCCGAATCCTCAACCCTGAATCCTCAATCTTCAGCCCTCAGTCCTCAACATTCAGTTGTCAATCCTCAATCCTCAATAGAATACCCTCAATTCACAGATTTCAATACTCAATACTCAATCTGCAATCTTCAACTCTCTATCCAGAAACATAAATTCTCATCACTCAACCCTCAACACTCAGTACTCAACGTTAAATCCTAATCCTCAATTCTGAATCTTCAATCCTCAATACTGAATCTTCAATCCGCAATCCTCAATCCCCAATCCTCAATCCTCAATCCTCAATCCTCAATCTTCAATCCTCAATACTCAATCTTCAATCCTCAATCCGCAATTCTCAATCCTCATTCGTCAATCCTCAATACCCAATCCTCAATCTTCAATCCTCATTCCTCAATTCTCAATTCTCAATCCTCAATCCTCAGACCTCAGACATCAATATTCAACACCCAGATCTCGTCCTCAATCCACAACACTCAATCCTCAACCCTCAATCTTTAATCATCAATATTCTATCTTCAATCCTCAATCCTCAATCCTCAATCCTCAATCCTCAATCCTCAATCTTCACTCCTCAAACCTCAATCCTCAGTCCTCAGTCCTCAAACCTCAATCCTCAACCCTCGGCCCTCATCCTCAATCCTCAATCCAAAATACTCAATTCCTAATCTTCAATCCTCAATACTCAATCTTCAATCCTCAATGCTCAGTCCTCAAATTTCAATTCTGAATCCTCAATCTGGAACCATCAATCTTCAGCCCTCAGTCCTCAACAATCAGTTGTCAATCCTCAATGCTCAATAGAATATACTCAATTCACAGTTTTCAATACCCAATACTCAATCTGCAATCTTCAATTCTCTATCCACAAACATCAATTCTCATCACTCAACCCTCAACACTCAGTCCTCAATGTTCAATCCTCAATCCTCAATTCTCAATCTTCAATCCTCAATACTGTACCTTCAATCCTCAATCCTCAATCCTCAGTCCTCAATCCTCAATCCTCAATCTTAACCTTCAATCCTCAGTACTCAATCTTCAATCCTCAATCCTCAATCCTCAATCCTCAATCCTCAATCTTCAATCCACAATACTCAATCTTCAATCCTCAATCCTCAATCCTCAATCCTCAATCCTCAATCCACAATCCTCAACATTCAATCCTCAATACTCAATCTTCAATCCTCAATCCTCAATCCTCAATCCTCAATTCGCAATCCTCAATAGTCAATCTTCAATCCTCAATACTCAATATTCAATCCTCAACCCTCAATCCTCAATCCTCAATCCTCATTCTTCGATCCTCAATACCCAATCCTCAATCTTCAATCCTGAATCCTCAATCCTCAATTCTCAATCCTCAAACCTCCGTCCTTAGTCCTCAAACCCCAATCCTCAACCCTCTGCCCTCACCCTCAATCCTCAATCCTCAATCCTCAATCCTCAATCTTCAATCCTCAATACTCAATGTTCAATCCTCAATACCCAATCCTCAGTCTTCAATCCTCAATCCTCAATCCTCAATCCTCAATCCTCAATCCTCAATCCTCAATCCTCAATCCTCTATCCTCAGTCCTCAAACCTCAATCCTGAATCCTCAATCCTGAATCCTCAATCTTCAGCCCTCAGTCCTCAAGAATCAGTAGTCCATCCTCAATCCTCAATAGAATATCATGATTTCACAGTTTTCAATACTCAATACTCAACCTGCAATCTTCATGTCTCTGTCCACAAACATCAATTCTCATCACTCAACCCTCAAAACTCAGTCCCCAATCATCAATATTCAAGCCTCAATCCTCAATCCTCAATCCACAATCCTCAACCTTCAATCCTCAATACTCAATCTTCAATCCTCAATCCTCAACCCTCAATCCTCAATCCTCAGTCCTCAAACCTCAATCCTGGATCCTCAATCCTGAATCCTCAATCTTCAGCCCTCAGTCCTCAACAATCAGTGGTCAATCCTCAATCCTCAATAGAATATCATCAATTCACAGTTTTCAATACTCAATACTCAGCCTGCAATCTTCAAATCCCTATCCACAAACATCAATCCTCATCACTCAACCCTCAAAACTCAGTCCCCAATCATCAATATTCAAGCCTCAATCCTCAATCCTCAATCCACAATCCTCAATCCTGGATCGTCAATCCTGAATCCTCAATCTTCAGCCCTCAGTTCTCAACAATCAGTGGTCAATCCTCAATCCTCAATAGAATATCATGAATTCACAGTTTTCAATACTCAATACTCAGCCTGCAATCTTCAAATCCCTATCCACAAACATCAATTCTCATCACTCAACCCTCAACACTCAGTCCCCAATCCTCAATATTCAAGCCTCAATCCTCAATCCTCATTCTTCAATCCTCAACACCCAATCCTGAATCTTCAATCCTCAATCCTCAATCCTCAATTCTCAATCCTAAATCCTCAATCCTCAATACTCAATCTTCAATCCTCAATCCTCAATCTTCAATCCTCAATACTCAATCCTCAATTCTCAATCCACAATCCTCAATCCTCAGACCTCAAACATAAATATTCAACCCTCAGTCCTCGTCCTCAATCCACAACCCTCAATCGTCAATCCTCAATCCTCAATCCTCAATCCTCAATCCTCAATCCTCAATCCTCAATCCTCATTCTTCGAACCTCCATACCCAATCCTCAATCTTCAATCCTCAATCCTCAATCCTCAATTCTCAATCCTCAATCCTCCGTCCTTAGTCCTCAAACCCCAATCCTCAACCCGCAGCCCTCATCCTCAATCCTCAATCCTCAATCCTTAATCTTCAATCCTCAATACTGAATCTTCAATACTCAATCCTCAGTCCTCAAACCTCAATTCTGAATCCTCAATCCTGAATCATCAATCTTCAGCCCTCAGTCCTCAACATTCAGCTGTCAATCCTCAATCCTCAATAGAATATCCTCAATTCACAGTTTTCAATACTCAATACTCAATCTGCAATCTTCAAATCTCTATCCAGAAACATAAATTCTCATCACTCAACCCTCAACACTCAGTACTCAATGTTCAATACTCATCCTCAATTCTGAATCTTCAATTCTCAATACTGAACATCAATCAGCAATCCTCAATCCCCAATCCTCAATCCTCAATCCTCAATTCACAATCCTCAGTCCTCAATCCTCAGTCCTCTCTCCTCAAACCCAATCCTGAATCCTCAATCCTGAATCCTCAAGCTTCAGCCCTCAGTCCTCAGCAATCAGTTGTCAATCCTCAATCCTCAATAGAATATCATCAATTCACAGTTTTCAATACTCAATACTCAATCTGCAATCTTCAAATCTCTATCCAGAAACACCAATTCTCATCATTCAACCCTCAACACTCAGTCCCCAATCCTCAACATTCAATCCTCAATCCTCAATCCGCAATCTACAATACTCAACCTTCAACCCACAATACTCAATCTTCAATCCTCAATCCTCAATACTCAATCCTCAATTCTAAATCCTCGATCCTCTGCCCTCAGTCCTCAAACCTCAATCCTCAACCCTCAGCCCTCATCCTGAATCCTCAGTCTTCAATCCTCAATCCTCAACCCTCAATCCTCAATCCTCAATCCTCAGTCCTCAAACCTCAAACCTGAATCCTCAATCCTGAATCCTCAACCTTCAGACCTCAGTCCTCAACAATCAGTTGTCGATTCTCAATCCTCAATAGAATATAATCAATTCACAGTTTTCAATACTCAATACTCAATCTGGAGTATTTCAAATCTCTATCCACAAACATCAATTCTCATCATTCAACCCTCAACACTCAGTCCCCAATCCTCAATCTTCAATCCTCAATCCTCAATCCTCAATCCTCGATCCTCAATCTTCAATCCTCAATACTCAATCTTCAATCCTCCATCCTCAATCCTCAATCCTCAATTCTCAATCCTAAATCCTCAATCCTCAGACCTCAATCATCAATTCTCAACCCTCAGTCCTATTCCTCAATCCACAACGCTCAATCCTCGATCCTCAATCTTCAATCATCAATATTCAACCTTCAATCCTCAATCCTCAATCCTCAATACTCAATCCTCAATCCTCAATGTTCTATCCTCAATACGCAATCCTCAATCTTCAATCCTCAATTCTCAATCCTCAATCCTCAATCCTCAATCCTCAATCCTCAATCTTAATCTTCAATCCTCAGTACTCAATCTTCAATCCTCAATCCTCAATCCTCAATCCTCAATCCTCAATCTTCAATCCTCAATACTCAATCTTCAATCCTCAATCCTCAATCCTCAATCCTCAATCCTCAATCCTCAATCCTCAACCGTCAATCTTCAGTCCTCAATACTCAATCTTCAATACTCAATCCTCAATCCTCAATGCTCAATACTCAATCCTCATTCTTCAATTCTCAATACCCAATCCTCAATCTTCAATCCTCAGTCCTGAATCCTCAATCCTCAATCCTCAATCCTCAATCCTCAATCCTCTATCCTCAATCCTCAATCCTCAATCCTCAATCCTCAATCTTCAATCCTCAATACTCAATCTTCAATCCTCAATCCTCAATCCTCAATCCTCAATCCTCAATCCTCAACCCTCAATCGTCAATCTTCAAACATCAATACTCAATCTTCAATCCTCAATCCTCAATCCTCAATCCTCAATCCTCATTCTTCTATCCTCAATACACAATCCTCAATCTTCAATCCTCAATCCTCAATCCTCAATTCTCAATCCTCAACCCTCAGGCCTCTCTCCTCAAACCTCAATCCTGAATCCTCAATCCTGAATCCTCAAGCTACAGCCCTCATTCCTCAACAATCAGTTGTCAATCCTCAATCCTCAATAGAATATCATCATTTCACAGTTTTCAATACTCAATACTCAATCTGCAATCATCAAATCTCTATCCACAAACATCAATTCTCATCATGCAACCCTCAACACTCAGTCCCCAATCCTCAATATTCAATCCTCAATCCTCAATCCTCAATCCACAATCCTCAACCTTCAATTCTCAATACTCAATCTTCAATCCTCAATCCTCAATACTCAATCCTCAATTCTCAATCCTCGATCCTCTGCCCTCAGTCCTCAAACCTCAATCCTCAACCCTCAGCCCTCAACCTCAATCCTCAGTCTTCAATCCTCAATCCTCAACCCTCAATCCTCAATCCTCAATCCTCAGTCCTCAAACCTCAAACCTGAATCCTCAATCCTGAATCCTCAACCTTCAGACCTCAGTCCTCAAGAATCAGTTGTCGATTCTCAATCCTCAATAGAATATAATCAATTCACAGTTTTCAATACTCAATACTCAATCTGGAGTATTTCAAATATCTATCCACAAACATCAATTCTCATCATTCAACCCTCAACACTCAGTACCCAATCCTCAATCTTCAATCCTCAATCCTCAATCCTCAATCCTCGATCCTCAATCTTCAATCCTCAATACTCAATCTTCAATCCTCCATCCTCAATCCTCAATCCTCTATCCTCAATCTTCAATCCTCAATACTCAATCTTCAATCCTCAACCCTCAATCCTCAATCCTCAATCCTCAATCCTCATTCTTCAATCCTCAACACCCAATCCTCAATCTTCAATCCTCAATCCTCAATCCTCAATTCTCAATCCTCAATCCTCAATCCTCAACCGTCAATCTTCAGTCCTCAATACTCAATCTTCAATCCTCAATCCTCAATCCTCAATGCTCAATACTCAATCCTCATTCTTCAATCCTCAATACCCAATCCTCAATCTTCAATCCTCAATCCTGAATCCTCAATCCTCAATCCTCAATCCTCAATCCTCAATCCTCTATCCTCAATCCTCAATCCTCAATCCTCAATCCTCAATCTTCAATCCTCAATACTCAATCTTCAATCCTCAATCCTCAATCCTCAATCCTCAATCCTCAATCCTCAACCCTCAATCGTCAATCTTCAAACATCAATACTCAATCTTCAATCCTCAATCCTCAATCCTCAATCCTCAATCCTCATTCTTCAATCCTCAATACACAATCCTCAATCTTCAATCCTCAATCCTCAATCCTCAATCCTCAATCCTCAATCCTCAATCCTCAATCTTCAATCCTCGGTCCCAAATCCTCAATATTCAATACTCACTCCTCAATCCTCAATCTTCAATCCACAATACTCAGTCTTCAATCCTCAATCCTCAATCCTCAATCCTCAATCCTCAATCCTCATTCTTCAATCCTCAATACCCAATCCTCAATCTTCAATCCTCAGTCCTCAATCCTCAATACTCAATCCTCAATCCTCAATCCTCAATTCTCAATCCTCAATCCTCAATGTTCAATACGCAATACCCAATCCTCAATCTTCTATCCGCAATCCTCAATCCTCAATCCTCAATCCTCAATCCTCAATCCTCAATCCTCAATCCTCATTCTTCAATCCTCAATACACAATCCTCAATATTCAATCCTCAATCCTCAATCCTCAATCCTCAGTCATCATCCTTCAATCCTCAATCCCCTATCCTCAATCTTCAATCATCAATCCTCAATCCTCAATAAGCAATCCTCTATCTTCAATCCTCAATCCTCAATCCTCAATTCTCAATCCTCAGTCCTCAATCCTCAGACCTCAAACATAAATATTCAACCCTCAGTCCTCGTCCTCAATCCACAACCCTCAATCCGCAATCCTCAATCCTCATTCGTCAATCCTCAATACCCAATCCTCAATCTTCAATCCTTATTCCTCAATTCTCAATTCTCAATCCTCAATCCTCAGACCTCAGACATCAATATTCAACACCCAGTCCTCGTCCTCAATCCACAACCCTCAATCCTCAACCCTCAATCTTTAATCATCAAGATTCAATCTTCAATCCTCAATCCTCAATCCTCAATCCTCAATCCTCAACCCTCAATCTTCACCCCTCAAAACCTCAATCCTCAATCCTCAATGTTCAATCCTCAATACCCAACCCTAAGTCTTCAATCCTCAATCCTCAATCCCCAATCCTCAATCCTCAATCCTCAATCCTCAACCCTCAATCCTCAGTCCTCAAACCTCAATCCTGAATCCTCAAACCTGAATCCTCAATCCTCAGCCCTCGGTCCTCAACAATCAGTGGTCCATCCTCAATCCTCAATAGAATATCATGATTTCACAATTTTCAATACTCAATACTCAACCTGCAATCTTCAAATCTCTATCCACAAACATCAATTCTCATCACTCAACCCTCAACACTCAGTCCCCAATCCTCAATATTCAAGCCTCAATCCTCAATCCTCAATCCACAATCCTCAACATTAAATCCTCAATACCCAATCTTCAATCCTCCATTCTCATCCCTCAATCCTCAATTCGCAATCCTCAATCCTCAATCTTCAATCCTCAATCCTCAATCCTCAATCCTCAATCCTCAATCCTCAATCCTC
Organism: Calliopsis andreniformis; assembly: GCF_051401765.1. Lineage (NCBI taxonomy): Eukaryota > Metazoa > Arthropoda > Insecta > Hymenoptera > Andrenidae > Calliopsis > Calliopsis andreniformis. The sequence continues at coordinate 4,843,041 of NW_027480440.1, forward strand.
AATCTTCAATCCTCAATACTCAATCTTCAATCCTCAGTCCTCAATTCTCAATCCTCAATCCTCAATATTCAATCCTCAATACTCAATATTCAATCCTCAATCCTCAATACTCATTCCCCAATCCTCATTCTTCAATCCTCATCTTTCAATCCTCAATACACAATCCTCAATCTTCAATCCTCAATCCTCAATCCTCAGTTCGCAATCCTCAATCCTCAGTCCTCAGACCTCAGGCATCAACACTCAACCCTCAGTCCTCGTTCTCAATCCACAACCCTCAATCCTCAATTATCAATCTTCATTCATCAATATTCAACCTTCAATCCTCAATGCTCAATCCTCAATCCTCAATCCTCAATTTTCAATCCTCAACAGCCAATCCTCAATCTTCAATCCTCAATCCTCAATCCTCAATTCTCAATCCTCAATCCTCAATCCTCAGTCCTCTCTCCTCAAACCCCAATCCTGAATCCTCAATCCTGAATCCTCAAGCTTCAGCCCTCAGTCCTCAACAATCAGTTGTCAGTCCTCAATCCTCAATAGAATATCATCAATTCACAGTTTTCAATACTCAATACTCAATCTGCAATCTTCAAATCTCTATCCACAAACACCAATTCTCATCATTCAACCCTCAACACTCAGTCCCCAATCCTCAATATTCAATCCTCAATCCTCAATCCTCAATCCACAATACTCAACCTTCAATCCTCAATACTCAATCATGAATCCTCAATCCTCAATACTCAATCCTCAATTCTCAATCCTCGATCGTCAATCTTCAATCCTCAATACTCAATCATCAATCCTCAATCCTCAATCCTCAATCCTCAATCCTCTATCCTCAATAGTCGATCTTCAATCCTCAATACTCAATATTTAATCTTCAATCCTCAATCCTCAATCCTCAATCCTCAGTCCTCAGTCCTCAATCTTCAATACTCAATACCCAATCTTCAATCATCAATTCGCAATCCTCAATCCTCATTCGTCAATCCTCAATACCCAATCCTCAATCTTGAATCCTCAATCCTCAATTCTCAATTCTCAATCCTCAATCCTCAGACCTCAGACATCAATATTCAACACTCAGTCCTCGTCCTCAATCCACAACCCTCAATCCTCAACCTTCAATCTTTAATCATCAATATTCAATCTTCAATCCTCAATCCTCAATCCTCAATCCTCAATCCTCAATCCTCAATCTTCACTCCTCAAACCTCAATCCTCAATCCTCAATGTTCAATCCTCAATACCCAATTCTCAGTCTTCAATCCTCAACCCTCAATCCTCAATCCTCAATCCTCATTCTTCAATCCCCAATACCCAATCCTCAATCTTCAACACTCAATCCTCAATCCTCAGACCTCAGACATCAATATTCAACACTCAGTCCTCGTCCTCAATCCACAACCCTCAATCCTCAACCCTCAATCTTTAATCATCAATATTCAATCTTCAATCCTCAATCCTCAATCCTCAATCCTCAATCCTCAATGTTCAATCCTCAATACCCAATCCTCAGTCTTCAATCCTCAACCTTCAATCCTCAATACTCAATCTTCAATCCTCAATCCTCAGCCCTCAATCCTCAATTCGCTATCCTCAATAGTCGACCTTCAATCCTCAATACTCAATATTCAATCCTCAATCCTCAATCCTCAATCCTCAATCATCATTCTTCAATCCTCAATACCCTATCCTCAATCTTCAATCCTCAACACTCATTCCTCAATACCCAATCCTCAATCTTCAATCCTCAATCCTCAATCCTCAATTCTCAATCCTCAATCCTCAATCCTCAGATCTCAAAACATAAATATTCAACCCTCAGTCCTCGTCCTCAATCCACAACCCTCAATCCTCTATCCTCAGCCCTCAATCCTCAATCTTCAATCCTCAATCCTCAATCCTCAATCCTCAATCCTCAATCCTCAATCCTCAATCATCAATCTTCAATCCGCAATACTCAATCTTCAATCCTCAATCCACAACCCTCAATCCTCAATCCTCAATACTCAATCCTCAATCCTCAATCCTCAACCCTCAATCCTCAGTCCTCAAACCGCAATCCTGAATCCTCAATCCTGAATCCTCAATCCTCAGCCCTCGGTCCTCAACAATCAGTGGTCCATCCTCAATCCTCAATAGAATATCATGATTTCACAATTTTCAATACTCAATACTCAACCTGCAATCTTCAAATCTCTATCCACAAACATCAATTCTCATCACTCAACCCTCAACACTCAGTCCCCAATCCTCAATATTCAAGCCTCAATCCTCAATCCTCAATCCACAATCCTCAACATTAAATCCTCAATACCCAATCTTCAATCCTCAATTCTCATCCCTCAATCCTCAATTCGCAATCCTCAATCCTCAATCTTCAATCCTCAATCCTCAATCCTCAATCCTCAATCCTCAATCCTCAATCCTCAATCTTCAATCCTCAATACTCAATCTTCAATCCTCAGTCCTCAATTCTCAATCCTCAATCCTCAATATTCAATCCTCAATACTCAATATTCAATCCTCAATCCTCAATACTCATTCCCCAATCCTCAGTCTTCAATCCTCATCCTTCAATCCTCAATACACAATCCTCAATCTTCAATCCTCAATCCTCAATCCTCAGTTCGCAATCCTCAATCCTCAGTCCTCAGACCTCAGGCATCAACACTCAACCCTCAGTCCTCGTTCTCAATCCACAACCCTCAATCCTCAATTATCAATCTTCATTCATCAATATTCAACCTTCAATCCTCAATGCTCAATCCTCAATCCTCAATCCTCAATGTTCAATCCTCAACAGCCAATCCTCAATCTTCAATCCTCAATCCTCAATCCTCAATTCTCAATCCTCAATCCTCAATCCTCAGTCCTCTCTCCTCAAACCCCAATCCTGAATCCTCAATCCTGAATCCTCAAGCTTCAGCCCTCAGTCCTCAACAATCAGTTGTCAGTCCTCAATCCTCAATAGAATATCATCAATTCACAGTTTTCAATACTCAATACTCAATCTGCAATCTTCAAATCTCTATCCACAAACACCAATTCTCATCATTCAACCCTCAACACTCAGTCCCCAATCCTCAATATTCAATCCTCAATCCTCAATCCTCAATCCACAATACTCAACCTTCAATCCTCAATACTCAATCATGAATCCTCAATCCTCAATACTCAATCCTCAATTCTCAATCCTCGATCGTCAATCTTCAATCCTCAATACTCAATCATCAATCCTCAATCCTCAATCCTCAATCCTCAATCCTCTATCCTCAATAGTCGATCTTCAATCCTCAATACTCAATATTTAATCTTCAATCCTCAATCCTCAATCCTCAATCCTCAGTCCTCAGTCCTCAATCTTCAATACTCAATACCCAATCTTCAGTCATCAATTCGCAATCCTCAATCCTCATTCGTCAATCCTCAATACCCAATCCTCAATCTTCAATCCTCAATCCTCAATTCTCAATTCTCAATCCTCAATCCTCAGACCTCAGACATCAATATTCAACACTCAGTCCTCGTCCTCAATCCACAACCCTCAATCCTCAACCTTCAATCTTTAATCATCAATATTCAATCTTCAATCCTCAATCCTCAATCCTCAATCCTCAATCCTCAATGTTCAATCCTCAATACCCAATCCTCAGTCTTCAATCCTCAACCTTCAATCCTCAATACTCAATCTTCAATCCTCAATCCTCAGCCCTCAATCCTCAATTCGCTATCCTCAATAGTCGACCTTCAATCCTCAATACTCAATATTCAATCCTCAATCCTCAATCCTCAATCCTCAATCATCATTCTTCAATCCTCAATACCCTATCCTCAATCTTCAATCCTCAACCCTCAATCCTCAATACCCAATCCTCAATCTTCAATCCTCAATCCTCAATCCTCAATTCTCAATCCTCAATCCTCAATCCTCAGATCTCAAAACATAAATATTCAACCCTCAGTCCTCGTCCTCAATCCACAACCCTCAATCCTCTATCCTCAGCCCTCAATCCTCAATCTTCAATCCTCAATCCTCAATCCTCAATCCTCAATCCTCAATCCTCAATCCTCAATCATCAATCTTCAATCCGCAATACTCAATCTTCAATCCTCAATCCACAACCCTCAATCCTCAATCCTCAATACTCAATCCTCAATACTCAATATTCAACCCTCAATCCTCAGTACTCTATCCCCAATCCTCATTCTTCAATCATCATTATTCAATCCTCAATACCCAATCCTCAATCTTCAATCCTCAGTCCTCAATCCTCAGTTCGCAATCCTCAATCCTCAATCCTCAGACCTCAGGCATCAACACTCAACCCTCAGTCCTTGTTCTCAATCCACAACCCATAATCCTCAATCCTCAATCTTCATTCATCAATATTCAACCTTCAATCCTCAATCCTCAATCCTCTATCCTCAATACTCAATGATCAATCCTCAACAGCCAATCCTCAATCTTCAATCCTCAATCCTCAATCCTCAATTCTCAATCCTCAACCCTCAGGCCTCTCTCCTCAAACCTCAATCCTGAATCCTCAATCCTGAATCCTCAAGCTTCAGCCCTCAGTCCTCAACAATCAGTTGTCAATCCTCAATCCTCAATAGAATATCATCATTTCACAGATTTCAATACTCAATACTCAATCTGCAATCTTCAAATCTCTATCCACAAACATCAATTCTCATCATGCAACCCTCAACACTCAGTCCCCAATCCTCAATATTCAATCCTCAATCCTCAATCCTCAATCCACAATCCTCAACCTTCAATTCTCAATACTCAATCTTCAATCCTCAATCCTAAATACTCAATCCTCAATTCTCAATCCTCGATCCTCTGCCCTCAGTCCTCAAACCTCAATCCTCAACCCTCAGCCCTCATCCTCAATCCTCAGTCTTCAATCCTCAATCCTCAACCCTCAATCCTCAATCCTCAATCCTCAGTCCTCAAACCTCAAACCTGAATCCTCAATCCTGAATCCTCAAACTTCAGACCTCAGTCCTCAACAATCAGTTGTCGATTCTCAATCCTCAATAGAATATAGTCAATTCACAGTTTTCAATACTCAATACTCAATCTGGAGTCTTCAAATCTCTATCCACAAACATCAATTCTCATCATTCAACCCTCAACACTCAGTCCCCAATCCTCAATCTTCAATCCTCAATCCTCAATCCTCAATCCTCGATCCTCAATCTTCAATCCTCAATACTCAATCTTCAATCCTCCATCCTCAATCCTCAACCCTCTATCCTCAATCTTCAATCCTCAATACTCAATCTTCAATTCTCAATCCTAAATCCTCAATCCTCAGACCTCAATCATCAATACTCAACCCTCAGTCCTAGTCCTCAATCCACAACACTCAATCCTCGATCCTCAATATTCAATCATCAGTATTCAACCTTCAATCCTCAATCCTCAATCCTCAATACTCAATCCTCAATCCTCAATGTTCTATCCTCAATACGCAATCCTCAATCTTCAATCCTCAATTCTCAATCCTCAATCCTCAATCCTCAATCCTCAATCTTAATCTTCAATCCTCAGTACTCAATCTTCAATCCTCAATCCTCAATCCTCAATCCTCAATCCTCAATCCTCAATCTTCAATCCTCAATACTCAATCTTCAATCCTCAATCCTCAATCCTCAATCCTCAATCCTCAACCCTCAATCGTCAATCTTCAAACATCAATACTCAATCTTCAATCCTCAATCCTCAATCCTCAATCCTCAATCCTCATTCTTCAATCCTCAATACACAATCCTCAACCTTCAATCCTCAATCCTCAATCCGCAATCCTCAATCCTCAATCCTCAATCCTCAATCTTCAATCCTCGGTCCCAAATCCTCAATATTCAATACTCACTCCTCAATCCTCAATCTTCAATCCACAATACTCAGTCTTCAATCCTCAATCCTCAATCCTCAATCCTCAATCCTCAATCCTCAATCCTCAATGTTCAATACGCAATACCCAATCCTCAATCTTCTATCCGCAATCCTCAATCCTCAATCCTCAATCCTCAATCCTCAATCCTCAATCCTCAATCCTCAATCCTCATTCTTCAATCCTCAATACACAATCCTCAATATTCAATCCTCAATCCTCAATCCTCAATCCTCAATCCTCAATCCTCAATCCTCAATCTTCAATCCTCGGTCCCAAATCCTCAATATTCAATTCTCACTCCTCAATCCTCAATCTTCAATCCACAATACTCAGTCTTCAATCCTCAATCCTCAATCCTCAATCCTCAATCCTCAATCCTCATTCTTCAATCCTCAATACCCAATCCTCAATCTTCAATCCTCAGTCCTCAATCCTCAATACTCAATCCTCAATCCTCAATCCTCAATCCTCAATCCTCAATCCTCAATGTTCAATACGCAATACCCAATCCTCAATCTTCTATCCTCAATCCTCAATCCTCAATTCTCAATCCTAAATCCTCAATCCTCAGACCTCAATCATCAATACTCAACCCTCAGCCCTAGTCCTCAATCCACAACGCTCAATCCTCGATCCTCAATCTTCAATCATCAATATTCAACCTTCAATCCTCAATCCTCAATCCTCAATACTCAATCCTCAATCCTCAATGTTCTATCCTCAATACGCAATCCTCAATCTTCAATACTCAATTCTCAATCCTCAATCCTCAATCCTCAATCCTCAATCCTCAATCTTAATCTTCAATCCTCAGTACTCAATCTTCAATCCTCAATCCTCAATCCTCAATCCTCAATCCTCAATCTTTAATCCTCAATCCTCAATCCTCAATCCTCAATCCTCAATCCCCAATCCTCAATCCTCAATCCTCAATCTTCACTCCTCAAACCTCAATCCTCAATCCTCAATGTTCAATCCTCAATACCCAATCCTCAGTCTTCATTCCTCAATCCTCAATCCTCAATCCTCAATCCTCAATCCTCAATCCTCAATCCTCAATCCTCAGTCCTCAAACCTCAATCCTGAATCCTCAATACTGAATCCTCAATCCTCAATCCTCAATATTCAATCCTCAATACTCAATATTCAATCCTCAATCCTCAATACTCATTCCCCAATCCTCATTCTTCAATCCTCATCCTTCAATCCTCAATACACAATCCTCAATCTTCAATCCTCAATCCTCAATCCTCAGTTCGCAATCCTCAATCCTCAGTCCTCAGACCTCAGGCATCAACACTCAACCCTCAGTCCTCGTTCTCAATCCACAACCCTCAATCCTCAATTATCAATCTTCATTCATCAATATTCAACCTTCAATCCTCAATGCTCAATCCTCAATCCTCAATCCTCAATTTTCAATCCTCAACAGCCAATCCTCAATCTTCAATCCTCAATCCTCAATCCTCAATTCTCAATCCTCAATCCTCAATCCTCAGTCCTCTCTCCTCAAACCCCAATCCTGAATCCTGAATCCTGAATCCTCAAGCTTCAGCCCTCAGTCCTCAACAATCAGTTGTCAGTCCTCAATCCTCAATAGAATATCATCAATTCACAGTTTTCAATACTCAATACTCAATCTGCAATCTTCAAATCTCTATCCACAAACACCAATTCTCATCATTCAACCCTCAACACTCAGTCCCCAATCCTCAATATTCAATCCTCAATCCTCAATCCTCAATCCACAATACTCAACCTTCAATCCTCAATACTCAATCATGAATCCTCAATCCTCAATACTCAATCCTCAATTCTCAATCCTCGATCGTCAATCTTCAATCCTCAATACTCAATCATCAATCCTCAATCCTCAATCCTCAATCCTCAATCCTCTATCCTCAATAGTCGATCTTCAATCCTCAATACTCAATATTTAATCTTCAATCCTCAATCCTCAATCCTCAATCCTCAGTCCTCAGTCCTCAATCTTCAATACTCAATACCCAATCTTCAATCATCAATTCGCAATCCTCAATCCTCATTCGTCAATCCTCAATACCCAATCCTCAATCTTGAATCCTCAATCCTCAATTCTCAATTCTCAATCCTCAATCCTCAGACCTCAGACATCAATATTCAACACTCAGTCCTCGTCCTCAATCCACAACCCTCAATCCTCAACCTTCAATCTTTAATCATCAATATTCAATCTTCAATCCTCAATCCTCAATCCTCAATCCTCAATCCTCAATCCTCAATCTTCACTCCTCAAACCTCAATCCTCAATCCTCAATGTTCATTCCTCAATACCCAATTCTCAGTCTTCAATCCTCAACCCTCAATCCTCAATCCTCAATCCTCATTCTTCAATCCTCAATACACAATCCTCAATCTTCAACACTCAATCCTCAATCCTCAGACCTCAGACATCAATATTCAACACTCAGTCCTCGTCCTCAATCCACAACCCTCAATCCTCAACCCTCAATCTTTAATCATCAATATTCAATCTTCAATCCTCAATCCTCAATCCTCAATCCTCAATCCTCAATGTTCAATCCTCAATACCCAATCCTCAGTCTTCAATCCTCAACCTTCAATCCTCAATACTCAATCTTCAATCCTCAATCCTCAGCCCTCAATCCTCAATTCGCTATCCTCAATAGTCGACCTTCAATCCTCAATACTCAATATTCAATCCTCAATCCTCAATCCTCAATCCTCAATCCTCAGATCTCAAAACATAAATATTCAACCCTCAGTCCTCGTCCTCAATCCACAACCCTCAATCCTCTATCCTCAGCCCTCAATCCTCAATCTTCAATCCTCAATCCTCAATCCTCAATCCTCAATCCTCAATCCTCAATCCTCAATCCTCAATCATCAATCTTCAATCCGCAATACTCAATCTTCAATCCTCAATCCACAACCCTCAATCCTCAATCCTCAATACTCAATCCTCAATCCTCAATCCTCAACCCTCAATCCTCAGTCCTCAAACCGCAATCCTGAATCCTCAATCCTGAATCCTCAATCCTCAGCCCTCGGTCCTCAACAATCAGTGGTCCATCCTCAATCCTCAATAGAATATCATGATTTCACAATTTTCAATACTCAATACTCAACCTGCAATCTTCAAATCTCTATCCACAAACATCAATTCTCATCACTCAACCCTCAACACTCAGTCCCCAATCCTCAATATTCAAGCCTCAATCCTCAATCCTCAATCCACAATCCTCAACATTAAATCCTCAATACCCAATCTTCAATCCTCAATTCTCATCCCTCAATCCTCAATTCGCAATCCTCAATCCTCAATCTTCAATCCTCAATCCTCAATCCTCAATCCTCAATCCTCAATCCTCAATCATCAATCTTCAATCCTCAATACTCAATCTTCAATCCTCAGTCCTCAATTCTCAATCCTCAATCCTCAATATTCAATCCTCAATACTCAATATTCAATCCTCAATCCTCAATACTCATTCCCCAATCCTCATTCTTCAATCCTCATCCTTCAATCCTCAATACACAATCCTCAATCTTCAATCCTCAATCCTCAATCCTCAGTTCGCAATCCTCAATCCTCAGTCCTCAGACCTCAGGCATCAACACTCAACCCTCAGTCCTCGTTCTCAATCCACAACCCTCAATCCTCAATTATCAATCTTCATTCATCAATATTCAACCTTCAATCCTCAATGCTCAATCCTCAATCCTCAATCCTCAATGTTCAATCCTCAACAGCCAATCCTCAATCTTCAATCCTCAATCCTCAATCCTCAATTCTCAATCCTCAATCCTCAATCCTCAGTCCTCTCTCCTCAAACCCCAATCCTGAATCCTCAATCCTGAATCCTCAAGCTTCAGCCCTCAGTCCTCAACAATCAGTTGTCAGTCCTCAATCCTCAATAGAATATCATCAATTCACAGTTTTCAATACTCAATACTCAATCTGCAATCTTCATCTCTCTATCCAGAAACATAAATTCTCATCACTCAACCCTCAACACTCAGTACTCAATCTTCAATCCTAATCCTCAATTCTGAATCTTCAATCCTCAATACTGAATCTTCAATCCGCAATCCTCAATCCCCAACCCTCAATCCTCAATCCTCAATCCTCAATCTTCAATCCTCAATACTCAATCTTCAATCCTCAATCCGCAATCCTCAATCCTCATGCGTCAATCCTCAGTACCCAATCCTCAATCTTCAATCCTCATTCCTCAATTCTCAATTCTCAATCCTGAATCCTCAGACCTCAGACATCAATATTCAACACTCAGATCTCGACCTCAATCCACAACCCTCAATCCTCAACCCTCAACCTTTAATCATCAATATTCTATCTTCAATCCTCAATCCTCAATCCTCAATCCTCAATCCTCAATCCTCAATCTTCACTCCTCAATCCTCAATCCTCAATCCACAATCCTCAACCTTCAATCCTCAATACTCAATCTTCAATCCTCAATCCTCAACCCTCAATCCTCAATCCTCAGTCCTCAAACCACAATCCTGGATCCTCAATCCTGAATCCTCAATCTTCAGCACTCAGTCCTCAACAATCAGTGGTCAATCCTCAATCCTCAATAGAATATCATGAATTCACAGTTTTCAATACTGAATACTCAACCTGCAATCTACAAATCCCTATCCACAAACATCCATTCTCATCACTCAACCCTCAACACTCAGTCCCCAATCCTCAATATTCAAGCCTCAATCCTCAATCCTCAATCCACAATCCTCAATCCTCCGTCCTTAGTCCTCAAACCCCAATCCTCAACCCTCAGCCCTCATCCTCAATCCTCAATCCTCAATCCTCAATCCTCAATCTTCAATCCTCAATACTCAATCTTCAATCCTCAATCCTCAGTCCTCAAACCTCAATTCCGAATCCTCAACCCTGAATCCTCAATCTTCAGCCCTCAGTCCTCAACATTCAGTTGTCAATCCTCAATCCTCAATAGAATATCCTCAATTCACAGATTTCAATACTCAATACTCAATCTGCAATCTTCAAATCTCTATCCACAAACATCAATTCTCATCATGCAACCCTCAACACTCAGTCCCCAATCCTCAATATTCAATCCTCAATCCTCAATCCTCAATCCACAATCCTCAACCTTCAATTCTCAATACTCAATCTTCAATCCTCAATCCTAAATACTCAATCCTCAATTCTCAATCCTCGATCCTCTGCCCTCAGTCCTCAAACCTCAATCCTCAACCCTCAGCCCTCATCCTCAATCCTCAGTCTTCAATCCTCAATCCTCAACCCTCAATCCTCAATCCTCAATCCTCAGTCCTCAAACCTCAAACCTGAATCCTCAATCCTGAATCCTCAAACTTCAGACCTCAGTCCTCAACAATCAGTTGTCGATTCTCAATCCTCAATAGAATATAGTCAATTCACAGTTTTCAATACTCAATACTCAATCTGGAGTCTTCAAATCTCTATCCACAAACATCAATTCTCATCATTCAACCGTCAACACTCAGTCCCCAATCCTCAATCTTCAATCCTCAATCCTCAATCCTCAATCCTCGATCCTCAATCTTCAATCCTCAATACTCAATCTTCAATCCTCCATCCTCAATCCTCAACCCTCTATCCTCAATCTTCAATCCTCAATACTCAATCTTCAATCCTCAATCCTCAATCCTCAATCCTCAATCCTCATTCTTCAATCCTCAACACCCAATCCTCAATCTTCAATCCTCAATCCGCAATCCTCAATTCTCAATCCTAAATCCTCAATCCTCAATACTCAATCTTCAATCCTCAATCCTCAATCCTCAATCCTCACTCCTCATTCTTCAATCCTCAACACCCAATCCTCAATCTTCAATCCTCAATCCTCAATCCTCAATTCTCAATCCTAAATCCTCAATCCTCAGACCTCAATCATCAATACTCAACCCTCAGTCCTAGTCCTCAATCCACAACACTCAATCCTCGATCCTCAATCTTCAATCATCAATATTCAACCTTCAATCCTCAATCCTCAATCCTCAATACTCAATCCTCAATCCTCAATGTTCTATCCTCAATACGCAATCCTCAATCTTCAATCCTCAATTCTCAATCCTCAATCCTCAATCCTCAATCCTCAATCCTCAATCTTAATCTTCAATCCTCAGTACTCAATCTTCAATCCTCAATTCTCAATCCTCAATCCTCAATCCTCAATCTTCAATCCTCAATACTCAATCTTCAATCCTCAATCCTCAATCCTCAATCCTCAATCCTCAATCCTCAATCCTCAACCGTCAATCTTGAGTCCTCAATACTCAATCTTCAATCCTCAATCCTCAATCCTCAATGCTCAATACCCAATCCTCAATCTTCAATCCTCAATCCTCAATCCTCAATCCTCAATCTTCAATCCTCAATACTCAATCTTCAATCCTCAATCCTCAGTCCTCAAACCTCAATTCTGAATCCTCAATTCTGAATCCTCAATCTTCAGCCCTCAGTCCTCAACATTCAGTTGTCAATCCTCAATCCTCAATAGAATATCCTCAATTCACCGTTTTCAATACTCAACACTCAATCTGCAATCGTCATCTCTCTATCCAGAGACATAAATTCTCATCACTCAACCCTCAACACTCAGTACTCAATCTTCAATCCTAATCTTCAATTCTGAATATTCAATCCTCAATACTGAATCTTCAATCCGCAATCCTCAATCCCCAACCCTCAATCCTCAATCCTCAATCCTCAATCTTCAATCCTCAATACTCAATCTTCAATCCTCAATCCGCAATCCTCAATCCTCATCCGTCAATCCTCAGTACCCAATCCTCAATCTTCAATCCTCAATCCTCAATTCTCAATTCTCAATCCTGAATCCTCAGACCTCAGACATCAATATTCAACACTCAGATCTCGACCCCAATCCACAACCCTCAATCCTCAACCCTCAACCTTTAATCATCAATATTCTATCTTCAATCCTCAATCCTCAATCCTCAATCCTCAATCCTCAATCCTCAATCTTCACTCCTCAATCCTCAATCCCCAATCCACAATCCTCAACCTTCAATCCTCAATACTCAATCTTCAATCCTCAATCATCAACCCTCAATCCTCAATCCTCAGTCCTCAAACCACAATCCTGGATCCTCAATCCTGAATCCTCAATCTTCAGCACTCAGTCCTCAACAATCAGTGGTCAATCCTCAATCCTCAATAGAATATCATGAATTCACAGTTTTCAATACTGAATACTCAACCTGCAATCTACAAATCCCTATCCACAAACATCAATTCTCATCACTCAACCCTCAACACTCAGTCCCCAATCCTCAATATTCAAGCCTCAATCGTCAATCCTCAATCCACAATCCTCAATCCTCCGTCCTTAGTCCTCAAACCCCAATCCTCAACCCTCAGCCCTCATCCTCAATCCTCAATCCTCAATCCTCAATCCTCAATCTTCAATCCTCAATACTCAATCTTCAATCCTCAATCCTCAGTCCTCAAACCTCAATTCCGAATCCTCAACCCTGAATCCTCAATCTTCAGCCCTCAGTCCTCAACATTCAGTTGTCAATCCTCAATCCTCAATAGAATATCCTCAATTCACAGATTTCAATACTCAATACTCAATCTGCAATCTTCAACTCTCTATCCAGAAACATAAATTCTCATCACTCAACCCTCAACACTCAGTACTCAATGTTCAATCCTAATCCTCAATTCTGAATCTTCAATCCTCAATACTGAATCTTCAATCCGCAATCCTCAATCCCCAATCCTCAATCCTCAATCCTCAATCCTAAATCTTCAATCCTCAATACTCAATCTTCAATCCTCATTCCTCAATACTCAATTCTCAATTCTCAATCCTCAGACCTCAGACATCAATATTCAACACTCAGATCTCGTCCTCAATCCACAACACTCAATCCTCAACCCTCAATCTTTAATCATCAATATTCTATCTTCAATCCTCAATCCTCAATCCTCAATCCTCAATCCTCAATCCTCAATCTTCACTCCTCAAACCTCAATCCTCAGTCCTCACTCCTCAAACCTCAATCCTCAACCCTCGGCCCTCATCCTCAATCCTCAATCCAAAATCCTCAATTCTTAATCTTCAATCCTCAATACTCAATTTTCAATCCTCAATGCTCAGTCCTCAAATTTCAATTCTGAATCCTCAATCTGGAACCCTCAATCTTCAGCCCTCAGTCCTCAACAATCAGTTGTCAATCCTCAATCCTCAATAGGATATACTCAATTCACAGTTTTCAATACCCGATACTCAATCTGCAATCTTCAATTCTCTATCCACAAACATCAATTCTCATCACTCAACCATCAACACTTAGTCCTCAATGTTCAATCCTCAATCCTCAATTCTCAATCTTCAATCCTCAATACTGAACCTTCAATCCTCAATCCTCATTCTTCGATCCTCAATACCCAATCCTCAATCTTCAATCCTGAATCCTCAATCCTCAATTCTCAAACCTCAAACCTCCGTCCTTAGTCCTCAAACCCCAATCCTCAACCCTCTGCCCTCACCCTCAATCCTCAATCCTCAATCCTCAATCCTCAATCCTCAATCTTCACTCCTCAAACCTCAATCCTCAACCCTCATACTCCAATTCTTAATACCCAATCCTCAGTCTTCAATCCTCAATCCTCAATCCTCAATCCTCAATCCTCAATCGTCATTCCTCAATCCTCAATCCTCAGTCCTCAAACCTCAATCCTGAATTCTCAATCCTGAATCCTCAATCTTCAGCCCTCAGTCCTCAAGAATCAGTGGTCCATCCTCAATACTCAATAGAATATCATGATTTCACAGTTTTCAATACTCAATACTCAACCTGCAATCTTCAAATCTCTATCCACAAACATCAATTCTCATCACTCAACCCTCAGAACTCAGTCCCCAATCCTCAATATTCAAGCCTCAACCCTCAAACCTCAATCCACAATCCTCAACCTTCAATCCTCAATACTCAATCTTCAATCCTCAATCCTCAACCCTCAATCCTCAATTCTCAATCCTCAATAGTCGATCTTCAATCCTCAATACTCAATATTCAATCCTCAATCCTCAATCCTCAATCCTCAATCATCATCCTTCAATCCTCAATACCCTATCCTCAATCTTCAATCCTCAATCCTCAACCCTCAATCCTCAATCCTCAGTCCTCAAACCTCAATCCTGGATCGTCAATCCTGAATCCTCAATCTTCAGCCCTCAGTCCTCAACAATCAGTGGTCAATCCTCAATCCTCAATAGAATATCATGAATTCACAGTTTTCAATACTCAATACTCAGCCTGCAATCTTCAAATCCCTATCCACAAACATCAATTCTCATCACTCAACCCTCAACACTCAGTCCCCAATCCTCAATATTCAAGCCTCAATCCTCAATCCTCATTCTTCAATCCTCAACACCCAATCCTCAATCTTCAATCCTCAATCCTCAATCCTCAATTCTCAATCCTAAATCCTCAATCCTCAATACTCAATCTTCAATCCTCAATCCTCAATCTTCAATCCTCAATACTCAATCCTCAATTCTCAATCCACAATCCTCAATCCTCAGACCTCAAACATAAATATTCAACCCTCAGTCCTCGTCCTCAATCCACAACCCTCAATCCTCAATCCTCAATCCTCAATCCTCAATCCTCAATCCTCAATCATCAATCCTCAATCCTCAGTCCTCAATCCTCAATCTTCAATCCTCAATACTCAATCCTCAATTCGCAATCCTCAATAGTCAATCTTCAATCCTCAATACTCAATCTTCAATCCTCAATCCTCAATCCTCAATCCTCAATCCTCAATCCTCAATCCTCAATCCTCATTCTTCAATCCTCAATACACAATCCTCAATCTTCAATCCTCAATCCTCAATCCTCAATTCTCAATCCTCAACCCTCAGGCCTCTCTCCTCAAACCTCAATCCTGAATCCTCAATCCTGAATCCTCAAGCTTCAGCCCTCATTCCTCAACAATCACTTGTCAATCCTCAATCCTCAATAGAATATCATCATTTCACAGTTTTCAATACTCAATACTCAATCTGCAATCATCAAATCTCTATCCACAAACATCAATTCTCATCATGCAACCCTCAACGCTCAGTCCCCAATCCTCAATATTCAATCCTCAATCCTCAATCCTCAATCCACAATCCTCAACCTTCAATTCTCAATACTCAATCTTCAATCCTCTATCCTCAATACTCAATCCTCAATTCTCAATCCTCAATCCTCTGCCCTCAGTCCTCAAACCTCAATCCTCAACCCTCAGCCCTCATCCTCAATCCTCAGTCTTCAATCCTCAATCCTCAACCCTCAATCCTCAATCCTCAATCCTCAGTCCTCAAACCTCAAACCTGAATCCTTAATCCTGAATCCTCAACCTTCAGACCTCAGTCCTCAAGAATCAGTTGTCGATTCTCAATCCTCAATAGAATATAATCAATTCACAGTTTTCAATACTCAATACTCAATCTGGAGTATTTCAAACCTCTATCCACAAACATCAATTCTCATCATTCAACCCTCAACACTCAGTACCCAATCCTCAATCTTCAATCCTCAATCCTCAATCCTCAATCCTCGATCCTCAATCTTCAATCCTCAATACTCAATCTTCAATCCTCCATCCTCAATCCTCAATCCTCTATCCTCAATCTTCAATCCTCAATACTCAATCTTCAATCCTCAACCCTCAATCCTCAATCCTCAATCCTGAATCCTCATTCTTCAATCCTCAACACCCAATCCTCAATCTTCAATCCTCAATCCTCAATCCTCAATTCTCAATCCTCAATCCTCAATCCTCAACCGTCAATCTTCAGTCCTCAATACTCAATCTTCAATCCTCAATCCTCAATCCTCAATGCTCAATACTCAATCCTCATTCTTCAATCCTCAATACCCAATCCTCAATCTTCAATCCTCAATCCTGAATCCTCAATCCTCAATCCTCAATCCTCAATTGTCAATCCTCTATCCTCAATCCTCAATCCTCAATCCTCAATCCTCAATCTTCAATCCTCAATACTCAATCTTCAATCCTCAATCCTCAATCCTCAATCCTCAATCCTCAATCCTCAACCCTCAATCGTCAATCTTCAAACATCAATACTCAATCTTCAATCCTCAATCCTCAATCCTCAATCCTCAATCCTCATTCTTCAATCCTCAATACACAATCCTCAATCTTCAATCCTCAATCCTCAATCCTCAATCCTCAATCCTCAATCCTCAATCCTCAATCTTCACTCCTCAATCCTCAATCCTCAATCCACAATCCTCAACCTTCAATCCTCAATACTCAATCTTCAATCCTCAATCCTCAACCCTCAATCCTCAATCCTCAGTCCTCAAACCACAATCCTGGATCCTCAATCCTGAATCCTCAATCTTCAGCACTCAGTCCTCAACAATCAGTGGTCAATCCTCAATCCTCAATAGAATATCATGAATTCACAGTTTTCAATACTGAATACTCAACCTGCAATCTACAAATCCCTATCCACAAACATCAATTCTCATCACTCAACCCTCAACACTCAGTCCCCAATCCTCAATATTCAAGCCTCAATCCTCAATCCTCAATCCACAATCCTCAATCCTCCGTCCTTAGTCCTCAAACCCCAATCCTCAACCCTCAGCCCTCATCCTCAATCCTCAATCCTCAATCCTCAATCCTCAATCTTCAATCCTCAATACTCAATCTTCAATCCTCAATCCTCAGTCCTCAAACCTCAATTCCGAATCCTCAACCCTGAATCCTCAATCTTCAGCCCTCAGTCCTCAACATTCAGTTGTCAATCCTCAATCCTCAATAGAATATCCTCAATTCACAGATTTCAATACTCAATACTCAATCTGCAATCTTCAAATCTCTATCCACAAACATCAATTCTCATCATGCAACCCTCAACACTCAGTCCCCAATCCTCAATATTCAATCCTCAATCCTCAATCCTCAATCCACAATCCTCAACCTTCAATTCTCAATACTCAATCTTCAATCCTCAATCCTAAATACTCAATCCTCAATTCTCAATCCTCGATCCTCTGCCCTCAGTCCTCAAACCTCAATCCTCAACCCTCAGCCCTCATCCTCAATCCTCAGTCTTCAATCCTCAATCCTCAACCCTCAATCCTCAATCCTCAATCCTCAGTCCTCAAACCTCAAACCTGAATCCTCAATCCTGAATCCTCAAACTTCAGACCTCAGTCCTCGACAATCAGTTGTCGATTCTCAATCCTCAATAGAATATAGTCAATTCACAGTTTTCAATACTCAATACTCAATCTGGAGTCTTCAAATCTCTATCCACAAACATCAATTCTCATCATTCAACCCTCAACACTCAGTCCCCAATCCTCAATCTTCAATCCTCAATCCTCAATCCTCAATCCTCGATCCTCAATCTTCAATCCTCAATACTCAATCTTCAATCCTCCATCCTCAATCCTCAACCCTCTATCCTCAATCTTCAATCCTCAATACTCAATCTTCAATCCTCAATCCTCAATCCTCAATCCTCAATCCTCATTCTTCAATCCTCAACACCCAATCCTCAATCTTCAATCCTCAATCCGCAATCCTCAATTCTCAATCCTAAATCCTCAATCCTCAATACTCAATCATCAATCCTCAATCCTCAATCCTCAATCCTCACTCCTCATTCTTCAATCCTCAACACCCAATCCTCAATCTTCAATCCTCAATCCTCAATCCTCAATTCTCAATCCTAAATCCTCAATCCTCAATCCTCAATCCTCAATCCTCAACCGTCAATCTTGAGTCCTCAATACTCAATCTTCAATCCTCAATCCTCAATCCTCAATGCTCAATACCCAATCCTCAATCTTCAATCCTCAATCCTCAATCCTCAATCCTCAATCTTCAATCCTCAATACTCAATCTTCAATCCTCAATCCTCAGTCCTCAAACCTCAATTCTGAATCCTCAATCCTGAATCCTCAATCTTCAGCCCTCAGTCCTCAACATTCAGTTGTCAATCCTCAATCCTCAATAGAATATCCTCAATTCACCGTTTTCAATACTCAACACTCAATCTGCAATCGTCATCTCTCTATCCAGAAACATAAATACTCATCACTCAACCCTCAACACTCAGTACTCAATCTTCAATCCTAATCCTCAATTCTGAATCTTCAATCCTCAATACTGAATCTTCAATCCGCAATCCTCAATCCCCAACCCTCAATCCTCAATCCTCAATCCTCAATCTTCAATCCTCAATACTCAATCTTCAATCCTCAATCCGCAATCCTCAATCCTCATGCGTCAATCCTCAGTACCCAATCCTCAATCTTCAATCCTCATTCCTCAATTCTCAATTCTCAATCCTGAATCCTCAGACCTCAGACATCAATATTCAACACTCAGATCTCGACCTCAATCCACAACCCTCAATCCTCAACCCTCAACCTTTAATCATCAATATTCTATCTTCAATCCTCAATCCTCAATCCTCAATCCTCAATCCTCAATCCTCAATCTTCACTCCTCAATCCTCAATCCTCAATCCACAATCCTCAACCTTCAATCCTCAATACTCAATCTTCAATCCTCAATCCTCAACCCTCAATCCTCCATCCTCAGTCCTCAAACCACAATCCTGGATCCTCAATCCTGAATCCTCAATCTTCAGCACTCAGTCCTCAACAATCAGTGGTCAATCCTCAATCCTGAATAGAATATCATGAATTCACAGTTTTCAATACTGAATACTCAACCTGCAATCTACAAATCCCTATCCACAAACATCAATTCTCATCACTCAACCCTCAACACTCAGTCCCCAATCCTCAATATTCAAGCCTCAATCCTCAATCCTCAATCCACAATCCTCAATCCTCCGTCCTTAGTCCTCAAACCCCAATCCTCAACCCTCAGCCCTCATCCTCAATCCTCAATCCTCAATCCTCAATCCTCAATCTTCAATCCTCAATCCTCAGTCCTCAAACCTCAATTCCGAATCCTCAACCCTGAATCCTCAATCTTCAGCCCTCAGTCCTCAACATTCAGTTGTCAATCCTCAATCCTCAATAGAATATCCTCAATTCACAGATTTCAATACTCAATACTCAATCTGCAATCTTCAACTCTCTATCCAGAAACATAAATTCTCATCACTCAACCCTCAACACTCAGTACTCAATGTTCAATCCTAATCCTCAATTCTGAATCTTCAATCCTCAATACTGAATCTTCAATCCGCAATCCTCAATCCCCAATCCTCAATCCTCAATCCTCAATCCTAAATCTTCAATCCTCAACACTCAATCTTCAATCCTCAATCCGCAATTCTCAATCCTCATTCGTCAATCCTCAATACCCAATCCTCAATCTTCAATCCTCATTCCTCAATTCTCAATTCTCAATCCTCAATCCTCAGACCTCAGACATCAATATTCAACACTCAGATCTCGTCCTCAATCCACAACACTCAATCCTCAACCCTCAATCTTTAATCATCAATATTCTATCTTCAATCCTCAATCCTCAATCCTCAATCCTCAATCCTCAATCCTCAATCTTCACTCCTCAAACCTCAATCCTCAGTCCTCACTCCTCAAACCTCAATCCTCAACCCTCGGCCCTCATCCTCAATCCTCAATCCAAAATCCTCAATTCTTAATCTTCAATCCTCAATACTCAATTTTCAATCCTCAATGCTCAGTCCTCAAATTTCAATTCTGAATCCTCAATCTGGAACCCTCAATCTTCAGCCCTCAGTCCTCAACAATCAGTTGTCAATCCTCAATCCTCAATAGAATATACTCAATTCACAGTTTTCAATACCCGATACTCAATCTGCAATCTTCAATTCTCTATCCACAAACATCAATTCTCATCACTCACCCATCAACACTCAGTCCTCAATGTTCAATCCTCAATCCTCAATTCTCAATCTTCAATCCTCAATACTGAACCTTCAATCCTCAATCCTCAATCCTCAGTCCTCAATCCTCAATCCTCAATCTTAACCTTCAATCCTCAGTACTCAATCTTCAATCCTCAATCCTCAATCCTCAATCCTCAATCCTCAATCTTCAATCCTCAATACTCAATCTTCAATCCTCAATCCTCAATCCTCAATCCTCAATCCTCAATCCACAATCCTCAACTTTCAATCCTCAATACTCAATCTTCAATCCTCAATCCTCAATCCTCAATCCTCAATTCGCAATCCTCAATAGTCAATCTTCAATCCTCAATACTCAATATTCAATCCTCAACTCTCAATCCTCAATCCTCAATCCTCATTCTTCGATCCTCAATACCCAATCCTCAATCTTCAATCCTGAATCCTCAATCCTCAATTCTCAATCCTCAAACCTCCGTCCTTAGTCCTCAAACCCCAATCCTCAACCCTCTGCCCTCACCCTCAATCCTCAATTCTCAATCCTCAATCCTCAATCCTCAATCTTCACTCCTCAAACCTCAATCCTCAACCCTCATACTCCAATTCTTAATACCCAATCCTCAGTCTTCAATCCTCAATCCTCAATCCTCAATCCTCAATCCTCAATCGTCATTCCTCAATCCTCAATCCTCAGTCCTCAAACCTCAATCCTGAATTCTCAATCCTGAATCCTCAATCTTCAGCCCTCAGTCCTCAAGAATCAGTGGTCCATCCTCAATACTCAATAGAATATCATGATTTCACAGTTTTCAATACTCAATACTCAACCTGCAATCTTCAAATCTCTATCCACAAACATCAATTCTCATCACTCAACCCTCAAAACTCAGTCCCCAATCCTCAATATTCAAGCCTCAACCCTCAAACCTCAATCCACAATCCTCAACCTTCAATCCTCAATACTCAATCTTCAATCCTCAATCCTCAACCCTCAATCCTCAATTCTCAATCCTCAATAGTCGATCTTCAATCCTCAATACTCAATATTCAATCCTCAATCCTCAATCCTCAATCCTCAATCATCATCCTTCAATCCTCAATACCCTATCCTCAATCTTCAATCCTCAATCCTCAACCCTCAATCCTCAATCCTCAGTCCTCAAACCTCAATCCTGGATCGTCAATCCTGAATCCTCAATCTTCAGCCCTCAGTCCTCAACAATCAGTGGTGAATCCTCAATCCTAAATAGAATATCATGAATTCACAGTTTTCAATACACAATACTCAGCCTGCAATCTTCAAATCCCTATCCACAAACATCAATTCTCATCACTCAACCCTCAACACTCAGTCCCCAATCCTCAATATTCAAGCCTCAATCCTCAATCCTCATTCTTCAATCCTCAACACCCAATCCTCAATCTTCAATCCTCAATCCTCAATCCTCAATTCTCAATCCTAAATCCTCAATCCTCAATACTCAATCTTCAATCCTCAATCCTCAATCTTCAATCCTCAATACTCAATCCTCAATTCTCAATCCACAATCCTCAATCCTCAGACCCCAAACATAAATATTCAACCCTCAGTCCTCGTCCTCAATCCACAACCCTCAATCCTCAATCCTCAATCCTCAATCCTCAATCCTCAATCCTCAATCATCAATCCTCAATCCTCAGTCCTCAATCCTCAATCTTCAATCCTCAGTACTCAATCCTCAATTCGCAATCCTCAATAGTCAATCTTCAATCCTCAATACTCAATATTCAATCCTCAATCCTCAATCCTCAATCCTCAATCCTCATTCTTCGAACCTCCATACCCAATCCTCAATATTCAATCCTCAATCCTCAATCCTTAATTCTCAATCCTCAATCCTCCGTCCTTAGTCCTCAAACCCCAATCCTCAACCCGCAGCCCTCATCCTCAATCCTCAATCCTCAATCCTCAATCCTTAATCTTCAATCCTCAATACTGAATCTTCAATACTCAATCCTCAGTCCTCAAACCTCAATTCTGAATCCTCAATCCTGAATCATCAATCTTCAGCCCTCAGTCCTCAACATTCAGCTGTCAATCCTCAATCCTCAATAGAATATCCTCAATTCACAGTTTTCAATACTCAATACTCAATCTGCAATCTTCAAATCTCTATCCAGAAACATAAATTCTCATCACTCAACCCTCAACACTCAGTACTCAATGTTCAATCCTCGTCCTCAATTCTGAATCTTCAATCCTCAATACTGAACATCAATCAGCAATCCTCAATCCCCAATCCTCAATCCTCAATCCTCAATTCACAATCCTCAGTCCTCAATCCTCAGTCCTCTCTCCTCAAACCCAATCCTGAATCCTCAATCCTGAATCCTCAAGCTTCAGCCCTCAGTCCTCAGCAATCAGTTGTCAATCCTCAATCCTCAATAGAATATCATCAATTCACAGTTTTCAATACTCAATACTCAATCTGCAATCTTCAAATCTCTATCCAGAAACACCAATTCTCATCATTCAACCCTCAACACTCAGTCCCCAATCCTCAATATTCAATCCTCAATCCTCAATCCTCAATCTACAATACTCAACCTTCAACCCACAATACTCAATCTTCAATCCTCAATCCTCAATACTCAATCCTCAATTCTCAATCCTCGATCCTCTGCCCTCAGTCCTCAAACCTCAATCCTCAACCCTCAGCCCTCATCCTCAATCCTCAGTCTTCAATCCTCAATCCTCAACCCTCAATCCTCAATCCTCAATCCTCAGTCCTCAAACCTCAAACCTGAATCCTCAATCCTGAATCCTCAACCTTCAGACCTCAGTCCTCAACAATCAGTTGTCGATTCTCAATCCTCAATAGAATATAATCAATTCACAGTTTTCAATACTCAATACTCAATCTGGAGTATTTCAAATCTCTATCCACAAACATCAATTCTCATCATTCAGCCCTCAACACTCAGTCCCCAATCCTCAATCTTCAATCCTCAATCCTCAATCCTCAATCCTCGATCCTCAATCTTCAATCCTCAATACTCAATCTTCAATCCTCCATCCTCAATCCTCAATCCTCTATCCTCAATCTTCAATCCTCAATACTCAATCTTCAATCCTCAATCCTCAATCCTCAATCCTCAATCCTCATTCTTCAATCCTCAACACCCAATCCTCAATCTTCAATCCTCAATCCTCAATCCTCAATTCTCAATCCTAAATACTCAATCCTCAATACTCAATCTTCAATCCTCAATCCTCAATCCTCAATCCTCAATCCTCATTCTTCAATCCTCAACACCCAATCCTCAATCTTCAATCCTCAATCCTCAATCCTCAATTCTCAATCCTAAATCCTCAATCCTCAGACCTCAATCATCAATTCTCAACCCTCAGTCCTATTCCTCAATCCACAACGCTCAATCCTCGATCCTCAATCTTCAATCATCAATATTCAACCTTCAATCCTCAATCCTCAATCCTCAATACTCAATCCTCAATCCTCAATGTTCTATCCTCAATACGCAATCCTCAATCTTCAATCCTCAATTCTCAATCCTCAATCCTCAATCCTCAATCCTCAATCCTCAATCTTAATCTTCAATCCTCAGTACTCAACCTTCAATCCTCAATCCTCAATCCTCAATCCTCAATCCTCAATCTTCAATCCACAATACTCAATCTTCAATCCTCAATCCTCAATCCTCAATCCTCAATCCTCAATCCTCAATCCTCAACCGTCAATCTTCAGTCCTCAATACTCAATCTTCAATCCTCAATCCTCAATCCTCAATGCTCAATACTCAATCCTCATTCTTCAATGCTCAATACCCAATCCTCAATCTTCAATCCTCAGTCCTGAATCCTCAATCCTCAATCCTCAATCCTCAATCCTCAATCCTCAACCCTCAATCCTCAACCCTCGGCCCTCATCCTCAATCCTCAATCCTCAACTTTCAATCCTCAATACTCAATCTTCAATCCTCAATCCTCAATCCTCAATCCTCAATTCGCAATCCTCAATAGTCAATCTTCAATCCTCAATACTCAATATTCAATCCTCAATCCTCAATCCTCAATCCTCAATCCTCATTCTTCAATCCTCAACACCCAATCCTCAATCTTCAATCCTCAATCCTCAATCCTCAATTCTCAATCCTAAATACTCAATCCTCAATACTCAATCCTCAATCCTCAATCCTCAATCCTCATTCTTCAATCCTCAATACACAATCCTCAATCTTCAATCCTCAATCCTCAATCCTCAATTCTCAATCCTCAACCCTCAGGCCTCTCTCCTCAAACCTCAATCCTGAATCCTCAATCCTGAATCCTCAAGCTTCAGCCCTCATTCCTCAACAATCAGTTGTCAATCCTCAATCCTCAATAGAATATCATCATTTCACAGTTTTCAATACTCAATACTCAATCTGCAATCATCAAATCTCTATCCACAAACATCAATTCTCATCATGCAACCCTCAACGCTCAGTCCCCAATCCTCAATATTCAATCCTCAATCCTCAATCCTCAATCCACAATCCTCAACCTTCAATTCTCAATACTCAATCTTCAATCCTCAATCCTCAATACTCAATCCTCAATTCTCAATCCTCGATCCTCTGCCCTCAGTCCTCAAACCTCAATCCTCAACCCTCAGCCCTCATCCTCAATCCTCAGTCTTCAATCCTCAATCCTCAACCCTCAATCCTCAATCCTCAATCCTCAGTCCTCAAACCTCAAACCTGAATCCTCAATCCTGAATCCTCAACCTTCAGACCTCAGTCCTCAAGAATCAGTTGTCGATTCTCAATCCTCAATAGAATATAATCAATTCACAGTTTTCAATACTCAATACTCAATCTGGAGTATTTCAAACCTCTATCCACAAACATCAATTCTCATCATTCAACCCTCAACACTCAGTACCCAATCCTCAATCTTCAATCCTCAATCCTCAATCCTCAATCCTCGATCCTCAATCTTCAATCCTCAATACTCAATCTTCAATCCTCCATCCTCAATCCTCAATCCTCTATCCTCAATCTTCAATCCTCAATACTCAATCTTCAATCCTCAACCCTCAATCCTCAATCCTCAATCCTCAATCCTCATTCCTCAATTCTCAATTCTCAATCCTCAATCCTCAGACCTCAGACATCAATATTCAACACTCAGATCTCGTCCTCAATCCACAACACTCAATCCTCAACCCTCAATCTTTAATCATCAATATTCTATCTTCAATCCTCAATCCTCAATCCTCAATCCTCAATCCTCAATCCTCAATCTTCACTCCTCAAACCTCAATCCTCAGTCCTCACTCCTCAAACCTCAATCCTCAACCCTCGGCCCTCATCCTCAATCCTCAATCCAAAATCCTCAATTCTTAATCTTCAATCCTCAATACTCAATTTTCAATCCTCAATGCTCAGTCCTCAAATTTCAATTCTGAATCCTCAATCTGGAACCCTCAATCTTCAGCCCTCAGTCCTCAACAATCAGTTGTCAATCCTCAATCCTCAATAGAATATACTCAATTCACAGTTTTCAATACCCGATACTCAATCTGCAATCTTCAATTCTCTATCCACAAACATCAATTCTCATCACTCAACCATCAACACTCAGTCCTCAATGTTCAATCCTCAATCCTCAATTCTCAATCTTCAATCCTCAATACTGAACCTTCAATCCTCAATCCTCAATCCTCAGTCCTCAATCCTCAATCCTCAATCTTAACCTTCAATCCTCAGTACTCAATCTTCAATCCTCAATCCTCAATCCTCAATCCTCAATCCTCAATCCTCAATCTTCAATCCTCAATACTCAATCTTCAATCCTCAATCCTCAATCCTCAATCCTCAATCCTCAATCCACAATCCTCAACTTTCAATCCTCAATACTCAATCTTCAATCCTCAATCCTCAATCCTCAATCCTCAATTCGCAATCCTCAATAGTCAATCTTCAATCCTCAATACTCAATATTCAATCCTCAACTCTCAATCCTCAATCCTCAATCCTCATTCTTCGATCCTCAATACCCAATCCTCAATCTTCAATCCTGAATCCTCAATCCTCAATTCTCAATCCTCAAACCTCCGTCCTTAGTCCTCAAACCCCAATCCTCAACCCTCTGCCCTCACCCTCAATCCTCAATTCTCAATCCTCAATCCTCAATCCTCAATCTTCACTCCTCAAACCTCAATCCTCAACCCTCATACTCCAATTCTTAATACCCAATCCTCAGTCTTCAATCCTCAATCCTCAATCCTCAATCCTCAATCCTCAATCGTCATTCCTCAATCCTCAATCCTCAGTCCTCAAACCTCAATCCTGAATTCTCAATCCTGAATCCTCAATCTTCAGCCCTCAGTCCTCAAGAATCAGTGGTCCATCCTCAATACTCAATAGAATATCATGATTTCACAGTTTTCAATACTCAATACTCAACCTGCAATCTTCAAATCTCTATCCACAAACATCAATTCTCATCACTCAACCCTCAAAACTCAGTCCCCAATCCTCAATATTCAAGCCTCAACCCTCAAACCTCAATCCACAATCCTCAACCTTCAATCCTCAATACTCAATCTTCAATCCTCAATCCTCAACCCTCAATCCTCAATTCTCAATCCTCAATAGTCGATCTTCAATCCTCAATACTCAATATTCAATCCTCAATCCTCAATCCTCAATCCTCAATCATCATCCTTCAATCCTCAATACCCTATCCTCAATCTTCAATCCTCAATCCTCAACCCTCAATCCTCAATCCTCAGTCCTCAAACCTCAATCCTGGATCGTCAATCCTGAATCCTCAATCTTCAGCCCTCAGTCCTCAACAATCAGTGGTGAATCCTCAATCCTAAATAGAATATCATGAATTCACAGTTTTCAATACACAATACTCAGCCTGCAATCTTCAAATCCCTATCCACAAACATCAATTCTCATCACTCAACCCTCAACACTCAGTCCCCAATCCTCAATATTCAAGCCTCAATCCTCAATCCTCATTCTTCAATCCTCAACACCCAATCCTCAATCTTCAATCCTCAATCCTCAATCCTCAATTCTCAATCCTAAATCCTCAATCCTCAATACTCAATCTTCAATCCTCAATCCTCAATCTTCAATCCTCAATACTCAATCCTCAATTCTCAATCCACAATCCTCAATCCTCAGACCTCAAACATAAATATTCAACCCTCAGTCCTCGTCCTCAATCCACAACCCTCAATCCTCAATCCTCAATCCTCAATCCTCAATCCTCAATCCTCAATCATCAATCCTCAATCCTCAGTCCTCAATCCTCAATCTTCAATCCTCAGTACTCAATCCTCAATTCGCAATCCTCAATAGTCAATCTTCAATCCTCAATACTCAATATTCAATCCTCAATCCTCAATCCTCAATCCTCAATCCTCATTCTTCGAACCTCCATACGCAATCCTCAATATTCAATCCTCAATCCTCAATCCTTAATTCTCAATCCTCAATCCTCCGTCCTTAGTCCTCAAACCCCAATCCTCAACCCGCAGCCCTCATCCTCAATCCTCAATCCTCAATCCTCAATCCTTAATCTTCAATCCTCAATACTGAATCTTCAATACTCAATCCTCAGTCCTCAAACCTCAATTCTGAATCCTCAATCCTGAATCATCAATCTTCAGCCCTCAGTCCTCAACATTCAGCTGTCAATCCTCAATCCTCAATAGAATATCCTCAATTCACAGTTTTCAATACTCAATACTCAATCTGCAATCTTCAAATCTCTATCCAGAAACATAAATTCTCATCACTCAACCCTCAACACTCAGTACTCAATGTTCAATCCTCGTCCTCAATTCTGAATCTTCAATCCTCAATACTGAACATCAATCAGCAATCCTCAATCCCCAATCCTCAATCCTCAATCCTCAATTCACAATCCTCAGTCCTCAATCCTCAGTCCTCTCTCCTCAAACCCAATCCTGAATCCTCAATCCTGAATCCTCAAGCTTCAGCCCTCAGTCCTCAGCAATCAGTTGTCAATCCTCAATCCTCAATAGAATATCATCAATTCACAGTTTTCAATACTCAATACTCAATCTGCAATCTTCAAATCTCTATCCAGAAACACCAATTCTCATCATTCAACCCTCAACACTCAGTCCCCAATCCTCAATATTCAATCCTCAATCCTCAATCCTCAATCTACAATACTCAACCTTCAACCCACAATACTCAATCTTCAATCCTCAATCCTCAATACTCAATCCTCAATTCTCAATCCTCGATCCTCTGCCCTCAGTCCTCAAACCTCAATCCTCAACCCTCAGCCCTCATCCTCAATCCTCAGTCGTCAATCCTCAATCCTCAACCCTCAATCCTCAATCCTCAATCCTCAGTCCTCAAACCTCAAACCTGAATCCTCAATCCTGAATCCTCAACCTTCAGACCTCAGTCCTCAACAATCAGTTGTCGATTCTCAATCCTCAATAGAATATAATCAATTCACAGTTTTCAATACTCAATACTCAATCTGGAGTATTTCAAATCTCTATCCACAAACATCAATTCTCATCATTCAGCCCTCAACACTCAGTCCCCAATCCTCAATCTTCAATCCTCAATCCTCAATCCTCAATCCTCGATCCTCAATCTTCAATCCTCAATACTCAATCTTCAATCCTCCATCCTCAATCCTCAATCCTCTATCCTCAATCTTCAATCCTCAATACTCAATCTTCAATCCTCAATCCTCAATCCTCAATCCTCAATCCTCATTCTTCAATCCTCAACACCCAATCCTCAATCTTCAATCCTCAATCCTCAATCCTCAATTCTCAATCCTAAATACTCAATCCTCAATACTCAATCTTCAATCCTCAATCCTCAATCCTCAATCCTCAATCCTCATTCTTCAATCCTCAACACCCAATCCTCAATCTTCAATCCTCAATCCTCAATCCTCAATTCTCAATCCTAAATCCTCAATCCTCAGACCTCAATCATCAATTCTCAACCCTCAGTCCTATTCCTCAATCCACAACGCTCAATCCTCGATCCTCAATCTTCAATCATCAATATTCAACCTTCAATCCTCAATCCTCAATCCTCAATACTCAATCCTCAATCCTCAATGTTCTATCCTCAATACGCAATCCTCAATCTTCAATCCTCAATTCTCAATCCTCAATCCTCAATCCTCAATCCTCAATCCTCAATCTTAATCTTCAATCCTCAGTACTCAACCTTCAATCCTCAATCCTCAATCCTCAATCCTCAATCCTCAATCTTCAATCCACAATACTCAATCTTCAATCCTCAATCCTCAATCCTCAATCCTCAATCCTCAATCCTCAATCCTCAACCGTCAATCTTCAGTCCTCAATACTCAATCTTCAATCCTCAATCCTCAATCCTCAATGCTCAATACTCAATCCTCATTCTTCAATGCTCAATACCCAATCCTCAATCTTCAATCCTCAGTCCTGAATCCTCAATCCTCAATCCTCAATCCTCAATCCTCAATCCTCAACCCTCAATCCTCAACCCTCGGCCCTCATCCTCAATCCTCAATCCTCAACTTTCAATCCTCAATACTCAATCTTCAATCCTCAATCCTCAATCCTCAATCCTCAATTCGCAATCCTCAATAGTCAATCTTCAATCCTCAATACTCAATATTCAATCCTCAATCCTCAATCCTCAATCCTCAATCCTCATTCTTCAATCCTCAACACCCAATCCTCAATCTTCAATCCTCAATCCTCAATCCTCAATTCTCAATCCTAAATACTCAATCCTCAATACTCAATCCTCAATCCTCAATCCTCAATCCTCATTCTTCAATCCTCAATACACAATCCTCAATCTTCAATCCTCAATCCTCAATCCTCAATTCTCAATCCTCAACCCTCAGGCCTCTCTCCTCAAACCTCAATCCTGAATCCTCAATCCTGAATCCTCAAGCTTCAGCCCTCATTCCTCAACAATCAGTTGTCAATCCTCAATCCTCAATAGAATATCATCATTTCACAGTTTTCAATACTCAATACTCAATCTGCAATCATCAAATCTCTATCCACAAACATCAATTCTCATCATGCAACCCTCAACGCTCAGTCCCCAATCCTCAATATTCAATCCTCAATCCTCAATCCTCAATCCACAATCCTCAACCTTCAATTCTCAATACTCAATCTTCAATCCTCAATCCTCAATACTCAATCCTCAATTCTCAATCCTCGATCCTCTGCCCTCAGTCCTCAAACCTCAATCCTCAACCCTCAGCCCTCATCCTCAATCCTCAGTCTTCAATCCTCAATCCTCAACCCTCAATCCTCAATCCTCAATCCTCAGTCCTCAAACCTCAAACCTGAATCCTCAATCCTGAATCCTCAACCTTCAGACCTCAGTCCTCAAGAATCAGTTGTCGATTCTCAATCCTCAATAGAATATAATCAATTCACAGTTTTCAATACTCAATACTCAATCTGGAGTATTTCAAACCTCTATCCACAAACATCAATTCTCATCATTCAACCATCAACACTCAGTACCCAATCCTCAATCTTCAATCCTCAATCCTCAATCCTCAATCCTCGATCCTCAATCTTCAATCCTCAATACTCAATCTTCAATCCTCCATCCTCAATCCTCAATCCTCTATCCTCAATCTTCAATCCTCAATACTCAATCTTCAATCCTCAACCCTCAATCCTCAATCCTCAATCCTCAATCCTCATTCCTCAATTCTCAATTCTCAATCCTCAATCCTCAGACCTCAGACATCAATATTCAACACTCAGATCTCGTCCTCAATCCACAACACTCAATCCTCAACCCTCAATCTTTAATCATCAATATTCTATCTTCAATCCTCAATCCTCAATCCTCAATCCTCAATCCTCAATCCTCAATCTTCACTCCTCAAACCTCAATCCTCAGTCCTCACTCCTCAAACCTCAATCCTCAACCCTCGGCCCTCATCCTCAATCCTCAATCCAAAATCCTCAATTCTTAATCTTCAATCCTCAATACTCAATTTTCAATCCTCAATGCTCAGTCCTCAAATTTCAATTCTGAATCCTCAATCTGGAACCCTCAATCTTCAGCCCTCAGTCCTCAACAATCAGTTGTCAATCCTCAATCCTCAATAGAATATACTCAATTCACAGTTTTCAATACCCGATACTCAATCTGCAATCTTCAATTCTCTATCCACAAACATCAATTCTCATCACTCAACCATCAACACTCAGTCCTCAATGTTCAATCCTCAATCCTCAATTCTCAATCTTCAATCCTCAATACTGAACCTTCAATCCTCAATCCTCAATCCTCAGTCCTCAATCCTCAATCCTCAATCTTAACCTTCAATCCTCAGTACTCAATCTTCAATCCTCAATCCTCAATCCTCAATCCTCAATCCTCAATCTTCAATCCTCAATACTCAATCTTCAATCCTCAATCCTCAATCCTCAATCCTCAATCCTCAATCCACAATCCTCAACTTTCAATCCTCAATACTCAATCTTCAATCCTCAATCCTCAATCCTCAATCCTCAATTCGCAATCCTCAATAGTCAATCTTCAATCCTCAATACTCAATATTCAATCCTCAACTCTCAATCCTCAATCCTCAATCCTCATTCTTCGATCCTCAATACCCAATCCTCAATCTTCAATCCTGAATCCTCAATCCTCAATTCTCAATCCTCAAACCTCCGTCCTTAGTCCTCAAACCCCAATCCTCAACCCTCTGCCCTCACCCTCAATCCTCAATCCTCAATCCTCAATCCTCAATCCTCAATCTTCACTCCTCAAACCTCAATCCTCAACCCTCATACTCCAATTCTTAATACCCAATCCTCAGTCTTCAATCCTCAATCCTCAATCCTCAATCCTCAATCCTCAATCGTCATTCCTCAATCCTCAATCCTCAGTCCTCAAACCTCAATCCTGAATTCTCAATCCTGAATCCTCAATCTTCAGCCCTCAGTCCTCAAGAATCAGTGGTCCATCCTCAATACTCAATAGAATATCATGATTTCACAGTTTTCAATACTCAATACTCAACCTGCAATCTTCAAATCTCTATCCACAAACATCAATTCTCATCACTCAACCCTCAAAGCTCAGTCCCCAATCCTCAATATTCAAGCCTCAACCCTCAAACCTCAATCCACAATCCTCAACATTCAATCCTCAATACTCAATCTTCAATCCTCAATCCTCAACCCTCAATCCTCAATTCTCAATCCTCAATAGTCGATCTTCAATCCTCAATACTCAATATTCAATCCTCAATCCTCAATCCTCAATCCTCAATCATCATCCTTCAATCCTCAATACCCTATCCTCAATCTTCAATCCTCAATCCTCAACCCTCAATCCTCAATCCTCAGTCCTCAAACCTCAATCCTGGATCGTCAATCCTGAATCCTCAATCTTCAGCCCTCAGTCCTCAACAATCAGTGGTGAATCCTCAATCCTAAATAGAATATCATGAATTCACAGTTTTCAATACACAATACTCAGCCTGCAATCTTCAAATCCCTATCCACAAACATCAATTCTCATCACTCAACCCTCAACACTCAGTCCCCAATCCTCAATATTCAAGCCTCAATCCTCAATCCTCATTCTTCAATCCTCAACACCCAATCCTCAATCTTCAATCCTCAATCCTCAATCCTCAATTCTCAATCCTAAATCCTCAATCCTCAATACTCAATCTTCAATCCTCAATCCTCAATCTTCAATCCTCAATACTCAATCCTCAATTCTCAATCCACAATCCTCAATCCTCAGACCTCAAACATAAATATTCAACCCTCAGTCCTCGTCCTCAATCCACAACCCTCAATCCTCAATCCTCAATCCTCAATCCTCAATCATCAATCCTCAATCATCAATCCTCAATCCTCAGTCCTCAATCCTCAATCTTCAATCCTCAATACTCAATCCTCAATTCGCAATCCTCAATAGTCAATCTTCAATCCTCAATACTCAATATTCAATCCTCAATCCTCAATCCTCAATCCTCAATCCTCATTCTTCGAACCTCCATACCCAATCCTCAATATTCAATCCTCAATCCTCAATCCTTAATTCTCAATCCTCAATCCTCCGTCCTTAGTCCTCAAACCCCAATCCTCAACCCGCAGCCCTCATCCTCAATCCTCAATCCTCAATCCTCAATCCTTAATCTTCAATCCTCAATACTGAATCTTCAATACTCAATCCTCAGTCCTCAAACCTCAATTCTGAATCCTCAATCCTGAATCATCAATCTTCAGCCCTCAGTCCTCAACATTCAGCTGTCAATCCTCAATCCTCAATAGAATATCCTCAATTCACAGTTTTCAATACTCAATACTCAATCTGCAATCTTCAAATCTCTATCCAGAAACATAAATTCTCATCACTCAACCCTCAACACTCAGTACTCAATGTTCAATCCTCGTCCTCAATTCTGAATCTTCAATCCTCAATACTGAACATCAATCAGCAATCCTCAATCCCCAATCCTCAATCCTCAATCCTCAATTCACAATCCTCAGTCCTCAATCCTCAGTCCTCTCTCCTCAAACCCAATCCTGAATCCTCAATCCTGAATCCTCAAGCTTCAGCCCTCAGTCCTCAGCAATCAGTTGTCAATCCTCAATCCTCAATAGAATATCATCAATTCACAGTTTTCAATACTCAATACTCAATCTGCAATCTTCAAATCTCTATCCAGAAACACCAATTCTCATCATTCAACCCTCAACACTCAGTCCCCAATCCTCAATATTCAATCCTCAATCCTCAATCCTCAATCTACAATACTCAACCTTCAACCCACAATACTCAATCTTCAATCCTCAATCCTCAATACTCAATCCTCAATTCTCAATCCTCGATCCTCTGCCCTCAGTCCTCAAACCTCAATCCTCAACCCTCAGCCCTCATCCTCAATCCTCAGTCTTCAATCCTCAATCCTCAACCCTCAATCCTCAATCCTCAATCCTCAGTCCTCAAACCTCAAACCTGAATCCTCAATCCTGAATCCTCAACCTTCAGACCTCAGTCCTCAACAATCAGTTGTCGATTCTCAAT
The DNA here is from genome assembly GCF_051401765.1 of Calliopsis andreniformis. Taxonomy (NCBI): domain Eukaryota; kingdom Metazoa; phylum Arthropoda; class Insecta; order Hymenoptera; family Andrenidae; genus Calliopsis; species Calliopsis andreniformis. The sequence goes on from NW_027480440.1 coordinate 4,877,968, forward strand.
CCTCAATAGAATATAATCAATTCACAGTTTTCAATACTCAATACTCAATCTGGAGTATTTCAAATCTCTATCCACAAACATCAATTCTCATCATTCAGCCCTCAACACTCAGTCCCCAATCCTCAATCTTCAATCCTCAATCCTCAATCCTCAATCCTCGATCCTCAATCTTCAATCCTCAATACTCAATCTTCAATCCTCCATCCTCAATCCTCAATCCTCTATCCTCAATCTTCAATCCTCAATACTCAATCTTCAATCCTCAATCCTCAATCCTCAATCCTCAATCCTCATTCTTCAATCCTCAACACCCAATCCTCAATCTTCAATCCTCAATCCTCAATCCTCAATTCTCAATCCTAAATACTCAATCCTCAATACTCAATCTTCAATCCTCAATCCTCAATCCTCAATCCTCAATCCTCATTCTTCAATCCTCAACACCCAATCCTCAATCTTCAATCCTCAATCCTCAATCCTCAATTCTCAATCCTAAATCCTCAATCCTCAGACCTCAATCATCAATTCTCAACCCTCAGTCCTATTCCTCAATCCACAACGCTCAATCCTCGATCCTCAATCTTCAATCATCAATATTCAACCTTCAATCCTCAATCCTCAATCCTCAATGCTCAATCCTCAATCCTCAATGTTCTATACTCAATACGCAATCCTCAATCTTCAATCCTCAATTCTCAATCCTCAATCCTCAATCCTCAATCCTCAATCCTCAATCTTAATCTTCAATCCTCAGTACTCAATCTTCAATCCTCAATCCTCAATCCTCAATCCTCAATCCTCAATCTTCAATCCTCAATACTCAATCTTCAATCCTCAATCCTCAATCCTCAATCCTCAATCCTCAATCCTCAATCCTCAACCGTCAATCTTGAGTCCTCAATACTCAATCTTCAATCCTCAATCCTCAATCCTCAATGCTCAATACTCAATCCTCATTCTTCAATGCTCAATACCCAATCCTCAATCTTCAATCCTCAGTCCTGAATCCTCAATCCTCAATCCTCAATCCTCAATCCTCAATCCTCTATCCTCAATCCTCAATCCTCAATCCTCAATCCTCAACCTTCAATCCTCAATACTCAATCTTCAATCCTCAATCCTCAATCCTCAATCCTCAATCCTCAATCCTCAACCCTCAATCGTCAATCTTCAAACATCAATACTCAATCTTCAATCCTCAATCCTCAATCCTCAATCCTCAATCCTCATTCTTCAATCCTCAATACACAATCCTCAATCTTCAATCCTCAATCCTCAATCCTCAATTCTCAATCCTCAACCCTCAGGCCTCTCTCCTCAAACTTCAATCCTGAATCCTCAATCCTGAATCCTCAAGCTTCAGCCCTCATTCCTCAACAATCAGTTGTCAATCCTCAATCCTCAATAGAATATCATCATTTCACAGTTTTCAATACTCAATACTCAATCTGCAATCATCAAATCTCTATCCACAAACATCAATTCTCATCATGCAACCCTCAACGCTCAGTCCCCAATCCTCAATATTCAATCCTCAATCCTCAATCCTCAATCCACAATCCTCAACCTTCAATTCTCAATACTCAATCTTCAATCCTCAATCCTCAATACTCAATCCTCAATTCTCAATCCTCGATCCTCTGCCCTCAGTCCTCAAACCTCAATCCTCAACCCTCAGCCCTCATCCTCAATCCTCAGTCTTCAATCCTCAATCCTCAACCCTCAATCCTCAATCCTCAATCCTCAGTCCTCAAACCTCAAACCTGAATCCTCAATCCTGAATCCTCAACCTTCAGACCTCAGTCCTCAAGAATCAGTTGTCGATTCTCAATCCTCAATAGAATATAATCAATTCACAGTTTTCAATACTCAATACTCAATCTGGAGTATTTCAAACCTCTATCCACAAACATCAATTCTCATCATTCAACCCTCAACACTCAGTACCCAATCCTCAATCTTCAATCCTCAATCCTCAATCCTCAATCCTCGATCCTCAATCTTCAATCCTCAATACTCAATCTTCAATCCTCCATCCTCAATCCTCAATCCTCTATCCTCAATCTTCAATCCTCAATACTCAATCTTCAATCCTCAACCCTCAATCCTCAATCCTCAATCCTCAATCCTCATTCTTCAATCCTCAACACCCAATCCTCAATCTTCAATCCTCAATCCTCAATCCTCAATTCTCAATCCTCAATCCTCAATCCTCAACCGTCAATCTTCAGTCCTCAATACTCAATCTTCAATCCTCAATCCTCAATCCTCAATGCTCAATACTCAATCCTCATTCTTCAATCCTCAATACCCAATCCTCAATCTTCAATCCTCAATCCTGAATCCTCAATCCTCAATCCTCAATCCTCAATCCTCAATCCTCTATCCTCAATCCTCAATCCTCAATCCTCAATCCTCAATCTTCAATCCTCAATACTCAATCTTCAATCCTCAATCCTCAATCCTCAATCCTCAATCCTCAATCCTCAACCCTCAATCGTCAATATTCAAACATCAATACTCAATCTTCAATCCTCAATCCTCAATCCTCAATCCTCAATCCTCATTCTTCAATCCTCAATACACAATCCTCAATCTTCAATCCTCAATCCTCAATCCTCAATCCTCAATCCTCAATCCTCAATCCTCAATCTTCAATCCTCGGTCCCAAATCCTCAATATTCAATACTCACTCCTCAATCCTCAATCTTCAATCCACAATACTCAGTCTTCAATCCTCAATCCTCAATCCTCAATCGTCAATCCTCAATCCTCATTCTTCAATCCTCAATACCCAATCCTCAATCTTCAATCCCCAGTCCTCAATCCTCAACACTCAATCCTCAATCCTCAATCCTCAATTCTCAATCCTCAATCCTCAACGTTCAATACGCAATACCCAATCCTCAATCTTCTATCCGCAATCCTCAATCCTCAATCCTCAATCCTCAATCCTCAATCCTCAATCCTCAATCCTCATTCTTCAATCCTCAATACACAATCCTCAATATTCAATCCTCAATCCTCAATCCTCAATCCTCAATCCTCAATCCTCAATCCTCAATCTTCAATCCTCGGTCCCAAATCCTCAATATTCAATACTCACTCCTCAATCCTCAATCTTCAATCCACAATACTCAGTCTTCAATCCTCAATCCTCAATCCTCAATCCTCAATCCTCAATCCTCATTCTTCAATCCTCAATACCCAATCCTCAATCTTCAATCCTCAGTCCTCAATCCTCAATACTCAATCCTCAATCCTCAATCCTCAATCCTCAATCCTCAATCCTCAATGTTCAATACGCAATACCCAATCCTCAATCTTCTATCCTCAATCCTCAATCCTCAATTCTCAATCCTAAATCCTCAATCCTCAGACCTCAATCATCAATACTCAACCCTCAGCCCTAGTCCTCAATCCACAACGCTCAATCCTCGATCCTCAATCTTCAATCATCAATATTCAACCTTCAATCCTCAATCCTCAATCCTCAATACCCAATCCTCAATCCTCAATGTTCTATCCTCAATACGCAATCCTCAATCTTCAATACTCAATTCTCAATCCTCAATCCTCAATCCTCAATCCTCAATCCTCAATCTTAATCTTCAATCCTCAGTACTCAATTTTCAATCCTCAATCCTCAATCCTCAATCCTCAATCCTCAATCCTCAATCTTTAATCCTCAATCCTCAATCCTCAATCCTCAATCCTCAATCCCCAATCCTCAATCCTCAATCCTCAATCTTCACTCCTCAAACCTCAATCCTCAATCCTCAATGTTCAATCCTCAATACCCAATCCTCAGTCTTCATTCCTCAATCCTCAATCCTCAATCCTCAATCCTCAATCCTCAATCCTCAATCCTCAATCCTCAGTCCTCAAACATCAATCCTGAATCCTCAATACTGAATCCTCAATCGTCAGCCCTCAGTCCTCAAGAATCAGTGGCCCATCCTCAATCCTCAATAGAATATCATGATTTCACAGTTTTCAATCCTCAACATTCAAGCCTCAATCCTCAAACCTCAATCCACAATCCTCAACCTTCAATCCTCAATACTCAGTCTTCAATCCTGAATCCTCAACCCTCAATCCTCAATTCTCAATCCTCAATAGTCGATCTTCATTCCTCAATACTCAATATTCAATCCTCAATCCTCAATCCTCAATCCTCAGTCATCATCCTTCAATCCTCAATCCCCTATCCTCAATCTTCAATACTCAATCCTCAATCCTCAATAAGCAATCCTCTATCTTCAATCCTCAATCCTCAATCCTCAATTCTCAATCCTCAGTCCTCAATCCTCAGACCTCAAACATAAATATTCAACCCTCAGTCCTCGTCCTCAATCCACAACCCTCAATCCTCAATCCTCAATCCTCAATCCTCATTCTTCAATCCTCAATACACAATCCTCAATCTTCAATCCTCAATCCTCAATCCTCAATCCTCAATCCTCAATCCTCAATCCTCAATCTTCAATCCTCGGTCCCAAATCCTCAATATTCAATACTCACTCCTCAATACTCAATCTTCAATCCACAATACTCAGTCTTCAATCCTCAATCCTCAATCCTCAATCCTCAATCCTCAATCCTCATTCTTCAATCCTCAATACCCAATCCTCAATCTTCAATCCTCAGTCCTCAATCCTCAATACTCAATCCTCAATCCTCAGTCCTCAAACCTCAATCCTGAATTCTCAATCCTGAATCCTCAATCTTCAGCCCTCAGTCCTCAAGAATCAGTGGTCCATCCTCAATACACAATAGAATATCATGATTTCACTGTTTTCAATACTCAATACTCAACCTGCAATCTTCAAATCTCTATCCACAAACATCAATTCTCATCACTCAACCCTCAAAACTCAGTCCCCAATCCTCAATATTCAAGCCTCAACCCTCAAACCTCAATCCACAATCCTCAACCTTCAATCCTCAATACTCAATCTTCAATCCTCAATCCTCAACCCCCAATCCTCAATTCTCAATCCTCAATAGTCGATCTTCAATCCTCAATACTCAATATTCAATCCTCAATCCTCAATCCTCAATCCTCAATCATCATCCTTCAATCCTCAATACCCTATCCTCAATCTTCAATCCTCAATCCTCAACCCTCAATCCTCAATCCTCAGTCCTCAAACCTCAATCCTGGATCGTCAATCCTGAATCCTCAATCTTCAGCCCTCAGTCCTCAACAATCAGTGGTCAATCCTCAATCCTCAATAGAATATCATGAATTCACAGTTTTCAATACTCAATACTCAGCCTGCAATCTTCAAATCCCTATCCACAAACATCAATTCTCATCACTCAACCCTCAACACTCAGTCCCCAATCCTCAATATTCAAGCCTCAATCCTCAATCCTCATTCTTCAATCCTCAACACCCAATCCTCAATCTTCAATCCTCAATCCTCAATCCTCAATTCTCAATCCTAAATCCTCAATCCTCAATACTCAATCTTCAATCCTCAATCCTCAATCTTCAATCCTCAATACTCAATCCTCAATTCTCAATCCACAATCCTCAATCCTCAGAACTCAAACATAAATATTCAACCCTCAGTCCTCGTCCTCAATCCACAACCCTCAATCCTCAATCCTCAATCCTCAATCCTCAATCCTCAATCCTCAATCATCAATCCTCAATCCTCAGTCCTCAATCCTCAATCTTCAATCCTCAATACTCAATCCTCAATTCGCAATCCTCAATAGTCAATCTTCAATCCTCAATACTCAATATTCAATCCTCAATCCTCAATCCTCAATCCTCAATCCTCATTCTTCGAACCTCCATACCCAATCCTCAATCTTCAATCCTCAATCCTCAATCCTCAATTCTCAATCCTCAATCCTCCGTCCTTAGTCCTCAAACCCCAATCCTCAACCCGCAGCCCTCATCCTCAATCCTCAATCCTCAATCCTCAATCCTTAATCTTCAATCCTCAATACTGAATCTTCAATACTCAATCCTCAGTCCTCAAACCTCAATTCTGAATCCTCAATCCTGAATCATCAATCTTCAGCCCTCAGTCCTCAACATTCAGCTGTCAATCCTCAATCCTCAATAGAATATCATCAATTCACAGTTTTCAATACTCAATACTCAATCTGCAATCTTCAAATCTCTATCCAGAAACACCAATTCTCATCATTCAACCCTCAACACTCAGTCCCCAATCCTCAATATTCAATCCTCAATCCTCAATCTACAATACTCAACCTTCAACCCACAATACTCAATCTTCAATCCTCAATCCTCAATACTCAATCCTCAATTCTCAATCCTCGATCCTCTGCCCTCAGTCCTCAAACCTCAATCCTCAACCCTCAGCCCTCATCCTCAATCCTCAGTCTTCAATCCTCAATCCTCAACCCTCAATCCTCAATCCTCAATCCTCAGTCCTCAAACCTCAAACCTGAATCCTCAATCCTGAATCCTCAACCTTCAGACCTCAGTCCTCAACAATCAGTTGTCGATTCTCAATCCTCAATAGAATATAATCAATTCACAGTTTTCAATACTCAATACTCAATCTGGAGTATTTCAAATCTCTATCCACAAACATCAATTCTCATCATTCAACCCTCAACACTCAGTCCCCAATCCTCAATCTTCAATCCTCAATCCTCAATCCTCAATCCTCGATCCTCAATCTTCAATCCTCAATACTCAATCTTCAATCCTCCATCCTCAATCCTCAATCCTCTATCCTCAATCTTCAATCCTCAATACTCAATCTTCAATCCTCAATCCTCAATCCTCAATCCTCAATCCTCATTCTTCAATCCTCAACACCCAATCCTCAATCTTCAATCCTCAATCCTCAATCCTCAATTCTCAATCCTAAATACTCAATCCTCAATACTCAATCTTCAATCCTCAATCCTCAATCCTCAATCCTCAATCCTCATTCTTCAATCCTCAACACCCAATCCTCAATCTTCAATCCTCAATCCTCAATCCTCAATTCTCAATCCTAAATCCTCAATCGTCAGACCTCAATCATCAATCCTCAACCCTCAGTCCTATTCCTCAATCCACAACGCTCAATCCTCGATCCTCAATCTTCAATCATCAATATTCAACCTTCAATCCCCAATCCTCAATCCTCAATACTCAATCCTCAATCCTCAATGTTCTATCCTCAATACGCAATCCTCAATCTTCAATCCTCAATTCTCAATCCTCAATCCTCAATCCTCAATCCTCAATCCTCAATCTTAATCTTCAATCCTCAATCCTCAATTCTCAATCCTCAATCCTCAATATTCAATACTCACTCCTCAATACTCAATCTTCAATCCACAATACTCAGTCTTCAATCCTCAATCCTCAATCCTCAATCCTCAATCCTCAATCCTCATTCTTCAATCCTCAATACCCAATCCTCAATCTTCAATCCTCAGTCCTCAATCCTCAATACTCAATCCTCAATCCTCAATCCTCAATTCTCAATCCTCAATCCTCAATGTTCAATACGCAATACCCAATCCTCAATCTTCTATCCGCAATCCTCAATCCTCAATCCTCAATCCTCAATCCTCAATCCTCAATCCTCAATCCTCATTCTTCAATCCTCAATACACAATCCTCAATATTCAATCCTCAATCCTCAATCCTCAATCCTCAATACTCAATCCTCAATCCTCAATCTTCAATCCTCGGTCCCAAATCCTCAATATTCAATACTCACTCCTCAATCCTCAATCTTCAATCCACAATACTCAGTCTTCAATCCTCAATCCTCAATCCTCAATCCTCAATACTCAATCCTCATTCTTCAATCCTCAATACCCAATCCTCAATCTTCAATCCTCAGTCCTCAATCCTCAATACTCAATCCTCAATCCTCAATCCTCAATCCTCAATCTTCACTCCTCAAACCTCAATCCTCAACCCTCATATTCCAATTCTTAATACCCAATCCTCAATCTTCAATCCTCAGTCCTCAATCCTCAATCCTCAATCCTCAATCGTCATTCCTCAATCCTCAATCCTCAATCCTCAATGTTCAATACGCAATACCCAATCCTCAATCTTCTATCCTCAATCCTCAATCCTCAATTCTCAATCCTAAATCCTCAATCCTCAGACCTCAATCATCAATACTCAACCCTCAGCCCTAGTCCTCAATCCACAACGCTCAATCCTCGATCCTCAATCTTCAATCATCAATATTCAACCTTCAATCCTCAATCCTCAATCCTCAATACTCAATCCTCAATCCTCAATGTTCTATCCTCAATACGCAATCCTCAATCTTCAATACTCAATTCTCAATCCTCAATCCTCAATCCTCAATCCTCAATCCTCAATCTTAATCTTCAATCCTCAGTACTCAATTTTCAATCCTCAATCCTCAATCCTCAATCCTCAATCCTCAATCTTTAATCCTCAATCCTCAATCCTCAATCCTCAATCCTCAATCCCCAATCCTCAATCCTCAATCCTCAATCTTCACTCCTCAAACCTCAATCCTCAATCCTCAATGTTCAATCCTCAATACCCAATCCTCAGTCTTCATTCCTCAATCCTCAATCCTCAATCCTCAATCCTCAATCCTCAATCCTCAATCCTCAATCCTCAGTCCTCAAACATCAATCCTGAATCCTCAATACTGAATCCTCAATCGTCAGCCCTCAGTCCTCAAGAATCAGTGGCCCATCCTCAATCCTCAATAGAATATCATGATTTCACAGTTTTCAATCCTCAACATTCAAGCCTCAATCCTCAAACCTCAATCCACAATCCTCAACCTTCAATCCTCAATACTCAGTCTTCAATCCTGAATCCTCTACCCTCAATCCTCAATTCTCAATCCTCAATAGTCGATCTTCAATCCTCAATACTCAATATTCAATCCTCAATCCTCAATCCTCAATTCTCAGTCATCATCCTTCAATCCTCAATCCCCTATCCTCAATCTTCAATACTCAATCCTCAATCCTCAATAAGCAATCCTCTATCTTCAATCCTCAATCCTCAATCCTCAATTCTCAATCCTCAGTCCTCAATCCTCAGACCTCAAACATAAATATTCAACCCTCAGTCCTCGTCCTCAATCCACAACCCTCAATCCTCAATCCTCAATCCTCAATCCTCATTCTTCAATCCTCAATACACAATCCTCAATCTTCAATCCTCAATCCTCAATCCTCAATCCTCAATCCTCAATCCTCAATCCTCAATCTTCAATCCTCGGTCCCAAATCCTCAATATTCAATACTCACTCCTCAATACTCAATCTTCAATCCACAATACTCAGTCTTCAATCCTCAATCCTCAATCCTCAATCCTCAATCCTCAATCCTCATTCTTCAATCCTCAATACCCAATCCTCAATCTTCAATCCTCAGTCCTCAATCCTCAATACTCAATCCTCAATCCTCAGTCCTCAAACCTCAATCCTGAATTCTCAATCCTGAATCCTCAATCTTCAGCCCTCAGTCCTCAAGAATCAGTGGTCCATCCTCAATACTCAATAGAATATCATGATTTCACAGTTTTCAATACTCAATACTCAACCTGCAATCTTCAAATCTCTATCCACAAACATCAATTCTCATCACTCAACCCTCAAAACTCAGTCCCCAATCCTCAATATTCAAGCCTCAACCCTCAAACCTCAATCCACAATCCTCAACCTTCAATCCTCAATACTCAATCTTCAATCCTCAATCCTCAACCCTCAATCCTCAATTCTCAATCCTCAATAGTCGATCTTCAATCCTCAATACTCAATATTCAATCCTCAATCCTCAATCCTCAATCCTCAATCATCATCCTTCAATCCTCAATACCCTATCCTCAATCTTCAATCCTCAATCCTCAACCCTCAATCCTCAATCCTCAGTCCTCAAACCTCAATCCTGGATCGTCAATCCTGAATCCTCAATCTTCAGCCCACAGTCCTCAACAATCAGTGGTCAATCCTCAATCCTCAATAGAATATCATGAATTCACAGTTTTCAATACTCAATACTCAGCCTGCAATCTTCAAATCCCTATCCACAAACATCAATTCTCATCACTCAACCCTCAACACTCAGTCCCCAATCCTCAATATTCAAGCCTCAATCCTCAATCCTCATTCTTCAATCCTCAACACCCAATCCTCAATCTTCAATCCTCAATCCTCAATCCTCAATTCTCAATCCTAAATCCTCAATCCTCAATACTCAATCTTCAATCCTCAATCCTCAATCTTCAATCCTCAATACTCAATCCTCAATTCTCAATCCACAATCCTCAATCCTCAGAACTCAAACATAAATATTCAATCCTCAGTCCTCGTCCTCAATCCACAACCCTCAATCCTCAATCCTCAATCCTCAATCCTCAATCCTCAATCCTCAATCATCAATCCTCAATCCTCAGTCCTCAATCCTCAATCTTCAATCCTCAATACTCAATCCTCAATTCGCAATCCTCAATAGTCAATCTTCAATCCTCAATACTCAATATTCAATCCTCAGTCCTCAATCCTCAATCCTCAATCCTCATTCTTCGAACCTCCATACCCAATCCTCAATCTTCAATCCTCAATCCTCAATCCTCAATTCTCAATCCTCAATCCTCCGTCCTTAGTCCTCAAACCCCAATCCTCAACCCGCAGCCCTCATCCTCAATCCTCAATCCTCAATCCTCAATCCTTAATCTTCAATCCTCAATACTGAATCTTCAATACTCAATCCTCAGTCCTCAAACCTCAATTCTGAATCCTCAATCCTGAATCATCAATCTTCAGCCCTCAGTCCTCAACATTCAGCTGTCAATCCTCAATCCTCAATAGAATATCCTCAATTCACAGTTTTCAATACTCAATACTCAATCTGCAATCTTCAAATCTCTATCCAGAAACATAAATTCTCATCACTCAACCCTCAACACTCAGTACTCAATGTTCAATCCTCATCCTCAATTCTGAATCTTCAATCCTCAATACTGAACATCAATCAGCAATCCTCAATCCCCAATCCTCAATTCTCAATCCTCAATTCACAATCCTCAGTCCTCAATCCTCAGTCCTCTCTCCTCAAACCCAATCCTGAATCCTCAATCCTGAATCCTCAAGCTTCAGCCCTCAGTCCTCAGCAATCAGTTGTCAATCCTCAATCCTCAATAGAATATCATCAATTCACAGTTTTCAATACTCAATACTCAATCTGCAATCTTCAAATCTCTATCCAGAAACACCAATTCTCATCATTCAACCCTCAACACTCAGTCCCCAATCCTCAATATTCAATCCTCAATCCTCAATCCTCAATCTACAATACTCAACCTTCAACCCACAATACTCAATCTTCAATCCTCAATCCTCAATACTCAATCCTCAATTCTCAATCCTCGATCCTCTGCCCTCAGTCCTCAAACCTCAATCCTCAACCCTCAGCCCTCATCCTCAATCCTCAGTCTTCAATCCTCAATCCTCAACCCTCAATCCTCAATCCTCAATCCTCAGTCCTCAAACCTCAAACCTGAATCCTCAATCCTGAATCCTCAACCTTCAGACCTCAGTCCTCAACAATCAGTTGTCGATTCTCAATCCTCAATAGAATATAATCAATTCACAGTTTTCAATACTCAATACTCAATCTGGAGTATTTCAAATCTCTATCCACAAACATCAATTCTCATCATTCAACCCTCAACACTCAGTCCCCAATCCTCAATCTTCAATCCTCAATCCTCAATCCTCAATCCTCGATCCTCAATCTTCAATCCTCAATACTCAATCTTCAATCCTCCATCCTCAATCCTCAATCCTCTATCCTCAATCTTCAATCCTCAATACTCAATCTTCAATCCTCAATCCTCAATCCTCAATCCTCAATCCTCATTCTTCAATCCTCAACACCCAATCCTCAATCTTCAATCCTCAATCCTCAATCCTCAATTCTCAATCCTAAATACTCAATCCTCAATACTCAATCTTCAATCCTCAATCCTCAATCCTCAATCCTCAATCCTCATTCTTCAATCCTCAACACCCAATCCTCAATCTTCAATCCTCAATCCTCAATCCTCAATTCTCAATCCTAAATCCTCAATCCTCAGACCTCAATCATCAATTCTCAACCCTCAGTCCTATTCCTCAATCCACAACGCTCAATCCTCGATCCTCAATCTTCAATCATCAATATTCAACCTTCAATCCTCAATCCTCAATCCTCAATACTCAATCCTCAATCCTCAATGTTCTATCCTCAATACGCAATCCTCAATCTTCAATCCTCAATTCTCAATCCTCAATCCTCAATCCTCAATCCTCAATCCTCAATCTTAATCTTCAATCCTCAGTACTCAATCTTCAATCCTCAATCCTCAATCCTCAATCCTCAATCCTCAATCTTCAATCCTCAATACTCAATCTTCAATCCTCAATCCTCAATCCTCAATCCTCAATCCTCAATCCTCAATCCTCAACCGTCAATCTTCAGTCCTCAATACTCAATCTTCAATCCTAAATCCTCAATCCTCAATGCTCAATACTCAATCCTCATTCTTCAATGCTCAATACCCAATCCTCAATCTTCAATCCTCAGTCCTGAATCCTCAATCCTCAATCCTCAATCCTCAATCCTCAATCCTCTATCCTCAATCCTCAATCCTCAATCCTCAATCCTCAATCTTCAATCCTCAATACTCAATCTTCAATCCTCAATCCTCAATCCTCAATCCTCAATCCTCAATCCTCAACCCTCAATCGTCAATCTTCAAACATCAATACTCAATCTTCAATCCTCAATCCTCAATCCTCAATCCTCAATCCTCATTCTTCAATCCTCAATACACAATCCTCAATCTTCAATCCTCAATCCTCAATCCTCAATTCTCAATCCTCAACCCTCAGGCCTCTCTCCTCAAACCTCAATCCTGAATCCTCAATCCTGAATCCTCAAGCTTCAGCCCTCATTCCTCAACAATCAGTTGTCAATCCTCAATCCTCAATAGAATATCATCATTTCACAGTTTTCAATACTCAATACTCAATCTGCAATCATCAAATCTCTATCCACAAACATCAATTCTCATCATGCAACCCTCAACACTCAGTCCCCAATCCTCAATATTCAATCCTCAATCCTTAATCCTCAATCCACAATCCTCAACCTTCAATTCTCAATACTCAATCTTCAATCCTCAATCCGCAATACTCAATCCTCAATTCTCAATCCTCGATCCTCTGCCCTCAGTCCTCAAACCTCAATCCTCAACCCTCAGCCCTCATCCTCAATCCTCAGTCTTCAATCCTCAATCCTCAACCCTCAATCCTCAATCCTCAATCCTCAGTCCTCAAACCTCAAACCTGAATCCTCAATCCTAAATCCTCAACCTTCAGACCTCAGTCCTCAAGAATCAGTTGTCGATTCTCAATCCTCAATAGAATATAATCAATTCACAGTTTTCAATACTCAATACTCAATCTGGAGTATTTCATATCTCTATCCACAAACATCAATTCTCATCATTCAACCCTCAACACTCAGTACCCAATCCTCAATCTTCAATCCTCAATCCTCAATCCTCAATCCTCGATCCTCAATCTTCAATCCTCAATACTCAATCTTCAATCCTCCATCCTCAATCCTCAATCCTCTATCCTCAATCTTCAATCCTCAATACTCAATCTTCAATCCTCAACCCTCAATCCTCAATCCTCAATCCTCAATCCTCATTCTTCAATCCTCAACACCCAATCCTCAATCTTCAATCCTCAATCCTCAATCCTCAATTCTCAATCCTCAATCCTCAATCCTCAACCGTCAATCTTCAGTCCTCAATACTCAATCTTCAATCCTCAATCCTCAATCCTCAATGCTCAATACTCAATCCTCATTCTTCAATCCTCAATACCCAATCCTCAATCTTCAATCCTCAATCCTGAATCCTCAATCCTCAATCCTCAATCCTCAATCCTCAATCCTCTATCCTCAATCCTCAATCCTCAATCCTCAATCCTCAATCTTCAATCCTCAATACTCAATCTTCAATCCTCAATCCTCAATCCTCAATCCTCAATCCTCAATCCTCAACCCTCAATCGTCAATCTTCAAACATCAATACTCAATCTTCAATCCTCAATCCTCAATCCTCAATCCTCAATCCTCATTCTTCAATCCTCAATACACAATCCTCAATCTTCAATCCTCAATCCTCAATCCTCAATCCTCAATCCTCAATCCTCAATCCTCAATCTTCAATCCTCGGTCCCAAATCCTCAATATTCAATACTCACTCCTCAATCCTCAATCTTCAATCCACAATACTCAGTCTTCAATCCTCAATCCTCAATCCTCAATCCTCAATCCTCAATCCTCATTCTTCAATCCTCAATACCCAATCCTCAATCTTCAATCCTCAGTCCTCAATCCTCAATACTCAATCCTCAATCCTCAATCCTCAATTCTCAATCCTCAATCCTCAATGATCAATACGCAATACCCAATCCTCAATCTTCTATCCGCAATCCTCAATCCTCAATCCTCAATCCTCAATCCTCAATCCTCAATCCTCAATCCTCATTCTTCAATCCTCAATACACAATCCTCAATATTCAATCCTCAATCCTCAATCCTCAATCCTCAATCCTCAATCCTCAATCCTCAATCTTCAATCCTCGGTCCCAAATCCTCAATATTCAATACTCACTCCTCAATCCTCAATCTTCAATCCACAATACTCAGTCTTCAATCCTCAATCCTCAATCCTCAATCCTCAATCCTCAATCCTCATTCTTCAATCCTCAATACCCAATCCTCAATCTTCAATCCTCAGTCCTCAATCCTCAATACTCAATCCTCAATCCTCAATCCTCAATCCTCAATCCTCAATCCTCAATGTTCAATACGCAATACCCAATCCTCAATCTTCTATCCTCAATACTCAATCCTCAATTCTCAATCCTAAATCCTCAATCCTCAGACCTCAATCATCAATACTCAACCCTCAGCCCTAGTCCTCAATCCACAACGCTCAATCCTCGATCCTCAATCTTCAATCATCAATATTCAACCTTCAATCCTCAATCCTCAATCCTCAATACTCAATCCTCAATCCTCAATGTTCTATCCTCAATACGCAATCCTCAATCTTCAATACTCAATTCTCAATCCTCAATCCTCAATCCTCAATCCTCAATCCTCAATCTTAATCTTCAATCCTCAGTACTCAATCTTCAATCCTCAATCCTCAATCCTCAATCCTCAATCCTCAATCTTTAATCCTCAATCCTCAATCCTCAATCCTCAATCCTCAATCCCCAATCCTCAATCCTCAATCCTCAATCTTCACTCCTCAAACCTCAATCCTCAATCCTCAATGTTCAATCCTCAATACCCAATCCTCAGTCTTCATTCCTCAATCCTCAATCCTCAATCCTCAATCCTCAATCCTCAATCCTCAATCCTCAATCCTCAGTCCTCAAACCTCAATCCTGAATCCTCAATACTGAATCCTCAATCGTCAGCCCTCAGTCCTCAAGAATCAGTGGCCCATCCTCAATCCTCAATAGAATATCATGATTTCACAGTTTTCAATCCTCAACATTCAAGCCTCAATCCTCAAACCTCAATCCACAATCCTCAACCTTCAATCCTCAATACTCAGTCTTCAATCCTCAATCCTCAACCCTCAATCCTCAATTCTCAATCCTCAATAGTCGATCTTCAATCCTCAATACTCAATATTCAATCCTCAATCCTCAATCCTCAATCCTCAGTCATCATCCTTCAATCCTCAATCCCCTATCCTCAATCTTCAATCCTCAATCCTCAATCCTCAATAAGCAATCCTCTATCTTCAATCCTCAATCCTCAATCCTCAATTCTCAATCCTCAGTCCTCAATCCTCAGACCTCAAACATAAATATTCAACCCTCAGTCCTCGTCCTCAATCCACAAACCTCAATCCTCAATCCTCAATCCTCAATCCTCATTCTTCAATCCTCAATACACAATCCTCAATCTTCAATCCTCAATCCTCAATCCTCAATCCTCAATCCTCAATCCTCAATCCTCAATCTTCAATCCTCGGTCCCAAATCCTCAATATTCAATACTCACTCCTCAATCCTCAATCTTCAATCCACAATACTCAGTCTTCAATCCTCAATCCTCAATCCTCAATCCTCAATCCTCAATCCTCATTCTTCAATCCTCAATACCCAATCCTCAATCTTCAATCCTCAGTCCTCAATCCTCAATACTCAATCCTCAATCCTCAATCCTCAATTCTCAATCCTCAATCCTCAATGTTCAATACGCAATACCCAATCCTCAATCTTCTATCCGCAATCCTCAATCCTCAATCCTCAATCCTCAATCCTCAATCCTCATTCTTCAATCCTCAATACACAATCCTCAATATTCAATCCTCAATCCTCAATCCTCAATCCTCAATCCTCAATCCTCAATCCTCAATCTTCAATCCTCGGTCCCAAATCCTCAATATTCAATACTCACTCCTCAATCCTCAATCTTCAATCCACAATACTCAGTCTTCAATCCTCAATCCTCAATCCTCAATCCTCAATCCTCAATCCTCATTCTTCAATCCTCAATACCCAATCCTCAATCTTCAATCCTCAGTCCTCAATCCTCAATACTCAATCCTCAATCCTCAATCCTCAATCCTCAATCCTCAATCCTCAATGTTCAATACGCAATACCCAAACATCAATCTTCTATCCTCAATCCTCAATCCTCAATTCTCAATCCTAAATCCTCAATCCTCAGACCTCAATCATCAATACTCAACCCTCAGCCCTAGTCCTCAATCCACAACGCTCAATCCTCGATCCTCAATCTTCAATCATCAATATTCAACCTTCAATCCTCAATCCTCAATCCTCAATACTCAATCCTCAATCCTCAATGTTCTATCCTCAATACGCAATCCTCAATCTTCAATCCTCAATTCTCAATCCTCAATCCTCAATCCTCAATCCTCAATCCTCAATCTTAATCTTCAATCCTCAGTACTCAATCTTCAATCCTCAATCCTCAATCCTCAATCCTCAATCCTCAATCTTTAATCCTCAATCCTCAATCCTCAATCCTCAATCCTCAATCCTCAATCCTCAATCCTCAATCCTCAATCTTCACTCCTCAAACCTCAATCCTCAATCCTCAATGTTCAATCCTCAATACCCAATCCTCAGTCTTCATTCCTCAATCCTCAATCCTCAATCCTCAATCCTCAATCCTCAATCCTCAGTCCTCAAACCTCAATCCTGAATCCTCAATACTGAATCCTCAATCGTCAGCCCTCAGTCCTCAAGAATCAGTGGCCCATCCTCAATCCTCAATAGAATATCATGATTTCACAGTTTTCAATCCTCAACATTCAAGCCTCAATCCTCAAACCTCAATCCACAATCCTCAACCTTCAATCCTCAATACTCAGTCTTCAATCCTCAATCCTCAACCCTCAATCCTCAATTCTCAATCCTCAATAGTCGATCTTCAATCCTCAATACTCAATATTCAATCCTCAATCCTCAATCCTCAATCCTCAGTCATCATCCTTCAATCCTCAATCCCCTATCCTCAATCTTCAATCCTCAATCCTCAATCCTCAATAAGCAATCCTCTATCTTCAATCCTCAATCCTCAATCCTCAATTCTCAATCCTCAGTCCTCAATCCTCAGACCTCAAACATAAATATTCAACCCTCAGTCCTCGTCCTCAATCCACAACCCTCAATCCTCAATCCTCAATCCTCAATCCTCAATCCTCAATCCTCAATCCTCAATCATCAATCCTCAATCCTCAATCCTCAATCCTCAATCTTCAATCCTCAATACTCAATCCTCAATTCGCAATCCTCAATAGTCAATCTTCAATCCTCAATACTCAATATTCAATCCTCAATCCTCAATACTCAATCCTCAATCCTCATTCTTCGAACCCCCATACCCATTCCTCAATCTTCAATCCTCAATCCTCAATCATCAATTCTCAATCCTCAATCCTCCGTCCTTAGTCCTCAAACCCCAATCCTCAACCCGCAGCCCTCATCCTCAATCCTCAATCCTCAATCCTCAATCCTCAATCTTCAATCCTCGATACTGAATCTTCAATCCTCAATCCTCAGTCCTCAAACCTCAATTCTGAGTCCTCAATCCTGAAGCATCAATGTTCAGCACTCAGTCCTCAACATTCAGCTGTCAATCCTCAATCCTCAATAGAATATCCTCAATTCACAGTTTTCAATACTCAATACTCAATCTGCAATCTTCAAACCTCTATCCAGAAACATAAATTCTCATCACTCAGCCCTCAACACTCAGTACTCAATGTTCAATCCTCATCCTCAATTCTGAATCTTCAATCCTCAATACTGAACTTCAATCCGCAATCCTCAATCCCCAATCCTCAATCCTCAATTTTCAATCCTCAACAGCCAATCCTCAATCTTCAATCCTCAATCCTCAATCCTCAATTCTCAATCCTCAATCCTCAATCCTCAGTCCTCTCTCCTCAAACCCCAATCCTGAATCCTCAATCCTGAATCCTCAAGCTTCAGCCCTCAGTCCTCAACAATCAGTTGTCAGTCCTCAATCGTCAATAGAATATCATCAATTCACAGTTTTCAATACTCAATACTCAATCTGCAATCTTCAAATCTCTATCCACAAACACCAATTCTCATCATTCAACCCTCAACACTCAGTCCCCAATCCTCAATATTCAATCCTCAATCCTCAATCCTCAATCCACAATACTCAACCTTCAATCCTCAATACTCAATCATGAATCCTCAATCCTCAATACTCAATCCTCAATTCTCAATCCTCGATCGTCAATCTTCAATCCTCAATACTCAATCATCAATCCTCAATCCTCAATCCTCAATCCTCAATCCTCTATCCTCAATAGTCGATCTTCAATCCTCAATACTCAATATTTAATCTTCAATCCTCAATCCTCAATCCTCAATCCTCAGTCCTCAGTCCTCAATCTTCAATACTCAATACCCAATCTTCAATCATCAATTCGCAATCCTCAATCCTCATTCGTCAATCCTCAATACCCAATCCTCAATCTTGAATCCTCAATCCTCAATTCTCAATTCTCAATCTTCAATCCTCAGACCTCAGACATCAATATTCAACACTCAGTCCTCGTCCTCAATCCACAACCCTCAATCCTCAACCTTCAATCTTTAATCATCAATATTCAATCTTCAATCCTCAATCCTCAATCCTCAATCCTCAATCCTCAATCCTCAATCTTCACTCCTCAAACCTCAATCCTCAATCCTCAATGTTCAATCCTCAATACCCAATTCTCAGTCTTCAATCCTCAACCCTCAATCCTCAATCCTCAATCCTCATTCTTCAATCCTCAATACCCAATCCTCAATCTTCAACACTCAATCCTCAATCCTCAGACCTCAGACATCAATATTCAACACTCAGTCCTCGTCCTCAATCCACAACCCTCAATCCTCAACCCTCAATCTTTAATCATCAATATTCAATCTTCAATCCTCAATCCTCAATCCTCAATCCTCAATCCTCAATGTTCAATCCTCAATACCCAATCCTCAGTCTTCAATCCTCAACCTTCAATCCTCAATACTCAATCTTCAATCCTCAATCCTCAGCCCTCAATCCTCAATTCGCTATCCTCAATAGTCGACCTTCAATCCTCAATACTCAATATTCAATCCTCAATCCTCAATCCTCAATCCTCAATCATCATTCTTCAATCCTCAATACCCTATCCTCAATCTTCAATCCTCAACACTCAATCCTCAATACCCAATCCTCAATCTTCAATCCTCAATCCTCAATCCTCAATTCTCAATCCTCAATCCTCAATCCTCAGATCTCAAAACATAAATATTCAACCCTCAGTCCTCGTCCTCAATCCACAACCCTCAATCCTCTATCCTCAGCCCTCAATCCTCAATCTTCAATCCTCAATCCTCAATCCTCAATCCTCAATCCTCAATCCTCAATCCTCAATCATCAATCTTCAATCCGCAATACTCAATCTTCAATCCTCAATCCACAACCCTCAATCCTCAATCCTCAATACTCAATCCTCAATCCTCAATCCTCAACCCTCAATCCTCAGTCCTCAAACCGCAATCCTGAATCCTCAATCCTGAATCCTCAATCCTCAGCCCTCGGTCCTCAACAATCAGTGGTCCATCCTCAATCCTCAATAGAATATCATGATTTCACAATTTTCAATACTCAATACTCAACCTGCAATCTTCAAATCTCTATCCACAAACATCAATTCTCATCACTCAACCCTCAACACTCAGTCCCCAATCCTCAATATTCAAGCCTCAATCCTCAATCCTCAATCCACAATCCTCAACATTAAATCCTCAATACCCAATCTTCAATCCTCAATTCTCATCCCTCAATCCTCAATTCGCAATCCTCAATCCTCAATCTTCAATCCTCAATCCTCAATCCTCAATCCTCAATCCTCAATCCTCAATCCTCAATCTTCAATCCTCAATACTCAATCTTCAATCCTCAGTCCTCAATTCTCAATCCTCAATCCTCAATATTCAATCCTCAATACTCAATATTCAATCCTCAATCCTCAATACTCATTCCCCAATCCTCATTCTTCAATCCTCATCCTTCAATCCTCAATCCTCAATCCTCAGTTCGCAATCCTCAATCCTCAGTCCTCAGACCTCAGGCATCAACACTCAACCCTCAGTCCTCGTTCTCAATCCACAACCCTCAATCCTCAATTATCAATCTTCATTCATCAATATTCAACCTTCAATCCTCAATGCTCAATCCTCAATCCTCAATCCTCAATGTTCAATCCTCAACAGCCAATCCTCAATCTTCAATCCTCAATCCTCAATCCTCAATTCTCAATCCTCAATCCTCAATCCTCAGTCCTCTCTCCTCAAACCCCAATCCTGAATCCTCAATCCTGAATCCTCAAGCTTCAGCCCTCAGTCCTCAACAATCAGTTGTCAGTCCTCAATCCTCAATAGAATATCATCAATTCACAGTTTTCAATACTCAATACTCAATCTGCAATCTTCAAATCTCTATCCACAAACACCAATTCTCATCATTCAACCCTCAACACTCAGTCCCCAATCCTCAATATTCAATCCTCAATCCTCAATCCTCAATCCACAATACTCAACCTTCAATCCTCAATACTCAATCATGAATCCTCAATCCTCAATACTCAATCCTCAATTCTCAATCCTCGATCGTCAATCTTCAATCCTCAATACTCAATCATCAATCCTCAATCCTCAATCCTCAATCCTCAATCCTCTATCCTCAATAGTCGATCTTCAATCCTCAATACTCAATATTTAATCTTCAATCCTCAATCCTCAATCCTCAATCCTCAGTCCTCAGTCCTCAATCTTCAATACTCAATACCCAATCTTCAATCATCAATTCGCAATCCTCAATCCTCATTCGTCAATCCTCAATACCCAATCCTCAATCTTCAATCCTCAATCCTCAATTCTCAATTCTCAATCCTCAATCCTCAGACCTCAGACATCAATATTCAACACTCAGTCCTCGTCCTCAATCCACAACCCTCAATCCTCAACCTTCAATCTTTAATCATCAATATTCAATCTTCAATCCTCAGTCCTCAATCCTCAATCCTCAATCCTCAATCCTCAATCTTCACTCCTCAAACCTCAATCCTCAATCCTCAATGTTCAATCCTCAATACCCAATTCTCAGTCTTCAATCCTCAACCCTCAATCCTCAATCCTCAATCCTCATTCTTCAATCCTCAATACCCAATCCTCAATCTTCAACACTCAATCCTCAATCCTCAGACCTCAGACATCAATATTCAACACTCAGTCCTCGTCCTCAATCCACAACCCTCAATCCTCAACCCTCAATCTTTAATCATCAATATTCAATCTTCAATCCTCAATCCTCAATCCTCAATCCTCAATCCTCAATGTTCAATCCTCAATACCCAATCCTCAGTCTTCAATCCTCAACCTTCAATCCTCAATACTCAATCTTCAATCCTCAATCCTCAGCCCTCAATCCTCAATTCGCTATCCTCAATAGTCGACCTTCAATCCTCAATACTCAATATTCAATCCTCAATCCTCAATCCTCAATCCTCAATCATCATTCTTCAATCCTCAATACCCTATCCTCAATCTTCAATCCTCAACACTCAATCCTCAATACCCAATCCTCAATCTTCAATCCTCAATCCTCAATCCTCAATTCTCAATCCTCAATCCTCAATCCTCAGATCTCAAAACATGAATATTCAACCCTCAGTCCTCGTCCTCAATCCACAACCCTCAATCCTCTATCCTCAGCCCTCAATCCTCAATCTTCAATCCTCAATCCTCAATCCTCAATCCTCAATCCTCAATCCTCAATCCTCAATCATCAATCTTCAATCCGCAATACTCAATCTTCAATCCTCAATCCACAACCCTCAATCCTCAATCCTCAATACTCAATCCTCAATCCTCAATCCTCAACCCTCAATCCTCAGTCCTCAAACCGCAATCCTGAATCCTCAATCCTGAATCCTCAATCCTCAGCCCTCGGTCCTCAACAATCAGTGGTCCATCCTCAATCCTCAATAGAATATCATGATTTCACAATTTTCAATACTCAATACTCAACCTGCAATCTTCAAATCTCTATCCACAAACATCAATTCTCATCACTCAACCCTCAACACTCAGTCCCCAATCCTCAATATTCAAGCCTCAATCCTCAATCCTCAATCCACAATCCTCAACATTAAATCCTCAATACCCAATCTTCAATCCTCAATTCTCATCCCTCAATCCTCAATTCGCAATCCTCGATCGTCAATCTTCAATCCTCAATACTCAATCATCAATCCTCAATCCTCAATCCTCAATCCTCAATCCTCTATCCTCAATAGTCGATCTTCAATCCTCAATACTCAATATTTAATCTTCAATCCTCAATCCTCAATCCTCAATCCTCAGTCCTCAGTCCTCAATCTTCAATACTCAATACTCAATCTTCAATCATCAATTCGCAATCCTCAATCCTCATTCGTCAATCCTCAATACCCAATCCTCAATCTTCAATCCTCAATCCTCAATTCTCAATTCTCAATCCTCAATCCTCAGACCTCAGACATCAATATTCAACACTCAGTCCTCGTCCTCAATCCACAACCCTCAATCCTCAACCTTCAATCTTTAATCATCAATATTCAATCTTCAATCCTCAATCCTCAATCCTCAATCCTCAATCCTCAATCCTCAATCTTCACTCCTCAAACCTCAATCCTCAATCCTCAATGTTCAATCCTCAATACCCAATTCTCAGTCTTCAATCCTCAACCCTCAATCCTCAATCCTCAATCCTCATTCTTCAATCCTCAATACCCAATCCTCAATCTTCAACACTCAATCCTCAATCCTCAGACCTCAGACATCAATATTCAACACTCAGTCCTCGTCCTCAATCCACAACCCTCAATCCTCAACCCTCAATCTTTAATCATCAATATTCAATCTTCAATCCTCAATCCTCAATCCTCAATCCTCAATCCTCAATGTTCAATCCTCAATACCCAATCCTCAGTCTTCAATCCTCAACCTTCAATCCTCAATACTCAATCTTCAATCCTCAATCCTCAGCCCTCAATCCTCAATTCGCTATCCTCAATAGTCGACCTTCAATCCTCAATACTCAATATTCAATCCTCAATCCTCAATCCTCAATCCTCAATCATCATTCTTCAATCCTCAATACCCTATCCTCAATCTTCAATCCTCAACCCTCAATCCTCAATACCCAATCCTCAATCTTCAATCCTCAATCCTCAATCCTCAATTCTCAATCCTCAATCCTCAATCCTCAGATCTCAAAACATAAATATTCAACCCTCAGTCCTCGTCCTCAATCCACAACCCTCAATCCTCTATCCTCAGCCCTCAATCCTCAATCTTCAATCCTCAATCCTCAATCCTCAATCCTCAATCCTCAATCCTCAATCCTCAATCATCAATCTTCAATCCGCAATACTCAATCTTCAATCCTCAATCCACAACCCTCAATCCTCAATCCTCAATACTCAATCCTCAATACTCAATATTCAACCCTCAATCCTCAGTACTCTATCCCCAATTCTCATTCTTCAATCATCATTATTCAATCCTCAATACCCAATCCTCAATCTTCAATCCTCAGTCCTCAATCCTCAGTTCGCAATCCTCAATCCTCAATCCTCAGACCTCAGCCATCAACACTCAACCCTCAGTCCTCGTTCTCAATCCACAACCCATAATCCTCAATCCTCAATCTTCATTCATCAATATTCAACCTTCAATCCTCAATCCTCAATCCTCTATCCTCAATACTCAATGATCAATCCTCAACAGCCAATCCTCAATCTTCAATCCTCAATCCTCAATCCTCAATTCTCAATCCTCAACCCTCAGGCCTCTCTCCTCAAACCTCAATCCTGAATCCTCAATCCTGAATCCTCAAGTTTCAGCCCTCAGTCCTCAACAATCAGTTGTCAATCCTCAATCCTCAATAGAATATCATCATTTCACAGATTTCAATACTCAATACTCAATCTGCAATCTTCAAATCTATATCCACAAACATCAATTCTCATCATGCAACCCTCAACACTCTGTCCCCAATCCTCAATATTCAATCCTCAATCCTCAATCCTCAATCCACAATCCTCAACCTTCAATTCTCAATACTCAATCTTCAACCCTCAATCCTAAATACTCAATCCTCAATTCTCAATCCTCGATCCTCTGCCCTCAGTCCTCAAACCTCAATCCTCAACCCTCAGCCCTCATCCTCAATCCTCAGTCTTCAATCCTCAATCCTCAATCCCCAATCCTCAATCCTCAATCCTGAATCCTCAACCCTCAATCCTCAGTCCTCAAACCTCAATCCTGAATCCTCAATCCTGAATCCTCAATCCTCAGCCCTCGGTCCTCAACAATCAGTGGTCCATCCTCAATCCTCAATAGAATATCATGATTTCACAATTTTCAATACTCAATACTCAACCTGCAATCTTCAAATCTCTATCCACAAACATCAATTCTCATCACTCAACCCTCAACACTCAGTCCCCAATCCTCAATATTCAAGCCTCAATCCTCAATCCTCAATCCACAATCCTCAACATTAAATCCTCAATACCCAATCTTCAATCCTCCATTCTCATCCCTCAATCCTCAATTCGCAATCCTCAATCCTCAATCTTCAATCCTCAATCCTCAATCCTCAATCCTCAATCCTCAATCCTCAATCCTCAATCTTCAATCCTCAATACTCAATCTTCAATCCTCAGTCCTCAATTCTCAATCCTCAATCCTCAATATTCAATCCTCAATACTCAATATTCAATCCTCAATCCTCAATACTCATTCCCCAATCCTCATTCTTCAATCCTCATCCTTCAATCCTCAATACACAATCCTCAATCTTCAATCCTCAATCCTCAATCCTCAGTTCGCAATCCTCAATCCTCAGTCCTCAGACCTCAGGCATCAACACTCAACCCTCAGTCCTCGTTCTCAATCCACAACCCTCAATCCTCAATTATCAATCTTCATTCATCAATATTCAACCTTCAATCCTCAATGCTCAATCCTCAATCCTCAATCCTCAATTTTCAATCCTCAACAGCCAATCCTCAATCTTCAATCCTCAATCCTCAATCCTCAATTCTCAATCCTCAATCCTCAATCCTCAGTCCTCTCTCCTCAAACCCCAATCCTGAATCCTCAATCCTGAATCCTCAAGCTTCAGCCCTCAGTCCTCAACAATCAGTTGTCAGTCCTCAATCCTCAATAGAATATCATCAATTCACAGTTTTCAATACTCAATACTCAATCTGCAATCTTCAAATCTCTATCCACAAACACCAATTCTCATCATTCAACCCTCAACACTCAGTCCCCAATCCTCAATATTCAATCCTCAATCCTCAATCCTCAATCCACAATACTCAACCTTCAATCCTCAATACTCAATCATGAATCCTCAATCCTCAATACTCAATCCTCAATTCTCAATCCTCGATCGTCAATCTTCAATCCTCAATACTCAATCATCAATCCTCAATCCTCAATCCTCAATCCTCAATCCTCTATCCTCAATAGTCGATCTTCAATCCTCAATACTCAATATTTAATCTTCAATCCTCAATCCTCAATCCTCAATCCTCAGTCCTCAGTCCTCAATCTGCAATACTCAATACCCAATCTTCAATCATCAATTCGCAATCCTCAATCCTCATTCGTCAATCCTCAATACCCAATCCTCAATCTTGAATCCTCAATCCTCAATTCTCAATTCTCAATCTTCAATCCTCAGACCTCAGACATCAATATTCAACACTCAGTCCTCGTCCTCAATCCACAACCCTCAATCCTCAACCTTCAATCTTTAATCATCAATATTCAATCTTCAATCCTCAATCCTCAATCCTCAATCCTCAATCCTCAATCCTCAATCTTCACTCCTCAAACCTCAATCCTCAATCCTCAATGTTCAATCCTCAATACCCAATTCTCAGTCTTCAATCCTCAACCCTCAATCCTCAATCCTCAATCCTCATTCTTCAATCCTCAATACCCAATCCTCAATCTTCAACACTCAATCCTCAATCCTCAGACCTCAGACATCAATATTCAACACTCAGTCCTCGTCCTCAATCCACAACCCTCAATCCTCAACCCTCAATCTTTAATCATCAATATTCAATCTTCAATCCTCAATCCTCAATCCCCAATCCTCAATCCTCAATGTTCAATCCTCAATACCCAATCCTCAGTCTTCAATCCTCAACCTTCAATCCTCAATACTCAATCTTCAATCCTCAATCCTCAGCCCTCAATCCTCAATTCGCTATCCTCAATAGTCGACCTTCAATCCTCAATACTCAATATTCAATCCTCAATCCTCAATCCTCAATCCTCAATCATCATTCTTCAATCCTCAATACCCTATCCTCAATCTTCAATCCTCAACACTCAATCCTCAATACCCAATCCTCAATCTTCAATCCTCAATCCTCAATCCTCAATTCTCAATCCTCAATCCTCAATCCTCAGATCTCAAAACATAAATATTCAACCCTCAGTCCTCGTCCTCAATCCACAACCCTCAATCCTCTATCCTCAGCCCTCAATCCTCAATCTTCAATCCTCAATCCTCAATCCTCAATCCTCAATCCTCAATCCTCAATCCTCAATCATCAATCTTCAATCCGCAATACTCAATCTTCAATCCTCAATACACAACCCTCAATCCTCAATCCTCAATACTCAATCCTCAATCCTCAATCCTCAACCCTCAATCCTCAGTCCTCAAACCGCAATCCTGAATCCTCAATCCTGAATCCTCAATCCTCAGCCCTCGGTCCTCAACAATCAGTGGTCCATCCTCAATCCTCAATAGAATATCATGATTTCACAATTTTCAATACTCAATACTCAACCTGCAATCTTCAAATCTCTATCCACAAACATCAATTCTCATCACTCAACCCTCAACACTCAGTCCCCAATCCTCAATATTCAAGCCTCAATCCTCAATCCTCAATCCACAATCCTCAACATTAAATCCTGAATACCCAATCTTCAATCCTCAATTCTCATCCCTCAATCCTCAATTCGCAATCCTCAATCCTCAATCTTCAATCCTCAATCCTCAATCCTCAATCCTCAATCCTCAATCCTCAATCCTCAATCTTCAATCCTCAATACTCAATCTTCAATCCTCAGTCCTCAATTCTCAATCCTCAATCCTCAATATTCAATCCTCAATACTCAATATTCAATCCTCAATCCTCAATACTCATTCCCCAATCCTCATTCTTCAATCCTCATCCTTCAATCCTCAATCCTCAATCCTCAGTTCGCAATCCTCAATCCTCAGTCCTCAGACCTCAGGCATCAACACTCAACCCTCAGTCCTCGTTCTCAATCCACAACCCTCAATCCTCAATTATCAATCTTCATTCATCAATATTCAACCTTCAATCCTCAATGCTCAATCCTCAATCCTCAATCCTCAATGTTCAATCCTCAACAGCCAATCCTCAATCTTCAATCCTCAATCCTCAATCCTCAATTCTCAATCCTCAATCCTCAATCCTCAGTCCTCTCTCCTCAAACCCCAATCCTGAATCCTCAATCCTGAATCCTCAAGCTTCAGCCCTCAGTCCTCAACAATCAGTTGTCAGTCCTCAATCCTCAATAGAATATCATCAATTCACAGTTTTCAATACTCAATACTCAATCTGCAATCTTCAAATCTCTATCCACAAACACCAATTCTCATCATTCAACCCTCAACACTCAGTCCCCAATCCTCAATATTCAATCCTCAATCCTCAATCCTCAATCCACAATACTCAACCTTCAATCCTCAATACTCAATCATGAATCCTCAATCCTCAATACTCAATCCTCAATTCTCAATCCTCGATCGTCAATCTTCAATCCTCAATACTCAATCATCAATCCTCAATCCTCAATCCTCAATCCTCAATCCTCTATCCTCAATAGTCGATCTTCAATCCTCAATACTCAATATTTAATCTTCAATCCTCAATCCTCAATCCTCAATCCTCAGTCCTCAGTCCTCAATCTTCAATACTCAATACCCAATCTTCAATCATCAATTCGCAATCCTCAATCCTCATTCGTCAATCCTCAATACCCAATCCTCAATCTTCAATCCTCAATCCTCAATTCTCAATTCTCAATCCTCAATCCTCAGACCTCAGACATCAATATTCAACACTCAGTCCTCGTCCTCAATCCACAACCCTCAATCCTCAACCTTCAATCTTTAATCATCAATATTCAATCCTCAATCCTCAATCCTCAATCCTCAATCCTCAATCCTCAATCCTCAATCTTCACTCCTCAAACCTCAATCCTCAATCCTCAATGTTCAATCCTCAATACCCAATTCTCAGTCTTCAATCCTCAACCCTCAATCCTCAATCCTCAATCCTCATTCTTCAATCCTCAATACCCAATCCTCAATCTTCAACACTCAATCCTCAATCCTCAGACCTCAGACATCAATATTCAACACTCAGTCCTCGTCCTCAATCCACAACCCTCAATCCTCAACCCTCAATCTTTAATCATCAATATTCAATCTTCAATCCTGAATCCTCAATCCTCAATCCTCAATCCTCAATGTTCAATCCTCAATACCCAATCCTCAGTCTTCAATCCTCAACCTTCAATCCTCAATACTCAATCTTCAATCCTCAATCCTCAGCCCTCAATCCTCAATTCGCTATCCTCAATAGTCGACCTTCAATCCTCAATACTCAATATTCAATCCTCAATCCTCAATCCTCAATCCTCAATCATCATTCTTCAATCCTCAATACCCTATCCTCAATCTTCAATCCTCAACACTCAATCCTCAATACCCAATCCTCAACCTTCAATCCTCAATCCTCAATCCTCAATTCTCAATCCTCAATCCTCAATCCTCAGATCTCAAAACATAAATATTCAACCCTCAGTCCTCGTCCTCAATCCACAACCCTCAATCCTCTATCCTCAGCCCTCAATCCTCAATCTTCAATCCTCAATCCTCAATCCTCAATCCTCAATCCTCAATCCTCAATCCACAACCCTCAATCCTCAATCCTCAATACTCAATCCTCAATCCTCAATCCTCAACCCTCAATCCTCAGTCCTCAAACCGCAATCCTGAATCCTCAATCCTGAATCCTCAATCCTCAGCCCTCGGTCCTCAACAATCAGTGGTCCATCCTCAATCCTCAATAGAATATCATGATTTCACAATTTTCAATACTCAATACTCAACCTGCAATCTTCAAATCTCTATCCACAAACATCAATTCTCATCACTCAACCCTCAACACTCAGTCCCCAATCCTCAATATTCAAGCCTCAATCCTCAATCCTCAATCCACAATCCTCAACATTAAATCCTCAATACCCAATCTTCAATCCTCAATTCTCATCCCTCAATCCTCAATTCGCAATCCTCGATCGTCAATCTTCAATCCTCAATACTCAATCATCAATCCTCAATCCTCAATCCTCAATCCTCAATCCTCTATCCTCAATAGTCGATCTTCAATCCTCAATACTCAATATTTAATCTTCAATCCTCAATCCTCAATCCTCAATCCTCAGTCCTCAGTCCTCAATCTTCAATACTCAATACTCAATCTTCAATCATCAATTCGCAATCCTCAATCCTCATTCGTCAATCCTCAATACCCAATCCTCAATCTTCAATCCTCAATCCTCAATTCTCAATTCTCAATCCTCAATCCTCAGACCTCAGACATCAATATTCAACACTCAGTCCTCGTCCTCAATCCACAACCCTCAATCCTCAACCTTCAATCTTTAATCATCAATATTCAATCTTCAATCCTCAATCCTCAATCCTCAATCCTCAATCCTCAATCCTCAATCTTCACTCCTCAAACCTCAATCCTCAATCCTCAATGTTCAATCCTCAATACCCAATTCTCAGTCTTCAATCCTCAACCCTCAATCCTCAATCCTCAATCCTCATTCTTCAATCCTCAATACCCAATCCTCAATCTTCAACACTCAATCCTCAATCCTCAGACCTCAGACATCAATATTCAACACTCAGTCCTCGTCCTCAATCCACAACCCTCAATCCTCAACCCTCAATCTTTAATCATCAATATTCAATCTTCAATCCTCAATCCTCAATCCTCAATCCTCAATCCTCAATGTTCAATCCTCAATACCCAATCCTCAGTCTTCAATCCTCAACCTTCAATCCTCAATACTCAATCTTCAATCCTCAATCCTCAGCCCTCAATCCTCAATTCGCTATCCTCAATAGTCGACCTTCAATCCTCAATACTCAATATTCAATCCTCAATCCTCAATCCTCAATCCTCAATCATCATTCTTCAATCCTCAATACCCTATCCTCAATCTTCAATCCTCAACCCTCAATCCTCAATACCCAATCCTCAATCTTCAATCCTCAATCCTCAATCCTCAATTCTCAATCCTCAATCCTCAATCCTCAGATCTCAAAACATAAATATTCAACCCTCAGTCCTCGTCCTCAATCCACAACCCTCAATCCTCTATCCTCAGCCCTCAATCCTCAATCTTCAATCCTCAATCCTCAATCCTCAATCCTCAATCCTCAATCCTCAATCCTCAATCATCAATCTTCAATCCGCAATACTCAATCTTCAATCCTCAATCCACAACCCTCAATCCTCAATCCTCAATACTCAATCCTCAATACTCAATATTCAACCCTCAATCCTCAGTACTCTATCCCCAATTCTCATTCTTCAATCATCATTATTCAATCCTCAATACCCAATCCTCAATCTTCAATCCTCAGTCCTCAATCCTCAGTTCGCAATCCTCAATCCTCAATCCTCAGACCTCAGCCATCAACACTCAACCCTCAGTCCTCGTTCTCAATCCACAACCCATAATCCTCAATCCTCAATCTTCATTCATCAATATTCAACCTTCAATCCTCAATCCTCAATCCTCTATCCTCAATACTCAATGATCAATCCTCAACAGCCAATCCTCAATCTTCAATCCTCAATCCTCAATCCTCAATTCTCAATCCTCAACCCTCAGGCCTCTCTCCTCAAACCTCAATCCTGAATCCTCAATCCTGAATCCTCAAGTTTCAGCCCTCAGTCCTCAACAATCAGTTGTCAATCCTCAATCCTCAATAGAATATCATCATTTCACAGATTTCAATACTCAATACTCAATCTGCAATCTTCAAATCTCTATCCACAAACATCAATTCTCATCATGCAACCCTCAACACTCTGTCCCCAATCCTCAATATTCAATCCTCAATCCTCAATCCTCAATCCACAATCCTCAACCTTCAATTCTCAATACTCAATCTTCAACCCTCAATCCTAAATACTCAATCCTCAATTCTCAATCCTCGATCCTCTGCCCTCAGTCCTCAAACCTCAATCCTCAACCCTCAGCCCTCATCCTCAATCCTCAGTCTTCAATCCTCAATCCTCAACCCTCAATCCTCAATCCTCAATCCTCAGTCCTCAAACCTCAAACCTGAATCCTCAATCCTGAATCCTCAAACTTCAGACCTCAGTCCTCAACAATCAGTTGTCGATTCTCAATCCTCAATAGAATATAGTCAATTCACAGTTTTCAATACTCAATACTCAATCTGGAGTCTTCAAATCTCTATCCACAAACATCAATTCTCATCATTCAACCCTCAACACTCAGACCCCAATC
Source organism: Calliopsis andreniformis (assembly GCF_051401765.1). Taxonomy (NCBI): domain Eukaryota; kingdom Metazoa; phylum Arthropoda; class Insecta; order Hymenoptera; family Andrenidae; genus Calliopsis; species Calliopsis andreniformis. The sequence continues at coordinate 4,910,270 of NW_027480440.1, forward strand.
CTCAATCTTCAATCCTCAATCCTCAATCCTCAATCCTCGATCCTCAATCTTCAATACTCAATACCCTATCCTCAATCTTCAATCCTCAACCCTCAATCCTCAATACCCAATCCTCAATCTTCAATCCTCAATCCTCAATCCTCAATTCTCAATCCTCAATCCTCAATCCTCAGATCTCAAAACATAAATATTCAACCCTCAGTCCTCGTCCTCAATCCACAACCCTCAATCCTCTATCCTCAGCCCTCAATCCTCAATCTTCAATCCTCAATCCTCAATCCTCAATCCTCAATCCTCAATCCTCAATCCTCAATCATCAATCTTCAATCCGCAACACTCAATCTTCAATCCTCAATCCACAACACTCAATCCTCAATCCTCAATACTCAATCCTCAATACTCAATATTCAACCCTCAATCCTCAGTACTCTATCCCCAATCCTCATTCTTCAATCATCATTATTCAATCCTCAATACCCAATCCTCAATCTTCAATCCTCAGTCCTCAATCCTCAGTTCGCAATCCTCAATCCTCAATCCTCAGACCTCAGGCATAAACACTCAACCCTCAGTCCTCGTTCTCAATCCACAACCCATAATCCTCAATCCTCAATCTTCATTCATCAATATTCAACCTTCAATCCTCAATCCTCAATCCTCTATCCTCAATACTCAATGATCAATCCTCAACAGCCAATCCCCAATCTTCAATCCTCAATCCTCAATCCTCAATTCTCAATCCTCAACCCTCAGGCCTCTCTCCTCAAACCTCAATCCTGAATCCTCAATCCTGAATCCTCAAGCTTCAGCCCTCAGTCCTCAACAATCAGTTGTCAATCCTCAATCCTCAATAGAATATCATCATTTCACAGATTTCAATACTCAATACTCAATCTGCAATCTTCAAATCTCTATCCACAAACATCAATTCTCATCATGCAACCCTCAACACTCAGTCCCCAATCCTCAATATTCAATCCTCAATCCTCAATCCTCAATCCACAATCCTCAACCTTCAATTCTCAATACTCAATCTTCAATCCTCAATCCTAAATACTCAATCCTCAACTCTCAATCCTCGATCCTCTGCCCTCAGTCCTCAAACCTCAATCCTCAACCCTCAGCCCTCATCCTCAATCCTCAGTCTTCAATCCTCAATCCTCAACCCTCAATCCTCAATCCTCAATCCTCAGTCCTCAAACCTCAAACCTGAATCCTCAATCCTGAATCCTCAAACTTCAGACCTCAGTCCTCAACAATCAGTTGTCGATTCTCAATCCTCAATAGAATATAGTCAATTCACAGTTTTCAATACTCAATACTCAATCTGGAGTCTTCAAATCTCTATCCACAAACATCAATTCTCATCATTCAACCCTCAACACTCAGTCCCCAATCCTCAATCTTCAATCCTCAGTCCTCAATCCTCAATCCTCGATCCTCAATCTTCAATCCTCAATACTCAATCTTCAATCCTCCATCCTCAATCCTCAACCCTCTATCCTCAATCTTCAATCCTCAATACACAATCTTCAATCCTCAATCCTCAATCCTCAATCCTCAATCCTCATTCTTCAATCCTCAACACCCAATCCTCAATCTTCAATCCTCAATCCGCAATCCTCAATTCTCAATCCTAAATCCTCAATCCTCAATACTCAATCTTCAATCCTCAATCCTCAATCCTCAATCCTCACTCCTCATTCTTCAATCCTCAACACCCAATCCTCAATCTTCAATCCTCAATCCTCAATCCTCAATTCTCAATCCTAAATCCTCAATCCTCAGACCTCAATCATCAATACTCAACCCTCAGTCCTAGTCCTCAATCCACAACACTCAATCCTCGATCCTCAATCTTCAATCATCAATATTCAACGTTCAATCCTCAATCCTCAATCCTCAATACTCAATCCTCAATCCTCAATGTTCTATCCTCAATACGCAATCCTCAATCTTCAATCCTCAATTCTCAATCCTCAATCCTCAATCCTCAATCCTCAATCCTCAATCTTAATCTTCAATCCTCAGTACTCAATCTTCAATCCTCAATCCTCAATCCTCAATCCTCAATCCTCAATCTTCAATCCTCAATACTCAATCTTCAATCCTCAATCCTCAATCCTCAATCCTCAATCCTCAATCCTCAATCCTCAACCGTCAATCTTGAGTCCTCAATACTCAATCTTCAATCCTCAATCCTCAATCCTCAATGCTCAATACCCAATCCTCAATCTTCAATCCTCAATCCTCAATCCTCAATCCTCAATCTTCAATCCTCAATACTCAATCTTCAATCCTCAATCCTCAGTCCTCAAACCTCAATTCTGAATCCTCAATCCTGAATCCTCAATCTTCAGCCCTCAGTCCTCAACATTCAGTTGTCAATCCTCAATCCTCAATAGAATATCCTCAATTCACCGTTTTCAATACTCAACACTCAATCTGCAATCGTCATCTCTCTATCCAGAAACATAAATTCTCATCACTCAACCCTCAACACTCAGTACTCAATCTTCAATCCTAATCCTCAATTCTGAATCTTCAATCCTCAATACTGAATCTTCAATCCGCAATCCTCAATCCCCAACCCTCAATCCTCAATCCTCAATCCTCAATCTTCAATCCTCAATACTCAATCTTCAATCCTCAATCCGCAATCCTCAATCCTCATGCGTCAGTCCTCAGTACCCAATCCTCAATCTTCAATCCTCATTCCTCAATTCTCAATTCTCAATCCTGAATCCTCAGACCTCAGACATCAATATTCAACACTCAGATCTCGACCTCAATCCACAACCCTCAATTCTCAACCCTCAATCCTCAATCCTCAATCCTCAATCTTCAATCCTCAATCCTCAATCCTCAATCCTCAATCCTCAATCCTCAATTCTCATTCTTCGATCCTCAATACCCAATCCTCAATCTTCAATCCTCAATCCTCAATCCTGAATTCTCAACCCTCAATCTTCCTTCCTTAGTCCTCAAACCCAATCCTCAACCCGCAGCCCTCATCCTCAATCCTCAACCCTCAATCTTCAATCCTCAATCTTCAATCCTCAATACTCAATCTTCAATCCTCAATCCTCAGTCCTCAAACCTCAATTCTGAATCCTCAATCCTGAATCCTCAATCTTCAGCACTCAGTCCTCAACATTCAGCTGTCAATCCTCAATCCTCTATAGAATATCCTCAATTCACAGTTTTCAATACTCAATACTCAATCTGCAATCTTCAAATCTCTATCCAGAAACATAAATTCTCATCACTCAACCCTCAACACTCAGTACTCAATGTTCATTCCTCATCCTCAACTCTGAATCTTCAATCCTCAATACTGAACTTCAATCCGCAATCCTCAATCCCCAATCCTCAATCTTCAATCCTCAATCCTGAATCTTCAACCCTCAATACTCAATCCTCAATCCTCAATCCGCAATCCTCAATCCTCATTCGTCAATACTCAATACTCAATCCTCAATCTTCAATCCTCATTCCTCAATTCTCAATTCTCAATCCTCAATCCTCAGACCTCAGACATCAATATTCAACACTCGGTCCTCGTCCTCAATCCACAACCCTCAATCCTCAACCATCAATCTTTAATCATCAATATTCAATCTTCAATCCTCAATCCTCAATCTTGAATCCTCAATACTCAATACTCAATCCTCAATTCTCAATCCTCGATCGTCAATCTTCAATCCTAAATACTCAATCTTCAATCCTCAATCCTCAATCCTCAATCCTCAATCCTCATTCTTCAATCCTCAATACCCAATCCTCAATCTTCAGCCCTCGATCCTCAATCCTCAATTCTCAATCCTCAATCCTCAGTCCTCAGTCCTCAAACCTCAATCCTCAACCCTCGGCCCTCATCCTCAATCCTCAATCCAAAATCCTCAATTCTTAATCTTCAATCCTCAATACTCAATCTTCAATCCTCAATGCTCAGTCCTCAAATTTCAATTCTGAATCGTCAATCTGGAACCCTCAATCTTCAGCCCTCAGTCCTCAACAATCAGTTGTCAATCCTCAATCCTCAATAGAATATACTCAATTCACAGTTTTCAATACCCAATACTCAATCTGCAACCTTCAATTCTCTATCCACAAACATCAATTCTCATCACTCAACCCTCAACACTCAGTCATCAATGTTCAATCCTCAATCCTCAATTCTCAATCTTCAATCCTCAATACTGAACCTTCAATCCTCAATCCTCAATCCTCAGTCCTCAATCCTCAATCCTCAATCTTAAGCTTCAATCCTCAGTACTCAATCTTCAATCCTCAATCCTCAATCCTCAATCCTCAATCCTCAATCTTCAATCCTCAATACTCAATCTTCAATCCTCAATCCTCAATCCTCAATCCTCAATCCTCAATCCACAATCCTCACCCTTCAATCCTCAATACTCAATCTTCAATCCTCAATCCTCAATCCTCAATCCTCAATTCGCAATCCTCAATAGTCAATCTTCAATCCTCAATACTCAATCTTCAATCCTCAATGCTCAGTCCTCAAATTTCAATTCTGAATCGTCAATCTCGAACCCTCAATCTTCAGCCCTCAGTCCTCAACAATCAGTTGTCAATCCTCAATCCTCAATAGAATATACTCAATTCACAGTTTTCAATACCCAATACTCAATCTGCAACCTTCAATTCTCTATCCACAAACATCAATTCTCATCACTCAACCCTCAACACTCAGTCATCAATGTTCAACCCTCAATCCTCAATTCTCAATCTTCAATCCTCAATACTGAACCTTCAATCCTCAATCCTCAATCCTCAGTCCTCAATCCTCAATCCTCAATCTTAAGCTTCAATCCTCAGTACTCAATCTTCAATCCTCAATCCTCAATCCTCAATCCTCAATCCTCAATCTTCAATCCTCAATACTCAATCTTCAATCCTCAATCCTCAATCCTCAATCCTCAATCCTCAATCCACAATCCTCAACCTTCAATCCTCAATACTCAATCTTGAATCCTCAATCCTCAATCCTCAATCCTCAATTCGCAATCCTCAATAGTCAATCTTCAATCCTCAATATTCAATATTCAATCCTCAACCCTCAATCCTCAATCCTCAATCCTCATTCTTCGATCCTCAATACCCAATCCTCAATCTTCAATCCTCAATACTCAATCCTCAATTCGCAATCCTCAATAGTCAATCTTCAATCCTCAACACTCAATATTCAATCCTCAATCCTCAATCCTCAATCCTCAATCCTCATTCTTCGATCCTCAATACCCAATCCTCAATCTTCAATCCTCAATCCTCAATCCTGAATTCTCAACCCTCAATCTTCCGTCCTTAGTCCTCAAACCCAATCCTCAACCCGCAGCCCTCATCCTCAATCCTCAACCCTCAATCTTCAATCCTCAATCTTCAATCCTCAATACTCAATCTTCAATCCTCAATCCTCAGTCCTCAAACCTCAATTCTGAATCCTCAATCCTGAATCCTCAATCTTCAGCCCTCAGTCCTCAACATTCAGCTGTCAATCCTCAATCCTCTATAGAATATCCTCAATTCACAGTTTTCAATACTCAATACTCAATCTGCAATCTTCAAATCTCTATCCAGAAACATAAATTCTCATCACTCAACCCTCAACACTCAGTACTCAATGTTCATTCATCATCCTCAACTCTGAATCTTCAATCCTCAATACTGAACTTCAATCCGCAATCCTCAATCCCCAATCCTCAATCCTCAATCCTCAATCCTGAATCTTCAACCCTCAATACTCAATCCTCAATCCTCAATCCGCAATCCTCAATCCTCATTCGTCAATACTCAATACTCAATCCTCAATCTTCAATCCTCATTCCTCAATTCTCAATTCTCAATCCTCAATCCTCAGACCTCAGACATCAATATTCAACACTCGGTCCTCGTCCTCAATCCACAACCCTCAATCCTCAACCATCAATCTTTAATCATCAATATTCAATCTTCAATCCTCAATCCTCAATCCCCAATCGTCAATCCTCAATCCTCAATCTTCACCCCTCAAACCTCAATCCTCAATCCTCAATGTTCAATCCTCAATACCCAATCCTCAGTCTTCAATCCTCAATCCTCAATCCTCAATCCTCAATCCTCAATCCTCAATCCTCAATCCTCAGTCCTCAAACCTCAATCCTGAATCCTCAATCCTGAATCCTCAATCTTCAGCCCTCAGTCCTCAACAATCAGTGGTCCATCCTCAATCCTCAATAGAATATCATGATTTCACAGTTTTCAATACTCAATACTCAACCTGCAATCTTCAAATCTCTATCCAGAAACATCAATTCTCATCACTCAACCCTCAAAACTCAGTCCCCAATCCTCAATATTCAAGCCTCAATCCTCAATCCTCAATCCACAATACTCAATATTCAATCCTCAATACTCAATCTTCAATCCTCAATACTCAATACTCAATCCTCAATTCTCAATCCTCGATCGTCAATCTTCAATCCTAAATACTCAATCTTCAATCCTCAATCCTCAATCCTCAATCCTCAATCCTCATTCTTCAATCCTCAATACCCAATCCTCAATCTTCAGCCCTCGATCCTCAATCCTCAATTCTCAATCCTCAATCCTCAGTCCTCAGTCCTCAAACCTCAATCCTCAACCCTCGGCCCTCATCCTCAATCCTCAATCCAAAATCCTCAATTCTTAATCTTCAATCCTCAATACTCAATCTTCAATCCTCAATGCTCAGTCCTCAAATTTCAATTCTCAATCGTCAATCTGGAACCCTCAATCTTCAGCCCTCAGTCCTCAACAATCAGTTGTCAATCCTCAATCCTCAATAGAATATACTCAATTCACAGTTTTCAATACCCAATACTCAATCTGCAACCTTCAATTCTCTATCCACAAACATCAATTCTCATCACTCAACCCTCAACACTCAGTCATCAATGTTCAATCCTCAATCCTCAATTCTCACTCTTCAATCCTCAATACTGAACCTTCAATCCTCAATCCTCAATCCTCAGTCCTCAATCCTCAATCCTCAATCTTAAGCTTCAATCCTCAGTACTCAATCTTCAATCCTCAATCCTCAATCCTCAATCCTCAATCCTCAATCTTCAATCATCAATACTCAATCTTCAATCCTCAATCCTCAATCCTCAATCCTCAATCCTCAATCCACAATCCTCACCCTTCAATCCTCAATACTCAATCTTCAATCCTCAATCCTCAATCCTCAATCCTCAATTCGCAATCCTCAATAGTCAATCTTCAATCCTCAATATTCAATATTCAATCCTCAACCCTCAATCCTCAATCCTCAATCCTCATTCTTCGATCCTCAATACCCAATCCTCAATCTTCAATCCTGAATCCTCAATCCTCAATTCTCAATCCTCAAACCTCCGTCCTTAGTCCTCAAACCCCAATCCTCAACCCTCTGCCCTCTACCCTCAATCCTCAATCCTCAATCCTCAATCCTCAATCTTCAATCCTCAATACTCAATCTTCAGTCCTCAATCCTCAGTCCTCAAACCTCAATTCTGAATCCTCAATCCTGAATCCTCAATCTTCAGCCCTCAGTCCTCAACATTCAGTTGTCAATCCTCAATCCTCAATAGAATATCCTCAATTCACAGTTTTCAATACTCAATACTCAATCTGCAGTCGTCATCTCCCTATCCAGAAACATAAATTCTCATCACTCAACCCTCAACACTCAGTACTCAATGTTCAATCCTAATCCTCAATTCTGAATCTTCAATCCTCAATACTGAATCTTCAAACCGCAATCCTCCGTCCCCAACCCTCAATCCTCAATCCTCAATCCTCAATCTTCAATCCTCAATACTCAAACTTCAATCCTCAATCCGCAATCCTCAATCATCATGCGTCAATCCTCCGTACCCAATCCTCAATCTTCAATCCTCATTCCTCAATTCTCAATTCTCAATCCTGAATCCTCAGACCTCAGACATCAATATTCAACACTCAGATCTCGTCCGCAATCCACAACCCTCAATCCTCAACCCTCAATCTTTAATCATCAATATTCTACTTTCAATGCTCAATCCTCAATCCTCAATCCTCAATCCTCAATCCTCAATCTTCACTCCTCAAACCTCAATCCTCAATCCTCAATGTTCAATCCTCAATACCCAATCCTCAGTCTTCAATCCTTAATCCTCAATATTCAAACCTGAATCCTCAATCCTCAATCCTCAATCCTCAATCCTCAATCCTCAGTCCTCAAACCTCAATCCTGAATCCTCAATCCTGAATCCTCAATCTTCAGCCATCAGTCCTCAAGAATCAGTGGTCCATCCTCAATCCTCAATAGAATATCATGATTTCACAGTTTTCAATACTCAATGGTCAACCTGCAATCTTCAAATCTCTATCCACAAACATCAATTCTCATCACTCAACCCTCAAAACTCAGTACCCAATCCTCAATATTCAAGCCTCAATCCTCAATCCTCAATCCACAATCCTCAACCTTCAATCCTCAATACTCAATCTTCAATCCTCGATCCTCAATCCTCAATTCGCAATCCTCAATAGACAATCTTCAATCCTCAATACTCAATATTCAATCCTCAATCCTCAATCCTCAATCCTCAATCCTCATTCTTCGATCCTCAATACCCAATCCTCAATCTTCAATCCTCAATCCTCAATCCTCAATTCTCAATCCTCAATCCTCCGTCCTTAGTCCTCAAACCCCAATCCTCAACCCTCAGCCCTCATCCTCAATCCTCAATTCTCAATTCTCAATCCTCAATCCTCAGACCTCAGACATCAATATTCAACACTCAGATCTCGTCCTCAATCCACAACACTCAATCCTCAACCCTCAATCTTTAATCATCAATATTCTATCTTCAATCCTCAATCCTCAATCCTCAATCCTCAATCCTCAATCCTCAGTCCTCTCTCCTCAAACCCCAATCCTGAAACCTCAATCCTGAATCCTCAAGCTTCAGCCCTCAGTCCTCAACAATCAGTTGTCAGTCCTCAGTCCTCAATAGAATATCATCAATTCACAGTTTTCAATACTCAATACTCAATCTGCAATCTTCAAATCTCTATCCACAAACACCAATTCTCATCATTCAACCCTCAACACTCAGTCCCCAATCCTCAATTTTCAATCCTCAATCCTCAATCCTCAATCCACAATACTCATCCTTCAATCCTCAATACTCAATCATGAATCCTCAATCCTCAATACTCAATCCTCAATTCTCAATCCTCGATCGTCAATCTTCAATCCTCAATACTCAATCATCAATCCTCAATCCTCAATCCTCAATCCTCAATCCTCAATCCTCAATAGTCGATCTTCAATCCTCAATACTCAATATTTAATCCTCAATCCTCAATCCTCAATCCTCAATCCTCAGTCCTCAGTCCTCAATCTTCAATACTCAATACCCAATCTTCAATCATCAATTCGCAATACTCAATCCTCATTCGTCAATCCTCAATACCCAATCCTCAATCTTCAATCCTCAATCCTCAATTCTCAATTCTCAATCCTCAATCCTCAGACCTCAGACATCAATATTCAACAATCAGTCCTCGTCCTCAATCCACAACCCTCAATCCTCAACCCTCAATCTTTAATCATCAATATTCAATCTTCAATCCTCAATCCTCAATCCTCAATCCTCAATCCTCAATCCTCAACCTTCACTCCTCAAACCTCAATCCTCAATCCTCAATGTTCAATCCTCAATACCCAATCCTCAGTCTTCAATCCTCAACCCTCAATCCTCAATCCTCAATCCTCATTCTTCAATCCTCAATACCCAATCCTCAATCTTCAACACTCAATCCTCAATCCTCAGACCTCAGACATCAATATTCAACACTCAGTCCTTGTCCTCAATCCACAACCCTCAATCCTCAACCCTCAATCTTTAATCATCAATATTCAATCTTCAATCCTCAATCCTCAATCCTCAATCCTCAATCCTCAATGTTCAATCCTCAATACCCAATCCTCAGTCTTCAATCCTCAACCTTCAATCCTCAATACTCAATCTTCAATCCTCAATCCTCAGCCCTCAATCCTCAATTCGCTATCCTCAATAGTCGATCTTCAATCCTCAATACTCAATATTCAATCCTCAATCCTCAATCCTCAATCCTCAATCATCATTCTTCAATCCTCAATACCCTATCCTCAGTCCTCGTCCTCAATCCACAACCCTCAATCCTCTATCCTCAGTCCTCAATCCTCAATCTTCAATCCTCAATCCTCAATCCTCAATCCTCAATCCTCAATCCTCAATCCTCAATCCTCAATCTTCAATCCTCAATACACAAACTTCAATCCTCAATCCACAACCCTCAATCCTCAATCCTCAATACTCAATCCTCAATACTCAATATTCAACCCTCAATCCTCAGTACTCTATCCCCAATCCTCATTCTTCAATCATCATTATTCAATCCTCAATACCCAATCCTGAATCTTCAATCCTCAGTCCTCAATCCTCAGTTCGCAATCCTCAATCCTCAAGCTTCAGCCCTCAGTCCTCAACAATCAGTTGTCAATCCTCAATCCTCAATAGAATATCATCATTTCACAGTTTTCAATACTCAATACTCAATCTGCAATCTTCAAATCTCTATCCACAAACATCAATTCTCATCATGCAACCCTCAACACACAGTCCCCAATCCTCAATATTCAATCCTCAATCCTCAATCCTCAATCCACAATCCTCAACCTTCAATTCTCAATACTCAATCTTCAATCCTCAATCCTCAATACTCAATCCTCAATTCTCAATCCTCGACCCTCTGCCCTCAGTCCTCAAATCTCAATCCTCAACCCTCAGCCCTCATCCTCAATCCTCAGTCTTCAATCCTCAATCCTCAACCATCAATCCTCAATCCTCAATCCTCAGTCATCAAACCTCAAACCTGAATCCTCAATCCTGAATCCTCAATCTTCAGACCTCAGTCCTCAACAATCAGTTGTCGATTCTCAATCCTCAATAGAATATAATCAATTCACAGTTTTCAATACTCAATACTCAATCTGGAGTATTTCAAATCTCTATCCACAAACATCAATTCTCATCATTCAACCCTCAACACTCAGTCCCCAATCCTCAATCTTCAATCCTCAATCCTCAATCCTCAATCCTCCATCCTCAATCCTCAATCCTCTATCCTCAATCTTCAATCCTCAATACTCAATCTTCAATCCTCAATCCTCAATCCTCAATCCTCAATCCTCATTCTTCAATCCTCAACACCCAATCCTCAATCTTCAATCCTCAATCCTCAATCCTCAATTCTCAATCCTAAATCCTCAATCCTCAATACTCAATCTTCAATCCTCAATCCTCAATCCTCAATCCTCAATACTCAATCCTCAATCCTCAATGTTCTATCCTCAATACGCAATCCTCAATCTTCAATCCTCAATTCTCAATCCTCAATCCTCAATCCTCAATCCTCAATCCTCAATCTTAATCTTCAATCCTCAGTACTCAATCTTCAATCCTCAATCCTCAATCCTCAATCCTCAATCCTCAATCTTCAATTCTCAATACTCAATCTTCAATCCTCAATCCTCAATCCTCAATCCTCAATCCTCAATCCTCAATCCTCAACCGTCAATCTTCAGTCCTCTATACTCAATCTTCAATCCTCAATCCTCAATCCTCAATGCTCAATACTCAATCCTCATTCCTCAATCCTCAATACCCAATCCTCAATCTTCAATCCTCAATCCTGAATCCTCAATCCTCAATCCTCAATCCTCAATCCTCAATCCTCTATCCTCAATCCTCAATCCTCAATCCTCAATCCTCAATCTTCAATCCTCAATACTCAATCTTCAATCCTCAATCCTCAATCCTCAATCCTCAATCCTCAATCCTCAATCCTCAACCCTCAATCGTCAATCTTCAAACATCAATACTCAATCTTCAATCCTCAATCCTCAATCCTCAATCCTCAATCCTCATTCTTCAATCCTCAATACACAATCCTCAATCTTCAATCCTCAATCCTCAATCCTCAATTCTCAATCCTCAACCCTCAGGCCTCTCTCCTCAAACCTCAATCCTGAATCCTCAATCCTGAATCCTCAAGCTTCAGCCCTCATTCCTCAACAACCAGTTGTCAATCCTCAATCCTCAATAGAATATCATCATTTCAAAGTTTTCAATACTCAATACTCAATCTGCAATCTTCAAATCTCTATCCACAAACATCAATTCTCATCATGCAACCCTCAACACTCAGTCCCCAATCCTCAATATTCAATCCTGAATCCTCAATCCTCAATCCACAATCCTCAACCTTCAATTCTCAATACTCAATCTTCAATCCTCAATCCTCAATAATCAATCCTCAATTCTCAATCCTCGATCCTCTGCCCTCAGTCATCAAACCTCAATCCTCAACCCTCAGCCCTCATCCTCAATCCTCAGTCTTCAATCCTCAATCCTCAAGCCTCAATCCTCAATCCTCAATCCTCAGTCCTCAAACCTCAAACCTGAATCCTCAATCCTGAATCCTCAACCTTCAGACCTCAGTCCTCAACAATCAGTTGTCGATTCTCAATCCTCAATAGAATATAATCAATTCACAGTTTTCAATACTCAATACTCAATCTGGAGTATTTCAAATCTCTATCCACAAACATCAATTCTCATCATTCAACCCTCAACACTCAGTCCCCAATCCTCAATCTTCAATCCTCAATCCTCAATCCTCAATCCTCGATCCTCAATCTTCAATCCTCAATACTCAATCTTCAATCCTCCATCCTCAATCCTCAATCCTCTACCGTCAATCTTCAATCCTCAATACTCAATCTTCAATCCTCAATCCTCAATCCTCAATCCTCAGTCCTCATTCTTCAATCCTCAACACCCAATCCTCAATCTTCAATCCTCAATCCTCAATCCTCAATTCTCAATCCTAAATCCTCAATCCTCAATCCTCAATTCTCAATCCTCAACCCTCAGGCCTCTCTCCTCAAACCTCAATCCTGAATCCTCAATCCTGAATCCTCAAGCTTCAGCCCTCATTCCTCAACAACCAGTTGTCAATCCTCAATCCTCAATAGAATATCATCATTTCAAAGTTTTCAATACTCAATACTCAATCTGCAATCTTCAAATCTCTATCCACAAACATCAATTCTCATCATGCAACCCTCAACACTCAGTCCCCAATCCTCAATATTCAATCCTGAATCCTCAATCCTCAATCCACAATCCTCAACCTTCAATTCTCAATACTCAATCTTCAATCCTCAATCCTCAATAATCAATCCTCAATTCTCAATCCTCGATCCTCTGCCCTCAGTCATCAAACCTCAATCCTCAACCCTCAGCCCTCATCCTCAATCCTCAGTCTTCAATCCTCAATCCTCAAGCCTCAATCCTCAATCCTCAATCCTCAGTCCTCAAACCTCAAACCTGAATCCTCAATCCTGAATCCTCAACCTTCAGACCTCAGTCCTCAACAATCAGTTGTCGATTCTCAATCCTCAATAGAATATAATCAATTCACAGTTTTCAATACTCAATACTCAATCTGGAGTATTTCAAATCTCTATCCACAAACATCAATTCTCATCATTCAACCCTCAACACTCAGTCCCCAATCCTCAATCTTCAATCCTCAATCCTCAATCCTCAATCCTCGATCCTCAATCTTCAATCCTCAATACTCAATCTTCAATCCTCCATCCTCAATCCTCAATCCTCTACCGTCAATCTTCAATCCTCAATACTCAATCTTCAATCCTCAATCCTCAATCCTCAATCCTCAATCCTCATTCTTCAATCCTCAACACCCAATCCTCAATCTTCAATCCTCAATCCTCAATCCTCAATTCTCAATCCTAAATCCTCAATCCTCAATACTCAATCTTCAATCCTCAATCCTCAATCCTCAATCCTCAATCCTCATTCTTCAATCCTCAACACCCAATCCTCAATCTTCAATCCTCAATCCTCAATCCTCAATTCTCAATCCTAAATCCTCAATCCTCAGACCTCAATCATCAATACTCAACCCTCAGTCCTAGTCCTCAATCCACAACGCTCAATCCTCGATCCTCAATCTTCAATCATCAATATTCTACCTTCAATCCTCAATCCTCAATCCTCAATACTCAATCCTCAATCCTCAATGTTCTATCCTCAATACGCAATCCTCAATCTTCAATTCTCAATCCTCAATCCTCAATCCTCAATCCTCAATCCTCAATCTTAATCTTCAATCCTCAGTACTCAATCTTCAGTCCTCAATACTCAATCTTCAATCCTCAATCCTCAATCCTCAATCCTCAATGCTCAATACTCAATCCTCATTCTTCAATCCTCAATACCCAATCCTCAATCTTCAATCCTCAATCCTGAATCCTCAATCCTCAATCCTCAATCCTCAATCCTCAATCCTCTATCCTCAATCCTCAATCCTCAATCCTCAATCCTCAATCTTCAATCCTCAATACTCAATCTTCAATCCTCAATCCTCAATCCTCAATCCTCAATCCTCAATCCTCAACCCTCAATCGTCAATCTTCAAACATCAATACTCAATCTTCAATCGTCAATCCTCAATCCTCATTCTTCAATCCTCAATACACAATCCTCAATCTTCAATCCTCAATCCTCAATCCTCAATGCTCAATCCTCAATCCTCAATCCTCAATCTTCAATCCTCGGTCCCAAATCCTCAATATTGAATACTCACTCCTCAATCCTCAATCTTCAATCCACAATACTCAGTCTTCAATCCTCAACCCTCAATCCTCAATCCTCAATCCTCAACCCTCATTCTTCAATCCTCAATACCCAATCCTCAATCTTCAATCCTCAGTCCTCAATCCTCAATCCTCAATCCTCAATCCTCAATCCTCAATCCTCAATCCTCAATCCTCAATGTTCAATACGCAATACCCAATCCTCAATCTTCTATCCGCAATCCTCAATCCCCAATCCTCAATCCTCAATCCTCAATCCTCAATCCTCAATCCTCATTCTTCAATCCTCAATACACAATCGTCAATCTTCAATCCTCAATCCTCAACCCTCAATCCTCAATCCTCAATCCTCAATCCTCAATCTTCAATCCTCGGTCCCAAATCCTCAATATTCAATACTCACTCCTCAATCCTCAATCTTCAATCCACAATACTCAGTCTTCAATCCTCAATCCTCAATCCTCAATCCTCAATCCTCAATCCTCATTCTTCAATCCTCAATACCCAATCCTCAACCTTCAATCCTCAGTCCTCAATCCTCAATACTCAATCCCCAATCCTCAATCCTCAATCCTCAATCCTCAATCCTCAATGTTCAATACGCAATACCCAATCCTCAATCTTCTATCCGCAATCCTCAATCCTCAATCCTCAATCCTCAATCCTCAATCCTCACTCCTCAATTCTCAATCCTCGATCCTCAATCCTCAATCCTCAATCCTCAATCCTCAATGTTCAATACGCAATACCCAATCCTCAATCTTCTATCCGCAATCCTCAATCCTCAATATTCAATCCTCAATACTCAATATTCAATCCTCAATCCTCAATACTCATTCCCCAATCCTCATTCTTCAATCCTCATCCTTCAATCCTCAATACTCAATCCTCAATCTTCAATCCTCAATCCTCAATCCTCAATACTCAATCTTCAATCCTCAATCCTCAATCCTCAATCCTCAATACTCAATCCTCAATCCTCAATGTTCTATCCTCAATACGCAATCCTCAATCTTCAATCCTCAATTCTCAATCCTCAATCCTCAATCCTCAATCCTCAATCCTCAATCTTAATCTTCAATCCTCAGTACTCAATCTTCAATCCTCAATCCTCAATCCTCAATCCTCAATCCTCAATCTTCAATTCTCAATACTCAATCTTCAATCCTCAATCCTCAATCCTCAATCCTCAATCCTCAATCCTCAATCCTCAACCGTCAATCTTCAGTCCTCTATACTCAATCTTCAATCCTCAATCCTCAATCCTCAATGCTCAATACTCAATCCTCATTCCTCAATCCTCAATACCCAATCCTCAATCTTCAATCCTCAATCCTGAATCCTCAATCCTCAATCCTCAATCCTCAATCCTCAATCCTCTATCCTCAATCCTCAATCCTCAATCCTCAATCCTCAATCTTCAATCCTCAATACTCAATCTTCAATCCTCAATCCTCAATCCTCAATCCTCAATCCTCAATCCTCAATCCTCAACCCTCAATCGTCAATCTTCAAACATCAATACTCAATCTTCAATCCTCAATCCTCAATCCTCAATCCTCAATCCTCATTCTTCAATCCTCAATACACAATCCTCAATCTTCAATCCTCAATCCTCAATCCTCAATTCTCAATCCTCAACCCTCAGGCCTCTCTCCTCAAACCTCAATCCTGAATCCTCAATCCTGAATCCTCAAGCTTCAGCCCTCATTCCTCAACAACCAGTTGTCAATCCTCAATCCTCAATAGAATATCATCATTTCAAAGTTTTCAATACTCAATACTCAATCTGCAATCTTCAAATCTCTATCCACAAACATCAATTCTCATCATGCAACCCTCAACACTCAGTCCCCAATCCTCAATATTCAATCCTGAATCCTCAATCCTCAATCCACAATCCTCAACCTTCAATTCTCAATACTCAATCTTCAATCCTCAATCCTCAATAATCAATCCTCAATTCTCAATCCTCGATCCTCTGCCCTCAGTCATCAAACCTCAATCCTCAACCCTCAGCCCTCATCCTCAATCCTCAGTCTTCAATCCTCAATCCTCAAGCCTCAATCCTCAATCCTCAATCCTCAGTCCTCAAACCTCAAACCTGAATCCTCAATCCTGAATCCTCAACCTTCAGACCTCAGTCCTCAACAATCAGTTGTCGATTCTCAATCCTCAATAGAATATAATCAATTCACAGTTTTCAATACTCAATACTCAATCTGGAGTATTTCAAATCTCTATCCACAAACATCAATTCTCATCATTCAACCCTCAACACTCAGTCCCCAATCCTCAATCTTCAATCCTCAATCCTCAATCCTCAATCCTCGATCCTCAATCTTCAATCCTCAATACTCAATCTTCAATCCTCCATCCTCAATCCTCAATCCTCTACCGTCAATCTTCAATCCTCAATACTCAATCTTCAATCCCCAATCCTCAATCCTCAATCCTCAATCCTCATTCTTCAATCCTCAACACCCAATCCTCAATCTTCAATCCTCAATCCTCAATCCTCAATTCTCAATCCTAAATCCTCAATCCTCAATACTCAATCTTCAATCCTCAATCCTCAATCCTCAATCCTCAATCCTCATTCTTCAATCCTCAACACCCAATCCTCAATCTTCAATCCTCAATCCTCAATCCTCAATTCTCAATCCTAAATCCTCAATCCTCAGACCTCAATCATCAATACTCAACCCTCAGTCCTAGTCCTCAATCCACAACGCTCAATCCTCGATCCTCAATCTTCAATCATCAATATTCTACCTTCAATCCTCAATCCTCAATCCTCAATACTCAATCCTCAATCCTCAATGTTCTATCCTCAATACGCAATCCTCAATCTTCAATTCTCAATCCTCAATCCTCAATCCTCAATCCTCAATCCTCAATCTTAATCTTCAATCCTCAGTACTCAATCTTCAGTCCTCAATACTCAATCTTCAATCCTCAATCCTCAATCCTCAATCCTCAATGCTCAATACTCAATCCTCATTCTTCAATCCTCAATACCCAATCCTCAATCTTCAATCCTCAATCCTGAATCCTCAATCCTCAATCCTCAATCCTCAATCCTCAATCCTCTATCCTCAATCCTCAATCCTCAATCCTCAATCCTCAATCTTCAATCCTCAATACTCAATCTTCAATCCTCAATCCTCAATCCTCAATCCTCAATCCTCAATCCTCAACCCTCAATCGTCAATCTTCAAACATCAATACTCAATCTTCAATCGTCAATCCTCAATCCTCATTCTTCAATCCTCAATACACAATCCTCAATCTTCAATCCTCAATCCTCAATCCTCAATGCTCAATCCTCAATCCTCAATCCTCAATCTTCAATCCTCGGTCCCATATCCTCAATATTGAATACTCACTCCTCAATCCTCAATCTTCAATCCACAATACTCAGTCTTCAATCCTCAACCCTCAATCCTCAATCCTCAATCCTCAACCCTCATTCTTCAATCCTCAATACCCAATCCTCAATCTTCAATCCTCAGTCCTCAATCCTCAATCCTCAATCCTCAATCCTCAATCCTCAATCCTCAATCCTCAATCCTCAATGTTCAATACGCAATACCCAATCCTCAATCTTCTATCCGCAATCCTCAATCCCCAATCCTCAATCCTCAATCCTCAATCCTCAATCCTCAATCCTCATTCTTCAATCCTCAATACACAATCGTCAATCTTCAATCCTCAATCCTCAACCCTCAATCCTCAATCCTCAATCCTCAATCCTCAATCTTCAATCCTCGGTCCCAAATCCTCAATATTCAATACTCACTCCTCAATCCTCAATCTTCAATCCACAATACTCAGTCTTCAATCCTCAATCCTCAATCCTCAATCCTCAATCCTCAATCCTCATTCTTCAATCCTCAATACCCAATCCTCAACCTTCAATCCTCAGTCCTCAATCCTCAATACTCAATCCCCAATCCTCAATCCTCAATCCTCAATCCTCAATCCTCAATGTTCAATACGCAATACCCAATCCTCAATCTTCTATCCGCAATCCTCAATCCTCAATCCTCAATCCTCAATCCTCAATCCTCACTCCTCAATTCTCAATCCTCGATCCTCAATCCTCAATCCTCAATCCTCAATCCTCAATGTTCAATACGCAATACCCAATCCTCAATCTTCTATCCGCAATCCTCAATCCTCAATATTCAATCCTCAATACTCAATATTCAATCCTCAATCCTCAATACTCATTCCCCAATCCTCATTCTTCAATCCTCATCCTTCAATCCTCAATACTCAATCCTCAATCTTCAATCCTCAATCCTCAATCCTCAGTTAACAATCCTCAATCCTCAGTCCTCAGACCTCAGGCATCAACACTCAACCCTCGGTCCTCGTTCTCAATCCACAACCCTCAATCCTCAATTATCAATCTTCATTCATCAATATTCAACCTTCAATCCTCAATGCTCAATCCTCAATCCTCAATCCTCAATGTTCAATCCTCAACAGCCAATCCTCAATCTTCAATCCTCAATCCTCAATCCTCAATTCTCAATCCCTCAATCCACAATCCTCAGTCCTCTCTCCTCAAACCCCAATCCTGAATCCTCAATCCTGAATCCTCAAGCTTCAGCCCTCAGTCCTCAACAATCAGTTGTCAATCCTCAATCCTCAATAGAATATCATCAATTCACAGTTTTCAATACTCAATACTCAATCTGCAATCTTCAAATCTCTATCCAGAAACACCAATTCTCATCATTCAACCCTCAACACTCAGTCCCCAATCCTCAATATTCAATCCTCAATCCTCAATCCTCAATCCACAATACTCAATATTCAATCCTCAATACTCAATCTTCAATCCTCAATACTCAATACTCAATCCTCAATTCTCAATCCTCGATCGTCAATCTTCAATCCTAAATACTCAATCTTCAATCCTCAATCCTCAATCCTCAATCCTCAATCCTCATTCTTCAATCCTCAATACCCAATCCTCAATCTTCAACCCTCAATCCTCAATCCTCAATTCTCAATCCTCAATCCTCAGTCCTCAGTCCTCAAACCTCAATCCTCAACCCTTGGCCCTCATCCTCAATCCTCAATCCAAAATCCTCAATTCTTAATCTTCAATCCTCAATACTCAATCTTCAATCCTCAATGCTCAGTCCTCAAATTTCAATTCTGAATCCTCAATCTGGAACCCTCAATCTTCAGCCCTCAGTCCTCAACAATCAGTTGTCAATCCTCAATCCTCAATAGAATATACTCAATTCACAGTTTTCAATACCCAATACTCAATCTGCAACCTTCAATTCTCTATCCACAAACATCAATTCTCATCACTCAACCCTCAACACTCAGTCCTCAATGTTCAATCCTCAATCCTCAATTCTCAATCTTCAATCCTCAATACTGAACCTTCAATCCTCAATCCTCAATCCTCAGTCCTCAATCCTCAATCCTCAATCTTAAGCTTCAATCCTCAGTACTCAATCTTCAATCCTCAATCCTCAATCCTCAATCCTCAATCCTCAACCTTCAATCCTCAATACTCAATCTTCAATCCTCAATCCTCAATCCTCAATCCTCAATCCTCAATCCACAATCCTCAACCTTCAATCCTCAATACTCAATCTTCAATCCTCAATCCTCAATCCTCAATCCTCAATTCGCAATCCTCAATAGTCAATCTTCAATCCTCAATACTCAATATTCAATCCTCAACCCTCAATCCTCAATCCTTAGTCCTCATTCTTCGATCCTCAATACCCAATCCTCAATCTTCAATCCTGAATCCTCAATCCTCAATTCTCAATCCTCAAACCTCCGTCCTTAGTCCTCAAACCCCAATCCTCAACCCTCTGCCCTCACCCTCAATCCTCAATCCTCAATCCTCAATCCTCAATCTTCAATCCTCAATACTCAATCTTCAATCCTCAATCCTCAGTCCTCAAACCTCAATCCTCAATCCTCAATCCTCAATCTTCAATCCTCAATACCCAATCTTCAATCCTCAATCCGCAATCCTCAATCCTCATGCGTCAATCCTCAGTACCCAATCCTCAATCTTCAATCCTCATTCCTCAATTCTCAATTCCCAATCCTGAATCCTCAGATCTCAGACATCAATATTCATCACTCAGATCTCGTCCTCAATCCACAACCCTCAATCCTCAACCCTCAATCTTTAATCATCAATATTCTATCTTCAATCCTCAATCCTGAATCCTCAATCCTCAATCCTCAATCCTCAATCCTCAATCTTCACTCCTCAAACCTCAATCCTCAATCCTCAATGTTCAATCCTCAATACCCAAACCTCAGTCTTCAATCCTCAATCCTCAATCCTCAATCCTCAATCCTCAATCCTCAATCCTCAATCCTCAATCCTCAATCCTCAGTCCTCAAACCTCAATCCTGAATCCTCAATCCTGAAACCTCAATCTTCAGCCCTCAGTCCTCAAGAATCAGTGGTCCATCCTCAATCCTCAATAGAATATCTTGATTTCACAGTTTTCAATACTCAATACTCAACCTGCAATCTTCAAATCTCTATCCACAAACATCAATTCTCATCACTCAACCCTCAAAACTCAGTCCCCAATCCTCAATATTCAAGCCTCAATACTCAATCCTCAATCCACAATCCTCAACCTTCAATCCTCAATACTCAATCTTCAATCCTCAGTCCTCAACCCTCAATCCTCAATCCTCAGTCCTCAAACCTCAATCCTGGATCCTCAATCCTGAATCCTCAATCTTCAGCCCTCAGTCCTCAACAATCAGTGGTCAATCCTCAATCCTCAATAGAATATCATGAATTCACAGTTTTCAATACTGAATACTCAACCTGCAATCTACAAATCCCTATCCACAAACATCAGTTCTCATCACTCAACCCTCAACACTCAGTCCCCAATCCTCAATATTCAAGCCTCAATCCTCAATCCTCAATCCACAATCCTCAACCTTCAATCCTCAATACTCAATCTTCAATCCTCGATCCTCAATCCTCAATCCTCAATTCGCAATCCTCAATAGTCAATCTTCAATCCTCAATACTCAATATTCAATCCTCAATCCTCAATCCTCAATCCTCAATCCTCAATCCTCAATCTTCAATCCTCAATACTCAATCTTCAATCCTCAATCCTCAGTCCTCAAACCTCAATTCCGAATCCTCAACCCTGAATCCTCAATCTTCAGCCCTCAGTCCTCAACATTCAGTTGTCAATCCTCAATCCTCAATAGAATATCCTCAATTCACAGTTTTCAATACTCAATACACAATCTGCAATCTTCAACTCTCTATCCAGAAACATAAATTCTCATCACTCAACCCGCAACACTCAGTACTCAATGTTCAATCCTAATCCTCAATTCTGAATCTTCAAGCCTCAATACTGAATCTTCAATCCGCAATCCTCAATCCCCAATCCTCAATCCTCAATCCTCAATCCTCAATCCTCAATCTTCAATCCTCAATACTCAATCTTCATTCCTCAATCCGCAATTCTCAATCCTCATTCGTCAATCCTCAATACCCAATCCTCAATCTTCAATCCTCATTCCTCAATTCTCAATTCTCAATCCTCAATCCTCAGACCTCAGACATCAATATTCAACACTCAGATCTCGTCCTCAATCCACAACCCTCAATCCTCAACCCTCAATCTTTAATCATCAATATTCTATCTTCAATCCTCAATCCTCAATCCTCAATCCTCAATCCTCAATCCTCAATCTTCACTCCTCAAACCTCAATCCTCAATCCTCATAGTCCAATCCTTAATACCCAATCCTCAGTCTTCAATCCTCAATCCTCAATCCTCAATCCTCAATCCTCAATCCTCATTCCTCAATCCTCAATCCTCAGTCCTCAAACCTAAATCCTGAATTCTCAATCCTGAATCCTCAATCTTCAGCCCTCAGTCCTCAAGAATCAGTGGTCCATCCTCAATCCTCAATAGAATATCATGATTTCACAGTTTTCAATACTCAATACTCAACCTGCAATCTTCAAATCTCTATCCACAAACATCAATTCTCATCACTCAACCCTCAAAACTCAGTCCCCAATCCTCAATATTCAAGCCTCAACCCTCAAACCTCAATCCACAATCCTCAACCTTCAATCCTCAATACTCAATCTTCAATCCTCAATCCTCAACCCTCAATCCTCAATTCTCAATCCTCAATAGTCGATCTTCAATCCTCAATACTCAATATTCAATCCTCAATACTCAATCCTCAATCCTCAATCATCATCCTTCAATCCTCAATACCCTATCCTCAATCTTCAATCCTCAATCCTCAATCCTCAATACCCAATCCTCAATCTTCAATCCTCAATCCTCAATCCTCAATTCTCAATCCTCAATCATCAATCCTCAGACCTCAAACATAAACATTCAATCCTCAGTGCTCGTCCTCAATCCACAACCCTCAATCCTCAATCCTCAATCCTCAATCCTCAATCCTCAATCCTCAATCCTCAATCATCAATCCTCAATCCTCAATCCTCAATCCTCAATCTTCAATCCTCAATACTCAATCCTCAATTCGCAATCCTCAACAGTCAATCTTCAATCCTCAATACTCAATATTCAATCCTCAATCCTCAATTCTCAATCCTCAATCCTCATTCTTCGATCCTCAATACCCAATCCTCAATCTTCAATCCTCAATCCTCAATCCTGAATTCTCAATCCTCAATCTTCCGTCCTTAGTCCTCAAACCCAATCCTCAACCCGCAGCCCTCATCCTCAATCCTCAACCCTCAATCCTCAATCCTCAATCCTCAATCCTCAATCCTCAATCTTCAATCCTCAATACTCAATCTTCATTCCTCAATCCGCAATTCTCAATCCTCATTCGTCAATCCTCAATACCCAATCCTCAATCTTCAATCCTCATTCCTCAATTCTCAATTCTCAATCCTCAATCCTCAGACCTCAGACATCAATATTCAACACTCAGATCTCGTCCTCAATCCACAACCCTCAATCCTCAACCCTCAATCTTTAATCATCAATATTCTATCTTCAATCCTCAATCCTCAATCCTCAATCCTCAATCCTCAATCCTCAATCTTCACTCCTCAAACCTCAATCCTCAATCCTCATAGTCCAATCCTTAATACCCAATCCTCAGTCTTCAATCCTCAATCCTCAATCCTCAATCCTCAATCCTCAATCCTCATTCCTCAATCCTCAATCCTCAGTCCTCAAACCTAAATCCTGAATTCTCAATCCTGAATCCTCAATCTTCAGCCCTCAGTCCTCAAGAATCAGTGGTCCATCCTCAATCCTCAATAGAATATCATGATTTCACAGTTTTCAATACTCAATACTCAACCTGCAATCTTCAAATCTCTATCCACAAACATCAATTCTCATCACTCAACCCTCAAAACTCAGTCCCCAATCCTCAATATTCAAGCCTCAACCCTCAAACCTCAATCCACAATCCTCAACCTTCAATCCTCAATACTCAATCTTCAATCCTCAATCCTCAACCCTCAATCCTCAATTCTCAATCCTCAATAGTCGATCTTCAATCCTCAATACTCAATATTCAATCCTCAATACTCAATCCTCAATCCTCAATCATCATCCTTCAATCCTCAATACCCTATCCTCAATCTTCAATCCTCAATCCTCAATCCTCAATACCCAATCCTCAATCTTCAATCCTCAATCCTCAATCCTCAATTCTCAATCCTCAATCATCAATCCTCAGACCTCAAACATAAACATTCAACCCTCAGTGCTCGTCCTCAATCCACAACCCTCAATCCTCAATCCTCAATCCTCAATCCTCAATCCTCAATCCTCAATCCTCAATCATCAATCCTCAATCCTCAATCCTCAATCCTCAATCTTCAATCCTCAATACTCAATCCTCAATTCGCAATCCTCAACAGTCAATCTTCAATCCTCAATACTCAATATTCAATCCTCAATCCTCAATTCTCAATCCTCAATCCTCATTCTTCGATCCTCAATACCCAATCCTCAATCTTCAATCCTCAATCCTCAATCCTGAATTCTCAATCCTCAATCTTCCGTCCTTAGTCCTCAAACCCAATCCTCAACCCGCAGCCCTCATCCTCAATCCTCAACCCTCAATCCTCAATCCTCAATCTTCAATCCTCAATACTCAATCTTCAATCCTCAATCCTCAGTCCTCAAACCTCAATTCTGAATCCTCAATCCTGAATCCTCAATCTTCAGTCCTCAGTCCTCAACATTCAGCTGTCAATCCTCAATCCTCTATAGAATATCCTCAATTCACAGTTTTCAATACTCAATACTCAATCTGCAGTCTTCAAATCTCTATCCAGAAACATAAATTCTCATCACTCAACCCTCAACACTCAGTACTCAATGTTCATTCCTCATCCTCAATTCTGAATCTTCAATCCTCAATACTGAACTTCAATCCGCAATCCTCAATCCCCAATCCTCAATCCTCAATCCTCAATCCTGAATCTTCAACCCTCAATACTCAATCCTCAATCCTCAATCCGCAATCCTCAATCCTCATTCGTCAATACTCAATACTCAATCCTCAATCTTCAATCCTCATTCCTCAATTCTCAATTCTCAATCCTCAATCCTCAGACCTCAGACATCAATATTCAACACTCAGTCCTCGTCCTCAATACACAACCCTCAATCCTCAACCATCAATCTTTAATCATCAATATTCAATCTTCAATCCTCAATCCTCAATCCCCAATCGTCAATCCTCAATCCTCAATCTTCATCCCTCAAACCTCAATCCTCAATCCTCAATGTTCAATCCTCAATACCCAATCCTCAGTCTTCAATCCTCAATCCTCAATCCTCAATCCTCAATCCTCAATCTTCAATCCTCAATCCTCAGTCCTCAAACCTCAATCCTGAATCCTCAATCCTGAATCCTCAATCTTCAGCCCTCAGTCCTCAACAATCAGTGGTCCATCCTCAATCCTCAATAGAATATCATGATTTCACAGTTTTCAATACTCAATACTCAACCTGCAATCTTCAAATCTCTATCCAGAAACATCAATTCTCATCACTCAACCCTCAAAACTCAGTCCCCAATCCTCAATATTCAAGCCTCAATCCTCAATCCTCAATCCACAATACTCAATATTCAATCCTCAATACTCAATCTTCAATCCTCAATACTCAATACTCAATCCTCAATTCTCAATCCTCGATCGTCAATCTTCAATCCTAAATACTCAATCTTCAATCCTCAATCCTCAATCCTCAATCCTCAATCCTCATTCTTCAATCCTCAATACCCAATCCTCAATCTTCAGCCCTCAATCCTCAATCCGCAATTCTCAATCCACAATCCTCAGTCCTCAGTCCTCAAACCTCAATCCTCAACCCTCGGCCCTCATCCTCAATCCTCAATCCAAAATCCTCAATTCTTAATCTTCAATCCTCAATACTCAATCTTCAATCCTCAATGCTCAGTCCTCAAATTTCAATTCTGAATCCTCAATCTGGAACCCTCAATCTTCAGCCCTCAGTCCTCAACAATCAGTTGTCAATCCTCAATCCTCAATAGAATATACTCAATTCACAGTTTTCAATACCCAATACTCAATCTGCAACCTTCAATTCTCTATCCGCAAACATCAATTCTCATCACTCAACCCTCAACACTCGGTCCTCAATGTTCAATCCTCAATCCTCAATCGTCAATCTTCAATCCTCATTACTCAATCTTCAATCCTCAATCCTCAATCCTCAATCCTCAATCCTGAATCCACAATCCTCAACCTTCAATCCTCAATACTCAATCTTCAATCCTCAATCCTCAATCCTCAATCCTCAATTCGCAATCCTCAATAGTCAATCTTCAATCCTCAATATTCAATATTCAATCCTCAACCCTCAATCCTCAATCCTCAATCGTCATTCATCGATCCTCAATACCCAATCCTCAATCTTCAATCCTGAATCCTCAATCCTCAATTCTCAATCCTCAAACCTCCGTCCTTAGTCCTCAAACCCCAATCCTCAACCCTCTGCCCTCACCATCAATCATCAATCCTCAATCCTCAATCCTCAATCTTCAATCCTCAATACTCAATCTTCAATCCTCAATCCTCAGTCCTCAATCCTCATTCTTCAATCCTCAACACCCAATCCTCAATCTTCAATCCTCAATCCTCAATCCTCAATTCTCAATCCTAAATCCTCAATCCTCAGACCTCAATCATCAATACTCAACCCTCAGTCCTAGTCCTCAATCCACAACGCTCAATCCTCGATCCTCAATCTTCAATCATCAATATTCTACCTTCAATCCTCAATCCTCAATCCTCAATACTCAATCCTCAATCCTCAATGTTCTATCCTCAATACGCAATCCTCAATCTTCAATTCTCAATCCTCAATCCTCAATCCTCAATCCTCAATCCTCAATCTTAATCTTCAATCCTCAGTACTCAATCTTCAATCCTCAATCCTCAATCCTCAATCCTCAATCCTCAATCTTCAATCCTCAATACTCAATCTTCAATCCTCAATCCTCAATCCTCAATCCTCAATCCTCAATCCTCAATCCTCAACCGTCAATCTTCAGTCCTCAATACTCAATCTTCAATCCTCAATCCTCAATCCTCAATCCTCAATGCTCAATACTCAATCCTCATTCTTCAATCCTCAATACCCAATCCTCAATCTTCAATCCTCAATCCTGAATCCTCAATCCTCAATCCTCAATCCTCAATCCTCAATCCTCTATCCTCAATCCTCAATCCTCAATCCTCAATCCTCAATCTTCAATCCTCAATACTCAATCTTCAATCCTCAATCCTCAATCCTCAATCCTCAATCCTCAATCCTCAACCCTCAATCGTCAATCTTCAAACATCAATACTCAATCTTCAATCCTCAATCCTCAATCCTCATTCTTCAATCCTCAATACACAATCCTCAATCTTCAATCCTCAATCCTCAATCCTCAATCCTCAATCCTCAATCCTCAATCCTCAATCTTCAATCCTCGGTCCCAAATCCTCAATATTGAATACTCACTCCTGAATCCTCAATCTTCAATCCACAATACTCAGTCTTCAATCCTCAACCCTCAATCCTCAATCCTCAATCCTCAACCCTCATTCTTCAATCCTCAATACCCAATCCTCAATCTTCAATCCTCAGTCCTCAATCCTCAATCCTCAATCCTCAATCCTCAATCCTCAATCCTCAATCCTCAATCCTCAATGTTCAATACGCAATACCCAATCCTCAATCTTCTATCCGCAATCCTCAATCCCCAATCCTCAATCCTCAATCCTCAATCCTCAATCCTCAATCCTCATTCTTCAATCCTCAATACACAATCGTCAATCTTCAATCCTCAATCCTCAACCCTCAATCCTCAATCCTCAATCCTCAATCCTCAATCTTCAATCCTCGGTCCCAAATCCTCAATATTCAATACTCACTCCTCAATCCTCAATCTTCAATCCACAATACTCAGTCTTCAATCCTCAATCCTCAATCCTCAATCCTCAATCCTCAATCCTCATTCTTCAATCCTCAATACCCAATCCTCAACCTTCAATCCTCAGTCCTCAATCCTCAATACTCAATCCCCAATCCTCAATCCTCAATCCTCAATCCTCAATCCTCAATGTTCAATACGCAATACCCAATCCTCAATCTTCTATCCGCAATCCTCAATCCTCAATCCTCAATCCTCAATCCTCAATCCTCACTCCTCAATTCTCAATCCTCGATCCTCAATCCTCAATCCTCAATCCTCAATCCTCAATGTTCAATACGCAATACCCAATCCTCAATCTTCTATCCGCAATCCTCAATCCTCAATATTCAATCCTCAATACTCAATATTCAATCCTCAATCCTCAATACTCATTCCCCAATCCTCATTCTTCAATCCTCATCCTTCAATCCTCAATACTCAATCCTCAATCTTCAATCCTCAATCCTCAATCCTCAGTTAACAATCCTCAATCCTCAGTCCTCAGACCTCAGGCATCAACACTCAACCCTCGGTCCTCGTTCTCAATCCACAACCCTCAATCCTCAATTATCAATCTTCATTCATCAATATTCAACCTTCAATCCTCAATGCTCAATCCTCAATCCTCAATCCTCAATGTTCAATCCTCAACAGCCAATCCTCAATCTTCAATCCTCAATCCTCAATCCTCAATTCTCAATCCCTCAATCCTCAATCCTCAGTCCTCTCTCCTCAAACCCCAATCCTGAATCCTCAATCCTGAATCCTCAAGCTTCAGCCCTCAGTCCTCAACAATCAGTTGTCAATCCTCAATCCTCAATAGAATATCATCAATTCACAGTTTTCAATACTCAATACTCAATCTGCAATCTTCAAATCTCTATCCAGAAACACCAATTCTCATCATTCAACCCTCAACACTCAGTCCCCAATCCTCAATATTCAATCCTCAATCCTCAATCCTCAATCCACAATACTCAATATTCAATCCTCAATACTCAATCTTCAATCCTCAATACTCAATACTCAATCCTCAATTCTCAATCCTCGATCGTCAATCTTCAATCCTAAATACTCAATCTTCAATCCTCAATCCTCAATCCTCAATCCTCAATCCTCATTCTTCAATCCTCAATACCCAATCCTCAATCTTCAACCCTCAATCCTCAATCCTCAATTCTCAATCCTCAATCCTCAGTCCTCAGTCCCCAAACCTCAATCCTCAACCCTTGGCCCTCATCCTCAATCCTCAATCCAAAATCCTCAATTCTTAATCTTCAATCCTCAATACTCAATCTTCAATCCTCAATGCTCAGTCCTCAAATTTCAATTCTGAATCCTCAATCTGGAACCCTCAATCTTCAGCCCTCAGTCCTCAACAATCAGTTGTCAATCCTCAATCCTCAATAGAATATACTCAATTCACAGTTTTCAATACCCAATACTCAATCTGCAACCTTCAATTCTCTATCCACAAACATCAATTCTCATCACTCAACCCTCAACACTCAGTCCTCAATGTTCAATCCTCAATCCTCAATTCTCAATCTTCAATCCTCAATACTGAACCTTCAATCCTCAATCCTCAATCCTCAGTCCTCAATCCTCAATCCTCAATCTTAAGCTTCAATCCTCAGTACTCAATCTTCAATCCTCAATCCTCAATCCTCAATCCTCAATCCTCAACCTTCAATCCTCAATACTCAATCTTCAATCCTCAATCCTCAATCCTCAATCCTCAATCCTCAATCCACAATCCTCAACCTTCAATCCTCAATACTCAATCTTCAATCCTCAATCCTCAATCCTCAATCCTCAATTCGCAATCCTCAATAGTCAATCTTCAATCCTCAATACTCAATATTCAATCCTCAACCCTCAATCCTCAATCCTTAGTCCTCATTCTTCGATCCTCAATACCCAATCCTCAATCTTCAATCCTGAATCCTCAATCCTCAATTCTCAATCCTCAAACCTCCGTCCTTAGTCCTCAAACCCCAATCCTCAACCCTCTGCCCTCACCCTCAATCCTCAATCCTCAATCCTCAATCCTCAATCTTCAATCCTCAATACTCAATCTTCAATCCTCAATCCTCAGTCCTCAAACCTCAATCCTCAATCCTCAATCCTCAATCTTCAATCCTCAATACCCAATCTTCAATCCTCAATCCGCAATCCTCAATCCTCATGCGTCAATCCTCAGTACCCAATCCTCAATCTTCAATCCTCATTCCTCAATTCTCAATTCTCAATCCTGAATCCTCAGATCTCAGACATCAATATTCATCACTCAGATCTCGTCCTCAATCCACAACCCTCAATCCTCAACCCTCAATCTTTAATCATCAATATTCTATCTTCAATCCTCAATCCTGAATCCTCAATCCTCAATCCTCAATCCTCAATCCTCAATCTTCACTCCTCAAACCTCAATCCTCAATCCTCAATGTTCAATCCTCAATACCCAAACCTCAGTCTTCAATCCTCAATCCTCAATCCTCAATCCTCAATCCTCAATCCTCAATCCTCAATCCTCAATCCTCAATCCTCAGTCCTCAAACCTCAATCCTGAATCCTCAATCCTGAAACCTCAATCTTCAGCCCTCAGTCCTCAAGAATCAGTGGTCCATCCTCAATCCTCAATAGAATATCTTGATTTCACAGTTTTCAATACTCAATACTCAACCTGCAATCTTCAAATCTCTATCCACAAACATCAATTCTCATCACTCAACCCTCAAAACTCAGTCCCCAATCCTCAATATTGAAGCCTCAATACTCAATCCTCAATCCACAATCCTCAACCTTCAATCCTCAATACTCAATCTTCAATCCTCAGTCCTCAACCCTCAATCCTCAATCCTCAGTCCTCAAACCTCAATCCTGGATCCTCAATCCTGAATCCTCAATCTTCAGCCCTCAGTCCTCAACAATCAGTGGTCAATCCTCAATCCTCAATAGAATATCATGAATTCACAGTTTTCAATACTGAATACTCAACCTGCAATCTACAAATCCCTATCCACAAACATCAGTTCTCATCACTCAACCCTCAACACTCAGTCCCCAATCCTCAATATTCAAGCCTCAATCCTCAATCCTCAATCCACAATCCTCAACATTCAATCCTCAATACTCAATCTTCAATCCTCGATCCTCAATCCTCAATCCTCAATTCGCAATCCTCAATAGTCAATCTTCAATCCTCAATACTCAATATTCAATCCTCAATCCTCAATCCTCAATCCTCAATCCTCAATCCTCAATCTTCAATCCTCAATACTCAATCTTCAATCCTCAATCCTCAGTCCTCAAACCTCAATTCCGAATCCTCAACCCTGAATCCTCAATCTTCAGCCCTCAGTCCTCAACATTCAGTTGTCAATCCTCAATCCTCAATAGAATATCCTCAATTCACAGTTTTCAATACTCAATACACAATCTGCAATCTTCAACTCTCTATCCAGAAACATAAATTCTCATCACTCAACCCGCAACACTCAGTACTCAATGTTCAATCCTAATCCTCAATTCTGAATCTTCAAGCCCCAATACTGAATCTTCAATCCGCAATCCTCAATCCCCAATCCTCAATCCTCAATCCTCAATCCTCAATCCTCAATCTTCAATCCTCAATACTCAATCTTCATTCCTCAATCCGCAATTCTCAATCCTCATTCGTCAATCCTCAATACCCAATCCTCAATCTTCAATCCTCATTCCTCAATTCTCAATTCTCAATCCTCAATCCTCAGACCTCAGACATCAATATTCAACACTCAGATCTCGTCCTCAATCCACAACCCTCAATCCTCAACCCTCAATCTTTAATCATCAATATTCTATCTTCAATCCTCAATCCTCAATCCTCAATCCTCAATCCTCAATCCTCAATCTTCACTCCTCAAACCTCAATCCTCAATCCTCATAGTCCAATCCTTAATACCCAATCCTCAGTCTTCAATCCTCAATCCTCAATCCTCAATCCTCAATCCTCAATCCTCATTCCTCAATCCTCAATCCTCAGTCCTCAAACCTAAATCCTGAATTCTCAATCCTGAATCCTCAATCTTCAGCCCTCAGTCCTCAAGAATCAGTGGTCCATCCTCAATCCTCAATAGAATATCATGATTTCACAGTTTTCAATACTCAATACTCAACCTGCAATCTTCAAATCTCTATCCACAAACATCAATTCTCATCACTCAACCCTCAAAACTCAGTCCCCAATCCTCAATATTCAAGCCTCAACCCTCAAACCTCAATCCACAATCCTCAACCTTCAATCCTCAATACTCAATCTTCAATCCTCAATCCTCAACCCTCAATCCTCAATTCTCAATCCTCAATAGTCGATCTTCAATCCTCAATACTCAATATTCAATCCTCAATACTCAATCCTCAATCCTCAATCATCATCCTTCAATCCTCAATACCCTATCCTCAATCTTCAATCCTCAATCCTCAATCCTCAATACCCAATCCTCAATCTTCAATCCTCAATCCTCAATCCTCAATTCTCAATCCTCAATCATCAATCCTCAGACCTCAAACATAAACATTCAACCCTCAGTGCTCGTCCTCAATCCACAACCCTCAATCCTCAATCCTCAATCCTCAATCCTCAATCCTCAATCCTCAATCCTCAATCATCAATACTCAATCCTCAATCCTCAATCCTCAATCTTCAATCCTCAATACTCAATCCTCAATTCGCAATCCTCAACAGTCAATCTTCAATCCTCAATACTCAATATTCAATCCTCAATCCTCAATTCTCAATCCTCAATCCTCATTCTTCGATCCTCAATACCCAATCCTCAATCTTCAATCCTCAATCCTCAATCCTGAATTCTCAATCCTCAATCTTCCGTCCTTAGTCCTCAAACCCAATCCTCAACCCGCAGCCCTCATCCTCAATCCTCAACCCTCAATCCTCAATCCTCAATCCTCAATCCTCAATCCTCAATCTTCAATCCTCAATACTCAATCTTCATTCCTCAATCCGCAATTCTCAATCCTCATTCGTCAATCCTCAATACCCAATCCTCAATCTTCAATCCTCATTCCTCAATTCTCAATTCTCAATCCTCAATCCTCAGACCTCAGACATCAATATTCAACACTCAGATCTCGTCCTCAATCCACAACCCTCAATCCTCAACCCTCAATCTTTAATCATCAATATTCTATCTTCAATCCTCAATCCTCAATCCTCAATCCTCAATCCTCAATCCTCAATCTTCACTCCTCAAACCTCAATCCTCAATCCTCATAGTCCAATCCTTAATACCCAATCCTCAGTCTTCAATCCTCAATCCTCAATCCTCAATCCTCAATCCTCAATCCTCATTCCTCAATCCTCAATCCTCAGTCCTCAAACCTAAATCCTGAATTCTCAATCCTGAATCCTCAATCTTCAGCCCTCAGTCCTCAAGAATCAGTGGTCCATCCTCAATCCTCAATAGAATATCATGATTTCACAGTTTTCAATACTCAATACTCAACCTGCAATCTTCAAATCTCTATCCACAAACATCAATTCTCATCACTCAACCCTCAAAACTCAGTCCCCAATCCTCAATATTCAAGCCTCAACCCTCAAACCTCAATCCACAATCCTCAACCTTCAATCCTCAATACTCAATCTTCAATCCTCAATCCTCAACCCTCAATCCTCAATTCTCAATCCTCAATAGTCGATCTTCAATCCTCAATACTCAATATTCAATCCTCAATACTCAATCCTCAATCCTCAATCATCATCCTTCAATCCTCAATACCCTATCCTCAATCTTCAATCCTCAATCCTCAATCCTCAATACCCAATCCTCAATCTTCAATCCTCAATCCTCAATCCTCAATTCTCAATCCTCAATCATCAATCCTCAGACCTCAAACATAAACATTCAACCCTCAGTGCTCGTCCTCAATCCACAACCCTCAATCCTCAATCCTCAATCCTCAATCCTCAATCCTCAATCCTCAATCCTCAATCATCAATCCTCAATCCTCAATCCTCAATCCTCAATCTTCAATCCTCAATACTCAATCCTCAATTCGCAATCCCCAACAGTCAATCTTCAATCCTCAATACTCAATATTCAATCCTCAATCCTCAATTCTCAATCCTCAATCCTCATTCTTCGATCCTCAATACCCAATCCTCAATCTTCAATCCTCAATCCTCAATCCTGAATTCTCAATCCTCAATCTTCCGTCCTTAGTCCTCAAACCCAATCCTCAACCCGCAGCCCTCATCCTCAATCCTCAACCCTCAATCCTCAATCCTCAATCTTCAATCCTCAATACTCAATCTTCAATCCTCAATCCTCAGTCCTCAAACCTCAATTCTGAATCCTCAATCCTGAATCCTCAATCTTCAGTCCTCAGTCCTCAACATTCAGCTGTCAATCCTCAATCCTCTATAGAATATCCTCAATTCACAGTTTTCAATACTCAATACTCAATCTGCAGTCTTCAAATCTCTATTAAGAAACATAAATTCTCATCACTCAACCCTCAACACTCAGTACTCAATGTTCATTCCTCATCCTCAA
Source organism: Calliopsis andreniformis (assembly GCF_051401765.1). Lineage (NCBI taxonomy): Eukaryota > Metazoa > Arthropoda > Insecta > Hymenoptera > Andrenidae > Calliopsis > Calliopsis andreniformis. Next base: position 4,945,067 of record NW_027480440.1, read on the forward strand.
TTCTGAATCTTCAATCCTCAATACTGAACTTCAATCCGCAATCCTCAATCCCCAATCCTCAATCCTCAATCCTCAATCCTGAATCTTCAACCCTCAATACTCAATCCTCAATCCTCAATCCGCAATCCTCAATCCTCATTCGTCAATACTCAATACTCAATCCTCAATCTTCAATCCTCATTCCTCAATTCTCAATTCTCAATCCTCAATCCTCAGACCTCAGACATCAATATTCAACACTCAGTCCTCGTCCTCAATACACAACCCTCAATCCTCAACCATCAATCTTTAATCATCAATATTCAATCTTCAATCCTCAATCCTCAATCCCCAATCGTCAATCCTCAATCCTCAATCTTCATCCCTCAAACCTCAATCCTCAATCCTCAATGTTCAATCCTCAATACCCAATCCTCAGTCTTCAATCCTCAATCCTCAATCCTCAATCCTCAATCCTCAATCTTCAATCCTCAATCCTCAGTCCTCAAACCTCAATCCTGAATCCTCAATCCTGAATCCTCAATCTTCAGCCCTCAGTCCTCAACAATCAGTGGTCCATCCTCAATCCTCAATAGAATATCATGATTTCACAGTTTTCAATACTCAATACTCAACCTGCAATCTTCAAATCTCTATCCAGAAACATCAATTCTCATCACTCAACCCTCAAAACTCAGTCCCCAATCCTCAATATTCAAGCCTCAATCCTCAATCCTCAATCCACAATACTCAATATTCAATCCTCAATACTCAATCTTCAATCCTCAATACTCAATACTCAATCCTCAATTCTCAATCCTCGATCGTCAATCTTCAATCCTAAATACTCAATCTTCAATCCTCAATCCTCAATCCTCAATCCTCAATCCTCATTCTTCAATCCTCAATACCCAATCCTCAATCTTCAGCCCTCAATCCTCAATCCGCAATTCTCAATCCACAATCCTCAGTCCTCAGTCCTCAAACCTCAATCCTCAACCCTCGGCCCTCATCCTCAATCCTCAATCCAAAATCCTCAATTCTTAATCTTCAATCCTCAATACTCAATCTTCAATCCTCAATGCTCAGTCCTCAAATTTCAATTCTGAATCCTCAATCTGGAACCCTCAATCTTCAGCCCTCAGTCCTCAACAATCAGTTGTCAATCCTCAATCCTCAATAGAATATACTCAATTCACAGTTTTCAATACCCAATACTCAATCTGCAACCTTCAATTCTCTATCCGCAAACATCAATTCTCATCACTCAACCCTCAACACTCGGTCCTCAATGTTCAATCCTCAATCCTCAATCCTCAATCTTCAATCCTCATTACTCAATCTTCAATCCTCAATCCTCAATCCTCAATCCTCAATCCTGAATCCACAATCCTCAACCTTCAATCCTCAATACTCAATCTTCAATCCTCAATCCTCAATCCTCAATCCTCAATTCGCAATCCTCAATAGTCAATCTTCAATCCTCAATATTCAATATTCAATCCTCAACCCTCAATCCTCAATCCTCAATCGTCATTCATCGATCCTCAATACCCAATCCTCAATCTTCAATCCTGAATCCTCAATCCTCAATTCTCAATCCTCAAACCTCCGTCCTTAGTCCTCAAACCCCAATCCTCAACCCTCTGCCCTCACCCTCAATCATCAATCCTCAATCCTCAATCCTCAATCTTCAATCCTCAATACTCAATCTTCAATCCTCAATCCTCAGTCCTCAAACCTCAATTCTGAATCCTCAATCCTGAATCCTCAATCTTCAGCCATCAGTCCTCAACATTCAGTTGTCAATCCTCAATCCTCAATCCTCAATAGAATACCCTCAATTCACAGTTTTCAATACTCAATACTCAATCTGCAATCGTCATCTCTCTATCCAGAAACATAAATTCTCATCACTCAACCCTCAACACTCAGTACTCAATGTTCAATCCTAATCCTCAATTCTGAATCTTCAATCCTCAATACTGAATCTTCAAACCGCAATCCTCCGTCCCCAACCCTCAATCCTCAATCCTCAATCCTCAATCTTCAATCCTCAATACTCAATCTTCAATCCTCAATCCGCAATCCTCAATCGTCATGCGTCAATCCTCAGTACCCAATCCTCAATCTTCAATCCTCATTCCTCAATTCTCAATTTTCAATCCTGAATCCTCAGACCTCAGACATCAATATTCAACACTCAGATCTCGTCCTCAATCCACAACCCTCAATCCTCAACCCTCAATCTTTAATCATCAATATTCTATCTTCAATCCTCAATCCTCAATCCTCAATCCTCAATCCTCAATCCTCAATCTTCACTCCTCAAACCTCAATCCTCAATCCTCAATGTTCAATCCTCAATACCCAATCCTCAGTCTTCAATCCTCAATCCTCAATCCTCAATCCTCAATCCTCAATCCTCAATCCTCAATCCTCAATCCTCAATCCTCAGTCCTCAAACCTCAATCCTGAATCCTCAATCCTGAATCCTCAATCTTCAGCCCTCAGTCCTCAAGAATCAGTGGTCCATCCTCAATCCTCAATAGAATATCATGATTTCACAATTTTCAATACTCAATACTCAACCTGCAATCTTCAAATCTCTATCCACAAACATCAATTCTCATCACTCAACCCTCAAAACTCAGTCCCCAATCCTCAATATTCAAGCCTCAATCCTCAATCCTCAATCCACAATCCTCAACCTTCAATCCTCAATACTCAATCTTCAATCCTCAATCCTCAATCCTCAATCCTCAATTCGCAATCCTCAATAGTCAATCTTCAATCCTCAATACTCAATATTCAATCCTCAATCCTCAATCCTCAATCCTCAATCCTCAATCTTCACTCCTCAAACCTCAATCCTCAGTCCTCAGTCCTCAAACCTCAATCCTCAACCCTCGGCCCTCATAATCAATCCTCAATCCAAAATCCTCAATTCTTAATCCTCAATCCTCAATACTCAATCTTCAATCCTCAATGCTCAGTCCTCAAATTTCAATTCTGAATCCTCAATCTGGAACCCTCAATCTTCAGCCCTCAGTCCTCAACAATCAGTTGTCAATCCTCAATCCTCAATAGAATATACTCAATTCACAGTTTTCAATACCCAATACTCAATCTGCAATCTTCAATTCTCTATCCACAAACATCAATTCTCATCACTCAACCCTCAACACACAGTCCTCAATGTCCAATCCTCAATCCTCAATTCTCAATCTTCAATCCTCAATACTGTACCTTCAATCCTCAATCCTCAATCCTCAGTCCTCAATCCTCAATCCTCAATCTTAACCTTCAATCCTCAGTACTCAATCTTCAATCCTCAATCCTCAATCCTCAATCCTCAATCTTCAATCCTCAATACTCAATCTTCAATCCTGAATCCTCAATCCTCAATTCTCAATCCTCAAACCTCCGTCCTTAGTCCTCAAACCCCAATCCTCAACCCTCTGCCCTCACCCTCAATCCTCAATCCTCAATCCTCAATCCTCAATCTTCAATCCTCAATACTCAATCTTCAATCCTCAATCCTCAGTCCTCAAACCTCAATTCTGAATCCTCAATCCTGAATCCTCAATCTTCTGCCCTCAGTCCTCAACATTCAGTTGTCAATCCTCAATCATCAATAGAATATCCTCAATTCACAGTTTTCAATACTCAATACTCAATCTGCAATCGTCATCTCTCTATCCAGAAACATAAATTCTCATCACTCAACCCTCAACACTCAGTACTCAATGTTCAATCCTAATCCTCAATTCTGAATCTTCAATCCTCAATACTGAATCTTCAATCCGCAATCCTCAATCCCCAATCCTCAATCCTCAATCCTCTATCCTCAGTCTTCATTCCTCAATACTCAATCTTCAATCCTCAATCCGCAATCCTCAATCCTCATGCGTCAATCCTCAGTACCCAATCCTCAATCTTCAATCCTCATTCCTCAATTCTCAATCCTCAATCCTCAATCCTCAGGCCTCAGACATCAATATTCAACACTCAGATCTCGTCCTCAATCCACAACCCTCAATCCTCAACCCTCAATCTTTAATCATCAATATTCTATCTTCAATCCTCAATCCTCAATCCTCAATCCTCAATCCTCAATCCTCAATCTTCACTCCTCAAACCTCAATCCTCAATCCTCAATGTTCAATCCTCAATACCCAATCCACAGTCTTCAATCCTCAATCCCCAATCCTCAATCCTCAATCCTCAATCCTCAATCCTCAATCCTCAATCCTCAATCCTCAGTCCTCAAACCTCAATCCTGAATCCTCAATCCTGAATCCTCAATCTTCAGCACTCAGTCCTCAAGAATCAGTGGTCCATCCTCAATCCTCAATAGAATATCATGATTTCACAGTTTTCAATACTCAATACTCAACCTGCAATCTTCAAATCTCTATCCGCAAACATCAATTCTCATCACTCAACCCTCAAAACTCAGTCCCCAATCATCAATATTCAAGCCTCAATCCTCAATCCTCAATCCACAATCCTCAACCTTCAATCCTCAATACTCAATCTTCAATCCTCAATCCTCAACCCTCAATCCTCAATCCTCAGTCCTCAAACCTCAATCCTGGATCCTCAATCCTGAATCCTCAATCTTCAGCCCTCAGTCCTCAACAATCAGTGGTCAATCCTCAATCCTCAATAGAATATCATGAATTCACAGTTTGCAATACTCAATACTCAGCCTGCAATCTTCAAATCCCTATCCACAAACATCAATTCTCATCACTCAACCCTCAACACTCAGTCCCCAATCCTCAATATTCAAGCCTCAATCCTCAATCCTCAATCCACAATCCTCAGCCTTCAATCCTCAATACTCAATCTTCAATCCTCGATCCTCAATCCTCAATCCCCAATTCGCAATCCTCAATAGTCAATCTTCAATCCTCAATACTCAATATTCAATCCTCAACCCTCAATCCTCAATCCTCAATCATCATCCTTCAATCCTCAATACCCTATCCTCAATCTTCAATCCTCAATCCTCAATCCTCAATACCCAATCCTCAATCTTCAATCCTCAATCCTCAATCCTCAATCCTTAATTCTCAATCCTCAATCCTCAATCCTCAGACCTCAAACATAAACATTCAACCCTCAGTCCTCGTCCTCAATCCACAACCCTCAATCGTCAATCCTCAATCCTCAATCCTCAATCCTCAATCCTCAATCCTCAATCATCAATCCTCAATCCTCAATCCTCAATCCTCAATCTTCAATCCTCAATACACAATCCTCAATTCGCAATCCTCTATAGTCAATCTGCAATCCTCAATACTCAATATTCAATCCTCAATCCTCAATCCTCAATCCTCAATCCTCATTCTTCGATCCTCAATACCCAATCCTCAATCTTCAATCCTCAATCCTCAATCCTCAATTCTCAATCCTCAATCCTCCGTCCTTAGTCCTCAAACCCAATCCTCAACCCGCAGCCCTCATCCTCAATCCTCAACCCTCAATCCTCAATCCTCAATCTTCAATCCTCAATACTCAATCTTCAATCCTCAATCCTCAGTCCTCAAACCTCAATTCTCAATCCTCAATCCTGAATCCTCAATCTTCAGCCCTCAGTCCTCAACATTCAGCTGTCAATCCTCAATCCTCTATAGAATATCCTCAATTCACAGTTTTCAATACTCAATACCCAATCTGCAATCTTCAAATCTCTATCCAGAAACATAAATTCTCATCACTCAACCCTCAACACTCAGTACTCAATGTTCATTCCTCATCCTCAATTCTGAATCTTCAATCCTCAATACTGAACTTCAATCCGCAATCCTCAATACCCAATTCTCAATCCTCAATCCTCAATCCTCAATCATCAATCCTCAATACTCAATCTTCAATCCTCAATCCGCAATCCTCAATCCTCATGCGTCAATCCTCAGTACCCAATCCTCAATCTTCAATCCTCATTCCTCAATTCTCAATTCTCAATCCTCAATCCTCAGGCCTCAGACATCAATATTCAACACTCAGATCTCGTCCTCAATCCACAACCCTCAATACTCAACCCTCAATCTTTAATCATCAATATTCTATCTTCAATCCTCAATCCTTAATCCTCAATCCTCAATCCTCAATCCTCAATCTTCACTCCTCAAACCTCAATCCTCAATCCTCAATGTTCAATCCTCAATACCCAATCCTCAGTCTTCAATCCTCAATCCTCAATCCTCAATCCTCAATCCTCAATCCTCAATCCTCAATCCTCAATCCTCCGTCCTTAGTCCTCAACCCAATCCTCAACCCGCAGCCCTCATCCTCAATCCTCAACCCTCAATCCTCAATCCTCAATCTTCAATCCTCAATACTCAATCTTCAATCCTCAATCCTCAGTCCTCAAACCTCAATTCTCAATCCTCAATCCTGAATCCTCAATCTTCAGCCCTCAGTCCTCAACATTCAGCTGTCAATCCTCAATCCTCTATAGAATATCCTCAATTCACAGTTTTCAATGCTCAATACCCAATCTGCAATCTTCAAATCTCTATCCAGAAACATAAATTCTCATCACTCAACCCTCAACACTCAGTACTCAATGTTCATTCCTCATCCTCAATTCTGAATCTTTAATCCTCAATACTGAACTTCAATCCGCAATCCTCAATACCCAATTCTCAATCCTCAATCCTCAATCCTCAATCATCAATCCTCAATACTCAATCTTCAATCCTCAATCCGCAATCCTCAATCCTCATGCGTCAATCCTCAGTACCCAATCCTCAATCTTCAATCCTCATTCCTCAATTCTCAATTCTCAATCCTCAATCCTCAGGCCTCAGACATCAATATTCAACACTCAGATCTCGTCCTCAATCCACAACCCTCAATCCTCAACCCTCAATCTTTAATCATCAATATTCTATCTTCAATCCTCAATCCTCAATCCTCAATCCTCAATCCTCAATCCTCAATCTTCACTCCTCAAACCTCAATCCTCAATCCTCAATGTTCAATCCTCAATACCCAATCCTCAGTCTTCAATCCTCAATCCTCAATCCTCAATCCTCAATCCTCAATCCTCAATCCTCAATCCTCAATCCTCAATCCTCAGTCCTCAAACCTCAATCCTGAATCCTCAATCCTGAATCCTCAATCTTCAGCCCTCAGTCCTCAAGAATCAGTGGTCCATCCTCAATCCTCAATAGAATATCATGATTTCACAGTTTTCAATACTCAATACTCAACCTGCAATCTTCAAATCTCTATCCACAAACATCAATTCTCATCACTCAACCCTCAAAACTCAGTCCCCAATCCTCAATATTCAAGCCTCAATCCTCAATCCTCAATCCACAATCCTCAACCTTCAATCCTCAATACTCAATCTTCAATCCTCGATCCTCAATCCTCAATCCTCAATTCGCAATCCTCAATAGTCAATCTTCAATCCTCAATACTCAATATTCAATCCTCAATCCTCAATCCTCAATCCTCAATCCTCAATCTTCACTCCTCAAACCTCAATCCTCAGTCCTCAGTCCTCAAACCTCAATCCTCAGCCCTCGGCCCTCATAATCAATCCTCAATCCAAAATCCTCAATTCTTAATCCTCAATCCTCAATACTCAATCTTCAATCCTCAATGCTCAGTCCTCAAATTTCAATTCTGAATCCTCAATCTGGAACCCTCAATCTTCAGCCCTCAGTCCTCAACAATCAGTTGTCAATCCTCAATCCTCAATAGAATATACTCAATTCACAGTTTTCAATACCCAATACTCAATCTGCAATCTTCAATTCTCTATCCACAAACATCAATTCTCATCACTCAACCCTCAACACACAGTCCTCAATGTCCAATCCTCAATCCTCAATTCTCAATCTTCAATCCTCAATACTGTACCTTCAATCCTCAATCCTCAATTCTCAGTCCTCAATCCTCAATCCTCAATCTTAACCTTCAATCCTCAGTACTCAATCTTCAATCCTCAATCCTCAATCCTCAATCCTCAATCTTCAATCCTCAATACTCAATCTTCAATCCTGAATCCTCAATCCTCAATTCTCAATCCTCAAACCTCCGTCCTTAGTCCTCAAACCCCAATCCTCAACCCTCTGCCCTCACCCTCAATCCTCAATCCTCAATCCTCAATCCTCAATCTTCAATCCTCAATACTCAATCTTCAATCCTCAATCCTCAGTCCTCAAACCTCAATTCTGAATCCTCAATCCTGAATCCTCAATCTTCTGCCCTCAGTCCTCAACATTCAGTTGTCAATCCTCAATCATCAATAGAATATCCTCAATTCACAGTTTTCAATACTCAATACTCAATCTGCAATCGTCATCTCTCTATCCAGAAACATAAATTCTCATCACTCAACCCTCAACACTCAGTACTCAATGTTCAATCCTAATCCTCAATTCTGAATCTTCAATCCTCAATACTGAATCTTCAATCCGCAATCCTCAATCCCCAATCCTCAATCCTCAATCCTCTATCCTCAGTCTTCAATCCTCAATACTCAATCTTCAATCCTCAATCCGCAATCCTCAATCCTCATGCGTCAATCCTCAGTACCCAATCCTCAATCTTCAATCCTCATTCCTCAATTCTCAATCCTCAATCCTCAATCCTCAGGCCTCAGACATCAATATTCAACACTCAGATCTCGTCCTCAATCCACAACCCTCAATCCTCAACCCTCAATCTTTAATCATCAATATTCTATCTTCAATCCTCAATCCTCAATCCTCAATCCTCAATCCTCAATCCTCAATCTTCACTCCTCAAACCTCAATCCTCAATCCTCAATGTTCAATCCTCAATACCCAATCCACAGTCTTCAATCCTCAATCCTCAATCCTCAATCCTCAATCCTCAATCCTCAATCCTCAATCCTCAATCCTCAATCCTCAGTCCTCAAACCTCAATCCTGAATCCTCAATCCTGAATCCTCAATCTTCAGCCCTCAGTCCTCAAGAATCAGTGGTCCATCCTCAATCCTCAATAGAATATCATGATTTCACAGTTTTCAATACTCAATACTCAACCTGCAATCTTCAAATCTCTATCCACAAACATCAATTCTCATCACTCAACCCTCAAAACTCAGTCCCCAATCATCAATATTCAAGCCTCAATCCTCAATCCTCAATCCACAATCCTCAACCTTCAATCCTCAATACTCAATCTTCAATCCTCAATCCTCAACCCTCAATCCTCAATCCTCAGTCCTCAAACCTCAATCCTGGATCCTCAATCCTGAATCCTCAATCTTCAGCCCTCAGTCCTCAACAATCAGTGGTCAATCCTCAATCCTCAATAGAATATCATGAATTCACAGTTTTCAATACTCAATACTCAGCCTGCAATCTTCAAATCCCTATCCACAAACATCAATTCTCATCACTCAACCCTCAACACTCAGTCCCCAATCCTCAATATTCAAGCCTCAATCCTCAATCCTCAATCCACAATCCTCAACCTTCAATCCTCAATACTCAATCTTCAATCCTCGATCCTCAATCCTCAATCCCCAATTCGCAATCCTCAATACTCAATCTTCAATCCTCAATCCTCAATCCTCAATCCTCAATCCTCATTCTTCGATCCTCAATACCCAATCCTCAATCTTCAATCCTCAATCCTCAATCCTCAATTCTCAATCCTCAATCCTCCGTCCTTAGTCCTCAAACCCAATCCTCAACCCGCAGCCCTCATCCTCAATCCTCAACCCTCAATCCTCAATCCTCAATCTTCAATCCTCAATACTCAATCTTCAATCCTCAATCCTCAGTCCTCAAACCTCAATTCTCAATCCTCAATCCTGAATCCTCAATCTTCAGACCTCAGTCCTCAACATTCAGCTGTCAATCCTCAATCCTCTATAGAATATCCTCAATTCACAGTTTTCAATACTCAATACCCAATCTGCAATCTTCAAATCTCTATCCAGAAACATAAATTCTCATCACTCAACCCTCAACACTCAGTACTCAATGTTCATTCCTCATCCTCAATTCTGAATCTTCAATCCTCAATACTGAACTTCAATCCGCAATCCTCAATACCCAATTCTCAATCCTCAATCCTCAATCCTCAATCATCAATCCTCAATACTCAATCTTCAATCCTCAATCCGCAATCCTCAATCCTCATGCGTCAATCCTCAGTACCCAATCCTCAATCTTCAATCCTCATTCCTCAATTCTCAATTCTCAATCCTCAATCCTCAGGCCTCAGACATCAATATTCAACACTCAGATCTCGTCCTCAATCCACAACCCTCAATACTCAACCCTCAATCTTTAATCATCAATATTCTATCTTCAATCCTCAATCCTTAATCCTCAATCCTCAATCCTCAATCCTCAATCTTCACTCCTCAAACCTCAATCCTCAATCCTCAACGTTCAATCCTCAATACCCAATCCTCAGTCTTCAATCCTCAATCCTCAATCCTCAATCCTCAATCCTCAATCCTCAATCCTCAATCCTCAATCCTCAATCCTCAGTCCTCAAACCTCAATCCTGAATCCTCAATCCTCAATTCTCAATCCTCAATAGTCGATCTTCAATCCTCAATACTCAATATTCAATCCTCAATCCTCAATCCTCAATTCTCAATCATCATCCTTCAATCCTCAATACCCTATCCTCAATCTTCAATCCTCAATCCTCAATCCTCAATACCCAATCCTCAATCTTCAATCCTCAATCCTCAATCCTCAATTCTCAATCCTCAATCCTCAATCCTCAGACCTCAAACATAAACATTCAACCCTCAGTCCTCGTCCTCAATCCTCAATTCTCAACCCTCAATCCTCAATATTCAATCCTCAATACACAATATTCAATCCTCAATCCTCAATACTCATTCCCCAATCCTCATTCTTCAATCCTCATCCTTCAATCCTCAATACACAATCCTCAATCTTCAATCCTCAATCCTCAATCCTCAGTTCGCAATCCTCAATCCTCAGTCCTCAATCCTCAATCTTCAATCCTCAATACACAATCCTCAATTCGCAATCCTCTATAGTCAATCTGCAATCCTCAATACTCAATATTCAATCCTCAATCCTCAATCCTCAATCCTCAATCCTCATTCTTCGATCCTCAATAACCAATCCTCAATCTTCAATCCTCAATCCTCAATCCTCAATTCTCAATCCTCAATCCTCCGTCCTTAGTCCTCAAACCCAATCCTCAACCCGCAGCCCTCATCCTCAATCCTCAACCCTCAATCCTCAATCCTCAATCTTCAATCCTCAATACTCAATCTTCAATCCTCAATCCTCAGTCCTCAAACCTCAATTCTCAATCCTCAATCCTGAATCCTCAATCTTCAGCGCTCAGTCCTCAACATTCAGCTGTCAATCCTCAATCCTCTATAGAATATCCTCAATTCACAGTTTTCAATACTCAATACCCAATCTGCAATCTTCAAATCTCTATCCAGAAACATAAATTCTCATCACTCAACCCTCAACACTCAGTACTCAATGTTCATTCCTCATCCTCAATTCTGAATCTTCAATCCTCAATACTGAACTTCAATCCGCAATCCTCAATACCCAATTCTCAATCCTCAATCCTCAATCCTCAATCATCAATCCTCAATACTCAATCTTCAATCCTCAATCCGCAATCCTCAATCCTCATGCGTCAATCCTCAGTACCCAATCCTCAATCTTCAATCCTCATTCCTCAATTCTCAATTCTCAATCCTCAATCCTCAGGCCTCAGACATCAATATTCAACACTCAGATCTCGTCCTCAATCCACAACCCTCAATACTCAACCCTCAATCTTTAATCATCAATATTCTATCTTCAATCCTCAATCCTTACTCCTCAATCCTCAATCCTCAATCCTCAATCTTCACTCCTCAAACCTCAATCCTCAATCCTCAATGTTCAATCCTCAATACCCAATCCTCAGTCTTCAATCCTCAATCCTCAATCCTCAATCCTCAATCCTCAATCCTCAATCCTCAATCCTCAATCCTCAATCCTCAGTCCTCAAACCTCAATCCTGAATCCTCAATCCTCAATTCTCAATCCTCAATAGTCGATCTTCAATCCTCAATACTCAATATTCAATCCTCAATCCTCAATCCTCAATTCTCAATCATCATCCTTCTATTCTCTATACCCTATCCTCAATCTTCAATCCTCAATCCTCAATCCTCAATACCCAATCCTCAATCTTCAATCCTCAATCCTCAATCCTCAATTCTCAATCCTCAATCCTCAATCCTCAGACCTCAAACATAAACATTCAACCCTCAGTCCTCGTCCTCAATCCACAACCCTCAATCCTCAATCCTCAATCCTCAATCCTCAATCCTCAATCCTCAATCCTCAATCATCTATCCTCAATCCTCAATCCTCAATCCTCAATCTTCAATCCTCAATACTCAATCATCAATTCGCAATCCTCAATAGTCAACCTTCAATCCTCAATACTCAATATTCAATCCTCAATCCTCAATCCTCAATCCTCAATCCTCATTCTTCGATCCTCAATACCCAATCCTCAATCTTCAATCCTCAATCCTCAATCCTCAATTCTCAATCCTCAATCCTCCGTCCTTAGTCCTCAAACCCAATCCTCAACCCGCAGCCCTCATCCTCAATCCTCAACCCTCAATCCTCAATTCGCTATCCTCAATAGTCGATCTTCAATCCTCAATACTCAATATTCAATCCTCAATCCTCAATCCTCAATCCTCAATCATCATTCTTCAATCCTCAATACCCTATCCTCAATCTTCAATCCTCAACCCTCAATCCTCAATACCCAATCCTCAATCTTCAATCCTCAATCCTCAATCCTCAATTCTCAATCCTCAATCCTCAATCCTCAGACCTCAAAACATAAATATTCAACCCTCAGTCCTCGTCCTCAACCCACAACCCTCAATCCTCAATCCTCAGTCCTCAATCCTCAATCTTCAATCCTCAATCCTCAATCCTCAATCCTCAATCCTCAATCCTCAATCCTCAATCTTCAATCCTCAATACTCAATCTTCAATCCTCAATCCACAACCCTCAATCCTCAATCCTCAAAACTCAATCCTCAATACTCAATATTCAACCCTCAATCCTCAATAATCAATCCCCAATCCTCAATCTTCAATCATCATTCTTCAATCCTCAATACCCAATCCTCAATCTTCAATCCTCAATCCACAACCCTCAATCCACAATCCTCAACCTTCAATTCTCAATACTCAATCTTCAATCCTCAATCCTCAATACTCAATCCTCAATTCTCAATACTCGATCCTCTGCCCTCAGTCCTCAAACCTCAATCCTCAACCCTCAGCCCTCATCCTCAATCCTCAGTCTTCAATCCTCAATCCTCAATCCTCAATCCTCAATCCTCAATCCTCAGTCCTCAAACCTCAAACCTGAATCCTCAATCCTGAATCCTCAACCTTCAGACCTCAGTCCTCAACAATCAGTTGTCGATTCTCAATCCTCAATAGAATATAATCAATTCACAGTTTTCAATACTCAATACTCAATCTGGAGTCTTCAAATCTCTATCCACAAACATCAATTCTCATCATTCAACCCTCAACACTCAGTCCCCAATCCTCAATCTTCAATCCTCAATCCTCAATCCTCAATCCTCGATCCTCAATCTTCAATCCTCAATACTCAATCTTTAGTCCTCCATCCTCAATCCTCAATCCTCAATCCTCAATCCTCAATCGTCAGGCTTCAATGCTCAATACTCAATCATCAATCCTCAACCCTCAATCCTCAATCCTCAATCCTCATTCTTCAATCCTCAATACCCAATCCTCAATCATCAATCCTCAATCCTCAATCCTCAATTCTCAATACTCAATCCTCAATCCTCAATCCTCAACACTCAATCCTCAACACTCAGTCCTCTCTCTTCAATCCTCCATCCTCAATCCTCAATCCTCAAGCGTCAATCCTCAATCCTCAACCCTCAACCCAATATCCTCAGTCCTCAAACCTCAATCCCGAATCCTCAATCCTGAATCCTCAATCTTCAGCCCTCAGTCCTCAACAATCAATTGTCAATCCTCAAACCTCAATAGAATATCCTCAATTCACAGTTTTCAATACTCAACCCCATTCTTCAATCTTCAAATCTCAATCCACAAACATCAATTCTCATCACTCTACCCTCAACACTCAGTCCTCAATCTTCAATCCTCAATCCTCAATCCTCAATCCACAATGTTCAATCCTCAATACTCAATCTTCAATCATCAATCCTCAATTCTCAATCCTCAATACTCAATACACAGTCGTTAATGCTCAATCCCCAAACCTCAATCTTCAATCCTCAATCCTCAATCCTCAATCCTCAATCCTCAATCTTCAATCCTCAATACTCAATATTCAACCCTCAATCCTCAATCCTCAATCCTCAATCCTCAATCCTCAATCCTCAATTCTCAATCTTCAGTCCTCAATAATCAATCTGCAATCCTGAATCCTCAATCCTCAATCCTCAATCCTCATTCTTCAATCCTCAATACCCAATCCTCAATCTTCAATACTCAGTCCTCAATTCTCAATTCTCAATCCTCAATCCTCAGACCTCAAACATCAATATTCAACCCTCAGTCCTCGTCCTCAATCCTCAATTCTCAACCCTCAATCCTCAATATTCAATCCTCAATACACAATATTCAATCCTCAATCCTCAATACTCATTCCCCAATCCTCATTCTTCAATCCTCATCCTTCAATCCTCAATACACAATCCTCAATCTTCAATCCTCAATCCTCAATCCTCAGTTCGCAATCCTCAATCCTCAGTCCTCAGACCTCAGGCATCAACACTCAACCCTCAGTCCTCGTTCTCAATCCACAACCCTCAATCCTCAATTATCAATCTTCATTCATCAATATTCAACCTTCAATCCTCAATGCTCAATCCTCAATCCTCAATGTTCAATGTTCAATCCTCAACAGCCAATCCTCAATCTTCAGTCCTCAATCCTCAATCCTCAATTCTCAATCCTCAATCCTCAATCCTCAGTCCTCTCTCCTCAAACCCCAATCCTGAATCCTCAGTCCTGAATCCTCAAGCTTCAGCCCTCAGTCCTCAACAATCAGTTGTCACTTCTCAATCCTCAATAGAATATCATCAATTCACAGTTTTCAATACTCAATACTCAATCTGCAATCTTCAAATCTCTATCCAGAAACACCAATTCTCATCATTCAACCCTCAACACTCAGTCCCCAATCCTCAATATTCAATCCTCAATCCTCAATCCTCAATCCACAATACTCAATATTCAATCCTCAATACTCAATCTTCAATCCTCAATAGTCAATACTCAATCCTCAATTCTCAATCCTCGATCGTCAATCTTCAATCCTAAATACTCAATCCTCAACCCTCTGCCCTCACCCTCAATCCTCAATCCTCAATCCTCAATCCTCAATCTTCAATCCTCAATACTCAGTCCTCAAACCTCAATCCTGAATCCTCAATCCTGAATCCTCAATCTTCAGCCCTCAGTCCTCAAGAATCAGTGGTCCATCCTCAATCCTCAATAGAATATCATGATTTCACAGTTTTCAATACTCAATACTCAACCTGCAATCTTCAAATCTCTATCCACAAACATCAATTCTCATCACTCAACCCTCAAAACTCAGTCCCCAATCATCAATATTCAAGCCTCAATCCTCAATCCTCAATCCACAATCCTCAACCTTCAATCCTCAATACTCAATCTTCAATCCTCAATCTTCAACCCTCAATCCTCAATCCTCAGTCCTCAAACCTCAATCCTGGATCCTCAATCCTGAATCCTCAATCTTCAGCCCTCAGTCCTCAACAATCAGTGGTCTATCCTCAATCCTCAATAGAATATCATGAATTCACAGGTTTCAATACTCAATACTCAGCCTGCAATCTTCAAATCCCTATCCACAAACATCAATTCTCATCACTCAGCCCTCAACACTCAGTCCCCAATCCTCAATCTTCAATCCGCAATCCTCAATCCTCAATTCTCAATCCTCAATCCTCAATCCTCAGTCCTCTCTCCTCAAACCCCAATCCTGAAGACTCAATCCTGAATCCTCAAGCTTCAGCCCTCAGTCCTCAACAATCAGTTGTCAATTCTCAATCCTCAATAGAATATCATCAATTCACAGTTTTCAATACTCAATACTCAATCTGCAATCTTCAAATCTCTATCCAGAAACACCAATTCTCATCATTCAACCCTCAACACTCAGTCCCCAATCCTCAATATTCAATCCTCAATCCTCAATCCTCAATCCACAATACTCAATATTCAATCCTCAATACTCAATCTTCAATCCTCAATACTCAATACTCAATCCTCAATTCTCAATCCTCGATCATCAATCTTCAATCCTAAATACTCAGTCTTCAATCCTCAATTCTCAATCTTCAATCCTCAATACTCAATATTCAATCCTCAATCCTCAATCCTCAATCCTCAACCCTCAATCTTCACTCCTCAAACCTCAATCCTCAGTCCTCAGTCCTCAAACCTCAATCCTCAACCCTCGGGCCTCATCCTCAATCCTCAATCCAAAATCCTCAATTCTTAATCTTCAATCCTCAATACTCAATCTTCAATCCTCAATGCTCAGTCCTCAAATTTCAATTCTGAATCCTCAATCTGGAACCCTCAATCTTCAGCCCTCAGTCCTCAACAATCAGTTGTCAATCCTCAATCCTCAATAGAATATACTCAATTCACAGTTTTCAATACCCAATACTCAATCTGCAATCTTCAATTCTCTATCCACAAACATCAATTCTCATCACTCAACCCTCAACACTCAGTCCTCAATGTTCAATCCTCAATCCTCAATTCTCAATCTTCAATCCTCAATACTGTACCTTCAAACCTCAATCCTCAATCCTCAGTCCTCAATCCTCAATCCTCAATCTTAACCTTCAATCCTCAGTACTCAATCTTCAATCCTCAATCCTCAATCCTCAATCCTCAATCCTCAATCTTCAATCCTCAATACTCAATCTTCAATCCTGAATCCTCAATCCTCAATTCTCAATCCTCAAACCTCCGTCCTTAGTCCTCAAACCCCAATCCTCAACCCTCTGCCCTCACCCTCAATCCTCAATCCTCAATCCTCAATCCTCAATCTTCAATCCTCAATACTCAATCTTCAATCCTCAATCCCCAGTCCTCAAACCTCAATTCTGAATCCTCAATCCTGAATCCTCAATCTTCAGCCCTCAGTCCTCAACATTCAGTTGTCAATCCTCAATCCTCAATAGAATATCCTCAATTCACAGTTTTCAATACTCAATACTCAATCTGCAATCGTCATCTCTCTATCCAGAAACATAAATTCTCATCACTCAACCCTCAACACTCAGTACTCAATGTTCAATCCTAATCTTCAATTCTGAATCTTCAATCCTCAATACTGAATCTTCAATCCGCAATCCTCAATCCCCAATCCTCATTCCTCAATCCTCAATCCTCAATCTTCAATCCTCAATACTCAATCTTCAATCCTCAATACTCAATCTTCAATCCTCAATCCGCAATCCTCAATCCTCATGCGTCAATCCTCAGTACCCAATCCTCAATCTTCAATCCTCATTCCTCAATTCTCAATTCTCAATCCTCAATCCTCAGGCCTCAGACATCAATATTCAACACTCAGATCTCGTCCTCAATCCACAACCCTCAATCCTCAACCCTCAATCTTTAATCATCAATATTCTATCTTCAATCCTCAATCCTCAATCCTCAATCCTCAATCCTCAATCCTCAATCTTCACTCCTCAAACCTCAATCCTCAATCCTCAATGTTCAATCCTCAATACCCAATCCTCAGTCTTCAATCCTCAATCCTCAGTCCTTATTCCTCAATCCTCAATCCTCAATCCTCAATCCTCAATCCTCAATCCTCAGTCCTCAAACCTCAATCCTGAATCCTCAATCCTGAATCCTCAATCTTCAGCCCTCAGTCCTCAAGAATCAGTGGTCCATCCTCAATCCTCAATAGAATATCATGATTTCACAGTTTTCAATACTCAATACTCAACCTGCAATCTTCAAATCTCTATCCACAAACATCAATTCTCATCACTCAACCCTCAAAACTCAGTCCCCAATCATCAATATTCAAGCCTCAATCCTCAATCCTCAATCCACAATCCCCAACCTTCAATCCTCAATACTCAATCTTCAATCCTCAATCTTCAACCCTCAATCCTCAATCCTCAGTCCTCAAACCTCAATCCTGGATCCTCAATCCTGAATCCTCAATCTTCAGCCCTCAGTCCTCAACAATCAGTGGTCAATCCTCAATCCTCAATAGAATATCATGAATTCACAGTTTTCAATACTCAATACTCAGCCTGCAATCTTCAAATCCCTATCCACAAACATCAATTCTCATCACTCAGCCCTCAACACTCAGTCCCCAATCCTCAATCTTCAATCCTCAATCCTCAATCCTCAATTCTCAATCCTCAATCCTCAATCCTCAGTCCTCTCTCCTCAAACCCCAATCCTGAAGCCTCAATCCTGAATCCTCAAGCTTCAGCCCTCAGTCCTCAACAATCAGTTGTCAATTCTCAATCCTCAATAGAATATCATCAATTCACAGTTTTCAATACTCAATACTCAATCTGCAATCTTCAAATCTCTATCCAGAAACACCAATTCTCATCATTCAACCCTCAACACTCAGTCCCCAATCCTCAATATTCAATCCTCAATCCTCAATCCTCAATCCACAATACTCAATATTCAATCCTCAATACTCAATCTTCAATCCTCAATACTCAATACTCAATCCTCAATTCTCAATCCTCGATCATCAATCTTCAATCCTAAATACTCAATCTTCAATCCTCAATTCTCAATCTTCAATCCTCAATACTCAATATTCAATCCTCAATCCTCAATCCTCAATCCCCAATCCTCAATCTTCACTCCTCAAACCTCAATCCTCAGTCCTCAGTCCTCAAACCTCAATCCTCAACCCTCGGCCCTCATCCTCAATCCTCAATCCAAAATCCTCAATTCTTAATCTTCAATCCTCAATACTCAATCTTCAATCCTCAATGCTCAGTCCTCAAATTTCAATTCTGAATCCTCAATCTGGAACCCTCAATCTTCAGCCCTCAGTCCTCAACAATCAGTTGTCAATCCTCAATCCTCAATAGAATATACTCAATTCACAGTTTTCAATACCCAATACTCAATCTGCAATCTTCAATTCTCTATCCACAAACATCAATTCTCATCACTCAACCCTCAACACTCAGTCCTCAATGTTCAATCCTCAATCCTCAATTCTCAATCTTCAATCCTCAATACTGAACCTTCAATCCTCAATCCTCAATCCTCAGTCCTCAATCCTCGATCCTCAATCTTAACCTTCAATCCTCAGTACTCAATCTTCAATCCTCAATCCTCAATCCTCAATCCTCAATCCTCAATCTTCAATCCTCAATACTCAATCTTCAATCCTCAATCCTCAATCCTCAATCCTCAATCCTCAATCCACAATCCTCAACCTTCAATCCTCAACACTCAATCTTCAATCCTCAATCCTCAATCCTCAATCCTCAATTCGCAATCCTCAATAGTCAATCTTCAATCCTCGATACTCAATATTCAATCCTCAACCCTCAATCCTCAATCCTCAATCCTCATTCTTCGATCCTCAATACCCAATCCTCAATCTTCAATCCTGAATCCTCAATCCTCAATTCTCAATCCTCAAACATCCGTCCTTAGTCCTCAAACCCCAATCCTCAACCCTCTGCCCTCACCCTCAATCCTCAATCCTCAATCCTCAATCCTCAATCTTCAATCCTCAATACTCAATCTTCAATCCCCAATCCTCAGTCCTCAAACCTCAATTCTGAATCCTCAATCCTGAATCCTCAATCTTCAGCCCTCAGGCCTCAACATTCAGTTGTCAATCCTCAATCCTCAATAGAATATCCTCAATTCACAGTTTTCAATACTCAATACTCAATCTGCAATCGTCATCTCTCTATCCAGAAACATAAATTCTCATCACTCACCCCTCAACACTCAGTACTCAATGTTCAATCCTAATCCTCAATTCTGAATCTTCAATCCTCAATACTGAATCTTCAATCCGCAATCCTCAATCCCCAATCCTCAATCCTCAATCCTCAATCCTCAATCTTCAATCCTCAATACTCAACCTTCAATCCTCAATCCGCAATCCTCAATCCTCATTCGTCAATCCGCAGTACCCAATCCTCAATCTTCAATCCTCATTCCTCAATTCTCAATTCTCAATCCTCAATCCTCAGACCTCAGACATCAATATTCAACACTCAGATCTCGTCCTCAATCCACAACCCCCAATCCTCAACCCTCAATCTTTAATCATCAATATTCTATCTTCAATCCTCAATCCTCAATCCTCAATCCTCAATCCTCAATCCTCAATCTACACTCCTCAAACCTCAATCCTCAATCCTCAATGTTCAATCCTCAATCCTCAATCCTCAATCCTCAATTCTCAATCTTCAGTCCTCAATAATCAATCTGCAATCCTCAATCCTCAATCCTCAATCCTCAATCCTCATTCTTCAATCCTCAATACCCAATCCTCAATCTTCAATACTCAGTCCTCAATTCTCAATTCTCAATCCTCAATCCTCAGACCTCAAACATCAATATTCAACCCTCAGTCCTCGTCCTCAATCCTCAATTCTCAATCCTCAATCCTCAATATTCAATCCTCAATACACAATATTCAATCCTCAATCCTCAATACTCATTCCCCAATCCTCATTCTTCAATCCTCATCCTTCAATCCTCAATACACAATCCTCAATCTTCAATCCTCAATCCTCAATCCTCAGCTGGCAATCCTCAATCCTCAGTCCTCAGACCTCAGGCATCAACACTCAACCCTCAGTCCTCGTTCTCAATCCACAACACTCAATCCTCAATTATCAATCTTCATTCATCAATATTCAACCTTCAATCCTCAATGCTCAATCCTCAATCCTCAATCCTCAATGTTCAATCCTCAACAGCCAATCCTCAATCTTCAATCCTCAATCCTCAATCCTCAATTCTCAATCCTCAATCCTCAATCCTCAGTCCTCTCTCCTCAAACCCCAATCCTGAAGCCTCAATCCTGAATCCTCAAGCTTCAGCCCTCAGTCCTCAACAATCAGTTGTCAATTCTCAATCCTCAATAGAATATCATCAATTCACAGTTTTCAATACTCAATACTCAATCTGCAATCTTCAAATCTCTATCCAGAAACACCAATTCTCATCATTCAACCCTCAACACTCAGTCCCCAATCCTCAATATTCAATCCTCAATCCTCAATCCTCAATCCACAATACTCAATATTCAATCCTCAATACTCAATCTTCAATCCTCAATACTCAATACTCAATCCTCAATTCTCAATCCTCGATCATCAATCTTCAATCCTAAATACTCAATCTTCAATCCTCAATTCTCAATCTTCAATCCTCAATACTCAATATTCAATCCTCAATCCTCAATCCTCAATCCTCAATCCTCAATCTTCACTCCTCAAACCTCAATCCTCAGTCCTCAGTCCTCAAACCTCAATCCTCAACCCTCGGGCCTCATCCTCAATCCTCAATCCAAAATCCTCAATTCTTAATCTTCAATCCTCAATACTCAATCTTCAATCCTCAATCCTCAGTCCTCAAACCTCAATTCTGAATCCTCAATCCTGAATCCTCAATCTTCAGCCCTCAGTCCTCAACATTCAGTTGTCAATCCTCAATCCTCAATAGAATATCCTCAATTCACAGTTTTCAATACTCAATACTCAATCTGCAATCGTCATCTCTCTATCCAGAAACATAAATTCTCATCACTCAACCCTCAACACTCAGTACTCAATGTTCAATCCTAATCTTCAATTCTGAATCTTCAATCCTCAATACTGAATCTTCAATCCGCAATCCTCAATCCCCAATCCTCATTCCTCAATCCTCAATCCTCAATCTTCAATCCTCAATACTCAATCTTCAATCCTCAATCCGCAATCCTCAATCCTCATGCGTCAATCCTCAGTACCCAATCCTCAATCTTCAATCCTCATTCCTCAATTCTCAATTCTCAATCCTCAATCCTCAGGCCTCAGACATCAATATTCAACACTCAGATCTCGTCCTCAATCCACAACCCTCAATCCTCAACCCTCAATCTTTAATCATCAATATTCTATCTTCAATCCTCAATCCTCAATCCTCAATCCTCAATCCTCAATCCTCAATCCTCAATCTTCACTCCTCAAACCTCAATCCTCAATCCTCAATGTTCAATCCTCAATACCCAATCCTCAGTCTTCAATCCTCAATCCTCAGTCCTTATTCCTCAATCCTCAATCCTCAATCCTCAATCCTCAATCCTCAATCCTCAGTCCTCAAACCTCAATCCTGAATCCTCAATCCTGAATCCTCAATCTTCAGCCCTCAGTCCTCAAGAATCAGTGGTCCATCCTCAATCCTCAATAGAATATCATGATTTCACAGTTTTCAATACTCAATACTCAACCTGCAATCTTCAAATCTCTATCCACAAACATCAATTCTCATCACTCAACCCTCAAAACTCAGTCCCCAATCATCAATATTCAAGCCTCAATCCTCAATCCTCAATCCACAATCCCCAACCTTCAATCCTCAATACTCAATCTTCAATCCTCAATCTTCAACCCTCAATCCTCAATCCTCAGTCCTCAAACCTCAATCCTGGATCCTCAATCCTGAATCCTCAATCTTCAGCCCTCAGTCCTCAACAATCAGTGGTCAATCCTCAATCCTCAATAGAATATCATGAATTCACAGTTTTCAATACTCAATACTCAGCCTGCAATCTTCAAATCCCTATCCACAAACATCAATTCTCATCACTCAGCCCTCAACACTCAGTCCCCAATCCTCAATCTTCAATCCTCAATCCTCAATCCTCAATTCTCAATCCTCAATCCTCAATCCTCAGTCCTCTCTCCTCAAACCCCAATCCTGAAGCCTCAATCCTGAATCCTCAAGCTTCAGCCCTCAGTCCTCAACAATCAGTTGTCAATTCTCAATCCTCAATAGAATATCATCAATTCACAGTTTTCAATACTCAATACTCAATCTGCAATCTTCAAATCTCTATCCAGAAACACCAATTCTCATCATTCAACCCTCAACACTCAGTCCCCAATCCTCAATATTCAATCCTCAATCCTCAATCCTCAATCCACAATACTCAATATTCAATCCTCAATACTCAATCTTCAATCCTCAATACTCAATACTCAATCCTCAATTCTCAATCCTCGATCATCAATCTTCAATCCTAAATACTCAATCTTCAATCCTCAATTCTCAATCTTCAATCCTCAATACTCAATATTCAATCCTCAATCCTCAATCCTCAATCCCCAATCCTCAATCTTCACTCCTCAAACCTCAATCCTCAGTCCTCAGTCCTCAAACCTCAATCCTCAACCCTCGGCCCTCATCCTCAATCCTCAATCCAATATCCTCAATTCTTAATCTTCAATCCTCAATACTCAATCTTCAATCCTCAATGCTCAGTCCTCAAATTTCAATTCTGAATCCTCAATCTGGAACCCTCAATCTTCAGCCCTCAGTCCTCAACAATCAGTTGTCAATCCTCAATCCTCAATAGAATATACTCAATTCACAGTTTTCAATACCCAATACTCAATCTGCAATCTTCAATTCTCTATCCACAAACATCAATTCTCATCACTCAACCCTCAACACTCAGTCCTCAATGTTCAATCCTCAATCCTCAATTCTGAATATTCAATCCTCAATACTGTACCTTCAAACCTCAATCCTCAATCCTCAGTCCTCAATCCTCAATCCTCAATCTTAACCTTCAATCCTCAGTACTCAATCTTCAATCCTCAATCCTCAATCCTCAATCCTCAATCCTCAATCTTCAATCCTCAATACTCAATCTTCAATCCTGAATCCTCAATCCTCAATTCTCAATCCTCAATACCCAATCCTCAGTCTTCAATCCTCAATCCTCAATCCTCAATCCTCAATCTTCAATCCTCAATACTGAACCTTGAATCCTCAATCCTCAATCCTCAATCCTCAATGCTCAATCCTCAATCTTCAATCCTCAATACTCAATCTGCAATCCTCAATCCTCAATCATCAATCCTCAATACTCATTCTTCAATCCTCAATACCCAACCCTCAATCTTCAATCCTCAATCCTCAATCCTCAATTCTCAATCCTCAATCCTCAATCCTCAGACCTCAAACATCAATATTCAACCCTCAGTCCTCGAACTCAATCCACAACCCTCAACCCTCAATCCTCAATCTTCAATCAACAATAATCAATCTTCAATCCTCAATACTCAATCTTCAATCCTCAATCCTCAATCCTCAATCCTCAACCCTCAATCCTCAATGCTCAATCCTCAATCCTCAGCCCGGAGTCCTCATCCTCAATTCTCAATCCTCAATTCTCAATCATCAATCCTCAAACCTCAACCTTCAATCGTCAATGCTCAATCCTTAATCCTCAACCCTCAGTCCTCAATCCTCAATCCTCAATACTCCAACCTCAATCCTCAACCGTCAGTCCTCGTCCTCAATCCTCAAACCTCAATCCTCAATCCTCAATCTTCAATCATCAATACTCAATCTTCAATTCTCAATTCTCAATCCTCAATCCTCAATCCTCAATCATCAATCCTCAATATTCAACACTCAACCGCCAACCATCAATCTTCAATACTCAACCATCAATCCTCAATTCTGAATACTCAATAGAATATCATGAATTCTCATGGTTCGATACTCAATCCTCAAACATCAATTCTCAACACTCAATCCCCAATCTTCAATCCTCAATACTCAATCTTCAATCCTCAATCCTCATTCCTCAATCCTCAATCCTCAATCCTCAGTCATCAATACTCAATCTTCAATACTCAATCCTCAATCCTCAATCCTCAATCCTCAATCCTCAACCCTCAACCCTCAATCCTCATTCCTCAAACCTCAATCCTCAACCCTCAGTCCTCATCCTCAATTCTCAATTCTCAATTCTCAGTCATCAATCCTCAATCCTCAATCTTCAATCCTCAATAATCAATCTCCAATCCTAGATCCTCAATCCCCAATCTTCAATCCTTAATCCTCAATCTTCAATCCTCAATCTTCAGTCCTCAATACTCAATCTGCAATCCTCAATCCTCAATCATCAATCCTCAATACTCATTCTTCAATCCCCAATACCCAACCCTCAATCTCCAATCCTCAATCCTCAATCCTCAATTCTCAATCCTCAATCCTCAATCCTCAGACCTCAAACATCAATATTCAACCCTCAGTCCTCGACCTCAATCCACAACCCTCAACCCTCAATCCTCAATCTTCAATCATCAATAATCAATCTTCAATCCTCAATACTCAATCTTCAATCCTCAATCCTCAATCCTCAATCCTCAATCCTCAATGCTCAATCCTCAATCCTCAGCCCTGAGTCCTCATCCTCAATTCTCAATCCTCAATACTCAATCATCAGTCCTCAGTCCACAATCCTCAATCCTCAAACCTCAATCCTCAATCGTCAGTCCTCGTCCTCAATCCTCAACACTCAATCCTCAATCCTCAATCTTCAATCATCAATACTCAACCTTCAATCCTCAATCCTCAATCTTCAATCCTCAATTCTCAATTCTCACTCCTCAACACTCAATGCTCAATCGTCAATCCCCAATCCCCAATCCTCAATCTTCAATCCTCAATCCTCAATCCTCAATCCTCAATCCTCAATCCTCAATCTTCAATCCTCAATACTCAATATTCATCCCTCAATCCTCAATCCTCAATCCTCAATCCTCAATCCTCAATCTTCAGGCTTCAATCCTCAATACTCAATATTCAATCCTCAGTCCTCAATCCTCAATTCTCAATCCTCAATCCTCAGTCCTCAGTCCTCAAACCTCAATCCTGAATCCTCAATCCTGAATCCTCAATCTTCAGCCCTCAGTCCTCAAGAATCAGTGGTCCATCCTCAATCCTCAATAGAATATCATGATTTCACAGTTTTCAATACTCAATACTCAACCTGCAATCTTCAAATCTCTATCCACAAACATCAATTCTCATCACTCAACCCTCAAAACTCAGTCCCCAATCATCAATATTCAAGCCTCAATCCTCAATCCTCAATCCACAATCCCCAACCTTCAATCCTCAATACTCAATCTTCAATCCTCAATCTTCAACCCTCAATCCTCAATCCTCAGTCCTCAAACCTCAATCCTGGATCCTCAATCCTGAATCCTCAATCTTCAGCCCTCAGTCCTCAACAATCAGTGGTCAATCCTCAATCCTCAATAGAATATCATGAATTCACAGTTTTCAATACTCAATACTCAGCCTGCAATCTTCAAATTCCTATCCACAAACATCAATTCTCATCACTCAGCCCTCAACACTCAGTCCCCAATCCTCAATCTTCAATCCTCAATCCTCAATCCTCAATTCTCAATCCTCAATCCTCAATCCTCAGTCCTCTCTCCTCAAACCCCAATCCTGAAGCCTCAATCCTGAATCCTCAAGCTTCAGCCCTCAGTCCTCAACAATCAGTTGTCAATTCTCAATCCTCAATAGAATATCATCAATTCACAGTTTTCAATACTCAATACTCAATCTGCAATCTTCAAATCTCTATCCAGAAACACCAATTCTCATCATTCAACCCTCAACACTCAGTCCCCAATCCTCAATATTCAATCCTCAATCCTCAATCCTCAATCCACAATACTCAATATTCAATCCTCAATACTCAATCTTCAATCCTCAATACTCAATACTCAATCCTCAATTCTCAATCCTCGATCATCAATCTTCAATCCTAAATACTCAATCTTCAATCCTCAATTCTCAATCTTCAATCCTCAATACTCAATATTCAATCCTCAATCCTCAATCCTCAATCCCCAATCCTCAATCTTCACTCCTCAAACCTCAATCCTCAGTCCTCAGTCCTCAAACCTCAATCCTCAACCCTCGGCCCTCATCCTCAATCCTCAATCCAAAATCCTCAATTCTTAATCTTCAATCCTCAATACTCAATCTTCAATCCTCAATGCTCAGTCCTCAAATTTCAATTCTGAATCCTCAATCTGGAACCCTCAATCTTCAGCCCTCAGTCCTCAACAATCAGTTGTCAATCCTCAATCCTCAATAGAATATACTCAATTCACAGTTTTCAATACCCAATACTCAATCTGCAATCTTCAATTCTCTATCCACAAACATCAATTCTCATCACTCAACCCTCAACACTCAGTCCTCAATGTTCAATCCTCAATCCTCAATTCTGAATATTCAATCCTCAATACTGTACCTTCAAACCTCAATCCTCAATCCTCAGTCCTCAATCCTCAATCCTCAATCTTAACCTTCAATCCTCAGTACTCAATCTTCAATCCTCAATCCTCAATCCTCAATCCTCAATCCTCAATCTTCAATCCTCAATACTCAATCTTCAATCCTGAATCCTCAATCCTCAATTCTCAATCCTCAATACCCAATCCTCAGTCTTCAATCCTCAATCCTCAATCCTCAATCCTCAATCTCCAATCCTCAATACTGAACCTTGAATCCTCAATCCTCAATCCTCAATCCTCAATGCTCAATCCTCAATCTTCAATCCTCAATACTCAATCTGCAATCCTCAATCCTCAATCATCAATCCTCAATACTCATTCTTCAATCCTCAATACCCAACCCTCAATCTTCAATCCTCAATCCTCAATCCTCAATTCTCAATCCTCAATCCTCAATCCTCAGACCTCAAACATCAATATTCAACCCTCAGTCCTCGAACTCAATCCACAACCCTCAACCCTCAATCCTCAATCTTCAATCAACAATAATCAATCTTCAATCCTCAATACTCAATCTTCAATCCTCAATCCTCAATCCTCAATCCTCAACCCTCAATCCTCAATGCTCAATCCTCAATCCTCAGCCCGGAGTCCTCATCCTCAATTCTCAATCCTCAATTCTCAATCATCAATCCTCAAACCTCAACCTTCAATCGTCAATGCTCAATCCTTAATCCTCAACCCTCAGTCCTCAATCCTCAATCCTCAATACTCCAACCTCAATCCTCAACCGTCAGTCCTCGTCCTCAATCCTCAAACCTCAATCCTCAATCCTCAATCTTCAATCATCAATACTCAATCTTCAATTCTCAATTCTCAATCCTCAATCCTCAATCCTCAATCATCAATCCTCAATATTCAACACTCAACCGCCAACCATCAATCTTCAATACTCAACCATCAATCCTCAATTCTGAATACTCAATAGAATATCATGAATTCTCATGGTTCGATACTCAATCCTCAAACATCAATTCTCAACACTCAATCCCCAATCTTCAATCCTCAATACTCAATCTTCAATCCTCAATCCTCATTCCTCAATCCTCAATCCTCAATCCTCAGTCATCAATACTCAATCTTCAATACTCAATCCTCAATCCTCAATCCTCAATCCTCAATCCTCAACCCTCAACCCTCAATCCTCATTCCTCAAACCTCAATCCTCAACCCTCAGTCCTCATCCTCAATTCTCAATTCTCAATTCTCAGTCATCAATCCTCAATCCTCAATCTTCAATCCTCAATAATCAATCTCCAATCCTAGATCCTCAATCCCCAATCTTCAATCCTTAATCCTCAATCTTCAATCCTCAATCTTCAGTCCTCAATACTCAATCTGCAATCCTCAATCCTCAATCATCAATCCTCAATACTCATTCTTCAATCCCCAATACCCAACCCTCAATCTCCAATCCTCAATCCTCAATCCTCAATTCTCAATCCTCAATCCTCAATCCTCAGACCTCAAACATCAATATTCAACCCTCAGTCCTCGACCTCAATCCACAACCCTCAACCCTCAATCCTCAATCTTCAATCATCAATAATCAATCTTCAATCCTCAATACTCAATCTTCAATCCTCAATCCTCAATCCTCAATCCTCAATCCTCAATGCTCAATCCTCAATCCTCAGCCCTGAGTCCTCATCCTCAATTCTCAATCCTCAATACTCAATCATCAGTCCTCAATCCACAATCCTCAATCCTCAAACCTCAATCCTCAATCGTCAGTCCTCGTCCTCAATCCTCAACACTCAATCCTCAATCCTCAATCTTCAATCATCAATACTCAACCTTCAATCCTCAATCCTCAATCTTCAATCCTCAATTCTCAATTCTCACTCCTCAACACTCAATGCTCAATCGTCAATCCCCAATCCCCAATCCTCAATCTTCAATCCTCAATCCTCAATCCTCAATCCTCAATCCTCAATCCTCAATCTTCAATCCTCAATACTCAATATTCATCCCTCAATCCTCAATCCTCAATCCTCAATCCTCAATCCTCAATCTTCAGGCTTCAATCCTCAATACTCAATATTCAATCCTCAGTCCTCAATCCTCAATTCTCAATCCTCAATCCTCAGTCCTCAGTCCTCAAACCTCAATCGTCAATCCTCAATCCCCAATCCTCAATCTTCAATCGTCAATCCACAAGCCTCAAACCTCAATCCTCAATATTCAACACACAACCCTCAACCATCACTCCTCAATACTCAACCATCAATCCTCAATTCTCAATACTCAATAGAATATCCTGAATTCTCACGGTTCAATACTCAATCCACAAAACTCAATAATCAAATCTCAATTCTCAAACAACAATTCTCAACACTCAATCCTCAATACTCAGTCCTCTCTCTACAATCTTCCATCCTCAGTCCTCGATCTTCAAGCGTCAATCCTCAATTCTCAATCCTCAACCCTCAATCCTCAGTCCTCAAACCTCAATCCGGAATCCTCAATCCTGAATCCTCATTCTTCAGCCGTCGGTCCTCAACAATCAATTGTCAATCCTCAATCCTCAACAGAATATCCTCAATTCACAGTTTTCAATACTCAATCCCCGTTCTTCAATCTTCAAATCTCAATCCACAAACATCAATTCTCATCACTCAACCCTCAACACTCAGTCCTCAATCTTCAATCCTCAATCCTCAATCCTCTATCTTCAATCCTCAATACTCAATCCTCAATCCTCAATCCTCAATTCTCAATCCTCAATCCTCAGCCCTCAGTCCTCAAACCTCAATCGTCAACCCTCAGCCCTCATCCTCAATCCTCAATCGACAATCCGCAATCCTCAATCTTCAATCCTCAATACTCAATCTTCAATCCTCAATCCTCAATCCTCAATTCTCAATCCTCAATCCTCAGTCCTCAGTCCTCAAACCTCAATCGTCAACCCTCAGCCCTCATCCTCAACCCTCAATCGACAATCCGCAATCCTCAAACTTCAATCCTCAATACTCAATCTTCAATCATCAATCCTCAGCCCTCAAACCTCAATTCTGAATCCTCAATCCTGAGTCCTCAATCTTCAGCCCTCAGTCCTCAACAATCAGTAGTCATTCCTCAATCCTCAATAGAATATCCTCAATTCACAGTTCTCAACACTCAATACTCAGTCTGCAATCTTCAAACCTCTATCCACAAACATCAATTCTCATCCCTCAACCCTCAACACTCAGTCCTCAATGTTCAATCCTCAATCCTCAATTCCCAATCTTCAATCCTCAATCCTCAATCTTCAATCCTCAATCCTCAATCCTCAATCTTCAATCCTCAATACTCAATCTTCAATCCTCAATCCTCAATTCTCAATCCTCAATACTCAATCCTCAATCCTCAATCCTCAATCCTCAATCCTCAATCCTCATTCTTCAATCCTGAATACCCAATCCTCAATCTTCAATCGTCAATCCTCAATCCTCAATTCTCAATCGTCAATCATCAATCCTCAGACCTCAAACATCAATACTCATCCCTCAGTCCTCGTCCTAAATCCACAACACTCAATCCTCAATCCTCAATCTTCAATCCTCAATCCTCAATCCTCAATCCTCAATCCTCAGTCCTCAATCCTAAATACTCTATCCTCAACCGTTAGTCTTCAATAATCAATACTCAATCCTCAATCATCAATCCTCAATCCTCAATCCTCAATCCTCAATCCTCAATCCTCAGTCCTCAATCATCAATCCTCAATCATCAATCCTCAAGCTTCAATACTCAATCCTCAATCCTCAATCCTCAATCCTCAATACTCAACCGTCAATCCTCAATTCCCAATACTCAATAGAATATCCTGAATTCTCAGGATTCTATACTCAAACCTCAATCCTCAATCCTCAGCCCTCATTCTCAATCCTCAAACCACAATCCACAATCCTCAAACCTCAAACCTCAACCGTCAGTCCTCGTCCTCAATCCCCAACCATCAATCCTCAATCCTCCCATCTTCAATCATCAATACTCAATCTTCAATCCTCAATCCTCAATCCTCAATGCTCAATCCTCAATCCTCAACATTCAACACTCAACCATCAACCATCAATCCTCAATACTCAATCATCAATCCTCAATAGTCAATCATCAATCCTCAATTCTCAATACTCAATAGAATATCCTGAATTCTCATGGTTCAATACTAAATCCCAATATTCAATAATCAAATCTCAATCCTCAAACATCAGTTCTCAACACTCAATCCTCAACACTCAGCCCTCTCTCTTCAATCCTCCATTCTCAACCCTCAGTCCTCAAGAGTCAATCCTCAATCCTCAATCCTCAACCCTCAATCCTCAGTCCTCAAACCTCAATCCTGAATCCTCAATCCTGAATCCTCAATCTTCAGCTCGCAGTCCTCAAGCATTAATTGGCAATCCTCAATCATCAATAGAATATCCTCAATTCACAGCTTTCAATACTCAATCCCCATACTTCAATCTTCAAATCTCAATCCACAAACAGCAATTCACATCACTCAATCATCAACACTCAGTCCACAATCTTCAATCCTCAATAATCAATCCTCAATCTTCGATCCTCAATACTCAATACTCAATCCTCAATCCTCAATTCTCAATCCTCAGTACTCAATCCTCGATCGTCAATCCTCAATCCCCAATCCTCAACCTTCAATCCGCAATCCTCAAGCCTCAATACTCAATCCTCAATATTCAACACACAACCCTCAACCATCAATCCTCAATACTCAACCATCAATCCTCAGTCCTCAAACCTCAATCCGGAATCCTCAATCCTGAATCCACAATCTTCAGCCGTCGGTCCTCAACAATCAATTGTCAATCCTCAATCATCAATCCTCAATTCTTAATCTTGAATCCTCAATCCTCAATCCTCAACTCTCAATCCTCAATCATCAATCCTCAGACCTCAAACATCAATACTCAACCCTCAGTCCGCGTCCTAAGTCCACACCCCTCAATCCTCAATCCTAAATCTTCAATCCTCAATCCTCAATCCCCAATCCTCAATACTCAATACTCAATCCTCAATCCTCAATCCTCAATCCTCAATCCTCATACTTCAATCCTCAATACCCAATCCTGAATCTTCAATCCTCAATCCTCAATCCTCAATTCTCAATCCTCAATCATCAATCCTCAGACCTCAAACATCAATACTCAACCCTCAGTCCTCGTCCTCAATCCTTAATCCTCAACCCTCAATCCTCAATGTTCCATCCTCAATACCCAATCCTCAGTCTTCAATCCTCAATCCTCAATCCTCAATCCTCAACCCTCAATCCTCAGTCCTCAAACCTCAATCCTGAATCCTCAATCCTGAGTCCTCAACCTTCAGCCCTCAGTCCTCTACAATCAGCTGTCTATCCTCAATCCTCATTAGAATATCATCAATTCACAGTTTTCATTAATCAATTCTCAATGTGCAATATTCAGATCTCTACCCACAAACATCAATTCTCATCACTCAACCCTCAACACTCAGTCCCCAATTCTCAATATTCAATCCTCAATACTCAATCCTCAATCCTCAATCCTCAATCTTCAATCCTCAATACTCAATCTTCGATCCTCAATTATCAATCCTCAATCCTCTATCGTCAATCGTCAATCTTCAATCCTCCATCCTCAATCCTCAAACGTCAATCCTCAATCCTCAATCTTCAGGCTTCAATCCTCAATACTCAATATTCAATCCTCAATCATCAATCCTCATTCCTCAATCCTCATTCTTCAATCCTCAATACTCAATCCTCAATCCGCAATCCTCAATCCTCAGCTCTCAATCCTCAATCCTGAGTCCTCAGTCCTCAAACCTCAACCCTCAGCCCTCAGTCCTCATCCTCAATCATCAGTCCTCAATCTTCAATCCTCAATCCTCAATCCTCAATCCTGAATCCTCAATCTTCAGACCTCAGACCTCAACAATCAGACGTCAATCCTCAATCCTCAATAGAATATCATCTATTCACAGCTTTCAATACTCAATACTCAATCTGCAATCTTCAAATCGCTATCCACAAACATCAATTCTCATCACTCAACCCTCAACGCTCAGTCCCCAATCCTCAATATTCAATCCCCAATCCTCAATCCTCAATCCACAATCCTCAATCTTCAATCCTCAATACTCAATCTTCAATCCTCAATCCTCAATCCTCAATCCTCAACCCTCTATCCTCAATCGTCAGTCTTGAAACCTCAATACTCAACCTTTAATCCTCAATACTCAATCCTCAGTCCTCAATCCTCATTCTTCAATCCTTAATACCCAATCCTCAATCTTCAATCCTCAATCCTTAATCCACAATTGTCAATCCTCAATCCTCAGTCCTCAGCCCACTAACGTCAATCCTCAACCCTCAGCCCTCATCCTCAATCCTCAATCGACAATCCGCAATCCTCAATTTTCAATCCTCAATACTCAATCTTCAATCCTCAATCCTCAGTCCTCTAAACCTCAATTCTGAATCCTCAATCCTGAGTCCTCAATCTACAGCCCTCAGTCCTCAACAATCAGTAGTCAATCCTCAATCCTCAATAGAATATCGTCAATTCACAGTTTTCAACACTCAATACTAAATCTGCAATCTTCAAACCTCTATCCACAAACATCAATTCTCATCACTCAACCCTCAACACTCAGTCCTCATTGTTCAATCCTCAATCCTCAATTCTCAATCTTCAATCCTCAATACTGAATCTTCAATACTCAATCTTCAATCCTCAATGCTCAATCCTCAATCCTCAACCCTCAGTCCTCAATCCTCAATCCTCAATCCTCAAACCTCAATACTCAACCGTCAGTCCTCGTCCTCAAACCTCAAACCTCAATCCTCAATCCTCAATCTTCAATCATCACTACACAATCTTCAATCCTCAATCCTCAATCCTCAACCCTCAATCATCAGTCCTCAAACCTCCATCCCGAATCCTCAATCCTGAGTCCTCAGTCTTCAGCCCTCAGTCCTCAACAATCAGTAGTCAATCCTCAATCCTCAATAGAATATCGTCAATTCACAGATTTCAACACTCAATACTCAATCTGCAATCTTCAAACCTCTATCCACAAACATCAATTCTCATCACTCAACCCTCAACACTCAGTCCTCAATGTTCAATCCTCAATCCTCAATTCCCAATCTTCAATCCTCAATACTGAATCTTCAATACTCAATCTTCAATCCTCAATGCTCAGTCCTCAATCCCCAACCCTCAGTCCTCAATCCTCAATCCTCAATCCTCAAACCTAAATCCTCAACCGTCAGTCCTCGTCCTCAAACCTCAAACCTCAATCCTCAATTCTCAATCCCCAATCCTCAATCCTCAATACTCAATCCTCAATCTTCAATCCTCAATACAAAAACTGCAATCCTCAATCCTCAGTCCTCACTCCTCAGTCCTCATTCTTCAATCCTCAATACCATATCCTCAATCTTCAATTCTCAATCCTCAATCCTCAATTCTCAATCCTCAATCCTCAATCCTCAGACTTCAAACATCAACACTCAACCCTCAGTCCTCGTCCTCAATCCACAACCATCAATCCTCAATCCTCAATCTTCAATCATCAATATTCAATCTTCAATCCTCAATGCTCAATCCTCAATCCTCAACCCTCAATACTCAATGTTCAATCCTCAATACCCAATCCTCAGTCTTCAGTCCTCAATCCTCAATCCTCAATCCTCAAACCTCAATCCTCAGTCCTCAAACCTCAATACTGAATCCTCAATCCTGAATCCCCAATCTTCAGGCCTGAGTCCTCAACAATCGGTTGTCAATCCTCAATCCTCAATAGAGTATCCTCAATTCGCAGGTTTCAATACTCAATACTCAACCTGCAATCTTCAAATCTCTATCCACAAACATCAATTTTCATCACTCAACACTCAACACTCAGTCCCCAGTCCTCAATCTTCAGTCCTCAACCATCAATCCTCAATCCTGAATCCTTAATCCTCAATCCTCAATCCTCATTCTTCAATCCTCAATACCCAATCCGCAATCTTCAACCCTCAGCCCTCATCCTCAATCCTCAATCCTCAATCCTCAACCATCAATCTTCAATCCTCAATACTCAACATTCAATAATCAATCCTCAATTCTCAATCCTCAATAATCGATCCTCAATCGTCAATCCTCAAGCCCCAATCCTCAATCTTCAATCCTCAATCCTCAATCCTCAATCCTCAATCCTCAATCTTCAATCCTCAATACTCAATCTTCAATCCTCAATCCTCAATCCTCAATCCTCAATCCTCAATCCTCAATCCTCAATCTTCAATCCTCAATCCTCAATCCTCAATTCTCAATCCTCAATCCTCAATCCTCAGACCTCAAACAGCAATACTCAACCCTCAGTCCTCGTCCTCAATCCACAACCATCAATACTCACTCCTCAATCTTCAATCATCAATATTCAATCTTCAGTCTTCAATCTTCAATCCTCAATCCTCAATCCTCAATCCTCAATGTTCAATGCGCAATACCCAATCCTCAATCTTCAATAGTCAATCCTCAATCGTCAATCCTCAATCCTCAATCCTCAATCCTCAATCCTCAGTCCTCAAACATCAAACCTGCATCCTCAATCCTGAATCCTCAACATTCAGACCTCAGTCCTCAACAATCAGGTGTCAATTCTCAATCCTCAAGCCTCAATCCTCAATCCTCAATCCTCAGTCCTCAAACCTCAATCCGGAATCCTCAATCCTGAATCCTCATTCTTCAGCCGTCGGTCCTCAACAATCAATTGTCAATCCTCAATCCTCAACAGAATATCCTCAATTCACAGTTTTCAATACTCAATCCCCATTCTTCAATCTTCAAATCTCAATCCACAAACATCAATTCTCATCACTCAACCCTCAACACTCAGTCCTCAATCTTCAGTCCTCAATCCTCAATCCTGAATCTTCAATCCTCAATACTCAATCTGCAATCCTCAATCCTCAATCATCAATCCTCAATACTCATTCTTCAATCCCCAATACCCAACCCTCAATCTTCAATCCTCAATCCTCAATCCTCAATTCTCAATCCTCAATCCTCAATCCTCAGACCTCAAACATCAATATTCAACCCTCAGTCCTCGACCTCAATCCACAACCCTCAACCCTCAATCCTCAATCTTCAATCATCAATAGTCAATCTTCAATCCTCAATACTCAATCTTCAATCCTCAATCCTCAATCCACAATCCTCAATCCTCAATGCTCAATCCTCAATCCTCAGCCCTGAGTCCTCATCCTCAATTCTCAATCCTCAATACTCAATCATCAGTCCTCAATCCACAATCCTCAATCCTCAAACCTCAATCCTCAATCGTCAGTCCTCGTCCTCAATCCTCAACACTCAATCCTCAATCCTCAATCTTCAATCATCAATACTCAACCTTCAATCCTCAATCCTCAATCTTCAATCCTCAATTCTCAATTCTCACTCCTCAATACTCAATACTCAAACGTCAATCCCCAATCCCCAATCCTCAATCTTCAATCCTCAATCCTCAATCCTCAATCCTCAATCCTCAATCTTCAATCCTCAATACTCAATCTTCATCCCTCAATCCTCAATCCTCAATCCTCAATCTTCAATTCTCAATCCTCAATACTCAATCCTCAAACCCCAATCCTCAATCCTCAATCCTCATTCTTCAATCCTCAACACCCAATACACAATCTTCAATCCTCAATACTCAATCCTCAATTCTCAATCCTCAATCCTCAATCCTCAGACCTCAAACATCAATACTCAACCCTCAGTCATCGTACTCAATCCACAACCCTCAATCCTCATTCCTCAGTCCTCAATCCTCAATCCTCAATCCTCAAACCTCATTCCTCAACCGTCGGTCCTCGTCCTCAATCCTCAAACATCAATCCTCAATCCTTAATCTTCAATTATCAATACTCAATCTTCAATCCTCAATGCTCAATCCACAATCCTCAATCCTCAATCCTCAATATTTATCACACATCCCTCAACCACCAATCCTCAATAGTCAACCATCAATCCTCAATACTCAATACTCGATAGAATATCCTGAATTCTAATGATTCAATACTCAATCCTCAATATTCAATAATCAAATCTCAATCCTCAAACATCAATTCTCAACACACACTCCTCAATACTCAGTCCTCTCTCTTCAATCCACCGTCCTCAATCCCCAATCCTCAAGCGTCAATCCTCAAACCTCAATGCTCAGCCCTCAATCCTCAGTCCTCAAACCTCAATCCGGAATCCTCAATCCTGAATCCTCAATCTTCAGTCGTCAGTCCTCAACAATCAATTGTCAATCCTCAATCCTCAATCTTCAATCCTCAATCCTCAATCCGCAATCCTCAATCCTCAATCTTCAATCCTCAATACTCAACCTTGAATCCTCAATCCTCAATCCTCAATCCTCAATGCTCAATGCTCAATCCTCAATCCTCAATGCTCAACCCTCAATCTTCAATCCTCAATACTCAATCTGCAATCCTCAATCCTCAATCCTCAATCCTCAATCCTCATTCTTCAATCCTCAATACCCAATCCTCAATCTTCAATCCTCAATCCTCAATCCTCAATTCTCAATCCTCAATCCTCAATCCTCAGACCTCAAACATCAATATTCAACCCTCAGTCCTCGACCTCAATCAACAACCCTCAATCCTCAATCCTCAATCTTCAATCATCAATACTCAACCTTCAATCCTCAATCCTCAACCCTCAATCCTCAATCCTCAATCCTCAATGTTCAATCCTCAACACCCAATCCTCAATCTTCAATCCTCAATCCTCAATCCTCAATCCTCAATCCTCAGTACTCAATCCTCAGTCCTCAATCCTCAGTCCTCAATGCTCAATCCTCAATCCTCAATCCTCAACCCTCAATCTTCAATCCTCAATAATCAATCTCCAATCCTATATCCTCAATCCCCAATCTTCAATCCTTAATCCTCAATCTTCAATCCTCATTCCCCAGTCCTCAATCTTCAATCCTCAATGCTCAATCCTTAATCCTCAATCCTCAGTCCTCAATCCTCAATCCTCAATACTCCAACCTAAATCCTCAACCATCAGTCCTCTTCGTAAACCCTCAAACCTCAATCGTCAATCCTCAATCTTCAATCATCAATACTCAATCTTCAATTCTCAATCCTCAATCCTCAATCCTCAATCATCAATCCTTAATATTCAGCACTCAACCGTCAACCATCAATCCTCAGTACTCAACCATCAATCCTCAATTCTCAATACTCAGTAGAATATCCTGAATTCTCATGGTTCAATACTCAATCCTCAAACATCAACTCTCAACACTCAATCCTCAATACTCAGTCCTCTATCTTCAATCCTCCATCCTCAATCCTCAATCCTCAAGCGTCAATCCTCAAACCTCAATCTTCAATCTTCAATCCTCAGTCCTCAAACCTCAATTCTGAATCCTCAATCCTGAGTCCTCAATCGTCAGCCCTCAGTCCTCAACAGTCAGTTGTCATTCCTCAATCCTCAATAGAAGATCCTCACTTCACAGGTTTCAATACTCAATACTCAACCTGCAATCTTCAAATCCCTATCCACAAACATCAATTCTCGTCACTCAGCCCTCAACACTCAGTCCCCAATCCTCAATCTTCAGTCCTCAATCCTCAATCCTCAATCCTCAATCCTCAATATTCAATCCTCAATAATCAATCTCCAATCCTAGATCCTCAATCCTCAATCCTCAATCCTTAATCCTCTATCATAAATCCTCAATCCCCATTCCTCAATCATCAATCCTCAGTGGTCAATCCTCAATCCTCAATCCTCAGTCCTCAATCCTCAACCCTCAATCCTCAAACCTCAATCCTCAACCGTCAGTCCACGTCCTCAATCCTCAACCCTCAATCCTCAATCCTCAATCTTCAATCCTCAATACTCAATATTCAATCCTCAAACATCAATCCTCAATCCTCAATCTTCAATCCTCAATCCTGAATCCTCAATCCTCAATCCACATTCTTCAATCCGCAATACCCAATCCTCAATCTACAATACTCAATACTCAATCCTCAATTCTCAATCCTCAATCCTCAGCCCTCAGTCCTCAAACCTCAATCCTCAACCCTCAGCCCTCATCCTCAATCCTCAATCCTCAATCCTAAATCCTCAATCTTCAATCCTCAATACTCAATCTTCAATAATCAATCCTCAATTCTCAATCCTCAATACTCAATCCTGAATCGTCAATACTAAATCCCCAATCCTCAATCTTCAATCCTCAATCTTCAATCCTCAATCCCCAATCCTCAATCTTCAATCCTCAATACACAATCTTCAATCCTCAATCCTCAATCCTCAATCCTCAATCCTCAATCCTCCATCCTCAATCCTCAAACCTCAATCCTCAATCCTAAATCTTCAATCCTCAATACTCAATATTCTATCCTCAATCCTCAATCCTCAATCCTCAATCCTCAATCCTCAATCCTCAATCTTCAATCCTCAATACTCAGTCTTCAATCCTCAATCCTCAATCCTCAATCCTCAATCCTCATTCTTCAATCCTCAATACCAAATCCACAATCTTCAATCCTCTATCCTCAATCCTCAATTCTCAATCCTCAGACCTCAATCCTCAGACCTCAAACAGCAATACTCAACCCTCACTCCTCGTCCTCAATCCACAACCATCAATACTCAATCCTCAATCTTCAATCATCAATATTCAATCTTCAGTCCTCAATCCTCAATTTTCAATACGCAATACCCAATCCTCAATCTTCAATCCTCAATCCTCAATCCTCTATCCTCAATCCTCAGTCCTCGAACCTCAAACCTGTATCCTCAATCCTGAATCCTCAATCTTCAGACCTCGGTCCTCAACAATCAGTCGTCAATTCTGAATCCTCAATAGAATATCATCAATTCACAGTTTTCAATACTCAATACTCAATCTGCAATTTTCACATCTCTATCCACAAACATCAATTCTCATCATTCAACCCTCAACACTCAGTCCCCAATCCTCAATCTTCAATACTCAATCCTCAATCCTCAATCCTCGATCCTCAATATTCAATCCTCAATACTCAATCTTCAATCCTCCATCCTCAATCGTCAATCCTCAATCCTCAATCCTCAATCACCCGGCTTCAATCCTCAATACTCAATCTTCAATCCTCAATCCTCAATCCTCAATCCTCAAACCTCAATCCTCAACCGTCAGTCCTCGTCCTCAAACCTCAAACCTCAATCCTCA
Organism: Calliopsis andreniformis; assembly: GCF_051401765.1. Classification (NCBI taxonomy): domain Eukaryota; kingdom Metazoa; phylum Arthropoda; class Insecta; order Hymenoptera; family Andrenidae; genus Calliopsis; species Calliopsis andreniformis. The sequence goes on from NW_027480440.1 coordinate 4,985,730, forward strand.
ATCCTCAATCCCCAATCCTCAATCCTCAATACTCAATCCTCAATCTTCAATCCTCAATACAAAAACTGCAATACTCAATCCTCAGTCCTCACTCCTCAGTCCTCATTCTTCAATCCTCAATACCATATCCTCAATCTTCAATTCTCAATCCTCAATCCTCAATTCTCAATCCTCAATCCTCAATCCTCAGACTTCAAACATCAACACTCAACCCTCAGTCCTCGTCCTCAATCCACAACCATCAATCCTCAATCCTCAATCTTCAATCATCAATATTCAATCTTCAATCCTCAATGCTCAATCCTCAATCCTCAACCCTCAATACTCAATGTTCAATCCTCAATACCCAATCCTCAGTCTTCAGTCCTCAATCCTCAATCCTCAATCCTCAACCCTCAATCCTCAGTCCTCAAACCTCAATACTGAATCCTCAATCCTGAATCCCCAATCTTCAGGCCTGAGTCCTGAACAATCGGTTGTCAATCCTCAATCCTCAATAGAGTATCCTCAATTCGCAGGTTTCAATACTCAATACTCAACCTGCAATCTTCAAATCTCTATCCACAAACATCAATTTTCATCACTCAACACTCAACACTCAGTCCCCAGTCCTCAATCTTCAGTCCTCAACCATCAATCCTCAATCCTGAATCCTTAATCCTCAATCCTCAATCCTCATTCTTCAATCCTCAATACCCAATCCGCAATATTCAACCCTCAGCCCTCATCCTCAATCCTCAATCCTCAATCCTCAATCCTCAACCATCAATCTTCAATCCTCAATACTCAACATTCAATAATCAATCCTCAATTCTCAATCCTCAATAATCAATCCTCAATCGTCAATCCTCAAGCCCCAATCCTCAATCTTCAATCCTCAATCCTCAATCCTCAATCCTCAATCCTCAATCTTCAATCCTCAATACTCAATCTTCAATCCTCAATCCTCAATCCTCAATCCTCAATCCTCAATCCTCAAGCGTCAATCCTCAAACCTCAATGCTCAGCCCTCAATCCTCAGTCCTCAAACCTCAATCCGGAATCCTCAATCCTGAATCCTCAATCTTCAGTCGTCAGTCCTCAACAATCAATTGTCAATTCTCAATCCTCAATCTTCAATCCTCAATCCTCAATCCGCAATCCTCAATCCTCAATCTTCAATCCTCAATACTCAACCTTGAATCCTCAATCCTCAATCCTCAATCCTCAATGCTCAATGCTCAATCCTCAATCCTCAATCCTCAACCCTCAATCTTCAATCCTCAATACTCAATCTGCAATCCTCAATCCTCAATCCTCAATCCTCAATCCTCATTCTTCAATCCTCAATACCCAATCCTCAATCTTCAATCCTCAACCCTCAATCCTCAATTCTCAGTCCTCAATCCTCAATCCTCAGACCTCAAGCATCAATATTCAACCCTCAGTCCTCGACCTCAATCAACAACCCTCAATCCTCAATCCTCAATCTTCAATCATCAATACTCAACCTTCAATCCTCAATCCTCAACCCTCAATCCTCAATCCTCAATCCTCAATGTTCAATCCTCAACACCCAATCCTCAATCTTCAATCCTCAATCCTCAATCCTCAATCCTCAATCCTCAGTACTCAATCCTCAATCCTCAATCCTCAGTCCTCAATGCTCAATCCTCAATCCTCAATCCTCAACCCTCAATCTTCAATCCTCAATAATCAATCTCCAATCCTAGATCCTCAATCCCCAATCTTCAATCCTTAATCCTCAATCTTCAATCCTCATTCCCCAGTCCTCAATCTTCAATCCTCAATGCTCAATCCTTAATCCTCAATCCTCAGTCCTCAATCCTCAATCCTCAATGCTCCAACCTAAATCCTCAATCATCAGTCCTCTTCGTAAATCCTCAAACCTCAATCGTCAATCCTCAATCTTCAATCATCAATACTCAATCTTCAATTCTCAATCCTCAATCCTCAATCCTCAATTATCAATCCTTAATATTCAGCACTCAACAGTCAACCATCAATCCTCAGTACTCAACCATCAATCCTCAATTCTCAATACTCAGTAGAATACCCTGAATTCTCGTGGTTCAATACTCAATCCTCAAACATCAACTCTCAACACTCAATCCTCAATACTCAGTCCTCTATCTTCAATCCTCCATCCTCAATCCTCAATCCTCAAGCGTCAATCCTCAATCCTCAATCTTCAATCTTCACTCCTCAGTCCTCAAACCACAATTCTGAATCCTCAATCCTGAGTCCTCAATCATCAGCCCTCAGTCCTCAACAATCAGTTGTCATTCCACAATCCTCAATAGAATATCCTCAATTCACAGCTTTCAATACTCAATACTCAGTCTGCAATCTTCCATCATGTATCCACAAACATCAATTTTCATCACACAACACTCAGCACTCAGTCCTGGATGTTCAATCCTCAATCCTCAATTCTCAATCTTCGATCTTCAATACTGAATCTTCAATCCTCAATCCTCAATCCTCAATCCTCAATCCTCAATCCTCATTCCTCAGTCCTCAATACTCAATCCTCAATCTTCAATCCTCAATCCTCAATCCTCAGTTCGCAAACCTCAATCCTCAATCCTCAGACCTCAGGCATCAATACTAAACCCTCAGTCCTCGTCCTCAATCCACAACCCCCAATCCTCAATCCTCAATCTTCATTCATCAATATTCAACCTTCAATCCTCAATCCTCAATCCTCAATCCTCAATCCTCAATGTTCAATGTTCAATTCTCAACACCCAAACCTCAATCTTCAATACTCAATCCTCAATCCTCAATCCTCAATCCTCAATCCTCAATCCTCTGTCCTCAAACCTCAATCCTGAATCCACAATCCTGAATCCTCAAGCTTCAGCCCTCAGTCCTCAACAATCAGTTGTCAATCCTTAATCCTCAATAGAATATCATTAATTCACAGTTTTCAATACTCAATACTCATTCTGCAATCTTCAAATATCTATCCACAAACATCAATACTCATCACTCAACCCTAAACACTCCGTCCCCAATCCTCAATCTTCAATCCCCAATCCTCACTCCTCTATCATCAATCCTCAATTTTCGACCCTCAATCCTCAAACATCAATCCTCAATCCTCAACCCTCAATCCTCATTCCTCAAACCTCAATCCTCAGCCCTCAGTCCTCATCCTCAATTCTCAATTCTCAATTCTCAATTCTCAATCATCAATCCTCAATCCTCAACCTTCAATCCTCAATGCTCAATTGTTAATCCTCAATCCTCAGTCCTCAATCCTCAATCCTCAATACTCCAACCTCAATCCTCAACCGTCAGACCTCGTCCTCAATCCTCAAACCTCAATCCTCAATCCTCAATCTTCAATCATCAATACTCAATCTTCAATTCTCAATCCTCAATCCTCAATCCTCAATCCTCAACCCTCAATCCTCAACCCTCAATCCTCATTCCTCAAACCTCAATCCTCAACCCTCAGACCTCATCCTCAATTCTCAATTCTCAATTCTCAATCATCAATCCTCAATCCTCAATCTTCAATCCTCAATAAACAATCTCCAATCCTAGATACTCAATCCCTAATCTTCAATCCTTAATCCTCAATCTTCAATCCTCATTCCCCAGTCCTCAATCTTCAATCCTCAATGCTCAATCCTTAATCCTCAATCCTAAGTCCTCAATCGTCAATCCTCAATACTCAATCTTCAATCCTCAATCCTCAATCCTCAATCCTCAATCCACATTCTTCAATCCTCAACATCCAATCCTCAATCTTCATTCCTCAGTCCTCAATCCTCAATGTTCAATCCTCAATACCCAATCCTCAATCTTCAATCCTCAATCCTCAATCCTCAATCGTCAATCCTCAATCCTCAATCCTCAGTCCTCAAACCTCAATCCTGAATCCTCAATCCTGAATCCTCAATCTTCAGCACTTAGTCCTCAACAATCAGTTGTCAATCCTCAATTCTCAATAGAAGATCCTCACTTCACAGGTTTCAATACTCAATACTCAAGCTGCAATCTTCAAATCCCTATCCACAAACATCAATTCTCGTCACTCAGCCCTCAACACTCAGTCCCCAATCCTCAATCTTCAATCCTCAATCCTCAATCCTCAATCCTCAATCCTCAATATTCAATCCTCAATAATCAATCTCCAATCCTAGATCCTCAATCCTCAATCCTCAATCCTTAATCCTCTATCATCAATCCTCAATCCCCATTCCTCAATCATCAATCCTCAGTGCTCAATCCTCAATCCTCAATCCTCAGTCCTCAATCCTCAACCCTCAATCCTCAAACCTCAATCCTCAACCGTCAGTCCACGTCCTCAATCCTCAACCCTCAATCCTCAATCCTCAATCTTCAATCCTCAATACTCAATATTCAATCCTCAAACATCAATCCTCAATCCTCAATCTTCAATCCTCAATCCTGAATCCTCAATCCTCAATCCACATTCTTCAATCCGCAATACCCAATCCTCAATCTACAATACTCAATACTCAATCCTCAATTCTCAATCCTCAATCCTCAGCCCTCAGTCCTCAAACCTCAATCCTCAACCCTCAGCCCTCATCCTCAATCCTCAATCCTCAATCCTCAATCCTCAATCTTCAATCCTCAATACTCAATCTTCAATAATCAATCCTCAATTCTCAATCCTCAATACTCAATCCTCAATCGTCAATACTCAATCCCCAATCCTCAATCTTCAATCCTCAATCCTCAATCCTCAATCCCCAATCCTCAATCTTCAATCCTCAATACACAATCTTCAATCCTCAATCCTCAATCCTCAATCCTCAATCCTCAATCCTCCATCCTCAATCCTCAATCCTCAATCCTCAATCCTAAATCTTCAATCCTCAATACTCAATATTCAATCCTCAATCCTCAATCCTCAATCCTCAATCCTCAATCCTCAATCCTCAATCTTCAATCCTCAATACTCAGTCTTCAATCCTCAATCCTCCATCCTCAATCCTCAATCCTCATTCTTCAATCCTCAATACCAAATCCACAATCTTCAATCCTCTATCCTCAATCCTCAATTCTCAATCCTCAGTCCTCAATCCTCAGACCTCAAACAGCAATACTGAACCCTCACTCCTCGTCCTCAATCCACAACCATCAATACTCAATCCTCAATCTTCAATCATCAATATTCAATCTTCAGTCCTCTATCCTCAATTTTCAATACGCAATACCCAATCCTCAATCTTCAATCCACAATCCTCAATCCTCTATCCTCAATCCTCAGTTTTCGAACCTCAAACCTGTATCCTCAATCCTGAATCCTCAATCTTCAGACCTCGGTCCTCAACAATCAGTCGTCAATTCTGAATCCTCAATAGAATATCATCAATTCACAGTTTTCAATACTCAATACTCAATCTGCAATTTTCACATCTCTATCCACAAACATCAATTCTCATCATTCAACCCTCAACACTCAGTCCCCAATCCTCAATCTTCAATACTCAATCCTCAATCCTCAATCCTCAATCCTCAATCTTCAATCCTCAATACTCAATCTTCAATCCTCAATCCTCAATCCTCAATCCTCAATCCTCAATCCTCAATCCTCAATCCTCAGTCCTCAGTCCTCAGACCTCAATCCTCAACCCTCAGCCCTCATCCTCAATCCTCAATCCTCAATCTTCAATCCTCAATCCTCAATCCTCAAGCCTCAATACTCAATCCTCAATCCTCAGTCCTCAAACCTCAATCCGGAATCCTCAATCCTGAATCCTCATTCTTCAGCCGTCGGTCCTCAACAATCAATTGTCAATCATCAATCCTCAACAGAATATCCTCAATTCACAGTTTTCAATACTCAATCCCCATTCTTCCATCTTCAAATCTCAATCCACAAACATCAATTCTCATCACTCAACCCTCAACACACAGTCCTCAGTCTTCAATCCTCAATCCTCAGTCCTCAATCCTCAATCCTCAATACTCCAACCTCAATCCTCAACCGTCAGACCTCGTCCTCAATCCTCAAACCTCAATCCTCAATCCTCAATCTTCAATCATCAATACTCAATCTTCAATTCTCAATCCTCAATCCTCAATCCTCAATCCTCAACCCTCAATCCTCAACCCTCAATCCTCATTCCTCAAACCTCAATCCTCAACCCTCAGACCTCATCCTCAATTCTCAATTCTCAATTCTCAATCATCAATCCTCAATCCTCAATCTTCAATCCTCAATAAACAATCTCCAATCCTAGATACTCAATCCCTAATCTGCAATCCTTAATCCTCAATCTTCAATCCTCATTCCCCAGTCCTCAATCTTCAATCCTTAATCCTCAATCCTCAGTCCTCAATCGTCAATCCTCAATGCTCAATCTTCAATCCTCAATCCTCAATCCTCAATCCTCAATCCACATTCTTCAATCCTCAACATCCAATCCTCAATCTTCATTCCTCAGTCCACAATCCTCAATGTTCAATCCTCAATACCCAATCCTCAATCTTCAATCCTCAATCCTCAATCCTCAATCGTCAATCCTCAATCCTCAATCCTCAGTCCTCAAACCTCAATCCTGAATCCTCAATCCTGAATCCTCAATCTTCAGCACTCAGTCCTCAACAATCAGTTGTCAATCCTCAATCCTCAATAGAAGATCCTCACTTCACAGGTTTCAATACTCAATACTCAACCTGCAATCTTCAAATCCCTATCCACAAACATCAATTCTCGTCACTCAGCCCTCAACACTCAGTCCCCAATCCTCAATCTTCAATCCTCAATCCTCAATCCTCAATCCTCAATCCTCAATATTCAATCCTCAATAATCAATCTCCAATCCTACATCCTCAATCCTCAATCCTCAATCCTTAATCCTCTATCATCAATCCTCAATCCCCATTCCTCAATCATCAATCCTCAGTGCTCAATCCTCAATCCTCAATCCTCAGTCCTCAATCCTCAACCCTCAATCCTCAAACCTCAATCCTCAACCGTCAGTCCACGTCCTCAATCCTCAACCCTCAATCCTCAATCCTCAATCTTCAATCCTCAATACTCAATATTCAATCCTCAAACATCAATCCTCAATCCTCAATCTTCAATCCTCAATCCTGAATCCTCAATCCTCAATCCACATTCTTCAATCCGCAATACCCAATCCTCAATCTACAATACTCAATACTCAATCCTCAATTCTCAATCCTCAATCCTCAGCCCTCAGTCCTCAAACCTCAATCCTCAACCCTCAGCCCTCATCCTCAATCCTCAATCCTCAATCCTCAATCCTCAATCTTCAATCCTCAATACTCAATCTTCAATAATCAATCCTCAATTCTCAATCCTCAATACTCAATCCTCAATCGTCAATACTCAATCCCGAATCCTCAATCTTCAATCCTCAATCCTCAATCCTCAATCCCCAATCCTCAATCTTCAATCCTCAATACACAATCTTCAATCCTCAATCCTCAATCCTCAATCCTCAATCCTCAATCCTCCATCCTCAATCCTCAATCCTCAATCCTCAATCCTAAATCTTCAATCCTCAATACTCAATATTCAATCCTCAATCCTCAATCCTCAATCCTCAATCCTCAATCCTCAATCCTCAATCTTCAATCCTCAATACTCAGTCTTCAATCCTCAATCCTCAATCCTCATTCTTCAATCCTCAATACCAAATCCACAATCTTCAATCCTCTATCCTCAATCCTCAATTCTCAATCCTCAGTCCTCAATCCTCAGACCTCAAACTGCAATACTCAACCCTCACTCCTCGTCCTCAATCCACAACCATCAATACTCAATCCTCAATCTTCAATCATCAATATTCAATCTTCAGTCCTCAATCCTCAATTTTCAATACGCAGTACCCAATCCTCAATCTTCAATCCACAATCCTCAATCCTCTATCCTCAATCCTCAGTTTTCGAACCTCAAACCTGTATCCTCAATCCTGAATCCTCAATCTTCAGACCTCGGTCCTCAACAATCAGTCGTCAATTCTGAATCCTCAATAGAATATCATCAATTCACAGTTTTCAATACTCAATACTCAATCTGCAATTTTCACATCTCTATCCACAAACATCAATTCTCATCATTCAACCCTCAACACTCAGTCCCCAATCCTCAATCCTCAATCCTCAATCCTCAAACCTCAATCCTCAACCGTCAGTCCTCGTCCTCAAACCTCAAACCTCAATCCTCAATCCTCAATCCCCAATCCTCAATCCTCAATACTCAATCCTCAATCTTCAATCCTCAATACAAAAACTGCAATCCTCAATCCTCAGTCCTCACTGCTCAGTCCTCATTCTTCAATCCTCAATACCATATCCTCAATCTTCAATTCTCAATCCTCAATCCTCAATTCTCAATCCTCAATCCTCAATCCTCAGACTTCAAACATCAACACTCAACCCTCAGTCCTCGTCCTCAATCCACAACCATCAATCCTCAATCCTCAATCTTCAATCATCAATATTCAATCTTCAATCCTCAATGCTCAATCCTCAATCCTCAACCCTCAATACTCAATGTTCAATCCTCAATACCCAATCCTCAGTCTTCAGTCCTCAATCCTCAATCCTCAATCCTCAACCCTCAATCCTCAGTCCTCAAACCTCAATACTGAATCCTCACTCCTGAATCCCCAATCTTCAGGCCTGAGTCCTCAACAATCGGTTGTCAATCCTCAATCCTCAATAGAGTATCCTCAATTCGCAGGTTTCAATACTCAATACTCAACCTGCAATCTTCAAATCTCTATCCACAAACATCAATTTTCATCACTCAACACTCAACACTCAGTCCCCAGTCCTCAATCTTCAGTCCTCAACCATCAATCCTCAATCCTGAATCCTTAATCCTCAATCCTCAATCCTCATTCTTCAATCCTCAATACCCAATCCGCAATCTTCAACCCTCAGCCCTCATCCTCAATCCTCAATCCTCAATCCTCAACCATCAATCTTCAATCCTCAATACTCAACATTCAATAATCAATCCTCAATTCTCAATCCTCAATAATCAATCCTCAATCGTCAATCCTCAAGCCCCAATCCTCAATCTTCAATCCTCAATCCTCAATCCTCAATCCTCAATCCTCAATCTTCAACCATCAATCTTCAATCCTCAATACTCAACATACAATAATCAATCCTCAATTCTCAATCCTCAATAATCAATCCTCAATCGTCAATCCTCAAGCCCCAATCCTCAATCTTCAATCCTCAATCCTCAATCCTCAATCCTCAATCCTCAATCTTCAATCCTCAATACTCAATCTTCAATCCTCAATCCTCAATCCTCAATCCTCAATCCTCAATCCTCAATCCTCAATCTTCAATCCTCAATCCTCAATCCTCAATTCTCAATCCTCAATCCTCAATCCTCAGACCTCAAACAGCAATACTCAACCCTCAGTCCTCGTCCTCAATCCACAACCATCAATACTCACTCCTCAATCTTCAATCATCAATATTCAATCTTCAGTCTTCAATCTTCAATCCTCAATCCTCAATCCTCAATCCTCAATGTTCAATGCGCAATACCCAATCCTCAATCTTCAATAGTCAATCCTCAATCGTCAATCCTCAATCCTCAATCCTCAATCCTCAATCCTCAGTCCTCAAACATCAAACCTGAATCCTCAATCCTGAATCCTCAACATTCAGACCTCAGTCCTCAACAATCAGGTGTCAATTCTCAATCCTCAATGGAATATCATCAACTCACAGTTTTCAATACTCAATACTCAATCTGCAATCTTCAAATCTCTATCCACAAACATCAATTCTCATCATTCAACCCTCAACACTCAGTCCCCAATCCTCAATCTTCAATCCTCAATCCACAATCCTCAATCCTCGATCCACAATCTTCAATCCTCAATACTCAATCTTCAATCCTCCATCCTCAATCCTCAATCCTCAATCCTGAATCCTCAATCTTCAGGCTTCAATCCTCAATACTCAATATTCAATCCTCAGTCCTCAATCCTCAATCCTCATTCCTCAATCCTCATTCTTCAATCCTCAATAACCAATCCTCAATCCTCAATCCTCAATCCTCAATCCTCATCTCTCAATCCTCAATCCTCAGTCCTCAGTCCTCAGACCTCAATCCTCAACCCTCAGCCCTCATCCTCAATCCTCAATCCTCAATCTTCAATCCTCAATCCTCAATCCTCAAGCCTCAATCCTCAATCCTCAATCCTCAGTCCTCAAACCTCAATCCGGAATCCTCAATCCTGAATCCTCATTCTTCAGCCGTCGGTCCTCAACAATCAATTGTCAATCCTCAATCCTCAACAGAATATCCTCAATTCACAGTTTTCAATACTCAATCCCCATTCTTCAATCTTCAAATCTCAATCCACAAACATCAATTCTCATCACTCAACCCTCAACACTCAGTCCTCAATCTTCAATCCTGAATCCTCAATCCTCAATCTTCAATCCTCAATACTCAATCTGCAATCCTCAATCCTCAATCATCAATCCTCAATACTCATTCTTCAATCCCCAATACCCAACCCTCAATCTTCAATCCTCAATCCTCAATCCTCAATTCTCAATCCTCAATCCTCAATCCTCAGACCTCAAACATCAATATTCAACCCTCAGTCCTCGACCTCAATCCACAACCCTCAACCCTCAATCCTCAATCTTCAGTCATCAATAATCAACCTTCAATCCTCAATACTCAATCTTCAATCCTCAATCCTCAATCCTCAATCCTCAATCCTCAATGCTCAATCCTCAATCCTCAGCCCTGAGTCCTCATCCTCAATTCTCAATCCTCAATACTCAATCATCAGTCCTCAATCCACAATCCTCAATCCTCAAACCTCAGACCTCAAACATCAATATTCAACCCTCAGTCCTCGACCTCAATCAACAACCCTCAATCCTCAATCCTCAATCTTCAATCATCAATACTCAACCTTCAATCCTCAATCCTCAACCCTCAATCCTCAATCCTCAATCCTCAATGTTCAATCCTCAACACCCAATCCTCAATCTTCAATCCTCAATCCTCAATCCTCAATCCTCAATCCTCAGTACTCAATCCTCAATCCTCAATCCTCAGTCCTCAATGCTCAATCCTCAATCCTCAATCCTCAACCCTCAATCTTCAATCCTCAATAATCAATCTCCAATCCTAGATCCTCAATCCCCAATCTTCAATCCTTAATCCTCAATCTTCAATCCTCATTCCCCAGTCCTCAATCTTCAATCCTCAATGCTCAATCCTTAATCCTCAATCCTCAGTCCTCAATCCTCAATCCTCAGTACTCCAACCTAAATCCTCAACCATCAGTCCTCTTCGTAAATCCTCAAACCTCAATCGTCAATCCTCAATCTTCAATCATCAATACTCAATCTTCAATTCTCAATCCTCAATCCTCAATCCTCAATCATCAATCCTTAATATTCAGCACTCAACCGTCAACCATCAATCCTCAGTACTCAACCATCAATCCTCAATTCTCAATACTCAGTAGAATATCCTGAATTCTCATGGTTCAATACTCAATCCTCAAACATCAACTCTCAACACTGAATCCTCAATACTCAGTCCTCTATCATCAATCCTCCATCCTCAATCCTCAATCCTCAAGCGTCAATCCTCAATCCTCAATCTTCAATCTTCAATCCTCAGTCCTCAAACCTCAATTCTGAATCCTCAATCCTGAGTCCTCAATCGTCAGCCCTCAGTCCTCAACAATCAGTTGTCATTCCTCAATCCTCAATAGAATATCCTCAATTCACAGCTTTCAATACTCAATACTCAGTCTGCAATCTTCCATCATGTATCCACAAACATCAATTTTCATCACACAACACTCAGCACTCAGTCCTCGATGTTCAATCCTCAATCCTCAATTCTCAATCTTCGATCTTCAATACTGAATCTTCAATCCTCAATCCTCAATCCTCAATCCTCAATCCTCAATCCTCATTCCTCAATCCTCAATACTCAATCCTCAATCTTCAATCCTCAATCCTCAATCCTCAATCCTCAATCCTCAATCTTCAATCCTTAATCCTCAATCCTCAATTCTCAATCCTCAATCCTCAATCCTCAGACCTCAAACAGCAATACTCAACCCTCAGTCCTCGTCCTCAATCCACAACCATCAATACTCACTCCTCAATCTTCAATCATCAATATTCAATCTTCAGTCTTCAATCTTCAATCCTCAATCCTCAATCCTCAATCCTCAATGTTCAATGCGCAATACCCAATCCTCAATCTTCAATAGTCAATCCTCAATCGTCAATCCTCAATCCTCAATCCTCAATCCTCAATCCTCAGTCCTCAAACATCAAACCTGAATCCTCAATCCTGAATCCTCAACATTCAGACCTCAGTCCTCAACAATCAGGTGTCAATTCTCAATCCTCAATGGAATATCATCAACTCACAGTTTTCAATACTCAATACTCAATCTGCAATCTTCAAATCTCTATCCACAAACATCAATTCTCATCATTCAACCCTCAACACTCAGTCCCCAATCCTCAATCTTCAATCCTCAATCCACAATCCTCAATCCTCGATCCACAATCTTCAATCCTCAATACTCAATCTTCAATCCTCCATCCTCAATCCTCAATCCTCAATCCTCAATCCTCAATCTTCAGGCTTCAATCCTCAATACTCAATTCTCAATCCTCAGTCCTCAATCCTCAATCCTCATTCCTCAATCCTCAATCCTCAATGCTCAATCCTCAATCCTCAGACCTGAGTCCTCATCCTCAATTCTCAATCCTCAATACTCAATCATCAGTCCTCAATCCACAATCCTCAATCCTCAAACCTCAATCCTCAATCGTCAGTCCTCGTCCTCAATCCTCAACACTCAATCCTCAATCCTCAATCTTCAATCATCAATACTCAACCTTCAATCCTCAATCCTCAATCTTCAATCCTCAATTCTCAATTCTCACTCCTCAATACTCAATCCTCAAACGTCAATCCTCAATCCTCAATCCTCAATCTTCAATTCTCAATCCTCAATACTCAATCCTCAAACCTCAATCCTCAATCCTCAATCCTCAATCCTCATTCTTCAATCCTCAACACCCAATACACAATCTTCAATCCTCAATACTCAATCCTCAATTCTCAATCCTCAATCCTCAATCCTCAGACCTCAAACATCAATACTCAACCCTCAGTCATCGTACTCAATCCACAACCCTCAATCCTCAATACTCAGTCTTCAATCCTCAATCCTCAATCCTCAATCCTCAATCCTCATTCTTCAATCCTCAATACCAAATCCACAATCTTCAATCCTCTATCCTCAATCCTCAATTCTCAATCCTCAGTCCTCAATCCTCAGACCTCAAACAGCAATACTCAACCCTCACTCCTCGTCCTCAATCCACAACCATCAATACTCAATCCTCAATCTTCAATCATCAATATTCAATCTTCAGTCCTCAATCCTCAATTTTCACTACGCAATACCCAATCCTCAATCTTCAATCCTCAATCCTCAATCCTCTATCCTCAATCCTCAGTCCTCGAACCTCAAACCTGTATCCTCAATCCTGAATCCTCAATCTTCAGACCTCGGTCCTCAACAATCAGTCGTCAATTCTGAATCCTCAATAGAATATCATCAATTCACAGTTTTCAATACTCAATACTCAATCTGCAATTTTCACATCTCTATCCACAAACATCAATTCTCATCATTCAACCCTCAACACTCAGTCCCCAATCCCCAATCTTCAATACTCAATCCTCAATCCTCAATCCTCGATCCTCAATCTTCAATCCTCAATACTCAATCTTCAATCCTCCATCCTCAATCGTCAATCCTCAATCCTCAATCCTCAATCGCCAGGCTTCAATCCTCAATACTCAATCTTCAATCCTCAATCCTCAATCCTCATTCCTCATTCCTCATTCTTCAATCCTCAACAGCCAATCCTCAATCTTCAAACCTTAATCCTCAATCCTCAATTCTCAATCCTCAATACTCAATCATCAGTCCTCAATCCACAATCCTCAATCCTCAAACCTCAATCCTCAATCGTCAGTCCTCGTCCTCAATCCTCAACACTCAATCCTCAATCCTCAATCTTCAATCATCAATACTCAACCTTCAATCCTCAATCCTCAATCTTCAATCCTCAATCGTCAATCCTCAATCCTCAATCCTCAATCCTCAATCCTCAGTCCTCAAACATCAAACCTGAATCCTCAATCCTGAATCCTCAACATTCAGACCTCAGTCCTCAACAATCAGGTGTCAATTCTCAATCCTCAATGGAATATCATCAACTCACAGTTTTCAATACTCAATACTCAATCTGCAATCTTCAAATCTCTATCCACAAACATCAATTCTCATCATTCAACCCTCAACACTCAGTCCCCAATCCTCAATCTTCAATCCTCAATCCACAATCCTCAATCCTCGATCCACAATCTTCAATCCTCAATACTCAATCTTCAATCCTCCATCCTCAATCCTCAATCCTCAATCCTCAATCCTCAATCTTCAGGCTTCAATCCTCAATACTCAATTCTCAATCCTCAGTCCTCAATCCTCAATCCTCATTCCTCAATCCTCAATCCTCAATGCTCAATCCTCAATCCTCAGCCCTGAGTCCTCATCCTCAATTCTCAATCCTCAATACTCAATCATCAGTCCTCAATCCACAATCCTCAATCCTCAAACCTCAATCCTCAATCGTCAGTCCTCGTCCTCAATCCTCAACACTCAATCCTCAATCCTCAATCTTCAATCATCAATACTCAACCTTCAATCCTCAATCCTCAATCTTCAATCCTCAATTCTCAATTCTCACTCCTCAATACTCAATCCTCAAACGTCAATCCTCAATCCTCAATCCTCAATCTTCAATTCTCAATCCTCAATACTCAATCCTCAAACCTCAATCCTCAATCCTCAATCCTCAATCCTCATTCTTCAATCCTCAACACCCAATACTCAATCTTCAATCCTCAATACTCAATCCTCAATTCTCAATCCTCAATCCTCAATCCTCAGACCTCAAACATCAATACTCAACCCTCAGTCATCGTACTCAATCCACAACCCTCAATCCTCAATACTCAGTCTTCAATCCTCAATCCTCAATCCTCAATCCTCAATCCTCATTCTTCAATCCTCAATACCAAATCCACAATCTTCAATCCTCTATCCTCAATCCTCAATTCTCAATCCTCAGTCCTCAATCCTCAGACCTCAAACAGCAATACTCAACCCTCACTCCTCGTCCTCAATCCACAACCATCAATACTCAATCCTCAATCTTCAATCATCAATATTCAATCTTCAGTCCTCAATCCTCAATTTTCACTACGCAATACCCAATCCTCAATCTTCAATCCTCAATCCTCAATCCTCTATCCTCAATCCTCAGTCCTCGAACCTCAAACCTGTATCCTCAATCCTGAATCCTCAATCTTCAGACCTCGGTCCTCAACAATCAGTCGTCAATTCTGAATCCTCAATAGAATATCATCAATTCACAGTTTTCAATACTCAATACTCAATCTGCAATTTTCACATCTCTATCCACAAACATCAATTCTCATCATTCAACCCTCAACACTCAGTCCCCAATCCCCAATCTTCAATACTCAATCCTCAATCCTCAATCCTCGATCCTCAATCTTCAATCCTCAATACTCAATCTTCAATCCTCCATCCTCAATCGTCAATCCTCAATCCTCAATCCTCAATCGCCAGGCTTCAATCCTCAATACTCAATCTTCAATCCTCAATCCTCAATCCTCATTCCTCATTCCTCATTCTTCAATCCTCAACAGCCAATCCTCAATCTTCAAACCTTAATCCTCAATCCTCAATTCTCAATCCTCAATACTCAATCATCAGTCCTCAATCCACAATCCTCAATCCTCAAACCTCAATCCTCAATCGTCAGTCCTCGTCCTCAATCCTCAACACTCAATCCTCAATCCTCAATCTTCAATCATCAATACTCAACCTTCAATCCTCAATCCACAATCTTCAATCCTCAATTCTCAATTCTCACTCCTCAATACTCAATCCTCAAACGTCAATCCCCAATCCCCAATCCTCAATCTTCAATCCTCAATCCTCAATCCTTAATCCTCAATCCTCAATCTTCAATCCTCAATACTCAATCTTCATCCCTCAATCCTCAATCCTCAATCCTCAATCTTCAATTCTCAATCCTCAATACTCAATCCTCAAACCTCAATCCTCAATCCTCAATCCTCAATCCTCATTCTTCAATCCTCAACACCCAATACTCAATCTTCAATCCTCAATACTCAATCCTCAATTCTCAATCCTCAATCCTCAATCCTCAGACCTCAAACATCAATACTCAACCCTCAGTCATCGTACTCAATCCACAACCCTCAATCCTCATTCCTCAGTCCTCAATCCTCAATCCTCAATCCTCAAACCTCATTCCTCAACCGTCGGTCCTCGTCCTCAATCCTCAAACATCAATCCTCAATCCTTAATCTTCAATTATCAATACTCAACCTTCAATCCTCAATGCTCAATCCACAATCCTCAATCCTCAATCCTCAATATTTATCACACAACCCTCAACCACCAATCCTCAATAGTCAACCATCAATCCTCAATACTCAATACTCGATAGAATATCCTGAATTCTCATGATTCAATACTCAATCCTCAATATTCAATAATCAAATCTCAATCCTCAAACATCAATTCTCAACACACACTCCTCAATACTCAGTCCTCTCTCTTCAATCCACCATCCTCAATCCTCAATCCTCAAGCGTCAATCCTCAAACCTCAATGCTCAGCCCTCAATCCTCAGTCCTCAAACCTCAATCCGGAATCCTCAATCCTGAATCCTCAATCTTCAGTCGTCAGTCCTCAACAATCAATTGTCAATCCTCAATCCTCAATCTTCAATCCTCAATCCTCAATCCGCAATCCTCAATCCTCAATCTTCAATCCTCAATACTCAACCTTGAATCCTCAATCCTCAATCCTCAATCCTCAATGCTCAATGCTCAATCCTCAATCCTCAATCCTCAACCCTCAATCTTCAATCCTCAATACTCAATCTGCAATCCTCAATCCTCAATACTCAATCCTCAATCTTCATTCTTCAATCCTCAATACCCAATCCTCAATCTTCAATCCTCAATCCTCAATCCTCAATTCTCAATCCTCAATCCTCAATCCTCAGACCTCAAACATCAATATTCAACCCTCAGTCCTCGACCTCAATCAACAACCCTCAATCCTCAATCCTCAATCTTCAATCATCAATACTCAACCTTCAATCCTCAATCCTCAACCCTCAATCCTCAATCCTCAATCCTCAATGTTCAATCCTCAACACCCAATCCTCAATCTTCAATCCTCAATCCTCAATCCTCAATCCTCAATCCTCAGTACTCAATCCTCAATCCTCAATCCTCAGTCCTCAATGCTCAATCCTCAATCCTCAATCCTCAACCCTCAATCTTCAATCCTCAATAATCAATCTCCAATCCTAGATCCTCAATCCCCAATCTTCAATCCTTAATCCTCAATCTTCAATCCTCATTCCCCAGTCCTCAATCTTCAATCCTCAATGCTCAATCCTTAATCCTCAATCCTCAGTCCTCAATCCTCAATCCTCAATACTCCAACCTAAATCCTCAACCATCAGTCCTCTTCGTAAATCCTCAAACCTCAATCGTCAATCCTCAATCTTGAATCATCAATACTCAATCTTCAATTCTCAATCCTCAATCCTCAATCCTCAATCATCAATCCTTAATATTCAGCACTCAACCGTCAACCATCAATCCTCAGTACTCAACCATCAATCCTCAATTCTCAATACTCAGTAGAATATCCTGAATTCTCATGGTTCAATACTCAATCCTCAAACATCAACTCTCAACACTGAATCCTCAATACTCAGTCCTCTATCTTCAATCCTCCATCCTCAATCCTCAATCCTCAAGCGTCAATCCTCAATCCTGAATCTTCAATCTTCAATCCTCAGTCCTCAAACCTCAATTCTGAATCCTCAATCCTGAGTCCTCAATCGTCAGCCCTCAGCCCTCAACAATCAGTTGTCATTCCTCAATCCTCAATAGAATATCCTCAATTCACAGCTTTCAATACTCAATACTCAGTCTGCAATCTTCCATCATGTATCCACAAACATCAATTTTCATCACACTACACTCAGCACTCAGTCCTCGATGTTCAATCCTCAATCCTCAATTCTCAATCTTCGATCTTCAATACTGAATCTTCAATCCTCAATCCTCAATCCTCAATCCTCAATCCTCAATCCTCATTCCTCAATCCTCAATACTCAATCCTCAATCTTCAATCCTCAATCCTCAATCCTCAGTTCGCAATCCTCAATCCTCAATCCTCAGACCTCAGGCATCAATACTAAACACTCAGTCCTCGTCCTCAATCCACAACCCTCAATCCTCAATCCTCAATCTTCATTCATCAATATTCAACCTTCAATCCTCAATCCTCAATCCTCAATCCTCAATCCTCAAACCTCAATGTTCAATTCTCAACACCCAAACCTCAATCTTCAATCCTCAATCCTCAATCCTCAATCCTCAATCCTCAATCCTCAATCCTCTGTCCTCCAACCTCAATCCTGAATCCACAATCCTGAATCCTCAAGCTTCAGCCCTCAGTTCTCAACAATCAGTTGTCAATCCTTAATCCTCAATAGAATATCATCAATTCACAGTTTTCAATACTCAATACTCATTCTGCAATCTTCAAATCTCTATCCACAAACATCAATACTCATCACTCAACCCTAAACACTCCGTCCCCAATCCTCAATCTTCAATCCCCAATCCTCACTCCTCTATCCTCAATCCTCAATTTTCAACCCTCAATCCTCAAACCTCAATCCTCAATCCTCAATCCTCAATCCTCATTCTTCAATCCTCAACACCCAATACTCAATCTTCAATGCTCAATACTCAATCCTCAATCCTCAATCCTCAATGTTCAATTCTCAACACCCAAACCTCAATCTTCAATCCTCAATCCTCAATCCTCAATCATCAATCCTCAGTGCTCAATCCTCAATCCTCAATCCTCAGTCCTCAATCCTCAACCCTCAATCCTCAAACCTCAATCCTCAACCGTCAGTCCACGTCCTCAATCCTCTACCCTCAATCCTCAATCCTCAATCTTCAATCCTCAATACTCAATATTCAATCCTCAAACATCAATCCTCAATCCTCAATCTTCAATCCTCAATCCTGAATCCTCAATCCTCAATCCACATTCTTCAATCCGCAATACCCAATCCTCAATCTACAATACTCAATACTCAATCCACAATTCTCAATCCTCAATCCTCAGCCCTCAGTCCTCAAACCTCAATCCTCAACACTCAGCCCTCATCCTCAATCCTCAATCCTCAATCCTCAATCCTCAATCTTCAATCCTCAATACTCAATCTTCAGTAATCAATCCTCAATACTCAATCCTCAATACTCAATCCTCAATCGTCAATACTCAATCCCCAATCCTCAATCTTCAATCCTCAATCCTCAATCCTCAATCCCCAATCCTCAATCTTCAATCCTCAATACACAATCTTCAATCCTCAATCCTCAATCCTCAATCCTCAATCCTCAATCCTCCATCCTCAATCATCAATCCTCAATCCTCAATCCTAAATCTTCAATCCTCAATACTCAATATTCAATCCTCAATCCTCAATCCTCAATCCTCAATCCTCAATCCTCAATCCTCAATCCTCAATCTTCAATCCTCAATACTCAGTCTTCAATCCTCAATCCTCAATCCTCAATCCTCAATCCTCATTCTTCAATCCTCAATACCAAATCCACAATCTTCAATCCTCTATCCTCAATCCTCAATTCTCAATCCTCAGTCCTCAGTCCTCAGACCTCAAACAGCAATACTCAACCCTCACTCCTCGTCCTCAATCCACAACCATCAATACTCAATCCTCAATCTTCAATCATCAATATTCAATCTTCAGTCCTCAATCCTCAATTTTCAATACGCAATACACAATCCTCAATCTTCAATCCTCAATCCTCAATCCTCTATCCTCAATCCTCAGTCCTCGAACCTCAAACCTGTATCCTCAATCCTGAATCCTCAATCTTCAGACCTCGGTCCTCAACAATCAGTCGTCAATTCTGAATCCTCAATAGAATATCATCAATTCACAGTTTTCAATACTCAATACTCAATCTGCAATTTTCACATCTCTATCCACAAACATCAATTCTCATCATTCAACCCTCAACACTCAGTCCCCAATCCCCAATCTTCAATACTCAATCCTCAATCCTCAATCCTCGATCCTCAATCTTCAATCCTCAATACTCAATCTTCAATCCTCCATCCTCAATCGTCAATCCTCAATCCTCAATCCTCAATCGCCCGGCTTCAATCCTCAATACTCAATCTTCAATCCTCAATCCTCAATCCTCATTCCTCATTCCTCATTCTTCAATCCTCAACAGCCAATCCTCAATCTTCAAACCTTAATCCTCAATCCTCAACTCTCAATCCTCAATCCTCAGTCCTCAGTCCACAAACATCAATCCTCAACCCTCAGCCCTTATCCTAGATCCTCAATCCTCAAACTTCAATCCTCAATCCCCAATCCTCAATACTCACTCCTCAATCTTCAATCATCAATATTCAATCTTCAGTCTTCAATCTTCAATCCTCAATCCTCAATCCTCAATCCTCAATGTTCAATGCGCAATACCCAATCCTCAATCTTCAATAGTCAATCCTCAATCGTCAATCCTCAATCCTCACTCCTCAGTCCTCAAACATCAAACCTGAATCCTCAATCCTGAATCCTCAACATTCAGACCTCAGTCCTCAACAATCAGGTGTCAATTCTCAATCCTCAATGGAATATCATCAACCCACAGTTTTCAATACTCAATACTCAATCTGCAATCTTCAAATCTCTATCCACAAACATCAATTCTCATCATTCAACCCTCAACACTCAGTCCCCAATCCTCAATCTTCAATCCTCAATCCACAATCCTCAATCCACGATCCACAATCTTCAATCCCCAATACTCAATCTTCAATCCTCCATCCTCAATCCTCAATCCTCAATCCTCAATCCTCAATCTTCAGGCTTCAATCCTCAATACTCAATATTCAATCCTCAGTCCTCAATCCTCAATCCTCAATCCTCAGTCCTCAGTCCTCAAACCTCAATCGTCAACCCTCAGCCCTCATCCTCAATCCTCAATCGACAATCCGCAATCCTCAAACTTCAATCCTCAATACTCAATCTTCAATCTTCAATCCTCAGTCCTCAAACCTCAATTCTGAATCCTCAATCCTGAGTCCTCAATCTTCAGCCCTCTGGCCTCAACAATCAGTAGTCAATCCTCAATCCTCAATAGAATATCCTCAATTCACAGTTCTCAACACTCAATACTCAGTCTGCAATCTTCAAACCTCTATCCACAAACATCAATTCTCATCCCTCAACCCTCAACACTCAGTCCTCAATGTTCAATCCTCAATCCTCAATTCTCAATGTTCAATCCTCAATACTGAATCTTCAATCCTCAATCCTCAATCCTCAATCCTCAATCCTCTGTCCTCAATCCTCAATCTTCAATTCTCATTCCCCAATCTTCAACCTTCTATCCCCAATACTCAATCCTCAATCCTCAATCCTCAATCCTCAATCCTCAATCTTCAATCCTCAATACTCAATCTTCAGTCCTCAATCCTCAATCTTCAATCATCAATCCTGAATCCTCAATCTTCAATCCTCAATACTCAATCTTCAATCCTCAATCCTCAACTCTCAATCCTCAATACTCAATCCTCAATCCTCAATCCTCAATCCTCAATCCTCAATACTCAACCGTCAATCCTCAATTCCCAATACTCAATAGAATATCCTGAATTCTCAGGATTCTATACTCAAACCTCAATCCTCAACCCTCAGCCCTCATTCTCAATCCTCAAACCACAACCCACAATCCTCAAACTTCAAACCTCAACCGTCAGTCCTCGTCCTCAATCCCCAACCATCAATCCTCAATCCTCCCATCTTCAATCATCAATACTCAATCTTCAATCCTCAATCCTCAATCCTCAATTCTCAATCCTCAATCCTCAACATTCAACACTCAACCCTCAACCATCAATCCTCAATACTCAATCATCAATCCTCAATAGTCAATCATCAATCCTCAATTCTCAATCCTCAGACTTCAAACATCAACACTCAACCCTCAGTCCTCGTCCTCAATCCACAACCATCAATCCTCAATCCTGAATCTTCAATCATCAATATTCAATCTTCAATCCTCAATGCTCAATCCTCAATCCTCAACCCTCAATACTCAATGTTCAATCCTCAATACCCAATCCTCAGTCTTCAGTCCTCAATCCTCAATCCTCAATCCTCAACCCTCAATCCTCAGTCCTCAAACCTCAATACTGAATCCTCAATCCTGAATCCCCAATCTTCAGGCCTGAGTCCTCAACAATCGGTTGTCAATCCTCAATCCTCAATAGAGTATCCTCAATTCGCAGGTTTCAATACTCAATACTCAACCTGCAATCTTCAAATCTCTATCCACAAACATCAATTTTCATCACTCAACACTCAACACTCAGTCCCCAGTCCTCAATCTTCAGTCCTCAACAATCAATCCTCAATCCTGAATCCTTAATCCTCAATCCTCAATCCTCATTCTTCAATCCTCAATACCCAATCCGCAATCTTCAACCCTCAGCCCTCATCCTCAATCCTCAATCCTCAATCCTCAACCATCAATCTTCAATCCTCAATACTCAACATTCAATAATCAATCCTCAATCCTCAATCCTCAATAATCAATCCTCAATCGTCAATCCTCAATCCCCAATCCTCAATCTTCAATTCTCAATCCTCAATCCTCAATCCTCAATCCTCAATCTTCAATCCTCAATACTCAATCTTCAATCCTCAATCCTCAATCCTCAATCCTCAATCCTCAATCCTCAATCCTCAATCTTCAATCCTCAATCCTCAATCCTCAATTCTCAATCCTCAATCCTCAATCCTCAGACCTCAAACAGCAATACTCAACCCTCAGTCCTCGTCCTCAATCCACAACCATCAATACTCACTCCTCAATCTTCAATCATCAATATTCAATATTCAGTCTTCAATCTTCAATCATCAATCCTCAATCCTCAATCCTCAATGTTCAATGCGCAATACCCAATCCTCAATCTTCAATAGTCAATCCTCAATCGTCAATCCTCAATCCTCAATCCTCAATCCTCAATCCTCAGTCCTCAAACATCAAACCTGAATCCTCAATCCTGAATCCTCAACATTCAGACCTCAGTCCTCAACAATCAGGTGTCAATTCTCAATCCTCAATGGAATATCATCAACTCACAGTTTTCAATACTCAATACTCAATCTGCAATCTTCAAATCTCTATCCACAAACATCAATTCTCATCATTCAACCCTCAACACTCAGTCCCCAATCCTCAATCTTCAATCCTCAATCCACAATCCTCAATCCTCGATCCACAATCTTCATTCCTCAATACTCAATCTTCAATCCTCCATCCTCAATCCTCAATCCTCAATCCTCAATCCTCAATCTTCAGGCTTCAATCCTCAATACTCAATATTCAATCCTCAGTCCTCAATCCTCAATCCTCATTCCTCAACCCTCATTCTTCAATCCTCAATAACCAATCCTCAATCCTCAATCCTCAATCCTCAATCCTCATCTCTCAATCCTCAACCCTCAATCCTCAATCCTCAATCCACATTCTTCAATCCTCAACATCCAATCCTCAATCTTCATTCCTCAGTCCTCAATCCTCAATGTTCAATCCTCAATACCCAATCCTCAATCTTCAATCCTCAATCCTCAATCCTCAATCGTCAATCCTCAATCCTCAATCCTCAGTCCTCAAACCTCAATCCTGAATCCTCAATCCTGAATCCTCAATCTTCAGACCTCGGTCCTCAACAATCAGTCGTCAATTCTGAATCCTCAATAGAATATCATCAATTCACAGTTTTCAATACTCAATACTCAATCTGCAATTTTCACATCTCTATCCACAAACATCAATTCTCATCATTCAACCCTCAACACTCAGTCCCCAATCCTCAATCTTCAATACTCAATCCTCAATCCTCAATCCTCGATCCTCAATCTTCAATCCTCAATACTCAATCTTCAATCCTCCATCCTCAATCGTCAATCCTCAATCCTCAATCCTCAATCGCCCGGCTTCAATCCTCAATACTCAATCTTCAATCCTCAATCCTCAATCCTCATTCCTCATTCCTCATTCTTCAATCCTCAACACCCAATCCTCAATCTTCAAACCTTAATCCTCAATCCTCAACTCTCAATCCTCAATCCTCAGTCCTCAGTCCACAAACCTCAATCCTCAACCCTCAGCCCTTATCCTAGATACTCATCCTCAAACTTCAATCCTCAATCCCCAATCCTCAAATCTCAATCCTCAATCCTCAGTCTTCAGTCCTCAAACCTCTACCCTCAACCCTCAGCCCTCATCCTCAGTCCTCAATCCTCAATCCTCAATCCTCAATCTTCAATCCTCAGTCCCAAATCCTCAATCTTCAATACTCAATCCTCAATCCTCAACCTTCAATCCTCAATCCTCAGTCCACAAACCTCAATTCTGAATCCTCAACCCTGAGTCCTCAATCTTCAGCCCTCAGTCCTCAACAATCAGTAGTCAATCCTCAATCCTCAGCAGAATATCCTCAATTCACATTTTTCAACACTCAATACTCGATCTGCAATCTTCAAACCACTATCCACAAACATCAATTCTCATCACTCCAACCTCAGCACTCAGTCCTCAACGTCCAACCCTCAATCCTCAATTCTCAATCTTCAATCCTCAATACTGTACCTTCAATCCTCAATACTCAATCATCAATCCTCAATCCTCAATCTTCAATCCTCAATACTCAATCTTCAATCCTCCATCCTCAATCCTCAATCCTCAATACTCAATCCTCAATCTTCAGGCTTCAATCCTCAATACTCAATATTCAATCCTCAGTCCTCAATCCTCAATTCTCAATCCTCAATCCTCAGTCCTCAGTCCTCAAACCTCAATCGTCAATCCTCAATCCCCAATCCTCAATCTTCAATCGTCAATCCACAAGCCTCAAACATCAATCCTCAATATTCAACACACAACCCTCAACCATCACTCCTCAATACTCAACCATCAATCCTCAATTCTCAATACTCAATAGAATATCCTGAATTCTCACGGTTCAATACTCAATCCACAAAACTCAATAATCAAATCTCAATTCTCAAACAACAATTCTCAACACTCAATCCTCAATACTCAGTCCTCTCTCTACAATCCTCCATCCTCAGTCCTCGATCTTCAAGCGTCAATCCTCAATTCTCAATCCTCAACCCTCAATCCTCAGTCCTCAAACCTCAATCCGGAATCCTCAATCCTGAATTCTCATTCTTCAGCCGTCGGTCCTCAACAATCAATTGTCAATCCTCAATCCTCAACAGAATATCCTCAATACACAGTTTTCAATACTCAATCCCCATTCTTCAATCTTCAAATCTCAATCCACAAACATCAGTTCTCATCACTCAACCCTCAACACTCAGTCCTCAATCTTCAATCCTCAATCCTCAATCCTCAATCTTCAATCCTCAATACTCAATCCTCAATCCTCAATCCTCAATTCTCAATCCTCAATCCTCAGCCCTCAGTCCTCAAACCTCAATCGTCAACCCTCAGCCCTCATCCTCAATCCTCAATCGACAATCCGCAATCCTCAATCTTCAATCCTCAATACTCAATCTTCAATCCTCAATCCTCAATCCTCAATTCTCAATCCTCAATCCTCAGTACTCAGTCCTCAAACCTCAATCGTCAACCCTCAGCCCTCATCCTCAATCCTCAATCGACAATCCGCAATCCTCAAACTTCAATCCTCAATCTTCAATCTTCAATCCTCAGTCCTCAAACCTCAATTCTGAATCCTCAATCCTGAGTCCTCAATCTTCAGCCCTCAGTCCTCAACAATCAGTAGTCATTCCTCAATCCTCAATAGAATATCCTCAATTCACAGTTCTCAACACTCAATACTCAGTCTGCAATCTTCAAACCTCTATCCACAAACATCAATTCTCATCCCTCAACCCTCAACACTCAGTCCTCAATGTTCAATCCTTAATCCTCAATCGTCAATCCTCAAGCCCCAATCCTCAATCCTCAATCTTCAATCCTCAATCCTCAATCCTCAATCCTCAATCCTCAATCTTCAACCATCAATCTTCAATCCTCAATACTCAACATTTAATAATCAATCCTCAATTCTCAATCCTCAATAATCAATCCTCAATCGTCAATCCTCAAGCCCCAATCCTCAATCTTCAATCCTCAATCCTCAATCCTCAATCCTCAATCCTCAATCTTCAATCCTCAATACTCAATCCTCAGTCCTTAAACCTCAATCCGGAATCCTCAATCCTGAATCCTCATTCTTCAGCCGTCGGTCCTCAACAATCAATTGTCAATCCTCAATCCTCAACAGAATATCCTCAATTCACAGTTTTCAATACTCAATCCCCATTCTTCAATCTTCAAATCTCAATCCACAAACATCAATTCTCATCACTCAACCCTCAACACTCAGTCCTCAATCTTCAATCCTCAATCCTCAATCCTCAATCTTCAATCCTCAATACTCAATCTGCAATCCTCAATCCTCAATCATCAATCCTCAATACTCATTCTTCAATCCCCAATACCCAACCCTCAATCTTCAATCCTCAATCCTCAATCCTCAATTCTCAATCCTCAATCCTCAATCCTCAGACCTCAAACATCAATATTCAACCCTCAGTCCTCGACCTCAATCCACAACCCTCAACCCTCAATCCTCAATCTTCAATCATCAATAATCAATCTTCAATCCTCAATACTCAATCTTCAATCCTCAATCCTCAATCCTCAATCCTCAATCCTCAATGCTCAATCCTCAATCCTCAGCCCTGAGTCCTCATCCTCAATTCTCAATCCTCAATACTCAATCATCAGTCCTCAATCCACAATCCTCAATCCTCAAACCTCAATCCTCAATCGTCAGTCCTCGTCCTCAATCCTCAACACTCAATCCTCAATCCTCAATCTTCAATCATCAATACTCAACCTTCAATCCTCAATCCTCAATCTTCAATCCTCAATTCTCAATTCTCACTCCTCAATACTCAATCCTCAAACGTCAATCCCCAATCCCCAATCCGCAATCTTCAATCCTCAATCCTCAATCCTCAATCCTCAATCCTCAATCTTCAATCCTCAATACTCAATCTTCATCCCTCAATCCTCAATCCTCAATCCTCAATCTTCAATTCTCAATCCTCAATACTCAATCCTCAAACCTCAATCCTCAATCCTCAATCCTCAATCCTCATTCTTCAATCCTCAACACCCAATACTCAATCTTCAATCCTCAATGCTCAACCCTCAATTCTCAATCCTCAATCCTCAATCCTCAGACCTCAAACATCAATACTCAACCCTCAGTCATCGTACTCAATCCACAACCCTCAATCCTCATTCCTCAGTCCTCAATCCTCAATCCTCAATCCTCAAACCTCATTCCCCAACCGTCGGTCCTCGTCCTCAATCCTCAAACATCAATCCTCAATCCTTAATCTTCAATTATCAATACTCAATCTTCAATCCTCAATGCTCAATCCACAATCCTCAATCCTCAATCCTCAATATTTATCACACAACCCTCAACCACCAATCCTCAATAGTCAACCATCAATCCTCAATACTCAATACTCGATAGAATATCCTGAATTCTCATGATTCAATACTCAATCCTCAATATTCAATAATCAAATCTCAATCCTCAAACATCAATTCTCAACACACACTCCTCAATACTCAGTCCCCTCTCTTCAATCCACCATCCTCAATCCTCAATCCTCAAGCGTCAATCCTCAAACCTCAATGCTCAGCCCTCAATCCTCAGTCCTCAAACCTCAATCCGGAATCCTCAATCCTGAATCCTCAATCTTCAGTCGTCAGTCCTCAACAATCAATTGTCAATCCTCAATCCTCAATCTTCAATCCTCAATCCTCAATCCGCAATCCTCAGATCCTCAATCTTCAATCCTCAATACTCAACCTTGAATCCTCAATCCTCAATCCTCAATCCTCAATGCTCAATGCTCAATCCTCAATCCTCAATCCTCAACCCTCAATCTTCAATCCTCAATACTCAATCTGCAATCCTCAATCCTCAATCCTCAATCCTCAATCCCCAATCCTCAATCCTCAATCCTCAGTCCTCAAACCTCAATCTTCAATCCTCAATACTCAATCTTCAATCCTCAATCCTCAATCCTCGGTCCTCAATCCTCAATCGTCAATCTCCAATCCTGAATACTCAATCTTCAATCCTCAATCCTCAATCCTCAATCCTCAATCCTCAATCCTCATTCTTAAATCCTCAATACCCAATCCTAAATCTTCAATCCTGAATCCTCAATCCTAAATTCTCACTCCTCAATCCTCAGTCCTCAGTCATCAAATCTCAATCCTCAAACCTCAGCCCTCATCCTCAATCCTCAATCCTCAATCCTCAATCCTCAATCCTCAATCTTCAATCCTCAATTTTCAATCTTCAATAATCAATCCTCAATGCTCAATCCTCAATACTCAATACTCAATCTTCAATCCTCAATCCTCAATTCTCAATCCTCAATGCTCAATACTCTATCGTCAATCCTCAATCCCCAATCCTCAATCTTCAATCCTCAATCCTCAATACTCAATCTTCAAGCCTCAATACTCAATCTTCAAACCTCAATCCTCAATTCTCAAACCTCAATGCTCAATACTCAATCGTCAATCCTCAATCCCCAATCCTCAATCTTCAATCCTCAATCCTCAATCCTCAATCCTCAATCCTCAGTCCTCAATCTTCAATCCTCAATGCTCAATCCTCAATACTCAATACTCAATCCTCAATCCTCAATCCTCAACTCTGAATCCTCAATCCTCAACCCTCAGACCTCAAACATCAGTACTCAACCTTCAGTCCTCGTCCTCAATCCACAACACTCAATCCTCGATCCTCAATCTTCAATCATCAATATTCAATTTTCAATGCTCAATCCTCAATCCTCAGACCTCAAACATCAATCCTCAATCCTCAATCCTCAATCCTCAACCCTCAATCCTCATTCCTCAAACCTCAATCCTCAGCACTCAGCCCTCATCCTCAATTCTCAATTCTCAATTCTCAATTCTCAATCATCAATCCTCAATCCTCAAACCTCAATCCTGAATCCACAATCCTGAATCCTCAATCTTCAGCCCTCAGTCCTCAACAATCAGTTGTCAATCCTTAATCCTCAATAGAATATCATCAATTCACAGTTTTCAATACTCAATACTCATTCTGCAATCTTCAAATCTCTATCCACAAACATCAATACTCATCACTCAACCCTAAACACTCCGTCCCCAATCCTCAATCTTCAATCCCCAATCCTCACTCCTCTATCCGCAATCCTCAATTTTCAACCCTCAATCCTCAAACCTCAATCCTCAATCCTCAATCCTCAATCCTCATTCTTCAATCCTCAACACCCAATACTCAATCTTCAATGCTCAATACTCAATCCTCAATTCTCAATCCTCAATCCTCAATCCTCAGACCTCAAACATCAATCCTCAACCCTCAGTCATCGTCCTCAATCCACAACCCTCAATCCTCAACCCTCAGTCCTCAATCCTCAATCCTCAATCCTCAAACCTCAATCCTCAACCGTCAGACCTCGTCCGCAATCCTCAAACATCAATCCTCAATCCTTAATCTTCAATCATCAATACTCAATCTTCAATCCTCAATCCTAAATCCTCAATCCTCAATCGCCAATCCTCAATCTTCAATCCTCAATCCTCAACCGTCAATCCTCAATCCTCAATCTTCAATCCTCAATACTCAATCTTCAATCCTCAATCCTCAATTCTCAATCCTCAATCCTCAATGCTCAATCCTCAATCCTCAATCTTCAATCATCAATACTCAATCCTCAATCTTCAATCCTCAATACTCAATCTTCAATCCTCAATACTCAATCTTCAATCCTCAATCCTCAATCCTCAATCCTCAATCCTCAATCCTCAATCCTCAATCCTCAGTCTTCAATCCTCAGTCCCCAATCCTCAATCTTCTATCCCCAATACTCAATCCTCAGTCCTCAATCCTCAATCCTCAATCTTCAATCCTCAATACTCAATCTTCAATCCTCAATCCTCAATCCCCAATCCTCAGTCATCAATCCTCAAACATCAATTCTCAACACTCAATTCAAAATACTCAGTCCTCTCTCTTACAATCCTCCATTCTCAATCCTCAATCTTCAAGCGCCAATCCTCAATCCTCAATCCTCAACCCTCAATCCTCAGTCCTCAAACTTCAATGCGGAAACCTCAACCCTGAATCCTCAATCTTCAGACGTCGGTCCTCAACAATCAATTGTCAATCCTCAATCCTCAATAGAATATCCTCAATTCACAGTTTTCAATACTCAATCCCCATTCTTCAATCTTCAAATCTCAATCCACAAACATCAATTCTCATCACTCAACCCTCAACGCTCAGTCGTCAATCTTCAATCCTCAATACTCAATCTTCAATCCTCAATCCTCAATCCTCAATCCCCAATCCTCAATCCTCAATCCTCAATCCTCAATCTTCAATCCTCAATACAAAAACTGCAATTCTCAATCCCCAGTCCTCACTCCTCAGTCCTCATTCTTCAATCCTCAATACCGAATCCTCAGTCTTCAATTCTCAATCCTCAATCATCAATTCTCAATCCTCAATCCTCAATCCTCAGACTTCAAACATCAATAGTCAACCCTCAGTCCTCGTTCTCAATCCACAACACTCAGTCCTCAATCCTCAATCTTCAATCATCAATATTCAATCTTCAATCCTCAATCCTCAATCCTCAATCCTCAACCCTCAATACTCAATGTTCAATCCTCAATACCCAATCCTCGGTCTTCAATCCTCAATCCTCAAGCCTCAATCCTCAATCCTCAATCCTCAGTCCTCAATCCTCAATCCTCAGACCTCAAACAGCAATGCTCAACCCTCAGTCCTCGTCCTCAATCCACAACCATCAATAATGAATCCTCAATCTTCAATCATCAATATTCAACCTTCAGTCCTCAATCCTCAATCCTCAATCCTCAAACCTCAATCCTCAACCGTCAGTCCTCGTCCTCAAACCTCAATCCTCAATCCTCAATCCTCAATCTTCAAACATCAATACTCAATCTTCAATCGTCAATCCTCAATCCTCAGTCCTCAATCCTCAATATTCAACGCACAACCCTCAACCATCAATCCTCTATACTCAACCATCAATCCTCAATTCTCAATACTCAATAGAATATCCTGAATTCTCATGGTGCAATACTCAATCCACAATATTCAATAATCAAATCTCAATCCTCAAACATCAATTCTCAACACTCAGTCCTCTCTCTTCAATCCTCCATCCCCAATCCTCAATCCTCAAGCGTCAATCCTCAATTCTCAATCGTCAATCCTCAATCCTCAATCTTCAGTCCTCAGTCCCAAATCCTCAATCTTCAATACTCAATCCTCAATCCTCGGTCTTCAATTCTCAATACTCAATCTTCAATCCTCAATCCTCAATCCTCAATCCTCAATCCTCATTCATCAATCCTCAATACCCAATCCTCAATCTATAATCCTCAATCCTCAATCCTCAATTCTCAATCCTCAATCCTCAATCCTCTGAACTCAAACATTAATACTCAATCCTCAGTCCTCAAACCTCAATCCTCAACACTCAGCCCTCATCCTCAATCCTCAATCCTGAATCCTCAATCCTGAATCTTCAATCCTCAATCCTCAATCCTCAATTCTCAATCCTCAGTCCTCAATCTTCAATCCTCAATGCTCAATCCTCAATACTCAACACTCAATCTTCAATCCTCAATCCTCAATTCTCAATCCTCAATGCTCAATACTCTATCGTCAATCCTCAATCCCCAATCCTCAATCTTCAATCCTCAATCCTCAATACTCAATCTTCAATCCTCAATACTCAATCTTCAAACCTCAATCCTCAATTCTCAAACCTCAATGCTCAATACTCAATCGTCAATCCTCAATCCCCAATCCTCAACATTCAATCCTCAATCCTCAATCCTCAATCCTTAATCCTCAATCTTCAATCCTCAATCCTCAATCCTCAATCCACAATCTTCAATCCTCAACACTCAATCTTCAATCCTCAATCCTCAATCCTCAATCCTCAATCCTCATTCTTCAATCCTCAATACCCAATCCTCAATCTTCAATCCTCAATCCTCAATCCTCAATCCTAATCCCTCAATCCTCATTCTTCAATCCTCAATACCCAATCCTCAATTTCAATCCTCAATCCTGAATCCTCATTTCTCAATTCTCAATCCTCAACCCTCAGCCCTCATCCTCCAACCTCAGTACTCAATCCTCTATCCTCAAACTTCAATCCTCAATACTCAATCTTCAATCCTGATTCCTCAATCCTCAATCCTCAATCCTCAATCTTCAATCCTCAATACTCAATCTGCAATCCTCAATCTTCAATCCTCAATACTCAATCTGCAATCCTCAATCCTCAAACCTCAATCTTCAATCCTCAATCCTCAATCCTCAATCCTCAATCCTCATTCTTCAATCCTCAATACCCAATCCTCAATCTTCAATCCTCAATCCTCAATTCTCAATCCTCAATACTCAATCCCCAGTCCTCAATCTTCAATGCTCAATGCTCAATCGTCAATCCTCTATCCCTAATCTTCAATCCCCAATACTCAATCTTCAATCCTCAATCCTCAATCCTCAATCCTCAATACTCAACACACAACCCTCAACCATCAATCCTCAATACTCAACCATCAATACTCAATTCTCAATACTCAATAGAATATCCTGAATTCTCATGTTTCAATACTCAATCCGCAATATTCAATAATCAAATCTCAATCCTCAAACATCAATTCTCAACACTCAATCCTCATCACTCAGTCCTCTCTCTTCATCCTTCCATCATCAATCCTCTATCCTCAAGCGTCAATCCTCAATCCTCAATCCTCAACCCTCGATCCTCAGTCCTCAAACCTCATTCCGAATCCTCAATCCTGAATCCACAATCTTCATCCCTCAGTCCGCAACAATCAATTGTCAATCCTCAATCCTCAATAGAATATCCTCAATTCACAGTTTTCAATACTCAATTCCCAACCTTCAATCTTCAAATCTCAATCCACAAACATCAATTCTCAACACTCAACCCTCAACACTCAGTCCTCAATCTTGAATCCTCAATCCTCAATCCTCAATCCTCAATCGTCAATCCACAATCCCCAAACCTCTATCGTCAATCCTCAATCCTCAATCCTCAATCCTCAATCCTCAATCTTCAATCTTCAATCCTCAATACTCAATCTTCAATCTTCAATCCTCAATCCTCAATCCTCAATCCTCAATCCTCAATCCTCAATCTTCAATCCTCATTACTCAATCTTCAATCCTCAATCCTCAATCCTGAAACCCTCAACCCTCAATATTCAACACACAACCCTCAACCTTCAATCCTCAATACTCAACCGTCAATCCTCAATTCTCAATACTTAATAGAATATCCTGAATTCTCAGTTTTCAACACTCAATCCTCAATCTTCGATCTTCGAGTCTCCATCCAAAAACATCAATTCTCATCACTCAACCCTCAACACTCAGCCCTCAATCTTCAATCCTCAATCCTCAATACTCAATCCTCAGTCCTCAGTCCTTAATCTTCAATACTCAATCATCAATCCTAAAATCCTCAACCCTCAATGTTCAACACACAATCCTCAACCATCAATCCTCAATACTCTACCATCAATGCTCAATTCTCAATACTCAATAGAATATCCTGAATTCTCATGTTTCAATACTCAATCCACAATATTCAATAATCAAACCTCAATCCTCAATCATCAACTCTCAACACCCAATCCTCAACACTCAGTCCTCTCTCTTCAATCTTCCATCATCAATCCTCTATCCTCAAGCGTCAATCCTCAATCCTCAACCCTCAACCCTCAAGCCTCAGTCCTCAAACCTCAATTCCGAATCCTCAATCCTGAATCCTCAATCTTCATCCCTCAGTCCGCAACAATCAATTGTCAATCCTCAATCCTCAATAGAATATACTCAATTCACAGTTTTCAATACTCAATCCCCAACATTCAATCTTCAAATCTCAATCCACAAACATCAATTCTCATCACTCAACCCTCAACACTCAGTCCTCAATCTTCAATCCTCAATCCTCAATCCTCAATACTCAATCCTCAGTCCTCAGTCCTGAATCTTCAATACTCGATCCTCAATCCTAAAATCCTCAATCCTCAATATTCAACACACTACCCTCAACCATCAATCCTCAATACTCTACCATCAATGCTCAATTCTCAATACTCAATAGAATATCCTGAATTCTCAGTTTTCAATACTCAATCCTCAATCTTCAATCTTCAAGTCTCCATCCACAAACATTTATTCTCATCACTCAACCCTCAACACTCAGTGCTCAATCTTCAATCCACAATCCTCAACCCTCAATCTTCAATCCTTAATACTCAATCTTCAATCCTCAATCCTCAATCCTCAATCCTCAATCCTCAATCCTCAGTTATCAATACTCAATCTTGGATACTCAATCCCCAATCCACAACCTCAATCCTCAACCCTCAATCCTCATTCCTCAAACCTCAATCCTCAACCCTCAGTCCTCATCCTCCATCCTCAATCCTCAATCCTCAATCCTCAATCTTCAATCCTCAATCCTCAACCCTCAATCCTCAGTCCTCAAACCTCAATTCCGAATCCTCAGTCCTGACTCCTCAATCTTCATCCCTCAGTCCGCAACAATCAATTGTCAATCCTCTATCCTCACTAGAATATCCTCAATTCACAGTTTTCAGTACTCAATCCCCAATCTTCAATCTTCAAATCTCAATCCACAAACATCTATTCTCATCACTCAGTCCTCAACTCTCAGTCCTCAATCTTCAACCCTCAATCCTCAATCCTCAATCTTCAATACTCAATACTCAATCTTCAATCCTCAATCCTCAATCCTCAATCCTTAACACTCAATCCTCAACCCTCAGTCATCAATCCTCAATTCTCAATACTCAATCGTCAGTCTTCAATCCTCAACACTCAATCTTCAATCCTCAATCCTCAATCTTCAATCCTCAATACTCAATCTTCAATCCTCAATCCTCAATCCTCAATCCCCAATCTTCAGTCCTCAATCCTCGATCCTCAATTCTCAATCCTCAATCCTCAACCTTCAGACCTCAAATATCAATACTCAACCCTCAGTCCTCGTCATCAATCCACAACCCTCAATCGTCAATCCTCAATCTTCAATCCTCAATCCTCAATCCTCAATCCTCAATACTCAATCCTCAATCTTCAATCCACAATCCCCAAACCTCTATCGTCAATCCTCAATCCTCAATCCTCAATCCTCAATCCTCAATCTTCAATCTTCAATCCTCAATACTCAATCTTCAATCTTCAATCCTCAATCCTCAATCCTCAATCCTCAATCCTCAATCCTCAATCTTCAATCCTCATTACTCAATCTTCAATCCTCAATCCTCAATCCTGAAACCCTCAACCCTCAATATTCAACACACAACCCTCAACCTTCAATCCTCAATACTCAACCGTCAATCCTCAATTCTCAATACTTAATAGAATATCCTGAATTCTCAGTTTTCAACACTCAATCCTCAATCTTCGATCTTCGAGTCTCCATCCAAAAACATCAATTCTCATCACTCAACCCTCAACACTCAGCCCTCAATCTTCAATCCTCAATCCTCAATACTCAATCCTCAGTCCTCAGTCCTTAATCTTCAATACTCAATCATCAATACTAAAATCCTCAACCCTCAATGTTCAACACACAATCCTCAACCATCAATCCTCAATACTCTACCATCAATGCTCAATTCTCAATACTCAATAGAATATCCTGAATTCTCATGTTTCAATACTCAATCCACAATATTCAATAATCAAACCTCAATCCTCAATCATCAACTCTCAACACCCAATCCTCAACACTCAGTCCTCTCTCTTCAATCTTCCATCATCAATCCGCTATCCTCAAGCGTCAATCCTCAATCCTCAACCCTCAACCCTCAAGCCTCAGTCCTCAAACCTCAATTCCGAATCCTCAATCCTGAATCCTCAATCTTCATCCCTCAGTCCGCAACAATCAATTGTCAATCCTCAATCATCAATAGAATATACTCAATTCACAGTTTTCAATACTCAATCCCCAACATTCAATCTTCAAATCTCAATCCACAAACATCAATTCTCATCACTCAACCCTCAACACTCAGTCCTCAATCTTCAATCCTCAATCCTCAATCCTCAATACTCAATCCTCAGTCCTCAGTCCTGAATCTTCAATACTCGATCCTCAATCCTAAAATCCTCAATCCTCAATATTCAACACACTACCCTCAACCATCAATCCTCAATACTCTACCATCAATGCTCAATTCTCAATACTCAATAGAATATCCTGAATTCTCAGTTTTCAATACTCAATCCTCAATCTTCAATCTTCAAGTCTCCATCCACAAACATTTATTCTCATCACTCAACCCTCAACACTCAGTGCTCAATCTTCAATCCACAATCCTCAACCCTCAATCTTCAATCCTCAATACTCAATCTTCAATCCTCAATCCTCAATCCTCAATCCTCAATCCTCAATCCTCAGTTATCAATACTCAATCTTGGATACTCAATCCCCAATCCACAACCTCAATCCTCAACCCTCAATCCTCATTCCTCAAACCTCAATCCTCAACCCTCAGTCCTCATCCTCCATCCTCAATCCTCAATCCTCAATCCTCAATCTTCAATCCTCAATCCTCAACCCTCAATCCTCAGTCCTCAAACCTCAATTCCGAATCCTCAGTCCTGACTCCTCAATCTTCATCCCTCAGTCCGCAACAATCAATTGTCAATCCTCTATCCTCACTAGAATATCCTCAATTCACAGTTTTCAGTACTCAATCCCCAATCTTCAATCTTCAAATCTCAATCCACAAACATCTATTCTCATCACTCAGTCCTCAACTCTCAGTCCTCAATCTTCAATCCTCAATCCTCAATCCTCAATCTTCAATACTGAATACTCAATCTTCAATCCTCAATCCTCAATCCTCAATCCTTAACACTCAATCCTCAACCCTCAGTCATCAATCCTCAATTCTCAATACTCAATCGTCAGTCTTCAATCCTCAACACTCAATCTTCAATCCTCAATCCTCAATCTTCAATCCTCAATACTCAATCTTCAATCCTCAATCCTCAATCCTCAATCCCCAATCTTCAGTCCTCAATCCTCGATCCTCAATTCTCAATCCTCAATCCTCAACCTTCAGACCTCAAATATCAATACTCAACCCTCAGTCCTCGTCATCAATCCACAACCCTCAATCGTCAATCCTCAATCCTCAATCCTCAATCCTCAATCCTCAATACTCAATCCTCAATCCTCAATCTTCTATCTTCAATCCTCAATACTCAATCTTCAATCCTCAATCCTCAGTCCTCAAACCTCAATTCTGAATCCTCAATCCTGAATCCTCAATCTTTAATCCTCAGACCTCAACCATCAATGCTCAATTCTCAATACTCAACAGAACATCCTGAATTCTCAGTTTTCAATGCTCAATCCCCTATCTTCAATTTTAAAATATCAATCCACAAACATCATTTCTCATCACTCAACCCTCAACACTCAGTCATCAATCTTCAATCCTCAATCCTCAATCCACAATCGTCAATCGTCAATCCTCAATCTTCAATCCTCAGTCCGCAATCCGCAATATTCAATCATCAATACTCAATCTTCAATCCTCAATCCTCAATCCTAAAATCCTCGATCCTCAATATTCAGCACACAACCCTCAACAACCAATACTCAATACTCAACCATCAATGCTCAATTCTCAATACTCAATAGAATATACTGAATTCTCAGTTTTCAATACCCATTCCTCAATCTTCGATATTCAAGTCTCCATCCACGAACATCTATTCTCATCACTCAACCCTCAACACTCAGTCCTCAATCTTCAATACTCAATCCTCAATCCTCAAACTTCAATCATCAATACTCAATCTTCAATCCTCAATTGTCAATTCTCAATCCTCAATCCTCAATCCTCAGTCATCAATACTCAATCTACAATACTCAATCCTCAATCCTCAATCCTCAATCCTGAATCCTCAATCCTCATTCCTCAAACCTCAATCCTCAACCCTCAGTCCTCATCCTCAATTCTCAATCCTCAATCCTGAATCCTCAATCTTCAATCCTCCATACTCAATCTTCAATCCTCAATCTTCAATCTTCAATCCTCAATACTCAATCTTCAATCTTCAATCCTCAATCCTCAATCCTCAATCCTGAGTCCTCAATCCTCATTCCTCAAACCTCAATCCTCAACCCTCAGTCCTCATCCTCAATTCTCAATCCTCAATCCTGAATCCTCAATCTTCAATCCTCCATACTCAACCTTCAATCCTCAATCCTCGACCCTCAAGCATCAATCCTCAGTCATGTATACTCCATCTTCAATACTCAATCCACAATCCTCAATCCTCAATCCTCAATCCTCATTCCTCAATCCTCATTCCTCAAACCTCAATCCTAAACCCTCAGTCCTCACCCTCAATTCTCAATTCTCAATACTCAATCCTCAATTCTCAATTTTCAATCCTCAATAATCAATCTCCAATCCTAGATCCTCAATCCCCAATCCTCAATCCTTAATCCTCAATCTTCATCCCTCAGTCCGCAACAATCTATTGTCGATCCTCGATCCTCAATAGTATATCCTCGTTTCACAGTTTTCAATACTCAATTCCCAACCTTCAATCTTCAAATCTCAATCCACAAACATCTATTCTCATCACTCAGTCCTCAACTCTCAGTCCTCAATCTTCAATCCTCAATCCTCAATCCTCAATCCTCAATCCTCAATCCGCAATCCTCAATCTTCAATCCTCATTACTCAATCTTCAATCCTCAATCCTCAATCCTGAAACCCTCAACCCTCAATATTCAACACACAACCCTCAACCTTCAATCCTCAATACTCAACCGTCAATCCTCAATTCTCAATACTTAATAGAATATCCTGAATTCTCAGTTTTCAACACTCAATCCTCAATCTTCAATCTTCAAGTCTCCATCCACAAACATCAATTCTCATCAATCAACCCTCAACACTCAGCCCTCAATCTTCAATCCTCAATCCTCAATACTCAATCCTCAGTCCTCAGACCTTAATCTTCAATACTCAATCCTCAATCCTAAAATCCTCAATCCTCAATATTCAACACACAACCCTCAACCACCAATCCTCAATACTCAACCATCAATGCTCAATTCTCAATACTCAATAGAATATACTGAATTCTCAGTTTTCAATAACCAATCCTCAATCTTCAATATTCAAGTCTCCATCCACAAACATCTATTCTCATCACTCAACCCTCAACACTCAGTCCTCAATCTTCAATCCTCAATCCTCTATCCTCAATCTTCAATCCTCAATACTCAATTTTCAATCCTCAATTGTCAATTCTCAATCCTCAATCCTCAATCCTCAGTCATCAATCCTCAATCTTCAATACTCAATCCTCAATCCTCAATCCTCTATCCTCAATACTCAATCTTCAATCCTCAATCCTCAATCCTGAAATCCTCAATCCTCAATATTCAACACAAAACCCTCAAACTTCAATCCTCAATACTCAACAATCAGTCCTCAATTCTCAATACTCAACCGGCAGTCTTCACTCCTCAACACTCAATCTTCAATCCTCAATCCTCAATCTTCAATCCTCAACACTCAATCTTCAACCCTCAATCCCCAATCCTCAATCCTCAATCCTCAATACTCAATCCTCAATCCTCAATCCGCAATCCTCAATCTTCAATCCTCAATACTCAATCTTCAATCCTCAATCCCCAATCAACAATCCTCAATCTTCAATACTCAATCCTCTATCCTCAATCCTCAATCCTCAATACTCAAACATCAATCCCCAATTCTCAATACTCAATAGAATATCCTGAATTCTCAGGATTCAATACACAATCCACAATATTCAATAATCAAATCTCAATCCTCAAACTTCAATTCTCAACACTCAATCCTGAGCACTCAGTCCTCTCTCTTCAATCCTCCATCCTCAATCCTCAATCCTCAAGAGTCAATCCTCAATCCACAATCCTCAAACCTCAATTCTCAGTCCTCGAACCTCAATCCCGAATCCTCAGCCCTGAATCCTCAATCTTCAGCCCTCAGTCCTCAACAATCAAGTGTCAATCCTCAATCCTCAATAGAATATCCTCAATTCACAGTTTTCAATACTCAATCACCATTCCTCAATCTACAAATCTCAATCCACAAACATCAATTCTCATCGCTCACCCCTCAAAACTCAGTCCTCAATCTTCAATCCTCAATCCTCAATCCTCAATCTTCAATCCTCAATACACAATCTTCAATCCTCAATCCTCAATTCTCAGTCCTCAATACTCAATCCTCAATCCTCAATACTCAATCTTCAATCCTCAATCCTCAATTCTCGGTCCTCAATACTCAATCCTCAATCGTCAATCCTCAATCCCCAATCCTCAATCATCAATCCTCAATCCTCAATCCTCAATCCTCAATCCTCAGTCTTCAGTCCTCAATACTCAATCTTCAATCCTCAATCCTCAATCCTCAATCATCAATCCTCAATCCTCAATCCTCAATCCTCAATATTCAAAACACAACCCTCAACCATCAATCCTCAATACTCAAACATCAATCCTCAATTCTCAATACTCAATAGAATATCCTGAATTCTCATGTTTCAATACTCAATCCACAATACTCAATAATCAAATCTCAATCCTCAAACATCAATTCACAACACTCAATCCTCAACACTCAGTCCTCTCTCCTCAATCTTCCATCCTCAATCCTCTATCCCCAATCTTCAATCTTCAAAGCTCAATACACAAACATCAATTCTCATCACCCAACCCTCAACACTCAGTCCTCAATCTTCAATCCTCAATCCTCAATCCTCAATCGTCAATCCTAAATCCCCAATCCTCTATCATCAATCCTCAATGCTCAATCCTCAATCCTGAATCCTCAATCCTCAATCTTCAATCCTCAATACACAATCTTCAATCTTCAATCCTCAATCCTCAATCCTCAATCCTCAATCCGCAATCCTCAACCTTCAATACTCAATACTCAATCTTCAATCCTCAATCCTCAATCCTGAAATCCCCAATCCTCAATATTCAACACACAACCCTCAACATTCAATCATCAATCCTCAACCATCAATCCTCAGTTCTCAATACTCAATCGTCAGTCTTCAATCCTCAACACTCAATCTTCAATCCTCAAACCTCAATCTTCAATCCTCAGTACTCAATCTTCAATCCTCAATCCTCAATCCTCAGTCCTCAATCTTCTATCCTCAATCCCCGATCCTCAATTCTCAATTCTCAGTCCTCAATCTTCAGACCTCAAACATCAATACTCAACC
Source organism: Calliopsis andreniformis (assembly GCF_051401765.1). NCBI lineage: Eukaryota > Metazoa > Arthropoda > Insecta > Hymenoptera > Andrenidae > Calliopsis > Calliopsis andreniformis. Next base: position 5,027,510 of record NW_027480440.1, read on the forward strand.
CTCAGTCCTCGTCCTCAATCCACAACCCTCAATCCTCAATCCTCAATCTTCAATCCTCAATCCTCAATCCTCAATCCTCATCCTCAATCCTCAATCCTCAATCTTCAATCCTCAATACTCAATCTTCAATCCTCAATCCTGAATCCTCAATACTCAATCCTCAATCCTCAATCAACAATACTCAATCTTCAATAATCAATCCTCTATCCTCAATCCTCAATCCTCAATACTCAACCATAAATCCTCAATTCTCAATACTCAATAGAATCTCCTGAATTCTCTGGATTCAATACTCAAACATCAATCCTCAACCCTCAGCCCTCATTCTCAATCCTCAATCCTTGAATCCTCAATCCTCAATTTTCAATCCTCAATCCTCAACCCTCAGTCCTCATCCGCAATTCTCAATTCTCAATCCTCAATCCTCAATCCTCAACCTTCAATCCTCAATGATCAATCTCCAATCCTAGATCCCCAATCCCCAATCCTCAATCCTTAATCCTCAATCTTCAATCCTCAATCTCTAGTCCTCAATCTTAAATCCTCAATGCTCAATCCTCAATCCTCAATCCTCAATCCGCAATCCGCAATCTTCAATTCTCAATACTCAATCTTCAATCCTAAATCCTCAATCCTGAAATCCTCAATCCTCAACATTCAACACACAACCCTCAACCTTCAATCCTCAATACTCAACCATCAATCCTCAATTCTCAATACTCAATCATCAGTCTTCAATCCTCAATACTCAATCTTCAATGCTCAATCCTCAATCCTCAATCCTCAATCCTCAATCCTCACACATCAATCCTCAATACTCAATCCTCAATCCTCATTCTTCAATCCTCAATCCTCAATCCTCAATCTTCAATCCTCAATACACACTCCTCAATCCTCAATCGTCAATCCTCAAACCCCAATCCTCTATCATCAATACTCAATCCTCAATCCTCAATCCTCAATCCTCAATCCTCAATATTCAATCCTCAAACCTCAATCCTCAATCCTCAATCTTCAATCCTCAATACTCAATCTTCAATCCTCAAACCTCAATCCTCAATCCTCAATCCTCAATACTCAATCGTCAGTCTTCAATCCTCAACACTCAATCTTCAATCCTCAATCCCCAATCCTCAATCCTCAATCCTCATTCTTCAATCTTCAATACCCAATCCTCAATCTTCAATCCTCAATCCTCAATCCTCAATCCTCAATCCGCAATCCTCTATCCCCAATCTTCAATCTTCAAAGCTCAATACACAAACATCAATTCTCATCACCCAACCCTCAACACTCAGTCCTCAATCTTCAATCCTCAATCCTCAATCCTCAATCGTCAATCCTAAATCCCCAATCCTCTATCATCAATCCTCAATGCTCAATCCTCAATCCTGAATCCTCAATCCTCAATCTTCAATCCTCAATACACAATCTTCAATCTTCAATCCTCAATCCTCAATCCTCAATCCTCAATCCGCAATCCTCAACCTTCAATACTCAATACTCAATCTTCAATCCTCAATCCTCAATCCTGAAATCCCCAATCCTCAATATTCAACACACAACCCTCAACATTCAATCATCAATCCTCAACCATCAATCCTCAATTCTCAATACTCAATCGTCAGTCTTCAATCCTCAACACTCAATCTTCAATCCTCAAACCTCAACCTTCAATCCTCAGTACTCAATCTTCAATCCTCAATCCTCAATCCTCAGTCCTCAATCTTCTATCCTCAATCCCCGATCCTCAATTCTCAATTCTCAGTCCTCAATCTTCAGACCTCAAACATCAATACTCAACCCTCAGTCCTCGTCCTCAATCCACAACCCTCAATCCTCAATCCTCAATCTTCAATCCTCAATCCTCAATCCTCAATCCTCATCCTCAATCCTCAATCCTCAATCTTCAATCCTCAATACTCAATCTTCAATCCTCAATCCTGAATCCTCAATACTCAATCCTCAATCCTCAATCAACAATACTCAATCTTCAATAATCAATCCTCTATCCTCAATCCTCAATCCTCAATACTCAACCATAAATCCTCAATTCTCAATACTCAATAGAATCTCCTGAATTCTCTGGATTCAATACTCAAACATCAATCCTCAACCCTCAGCCCTCATTCTCAATCCTCAATCCTTGAATCCTCAATCCTCAATTTTCAATCCTCAATCCTCAACCCTCAGTCCTCATCCGCAATTCTCAATTCTCAATCCTCAATCCTCAATCCTCAACCTTCAATCCTCAATGATCAATCTCCAATCCTAGATCCCCAATCCCCAATCCTCAATCCTTAATCCTCAATCTTCAATCCTCAATCTCTAGTCCTCAATCTTAAATCCTCAATGCTCAATCCTCAATCCTCAATCCTCAATCCGCAATCCGCAATCTTCAATTCTCAATACTCAATCTTCAATCCTAAATCCTCAATCCTGAAATCCTCAATCCTCAACATTCAACACACAACCCTCAACCTTCAATCCTCAATACTCAACCATCAATCCTCAATTCTCAATACTCAATCATCAGTCTTCAATCCTCAATACTCAATCTTCAATGCTCAATCCTCAATCCTCAATCCTCAATCCTCAATCCTCACACATCAATCCTCAATACTCAATCCTCAATCCTCATTCTTCAATCCTCAATCCTCAATCCTCAATCTGCAATCCTCAATACACACTCCTCAATCCTCAATCGTCAATCCTCAAACCCCAATCCTCTATCATCAATACTCAATCCTCAATCCTCAATCCTCAATCCTCAATCCTCAATATTCAATCCTCAAACCTCAATCCTCAATCCTCAATCTTCAATCCTCAATACTCAATCTTCAATCCTCAAACCTCAATCCTCAATCCTCAATCCTCAATACTCAATCGTCAGTCTTCAATCCTCAACACTCAATCTTCAATCCTCAATCCCCAATCCTCAATCCTCAATCCTCATTCTTCAATTTTCAATACCCAATCCTCAATCTTCAATCCTCAATCCTCAATCCTCAATCCTCTATCTTCTACCTTGAATCCTCAATACTCAATCTTCAATCCTCAATCCTCAGTCCTCAAACCTCAATTCTGAATCCTCAATCCTGAATCCTCAATCTTCAATCCTCAGACCTCAACCATCAATGCTAAATTCTCAATACTCAACAGAATATCCTGAATTCTCAGTTTTCAATACTCAAACCCCAATCTTCAATTTTCAAATCTCAATCCACAAACATCAATACTCATCACACAACCCTCAACACTCGGTCCTCAATCTTCAATCCTCAATCCATAATCCTCAATCGTCAAACCTCAATTCCCAATCCTCTATCATCAATCTTCAATCCTCAATCCTCAATCCTCAATCCTCAATCCTCAATCTTCAGTCCTCAATACTCAATCTTCAATCCTCAATCCTCAATCCTGAAATCCTCAATCCTCAATATTCAACGCACAACCCTCAAACTCCAATCCTCAATACTCAACCATCAATCCTCAATTCTCAGTACTCAATCGTCAGCCTTCAATCCTCAGCACACAATCTTCAATCCTCAATACTCAATCTTCAATTCTCTATCTTCGATACTCAATACTGAATCTTCAATCCTCAATCCTCAATTTTGAATCCTCAATCCTCAACCCTGAGTCCTCATCCTCAATTCTCAATTCTCAATCCTCAATCCTCAATCCTCAATCTTCAATCCTCAATAATCTATCTCCAATCCTAGATCCCCAATCCCCAATCCTCAATCCTTAATCCTCAATCTTCAATCCTCAATCGCCAGTCCTCAATTTTAAATCCTCAATCCTCAACACTCAATCCTCAATCCTCAATCCTCAATCCTCAATATTCAAAACACAACCCTCAGCCATCAATCCTCAATACTCAACCATCAATCCTCAATTCTTAATACTCAATAGAATATCCTGAATTCTCATGGTTCAATACTCAATCCACAATATTCAATAATCAAATCTCAATCCTCAAACTTCAATTCTCAACACTCAATCCTCAGCACTCAGTCCTCTCTCTTCAATCCTCCATCCTCAATCCTCAATCCTCAAGAGTCAATCCTCAATCCTCAATCCTCAAACCTCAATTCTCAGTCCTCGAACCTCAATCCTCAACCCTCAGCCCTCATCCTCAATCCTCAATCCTCAATCCTCAGTCCTCAGTCCTCAATCTTCTATCTTCAATCCTCAATACTCAAACATCAATCCTCAATTCTCAATACTCAATCGTCAGTCTTCAATCCTCAACACTCAATCTTCAATCCTCAATCCTCAATCTTCAATCCTCAACACTCAATCTTCAATCCTCAATCCCCAATCCTCAATCCTCAATCCTCATTCTTCAATCCTCAATACCCAACCCTCAATCTCCGATCCTCAATCCTCAATCGTCAAACCTCAATTCTCAGTCCTCGAACCTCAATCCTCAACCCTCAGCCCTCATCCTCAATCCTCAATCCTCAATCCTCAATCCTCACTCCTCAATCTTCTATCTTCAATCCTCAATACTCAACCATCAATCCTCAATTCTCAATACTCAATCGTCAGTCTTCAATCCTCAACACTCAATCTTCAATCCTCAATCCTCAATCTTCAATCCTCAACACTCAATCTTCAATCCTCGATCCCCAATCCTCAATCCTCAATCCTCATTCTTCAATCCTCAATACCCAACCCTCAATCTCCGATCCTCAATCCTCAATCCTCAATTCTCAATCCTCAATCCGCAGTCCTCAGTCCTCAAACATCAATCCTCAACCGTCAGCCTTCATCCTCAATCCTCAATCCTCAATCCTCAATCCTCAATCCTCAATCCTCAATCTTCAATCTTCAATCCTCAATACTCAATCTTCAATCCTCAATCCTCAGTCCTCAAACCTCAATTCTGAATCCTCAATCCTGAATCCCCAATCTTCAGCCCACATTCCTCAACAATCATTTGTCAATCCCCAATCCTCAATAGAATATCCTCAATTCACAGTTTTCAATACTCAATACTCAATCGGCTATCTTCCAACCTCTATCCACAAACATCAATTTTCACCACTCAACCCTCAACACTCAATCCTCAATTCTCAACCTTCGATCCTCAATACTGAATCTTCAATCCTAGATCCCCAATCCCCAATCCTCAAACCTTAATTCTCAATATTCAATCCAAAATCCCCAGTCCTCAATCTTAAATCCTCTATGCTCAATCCTCAATCCTCAATCCTCAGTCCTCAAGCCTCAATCCTCAAATCGCAATCCTCAACCTTCAATCCTCAATACTCAATCTTCAATCCTCAATCCTCAATCCTCAATATTCAACACACAACCCTCAACATTCTATCCTCAATACACAACCATCAATCCTCAATTCTCAATACTCAATCGTCAGTCTTCAATCCTCAACGCTCAATCTTCAATACTCAATCCTCAATCTTCAATCCTCAGTACTCAATCTTCAATCCTCAATCCTCAATCCTCAGTCCTCAATCTTCAATCCTCAATCCTCGATCCTCAATTCTCAATCCTCAGTCCTCAATCTTCAGACCTCAAACATCAATACTCAACCCTCAGTCCTCGTCCTCAATCCACAACCCTCAATCCTCAATCCTGAATCTTCAATCCTCAATCCTCAATCCTCAATCCTCAATCCTCAATCCACAGTCCTCAAACCTCAATCCTGAATCCTCAATCCTGAATCCTCATTCTTCAGCCCTCAGTCCTTAACAATCAGTTGTCAATCCTCAATCCTCAATAGAATATCATCAATTCACAGTTTTCAATACTCAATACTCAACCATCAATCCTCAATTCTCAATACCCAATCATCAGTCTTCAATCCTCAACACTCAATCTTCAATCCTCAATCCTCAATCTTCAATCCTCAATACTCAATCTTCAATCCTCAATCCTCGATCCTCAATCCCCAGTCCTCAATCTTAAATCCTCAATGATCAATCTTCAATCCTCAATCCTCAGTCCTCAATCCTCAATCCTCAATCCGCAGTCCTCAATCTTCAATCCTCAATACTCAATCTTCAATCCTAAATCCTCAATCCTGAAATCCTCAATCCTCAATATTCAAAACACAACCCTCAACCTTCAATCCTCAATACTCAACCATCAATCCTCAATTCTCAATACTCAATCATCAGTCTTCAATCCTCAACACTCAATCTTCAATACTCAATCCTCAATCCTCAATTCTCAATCCTCAATCCTCAGTCCTCAATCCTCAATCCACAATCCTCAATCCTCAATCCTCAATCTTCAATCTTCAAATCTCAATCCACAAACATCAATTCTCATCACTCAAACCTCAACACTCAGTCCTCAATCTTCAATCCCCAATCCTCAATCCTCAATCTTCAATACTCAATAAACAATCTTCAATCCTCAATCCCCAATTCTCAGTCCTCAATACTCAATCCTCAATCCTCAATACTCAATCTTCAATCCTCAATCTTCAATTCTCGGTCCTCAATTCTCAATACTCAATCGTCAATCCTCAATCCCCAATCCTCAATCGTCAATCCTCAATCCTCGATCCTCAATCCTCAATCGTCAATCTTCAGTCCTCAATACTCAATCTTCAATCCTCAATCCTCAGTCCTCAAACCTCAATTCCGAATCCTCAATCTTCAATACTCAATCCTCAATCCTAAAATCCTCAATCCTCAATATTCAGCACTCAACCCTCAACCATAAATCCTCAATACTCAACCATCAAAGCTCAATTCTCAATACTCAACAGTATATCCTGTATTCTCAGTTTTCAATACTCAATCCCCAATCTTCAATCTTCAAAGCTCAATCCACAAACATCAATTCTCATCTCTCAACCCTCAACACTCAGTCCTCAATCTTCAATCCTCAAACCTCAATCCTCAATCTTCAATCCTCAATACTCAATCATCAATCCTCAATCCTCAATCCTCAATCCTCAATCCTCAATCCTCAATCCTCAGTCATCAATCCGCAATCTTCAGCACTCAATCCTCAATCCTCAATCCTCAATCCTCAATCCTGAATCCTCATCCCTTAAACCGCAATCCTCAAGCCTCAGTCCTCATCCTCAATTCTCAATTCTCAATCCTCAATCCTCAATCCTCAATCTTCAATCCTCAGTCCTCAATCCTCAATCTTCAATCCTCAATCCTCAATCCTCAATCCTCAATCCGCAATCCTCAATCTTCAATCCTCAATACTCAATCTTCAATCCTCAATCCTCAATCCTAAAATCCTCAATCCTCAATATTCAACACACAACCCTCAACCACCAATCCTCAATACTCAACCATCAATGCTCAATTCTCAATACTCAATAGAATATACTGAATTCTCAGTTTTCAATAACCAATCCTCAATCTTCAATATTCAAGTCTCCATCCACAAACATCTATTCTCATCACTCAACCCTCAACACTCAGTCCTCAATCTTCAATCCTCAATCCTCTATCCTCAATCTTCAATCCTCAATACTCAATTTTCAATCCTCAATTGTCAATTCTCAATCCTCAATCCTCAATCCTCAGTCATCAATCCTCAATCTTCAATACTCAATCCTCAATCCTCAATCCTCTATCCTCAATACTCAATCTTCAATCCTCAATCCTGAATCCTCATTCTTCAGCCCTCAGTCCTCAACAATCAGCTGTCAATCCTCAATCCTCAATAGAATATCATCAATTCACAGTTTTCAATACTCAATACTCAATCTTCAATCCTCAATATTCAATCCTCAATACTCAATCTTCAATCCCCAATCCTCAATCCTCAATCCTCAATCCTCAATACTCAATAGTCAGTCTTCAATCCTCAACACTCAATCTTCAATCCTCAATCCCCAATCCTCAATCCTTTATCCTCATTCTTCAATCCTCAATACCCAATCGTCAATCTCCAATCCTCAATCCTCAATCCTCAATTCTCAATCCTCAATCCTCAGTCCTCAGTTCTCAAACATCAATCCTCAACCCTCAGCCCTCATCCTCAATCCTCAATCCTCAATTCTCAATCCTCGACCATCCATGCTCAATTCTCAATACTCAATAGAATATCCTGAATTCTCAGTTTTCAATACCCAATCCTCAATCTTCAATATTCAAGTCTCCATCCACAAACATCTATTCTCATCACTCAACCCTCAACACTCAGTCCTCAATCTTCAATCCTCAATCCTCAATCCTCACTCTCCAATCCTAGATCCTCAATCCCCAATCCTCAGTCCTTAATCCTCAATCTTCAATCCTCAATCCCCAGTCCAAAATCCTCAATCCTCAATCTTCAATCCTCAATACTGAATCTTCAATCCTCAATCCTCATTCCTCAATCCCCAATCCTCAATCCTCATTCCTCAAACCTCAATCCTCAACACTCAGTCCTCATCCTTAATTCTCAATTCTCAATCCTCAATCCTCAATTGTCAATCTTCAATCGTCAATAATCAATCTCCAATCCTAGATCCTCAATCCCCAATCCTCAGTCCTTAATCCTCAATCTTCAATCCTCAATCCCCAGTCCAAAATCCTCAATCCTCAATCCTCAATCCTCAATCCTCAATCCTCAATCCTCAATATTCAAAACACAACCCCCAACCATCAATTATCAATACTCAATCACCAATCCTCAATTCTCAATACTCAGTAGAATATCCTGAATTCTCATGGTTCAATACTCAATCCACAATATTCAATAATCAAATCTCAATCCTCAAACTTCAATTCTCAACACTCAATCCTGAGCACTCAGTCCTCTCTCTTCAATCCTCCATCCTCAATCCTCAATCCTCAAGAGTCAATCCTCAATCCACAATCCTCAAACCTCAATTCTCAGTCCTCGAACCTCAATCACGAATCCTCAGCCCTGAATCCTCAATCTTCAGCCCTCAGTCCTCAACAATCAAGTGTCAATCCTCAATCCTCAATAGAATATCCTCAATTCACAGTTTTCAATACTCAATCACCATTCCTCAATCTACAAATCTCAATCCACAAACATCAATTCTCATCACTCACCCCTCAACACTCAGTCCTCAATCTTCAATCCTCAATCCTCAATCCTCAATCTTCAATCCTCAATACACAATCTTCAATCCTCAATCCTCAATTCTCAGTCCTCAATACTCAATCCTCAATCCTCAATACTCAATCTTCAATCCTCAATCCTCAATTCTCGGTCCTCAATACTCAATCCTCAATCGTCAATCCTCAATCCCCAATCCTCAATCCTCAATCCTCAATATTCAAAACACAACCCTCAACCATCAATCCTCAATACTCAAACATCAATCCTCAATTCTCAATACTCAATAGAATATCCTGAATTCTCATGTTTCAATACTCAATCCACAATACTCAATAATCAAATCTCAATCCTCAAACATCAATTCACAACACTCAATCCTCAACACTCAGTCCTCTCTCCTCAATCTTCCATCCTCAATCCTCTATCCCCAATCTTCAATCTTCAAAGCTCAATACACAAACATCAATTCTCATCACCCAACCCTCAACACTCAGTCCTCAATCTTCAATCCTCAATCCTCAATCCTCAATCGTCAATCCTAAATCCCCAATCCTCTATCATCAATCCTCAATGCTCAATCCTCAATCCTGAATCCTCAATCCTCAATCTTCAATCATCAATACACAATCTTCAATCTTCAATCCTCAATCCTCAATCCTCAATCCTCAATCCGCAATCCTCAACCTTCAATACTCAATACTCAATCTTCAATCCTCAATCCTCAATCCTGAAATCCCCAATCCTCAATATTCAACACACAACCCTCAACATTCAATCATCAATCCTCAACCATCAATCCTCAATTCTCAATACTCAATCGTCAGTCTTCAATCCTCAACACTCAATCTTCAATCCTCAATCCTCAATCTTCAATCCTCAGTACTCAATCTTCAATCCTCAATCCTCAATCCTCAGTCCTCAATCTTCTATCCTCAATCCCCGATCCTCAATTCTCAATTCTCAGTCCTCAATCTTCAGACCTCAAACATCAATACTCAACCCTCAGTCCTCGTCCTCAATCCACAACCCTCAATCCTCAATCCTCAATCTTCAATCCTCAATCCTCAATCCTCAATCCTCATCCTCAATCCTCAATCCTCAATCTTCAATCCTCAATACTCAATCTTCAATCCTCAATCCTGAATCCTCAATACTCAATCCTCAATCCTCAATCAACAATACTCAATCTTCAATAATCAATCCTCTATCCTCAATCCTCAATCCTCAATACTCAACCATAAATCCTCAGTTCTCAATACTCAATAGAATCTCCTGAATTCTCTGGATTCAATACTCAAACATCAATCCTCAACCCTCAGCCCTCATTCTCAATCCTCAATCCTTGAATCCTCAATCCTCAATTTTCAATCCTCAATCCTCAACCCTCAGTCCTCATCCGCAATTCTCAATTCTCAATCCTCAATCCTCAATCATCAACCTTCAATCCTCAATGATCAATCTCCAATCCTAGATGCCCAATCCCCAATCCTCAATCCTTAATCCTCAATCTTCAATCCTCAATCCTCAATCCTCAATCCTCTATCTTCTACCTTCAATCCTCAATACTCAATCTTCAATCCTCAATCCTCAGTCCTCAAACCTCAATTCTGAATCCTCAATCCTTAATCCTCAATCTTCAATCCTCAATCCCCAGTCCAAAATCCTCAATCCTCAATCCTCAATCCTCAATCCTCAATATGCAACACACAACCCTCAACCATCAATTCTCAATACTCAACCATCAATCCTCAATTCTGAATACTCAATGGAATATCCTGAATTCTCATGGTTCAATACTCAATTCTCAATATTCAATAATCAAATCCCAATCCTCAAACATCAATTTTCAGCACTCAATCCTCAACAATCAGACCTCTCCCTTCAATCCTCCATCCTCAATCCTCAATCCTCAAGCGTCAATCCTCAATCCTCAATCCTCAACCCTCAACTCTCAGTCCTCAAACCTCAATCCCGAATCCTCAATCCTGAATCCTCAATCTTCAGCCCTCAGTCCTCAACAATCAGTTGTCAATCCTCAATCCTCAATAGAATATCCTCAATTCACAGTTTTCAATACTCAAACCACATCCTTCAACCTTCAAATGTCAAACCACAAACAGCAATTCTCATCACTCAACCCTCAACACTCAGTCCTCAATCTTCAATCCTCAATCCTCAATCCTCTATCCTCAATCCTCATCCTCAATCCTCAATCCTCAATCTTCAATCCTCAATACTCAATCTTCAATCCTCAATCCTCAATTCTCTATCCTCAATCCGCAGTCCTCAGTCCTCAAACATCAATCCTCAACCGTCAGCCCTCATCCTCAATCCTCAATCCTTAATCCTTAATCCTCAATCCTCAATCCTCAATCCTCAATCCTCAATCCTCAATCCTCAATCCTCACTCCTCAATGCTCAATCTTCAATCCTCAATCCTCAATCCTCAATCCCAAATCCTCCATCCTCAATCCTCAATCTTCAATCCTCAGTACTCAATCCTCAATCTTCAACCCTCAATACTCAATTTCCAATCCTCAATCCTCAATTCTCAATCCTCAATCCTCAATCCTCAATCTTCAATACTCAATCCTCAATCCTCAATCCTCAGTCCTCAATCTTCAATCGTCAATACTCAATCTTCAATCCTCAATCCTCAATCCTCAATCTTCAATCCTCAATACCCAATCCTCAATCTTCAATCCTCAATCCTCAATCCTCAATTCTCAATCCCCATTCCGCAGTCCTCAGTCCTCAAACATCAATCCTCAACCGTCAGCCCTCATCCTCAATCCTCAATCCTTAATCCTCAATCCTCAATCCTCAATCTTCAATCTTCAATCCTCAATACTCAATCTTCAATCCTCAATCCTCAGTCCTCAAACCTCAATTCTGAATCCTCAATCCTGAAACCTCAATCCTCAGCCCACAGTCCTCAACAATCACTTGTCAATCCTCAATCCTCAATAGAATATCCTCAATTCACAGTTTTCAATACTCACTACTCAATCTGCAATCTTCCAACCTCTATCCACAAACATCAACTTTCATCACTCAACCCTCAACACTCAGTCCTCAATGTTCAATCCTTAATCCTCAATTCTCAATATTCGATCCTCAATACTGAATCTTCAATCCTCAATCCTCAATCCTCAATCCTCAATCCTCAATCCTTAATCCTCAATCTTCAATCCTCAGTCCGCAATCCTCAATCTTCAATCCTCAATCCTCAATCCTCATCCTCAATCCTCAATCCTCAATCATCAATCCTCAATACTCAATCTTCAATCCTCAATCCTGAATCCTCAATCCTCTATCCTCAATCCTCAATCCTCAATCAACAATACTCAATCTTCAATAATCAATCCTCTATCCTCAATCCTCAATCCTTAATACTCAACCATCAATCCTCAATTCTCAATACTCAATAGAATATCCTGAATTCTCAGGATTCAATACTCAAACATCAATCGTCAACCCTGAGCCCCCATTCTCAATCCACAATCCTCACTCCTCAATCCTCAATTTTCAATCCTCAATCCTCAACCCTCAGTCCTCATCCTCAATTCTCAATTCTCAATCCTCAATCCTAAATCCTCAATCTTCAATCCTCAATAATCAATCTCCAATCCTAGATCCCCAATCCCCAATCCTCAATCCTTAATCCTCAATCTTCAATCCTCAATCCCCGGTCCTCAATCTTAAATGCTCAATGCTCAATCCTCAATCCTCAATCCTCAATCCTCAATCCTCAATCCTCAATCCGCAATCCTCAATCTTCAATCCTCAATACTCAATCTTCAATCCTAAATCCTCAATCCTGAAATCCTCAATCCTCAATATTCAGCACACAACCCTCAACACTCAGTCCTCAATGTTCAATCCTTAATCCTCAATTCTCAATCTTCGATCCTCTAGACTGAATCTCCAATCCGCAATCCTCAATCCTCAATCCACAATCCTTAATCCTCAATCTTCAATCCTCTGTCCGCAATCCTCAATCTTCAATCCTCAATCCTCAATCCTCATCCTCAATCCTCAATCCTCAATATTCAATCCTCAATATTCCATCTTCAATCCTAAATCCTCAATCCTGAAATCCTCAATCCTCAATATTCAACACACAACCCTCAACCTTCAATCCTCAATACTCAACCATCAATCCTCAATTCTCAACACTCAATCATCAGTCTTCAATCCTCAACACTCAATCTTCAATCCTCAGTCCTCAGTCTTCAATCCTCAATACTCTATCTTCAATTCTCAATCCTCAATCCTCAATCCTCAGTCTTGAATCCTCAATCCTCGATCCTCAATTCTCAATCCTCAATCCTCAGTCCTCAGACCTCAAACATCAATACTCAACCCTCAGTCGTCGTCCTCAATCCACAACCCTCAATCCTCAATCCTCAATCCTCAATCTTCAATCCTCAATCATCAATCCTCAATCTTCAATCTTCAATCCTCAATACTCAATCTTCAATCCTCAATCCTCAATCCTCAATTGTCAATCCTAAATCCCCAATCCACTATCATCAATCCGCAATCCTCAATCCTCAATCCTCAATCCTCAATCCTCAATCTTCAATCCTCAATACTCAATCTTCAATCTTCAATCCTCAATCCTCAATCCTCAATCCTCAATCCGCAATCCTCAATCTTCAATCCTCAATACCCAGTCTTCAATCCTCAATCCTCAATCCTGAAATCCTCAAGCCTCAATATTCAGACCTCAAACGTCAATACTCAGCCCCCAGCCCTCATCCTCAATCCACAAACGTCAATCCTCAATCCTCAATCTCCAATCCTCTATCCTCAACCCTCAATCCTCAGTCCTCAATCCTCAATCCTCAAACCTCAAACCTGAATACTCAATCCTGAATCCTCATTCTTCAGCCCTCAGTCCTCAACAATCAGTTGTCAATCCTCAATCCTCAATAGAATATCATCAATTCACAGTTTTCAATACTCAATACTCAACCTGCAATCTTCAAATCTCTATCCACAAACATCAATTCCCATCACTCAACCCTCAACACTCAGTCCCCAAACCTCAATCTTCAATCCTCAATACTCAATCCTCAATCCTCAATCCTCAACCTTCAATCCTCAATACTCAATCTTCAATCCTCAATCCTCAATCCACAAACCTCAGTCCTCAATACTCAATCGTCAGTTTTCAATCGTCAACACTCAATCTTCAATCCTCAATCCCCAATCCTCAATCGCCAATCCTCATTCTTCCATCCTCGATACCCTATCCTCAATCTTCAATCCTCAATCCTCGATCCTCAATTCTCAATCCTCAATCCTCAGTCCTCAGTCCTCAAACATCAATCCTCAACCCTCAGCCCTCATCCTCAATCCTCAATCCTCAATCCTCAATCCTCAATCCTCAATCCTCAATCCTCAGTCCTCAAACCTCAATCCTGAATCCTCAATACTGAATGCTCATTCTTCAGCCCTCAGTCCTCAACAATCAGTTGTCAATCCTCAATCCTCAATAGAATATCCTCAATTCACAGTTTTCAATACTCAATCCCCATTCTTCGATCTTCAAATCTCAATACACAAACATCAATTCTCATCACACAACCCTCAACACTCAGTCCTCAATCTTCAATCCTCAATCCTCAATACTCAATCTTCAATCCTCAATACTCAATTTCCAATCCTCAATCCTCAATTCTCAATCCTCAATCCTCAATCCTCAGTCTTCAATCCTCAATCCTCAAACCTCAATCCTCAGTCCTCAATCTTCAATCCTCAATACTCAATCTTCAATCCTCAATCCTCAATCCTCAATCCTCAATCCTCAATACTCAACACCCAAACCTCAATCCTCAATATTCAACACACAACCCTCAACCATCAATCCTCAATACTCAACCATCAATCCTCAATTCTCAATACTCAATGGAATATCCTGAATTCTCATTGTTCAATACTCAATTCTCAATATTCAATAATCAAATCCCAATCCTCAAACATCAATTCTCAGCACTCAATCCTCAACAATCAGACCTCTCCCTTCAATCCTCCATCCTCAATCCTCAATCCTCAAGCGTCAATCCTCAATCCTCAATCCTCAACCCTCAACGCTCAGTCCTCAAACTTCAATCCCGAATCCTCAATTCTGAATCCTCAATCTTCAGCCCTCAGTCCTCAACAATCAGTTGTCAATCCTCAATCCCCAATAGAATATCATCAATTAACAGTTTTCAATACTCAATACACAATTTGCAATCTTCAAATCTCTATCCACAAACATCAATTCTCATCACTCAACCCTCAACACTCAGTCCCCAATCCTCAATCCCCAATCCTCATTCTTCAATCCTCAATACCCAATCCTCAATCTTCAATCCTCAGTCCTCAATCCTCAATTCTCAATCCTCAATCCTCAGTCCTCATTCCTCAAACATCAATCCTCAACCCTCAGCCCTCATCCTCAATCCTCAATCCTCAATCCTCAATCCTCAATCCTCAATCCTCAATCTTCTATCTTCAATCCTCAATACTGAACATTCAATCCTCAACCCTCAGTCCTGAAACCTCAATTCTGAATCCTCAATCCTGTATCCTCAATCTTCAATCCTCAGACCTCAACCATCAATGCTCAATTCTCAATACGCAACAGAATATCCTGAATTCTCAGTTTTCAATACTAAATCCCCAATCTTCAATCTTCAAATCTCAATCCACAAACATCAATTCTCATCTCTCAACCCTCAACACTCAGTCCTCAATCTTCAATCCTCAATCCTCAATCCTCAATAGTCAATCCTCAATACTGAATCTTCAATCCTCAATCCTCAATCCGCAATACTCAATCCTTAATCCTGAATCCTCAATCTTCAATCCTCAGTCCCCAATCCTCAATCTTCAATCCTCAATCCTCAATCCTCAATCCTCAATGCTCAATCTTCAATCCTCAATACTCAATCTTCAATCCTCAATCCTCAATCCTCAATCCTCAATCCTCAATTCTCAATCGTCAGTCTTCAATCCTCAACACTCAATCTTCAATCCTCAATCCCCAATCCCCAATCCTCAATCCTCACTCTTCAATCCTCAATACCCAATCCTCAATCTTCAATCCGCGAAACTCAATCCTCAAGTCTCAATCCTCAATCCTCAGTCCTCAGTCCTCAAACATCAATCCTCAACCCTCAGCCCCCATCCTCAATCCTCAATCCTCAATCCTGAATCCTCAATCTTCAATCCTCAGACCTCAACCATCAATGCTCAATTCTCAATACTCAACAGAATATCCTGAATTCTCAGTTTTCAATACTAAATCCCCAATCTTCAATCTTCAAATCTCAATCCACAAACATCAATTCTCATCTCTCAACCCTCAACACTCAGTCCTCAATCTTCAATCCTCAAACCTCAATCCTCAATCTTCAATCCTCAATACTCAATCATCAATCCTCAATCCTCAATCCTCAATCCTCAATCCTCAATCCTCAATCCTCAGTCATCAATCCGCAATCTTCAACACTCAATCCTCAATCCTCAATCCTCAATCCTCAATCCTGAATCCTCATCCCTTAAACCGCAATCCTCAAGCCTCAGTCCTCATCCTCAATTCTCAATTCTCAATCCTCAATCCTCAATCCTCAATCTTCAATCCTCAGTCCTCAATCCTCAATCTTCAATCCTTAAAGCTAAATCTTCAATCTTCAATCCTCAATCCTCAATCCTCAATCCTCAATCCGCAATCCTCAATCTTCAATCCTCAATACTCAATCTTCAATCCTCAATCCTCAATCCTGAAATCCTCAATCCTCAATATTCAACACACAACCCTCAATCTTCAATCCTCAATACTCAATCATCAATCCTCAATTCTCAATACTCAATCGTCAGCCTTCAATCCTCCACACTCAATCTTCAATCCTCAATCCTAAATCTTCAATTCTCAATCTTCGATCCTCAATACTGGATCTTCAATCCTCAATCCTCAATCCTCAATCCTCAGTCCTCAATCCTTAATCCTCAATATTCAATCCTCAGTCCCCAAACCTCAATCCTCAATCCTTAATCCTCACTCTTCAATCCTCAGTCCCCAATCCTCAATCTTCAGTCCTCAACCCTCAATCCTCATCCTCAATCCTTAATACTCAATCTTCAATCATCAACACTCAATCTTCAATCCTCAATCCTCAATCCTCAATCCTCAATCCTCAATCCTCAATATTCAACACACAACCCTCAGCCATCAATTCTCAATACTCAACCATCAATCCTCAATTCTCAATACTCAATGGAATATCCTGAATTCTCATGGCTCAATACTCAATCCTCAATATTCAATAATCAAATCCCAATCCTCAAACATCAATTCTCAGCACTCAATCCTCAACAATCAGACCTCTCCCTCCAATCCTCCATCCTCAATCCTCAATCCTCAAGCGTCAATCCTCAATCCTCAATCCTCAATCCTCAACCCTCAACTCTCAGTCCTCAAACCTCAATCCCGAATCCTCAATCCTGAATCCACAATCTTCAGCCCTCAGGCCTCAACAATCAGTTGTCAATCCTCAATCCTCAATAGAATATCATCAATTCACAGTTTTCAATACTCAATACCCAATCTGCAATCTTCAAATCTCTATCCACAAACATCAATTCTCATCACTCAACCCTCAGCACTCAGTCCTCAATCTTCAATCCTCAATCCTCAATCCTCAATCGTCAATCCTCAATCCCCAATCCTCTATCATCAATCCTCAATCCGCAATCCTCAATCCTCAATACTCAATCCTCAATCTTCAATCCTCAATACTCAATCTTCAATCTTCAATCCTCAATCCTCAATCCTCAATCCTCAATCCGCAATTCTCAATCTTCAATCCTCAATCCTCAATCCTGAAACCCTCAATCCTCAATATTCAACACACAACCCTCTAACTTCAATCCTCAATACTCAACCATCAATCGTCAATTCTCAATACTCAATTGTCTGTTTTCAATCCTCATCACTCAATCTTCAACCCTCAATCCCCAATCCTCAATCCTCAATCCTCAATCTTCAATCCTCAATACCCAATCCTCAACCTTCAATCCTCAATTCTCAATCCTCAATCCTCAATCCTCCATCCGCAGTCCTCAGTCCTCAAACATCAATCCTCAACCGTCAGCCTTCATCCTCAATCCTCAATCCTCAATCCTCAATCCTCAATCCTGAATCCCCAATCTTCAGACCACAGTCCTCAACAATCAGTTGTCAATCCTCAATCGTCAATAGAATATCCTCTATTCACAGTTTTCAATACTCAATACTCAATCTACAATATTCAAATCTCTACCCACAAACATCAATTCTCATCACTCAACCCTCAACACTCAGTCCCCAATCCTCAATCTTCAATCCTCAATCCTCAATCCTCAATCCTCAATCCTCAATCTTCAATCCTCAATACTCAATCGTCAGTCCTCAATCCTCAACACTCAATCTTCAATCCTCAATCCCCAATCCTCAATCCCCCATCCTCATTCTTCAATCCTCAATACCCAATCCTCAACCCTCAGTCCTCATCCTCAATTCTCAATTCTCAATCCTCAATCCTCAATCCTCAATCTTCAATCCTCAATAATCAACCTCCAATCCTAGATCCCCAATCCCCAATCCTCAATCCTTAATCCTCAATCTTCAATCCTCAATCCCCAGTCCTCAATCTTAAATCCTCAATGCTCAATCCTCAATCCTCAATCCTCAGTCCTCAATCCTCAATCCTCAATCCGCAATCCTCAACCTTCAATCCTCAATACTCAATCTTCAATACTAAATCCTCAATCCTGATATCCTCAATCCTCAATATTCAACACACTACCCTCAACCTTCAATCCTCAATACTCAACCATCAATCCTCAATTCTCAATACTCAATCATCAGCCTTCAATCCTCAACACGCAATCTTCAATACTCAATCCTCAATCTTCAATCCTCAATACTCAATCCTCAATCCCCAATCCTCATTCCTCAATCTTCAATCTTCAATCCTCAATCCTCGATCCTCAATTCTCAATCCTCAATCCTCAATCCTCAGACCTCAAACATCAATACTCAACCCTCAGTCCTCGTCCTCAATCCTCAATCCTCAATCCTCAGTCATCAATCCTCAATCCTCAATCCGCAATACTCAACCTTCAATCCTCAATACTCAATCTTCAATCCTAAATGCTCAATCCTGAAATCCTCAATCCTCAATATTCAACACAAAACCCTCAACCTTCAATCCTCAATACTCAAACATCAATCCTCAATTCTCAATACTCAATCATCAGTCTTCAACCCTCAATACTCAATCTTCAATCCTCAATCCTCAATCCTCAATCCTCAACACTCAATCTTCAATCCTCAATCCCCAATCCTCAATCCCCAACCCTCATTCTTCAATCCTCAATACCCAATCCTCAACCGTCAGTCCTCATCCTCAATTCTCAATTCTCAATCCTCAATCCTCAATCCTCAATCTTCAATCCTCAATAATCAACCTCCAATCCTAGATCCCCAATCCCCAATCCTCAATCCTTAATCCTCAATCTTCAATCCTCAATCCCCAGTCCTCAATCTTAAATCCTCAATGCTCAATCCTCAATCCTCAATCCTCAGTCCTCAATCCTCAATCCTCAATCCGCAATACTCAACCTTCAATCCTCAATACTCAATCTTCAATCCTAAATCCTCAATCCTGAAATCCTCAATCCTCAATATTCCACACACAACCCTCAACCTTCAATCCTCAATACTCAACCATCAATCCTCAATCCTCAATACTCAATCATCAGTCTTCAATCCTCAATACTCAATCTTCAATCCTCAATCCTCAATCCTCAATCCTCAATCCTCAATACCCAATCGTAAGTCCTCAATCCTCAACACTCAATCTTCAATCCTCAATCCCCAATCCTCAATCCCCAATCCTCAATCCCCAATCCTCATTCTTCAATCCTCAATACCCAATCCTCAACCCTCAGTCCTCATCCTCACTTCTCAATTCTCAATCCTCAATCCTCAATCCTCAATCTTCAATCCTCAATAATCAACCTCCAATCCTAGATCCCCAATCCCCAATCCTCAATCCTTAATCCTCAATCTTCAATCCTCAATCCCCAGTCCTCAATCTTAAATCCTCAATGCTCAATCCTCAATCCTCAATCCTCAGTCCTCAATCCTCAATCCTCAATCCGCAATCCTCAATCTTGAATCCTCAATACTCAATCTTCAATCCTAAATCCTCAATCCTGAAATCCTCAATCCTCAATATTCAACACAGAAACCTCAACCTTCAATCCTCAATACTCAACCATCAATCTTCAATTCTCAACACTCAATCATCAGTCTTCAATCCTCAACACTCAACCTTCAATCCTCAATCCTCAGTCTTCAATCCTCAATACTCAATCTTCAATCCTCAATCCTCAATCCTCAATCCTCAATCTTCAATCCTCAATCCTCGATCCTCAATTCTCAATCCTCAATCCTCAATCCTCAGACCTCAAACATCAATACTCAACCCTCAGTCCTCGTCCTCAATCCACAACCCTCAATCCTCAATCCTCAATCTTCAATCCTCAATCCTCAATCCTCAATCCTCAATCCTCAGTCCTCAATCCTCAATCCTCAACCCTTAATCCTCTGTCCTCAAACCTCGATCCTGAATCCTCAATCCTGAATCCTCAATCTTCAGCCCTCAGCCCTCAACAATCAGTTGTCAATCCTCAATCCTCAATAGAATATCATCAATTCACAGTTTTCAATACTCAATACTCAATCTGCAATCTTCAAATCTCTATCCACAAACATCAATTCTCATCACCCAACCCTCAACACTCAGTCCCCAATCCTCAATATGCAATCCTCAATCCCCAATCCTCAATCCACAATCCTCAACATTCAACCCTCAATACTGAATCTTCAATCCTCAGTCCTCAATCCTCAATTCTCAATACTCAATAGAATATCCTGAATTCTCAGGATTCAATACTCAAACATCAATCCTCAACCCTGAGCCCTCATTCTCAATCCTCAATCCTCAATCCTCAATCCTCAATCCTCAATCCTTAATCCTCTATCTTCAATCCTCAGTCCGCAATCCTCAATCTTCAATCCTCAATACTCAATCTTCAATCCTCAATCCTGAATCCTCAATCCTCAATCCTCAATCCTCAATCCTCAATCAACAATACTCAATCTTCAATAATCAAGCCTCTATCCTCAATCCTCAATCCTCAATACTCAACCATCAATCCTCAATTCTCAATACTCAATAGAATATCCTGAATTCTCAGGATTCAATACTCAAACATCAATCCTCAACCCTGAGCCCTCATTCTCAATCCTCAATCCTCAATCCTCAATCCTCAATCCTCAATTTTCAATCCTCAATCCTCAACCCTCAGTCCTCATCCTCAATTCTCAATTCTCAATCCTCAATCCTCAATCCTCAATCTTCAATCCTCAGTAATCAATCTCCAATCCTAGATCCCCAATCCCCAATCCTCAATCCTTAATCCTCAATCTTCAGTCCTCAATCCCCAGTCCTCAATCTTAAATCCTCAATGCTCAATCCTCAATCCTCAATCCTCAGTCCTCAATCCTCAATCCTAAATCCGCAATCCTCAATCTTCAATCCTCAATACTCAATCTTCAATCCTAAAGCCTCAATCCTGAAATCCTTAATCCCCAACATTCAACACACTACCCTCAACCTTCAATCCTCAATACTCAACCATCAATCCTCAATTCTCAACACTCAATCATCAGTCTTCAATCCTCAACACTCAATCTTCAATCCTCAATCCTCATTCTTCAATCCTCAATACCCAATCCTCAACATTCAATCCTCAATACTCAATCTTCAATCCTCAATCCTCAATCCTCAATTCTCAATTCTCAATCCTCAATCTTCAATCTTCAATCCTCCGTACTCAATCTTCAATCCTCAATCCTCAATCCTCAATCCTCAGTCCTCAAACCTCAATTCTGAATCCTCAATCCTGAATCTTCCATCTTCAGCCCTCAGTCCTCAACAATCAGTTGTCAATCCTCACTCCTGAATAGAATATCCTCAATTCACAGTTTTCAATACTCAATACTCAATCTGCAATCTTCCAACCTCTATCCACAAACATCAATTTTCATCACTCAACCCTCAACACTCAGTCCCCAATCCTCAATATTCAATCCTCAATCCCCAATCCTCAATACACAATCCTCAACATTCAATCCTCAATACTCAATCTTCAATCCTCAATCCTCAATCCTCAATTCTCAATTCTCAATCCTCAATCTTCAATCTTCAATCCTCCATACTCAATCTTGAATCCTCAATCCTCAATCCTCAACCCTCAATCCTCATTCTTCAATCCTCACTACCCAATCCCCAACCTTCAATCCTCAATCCTCAATCCTCAATCCTCAGTCCTCAAACCTCAATTCTGAATCCTCAATCCTGAATCTTCCATCTTCAGCCCTCAGTCCTCAACAATCAGTTGTCAATCCTCACTCCTGAATAGAATATCCTCAATTCACAGTTTTCAATACTCAATACTCAATCTGCAATCTTCCAACCTCTATCCACAAACATCAATTTTCATCACTCAACCCTCAACACTCAGTCCTCAATGTTCAATCCTTAATCCTCAATTCTCAATCTTCGATCCTCAATACTGGATCTTCAATCCTCAATCCTCAATCCTCAATCCTCAATCCTCAATCCTTAATCCTCTATCTTCAATCCTCAGTCCCCAATCCTCAATCTTCAATCCTCAATCCTCATCCTCAATTCTGAATTCTCAATCCTCAATCCTCAATCCTCAATCTTCAATCCTCAGTAATCAATCTCCAATCCTAGATCCCCAATCCCCAATCCTCAATCCTTAATCCTCAATCTTCAATCTTCAATCCCCAGTCCTCAACCTTAAATCCTCAATGCTCAATCCTCAATCCTCAATCCTCAGTCCTCAATCCTCAATCCTCAATCCGCAATCCTCAATCTTCAATCCTCAATACCCAATCTTCAATCCTAAAGCCTCAGTCCTGAAATCCTCAATCCTCAATGTTCAACACACAACCCTCAACCTTCAATCCTCAATACTCAACCATCAATCCTCAATTCTCAACACTCAATCATCAGTCTTCAATCCTCAACACTCAATCTTCAATCCTCAATCCTCAGTCTTCAATCCTCAATACTCAATCTTCAATCCTCAATCCTCAATCCTCGATCCTCAATCTTCAATCCTCAATCCTCGATCCTCAATTCTCAATCCTCAATCCTCAATCCTCACACCTCAAACATCAATACTCAACCCTCAGCCCTCGTCCTCAATCCACAACCCTCAATCCTCAATCCTCAATCTTCAATCCTCAATCCTCAATCCTCAATCCTCAATCCTCAATCCTCAGTCCTCAAACCTCAATCCTGAATCCTCAATACTGAATCCTCATTCTTCAGTCCTCAGTCCTCAACAATCAGTTGTCAATCCTCAATCCTCAGTAGAATATCCTCAATTCACAGTTTTCAATACTCAATCCCCATTCTTCAATCTTCAAATCTCAATCCACAAACATCAATTCTCATCACACAAACCTCAACACTCAGTCCTCAATCTTCAATCCTCAATCCTCAATCCTCAATCTTCAATCCTCAATACACAATTTCCAATCCTCAATCCTCAATTCTCAATCCTCAATCCTCAATCCTCAATCCTTAATCCTCAATCTTCATTCCTCAGTCCACAATCCTCAACCTTCAATCCTCAATCCTCAATCCTCATCCTCAATCCTCAATCTTCAATCTTCAATCCTCAATACTCAATCTTCTATCCTCAATCCTGTATCCTAAAACCTCAATTCTGAATCCTCAATCCTGAATCCACAATCTTCAATCCTCAGACCTCAACCATCAAAGCTCAATTCTAAATACTCAACAGAATATCCTGAATTCTCAGTTTTCAATGCTCAATCCCGAATCTTCAATCTTCAAATCCCAATCCACAAACATCAATTCTCATCACTCCACCCTCAACACTCTGTCCTCAATCTTCAATCCTCAATCCTCAATCCTCAATCGTCAATCCTCAATCGCCAATCTTCTATCATCAATCCTCAATCCTCAATCACAAATCCTCAATCCTCAATCCTCAATCTTAAATCCTCAATACTCAATCTTCTATCTTCAATACTCAATCCTCAATCCTCAATCCTCAATCCGCAATCCTCAATCTTCAATCCTCAATACTCAACCATCAATCCTCAATTCTCAATACTCAATCGTCAGTCTTCAATCCTCAACAATCAATCTTCAATCGTCAATCCTCAATCTTCAATCCTCAACACTTAATCTTCAATCCTCAATCCCCAATCCTCAATCCTCAATCCTCAATCTTCAATCCTCAATACCCAATCCACAATCTTCAATCCTCAATCCTCAGTCCTCAATCCGCAGTCCTAAGTCCTCAAACATCAATCCTCAACCGTCTGCCCTCATCCTCAATCCTCAATCCTTAATCCTCAATCCTCAATCCTCAATCTTCAACCTTCAATCCTCAATACTCAATCTTCAATCCTCAATCCGCAGTCCTCAAACCTCAATTCTGAATCCTCAATCCTGAAACCTCAACCTTCAGCCCACAGTCCTCAACAATCAGTTGTCAATGCTCAATCCTTAATCCTCAATTCCCAATCTTCGATCCTCAATACTGAATCTTCAATCCTCAATCCTCAATCCTCAATCCTCAATCCTCAATCCTCAATCCTCAATCCGCAATCCTCAATCTTCAATCCTCAATACTCAATCTTCAATCCTCAATCCTCAATTCTCAATCCTCAGTCCTCAATCCTCAATCCTCAGTCCTCAATCCTCAATGCTCAATCCTCAAACCTCAATCCTCAACCGTCAGTCCTCGTCCTCAATCCTCAACCCTCAATCCTCAATCCTCAATCCTCATTCCTCAGTCATCAATCCTCAATCCCCAATCCTCAATCCTCATTCTTCAATCCTCAATCCTCAATCCTCAATCTGCAATCCTCAATCCTCAATCCTCAATCCTCAATCCTCAATCGTCAATCATCAATCCCCAGTCCTCTACCATCACTCGTCAATCCTCAATCCTCAATCCTCAATCCTCAATCCTCAATCTTCAATCCTCAATACTCAATCTTCAGTCTTCAATCCTCAATCCTCAATCTTCAATCCTCAATACTCAATCCACAATCCTCAATCCTCAGTCCTCAAACCTCAATTCCGAATCCTCAATCCTGAATCCTCAATCTTCATCCCTCAGTCCGCAACAATCAATTGTCATTCGTCAATCCTCAATAGAACATCCTCAATTCACAGTTTACAATACTCAATCCCCAATCTTCAATCTTCAAATCTCGATCCACAAACATCAATTCACATCACTCAACCCTCAACACTCAGTCCTCAGTCTTCAATGCTCAATCCTCAACCCTCAATCGTCAATCCTCAATTCCCAATCCTCGATCATCAATCTTCAATCCTAAATCCTCAATCGTCAATCTTCAATCCTCAATCCTCAATCCTCAACCTTCAATCCTCAATACTCAATCTTCACTCCTCAATCCACAATTCTCAATCCTCAATCCTCAATCCTCAGTCCTCAATCCTCAATCCTCTATCCTCAATTGTCATTCCTCAAACCTCAATCCTCAACCCTCAGTCCTCATTCCCAATTCTCAATTCTCAATCCTCAAACCTCAACTCTCAATCTTCTATCCTCAATAATCAATCTAGAATCCTAGATCCTCAATCCCCAATCCTCAATCCTTAATCCTCAATCTTCAATCCTCAATCCCCAGTCCTCAATCTTCAATCCTCAATGCTCAATCCTCAATCCTAAATCCTCAGTCCTCAATCCTCAATCCTCAATCCTCAATCCTCAATCCTCAGTCATCAATCCTCAATCCTCAATCCTCAATCCACATTCTTCAATCCTTAATCCTCAATCCTCAATCCTCAATCCTCAATCCTCAATTGTCATTCCTCAAACCTCAATCCTCAACCCTCAGTCCTCGTCCCCAATTCTCAATTCTCAATCCTCAAACCTCAATTCCCAATCTTCTGTCCTCAATAATCAATCTAGAATCCTAGATCCTCAATCCCCAATCCTCAATCCTTAATCCTCAATCTTCAATCCTCAATCCCCAGGCCTCAATCGTCAATCCTCAATGCTCAATCCTCAATCCTGAATCCTCAGTCCTCAATCCTCAATCCTCAATCCTCAATCCTCAGTCATCAATCCTCAATCCTCAATCCTCAATCCTCATTCTTCAATCCTTAGTCCTCAATCCTCAATCCTCAATCCTCAATCCTCTATCCTCAATCCTCAATCCTCAATCCTCAGTCATCAATCCTCAATCCTCAATCCTCAATCCTCATTCTTCAATCCTTAATCCTCAATCCTCAATCTGCAATCCTCAATACTCAATCCTCAATCCTCAATCCTCAATCCTCAAACCTCAATCCTCAATCCTCAGTCATCAATCCTCAATCCTCAATCCCCAATCCTCAATCCTCAATCCTCAATCTTCAATCCTCAATACTCAATCTTCAATCCCCTATCCTCAATCCTCGATCTTCAATCCTCAGTTATCAATCCTCAATCTTCAATACTCAATGCTCAATCCTTAATCCTCAATCCTCAATCTGCAATCCTCAATACTCAATCCTCAATCCTCAATCCTCAATCCTCAAACCTCAATCCTCAATCCTCAGTCATCAATCCTCAATCCTCAATCCTCAATCCTCAATCCTCAATCCTCAATCTTCAACCCTCAATACTCAATCCACAATCCTCGATCCTCAGTCCTCAAACCTCAATTCCGTATCCTCAATCCTGAATCCTCAATCTTCATCCCTCAGTCCGCAACTATCTATTGTCATTCCTCAATCCTCAATAGAATATCCTCAATTCACAGTTTTCAATACTCAATCCCCAATCTTCAATCTTCAAATCTCAATCCACAAACATCAATTCACATCACTCAACCCTCAACACTCAGTCCTCAGTCTTCAATGCTCAATCCTCAACACTCAATCGTCAATCCTCAATTCCCAATCCTCGATCATCAATCCTCTATCCTCAATCCTCAATCATCAATCCTCAATCCTCAATCCGCAATCCTCAATCTTCAATCCTCAATACTCAATCTTCAATCCTCAATCCACAATTCTCAATCCTCAATCCTCAATCCTCAGTCCTCAATCCTCAATCCTCAATCCTCAATTGTCATTCCTCAAACCTCAATCCTCAACCCTCAGTCCTCGTCCCCAATTCTCAATTCTCAATCCTCAAACCTCAATTCCCAATCTTCTGTCCTCAATAATCAATCTGGAATCCAAGATCCTCAATCCCCAATCCTCAATCCTTAATCCTCAATCTTCAATCCTCAATCCCCAGTCCTCAATCTTCAATCCTCAATGCTCAATCCTCAATCCTAAATCCTCAGTCCTCAATCCTCAATCCTCAATCCTCAATCCTCAGTCATCAATCCTCAATCCTCAATCCTCAATCCTCATTCTTCAATCCTTAGTCCTCAATCTTCAATCCTCAATACTCAATCTTCAATCCTCAATCCCCAATCCTGAAATCCACAATCCTCAATATTCAACACACAACCCTCAACCTTCAATCCTCAATACTCAACCATCAATCCTCAATTCTCAATACTCAATAGAATATCCTGAATTCTCAGCTTTGAATACTCAATCCCCCATCTTCAATCTTCAAATCTCAATCCACAAACATCAATTCACATCACTCAACCCTCAACACTCAGTCCTCAGTCTTCAATGCTCAATCCTCAACACTCAATCGTCAATCCTCAATTCCCAATCCTCGATCATCAATCCTCAATCCTCAATCCTCAATCATCAATCCTCGATCCTCAATCCTCAATCCTCAATCTTCAATCCTCAATACTCAATCTTCAATCCTCAATCCACAATTCTCAATCCTCAATCCTCAATCCTCAGTCCTCAATCCTCAATCCTCAATCCTCAATCCTCAATTGTCATTCCTCAAACCTCAATCCTCAACCCTCAGTCCTCGTCCCCAATTCTCAATTCTCAATCCTCAAACCTCAATTCCCAATCTTCTGTCCTCAATAATCAATCTAGAATCCTAGATCCTCAATCCCCAATCCTCAATCCTTAATCCTCAATCTTCAATCCTCAATCCCCAGGCCTCAATCGTCAATCCTCAATGCTCAATCCTCAATCCTAAATCCTCAGTCCTCAATCCTCAATCCTCAATCCTCAATCCTCAGTCATCAATCCTCAATCCTCAATCCTCAATCCTCATTCTTCAATCCTTAGTCCTCAATCCTCAATCCTCAATCCTCTATCCTCAATCCTCAATCCTCAATCCTCAGTCATCAATCCTCAATCCTCAATCCTCAATCCTCATTCTTCAATCCTTAATCCTCAATCCTCAATCTGCAATCCTCAATACTCAATCCTCAATCCTCAATCCTCAATCCTCAAACCTCAATCCTCAATCCTCAGTCATCAATCCTCAATCCTCAATCCTCAATCCTCAATCCTCAATCCTCAATCTTCAATCCTCAATACTCAATCTTCAATCCCCTATCCTCAATCCTCGATCTTCAATCCTCAGTTATCAATCCTCAATCTTCAATACTCAATGCTCAATCCTGAATCCTCAATCGTCAATCCTCAATCCTCAATCCTCATACCTCAAACCTCAGTCCGCAACTACCAATTGTCATTCCTCAATCCTCAATAGAATATCCTCAATTCACAGTTTTCAATACTCAATCCCCAATCTTCAATCTTCAAATCTCAATCCACAAACATCAATTGACATCACTCAACCCTCAACACTCAGTCCTCAGTCTTCAATGCTCAATCCTCAACACTCAATCGTCAATCCTCAATTCCCAATCCTCGATCATCAATCCTCGATCCTCAATCCTCAATCATCAATCCTCAATCCTCAATCCGCAATCCTCAATCTTCAATCCTCAATACTCAATCTTCAATCCTCAATCCACAATTCTCAATCCTCAATCCTCAATCCTCAGTCCTCAATCCTCAATCCTCAATCCTCAATTGTCATTCCTCAAACCTCAATCCTCAATCCTCAGTCCTCGTCCCCAATTCTCAATTCTCAATCCTCAAACCTCAATTCCCAATCTTCTGTCCTCAATAATCAATCTGGAATCCTAGATCCTCAATCCCCAATCCTCAATCCTTAATCCTCAATCTTCAATCCTCAATCCCCAGTCCTCAATCTTCAATCCTCAATGCTCAATCCTCAATCCTAAATCCTCATTCCTCAATCCTCAATCCTCAATCCTCAATCCTCAGTCATCAATCCTCAATCCTCAATCCTCAATCCTCATTCTTCAATCCTTAGTCCTCAATCTTCAATCCTCAATACTCAATCATCAATCCTCAATCCCCAATCCTGAAATCCACAATCCTCAATATTCAACACACAACCCTCAACCTTCAATCCTCAATACTCAACCATCAATCCTCAATTCTCAATACTCAATAGAATATCCTGAATTCTCAGCTTTGAATACTCAATCCTCAATCTTCAATCTTCAAGTCTCCATCCACAAACATCTATTCTCATCACTCAACCCTCAACACTCAGTCCTCAATCTTCAATCCTCAATCCTCAATCCTCAATAGTCAATCCTCAATACTGAATCTTCAATCCTCAATCCTCAATCCGCAATACTCAATCCTTAATCCTGAATCCTCAATCTTCAATCCTCAGTCCCCAATCCTCAATCTTCAATCCTCAATCCTCAATCCTCAATCCTCAATGCTCAATCTTCAATCCTCAATACTCAATCTTCAATCCTCAATCCTCAATCCTCAATCCTCAATCCTCAATTCTCAATCGTCAGTCTTCAATCCTCAACACTCAATCTTCAATCCTCAATCCCCAATCCCCAATCCTCAATCCTCACTCTTCAATCCTCAATACCCAATCCTCAATCTTCAATCCGCGAAACTCAATCCTCAAGTCTCAATCCTCAATCCTCAGTCCTCAGTCCTCAAACATCAATCCTCAACCCTCAGCCCCCATCCTCAATCCTCAATCCTCAATCCTGAATCCTCAATCTTCAATCCTCAGACCTCAACCATCAATGCTCAATTCTCAATACTCAACAGAATATCCTGAATTCTCAGTTTTCAATACTAAATCCCCAATCTTCAATCTTCAAATCTCAATCCACAAACATCAATTCTCATCTCTCAACCCTCAACACTCAGTCCTCAATCTTCAATCCTCAAACCTCAATCCTCAATCTTCAATCCTCAATACTCAATCATCAATCCTCAATCCTCAATCCTCAATCCTCAATCCTCAATCCTCAATCCTCAGTCATCAATCCGCAATCTTCAACACTCAATCCTCAATCCTCAATCCTCAATCCTCAATCCTGAATCCTCATCCCTTAAACCGCAATCCTCAAGCCTCAGTCCTCATCCTCAATTCTCAATTCTCAATCCTCAATCCTCAATCCTCAATCTTCAATCCTCAGTCCTCAATCCTCAATCTTCAATCCTTAAAGCTAAATCTTCAATCTTCAATCCTCAATCCTCAATCCTCAATCCTCAATCCGCAATCCTCAATCTTCAATCCTCAATACTCAATCTTCAATCCTCAATCCTCAATCCTGAAATCCTCAATCCTCAATATTCAACACACAACCCTCAATCTTCAATCCTCAATACTCAATCATCAATCCTCAATTCTCAATACTCAATCGTCAGCCTTCAATCCTCCACACTCAATCTTCAATCCTCAATCCTAAATCTTCAATTCTCAATCTTCGATCCTCAATACTGGATCTTCAATCCTCAATCCTCAATCCTCAATCCTCAGTCCTCAATCCTTAATCCTCAATATTCAATCCTCAGTCCCCAAACCTCAATCCTCAATCCTTAATCCTCACTCTTCAATCCTCAGTCCCCAATCCTCAATCTTCAGTCCTCAACCCTCAATCCTCATCCTCAATCCTTAATACTCAATCTTCAATCATCAACACTCAATCTTCAATCCTCAATCCTCAATCCTCAATCCTCAATCCTCAATCCTCAATATTCAACACACAACCCTCAGCCATCAATTCTCAATACTCAACCATCAATCCTCAATTCTCAATACTCAATGGAATATCCTGAATTCTCATGGCTCAATACTCAATCCTCAATATTCAATAATCAAATCCCAATCCTCAAACATCAATTCTCAGCACTCAATCCTCAACAATCAGACCTCTCCCTCCAATCCTCCATCCTCAATCCTCAATCCTCAAGCGTCAATCCTCAATCCTCAATCCTCAATCCTCAACCCTCAACTCTCAGTCCTCAAACCTCAATCCCGAATCCTCAATCCTGAATCCACAATCTTCAGCCCTCAGGCCTCAACAATCAGTTGTCAATCCTCAATCCTCAATAGAATATCATCAATTCACAGTTTTCAATACTCAATACCCAATCTGCAATCTTCAAATCTCTATCCACAAACATCAATTCTCATCACTCAACCCTCAGCACTCAGTCCTCAATCTTCAATCCTCAATCCTCAATCCTCAATCGTCAATCCTCAATCCCCAATCCTCTATCATCAATCCTCAATCCGCAATCCTCAATCCTCAATACTCAATCCTCAATCTTCAATCCTCAATACTCAATCTTCAATCTTCAATCCTCAATCCTCAATCCTCAATCCTCAATCCGCAATTCTCAATCTTCAATCCTCAATCCTCAATCCTGAAACCCTCAATCCTCAATATTCAACACACAACCCTCTAACTTCAATCCTCAATACTCAACCATCAATCGTCAATTCTCAATACTCAATTGTCTGTTTTCAATCCTCATCACTCAATCTTCAACCCTCAATCCCCAATCCTCAATCCTCAATCCTCAATCTTCAATCCTCAATACCCAATCCTCAACCTTCAATCCTCAATTCTCAATCCTCAATCCTCAATCCTCCATCCGCAGTCCTCAGTCCTCAAACATCAATCCTCAACCGTCAGCCTTCATCCTCAATCCTCAATCCTCAATCCTCAATCCTCAATCCTGAATCCCCAATCTTCAGACCACAGTCCTCAACAATCAGTTGTCAATCCTCAATCGTCAATAGAATATCCTCTATTCACAGTTTTCAATACTCAATACTCAATCTACAATATTCAAATCTCTACCCACAAACATCAATTCTCATCACTCAACCCTCAACACTCAGTCCCCAATCCTCAATCTTCAATCCTCAATCCTCAATCCTCAATCCTCAATCCTCAATCTTCAATCCTCAATACTCAATCGTCAGTCCTCAATCCTCAACACTCAATCTTCAATCCTCAATCCCCAATCCTCAATCCCCCATCCTCATTCTTCAATCCTCAATACCCAATCCTCAACCCTCAGTCCTCATCCTCAATTCTCAATTCTCAATCCTCAATCCTCAATCCTCAATCTTCAATCCTCAATAATCAACCTCCAATCCTAGATCCCCAATCCCCAATCCTCAATCCTTAATCCTCAATCTTCAATCCTCAATCCCCAGTCCTCAATCTTAAATCCTCAATGCTCAATCCTCAATCCTCAATCCTCAGTCCTCAATCCTCAATCCTCAATCCGCAATCCTCAACCTTCAATCCTCAATACTCAATCTTCAATACTAAATCCTCAATCCTGATATCCTCAATCCTCAATATTCAACACACTACCCTCAACCTTCAATCCTCAATACTCAACCATCAATCCTCAATTCTCAATACTCAATCATCAGCCTTCAATCCTCAACACGCAATCTTCAATACTCAATCCTCAATCTTCAATCCTCAATACTCAATCCTCAATCCCCAATCCTCATTCCTCAATCTTCAATCTTCAATCCTCAATCCTCGATCCTCAATTCTCAATCCTCAATCCTCAATCCTCAGACCTCAAACATCAATACTCAACCCTCAGTCCTCGTCCTCAATCCTCAATCCTCAATCCTCAGTCATCAATCCTCAATCCTCAATCCGCAATACTCAACCTTCAATCCTCAATACTCAATCTTCAATCCTAAATGCTCAATCCTGAAATCCTCAATCCTCAATATTCAACACAAAACCCTCAACCTTCAATCCTCAATACTCAAACATCAATCCTCAATTCTCAATACTCAATCATCAGTCTTCAACCCTCAATACTCAATCTTCAATCCTCAATCCTCAATCCTCAATCCTCAACACTCAATCTTCAATCCTCAATCCCCAATCCTCAATCCCCAACCCTCATTCTTCAATCCTCAATACCCAATCCTCAACCGTCAGTCCTCATCCTCAATTCTCAATTCTCAATCCTCAATCCTCAATCCTCAATCTTCAATCCTCAATAATCAACCTCCAATCCTAGATCCCCAATCCCCAATCCTCAATCCTTAATCCTCAATCTTCAATCCTCAATCCCCAGTCCTCAATCTTAAATCCTCAATGCTCAATCCTCAATCCTCAATCCTCAGTCCTCAATCCTCAATCCTCAATCCGCAATACTCAACCTTCAATCCTCAATACTCAATCTTCAATCCTAAATCCTCAATCCTGAAATCCTCAATCCTCAATATTCCACACACAACCCTCAACCTTCAATCCTCAATACTCAACCATCAATCCTCAATCCTCAATACTCAATCATCAGTCTTCAATCCTCAATACTCAATCTTCAATCCTCAATCCTCAATCCTCAATCCTCAATCCTCAATACCCAATCGTAAGTCCTCAATCCTCAACACTCAATCTTCAATCCTCAATCCCCAATCCTCAATCCCCAATCCTCAATCCCCAATCCTCATTCTTCAATCCTCAATACCCAATCCTCAACCCTCAGTCCTCATCCTCACTTCTCAATTCTCAATCCTCAATCCTCAATCCTCAATCTTCAATCCTCAATAATCAACCTCCAATCCTAGATCCCCAATCCCCAATCCTCAATCCTTAATCCTCAATCTTCAATCCTCAATCCCCAGTCCTCAATCTTAAATCCTCAATGCTCAATCCTCAATCCTCAATCCTCAGTCCTCAATCCTCAATCCTCAATCCGCAATCCTCAATCTTGAATCCTCAATACTCAATCTTCAATCCTAAATCCTCAATCCTGAAATCCTCAATCCTCAATATTCAACACAGAAACCTCAACCTTCAATCCTCAATACTCAACCATCAATCTTCAATTCTCAACACTCAATCATCAGTCTTCAATCCTCAACACTCAACCTTCAATCCTCAATCCTCAGTCTTCAATCCTCAATACTCAATCTTCAATCCTCAATCCTCAATCCTCAATCCTCAATCTTCAATCCTCAATCCTCGATCCTCAATTCTCAATCCTCAATCCTCAATCCTCAGACCTCAAACATCAATACTCAACCCTCAGTCCTCGTCCTCAATCCACAACCCTCAATCCTCAATCCTCAATCTTCAATCCTCAATCCTCAATCCTCAATCCTCAATCCTCAGTCCTCAATCCTCAATCCTCAACCCTTAATCCTCTGTCCTCAAACCTCGATCCTGAATCCTCAATCCTGAATCCTCAATCTTCAGCCCTCAGCCCTCAACAATCAGTTGTCAATCCTCAATCCTCAATAGAATATCATCAATTCACAGTTTTCAATACTCAATACTCAATCTGCAATCTTCAAATCTCTATCCACAAACATCAATTCTCATCACCCAACCCTCAACACTCAGTCCCCAATCCTCAATATGCAATCCTCAATCCCCAATCCTCAATCCACAATCCTCAACATTCAACCCTCAATACTGAATCTTCAATCCTCAATCCTCAATCCTCAATTCTCAATACTCAATAGAATATCCTGAATTCTCAGGATTCAATACTCAAACATCAATCCTCAACCCTGAGCCCTCATTCTCAATCCTCAATCCTCAATCCTCAATCCTCAATCCTCAATCCTTAATCCTCTATCTTCAATCCTCAGTCCGCAATCCTCAATCTTCAATCCTCAATACTCAATCTTCAATCCTCAATCCTGAATCCTCAATCCTCAATCCTCAATCCTCAATCCTCAATCAACAATACTCAATCTTCAATAATCAAGCCTCTATCCTCAATCCTCAATCCTCAATACTCAACCATCAATCCTCAATTCTCAATACTCAATAGAATATCCTGAATTCTCAGGATTCAATACTCAAACATCAATCCTCAACCCTGAGCCCTCATTCTCAATCCTCAATCCTCAATCCTCAATCCTCAATCCTCAATTTTCAATCCTCAATCCTCAACCCTCAGTCCTCATCCTCAATTCTCAATTCTCAATCCTCAATCCTCAATCCTCAATCTTCAATCCTCAGTAATCAATCTCCAATCCTAGATCCCCAATCCCCAATCCTCAATCCTTAATCCTCAATCTTCAGTCCTCAATCCCCAGTCCTCAATCTTAAATCCTCAATGCTCAATCCTCAATCCTCAATCCTCAGTCCTCAATCCTCAATCCTAAATCCGCAATCCTCAATCTTCAATCCTCAATACTCAATCTTCAATCCTAAAGCCTCAATCCTGAAATCCTTAATCCCCAACATTCAACACACTACCCTCAACCTTCAATCCTCAATACTCAACCATCAATCCTCAATTCTCAACACTCAATCATCAGTCTTCAATCCTCAACACTCAATCTTCAATCCTCAATCCTCATTCTTCAATCCTCAATACCCAATCCTCAACATTCAATCCTCAATACTCAATCTTCAATCCTCAATCCTCAATCCTCAATTCTCAATTCTCAATCCTCAATCTTCAATCTTCAATCCTCCGTACTCAATCTTCAATCCTCAATCCTCAATCCTCAATCCTCAGTCCTCAAACCTCAATTCTGAATCCTCAATCCTGAATCTTCCATCTTCAGCCCTCAGTCCTCAACAATCAGTTGTCAATCCTCACTCCTGAATAGAATATCCTCAATTCACAGTTTTCAATACTCAATACTCAATCTGCAATCTTCCAACCTCTATCCACAAACATCAATTTTCATCACTCAACCCTCAACACTCAGTCCCCAATCCTCAATATTCAATCCTCAATCCCCAATCCTCAATACACAATCCTCAACATTCAATCCTCAATACTCAATCTTCAATCCTCAATCCTCAATCCTCAATTCTCAATTCTCAATCCTCAATCTTCAATCTTCAATCCTCCATACTCAATCTTGAATCCTCAATCCTCAATCCTCAACCCTCAATCCTCATTCTTCAATCCTCACTACCCAATCCCCAACCTTCAATCCTCAATCCTCAATCCTCAATCCTCAGTCCTCAAACCTCAATTCTGAATCCTCAATCCTGAATCTTCCATCTTCAGCCCTCAGTCCTCAACAATCAGTTGTCAATCCTCACTCCTGAATAGAATATCCTCAATTCACAGTTTTCAATACTCAATACTCAATCTGCAATCTTCCAACCTCTATCCACAAACATCAATTTTCATCACTCAACCCTCAACACTCAGTCCTCAATGTTCAATCCTTAATCCTCAATTCTCAATCTTCGATCCTCAATACTGGATCTTCAATCCTCAATCCTCAATCCTCAATCCTCAATCCTCAATCCTTAATCCTCTATCTTCAATCCTCAGTCCCCAATCCTCAATCTTCAATCCTCAATCCTCATCCTCAATTCTGAATTCTCAATCCTCAATCCTCAATCCTCAATCTTCAATCCTCAGTAATCAATCTCCAATCCTAGATCCCCAATCCCCAATCCTCAATCCTTAATCCTCAATCTTCAATCTTCAATCCCCAGTCCTCAACCTTAAATCCTCAATGCTCAATCCTCAATCCTCAATCCTCAGTCCTCAATCCTCAATCCTCAATCCGCAATCCTCAATCTTCAATCCTCAATACCCAATCTTCAATCCTAAAGCCTCAGTCCTGAAATCCTCAATCCTCAATGTTCAACACACAACCCTCAACCTTCAATCCTCAATACTCAACCATCAATCCTCAATTCTCAACACTCAATCATCAGTCTTCAATCCTCAACACTCAATCTTCAATCCTCAATCCTCAGTCTTCAATCCTCAATACTCAATCTTCAATCCTCAATCCTCAATCCTCGATCCTCAATCTTCAATCCTCAATCCTCGATCCTCAATTCTCAATCCTCAATCCTCAATCCTCACACCTCAAACATCAATACTCAACCCTCAGCCCTCGTCCTCAATCCACAACCCTCAATCCTCAATCCTCAATCTTCAATCCTCAATCCTCAATCCTCAATCCTCAATCCTCAATCCTCAGTCCTCAAACCTCAATCCTGAATCCTCAATACTGAATCCTCATTCTTCAGTCCTCAGTCCTCAACAATCAGTTGTCAATCCTCAATCCTCAGTAGAATATCCTCAATTCACAGTTCTCAATACTCAATCCCCATTCTTCAATCTTCAAATCTCAATCCACAAACATCAATTCTCATCACACAAACCTCAACACTCAGTCCTCAATCTTCAATCCTCAATCCTCAATCCTCAATCTTCAATCCTCAATACACAATTTCCAATCCTCAATCCTCAATTCTCAATCCTCAATCCTCAATCCTCAATCCTTAATCCTCAATCTTCATTCCTCAGTCCACAATCCTCAACCTTCAATCCTCAATCCTCAATCCTCATCCTCAATCCTCAATCTTCAATCTTCAATCCTCAATACTCAATCTTCTATCCTCAATCCTGTATCCTAAAACCTCAATTCTGAATCCTCAATCCTTAATCCACAATCTTCAATCCTCAGACCTCAACCATCAAAGCTCAATTCTAAATACTCAACAGAATATCCTGAATTCTCAGTTTTCAATGCTCAATCCCGAATCTTCAATCTTCAAATCCCAATCCACAAACATCAATTCTCATCACTCAACCCTCAACACTCTGTCCTCAATCTTCAATCCTCAATCCTCAATCCTCAATCGTCAATCCTCAATCGCCAATCTTCTATCATCAATCCTCAATCCTCAATCACAAATCCTCAATCCTCAATCCTCAATCTTAAATCCTCAATACTCAATCTTCTATCTTCAATACTCAATCCTCAATCCTCAATCCTCAATCCGCAATCCTCAATCTTCAATCCTCAATACTCAACCATCAATCCTCAATTCTCAATACTCAATCGTCAGTCTTCAATCCTCAACAATCAATCTTCAATCGTCAATCCTCAATCTTCAATCCTCAACACTTAATCTTCAATCCTCAATCCCCAATCCTCAATCCTCAATCCTCAATCTTCAATCCTCAATACCCAATCCACAATCTTCAATCCTCAATCCTCAGTCCTCAATCCGCAGTCCTAAGTCCTCAAACATCAATCCTCAACCGTCTGCCCTCATCCTCAATCCTCAATCCTTAATCCTCAATCCTCAATCCTCAATCTTCAACCTTCAATCCTCAATACTCAATCTTCAATCCTCAATCCGCAGTCCTCAAACCTCAATTCTGAATCCTCAATCCTGAAACCTCAACCTTCAGCCCACAGTCCTCAACAATCAGTTGTCAATGCTCAATCCTTAATCCTCAATTCCCAATCTTCGATCCTCAATACTGAATCTTCAATCCTCAATCCTCAATCCTCAATCCTCAATCCTCAATCCTCAATCCTCAATCCGCAATCCTCAATCTTCAATCCTCAATACTCAATCTTCAATCCTCAATCCTCAATTCTCAATCCTCAGTCCTCAATCCTCAATCCTCAGTCCTCAATCCTCAATGCTCAATCCTCAAACCTCAATCCTCAACCGTCAGTCCTCGTCCTCAATCCTCAACCCTCAATCCTCAGTCCTCAATCTTCAATCATCAATACTCAATCTTCAATCCTCAAGTCTCCATCCACAAACATCAATTCTCATCTCTCAACCCTCAACCCTCAGTCCTCAATCTTCAATCCTCAATCCTCAATGCTCAATCTACAATCCTCAATACTCTATCTGCAATCCTCAATCCTCAATCCTCAATCCTCAATCCTCATTCCTCAGTCATCAATCCTCAATCCCCAATCCTCAATCCTCATTCTTCAATCCTCAATCCTCAATCCTCAATCTGCAATCCTCAATCCTCAATCCTCAATCCTCAATCCTCAATCGTCAATCATCAATCCCCAGTCCTCTACCATCACTCGTCAATCCTCAATCCTCAATCCTCAATCCTCAATCCTCAATCTTCAATCCTCAATACTCAATCTTCAGTCTTCAATCCTCAATCCTCAATCTTCAATCCTCAATACTCAATCCACAATCCTCAATCCTCAGTCCTCAAACCTCAATTCCGAATCCTCAATCCTGAATCCTCAATCTTCATCCCTCAGTCCGCAACAATCAATTGTCATTCGTCAATCCTCAATAGAACATCCTCAATTCACAGTTTACAATACTCAATCCCCAATCTTCAATCTTCAAATCTCGATCCACAAACATCAATTCACATCACTCAACCCTCAACACTCAGTCCTCAGTCTTCAATGCTCAATCCTCAACCCTCAATCGTCAATCCTCAATTCCCAATCCTCGATCATCAATCTTCAATCCTAAATCCTCAATCGTCAATCTTCAATCCTCAATCCTCAATCCTCAACCTTCAATCCTCAATACTCAATCTTCACTCCTCAATCCACAATTCTCAATCCTCAATCCTCAATCCTCAGTCCTCAATCCTCAATCCTCAATCCTCAATTGTCATTCCTCAAACCTCAATCCTCAACCCTCAGTCCTCATTCCCAATTCTCAATTCTCAATCCTC
This sequence comes from Calliopsis andreniformis, assembly GCF_051401765.1. Classification (NCBI taxonomy): domain Eukaryota; kingdom Metazoa; phylum Arthropoda; class Insecta; order Hymenoptera; family Andrenidae; genus Calliopsis; species Calliopsis andreniformis. The sequence goes on from NW_027480440.1 coordinate 5,067,367, forward strand.
AAACCTCAACTCTCAATCTTCTATCCTCAATAATCAATCTAGAATCCTAGATCCTCAATCCCCAATCCTCAATCCTTAATCCTCAATCTTCAATCCTCAATCCCCAGTCCTCAATCTTCAATCCTCAATGCTCAATCCTCAATCCTAAATCCTCAGTCCTCAATCCTCAATCCTCAATCCTCAATCCTCAATCCTCAGTCATCAATCCTCAATCCTCAATCCTCAATCCACATTCTTCAATCCTTAATCCTCAATCCTCAATCCTCAATCCTCAATCCTCAATTGTCATTCCTCAAACCTCAATCCTCAACCCTCAGTCCTCGTCCCCAATTCTCAATTCTCAATCCTCAAACCTCAATTCCCAATCTTCTGTCCTCAATAATCAATCTAGAATCCTAGATCCTCAATCCCCAATCCTCAATCCTTAATCCTCAATCTTCAATCCTCAATCCCCAGGCCTCAATCGTCAATCCTCAATGCTCAATCCTCAATCCTGAATCCTCAGTCCTCAATCCTCAATCCTCAATCCTCAATCCTCAGTCATCAATCCTCAATCCTCAATCCTCAATCCTCATTCTTCAATCCTTAGTCCTCAATCCTCAATCCTCAATCCTCTATCCTCAATCCTCAATCCTCAATCCTCAGTCATCAATCCTCAATCCTCAATCCTCAATCCTCATTCTTCAATCCTTAATCCTCAATCCTCAATCTGCAATCCTCAATACTCAATCCTCAATCCTCAATCCTCAATCCTCAAACCTCAATCCTCAATCCTCAGTCATCAATCCTCAATCCTCAATCCCCAATCCTCAATCCTCAATCCTCAATCTTCAATCCTCGATACTCAATCTTCAATCCCCTATCCTCAATCCTCGATCTTCAATCCTCAGTTATCAATCCTCAATCTTCAATACTCAATGCTCAATCCTTAATCCTCAATCCTCAATCTGCAATCCTCAATACTCAATCCTCAATCCTCAATCCTCAATCCTCAAACCTCAATCCTCAATCCTCAGTCATCAATCCTCAATCCTCAATCCTCAATCCTCAATCCTCAATCCTCAATATTCAACCCTCAATACTCAATCCACAATCCTCGATCCTCAGTCCTCAAACCTCAATTCCGTATCCTCAATCCTGAATCCTCAATCTTCATCCCTCAGTCCGCAACTATCTATTGTCATTCCTCAATCCTCAATAGAATATCCTCAATTCACAGTTTTCAATACTCAATCCCCAATCTTCAATCTTCAAATCTCAATCCACAAACATCAATTCACATCACTCAACCCTCAACACTCAGTCCTCAGTCTTCAATGCTCAATCCTCAACACTCAATCGTCAATCCTCAATTCCCAATCCTCGATCATCAATCCTCTATCCTCAATCCTCAATCATCAATCCTCAATCCTCAATCCGCAATCCTCAATCTTCAATCCTCAATACTCAATCTTCAATCCTCAATCCACAATTCTCAATCCTCAATCCTCAACCCTCAGTCCTCAATCCTCAATCCTCAATCCTCAATTGTCATTCCTCAAACCTCAATCCTCAACCCTCAGTCCTCGTCCCCAATTCTCAATTCTCAATCCTCAAACCTCAATTCCCAATCTTCTGTCCTCAATAATCAATCTGGAATCCAAGATCCTCAATCCCCAATCCTCAATCCTTAATCCTCAATCTTCAATCCTCAATCCCCAGTCCTCAATCTTCAATCCTCAATGCTCAATCCTCAATCCTAAATCCTCAGTCCTCAATCCTCAATCCTCAATCCTCAATCCTCAGTCATCAATCCTCAATCCTCAATCCTCAATCCTCATTCTTCAATCCTTAGTCCTCAATCTTCAATCCTCAATACTCAATCTTCAATCCTCAATCCCCAATCCTGAAATCCACAATCCTCAATATTCAACACACAACCCTCAACCTTCAATCCTCAATACTCAACCATCAATCCTCAATTCTCAATACTCAATAGAATATCCTGAATTCTCAGCTTTGAATACTCAATCCCCCATCTTCAATCTTCAAATCTCAATCCACAAACATCAATTCACATCACTCAACCCTCAACACTCAGTCCTCAGTCTTCAATGCTCAATCCTCAACACTCAATCGTCAATCCTCAATTCCCAATCCTCGATCATCAATCCTCAATCCTCAATCCTCAATCATCAATCCTCGATCCTCAATCCTCAATCCTCAATCTTCAATCCTCAATACTCAATCTTCAATCCTCAATCCACAATTCTCAATCCTCAATCCTCAATCCTCAGTCCTCAATCCTCAATCCTCAATCCTCAATCCTCAATTGTCATTCCTCAAACCTCAATCCTCAACCCTCAGTCCTCGTCCCCAATTCTCAATTCTCAATCCTCAAACCTCAATTCCCAATCTTCTGTCCTCAATAATCAATCTAGAATCCTAGATCCTCAATCCCCAATCCTCAATCCTTAATCCTCAATCTTCAATCCTCAATCCCCAGGCCTCAATCGTCAATCCTCAATGCTCAATCCTCAATCCTAAATCCTCAGTCCTCAATCCTCAATCCTCAATCCTCAATCCTCAGTCATCAATCCTCAATCCTCAATCCTCAATCCTCATTCTTCAATCCTTAGTCCTCAATCCTCAATCCTCAATCCTCTATCCTCAATCCTCAATCCTCAATCCTCAGTCATCAATCCTCAATCCTCAATCCTCAATCCTCATTCTTCAATCCTTAATCCTCAATCCTCAATCTGCAATCCTCAATACTCAATCCTCAATCCTCAATCCTCAATCCTCAAACCTCAATCCTCAATCCTCAGTCATCAATCCTCAATCCTCAATCCTCAATCCTCAATCCTCAATCCTCAATCTTCAATCCTCAATACTCAATCTTCAATCCCCTATCCTCAATCCTCGATCTTCAATCCTCAGTTATCAATCCTCAATCTTCAATACTCAATGCTCAATCCTGAATCCTCAATCGTCAATCCTCAATCCTCATACCTCAAACCTCAGTCCGCAACTACCAATTGTCATTCCTCAATCCTCAATAGAATATCCTCAATTCACAGTTTTCAATACTCAATCCCCAATCTTCAATCTTCAAATCTCAACCCACAAACATCAATTCACATCACTCAACCCTCAACACTCAGTCCTCAGTCTTCAATGCTCAATCCTCAACACTCAATCGTCAATCCTCAATTCCCAATCCTCGATCATCAATCCTCGATCCTCAATCCTCAATCATCAATCCTCAATCCTCAATCCGCAATCCTCAATCTTCAATCCTCAATACTCAATCTTCAATCCTCAATCCACAATTCTCAATCCTCAATCCTCAATCCTCAGTCCTCAATCCTCAATCCTCAATCCTCAATTGTCATTCCTCAAACCTCAATCCTCAATCCTCAGTCCTCGTCCCCAATTCTCAATTCTCAATCCTCAAACCTCAATTCCCAATCTTCTGTCCTCAATAATCAATCTGGAATCCTAGATCCTCAATCCCCAATCCTCAATCCTTAATCCTCAATCTTCAATCCTCAATCCCCAGTCCTCAATCTTCAATCCTCAATGCTCAATCCTCAATCCTAAATCCTCATTCCTCAATCCTCAATCCTCAATCCTCAATCCTCAGTCATCAATCCTCAATCCTCAATCCTCAATCCTCATTCTTCAATCCTTAGTCCTCAATCTTCAATCCTCAATACTCAATCATCAATCCTCAATCCCCAATCCTGAAATCCACAATCCTCAATATTCAACACACAACCCTCAACCTTCAATCCTCAATACTCAACCATCAATCCTCAATTCTCAATACTCAATAGAATATCCTGAATTCTCAGCTTTGAATACTCAATCCTCAATCTTCAATCTTCAAGTCTCCATCCACAAACATCTATTCTCATCACTCAACCCTCAACACTCAGTCCTCAATCTTCAATCCTCAATCCTCAATCCTCAATCTTCAATCCTCAATACTCAATCTTCAATCCTCAATCCTCAATTCTCAATCCTCAGTCCTCAATCCTCGATCCTCAGTCCTCAATCCTCCATCCTCAATACTCAAACCTCAATACTCAACCGTCAGTCCTCGTCCTCAATCCTCAACCCTCAATCCTCAGTCCTCAATCTTCATTCATCAATACTCAATCTTCAATCCTCAAGTCTCCATCCACAAACATCTATTCTCATCACTCAACCCTCAACATTCAGTCCTCAATCTTCAGTCCTCAATCCTCCATCCTCAATCCACAATCCTCAATCCTCAATCCTCAATCTTCAATCCTCAAAACTCAATTGTCGTTCCTCAAACCTCAATCCTCAACCCTCAGTCCTCGTCACCAATTCTCAATTCTCAATCCTCAAACCTCAATTCCCAATCTTCTGTCCTCAATAATCAATCTAGAATCCTAGATCCTCAATCCCCAATCCTCAATCCTTAATCCTCAATCTTCAATCCTCAATCCCCAGTCCTCAATCTTCAATCCTCAATGCTCATTCCTCAATCCTAAATCCTCAGTCCTCAATGCTCAATCCTCAATCCTCAATCCTCAGTCATCAATCCTCAATCCTCAATCCTCAATCCTCATTCTTCAATCCTTAGTCCTCAATCCTCAATCCTCAATCCTCAATCCTCAATCCTCAATCCTCAATCCTCAGTCATCAATCCTCAATCCTCAATCCTCAATCCTCATTCTTCAATCCTTAATCCTCAATCCTCAATCTGCAATCCTCAATACTCAATCCTCAATCCTCAATCCTCAAACCTCAATCCTCAATCCTCTGTCATCAATCCTCAATCCTCAATCCTCAATCCTCAATCCTCAATCCTCAATCGTCAATCATCAATCCCCAGTCCTGTATCATCACTCCTCAATCCTCAATCCTCTATATTCAACACACAACCCCCAACCTTCAATCCTCAATACTCAACCATCAATCCTCAATTCTCAATACTCAATAGAATATCCTGAATTCTCAGTTTTCAATACTCAACCCTCAATCTTCTATCTTCAAGTCTCCATCTACAAACATCAATACTCATTACTCAACCCTCAACACTCAGTCCTCAATCTTCAATCCTCAATCCTAAATACTCAATCCTCAGTCCTCAGTCCTCATTCTTCAATACCCAATCCTCAATCCTAAAATCCTCAATACTCAATATTCAACACACAACCTCAACCACCAATCCTCAGTACACAACCATCAATGCTCAATTCTCAATACTCAATAGAATATCCTGAATTCTCAGCTTTGAATACTCAATCCTCAATCTTCAATCTTCAAGTCTCCATCCACAAACATCTATTCTCATCACTCAACCCTCAACACTCAGTCCTCAATCTTCTATCCTCAATCCTCAATCCTGAAATCCTCAATCCTCAATATTCAACACACAACCCTCAACCTTCAATCCTCAATACTCAACCATCAATCCTCAATTCTCAATACTCAATAGAATATCCTGAATTCTCAGTTTTCAATACTCAATCCTCAATCTTCTAACTTCAAGTCTCCATCCACAAACATCAATACTCATCACTCAACCCTCAACACTCAGTCCTCAATCTTCAATCCTCAATCCTCAATACTCAATCCTCAGTCCTCAGTCCTCAATCTTCAATACTCAATCCTCAATCCTAAAATCCTCAATCCTCAAAATTCAACACACAACCCTCAACCACCAATCCTCAGTACTCAACCATCAATGCTCAATTCTCAATACTCAATAGAATATCCTGAATTCTCAGTTTTCAATACTCAATCCTCAATCTTCTATCTTCAAGTCTCCATCTACAAACATCAATACTCATCACTCAACCCTCAACACTCAGTCCTCAATCTTCAATCCTCAATCCTCAATACTCAATCCTCAGTCCTCAGTCCTCAATCTTCAATACTCAATCCTCAATCCTAAAATCCTCAATACTCAATCCTCAGTCCTCAGTCCTCAATCTTCAATACTCAATCCTCAATCCTAAAATCCTCAATCCTCAATATTCAACACACAACCTCAACCACCAATCCTCAGTACACAACCATCAATGCTCAATTCTCAATACTCAATAGAATATCCTGAATTCTCAGATTTGAATACTCAATCCTCAATCTTCAAACTTCAAGTCTCCATCCACAAACATCTCTTCTCATCACTCAACCCTCAACACTCAGTCCTCAATCCTGAAATCCTCAATCCTCAATATTCAACACACAGCCCTCAACCTTCAATCCTCAATACTCAACCATCAATCCTCAATTCTCAATACTCAATAGAATATCCTGAATTCTCAGTTTTCAATACTCAATCCTCAATCTTCTATCTTCAAGTCTCCATCCACGAACATCAATACTCATCACTCAACCCTCAACACTCAGTCCTCAATCTTCAATCCTCAATCCTCAATACTCAATCTTCAATCCCCAATCCTCAATCCTCGATCTTCAATCCTCAGTCATCAATCCTCAATCTTCAATACTCAATCCTCAATACTCAATCCTCAGTCTTCAGTCCTCAATCTTCAATACTCAATCCTCAATCCTAAAATCCTCAATCCTCAATATTCAACACACAACCCTCAACCACGAATCCTCAGTACTCAACCATCAATGCTCAATTCTCAATACTCAATAGAATATCCTGAATTCTCAGCTTTGAATACTCAATCCTCAATCTTCAATCTTCAAGTCTCCGTCCACAAACATCTATTCTCATCACTCAACCATCAACACTCAGTCCTCAATCTTCAATCCTCAATCCTCAATCCTCAATCCTCAATCTTCAATCCTCAATACTCAATCTTCAATCCTCAATCCTCAATACTCAATCTTCAATCCTCAATACTCAATCTTCAATCCTCAATCCTCAATTCTCAATCCTCAGTCCTCAATCCTCAATCCTCAGTCATCAATCCTCAATCCTCAATCCTCAATCCTCAATCCTCAATCCTCAATCCTCAATACTCAATCTTCAGTCTTCAATCCTCAGTCCTCAATCTTCAATCCTCAATCCTCAATCCTCAATCCTCAATCCTCAGTCATCAATCCTCAATCCCCAACCCTCAATCCTCATTCTCCAATCCTCAATCCCCAATCCTCAATCTGCAATCCTCAATACTCAATCCTCAATCCTCAATCGTCAATCATCAATCCCCAATCCTCTATCATCAATCCTCAATCCTCAATCCTCAATCCTCAATCCTCAATCCTCAATCCTCAATCCTCAATCCTCAATACTCAATCTTCAGTCTTCAATCCTCAGTCCTCAATCTTCAATCCTCAGTCCCCAATCCTCAATATTCAATCCTCAATCCCCAATCCTCAATACACAATCCTCAACATTCAATCCTCAATACTCAATCTTCAATCCTCAATCCTCAATCCTCAATTCTCAATTCTCAATCCTCAATCTTCAATCTTCAATCCTCCGTACTCAATCTTCAATCCTCAATCCTCAATCCTCAATCCTCAGTCCTCAAACCTCAATTCTGAATCCTCAATCCTGAATCTTCCATCTTCAGCCCTCAGTCCTCAACAATCAGTTGTCAATCCTCACTCCTGAATAGAATATCCTCAATTCACAGTTTTCAATACTCAATACTCAATCTGCAATCTTCCAACCTCTATCCACAAACATCAATTTTCATCACTCAACCCTCAACACTCAGTCCTCAATGTTCAATCCTTAATCCTCAATTCTCAATCTTCGATCCTCAATACTGGATCTTCAATCCTCAATCCTCAATCCTCAATCCTCAATCCTCAATCCTTAATCCTCTATCTTCAATCCTCAGTCCCCAATCCTCAATCTTCAATCCTCAATCCTCATCCTGAATTCTGAATTCTCAATCCTCAATCCTCAATCCTCAATCTTCAATCCTCAGTAATCAATCTCCAATCCTAGATCCCCAATCCCCAATCCTCAATCCTTAATCCTCAATCTTCAATCTTCAATCCCCAGTCCTCAACCTTAAATCCTCAATGCTCAATCCTCAATCCTCAATCCTCAGTCCTCAATCCTCAATCCTCAATCCGCAATCCTCAATCTTCAATCCTCAATACCCAATCTTCAATCCTAAAGCCTCAGTCCTGAAATCCTCAATCCTCAATGTTCAACACACAACCCTCAACCTTCAATCCTCAATACTCAACCATCAATCCTCAATTCTCAACACTCAATCATCAGTCTTCAATCCTCAACACTCAATCTTCAATCCTCAATCCTCAGTCTTCAATCCTCAATACTCAATCTTCAATCCTCAATCCTCAATCCTCGATCCTCAATCTTCAATCCTCAATCCTCGATCCTCAATTCTCAATCCTCAATCCTCAATCCTCACACCTCAAACATCAATACTCAACCCTCAGTCCTCGTCCTCAATCCACAACCCTCAATCCTCAATCCTCAATCTTCAATCCTCAATCCTCAATCCTCAATCCTCAATCCTCAATCCTCAGTCCTCAAACCTCAATCCTGAATCCTCAATACTGAATCCTCATTCTTCAGTCCTCAGTCCTCAACAATCAGTTGTCAATCCTCAATCCTCAGTAGAATATCCTCAATTCACAGTTTTCAATACTCAATCCCCATTCTTCAATCTTCAAATCTCAATCCACAAACATCAATTCTCATCACACAAACCTCAACACTCAGTCCTCAATCTTCAATCCTCAATCCTCAATCCTCAATCTTCAATCCTCAATACACAATTTCCAATCCTCAATCCTCAATTCTCAATCCTCAATCCTCAATCCTCAATCCTTAATCCTCAATCTTCATTCCTCAGTCCACAATCCTCAACCTTCAATCCTCAATCCTCAATCCTCATCCTCAATCCTCAATCTTCAATCTTCAATCCTCAATACTCAATCTTCTATCCTCAATCCTGTATCCTAAAACCTCAATTCTGAATCCTCAATCCTGAATCCACAATCTTCAATCCTCAGACCTCAACCATCAAAGCTCAATTCTAAATACTCAACAGAATATCCTGAATTCTCAGTTTTCAATGCTCAATCCCCAATCTTCAATCTTCAAATCCCAATCCACAAACATCAATTCTCATCACTCAACCCTCAACACTCTGTCCTCAATCTTCAATCCTCAATCCTCAATCCTCAATCGTCAATCCTCAATCGCCAATCTTCTATCATCAATCCTCAATCCTCAATCACAAATCCTCAATCCTCAATCCTCAATCTTAAATCCTCAATACTCAATCTTCTATCTTCAATACTCAATCCTCAATCCTCAATCCTCAATCCGCAATCCTCAATCTTCAATCCTCAATACTCAACCATCAATCCTCAATTCTCAATACTCAATCGTCAGTCTTCAATCCTCAACAATCAATCTTCAATCGTCAATCCTCAATCTTCAATCCTCAACACTTAATCTTCAATCCTCAATCCCCAATCCTCAATCCTCAAACCTCAATCTTCAATCCTCAATACCCAATCCACAATCTTCAATCCTCAATCCTCAGTCCTCAATCCGCAGTCCTAAGTCCTCAAACATCAATCCTCAACCGTCTGCCCTCATCCTCAATCCTCAATCCTTAATCCTCAATCCTCAATCCTCAATCTTCAACCTTCAATCCTCAATACTCAATCTTCAATCCTCAATCCGCAGTCCTCAAACCTCAATTCTGAATCCTCAATCCTGAAACCTCAACCTTCAGCCCACAGTCCTCAACAATCAGTTGTCAATGCTCAATCCTTAATCCTCAATTACCAATCTTCGATCCTCAATACTGAATCTTCAATCCTCAATCCTCAATCCTCAATCCTCAATCCTCAATCCTCAATCCTCAATCCGCAATCCTCAATCTTCAATCCTCAATACTCAATCTTCAATCCTCAATCCTCAATTCTCAATCCTCAGTCCTCAATCCTCAATCCTCAGTCCTCAATCCTCAATGCTCAATCCTCAAACCTCAATCCTCAACCGTCAGTCCTCGTCCTCAATCCTCAACCCTCAATCCTCAGTCCTCAATCTTCAATCATCAATACTCAATCTTCAATCCTCAAGTCTCCATCCACAAACATCAATTCTCATCTCTCAACCCTCAACCCTCAGTCCTCAATCTTCAATCCTCAATCCTCAATGCTCAATCTACAATCCTCAATACTCTATCTGCAATCCTCAATCCTCAATCCTCAATCCTCAATCCTCAATCCTCAGTCATCAATCCTCAATCCCCAATCCTCAATCCTCATTCTTCAATCCTCAATCCTCAATCCTCAATCTGCAATCCTCAATCCTCAATCCTCAATCCTCAATCCTCAATCGTCAATCATCAATCCCCAGTCCTCTACCATCACTCGTCAATCCTCAATCCTCAATCCTCGATCCTCAATCCTCAATCTTCAATCCTCAATACTCAATCTTCAGTCTTCAATCCTCAATCCTCAATCTTCAATCCTCAATACTCAATCCACAATCCTCAATCCTCAGTCCTCAAACCTCAATTCCGAATCCTCAATCCTGAATCCTCAATCTTCATCCCTCAGTCCGCAACAATCAATTGTCATTCGTCAATCCTCAATAGAACATCCTCAATTCACAGTTTACAATACTCAATCCCCAATCTTCAATCTTCAAATCTCGATCCACAAACATCAATTCACATCACTCAACCCTCAACACTCAGTCCTCAGTCTTCAATGCTCAATCCTCAACCCTCAATCGTCAATCCTCAATTCCCAATCCTCGATCATCAATCTTCAATCCTAAATCCTCAATCGTCAATCTTCAATCCTCAATCCTCAATCCTCAACCTTCAATCCTCAATACTCAATCTTCACTCCTCAATCCACAATTCTCAATCCTCAATCCTCAATCCTCAGTCCTCAATCCTCAATCCTCAATCCTCAATTGTCATTCCTCAAACCTCAATCCTCAACCCTCAGTCCTCATTCCCAATTCTCAATTCTCAATCCTCAAACCTCAACTCTCAATCTTCTATCCTCAATAATCAATCTAGAATCCTAGATCCTCAATCCCCAATCCTCAATCCTTAATCCTCAATCTTCAATCCTCAATCCCCAGTCCTCAATCTTCAATCCTCAATGCTCAATCCTCAATCCTAAATCCTCAGTCCTCAATCCTCAATCCTCAATCCTCAATCCTCAATCCTCAGTCATCAATCCTCAATCCTCAATCCTCAATCCACATTCTTCAATCCTTAATCCTCAATCCTCAATCCTCGATCCTCAATCCTCAATCCTCAATCCTCAGTCATCAATGCTCAATCCTCAATCCTCAATCCTCAATCCTCAATCCTCAGTCATCAATCCTCAATCCTCAATCCTCAATCCTCAATCCTCAATCCTCAATCTTCAATCCTAAATACTTAATCTTCAGTCTTCAATCCGCAATCCTCAATCCTCAATCCTCAATCCGCAATCCTCAATCTTCAATCCTCAATACACAATCTTCAATACTCAGTCCTTAATCCTAAAATCCTCAATCCTCAATATTCAACACACAACCCTCAACCACCCATCCTCAGCACTCAACCATCAATGCTCAATTCTCAATACTCAATAGAATATCCTGAATTCTCAGCTTTGAATACTCAATCCTCAATCTTCAATCTTCAAGTCTCCATCCACAAACATCTATTCTCATCACTCAACCCTCAACACTCAGTCCTCCATCTTCAATCCTCAATCCTCAATACTCAATCTTCAATCCTCAATACTCAATCTTCAATCCTCAATCCTCAATTCTCAGTCCTCAGTCCTCAATCCTCGATCCTCAGTCCTCAATCCTCAATCCTCAATACTCAAACCTCAATACTCAACCGTCAGTCCTCGTCCTCAATCCTCAACCCTCAATCCTCAGTCCTCAATCTTCAATCATCAATACTCAATCTTCAATCCTCAAGTCTCCATCCACAAACATCTATTCTCATCACTCAACCCTCAACATTCAGTCCTGAATCTTCAGTCCTCAATCCTCCATCCTCAATCCTCAATCCTCAATCCTCAATCCTCAATCTTCAATCCTCAAAACTCAATCTTCAGTCTTCAATCCTCAATCCTCAATCCTCAATCCTCAATCCGCAATCCTCAATCTTCAATCCTCAATACTCAATCTTCAATCCTCAATCCTCAATCCTGAAATCCCTAATCCTCAATATTCAACACACAACCCTCGACCTTCAATCCTCAATACTCAACCATCACTCCTCAATTCTGAATACTCAATAGAATATCCTGAATTCTCAGTTTTCAATACTCAATCCTCAATCTTCTATCTTCAAGTCTCCATCTGCAAACATCAATACTCATCACTCAACCCTCAACACTCAGTCCTCAATCTTCAATCCTCAATACTCAATACTCAATCCTCAGTCCTCAGTCCTCGATCTTCAATACTCAATCCTCAATCCTAAAATCCTCAATCCTCAATATTCAACACACAGCCCTCAACCACCAATCCTCAGTACTCAACCATCAATGCTCAATTCTCAATACTCAATAGAATATCCTGAATTCTCAGCTTTGAATACTAAATCCTCAACCTTCAATCTTCAAGTCTCCATCCACAAACATCTATTCTCATCACTCAACCCTCAACACTCAGTCCTCAATCTTCAATCCTCAGTCCTCAATCCTCAATCTTCAATCCTCAATACTCAATCTTCAATCCCCTATCCTCAATCCTCGATCTTCAATCCTCAGTCATCAATCCTCAATCTTCAATACTTAATCCTCAATCCTCAATCCTCAATCGTCAATCCTCGATCCTCATACCTCAAACCTCAATCCTCAACCCTCAGTCCTCATCCTCCATCCTCAATCCTCAATTCTCAATCCTCAATCCTCAATCTTCAATCCTCAATACTCAATCCACAATCCTCAATCCTCAGTCCTCAAACCTCAATTCCGTATCCTCAATCCTGAATCCTCAATCTTCATCCCTCAGTCCGCAACAATCAATTGTCATTCCTCAATCCTCAATAGAATATCCTCAATTCACAGTTTTCAATACTCAATCCCCAATCTTCAATCTTCAAATCTCAATCCACAAACATCAATTCACATCACTCAACCCTCAACACTCAGTCCTCAGTCTTCAATGCTCAATCCTCAACACTCAATCGTCAGTCCTCAATTCCCAATCCTCGATCATCAATCCTCAATCCTCAATCCTCAATCATCAATCTTCGATCCTCAATCCTCAATCCTCAATCTTCAATCCTCAATACTCAATCTTCAATCCTCAATCCACAATTCTCAATCCTCAATCCTCAATCCTCAGTCCTCAATCCTCAATCCTCAATCCTCAATCCTCAATTGTCATTCCTCAAACCTCAATCCTCAACCCTCAGTCCTCGTCCCCAATTCTCAATTCTCAATCCTCAAACCTCAATTCCCAATCTTCTGTCCTCAATAATCAATCTAGAATCCTAGATCCTCAATCCCCAATCCTCAATCCTTAATCCTCAATCTTCAATCCTCAATCCCCAGGCCTCAATCGTCAATCCTCAATGCTCAATCCTCAATCCTAAATCCTCAGTCCTCAATCCTCAATCCTCAATCCTCAATCCTCAGTCATCAATCCTCAATCCTCAATCCTCAATCCTCATTCTTCAATCCTTAGTCCTCAATCCTCAATCCTCAATCCTCTATCCTCAATCCTCAATCCTCAATCCTCAGTCATCAATCCTCAATCCTCAATCTTCAACCCTCAATACTCAATCCACAATCCTCGATCCTCAGTCCTCAAACCTCAATTCCGTATCCTCAATCCTGAATCCTCAATCTTCATCCCTCAGTCCGCAACTACCAATTGTCATTCCTCAATCCTCAATAGAATATCCTCAATTCACAGTTTTCAATACTCAATCCCCAATCTTCAATCTTCAAATCTCAATCCACAAACATCAATTCACATCACTCAACCCTCAACACTCAGTCCTCAGTCTTCAATGCTCAATCCTCAACACTCAATCGTCAATCCTCAATTCCCAATCCTCGATCATCAATCCTCGATCCTCAATCCTCAATCATCAATCCTCAATCCTCAATCCGCAATCCTCAATCTTCAATCCTCAATACTCAATCTTCAATCCTCAATCCACAATTCTCAATCCTCAATCCTCAATCCTCAGTCCTCAATCCTCAATCCTCAATCCTCAATTGTCATTCCTCAAACCTCAATCCTCAACCCTCAGTCCTCGTCCCCAATTCTCAATTCTCAATCCTCAAACCTCAATTCCCATTCTTCTGTCCTCAATAATCAATCTAGAATCCTAGATCCTCAATCCCCAATCCTCAATCCTTAATCCTCAATCTTCAATCCTCAATCCCCAGTCCTCAATCTTCAATCCTCAATGCTCATTCCTCAATCCTAAATCCTCAGTCCTCAATGCTCAATCCTCAATCCTCAATCCTCAGTCATCAATCCTCAATCCTCAATCCTCAATCCTCATTCTTCAATCCTTAGTCCTCAATCCTCAATCCTCAATCCTCAATCCTCAATCCTCAATCCTCAATCCTCAGTCATCAATCCTCAATCCTCAATCCTCAATCCTCATTCTTCAATCCTTAATCCTCAATCCTCAATCTGCAATCCTCAATACTCAATCCTCAATCCTCAATCCTCAAACCTCAATCCTCAATCCTCTGTCATCAATCCTCAATCCTCAATCCTCAATCCTCAATCCTCAATCCTCAATCGTCAATCATCAATCCCCAGTCCTGTATCATCACTCCTCAATCCTCAATCCTCTATATTCAACACACAACCCTCAACCTTCAATCCTCAATACTCAACCATCAATCCTCAATTCTCAATACTCAATAGAATATCCTGAATTCTCAGTTTTCAATACTCAATCCTCAATCTTCTATCTTCAAGTCTCCATCTACAAACATCAATACTCATTACTCAACCCTCAACACTCAGTCCTCAATCTTCAATCCTCAATCCTAAATACTCAATCCTCAGTCCTCAGTCCTCATTCTTCAATACCCAATCCTCAATCCTAAAATCCTCAATCCTCAATATTCAACACACAACCTCAACCACCAATCCTCAGTACACAACCATCAATGCTCAATTCTCAATACTCAATAGAATATCCTGAATTCTCAGCTTTGAATACTCAATCCTCAATCTTCAATCTTCAAGTCTCCATCCACAAACATCTATTCTCATCACTCAACCCTCAACACTCAGTCCTCAATCTTCTATCCTCAATCCTCAATCCTGAAATCCTCAATCCTCAATATTCAACACACAACCCTCAACCTTCAATCCTCAATACTCAACCATCAATCCTCAATTCTCAATACTCAATAGAATATCCTGAATTCTCAGTTTTCAATACTCAATCCTCAATCTTCTAACTTCAAGTCTCCATCCACAAACATCAATACTCATCACTCAACCCTCAACACTCAGTCCTCAATCTTCAATCCTCAATCCTCAATACTCAATCCTCAGTCCTCAGTCCTCAATCTTCAATACTCAATCCTCAATCCTAAAATCCTCAATCCTCAAAATTCAACACACAACCCTCAACCACC
This sequence comes from Calliopsis andreniformis, assembly GCF_051401765.1. Classification (NCBI taxonomy): domain Eukaryota; kingdom Metazoa; phylum Arthropoda; class Insecta; order Hymenoptera; family Andrenidae; genus Calliopsis; species Calliopsis andreniformis. The sequence goes on from NW_027480440.1 coordinate 5,082,904, forward strand.
AATCCTCAGTACTCAACCATCAATGCTCAATTCTCAATACTCAATAGAATATCCTGAATTCTCAGTTTTCAATACTCAATCCTCAATCTTCTATCTTCAAGTCTCCATCTACAAACATCAATACTCATCACTCAACCCTCAACACTCAGTCCTCAATCTTCAATCCTCAATCCTCAATACTCAATCCTCAGTCCTCAGTCCTCAATCTTCAATACTCAATCCTCAATCCTAAAATCCTCAATACTCAATCCTCAGTCCTCAGTCCTCAATCTTCAATACTCAATCCTCAATCCTAAAATCCTCAATCCTCAATATTCAACACACAACCTCAACCACCAATCCTCAGTACACAACCATCAATGCTCAATTCTCAATACTCAATAGAATATCCTGAATTCTCAGCTTTGAATACTCAATCCTCAATCTTCAAACTTCAAGTCTCCATCCACAAACATCTATTCTCATCACTCAACCCTCAACACTCAGTCCTCAATCCTGAAATCCTCAATCCTCAATATTCAACACACAGCCCTCAACCTTCAATCCTCAATACTCAACCATCAATCCTCAATTCTCAATACTCAATAGAATATCCTGAATTCTCAGTTTTCAATACTCAATCCTCAATCTTCTATCTTCAAGTCTCCATCCACGAACATCAATACTCATCACTCAACCCTCAACACTCAGTCCTCAATCTTCAATCCTCAATCCTCAAACCTCAATCTTCAATCCTCAATACTCAATCTTCAATCCCCAATCCTCAATCCTCGATCTTCAATCCTCAGTCATCAATCCTCAATCTTCAATACTCAATCCTCAATACTCAATCCTCAGTCTTCAGTCCTCAATCTTCAATACTCAATCCTCAATCCTAAAATCCTCAATCCTCAATATTCAACACACAACCCTCAACCACGAATCCTCAGTACTCAACCATCAATGCTCAATTCTCAATACTCAATAGAATATCCTGAATTCTCAGCTTTGAATACTCAATCCTCAATCTTCAATCTTCAAGTCTCCATCCACAAACATCTATTCTCATCACTCAACCATCAACACTCAGTCCTCAATCTTCAATCCTCAATCCTCAATCCTCAATCCTCAATCTTCAATCCTCAATACTCAATCTTCAATCCTCAATCCTCAATCCTCAATCCTCAATCTACAATCCTCAATACTCTATCTTCAATCCTCAATCCTCAATCCTCAATCCTCAATCCTCAATCCTCAGTCATCAATCCTCAATCCCCAATCCTCAATCCTCATTCTTCAATCCTCAATCCTCAATCCTCAATCTGCAATCCTCAATACTCAATCCTCAATCCTCAATCCTCAATACTCAATCTTCAATCCTCAATACTCAATCTTCAATCCTCAATCCTCAATTCTCAATCCTCAGTCCTCAATCCTCAATCCTCAGTCATCAATCCTCAATCCTCAATCCTCAATCCTCAATCCTCAATCCTCAATCCTCAATACTCAATCTTCAGTCTTCAATCCTCAGTCCTCAATCTTCAATCCTCAATCCTCAATCCTCAATCCTCAATCCTCAGTCATCAATCCTCAATCCCCAACCCTCAATCCTCATTCTCCAATCCTCAATCCCCAATCCTCAATCTGCAATCCTCAATACTCAATCCTCAATCCTCAATCGTCAATCATCAATCCCCAATCCTCTATCATCAATCCTCAATCCTCAATCCTCAATCCTCAATCCTCAATCCTCAATCCTCAATCCTCAATCCTCAATACTCAATCTTCAGTCTTCAATCCTCAGTCCTCAATCTTCAATCCTCAATCCTCAATCCTCAATCTTCAATCCTCAATACTCAATCTTCAATCCCCATTCCTCAATCCTCGATCTTCAATCCTCAGTCATCAATCCTCAATCTTCAATACTCAATCCTCAATCCTCAATCCTCAATCGTCAATCCTCAATCCTCATACCTCAAACCTCAATCCTCAATCTTGAATCCTCAATACTCAATCTTCAATCCTCAATCCCCAATCCTGAAATCCACAGTCCTCAATATTCAACACACAACCCTCAACCTTCAATCCTCAATACTCAACCATCAATCCTCAATTCTCAATACTCAATAGAATATCCTGAATTCTCAGCTTTGAATACTCAATCCTCAATCTTCAATCTTCAAGTCTCCATCCACAAACATCTATTCTCATCACTCAACCCCCAACACTCAGTCCTCAATCTTCAATCCTCAATCCTCAAACCTCAATCTTCAATCCTCAATACTCAATCTTCAATCCCCAATCCTCAATCCTCGATCTTCAATCCTCAGTCATCAATCCTCAATCTTCAATACTCAATCCTCAATACTCAATCCTCAGTCTTCAGTCTTCAATCTTCAATACTCAATCCTCAATCCTAAAATCCTCAATCCTCAATATTCAACACACAACCCTCAACCACGAATCCTCAGTACTCAACCACCAATGCACAATTCTCAATACTCAATAGAATATCCTGAATTCTCAGCTTTGAATACTCAATCCTCAATCTTCAATCTTCAAGTCTCCATCCACAAACATCTATTCTCATCACTCAACCATCAACACTCAGTCCTCAATCTTCAATCCTCAATCCTCAATCCTCAATCCTCAATCTTCATTCCTCAATACTCAATGTTCAATCCTCAATCCTCAATCCTCAATCCTCAATCTACAATCCTCAATACTCTATCTTCAATCCTCAATCCTCAATCCTCAATCCTCAATCCTCAATCCTCAGTCATCAATCCTCAATCCCCAATCCTCAATCCTCATTCTTCAATCATCAATCCTCAATCCTCAATCTGCAATCCTCAATACTCAATCCTCAATCCTCAATCCTCAATACTCAATCTTCAATCCTAAATACTCAATCTTCAATCCTCAATCCTCAATTCTCAATCCTCAGTCCTCAATCCTCAATCCTCAGTCCTCAATGCTCATTCCTCAATCCTAAATCCTCAGTCCTCAATGCTCAATCCTCAATCCTCAATCCTCAGTCATCAATCCTCAATCCTCAATCCTCAATCCTCATTCTTCAATCCTTAGTCCTCAATCCTCAATCCTCAATCCTCAATCCTCAATCCTCAATCCTCAATCCTCAGTCATCAATCCTCAATCCTCAATCCTCAATCCTCATTCTTCAATCCTTAATCCTCAATCCTCAATCTGCAATCCTCAATACTCAATCCTCAATCCTCAATCCTCAAACCTCAATCCTCAATCCTCTGTCATCAATCCTCAATCCTCAATCCTCAATCCTCAATCCTCAATCCTCAATCGTCAATCATCAATCCCCAGTCCTGTATCATCACTCCTCAATCCTCAATCCTCTATATTCAACACACAACCCTCAACCTTCAATCCTCAATACTCAACCATCAATCCTCAATTCTCAATACTCAATAGAATATCCTGAATTCTCAGTTTTCAATACTCAATCCTCAATCTTCTATCTTCAAGTCTCCATCTACAAACATCAATACTCATTACTCAACCCTCAACACTCAGTCCTCAATCTTCAATCCTCAATCCTAAATACTCAATCCTCAGTCCTCAGTCCTCATTCTTCAATACCCAATCCTCAATCCTAAAATCCTCAATCCTCAATATTCAACACACAACCTCAACCACCAATCCTCAGTACACAACCATCAATGCTCAATTCTCAATACTCAATAGAATATCCTGAATTCTCAGCTTTGAATACTCAATCCTCAATCTTCAATCTTCAAGTCTCCATCCACAAACATCTATTCTCATCACTCAACCCTCAACACTCAGTCCTCAATCTTCTATCCTCAATCCTCAATCCTGAAATCCTCAATCCTCAATATTCAACACACAACCCTCAACCTTCAATCCTCAATACTCAACCATCAATCCTCAATTCTCAATACTCAATAGAATATCCTGAATTCTCAGTTTTCAATACTCAATCCTCAATCTTCTAACTTCAAGTCTCCATCCACAAACATCAATACTCATCACTCAACCCTCAACACTCAGTCCTCAATCTTCAATCCTCAATCCTCAATACTCAATCCTCAGTCCTCAGTCCTCAATCTTCAATACTCAATCCTCAATCCTAAAATCCTCAATCCTCAAAATTCAACACACAACCCTCAACCACCAATCCTCAGTACTCAACCATCAATGCTCAATTCTCAATACTCAATAGAATATCCTGAATTCTCAGTTTTCAATACTCAATCCTCAATCTTCTATCTTCAAGTCTCCATCTACAAACATCAATACTCATCACTCAACCCTCAACACTCAGTCCTCAATCTTCAATCCTCAATCCTCAATACTCAATCCTCAGTCCTCAGTCCTCAATCTTCAATACTCAATCCTCAATCCTAAAATCCTCAATACTCAATCCTCAGTCCTCAGTCCTCAATCTTCAATACTCAATCCTCAATCCTAAAATCCTCAATCCTCAATATTCAACACACAACCTCAACCACCAATCCTCAGTACACAACCATCAATGCTCAATTCTCAATACTCAATAGAATATCCTGAATTCTCAGCTTTGAATACTCAATCCTCAATCTTCAAACTTCAAGACTCCATCCACAAACATCTATTCTCATCACTCAACCCTCAACACTCAGTCCTCAATCCTGAAATCCTCAATCCTCAATATTCAACACACAGCCCTCAACCTTCAATCCTCAATACTCAACCATCAATCCTCAATTCTCAATACTCAATAGAATATCCTGAATTCTCAGTTTTCAATACTCAATCCTCAATCTTCTATCTTCAAGTCTCCATCCACGAACATCAATACTCATCACTCAACCCTCAACACTCAGTCCTCAATCTTCAATCCTCAATCCTCAAACCTCAATCTTCAATCCTCAATACTCAATCTTCAATCCCCAATCCTCAATCCTCGATCTTCAATCCTCAGTCATCAATCCTCAATCTTCAATACTCAATCCTCAATACTCAATCCTCAGTCTTCAGTCCTCAATCTTCAATACTCAATCCTCAATCCTAAAATCCTCAATCCTCAATATTCAACACACAACCCTCAACCACGAATCCTCAGTACTCAACCATCAATGCTCAATTCTCAATACTCAATAGAATATCCTGAATTCTCAGCTTTGAATACTCAATCCTCAATCTTCAATCTTCAAGTCTCCATCCACAAACATCTATTCTCATCACTCAACCATCAACACTCAGTCCTCAATCTTCAATCCTCAATCCTCAATCCTCAATCCTCAATCTTCAATCCTCAATACTCAATCTTCAATCCTCAATCCTCAATCCTCAATCCTCAATCTACAATCCTCAATACTCTATCTTCAATCCTCAATCCTCAATCCTCAATCCTCAATCCTCAATCCTCAGTCATCAATCCTCAATCCCCAATCCTCAATCCTCATTCTTCAATCCTCAATCCTCAATCCTCAATCTGCAATCCTCAATACTCAATCCTCAATCCTCAATCCTCAATACTCAATCTTCAATCCTCAATACTCAATCTTCAATCCTCAATCCTCAATTCTCAATCCTCAGTCCTCAATCCTCAATCCTCAGTCATCAATCCTCAATCCTCAATCCTCAATCCTCAATCCTCAATCCTCAATCCTCAATACTCAATCTTCAGTCTTCAATCCTCAGTCCTCAATCTTCAATCCTCAATCCTCAATCCTCAATCCTCAATCCTCAGTCATCAATCCTCAATCCCCAACCCTCAATCCTCATTCTCCAATCCTCAATCCCCAATCCTCAATCTGCAATCCTCAATACTCAATCCTCAATCCTCAATCGTCAATCATCAATCCCCAATCCTCTATCATCAATCCTCAATCCTCAATCCTCAATCCTCAATCCTCAATCCTCAATCCTCAATCCTCAATCCTCAATACTCAATCTTCAGTCTTCAATCCTCAGTCCTCAATCTTCAATCCTCAATCCTCAATCCTCAATCTTCAATCCTCAATACTCAATCTTCAATCCCCATTCCTCAATCCTCGATCTTCAATCCTCAGTCATCAATCCTCAATCTTCAATCTTCAATCCTCAATCCTCGATCCTCAATTCTCAATTCTCAATCCTCAATCTTCAATCTTCAATCCTCCATACTCAATCTTCAATCCTCAATCCTCAATTCTCAATTCTCAATCCTCAATCCTCAGTCATCAATCCTCAATCCCCAACCCTCAATCCTCATTCTCCAATCCTCAATCCCCAATCCTCAATCTGCAATCTTCAAATCTCTATCCACAAACATCAATTCTCACCACCCAACCCTTAACACTCAGTCCCCAATCCTCAATATTCAATCCTCAATCCCCAATCCTCAATACACAATCCTCAACATTCAATCCTCAATACTCAATCTTCAATCCTCAATCCTCAATCCTCAATTCTCAATTCTCAATCCTCAATCTTCAATCTTCAATCCTCCGTACTCAATCTTCAATCCTCAATCCTCAATCCTCAATCCTCAGTCCTCAAACCTCAATTCTGAATCCTCAATCCTGAATCTTCCATCTTCAGCCCTCAGTCCTCAACAATCAGTTGTCAATCCTCACTCCTGAATAGAATATCCTCAATTCACAGTTTTCAATACTCAATACTCAATCTGCAATCTTCCAACCTCTATCCACAAACATCAATTTTCATCACTCAACCCTCAACACTCAGTCCCCAATCCTCAATATTCAATCCTCAATCCCCAATCCTCAATACACAATCCTCAACATTCAATCCTCAATACTCAATCTTCAATCCTCAATCCTCAATCCTCAATTCTCAATTCTCAATCCTCAATCTTCAATCTTCAATCCTCCATACTCAATCTTCAATCCTCAATCCTCAATCCTCAACCCTCAATCCTCATTCTTCAATCCTCACTACCCAATCCCCAACCTTCAATCCTCAATCCTCAATCCTCAATCCTCAGTCCTCAAACCTCAATTCTGAATCCTCAATCCTGAATCTTCCATCTTCAGCCCTCAGTCCTCAACAATCAGTTGTCAATCCTCACTCCTGAATAGAATATCCTCAATTCACAGTTTTCAATACTCAATACTCAATCTGCAATCTTCCAACCTCTATCCACAAACATCAATTTTCATCACTCAACCCTCAACACTCAGTCCTCAATGTTCAATCCTTAATCCTCAATTCTCAATCTTCGATCCTCAATACTGGATCTTCAATCCTCAATCCTCAATCCTCAATCCTCAATCCTCAATCCTTAATCCTCTATCTTCAATCCTCAGTCCCCAATCCTCAATCTTCAATCCTCAATCCTCATCCTCAATTCTGAATTCTCAATCCTCAATCCTCAATCCTCAATCTTCAATCCTCAGTAATCAATCTCCAATCCTAGATCCCCAATCCCCAATCCTCAATCCTTAATCCTCAATCTTCAATCTTCAATCCCCAGTCCTCAACCTTAAATCCTCAATGCTCAATCCTCAATCCTCAATCCTCAGTCCTCAATCCTCAATCCTCAATCCGCAATCCTCAATCTTCAATCCTCAATACCCAATCTTCAATCCTAAAGCCTCAGTCCTGAAATCCTCAATCCTCAATGTTCAACACACAACCCTCAACCTTCAATCCTCAATACTCAACCATCAATCCTCAATTCTCAACACTCAATCATCAGTCTTCAATCCTCAACACTCAATCTTCAATCCTCAATCCTCAGTCTTCAATCCTCAATACTCAATCTTCAATACTCAATCCTCAATCCTCGATCCTCAATCTTCAATCCTCAATCCTCGATCCTCAATTCTCAATCCTCAATCCTCAATCCTCACACCTCAAACATCAATACTCAACCCTCAGTCCTCGTCCTCAATCCACAACCCTCAATCCTCAATACTCAATCTTCAATCCTCAATCCTCAATCCTCAATCCTCAATCCTCAATCCTCAGTCCTCAAACCTCAATCCTGAATCCTCAATACTGAATCCTCATTCTTCAGTCCTCAGTCCTCAACAATCAGTTGTCAATCCTCAATCCTCAGTAGAATATCCTCAATTCACAGTTTTCAATACTCAATCCCCATTCTTCAATCTTCAAATCTCAATCCACAAACATCAATTCTCATCACACAAACCTCAACACTCAGTCCTCAATCTTCAATCCTCAATCCTCAATCCTCAATCTTCAATCCTCAATACACAATTTCCAATCCTCAATCCTCAATTCTCAATCCTCAATCCTCAATCCTCAATCCTTAATCCTCAATCTTCATTCCTCAGTCCACAATCCTCAACCTTCAATCCTCAATCCTCAATCCTCATCCTCAATCCTCAATCTTCAATCTTCAATCCTCAATACTCAATCTTCTATCCTCAATCCTGTATCCTAAAACCTCAATTCTGAATCCTCAATCCTGAATCCACAATCTTCAATCCTCAGACCTCAACCATCAAAGCTCAATTCTAAATACTCAACAGAATATCCTGAATTCTCAGTTTTCAATGCTCAATCCCCAATCTTCAATCTTCAAATCCCAATCCACAAACATCAATTCTCATCACTCAACCCTCAACACTCTGTCCTCAATCTTCAATCCTCAATCCTCAATCCTCAATCGTCAATCCTCAATCGCCAATCTTCTATCATCAATCCTCAATCCTCAATCACAAATCCTCAATCCTCAATCCTCAATCTTAAATCCTCAATACTCAATCTTCTATCTTCAATACTCAATCCTCAATCCTCAATCCTCAATCCGCAATCCTCAATCTTCAATCCTCAATACTCAACCATCAATCCTCAATTCTCAATACTCAATCGTCAGTCTTCAATCCTCAACAATCAATCTTCAATCGTCAATCCTCAATCTTCAATCCTCAACACTTAATCTTCAATCCTCAATCCCCAATCCTCAATCCTCAATCCTCAATCTTCAATCCTCAATACCCAATCCACAATCTTCAATCCTCAATCCTCAGTCCTCAATCCGCAGTCCTAAGTCCTCAAACATCAATCCTCAACCGTCTGCCCTCATCCTCAATCCTCAATCCTTAATCCTTAATCCTCAATCCTCAATCCTCAATCTTCAACCTTCAATCCTCAATACTCAATCTTCAATCCTCAATCCGCAGTCCTCAAACCTCAATTCTGAATCCTCAATCCTGAAACCTCAACCTTCAGCCCACAGTCCTCAACAATCAGTTGTCAATGCTCAATCCTTAATCCTCAATTCCCAATCTTCGATCCTCAATACTGAATCTTCAATCCTCAATCCTCAATCCTCAATCCTCAATCCTCAATCCTCAATCCTCAATCCGCAATCCTCAATCTTCAATCCTCAATACTCAATCTTCAATCCTCAATCCTCAATTCTCAATCCTCAGTCCTCAATCCTCAATCCTCAGTCCTCAATCCTCAATGCTCAATCCTCAAACCTCAATCCTCAACCGTCAGTCCTCGTCCTCAATCCTCAACCCTCAATCCTCAGTCCTCAATCTTCAATCATCAATACTCAATCTTCAATCCTCAAGTCTCCATCCACAAACATCAATTCTCATCTCTCAACCCTCAACCCTCAGTCCTCAATCTTCAATCCTCAATCCTCAATGCTCAATCTACAATCCTCAATACTCTATCTGCAATCCTCAATCCTCAATCCTCAATCCTCAATCCTCAATCCTCAGTCATCAATCCTCAATCCCCAATCCTCAATCCTCATTCTTCAATCCTCAATCCTCAATCCTCAATCTGCAATCCTCAATCCTCAATCCTCAATCCTCAATCCTCAATCGTCAATCATCAATCCCCAGTCCTCTACCATCACTCGTCAATCCTCAATCCTCAATCCTCAATCCTCAATCCTCAATCTTCAATCCTCAATACTCAATCTTCAGTCTTCAATCCTCAATCCTCAATCTTCAATCCTCAATACTCAATCCACAATCCTCAATCCTCAGTCCTCAAACCTCAATTCCGAATCCTCAATCCTGAATCCTCAATCTTCATCCCTCAGTCCGCAACAATCAATTGTCATTCGTCAATCCTCAATAGAACATCCTCAATTCACAGTTTACAATACTCAATCCCCAATCTTCAATCTTCAAATCTCGATCCACAAACATCAATTCACATCACTCAACCCTCAACACTCAGTCCTCAGTCTTCAATGCTCAATCCTCAACCCTCAATCGTCAATCCTCAATTCCCAATCCTCGATCATCAATCTTCAATCCTAAATCCTCAATCGTCAATCTTCAATCCTCAATCCTCAATCCTCAACCTTCAATCCTCAATACTCAATCTTCACTCCTCAATCCACAATTCTCAATCCTCAATCCTCAATCCTCAGTCCTCAATCCTCAATCCTCAATCCTCAATTGTCATTCCTCAAACCTCAATCCTCAACCCTCAGTCCTCATTCCCAATTCTCAATTCTCAATCCTCAAACCTCAACTCTCAATCTTCTATCCTCAATAATCAATCTAGAATCCTAGATCCTCAATCCCCAATCCTCAATCCTTAATCCTCAATCTTCAATCCTCAATCCCCAGTCCTCAATCTTCAATCCTCAATGCTCAATCCTCAATCCTAAATCCTCAGTCCTCAATCCTCAATCCTCAATCCTCAATCCTCAATCCTCAGTCATCAATCCTCAATCCTCAATCCTCAATCCACATTCTTCAATCCTTAATCCTCAATCCTCAATCCTCGATCCTCAATCCTCAATCCTCAATCCTCAGTCATCAATGCTCAATCCTCAATCCTCAATCCTCAATCCTCAATCCTCAGTCATCAATCCTCAATCCTCAATCCTCAATCCTCAATCCTCAATCCTCAATCTTCAATCCTAAATACTTAATCTTCAGTCTTCAATCCGCAATCCTCAATCCTCAATCCTCAATCCGCAATCCTCAATCTTCAATCCTCAATACACAATCTTCAATACTCAGTCCTTAATCCTAAAATCCTCAATCCTCAATATTCAACACACAACCCTCAACCACCCATCCTCAGCACTCAACCATCAATGCTCAATTCTCAATACTCAATAGAATATCCTGAATTCTCAGCTTTGAATACTCAATCCTCAATCTTCAATCTTCAAGTCTCCATCCACAAACATCTATTCTCATCACTCAACCCTCAACACTCAGTCCTCAATCTTCAATCCTCAATCCTCAATACTCAATCTTCAATCCTCAATACTCAATCTTCAATCCTCAATCCTCAATTCTCAGTCCTCAGTCCTCAATCCTCGATCCTCAGTCCTCAATCCTCAATCCTCAATACTCAAACCTCAATACTCAACCGTCAGTCCTCGTCCTCAATCCTCAACCCTCAATCCTCAGTCCTCAATCTTCAATCATCAATACTCAATCTTCAATCCTCAAGTCTCCATCCACAAACATCTATTCTCATCACTCAACCCTCAACATTCAGTCCTGAATCTTCAGTCCTCAATCCTCCATCCTCAATCCTCAATCCTCAATCCTCAATCCTCAATCTTCAATCCTCAAAACTCAATCTTCAGTCTTCAATCCTCAATCCTCAATCCTCAATCCTCAATCCGCAATCCTCAATCTTCAATCCTCAATACTCAATCTTCAATCCTCAATCCTCAATCCTGAAATCCCTAATCCTCAATATTCAACACACAACCCTCGACCTTCAATCCTCAATACTCAACCATCACTCCTCAATTCTGAATACTCAATAGAATATCCTGAATTCTCAGTTTTCAATACTCAATCCTCAATCTTCTATCTTCAAGTCTCCATCTGCAAACATCAATACTCATCACTCAACCCTCAACACTCAGTCCTCAATCTTCAATCCTCAATACTCAATACTCAATCCTCAGTCCTCAGTCCTCAATCTTCAATACTCAATCCTCAATCCTAAAATCCTCAATCCTCAATATTCAACACACAGCCCTCAACCACCAATCCTCAGTACTCAACCATCAATGCTCAATTCTCAATACTCAATAGAATATCCTGAATTCTCAGCTTTGAATACTAAATCCTCAACCTTCAATCTTCAAGTCTCCATCCACAAACATCTATTCTCATCACTCAACCCTCAACACTCAGTCCTCAATCTTCAATCCTCAGTCCTCAATCCTCAATCTTCAATCCTCAATACTCAATCTTCAATCCCCTATCCTCAATCCTCGATCTTCAATCCTCAGTCATCAATCCTCAATCTTCAATACTTAATCCTCAATCCTCAATCCTCAATCGTCAATCCTCGATCCTCATACCTCAAACCTCAATCCTCAACCCTCAGTCCTCATCCTCCATCCTCAATCCTCAATTCTCAATCCTCAATCCTCAATCTTCAATCCTCAATACTCAATCCACAATCCTCAATCCTCAGTCCTCAAACCTCAATTCCGTATCCTCAATCCTGAATCCTCAATCTTCATCCCTCAGTCCGCAACAATCAATTGTCATTCCTCAATCCTCAATAGAATATCCTCAATTCACAGTTTTCAATACTCAATCCCCAATCTTCAATCTTCAAATCTCAATCCACAAACATCAATTCACATCACTCAACCCTCAACACTCAGTCCTCAGTCTTCAATGCTCAATCCTCAACACTCAATCGTCAGTCCTCAATTCCCAATCCTCGATCATCAATCCTCAATCCTCAATCCTCAATCATCAATCTTCGATCCTCAATCCTCAATCCTCAATCTTCAATCCTCAATACTCAATCTTCAATCCTCAATCCACAATTCTCAATCCTCAATCCTCAATCCTCAGTCCTCAATCCTCAATCCTCAATCCTCAATCCTCAATTGTCATTCCTCAAACCTCAATCCTCAACCCTCAGTCCTCGTCCCCAATTCTCAATTCTCAATCCTCAAACCTCAATTCCCAATCTTCTGTCCTCAATAATCAATCTAGAATCCTAGATCCTCAATCCCCAATCCTCAATCCTTAATCCTCAATCTTCAATCCTCAATCCCCAGGCCTCAATCGTCAATCCTCAATGCTCAATCCTCAATCCTAAATCCTCAATCCTCAATCCTCAATCCTCAGTCATCAATCCTCAATCCTCAATCCTCAATCCTCATTCTTCAATCCTTAGTCCTCAATCCTCAATCCTCAATCCTCTATCCTCAATCCTCAATCCTCAATCCTCAGTCATCAATCCTCAATCCTCAATCCTCAATCCTCATTCTTCAATCCTTAATCCTCAATCCTCAATCTGCAATCCTCAATACTCAATCCTCAATCCTCAATCCTCAATCCTCAAACCTCAATCCTCAATCCTCAGTCATCAATCCTCAATCCTCAATCCTCAATCCTCAATCCTCAATCCTCAATCTTCAATCCTCAATACTCAATCTTCAATCCCCTATCCTCAATCCTCGATCTTCAATCCTCAGTTATCAATCCTCAATCTTCAATACTCAATGCTCAATCCTTAATCCTCAATCCTCAATCTGCAATCCTCAATACTCAATCCTCAATCCTCAATCCTCAATCCTCAAACCTCAATCCTCAATCCTCAGTCATCAATCCTCAATAGAATATCCTCAATTCACAGTTTTCAATACTCAATCCCCAATCTTCAATCTTCAAATCTCAATCCACAAACATCAATTCACATCACTCAACCCTCAACACTCAGTCCTCAGTCTTCAATGCTCAATCCTCAACACTCAATCGTCAATCCTCAATTCCCAATCCTCGATCATCAATCCTCTATCCTCAATCCTCAATCATCAATCCTCAATCCTCAATCCGCAATCCTCAATCTTCAATCCTCAATACTCAATCTTCAATCCTCAATCCACAATTCTCAATCCTCAATCCTCAATCCTCAGTCCTCAATCCTCAATCCTCAATCCTCAATTGTCATTCCTCAAACCTCAATCCTCAACCCTCAGTCCTCATTCCCAATTCTCAATTCTCAATCCTCAAACCTCAACTCTCAATCTTCTATCCTCAATAATCAATCTAGAATCCTAGATCCTCAATCCCCAATCCTCAATCCTTAATCCTCAATCTTCAATCCTCAATCCCCAGTCCTCAATCTTCAATCCTCAATGCTCAATCCTCAATCCTAAATCCTCAGTCCTCAATCCTCAATCCTCAATCCTCAATCCTCAATCCTCAGTCATCAATCCTCAATCCTCAATCCTCAATCCACATTCTTCAATCCTTAATCCTCAATCCTCAATCCTCGATCCTCAATCCTCAATCCTCAATCCTCAGTCATCAATGCTCAATCCTCAATCCTCAATCCTCAATCCTCAATCCTCAGTCATCAATCCTCAATCCTCAATCCTCAATCCTCAATCCTCAATCCTCAATCTTCAATCCTAAATACTTAATCTTCAGTCTTCAATCCGCAATCCTCAATCCTCAATCCTCAATCCGCAATCCTCAATCTTCAATCCTCAATACACAATCTTCAATACTCAGTCCTTAATCCTAAAATCCTCAATCCTCAATATTCAACACACAACCCTCAACCACCCATCCTCAGCACTCAACCATCAATGCTCAATTCTCAATACTCAATAGAATATCCTGAATTCTCAGCTTTGAATACTCAATCCTCAATCTTCAATCTTCAAGTCTCCATCCACAAACATCTATTCTCATCACTCAACCCTCAACACTCAGTCCTCAATCTTCAATCCTCAATCCTCAATACTCAATCTTCAATCCTCAATACTCAATCTTCAATCCTCAATCCTCAATTCTCAGTCCTCAGTCCTCAATCCTCGATCCTCAGTCCTCAATCCTCAATCCTCAATACTCAAACCTCAATACTCAACCGTCAGTCCTCGTCCTCAATCCTCAACCCTCAATCCTCAGTCCTCAATCTTCAATCATCAATACTCAATCTTCAATCCTCAAGTCTCCATCCACAAACATCTATTCTCATCACTCAACCCTCAACATTCAGACCTGAATCTTCAGTCCTCAATCCTCCATCCTCAATCCTCAATCCTCAATCCTCAATCCTCAATCTTCAATCCTCAAAACTCAATCTTCAGTCTTCAATCCTCAATCCTCAATCCTCAATCCTCAATCCGCAATCCTCAATCTTCAATCCTCAATACTCAATCTTCAATCCTCAATCCTCAATCCTGAAATCCCTAATCCTCAATATTCAACACACAACCCTCGACCTTCAATCCTCAATACTCAACCATCACTCCTCAATTCTGAATACTCAATAGAATATCCTGAATTCTCAGTTTTCAATACTCAATCCTCAATCTTCTATCTTCAAGTCTCCATCTGCAAACATCAATACTCATCACTCAACCCTCAACACTCAGTCCTCAATCTTCAATCCTCAATACTCAATACTCAATCCTCAGTCCTCAGTCCTCAATCTTCAATACTCAATCCTCAATCCTAAAATCCTCAATCCTCAATATTCAACACACAGCCCTCAACCACCAATCCTCAGTACTCAACCATCAATGCTCAATTCTCAATACTCAATAGAATATCCTGAATTCTCAGCTTTGAATACTAAATCCTCAACCTTCAATCTTCAAGTCTCCATCCACAAACATCTATTCTCATCACTCAACCCTCAACACTCAGTCCTCAATCTTCAATCCTCAGTCCTCAATCCTCAATCTTCAATCCTCAATACTCAATCTTCAATCCCCTATCCTCAATCCTCGATCTTCAATCCTCAGTCATCAATCCTCAATCTTCAATACTTAATCCTCAATCCTCAATCCTCAATCGTCAATCCTCGATCCTCATACCTCAAACCTCAATCCTCAACCCTCAGTCCTCATCCTCCATCCTCAATCCTCAATTCTCAATCCTCAATCCTCAATCTTCAATCCTCAATACTCAATCCACAATCCTCAATCCTCAGTCCTCAAACCTCAATTCCGTATCCTCAATCCTGAATCCTCAATCTTCATCCCTCAGTCCGCAACAATCAATTGTCATTCCTCAATCCTCAATAGAATATCCTCAATTCACAGTTTTCAATACTCAATCCCCAATCTTCAATCTTCAAATCTCAATCCACAAACATCAATTCACATCACTCAACCCTCAACACTCAGTCCTCAGTCTTCAATGCTCAATCCTCAACACTCAATCGTCAGTCCTCAATTCCCAATCCTCGATCATCAATCCTCAATCCTCAATCCTCAATCATCAATCTTCGATCCTCAATCCTCAATCCTCAATCTTCAATCCTCAATACTCAATCTTCAATCCTCAATCCACAATTCTCAATCCTCAATCCTCAATCCTCAGTCCTCAATCCTCAATCCTCAATCCTCAATCCTCAATTGTCATTCCTCAAACCTCAATCCTCAACCCTCAGTCCTCGTCCCCAATTCTCAATTCTCAATCCTCAAACCTCAATTCCCAATCTTCTGTCCTCAATAATCAATCTAGAATCCTAGATCCTCAATCCCCAATCCTCAATCCTTAATCCTCAATCTTCAATCCTCAATCCCCAGGCCTCAATCGTCAATCCTCAATGCTCAATCCTCAATCCTAAATCCTCAATCCTCAATCCTCAATCCTCAGTCATCAATCCTCAATCCTCAATCCTCAATCCTCATTCTTCAATCCTTAGTCCTCAATCCTCAATCCTCAATCCTCTATCCTCAATCCTCAATCCTCAATCCTCAGTCATCAATCCTCAATCCTCAATCCTCAATCCTCATTCTTCAATCCTTAATCCTCAATCCTCAATCTGCAATCCTCAATACTCAATCCTCAATCCTCAATCCTCAATCCTCAAACCTCAATCCTCAATCCTCAGTCATCAATCCTCAATCCTCAATCCTCAATCCTCAATCCTCAATCCTCAATCTTCAATCCTCAATACTCAATCTTCAATCCCCTATCCTCAATCCTCGATCTTCAATCCTCAGTTATCAATCCTCAATCTTCAATACTCAATGCTCAATCCTTAATCCTCAATCCTCAATCTGCAATCCTCAATACTCAATCCTCAATCCTCAATCCTCAATCCTCAAACCTCAATCCTCAATCCTCAGTCATCAATCCTCAATAGAATATCCTCAATTCACAGTTTTCAATACTCAATCCCCAATCTTCAATCTTCAAATCTCAATCCACAAACATCAATTCACATCACTCAACCCTCAACACTCAGTCCTCAGTCTTCAATGCTCAATCCTCAACACTCAATCGTCAATCCTCAATTCCCAATCCTCGATCATCAATCCTCTATCCTCAATCCTCAATCATCAATCCTCAATCCTCAATCCGCAATCCTCAATCTTCAATCCTCAATACTCAATCTTCAATCCTCAATCCACAATTCTCAATCCTCAATCCTCAATCCTCAGTCCTCAATCCTCAATCCTCAATCCTCAATTGTCATTCCTCAAACCTCAATCCTCAACCCTCAGTCCTCGTCCCCAATTCTCAATTCTCAATCCTCAAACCTCAATTCCCAATCTTCTGTCCTCAATAATCAATCTGGAATCCTAGATCCTCAATCCCCAATCCTCAATCCTTAATCCTCAATCTTCAATCCTCAATCCCCAGTCCTCAATCTTCAATCCTCAATGCTCAATCCTCAATCCTAAATCCTCAGTCCTCAATCCTCAATCCTCAATCCTCAATCCTCAGTCATCAATCCTCAATCCTCAATCCTCAATCCTCATTCTCCAATCCTTAGTCCTCAATCTTCAATCCTCAATACTCAATCTTCAATCCTCAATCCCCAATCCTGAAATCCACAATCCTCAATATTCAACACACAACCCTCAACCTTCAATCCTCAATACTCAACCATCAATCCTCAATTCTCAATACTCAATAGAATATCCTGAATTCTCAGCTTTGAATACTCAATCCCCAATCTTCAATCTTCAAATCTCAATCCACAAACATCAATTCACATCACTCAACCCTCAACACTCAGTCCTCAGTCTTCAATGCTCAATCCTCAACACTCAATCGTCAATCCTCAATTCCCAATCCTCGATCATCAATCCTCAATCCTCAATCCTCAATCATCAATCCTCGATCCTCAATCCTCAATCCTCAATCTTCAATCCTCAATACTCAATCTTCAATCCTCAATCCACAATTCTCAATCCTCAATCCTCAATCCTCAGTCCTCAATCCTCAATCCTCAATCCTCAATCCTCAATTGTCATTCCTCAAACCTCAATCCTCAACCCTCAGTCCTCGTCCCCAATTCTCAATTCTCAATCCTCAAACCTCAATTCCCAATCTTCTGTCCTCAATAATCAATCTAGAATCCTAGATCCTCAATCCCCAATCCTCAATCCTTAATCCTCAATCTTCAATCCTCAATCCCCAGGCCTCAATCGTCAATCCTCAATGCTCAATCCTCAATCCTAAATCCTCAGTCCTCAATCCTCAATCCTCAATCCTCAATCCTCAGTCATCAATCCTCAATCCTCAATCCTCAATCCTCATTCTTCAATCCTTAGTCCTCAATCCTCAATCCTCAATCCTCTATCCTCAATCCTCAATCCTCAATCCTCAGTCATCAATCCTCAATCCTCAATCCTCAATCCTCATTCTTCAATCCTTAATCCTCAATCCTCAATCTGCAATCCTCAATACTCAATCCACAATCCTCAATCCTCAATCCTCAAACCTCAATCCTCAATCCTCAGTCATCAATCCTCAATCCTCAATCCTCAATCCTCAATCCTCAATCCTCAATCTTCAATCCTCAATACTCAATCTTCAATCCCCTATCCTCAATCCTCGATCTTCAATCCTCAGTTATCAATCCTCAATCTTCAATACTCAATGCTCAATCCTGAATCCTCAATCGTCAATCCTCAATCCTCATACCTCAAACCTCAATCCTCAACCCTCAGTCCTCATCCTCCATCCTCAATCCTCAATTCTCAATCCTCAATCCTCAATCTTCAACCCTCAATACTCAATCCACAATCCTCGATCCTCAGTCCTCAAACCTCAATTCCGTATCCTCAATCCTGAATCCTCAATCTTCATCCCTCAGTCCGCAACTACCAATTGTCATTCCTCAATCCTCAATAGAATATCCTCAATTCACAGTTTTCAATACTCAATCCCCAATCTTCAATCTTCAAATCTCAATCCACAAACATCAATTCACATCACTCAACCCTCAACACTCAGTCCTCAGTCTTCAATGCTCAATCCTCAACACTCAATCGTCAATCCTCAATTCCCAATCCTCGATCATCAATCCTCGATCCTCAATCCTCAATCATCAATCCTCAATCCTCAATCTGCAATCCTCAATCTTCAATCCTCAATACTCAATCTTCAATCCTCAATCCACAATTCTCAATCCTCAATCCTCAATCCTCAGTCCTCAATCCTCAATCCTCAATCCTCAATTGTCATTCCTCAAACCTCAATCCTCAACCCTCAGTCCTCGTCCCCAATTCTCAATTCTCAATCCTGAAACCTCAATTCCCATTCTTCTGTCCTCAATAATCAATCTAGAATCCTAGATCCTCAATCCCCAATCCTCAATCCTTAATCCTCAATCTTCAATCCTCAATCCCCAGTCCTCAATCTTCAATCCTCAATGCTCATTCCTCAATCCTAAATCCTCAGTCCTCAATGCTCAATCCTCAATCCTCAATCCTCAGTCATCAATCCTCAATCCTCAATCCTCAATCCTCATTCTTCAATCCTTAGTCCTCAATCCTCAATCCTCAATCCTCAATCCTCAATCCTCAATCCTCAATCCTCAGTCATCAATCCTCAATCCTCAATCCTCAATCCTCATTCTTCAATCCTTAATCCTCAATCCTCAATCTGCAATCCTCAATACTCAATCCTCAATCCTCAATCCTCAAACCTCAATCCTCAATCGTCTGTCATCAATCCTCAATCCTCAATCCTCAATCCTCAATCCTCAATCCTCAATCGTCAATCATCAATCCCCAGTCCTGTATCATCACTCCTCAATCCTCAATCCTCTATATTCAACACACAACCCTCAACCTTCAATCCTGAATACTCAACCATCAATCCTCAATTCTCAATACTCAATAGAATATCCTGAATTCTCAGTTTTCAATACTCAATCCTCAATCTTCTATCTTCAAGTCTCCATCTACAAACATCAATACTCATTACTCAACCCTCAACACTCAGTCCTCAATCTTCAATCCTCAATCCTAAATACTCAATCCTCAGTCCTCAGTCCTCATTCTTCAATACCCAATCCTCAATCCTAAAATCCTCAATCCTCAATATTCAACACACAACCTCAACCACCAATCCTCAGTACACAACCATCAATGCTCAATTCTCAATACTCAATAGAATATCCTGAATTCTCAGCTTTGAATACTCAATCCTCAATCTTCAATCTTCAAGTCTCCATCCACAAACATCTATTCTCATCACTCAACCCTCAACACTCAGTCCTCAATCTTCTATCCTCAATCCTCAATCCTGAAATCCTCAATCCTCAATATTCAACACACAACCCTCAACCTTCAATCCTCAATACTCAACCATCAATCCTCAATTCTCAATACTCAATAGAATATCCTGAATTCTCAGTTTTCAATACTCAATCCTCAATCTTCTAACTTCAAGTCTCCATCCACAAACATCAATACTCATCACTCAACCCTCAACACTCAGTCCTCAATCTTCAATCCTCAATCCTCAATACTCAATCCTCAGTCCTCAGTCCTCAATCTTCAATACTCAATCCTCAATCCTAAAATCCTCAATCCTCAAAATTCAACACACAACCCTCAACCACCAATCCTCAGTACTCAACCATCAATGCTCAATTCTCAATACTCAATAGAATATCCTGAATTCTCAGTTTTCAATACTCAATCCTCAATCTTCTATCTTCAAGTCTCCATCTACAAACATCAATACTCATCACTCAACCCTCAACACTCAGTCCTCAATCTTCAATCCTCAATCCTCAATACTCAATCCTCAGTCCTCAGTCCTCAATCTTCAATACTCAATCCTCAATCCTAAAATCCTCAATACTCAATCCTCAGTCCTCAGTCCTCAATCTTCAATACTCAATCCTCAATCCTAAAATCCTCAATCCTCAATATTCAACACACAACCTCAACCACCAATCCTCAGTACACAACCATCAATGCTCAATTCTCAATACTCAATAGAATATCCTGAATTCTCAGCTTTGAATACTCAATCCTCAATCTTCAAACTTCAAGTCTCCATCCACAAACATCTATTCTCATCACTCAACCCTCAACACTCAGTCCTCAATCCTGAAATCCTCAATCCTCAATATTCAACACACAGCCCTCAACCTTCAATCCTCAATACTCAACCATCAATCCTCAATTCTCAATACTCAATAGAATATCCTGAATTCTCAGTTTTCAATACTCAATCCTCAATCTTCTATCTTCAAGTCTCCATCCACGAACATCAATACTCATCACTCAACCCTCAACACTCAGTCCTCAATCCTCAATCCTCAATCCTCAATCCTCAATCTTCAATCCTCAATACTCAATCTTCAATCCCCTATCCTCAATCCTCGATCTTCAATCCTCAGTTATCAATCCTCAATCTTCAATACTCAATGCTCAATCCTGAATCCTCAATCGTCAATCCTCAATCCTCATACCTCAAACCTCAATCCTCAACCCTCAGTCCTCATCCTCCATCCTCAATCCTCAATTCTCAATCCTCAATCCTCAATCTTCAACCCTCAATACTCAATCCACAATCCTCGATCCTCAGTCCTCAAACCTCAATTCCGTATCCTCAATCCTGAATCCTCAATCTTCATCCCTCAGTCCGCAACTACCAATTGTCATTCCTCAATCCTCAATAGAATATCCTCAATTCACAGTTTTCAATACTCAATCCCCAATCTTCAATCTTCAAATCTCAATCCACAAACATCAATTCACATCACTCAACCCTCAACACTCAGTCCTCAGTCTTCAATGCTCAATCCTCAACACTCAATCGTCAATCCTCAATTCCCAATCCTCGATCATCAATCCTCGATCCTCAATCCTCAATCATCAATCCTCAATCCTCAATCTGCAATCCTCAATCTTCAATCCTCAATACTCAATCTTCAATCCTCAATCCACAATTCTCAATCCTCAATCCTCAATCCTCAGTCCTCAATCCTCAATCCTCAATCCTCAATTGTCATTCCTCAAACCTCAATCCTCAACCCTCAGTCCTCGTCCCCAATTCTCAATTCTCAATCCTGAAACCTCAATTCCCATTCTTCTGTCCTCAATAATCAATCTAGAATCCTAGATCCTCAATCCCCAATCCTCAATCCTTAATCCTCAATCTTCAATCCTCAATCCCCAGTCCTCAATCTTCAATCCTCAATGCTCATTCCTCAATCCTAAATCCTCAGTCCTCAATGCTCAATCCTCAATCCTCAATCCTCAGTCATCAATCCTCAATCCTCAATCCTCAATCCTCATTCTTCAATCCTTAGTCCTCAATCCTCAATCCTCAATCCTCAATCCTCAATCCTCAATCCTCAATCCTCAGTCATCAATCCTCAATCCTCAATCCTCAATCCTCATTCTTCAATCCTTAATCCTCAATCCTCAATCTGCAATCCTCAATACTCAATCCTCAATCCTCAATCCTCAAACCTCAATCCTCAATCCTCTGTCATCAATCCTCAATCCTCAATCCTCAATCCTCAATCCTCAATCCTCAATCGTCAATCATCAATCCCCAGTCCTGTATCATCACTCCTCAATCCTCAATCCTCTATATTCAACACACAACCCTCAACCTTCAATCCTCAATACTCAACCATCAATCCTCAATTCTCAATACTCAATAGAATATCCTGAATTCTCAGTTTTCAATACTCAATCCTCAATCTTCTATCTTCAAGTCTCCATCTACAAACATCAATACTCATTACTCAACCCTCAACACTCAGTCCTCAATCTTCAATCCTCAATCCTAAATACTCAATCCTCAGTCCTCAGTCCTCATTCTTCAATACCCAATCCTCAATCCTAAAATCCTCAATCCTCAATATTCAACACACAACCTCAACCACCAATCCTCAGTACACAACCATCAATGCTCAATTCTCAATACTCAATAGAATATCCTGAATTCTCAGCTTTGAATACTCAATCCTCAATCTTCAATCTTCAAGTCTCCATCCACAAACATCTATTCTCATCACTCAACCCTCAACACTCAGTCCTCAATCTTCTATCCTCAATCCTCAATCCTGAAATCCTCAATCCTCAATATTCAACACACAACCCTCAACCTTCAATCCTCAATACTCAACCATCAATCCTCAATTCTCAATACTCAATAGAATATCCTGAATTCTCAGTTTTCAATACTCAATCCTCAATCTTCTAACTTCAAGTCTCCATCCACAAACATCAATACTCATCACTCAACCCTCAACACTCAGTCCTCAATCTTCAATCCTCAATCCTCAATACTCAATCCTCAGTCCTCAGTCCTCAATCTTCAATACTCAATCCTCAATCCTAAAATCCTCAATCCTCAAAATTCAACACACAACCCTCAACCACCAATCCTCAGTACTCAACCATCAATGCTCAATTCTCAATACTCAATAGAATATCCTGAATTCTCAGTTTTCAATACTCAATCCTCAATCTTCTATCTTCAAGTCTCCATCTACAAACATCAATACTCATCACTCAACCCTCAACACTCAGTCCTCAATCTTCAATCCTCAATCCTCAATACTCAATCCTCAGTCCTCAGTCCTCAATCTTCAATACTCAATCCTCAATCCTAAAATCCTCAATACTCAATCCTCAGTCCTCAGTCCTCAATCTTCAATACTCAATCCTCAATCCTAAAATCCTCAATCCTCAATATTCAACACACAACCTCAACCACCAATCCTCAGTACACAACCATCAATGCTCAATTCTCAATACTCAATAGAATATCCTGAATTCTCAGCTTTGAATACTCAATCCTCAATCTTCAAACTTCAAGTCTCCATCCACAAACATCTATTCTCATCACTCAACCCTCAACACTCAGTCCTCAATCCTGAAATCCTCAATCCTCAATATTCAACACACAGCCCTCAACCTTCAATCCTCAATACTCAACCATCAATCCTCAATTCTCAATACTCAATAGAATATCCTGAATTCTCAGTTTTCAATACTCAATCCTCAATCTTCTATCTTCAAGTCTCCATCCACGAACATCAATACTCATCACTCAACCCTCAACACTCGGTCCTCAATCTTCAATCCTCAATCCTCAAACCTCAATCTTCAATCCTCAATACTCAATCTTCAATCCCCAATCCTCAATCCTCGATCTTCAATCCTCAGTCATCAATCCTCAATCTTCAATACTCAATCCTCAATACTCAATCCTCAGTCTTCAGTCCTCAATCTTCAATACTCAATCCTCAATCCTAAAATGCTCAATCCTCAATATTCAACACACAACCCTCAACCACGAATCCTCAGTACTCAACCATCAATGCTCAATTCTCAATACTCAATAGAATATCCTGAATTCTCAGCTTTGAATACTCAATCCTCAATCTTCAATCTTCAAGTCTCCATCCACAAACATCTATTCTCATCACTCAACCATCAACACTCAGTCCTCAATCTTCAATCCTCAATCCTCAATCCTCAATCCTCAATCTTCAATCCTCAATACTCAATCTTCAATCCTCAATCCTCAATCCTCAATCCTCAATCTACAATCCTCAATACTCTATCTTCAATCCTCAATCCTCAATCCTCAATCCTCAATCCTCAATCCTCAGACATCAATCCTCAATCCCCAATCCTCAATCCTCATTCTTCAATCCTCAATCCTCAATCCTCAATCTGCAATCCTCAATACTCAATCCTCAATCCTCAATCCTCAATACTCAATCTTCAATCCTCAATACTCAATCTTCAATCCTCAATCCTCAATTCTCAATCCTCAGTCCTCAATCCTCAATCCTCAGTCATCAATCCTCAATCCTCAATCCTCAATCCTCAATCCTCAATCCTCAATCCTCAATACTCAATCTTCAGTCTTCAATCCTCAGTCCTCAATCTTCAATCCTCAATCCTCAATCCTCAATCCTCAATCCTCAGTCATCAATCCTCAATCCCCAACCCTCAATCCTCATTCTCCAATCCTCAATCCCCAATCCTCAATCTGCAATCCTCAATACTCAATCCTCAATCCTCAATCGTCAATCATCAATCCCCAATCCTCTATCATCAATCCTCAATCCTCAATCCTCAATCCTCAATCCTCAATCCTCAATCCTCAATCCTCAATCCTCAATACTCAATCTTCAGTCTTCAATCCTCAGTCCTCAATCTTCAATCCTCAATCCTCAATCCTCAATCTTCAATCCTCAATACTCAATCTTCAATCCCCATTCCTCAATCCTCGATCTTCAATCCTCAGTCATCAATCCTCAATCTTCAATACTCAATCCTCAATCCTCAATCCTCAATCGTCAATCCTCAATCCTCATACCTCAAACCTCAATCCTCAATCTTGAATCCTCAATACTCAATCTTCAATCCTCAATCCCCAATCCTGAAATCCACAGTCCTCAATATTCAACACACAACCCTCAACCTTCAATCCTCAATACTCAACCATCAATCCTCAATTCTCAATACTCAATAGAATATCCTGAATTCTCAGCTTTGAATACTCAATCCTCAATCTTCAATCTTCAAGTCTCCATCCACAAACATCTATTCTCATCACTCAACCCCCAACACTCAGTCCTCAATCTTCAATCCTCAATCCTCAAACCTCAATCTTCAATCCTCAATACTCAATCTTCAATCCCCAATCCTCAATCCTCGATCTTCAATCCTCAGTCATCAATCCTCAATCTTCAATACTCAATCCTCAATACTCAATCCTCAGTCTTCAGTCTTCAATCTTCAATACTCAATCCTCAATCCTAAAATCCTCAATCCTCAATATTCAACACACAACCCTCAACCACGAATCCTCAGTACTCAACCACCAATGCACAATTCTCAATACTCAATAGAATATCCTGAATTCTCAGCTTTGAATACTCAATCCTCAATCTTCAATCTTCAAGTCTCCATCCACAAACATCTATTCTCATCACTCAACCATCAACACTCAGTCCTCAATCTTCAATCCTCAATCCTCAATCCTCAATCCTCAATCTTCATTCCTCAATACTCAATGTTCAATCCTCAATCCTCAATCCTCAATCCTCAATCTACAATCCTCAATACTCTATCTTCAATCCTCAATCCTCAATCCTCAATCCTCAATCCTCAATCCTCAGTCATCAATCCTCAATCCCCAATCCTCAATCCTCATTCTTCAATCATCAATCCTCAATCCTCAATCTGCAATCCTCAATACTCAATCCTCAATCCTCAATCCTCAATACTCAATCTTCAATCCTAAATACTCAATCTTCAATCCTCAATCCTCAATTCTCAATCCTCAGTCCTCAATCCTCAATCCTCAGTCCTCAATCCTCAATCCTCAATCCTCAATCCTCAATCCTCAATCCTCAATCCTCAATACTCAATCTTCAGTCTTCAATCCTCAGTCCTCAATCTTCAATCCTCAATCCTCAATCCTCAATCCTCAATCCTCAGTCATCAATCCTCAATCCCCAACCCTCAATCCTCATTCTCCAATCCTCAATCCCCAATCCTCAATCTGCAATCCTCAATACTCAATCCTCAATCCTCAATCGTCAATCATCAATCCCCAATCCTCTATCATCAATCCTCAATCCTCAATCCTCAATCCTCAATCCTCAATCCTCAATCCTCAATCCTCAATCCTCAATACTCAATCTTCAGTCTTCAATCCTCAGTCCTCAATCTTCAATCCTCAATCCTCAATCCCCAATCTTCAATCCTCAATACTCAATCTTCAATCCCCAATCCTCAATCCTCGATCTTCAATCCTCAGTCATCAATCCTCAATCTTCAATACTCAATCCTCAATCCTCAATCCTCAATCGTCAATCCTCAATCCTCATACCTCAAACCTCAATCCTCAACCCTCAGTCCTCATCCTGCATCCTCAATCCTCAATTCTCAATCCTCAATCCTCAATCTTCAATCCTCAATACTCAATCCACAATCCTCAATCCTCAGTCCTCAAACCTCAATTCCGAATCCTCAATCTTCATCCCTCAGTCCGCAACAATCAATTGTCATTCCTCAATCCTCAATAGAATATCCTCAATTCACAGTTTTCAAAACTCAATCCCCAATCTTCAATCTTCAAATCTCAATCCACAAACGTCAATTCACATCACTCAACCCTCAACACTCAGTCCTCAGTCTTCAATGCTCAATCCTCAACCCTCAATCGTCAATCCTCAATTCCCAATCCTCGATCATCAATCCTCAATCCTCAATCCTCAATCGTCAATCCTCAATCCTCAATCCTCAATTCTCAATCTTCAATCCTCAGTACTCAATCTTCAATCCTCAATCCACAATTCTCAATCCTCAATCCTCAATCCTCAGTCCTCAATCCTCAATCCTCAATCCTCAATTGTCATTCCTCAAACCTCAATCCTCAACCCACAGTCCTCATCCCCAATTCTCAATTCTCAATCCTCAAACCTCAATTCTCAATCTTCTATCCTCAATAATCAATCTAGAATCCTAGATCCTCAATCCCCAATCCTCAATCCTTAATCCTCAATCTTCAATCCTCAATCCCCAGTCCACAATCTTCAATCCTAAATGCTCAATCCTCAATCCTAAATCCTCAGTCCTCAATCCTCAATCCTCAATCCTCAAACCTCAATCCTCAACCGTCAGTCCTCGTCCTCAATTCTCAAACCTCAAGCCTCAATCCTCAATTTCAATCATCAATACCCAATCTTGTATCCTCAATCCTCAATCCTCAATCCTCAGTCCTCAATCCTCAATATTCAACACAGAGCACTCAACCATCAATTCTCAATACTCAACCATCAATCCTCAATTCTCAATACTCAATAGAATATCCTGAATTCTCATGGTTCAATACTCAATCCACAATATTCAATAATCAAATCTCAATCCTCAAAAATCACTTCTCAACACTCTATCCTCAACACTCAGTACTCTCTCTTCAATCCTCCATCCTCAATCCTCAATCCTCAATCCTCAATCCTCAATCTTCAATCCTCAAAACTCAATCTTCAGTCTTCAATCCTCAATCCTCAATCCTCAATCCTCAATCCGCAATCCTCAATCTTCAATCCTCAATACTCAATATTCAATCCTCAATCCTCAATCCTCAATCCTCAATTGTCATTCCTCAAACCTCAATCCTCAACCCTCAGTCCTCATCCCCAATTCTCAATTCTCGATCCTCAAACCTCAATTCTCAATCTTCTATCCTCAATAATCAATCTAGAATCCCAGATCCTCAATCCCCAATCCTCAATCCTTAATCCTCAATCTTCAATCCTCAATCCCCAGTCCTCAATCTTCAATCCTCAATCCTCAATCCTCAATCATCAATCCTCAATACTCAATCTTCAATCGTCAAACCTCAATTCTCAATCCTCAATACTCAATCCTCAATCCTCAATCCTCAACACTCAATCCTCATTCTTCAATCCTCAATACCCAATCCTCAATCTTCAATCGTCAATCCTCAATCCTCAATTCCCAATCCTCAATCATTAATCCTCAGACCTCAAACATCAATAGTCAACCCTCAGTCAACGTCCTAAATCCACAACCCTCAATCCTCAATCCTCAATCTTCAATCCTCAATCCTCAATCCTCAATCCTCAATCCTCAAGCCTCAATCCTCAGTCCTCAAACCTCAATCCTGAATCCTCAATCCTGAATCCTCAATCTTCAGCCCTCAGTCCTCTACAATCAGCTGTCTATCCTCAATCCTCAATAGAATATCATCAATTCACAGTTTTCATTACTCAATGCTCAATCTGCAATCTTCAAATCGCTGTCCTCAAACATCAATTCTGATCACTGAACCCTCAACACTCAGTCCCCAATCCTCAATCCTCAATCCTCAAACCTCAATCCTCAACCGTCAGTCCTCGTCATCAATCATCAACACTCAATCCTCAATCCTCAATCTTCAATCATCAATACTCAATCTTCAATCCTCAGTCCTCAATCCTCAATCCTCAATCCTCAATATTCAACACACAACCCTCAACCATCAATCCTCAATGCTCAACCACCAATACTCAATACTCAATACGCAATAGAATATCCTGAATTCTCATGTTTCAATCCTCAGTCCTCAATATTCAACACACAACCCTCAACCTTCAATCCTCAATACTCAACCATCAATCCTCAATTCTCAATACTCAATAGAATATCTTGAATTCTCAGTTTTCAATACTCAATCCTCAATCTTCTATCTTCAAGTCTCCATCCACAAACATCAATACTCATCACTCAACCCTCAACACTCAGTCCTCAATCTTCAATCCTCAATCCTCAATACTCAATCCTCAGTCCTCAGTCCTCAATCTTCAATACTCAATCCTCAATCCTAAAATCCTCAATCCTCAATATTCAACACACAACCCTCAACCACCAATCCTCAGTACTCAACCATCAATGCTCAATTCTCAACACACAATAGAATATCCTGAATTCTCAGCTTTGAATACTCAATCCTCAATCTTCAATCTTCAAGTCTCCATCCACAAACATCTATCCTCATCACTCAACCCTCAACACTCAGTCCTCAATCTTCAATCCTCAATCCTCAATCCTCAATCTTCAATCCTCAATCCTCAATCTTCAATCCTAAATACTCAATCTTCAGTCTTCAATCCTCAATCCTCAATCCTCAATCCTCAATCCGCAATCCTGAATCTTCAATCCTCAATACTCAATCTTCAATACTCAATCCTTAATCCTAAAATCCTCAATCCTCAATATTCAACACACAACCCTCAACCACCAATCCTCAGTACTCAACCATCAATGCTCAATTCTCAATAATCAATAGAATATCCTGAATTCTCATGTTTCAATATTCAATCCACAATATTCAATAATCAAATCTCAATCCTCAAACATCAATTCTCAACACTCAATCCTCAACGCTCAGTCCTCTCTCTTCAATCTTCAATACTCTATCCTCAATCCTCAATCCTCAATCTTCAATCCTCAGTCCCCAATCCTCAATCTTCTATCCTCAATACTCAATCCTCAATCCACAATCCTCAATCCTCAATCTTCAATCCTCAATACTCAATCTTCAATCCTCAATCCTCAATCCTCAATCCTCAATCATCGATCCTCAATCATCAATCCTCAATCTTCAATACTCAATCCTCAATCCTCAATCCTCAATCCTCAATACTGAACCATCAATCCTCAATTCCCAATACTCAATAGAATATCCTGAATTCTCAGGATTCTCTACTCAAACCTCAGTCCTCAACCCTCAGCCCTCATCCTCAACCCTCAATCGACAATCCGCAATCCTCAATCTTCAAACCTCAAAACTCAATCTTCAATCCTCAATCCTCAGTCCTCAAACCTCAATCCTCAATCCACAATCCTCAATCCTCAATCTTCAATCCTCAATATTCAATCTTCAATCCTCAATCCTCAATCCTCAATCCTCAATCATCAATCCTCAATCATCAATCCTCAATCTTCAATACTCAATCCTCAATACTCAACCGTCAATCCTCAGTCCTCAAACCTCAATCCCGAATCCTCAATCCTGAATCCTCAATCTTTAGCCCTCAGTCCTCAAAAATTAATTGTCAATCCTCAATCATCAATAGAATATCCTCAATTCACTGTTTCCAATACTCAATCCCCATTCTTCAATCATCAAATCTCAATCCACAAACATCATTTCTCATCACTCAACCATCAATACTCAGTCCTCAATGTTCAATCCTCAATACTCAATCCTCAATCTTCAACCCTCAATACTCAACCCTCAACACTCAGTCCTCAATCTTCAATCCTCAATCCTCTAATCCTCAATCTTCAATCCTCAATACTCAATCTTCAATCCCCAATCCTCAATCCTTATTCCTCAATCCTCATTCTTCAATCCTCAATACCCAATCCTCAATCTTCAATTCTCAATCCTCAATCCTCACTTCTCATTTCTCAATACTCGGTCCTCAGTCCTCAAATAACAATCCTCAACCCTCAGCCCTCATCCTCAATCCTCAATCCTCAATCTTCAATCCTCAATCCTCAATCCTCAAGCCTCAATCCTCAATCCTCAATCCTCAGTCCTCAAACATCAATCCTGAATCCTCAATCCTGAATCCTCAATCTTCAGACCTCATACCTCAAAAATCAGTATTCAATCCTCAATCCTCAATAGAATATCATCAATTCACAGTTTTCAATGCTCAATACTCAATCTGCAATCTTCAGATCTCAATCCACAAACATCAATTCTCATCACTCAACCCTCAACACTCAGTACCCAACCCTCAATATTCAATCCTCAATCCTCAATCCTCAATCCTCAATCCTCAATCTTCAATCCTCAATACTCAATCTTCAATCCTCAAACCTCAATCCTCAATACTCTATCCCCAATCGTCAGTCTTCAATCCTCGATACTCAACCTTTAATCCTCAATACTCAAACCTCAATCCTGAATCCTCATCCTTCAATCCTCAATACCCACTCCTCAATCTTCAATCCTCAATCCTAAATCCTCAATTCTCAATCCTCAATCCTCCGCCCTCAGTCCTCAAACCTCAATCCTCAACCCTCAGCCCTCATCCTCAATCCTCAATCGACAATCCGCAATCCTCAATTTTCAATCCTCAAAACTCAATCTTCAATCCTCCATCCTCAGTCCTCAAACCTGAATCCTGAATCCTGAATCCTGAGTCCTCAATCTTCAGCCCTCAGTCCTCAACAATCAGTAGTCAATCCTTAATCCTCAATAGAATATCCTCAATTCACAGCTTTCAACACTCAATACTCAATCTGCAATCTTCCAACCTCTATCAACAAACTTCAATTGTCATCACTCAACCCTCAACACTCAGTCCTCAATGTTCAATCCTCAATCCTCAATTCTCAATCTTCAATCCTCAATACTGAACCTTCAATCGTCAATCCTCAATCCTCAATCCTCAATCCTCAATCCTCAATCTTCAATCCTCAGTCCCCAATCCTCAATCTTCTATCCTCAATACTCAATCCTCATTCCACAATCCTCAATCCTCAATCTTCAATCCACAATACTCAACCTTCAATGCTCATTCCTCAATCCTCAATCCTCAATTCTCAATCCTCAATTGTCAGTCTTCAATCCTCAATACTCAATCATCAATCCTCAATCCTCAATCCTCAATCCTCATTCTTCAGTCCTCAATACCCAATCCTCAATATTCAATCCTCAATCCTCAATCCTCAATCCTCAATCCTCAATCCTCAATATTCAACACACAGCCCTCAACCATCAATTCTCAATACTCAACCATCAATCCTCAATTCCCAATACTCAATAGAATATCCTGAATTCTCATGGTTCAATACTCAATCCACAATATTCAATAATCAAATCTCAATGCTCAAACATCACTTCTCAGCACTCTATCCTCAACACTCAGTACTCTCTCTTCAATTCTCCATCCTCAATCCTCAATCCTCAATCCTCAATCTTCAATCTTCAATCCACAGTACTCAATCTACAATCTTCAATCCTCCATTCTCAATCCTCAATCCTCAATCCGCAATCCATAATCCTCAATCTTCAATCCTCAATTACCAGTCCTCAACCTTCAATCCTCAATGCTCAATCGTCAATCCTCAATCCTCAGTCCTCAATCCTCAATCCTCAATCCTCAAACCTCAATCCTCAACCGTCAGTCCTCGTCATCAATCATCAACACTCAATCCTCAATCCTCAATCTTCAATCATCAATACTCAATCTTCAATCCTCAGTCCTCAATCCTCAATCCTCAATCCTCAATATTCAACACACAACCCTCAACCATCAATCCTCAATACTCAACCACCAATACTCAATTCTCAATACGCAATAGAATATCCTGAATTCTCATGTTTCAATCCTCAGTCCTCAATATTCAACACACAACCCTCAACCTTCAATCCTCAATACTCAACCATCAATCCTCAATTCTCAATACTCAATAGAATATACTCAATTCTCAGTTTTCAATACTCAATCCTCAATCTTCTATCTTCAAGTCTCCATCTACAAACATCAATACTCATCACTCAACCCTCAACACTCAGTCCTCAATCTTCAATCCTCAATCCTCAATACTCAATCCTCAGTCCTCAGTCCTCAATCTTCAATACTCAATCCTCAATCCTAAAATCCTCAATCCTCAATATTCAACACACAACCTCAACCACCAATCCTCAGTACACAACCATCAATGCTCAATTCTCAATACTCAATAGAATATCCTGAATTCTCAGCTTTGAATACTCAATCCTCAATCTTCAAACTTCAAGTCTCCATCCACAAACATCTATTCTCATCACTCAACCCTCAACACTCAGTCCTCAATCTTCAATCCTCAATCCTCAGTCCTGAAATCCTCAATCCTCAATATTCAACACACAACCCTCAACCTTCAATCCTCAATACTCAACCATCAATCCTCAATTCTCAATACTCAATAGAATATCCTGAATTCTCAGTTTTCAAAACTCAATCCTCAATCTTCTATCTTCAAGTCTCCATCCACAAACATCAATACTCATCACTCAACCCTCAACACTCAGTCCTCAATCTTCAATCCTCAATCCTCAATACTCAATCCTCAGTCCTCAGTCCTCAATCTTCAATACTCAATCCTCAATCCTAAAATCCTCAATCCTCAATATTCAACACACAACCCTCAACCACGAATCCTCAGTACTCAACCATCAATGCTCAATTCTCAATACTCCATAGAATATCCTGAATTCTCAGCTTTGAATACTCAATCCTCAATCTTCAATCTTCAAGTCTCCATCCACAAACATCTATTCTCATCACTCAACCATCAACACTCAGTCCTCAATCTTCAATCCTGAATCCTCAATCCCTAATCCTCAATGTTCAATCCTCAATACTCAATCTTCAATCCTCAATCCTCAATCCTCAATCCACAATCTACAATCCTCAATACTCTATCTTCAATCCTCAATACTCAATCTTCAATCCCCAATCCTCAATCCTTATTCCTCAATCCTCATTCTTCAATCCTCAATACCCAATCCTCAATCTTCAATCCTCAATCCTCAATCCTCACTTCTCATTTCTCAATACTCGGTCCTCAGTCCTCAAATCACAATCCTCAAACCTCAGCCCTCATCCTCAATCCTCAATCCTCAATCTTCAATCCTCAATCCTCAATCCTCAAGCCTCAATCCTCAATCCTCAATCCTCAGTCCTCAAACATCAATCCTGAATACTCAATCCTGAATCCTCAATCTTCAGACCTCAGACCTCAACAATCAGTATTCAATCCTCAATCCTCAATAGAATATCATCAATTCACAGTTTTCAATGCTTAATACTCAATCTGCAATCTTCAGATCTCAATCCACAAACATCAATTCTCATCACTCAACCCTCAACACTCAGTACCCAATCCTCAATATTCAATCCCCAATCCTCAATCCTCAATCCTCAATCCTCAACCTTCAATCCTCAATACTCAATCTTCAATCCTCAATCCTCAATCCTCAATACTCTATCTTCAATCGTCAGTCTTCAATCCTCAATACTCAACCTTTAATCCTCAATACTCAAACCTCAATCCTCAATCCTCATCCTTCAATCCTCAATACACACTCCTCAATCTTCAATCCTCAATCCTAAATCCTCAATTCTCAATCCTCAATCCTCCGCCCTCAGTCCTCAAACCTCAATCCTCAACCCTCAGCCCTCATCCTCAATCCTCAATCCTCAATCGACAATCTGCAATCCTCAATCTTCAATCCTCAAAACTCAATCTTCAATCCTCCATCCTCAGTCCTCAAACCTGAATCCTGAATCCTAAATCCTGAGTCCACAATCTTCAGCCCTCAGTCCTCAACAATCAGTAGTCAATCCTCAATCCTCAATAGAATATCCTCAATTCACAGATTTCAACACTCAATACTCAATCTGCAATCTTCAAACCTCTATCCACAAACTTCAATTGTCATCACTCAACCCTCAACACTCAGTCCTCAATGTTCAATCCTCAATCCTCAATTCTCAATCTTCAATCCTCAATACTGAACCTTCAATCGTCAATCCTCAATCCTCAATCCTCAATCCTCAATCCTCAATCTTCAATCCTCAGTCCCCAATCCTCAATCTTCTATCCTCAATACTCAATCCTCAATCCAGAATCCTCAATCCTCAATCTTCAATCCTCAATACTCAATCTTCAATCACCAATCCTCAATCCTCAATCCTCAATCATCGATCCTCAATCATCAATCCTCAATCTTCAATACTCAATCCTCAATCCTCAATCCTCAATCATCAATACTCAACCATCAATCCTCAATTCCCAATACTCAATAGCATATCCTGAATTCTCAGGATTCTCTACTCAAACCTCGGTCCTCAACCCTCAGCCCTCATCCTCAATCCTCAATCGACAATCCGCAATCCTCAATCTTGAATCCTCAAAACTCAATCTTCAATCCTCAATCCTCAGTCCTCAAACCTCAATCCTCAATCCACAATCCTCAATCCTCAATCGTCAATCCTCAATATTCAATCTTCAATCCTCAATGCTCAAACCTCAATCCTCAATCATCAATCCTCAATCATCAATCCTCAATCTTCAATACTCAATCCTCAATACTCAACCGTCAATTCTCAGTCCTCAAACCTCAATCCCGAATCCTCAATCCTGAATCCTCAATCTTCAGCCCTCAGTCCGCAAAAATTAATTGTCAATCCTCAATCATCAATAGAAAATCCTCAATTCACTGTTTCCAATACTCAATCCCCATTCTTCAATCATCAAATCTCAATCCACAAACATCAATTCTCATCACTCAACCATCAACACTCAGTCCTCAATGTTCAATCCTCAATCCTCAATCCTCAATCTTCAACCCTCAATACTCAATCCTCAATCCTCAAGCCTCAATTCTCAATCCTCAGTACTCAATCCTCAATCGTCAATACTCAATCTCCAATCCTCAATCTTCAATCCTCAATCCTCAAGCCTCAATCCTCAATCCTCAATATTCAACACACAACCCTCAACCATCAATCCTCAATTCTCAATACTCAATAGAATATCCTGAATTCTCACGGTTCAATACTCAATCCACAAAACTCAATAATCAAATCTCAATCCCCAAACATCAATTCTCAACACTCAATCCTCAATACTCAGTCCTCTCTCTCCAATCCTCCATCCTCAATCCTCAATCTTCAAGCGTCAATCCTCAATCCTCAATCCTCAAACCTCAATCCTCAGTCCTCAAACCTCTATCCGGATTCCTCAATACTGAATCCTCAATCTTCAGCCGTCGGTCCTCAACAATCAATTGTAAATCGTCAATCCTCAATAGAATATCCTCAATTCACAGTTTTCAATACTCAATCCCCATTCTTCAATCTTCAAATCTCAATCCACAAACATCAATTCTCATCACTCAGCCCTCAACACTCAGTCCTCAATCTTCAATCCTCAATCCTCAATCCTCAATCTTCAATCCTCAATACTCAATCTTCAATCGTCAAACCTCAATTCTCAATCCTCAATACTCAATCCTCAATCCTCAATCCTCAACACTCAATCCTCATTCTTCAATCCTCAATACCCAATCCTCAATCTTCAATCGTCAATCCTCAATCCTCAATTCCCAATCCTCAATCATTAATCCTCAGACCTCAAACATCAATAGTCAACCCTCAGTCAACGTCCTAAATCCACAACCCTCAATCCTCAATCCTCAATCTTCAATCCTCAATCCTCAATCCTCAATCCTCAATCCTCAAGTCTCAATCCTCAGTCCTCAAACCTCAATCCTGAATCCTCAATCCTGAATCCTCAATCTTCAGCCCTCAGTCCTCTACAATCAGCTGTCTATCCTCAATCCTCAATAGAATATCATCAATTCACAGTTTTCATTACTCAATGCTCAATCTGCAATCTTCAAATCGCTGTCCTCAAACATCAATTCTGATCACTGAACCCTCAACACTCAGTCCCCAATCCTCAATCCTCAATCCTCAAACCTCAATCCTCAACCGTCAGTCCTCGTCATCAATCATCAACACTCAATCCTCAATCCTCAATCTTCAATCATCAATACTCAATGTTCAATCCTCAGTCCTCAATCCTCAATCCTCAATCCTCAATATTCAACACACAACCCTCAACCATCAATCCTCAATGCTCAACCACCAATACTCAATACTCAATACGCAATAGAATATCCTGAATTCTCATGTTTCAATCCTCAGTCCTCAATATTCAACACACAACCCTCAACCTTCAATCCTCAATACTCAACCATCAATCCTCAATTCTCAATACTCAATAGAATATCCTGAATTATCAGTTTTCAATACTCAATCGTCAATCTTCTATCTTCAAGTCTCCATCTACAAACATCAATACTCATCACTCAACCCTCAACACTCAGTCCTCAAACTTCAATCCTCAATCCTCAATACTCAATCCTCAGTCCTCAGTCCTCAATCTTCAATACTCAATCCTCAATCCTAAAATCCTCAATCCTCAATATTCAACACACAACCTCAACCACCAATCCTCAGTACATAACCATCAATGCTCAATTCTCAATACTCAATAGAATATCCTGAATTCTCAGCTTTGAATACTCAATCCTCAATCTTCAAACTTCAAGTCTCCATCCACAAACATCTATTCTCATCACTCAACCCTCAACACTCAGTCCTCAATCTTCAATCCTCAATCCTGAAATCCTCAATCCTCAATATTCAACACACAACCCTCAACCTTCAATCCTCAATACTCAACCATCAATCCTCAATTCTCAATACTCAATAGAATATCTTGAATTCTCAGTTTTCAATACTCAATCCTCAATCTTCTATCTTCAAGTCTCCATCCACAAACATCAATACTCATCACTCAACCCTCAACACTCAGTCCTCAATCTTCAATCCTCAATCCTCAATACTCAATCCTCAGTCCTCAGTCCTCAATCTTCAATACTCAATCCTCAATCCTAAAATCCTCAATCCTCAATATTCAACACACAACCCTCAACCACCAATCCTCAGTACTCAACCATCAATGCTCAATTCTCAACACACAATAGAATATCCTGAATTCTCAGCTTTGAATACTCAATCCTCAATCTTCAATCTTCAAGTCTCCATCCACAAACATCTATCCTCATCACTCAACCCTCAACACTCAGTCCTCAATCTTCAATCCTCAATCCTCAATCCTCAATCTTCAATCCTCAATCCTCAATCTTCAATCCTAAATACTCAATCTTCAGTCTTCAATCCTCAATCCTCAATCCTCAATCCTCAATCCGCAATCCTGAATCTTCAATCCTCAATACTCAATCTTCAATACTCAATCCTTAATCCTAAAATCCTCAATCCTCAATATTCAACACACAACCCTCAACCACCAATCCTCAGTACTCAACCATCAATGCTCAATTCTCAATAATCAATAGAATATCCTGAATTCTCAGCTTTGAATACTCAATCCTCAATCTTCAATCTTCAAGTCTCCATCCACAAACATCTATTCTCATCACTCAACATCGATCTTCAAGCCTCAGTCATCAATCCTCAATCTTCAATACTCAATCCTCAATCCTCAATCCTCAATCGTCAATCCTCAATCCTCATACCTCGAACCTCAATCCTCAACCCTCAGTCCTCATCCTCCATCCTCAATCCTCAATTCTCAATCCTCAATCCTCACTCCTCACTCAGTCCCCAATCTTCAATACTCAATCCTCAATCCTAAAATCCTCAATCCTCAATATTCAACACACAACCCCCAACCACCAATCCTCAGTACTCAACCATCAGTGCTCAATTCCCAATACTCAATAGAATATCCTGAATTCTCAGCTTTGAATACTCAATCCTCAATCTTCAATCTTCAAGTCTCCATCCACAAACATCTATTCTCATCACTCAACCCTCAACACTCAGTCCTCAATCTTCAATCCTCAATCCTCAATCCTCAATCTTCAATCCTCAATACTCAATCTTCAATCCCCAATCCTCAATCCTCGATCTTCAATCCTCAGTCATCAATCCTCAATCTTCAATACTCAATCCTCAATCCTCAATCCTCAATCGTCAATCCTCAATCCTCAATCCTCAATCCTCAATATTCAACACACAGCCCTCAACCATCAATTCTCAATACTCAACCATCAATCCTCAATTCCCAATACTCAAAAGAATATCCTGAATTCTCATGGTTCAATACTCAATCCACAATATTCAATAATCAAATCTCAATCCTCAAACATCATTTCTCAACACTCTATCCTCAACACTCAGTACTCGCTCTTCAATCGTCCATCCTCAATCCTCAATCCTCAATCCTCAATCCTCAATCCTCAATCTTCAATCTTCAATCCTCAATTACCAGTCCTCAACCTTCAATCCTCAATGCTCAATCGTCAATCCTCAATCCTCAGTCCTCAATCCTCAATCCTCAATCCTCAAACCTCAATCCTCAACCGTCAGTCCTCGTCATCAATCATCAACCCTCAATCCTCAATCCTCAATCTTCAATCATCAATACTCAATCTTCAATCCTCAGTCCTCAATCCTCAATCCTCAATCCTCAATATTCAACACACAACCCTCAACCATCAATCCTCAATACTCAACCATCAATACTCAATTCTCAATACGCAATAGAATATCCTGAATTCTCATGTTTCAATATTCAATCCACAATATTCAATAATCAAATCTCAATCCTCAAACATCAGTTCTCAACACTCAATCCTCAACGCTCAGTCCTCTCTCTTCAATCTTCAATACTCTATCCTCAATCCTCAATCCTCAATCTTCAATCCTCAGTCCCCAATCCTCAATCTTCTATCCTCAATACTCAATCCTCAATCCACAATCCTCAATCCTCAATCTTCAATCCTCAATACTCAATCTTCAATCCTCAATCCTCAATCCTCAATCCTCAATCATCGATCCTCAATCATCAATCCTCAATCTTCAATACTCAATCCTCAATCCTCAATCCTCAATCCTCAATACTGAACCATCAATCCTCAATTCCCAATACTCAATAGAATATCCTGAATTCTCAGGATTCTCTACTCAAACCTCAGTCCTCAACCCTCAGCCCTCATCCTCAACCCTCAATCGACAATCCGCAATCCTCAATCTTCAAACCTCAAAACTCAATCTTCAATCCTCAATCCTCAGTCCTCAAACCTCAATCCTCAATCCACAATCCTCAATCCTCAATCTTCAATCCTCAATATTCAATCTTCAATCCTCAATCCTCAATCCTCAATCCTCAATCATCAATCCTCAATCATCAATCCTCAATCTTCAATACTCAATCCTCAATACTCAACCGTCAATCCTCAGTCCTCAAACCTCAATCCCGAATCCTCAATCCTGAATCCTCAAACTTCAGCCCTCAGTCCTCAAAAATTAATTGTCAATCCTCAATCATCAATAGAATATCCTCAATTCACTGTTTCCAATACTCAATCCCCATTCTTCAATCATCAAATCTCAATCCACAAACATCATTTCTCATCACTCAACCATCAATACTCAGTCCTCAATGTTCAATCCTCAATACTCAATCCTCAATCTTCAACCCTCAATACTCAATCCTCAACACTCAGTCCTCAATCTTCAATCCTCAATCCTCTAATCCTCAATCTTCAATCCTCAATACTCAATCTTCAATCCCCAATCCTCAATCCTTATTCCTCAATCCTCATTCTTCAATCCTCAATACCCAATCCTCAATCTTCAATTCTCAATCCTCAATCCTCACTTCTCATTTCTCAATACTCGGTCCTCAGTCCTCAAATAACAATCCTCAACCCTCAGCCCTCATCCTCAATCCTCAATCCTCAATCTTCAATCCTCAATCCTCAATCCTCAAGCCTCAATCCTCAATCCTCAATCCTCAGTCCTCAAACATCAATCCTGAATCCTCAATCCTGAATCCTCAATCTTCAGACCTCATACCTCAACAATCAGTATTCAATCCTCAATCCTCAATAGAATATCATCAATTCACAGTTTTCAATGCTCAATACTCAATCTGCAATCTTCAGATCTCAATCCACAAACATCAATTCTCATCACTCAACCCTCAACACTCAGTACCCAACCCTCAATATTCAATCCTCAATCCTCAATCCTCAATCCTCAATCCTCAATCTTCAATCCTCAATACTCAATCTTCAATCCTCAATCCTCAATCCTCAATACTCTATCCTCAATCGTCAGTCTTCAATCCTCGATACTCAACCTTTAATCCTCAATACTCAAACCTCAATCCTCAATCCTCATCCTTCAATCCTCAATACCCACTCCTCAATCTTCAAT
This sequence comes from Calliopsis andreniformis, assembly GCF_051401765.1. Lineage (NCBI taxonomy): Eukaryota > Metazoa > Arthropoda > Insecta > Hymenoptera > Andrenidae > Calliopsis > Calliopsis andreniformis. The sequence goes on from NW_027480440.1 coordinate 5,124,406, forward strand.
CCTCAATCCTAAATCCTCAATTCTCAATCCTCAATCCTCCGCCCTCAGTCCTCAAACCTCAATCCTCAACCCCCAGCCCTCATCCTCAATCCTCAATCGACAATCCGCAATCCTCAATTTTCAATCCTCAAAACTCAATCTTCAATCCTCCATCCTCAGTCCTCAAACCTGAATCCTGAATCCTAAATCCTGAGTCCTCAATCTTCAGCCCTCAGTCCTCAACAATCAGTAGTCAATCCTTAATCCTCAATAGAATATCCTCAATTCACAGCTTTCAACACTCAATACTCAATCTGCAATCTTCCAACCTCTATCCACAAACTTCAATTGTCATCACTCAACCCTCAACACTCAGTCCTCAATGTTCAATCCTCAATCCTCAATTCTCAATCTTCAATCCTCAATACTGAACCTTCAATCGTCAATCCTCAATCCTCAATCCTCAATCCTCAATCCTCAATCTCCAATCCTCAGTCCCCAATCCTCAATCTTCTATCCTCAATACTCAATCCTCATTCCACAATCCTCAATCCTCAATCTTCAATCCTCAATACTCAATCTTCAATCCCCAATCCTCAATCCTCAATCCTCAATCGTCGATCCTCAATCATCAATCCTCATTCTTCAATACTCAATCCTCAATCCTCAATCCTCAATCGTCAATACTCAACCATCAATCCTCAATTCCCAATACTCAATAGCATATCCTGAATTCTCAGGATTCTCTACTCAAACCTCAGTCCTCAACCCTCAGCCCTCATCCTCAATCTTCAATCCTCAATCTTCAATCCTCAATCCTCAATCCTCAAGCCTCAATCCTCAATCCTCAATCCTCAGTCCTCAAACATCAATCCTAAATCCTCAATCCTGAATCCTCAATCTTCAGAGCTCAGACCTCAACAATCAGTATTCAATCCTCAATCCTCAATAGAATATCATCAATTCACAGTTTTCAATGCTCAATACTCAATCTGCAATCTTCAGATCTCAATCCACAAACATCAATTCTCATCACTCAACCCTCAACACTCAGTACCCAATCCTCAATATTCAATCCCCAATCCTCAATCCTCAATCCTCAATCCTCAATCTTCAATCCTCAATACTCAATCTTCAATCCTCAATCCTCAATCCTCAATACTCTATCTTCAATCGTCAGTCTTCAATCCTCAATACTCAACCTTTAATCCTCAATACTCAAACCTCAATCCTCAATCCTCATCCTTCAATCCTCAATACCCACTCCTCAATCTTCAATCCTCAATCCTAAATCCTCAATTCTCAATCCTCAATCCTCCGCCCTCAGTCCTCAAACCTCAATCCTCAACCCTCAGCCCTCATCCTCAATCCTCAATCGACAATCTGCAATCCTCAATCTTCAATCCTCAAAACTCAATCTTCAATCCTCCATCCTCAGTCCTCAAACCTGAATCCTGAATCCTAAATCCTGAGTCCTCAATCTTCAGCCCTCAGTCCTCAACAATCAGTAGTCAATCCTCAATCCTCAATAGAATATCCTCAATTCACAGATTTCAACACTCAATACTCAATCTGCAATCTTCAAACCTCTATCCACAAACTTCAATTGTCATCACTCAACGCTCAACACTCAGTCCTCAATGTTCAATCCTCAATCCTCAATTCTCAATCTTCAATCCTCAATACTGAACCTTCAATCGTCAATCCTCAATCCTCAATCCTCAATCCTCAATCCTCAATCTTCAATCCTCAGTCCCCAATCCTCAATCTTCTATCCTCAATACTCAATCCTCAATCCACAATCCTCAATCCTCAATCTTCAATCCTCAATACTCAATCTTCAATCACCAATCCTCAATCCTCAATCCTCAATCATCGATCCTCAATCATCAATCCTCAATCTTCAATACTCAATCCTCAATCCTCAATCCTCAATCATCAATACACAACCATCAATCCTCAATTCCCAATACTCAATAGCATATCCTGAATTCTCAGGATTCTCTACTCAAACCTCGGTCCTCAACCCTCAGCCCTCATCCTCAATCCTCAATCGACAATCCGCAATCCTCAATCTTCAATCCTCAAAACTCAATCTTCAATCCTCAGTCCTCAAACCTCAATCCTCAATCCACAATCCTCAATCCTCAATCGTCAATCCTCAATATTCAACCTTCAATCCTCAATCCTCAAACCTCAATCCTCAATCATCAATCCTCAATCATCAATCCTCAATCTTCAATACTCAATCCTCAATACTCAACCGTCAATTCTCAGTCCTCAAACCTCAATCCCGAATCCTCAATCCTGAATCCTCAATCTTCAGCCCTCAGTCCGCAAAAATTAATTGTCAATCCTCAATCATCAATAGAAAATCCTCAATTCACTGTTTCCAATACTCAATCCCCATTCTTCAATCATCAAATCTCAATCCACAGACATCAATTCTCATCACTCAACCATCAACACTCAGTCCTCAATGTTCAATCCTCAATCCTCAATCCTCAATCTTCAACCCTCAATACTCAATCCTCAATCCTCAAGCCTCAATTCTCAATCCTCAGTACTCAATCCTCAATCGTCAATACTCAATCTCCAATCCTCAATCTTCAATCCTCAATCCTCAAGCCTCAATCCTCAATCCTCAATATTCAACACACAACCCTCAACCATCAATCCTCAATTCTCAATACTCAATAGAATATCCTGAATTCTCACGGTTCAATACTCAATCCACAAAACTCAATAATCAAATCTCAATCCCCAAACATCAATTCTCAACACTCAATCCTCAATACTCAGTCCTCTCTCTCCAATCCTCCATCCTCAATCCTCAATCTTCAATCGTCAATCCTCAATCCTCAATCCTCAAACCTCAATCCTCAGTCCTCAAACCTCTATCCGGATTCCTCAATACTGAATCCTCAATCTTCAGCCGTCGGTCCTCAACAATCAATTGTCAATCCTCAATCCTCAATAGAATATCCTCAATTCACAGTTTTCAATACTCAATCCCCATTCTTCAATCTTCAAATCTCAATCCACAAACATCAATTCTCATCACTCAGCCCTCAACACTCAGTCTTCAATCTTCAATCCTCAATCCTCAATCCTCAATCTTCAATCCTCAATACTCAATCTTCAATCGTCAAACCTCAATTCTCAATCCTCAATACTCAATCCTCAATCCTCAATCCTCAACACTCAATCCTCATTCTTCAATCCTCAATACCCAATCCTCAATCTTCAATCCTCAGTCCTCAATCCTCAATCCTCAATCCTCAATATTCAACACACAACCCTCAACCATCAATCCTCAATGCTCAACCACCAATACTCAATTCTCAATACGCAATAGAATATCCTGAATTCTCATGTTTCAATCCTCAGTCCTCAATATTCAACACACAACCCTCAACCTTCAATCCTCAATACTCAACCATCAATCCTCAATTCTCAATACTCAATAGAATATCCTGAATTATCAGTTTTCAATACTCAATCCTCAATCTTCTATCTTCAAGTCTCCATCTACAAGGATCAATACTCATCACTCAACCCTCAACACTCAGTCCTCAAACTTCAATCCTCAATCCTCAATACTCAATCCTCAGTCCTCAGTCCTCAATCTTCAATACTCAATCCTCAATCCTAAAATCCTCAATCCTCAATATTCAACACACAACCTCAACCACCAATCCTCAGTACATAACCATCAATGCTCAATTCTCAATACTCAATAGAATATCCTGAATTCTCAGCTTTGAATACTCAATCCTCAATCTTCAAACTTCAAGTCTCCATCCACAAACATCTATTCTCATCACTCAACCCTCAACACTCAGTCCTCAATCTTCAATCCTCAATCCTCAATCCTGAAATCCTCAATCCTCAATATTCAACACACAACCCTCAACCTTCAATCCTCAATACTCAACCATCAATCCTCAATTCTCAATACTCAATAGAATATCTTGAATTCTCTGTTTTCAATACTCAATCCTCAATCTTCTATCTTCAAGTCTCCATCCACAAACATCAATACTCATCACTCAACCCTCAACACTCAGTCCTCAATCTTCAATCCTCAATCCTCAATACTCAATCCCCAGTCCTCAGTCCTCAATCTTCAATACTCAATCCTCAATCCTAAAATCCTCAATCCTCAATATTCAACACACAACCATCAACCACCAATCCTCAGTACTTAACCATCAATGCTCAATTCTCAATACTCAATAGAGTATCCTGAATTCTCAGCTTTGAATACTCAATCCTCAATCTTCAATCTTCAAGTCTCCATTCACAAACATCTATTCTCATCACTCAACCCTCAACACTCAGTCCTCAATCTTCAATCCTCAATCCTCTAATCCTCAATCTTCAATCCTCAATCCTCTAATCCTCAATCTTCAATCCTCAATACCCAATCTTCAATCCCCAATCCTCAATCCTTATTCCTCAATCCTCATTCTTCAATCCTCAATACCCAATCCTCAATCTTCAATCCTCAATCCTCAATCCTCACTTCTCATTTCTCAATACTCGGTCCTCAGTCCTCAAATCACAATCCTCAACCCTCAGCCCTCATCCTCAATCCTCAATCCTCAATCTTCAATCCTCAATCCTCAATCCTCAATAGTCATTCCTCAAACCTCAATCCTCAACCCACAGTCCTCATCCCCAATTCTCAATTCTCAATTCTCAAACCTCAATTCTCAATCTTCTATCCTCAATAATCAATCTAGAATCCTAGATCCTCAATCCCCAATCCTCAATCCTTAATCCTCAATCTTCAATCCTCAATCCCCAGTCCTCAATCTTCAATCCTAAATGCTCAATCCTCAATCCTAAATCCTCAGTCCTCAATCCTCTATCCTCAATCCTCAAACCTCAATCCTCAACCGTCAGTCCTCGTCCTCAATCCTCAAACCTCAAGCCTCAACCCTCAATTTCAATCATTAATACCCAATCTTGTATCCTCAATCCTCAATCCTCAATCCTCAATCCTCAATCCTCAATATTCAACACAGAGCCCTCAACCATCAATTCTCAATACTCAATCATCATTCCTCAATTCTCAATACTCAATAGAATATCCTGAATTCTCATGGTTCAATACTCAATCCACAATATTCAATAATCAAATCTCAATCCTCAAACATCACTTCTCAACACTCTATCCTCAACACACAGTACTCTCTCTTCAATCCTCCATCCTCAATCCTCAATCCTCAATCCTCAATCCTCAATCTTCAATCCTCAAAACTCAATCTTCAGTCTTCAATCCTCAATCCTCAATGCTCAATCCTCAATCCGCAATCCTCAATCGTCAATCCTCAATACTCAATCTTCAATCCTCAATCCTCAATCCTCAATCCTCAATTGTCATTCCTCAAACCTCAATCCTCAACCCTCAGTCCTCATCCCCAATTCTCAATTCTCAATCCTCAAACCTCAATTCTCAATCTTCTATCCTCAATAATCAATCTAGAATCCCAGATCCTCAATCCCCAATCCTCAATCCTTAATCCTCAATCTTCAATCCTCAATCCCCAGTCCTCAATCTTCAATCCTCAATGCTCAATCCTCAATCCTAAATCCTCAGTCCTCAATCCTTAATCCTCAATCCTCATTCCTCAGTCATCAATCCTCAATCCTCAATCCTCAATCCTCATTCTTCAATCCTTAATCCTCAATCGTCAATCCTCAATCCTCAATCCTCAATCTTCAATCCTCAATACTCAATCTTCAATCCCCAATCCTCAATCCTCGATCTTCAATCCTCAGTCATCAATCCTCAATCTTCAATACTCAATCCTCAATCCTCAATCCTCAATCGTCAATCCTCAATCATCATACCTCAAACCTCATTCCTCAACCCTCAGGCCTCATCCTCCATCCTCACTCCTCAATTCTCAATCCTCAATCCTCAATCTTCAATCCTCAATACTCAATCCACAATCCTCAATCCTCAGTCATCAAACCTCAATTCCGAATCCTCAATCCTGAATCCTCAATCTTCATCCCTCAGTCCGCAACAATCAATTGTCATTCCTCAATCCTCAATCCTCAATCCTCAATCTTCAATCCTCAATACTCAACCTTCAATCCTCAATCCACAATTCTCAATCCTCAATCCTCAATCCTCAGTCCTCAATCCTCAATCCTCAATCCTCAATTGTCATTCCTCAAACCTCAATCCTCAACCCTCAGTCCTCATCCCCAATTCTCAATTCTCAATCCTCAAACCTCAATTCTCAATCTTCTATCCTCAATAATCAACCTAGAATCCTAGATCCTCAATCCCCAATACTCAATCCTTAATCCTCAATCTTCAATCCTCAACCCCCAGTCCTCAATCTTTAATCCTCAATGTTCAATATCCAATCCTCAATCCTCAGTACTCAATCCTCAATCCTCAGTCCTCAATCCTCAATCCTCAATACTCAAACCTCAATCCTCAACCGTCAGTCCTCGTCCTCAATCCTCAACCCTCAATCCTTAGTCCTCAATCTTCAATCATCAATACTCAACCTTCAATCCTCAAGTCTCCATCCACAAACATCAATTCTCATCACTCAACCCTCAACGCTCAGTCCTCAATCTTCAATCCTCCATCCTCAATCCTCAATCTACAATCCTCAATACTCTATCTTCAATCCTCAATCCTCAATCCTCAATCCTCAATCCTCAATCCTTAGTCATCAATCCTCAATCACCAATCCTCAATCCTCATTCTTCAATCCTCAATCCTCAATCCACAATCTGCAACCTTCAATCCTCAATACTCAACCATCAATCCTCAATTCTCAATACTCAATAGAATATCCTGAATTCTCAGTTTTCAATACTCAAACCTCAATCTTCTATCTTCAAGTCTCCATCCACAAACATCAAAACTCATCAAGCAACCCTCAACACTCAGTCCTCAATCTTCAATCCTCAATCCTCAATACTCAATCCTCAGTCCTCAGTCCTCAATTTTCAATACACAATCCTCAATCCTAAAATCCTCAATCCTCAATATTCAACACACAACCCTCAACCACCAATCCTCAGTACTCAACCATCAATGCTCAATTCTCAACACACAATAGAATATCCTGAATTCTCAGCTTTGAATACTCAATCCTCAATCTTCAATCTTCAAGTCTCCATCCACAAACATCTATCCTCATCACTCAACCCTCAACACTCAGTCCTCAATCTTCAATCCTCAATCCTCAATCCTCAATCTTCAATCCTCAATCCTCAATCTTCAATCCTAAATACTCAATCTTCAGTCTTCAATCCTCAATCCTCAATCCTCAATCCTCAATCCGCAATCCTGAATCTTCAATCCTCAATACTCAATCTTCAATACTCAATCCTTAATCCTAAAATCCTCAATCCTCAATATTCAACATACAACCCTCAACCACCAATCCTCAGTACTCAACCATCAATGCTCAATTCTCAATAATCAATAGAATATCCTGAATTCTCAGCTTTGAATACTCAATCCTCAATCTTCAATCTTCAAGTCTCCATCCACAAACATCTATTCTCATCACTCAACATCGATCTTCAAGCCTCAGTCATCAATCCTCAATCTTCAATACTCAATCCTCAATCCTCAATCCTCAATCGTCAATCCTCAATCCTCATACCTCGAACCTCAATCCTCAACCCTCAGCCCTCATCCTCAATCCTCAATCCTCAATCTTCAATCCTCAATCCTCAATCCTCAATTGTCATTCCTCAAACCTCAATCCTCAACCCACAGTCCTCATCCCCAATTCTCAATTCTCAATTCTCAAACCTCAATTCTCAATCTTCTATCCTCAATAATCAATCTAGAATCCTAGATCCTCAATCCCCAATCCTCAATCCTTAATCCTCAATCTTCAATCCTCAATCCCCAGTCCTCAATCTTCAATCCTAAATGCTCAATCCTCAATCCTAAATCCTCAGTCCTCAATCCTCTATCCTCAATCCTCAAACCTCAATCCTCAACCGTCAGTCCTCGTCCTCAATCCTCAAACCTCAAGCCTCAACCCTCAATTTCAATCATTAATACCCAATCTTGTATCCTCAATCCTCAATCCTCAATCCTCAATCCTCAATCCGCAATCCTCAATCTTCAATCCTCAATACTCAATCTTCAATCCTCAATCCTCAATCCTCAATCCTCAATTGTCATTCCTCAAACCTCAATCCTCAACCCTCAGTCCTCATCCCCAATTCTCAATTCTCAACCCTCAAACCTCAATTCTCAATCTTCTATCCTCAATAATCAATCTAGAATCCCAGATCCTCAATCCCCAATCCTCAATCCTCAATCCTCAGTCATCAATCCTCAATCCTCAATCCTCAATCCTCATTCTTCAATCCTTAATCCTCAATCCTCAATCCTCAATCCTCAATCCTCAATCTTCAATCCTCAATACTCAATCTTCAATCCCCAATCCTCAATCCTCGATCTTCAATCCTCAGTCATCAATCCTCAATCTTCAATACTCAATCCTCAATCCTCAATCCTCAATCGTCAATCCTCAATCATCATACCTCAAACCTCATTCCTCAACCCTCAGTCCTCATCCTCCATCCTCACTCCTCAATTCTCAATCCTCAATCCTCAATCTTCACTCCTCAATACTCAATCCACAATCCTCAATCCTCAGTCATCAAACCTCAATTCCGAATCCTCAATCCTGAATCCTCAATCTTCATCCCTCAGTCCGCAACAATCAATTGTCATTCCTCAATCCTCAATCCTCAATCCTCAATCTTCAATCCTCAATACTCAACCTTCAATCCTCAATCCACAATTCTCAATCCTCAATCCTCAATCCTCAGTCCTCAATCCTCAATCCTCAATCCTCAATTGTCATTCCTCAAACCTCAATCCTCAACCCTCAGTCCTCATCCCCAATTCTCAATTCTCAATCCTCAAACCTCAATTCTCAATCTTCTATCCTCAATAATCAACCTAGAATCCTAGATCCTCAATCCCCAATACTCAATCCTTAATCCTCAATCTTCAATCCTCAACCCCCAGTCCTCAATCTTTAATCCTCAATGTTCAATATCCAATCCTCAATCCTCAGTACTCAATCCTCAATCCTCAGTCCTCAATCCTCAATCCTCAATACTCAAACCTCAATCCTCAACCGTCAGTCCTCGTCCTCAATCCTCAACCCTCAATCCTTAGTCCTCAATCTTCAATCATCAATACTCAACCTTCAATCCTCAAGTCTCCATCCACAAACATCAATTCTCATCACTCAACCCTCAACACTCAGTCCTCAATCTTCAATCCTCCATCCTCAATCCTCAATCGACAATCCTCAATACTCTATCTTCAATCCTCAATCCTCAATCCTCAATCCTCAATCCTCAATCCTTAGTCATCAATCCTCAATCACCAATCCTCAATCCTCATTCTTCAATCCTCAATCCTCAATCCACAATCTGCAATCCTCAATACTCAATCCTCAATCCTCAATCGTCAATCATCAATCCCCAATCCTCTATTATCAATCCTCAATCCTATATCCTCAATCCTCAATCCTCAATCCTCAATCTTCAAACCACAATACTCAATCTTCAGTCTTCATTCCTCAATCCTCAATCCTCAAACCTCAATCCGCAATCCTCAATCTTCAATCCTCAATACTCAATCTTCAATCCTCAATCCTCATTCCTGAAATCCTCAATCCTCAATATTCAACACACAACCCTCAACCTTCAATCCTCAATACTCAACCATCAATCCTCAATTCTCAATACTCAATAGAATATCCTGAATTCTCAGTTTTCAATACTCAAACCTCAATCTTCTATATTCAAGTCTCCATCCACAAACATCAATACTCATCAAGCAACACTCAACACTCAGTCCTCAATCTTCAATCCTCAATCCTCAATACTCAATCCTCAGTCCTCAGTCCTCAATTTTCAATACACAATCCTCAATCCTAAAATCCTCAATCCTCAATATTCAACACACAACCCTCAACCACCAATCCTCAGTACTCAACCATCAATGCTCAATTCTCAACACACAATAGAATATCCTGAATTCTCAGCTTTGAATACTCAATCCTCAATCTTCAATCTTCAAGTCTCCATCCACAAACATCTATCCTCATCACTCAACCCTCAACACTCAGTCCTCAATCTTCAATCCTCAATCCTCAATCCTCAATCTTCAATCCTCAATCCTCAATCTTCAATCCTAAATACTCAATCTTCAGTCTTCAATCCTCAATCCTCAATCCTCAATCCTCAATCCGCAATCCTGAATCTTCAATCCTCAATACTCAATCTTCAATACTCAATCCTTAATCCTAAAATCCTCAATCCTCAATATTCAACACACAACCCTTAACCACCAATCCTCAGTACTCAACCATCAATGCTCAATTCTCAATAATCAATAGAATATCCTGAATTCTCAGCTTTGAATACTCAATCCTCAATCTTCAATCTTCAAGTCTCCATCCACAAACATCTATTCTCATCACTCAACCCTCAACACTCAGTCCTCAAACATCAATCCTCAATCCTCAATCCTCAATCTTCAATCCTCAATACTCAATCTTCAATCCCCAATCCTCAATCCTCGATCTTCAAGCCTCAGTAATCAATCCTCAATCTTCAATACTCAATCCTCAATCCTCAATCCTCAATCGTCAATCCTCAATCCTCATACCTCGAACCTCAATCCTCAACCCTCAGTCCTCATCCTCCATCCTCAATCCTCAATTCTCAATCCTCAATCCTCACTCTTCAATCCTCAATACTCAATCCACCATCCTCAATCCTCAGTCCTCAGTCCCCAATCTTCAATACTCAATCCTCAATCCTAAAATCCTCAATCCTCAATATTCAACACACAACCCTCAACCACCAATCCTCAGTACTCAACCATCAATGCTCAATTCTCAATACTCAATAGAATATCCTGACTTCTCAGCTTTGAATACTCAATCCTCAATCTTCAGTCTTCAAGTCTCCATCCACAAACATCTATTCTCATCACTCAACCCTCAACACTCAGTCCTCAATCTTCAATCCTCAATCCTCAATCCTCACTCTTCAATCCTCAATACTCAATCTTCAATCCCCAATCCTCAATCCTCGATCTTCAATCCTCAGTCATCAATCCTCAATCTTCAATACTCAATCCTCAATCCTCAATCCTCAATCGTCAATCCTCAATCCTCAATCCTCAATCCTCAATATTCAACACACAGCCCTCAACCATCAATTCTCAATACTCAACCATCAATCCTCAATTCCCAATACTCAAAAGAATATCCTGAATTCTCATGGTTCAATACTCAATCCACAATATTCAATAATCAAATCTCAATCCTCAAACATCATTTCTCAACACTCTATCCTCAACACTCAGCACTCTCTCTTCAATCGTCCATCCTCAATCCTCAATCCTCAATCCTCAATCCTCAATCTTCAATCTTCAATCCTCAATTACCAGTCCTCAACCTTCAATCCTCAATGCTCAATCGTCAATCCTCAATCCTCAGTCCTCAATCCTCAATCCTCAATCCTCAAACCTCAATCCTCAACCGTCAGTCCTCGTCATCAATCATCAACCCTCAATCCTCAATCCTCAATCTTCAATCATCAATACTCAATCTTCAATCCTCAGTCCTCAATCCTCAATCCTCAATCCTCAATATTCAACACACAACCCTCAACCATCAATCCTCAATACTCAACCATCAATACTCAATTCTCAATACGCAATAGAATATCCTGAATTCTCATGTTTCAATATTCAATCCACAATATTCAATAATCAAATCTCAATCCTCAAACATCAATTCTCAACACTCAATCCTCAACGCTCAGTCCTCTCTCTTCAATCTTCAATACTCAATCCTCAATCCTCAATCCTCAATCTTCAGTCCTCAGTCCCCAATCCTCAATCTTCTATCCTCAATACTCAATCCTCAATCCACAATCCTCAATCCTCAATCTTCTATCCTCAATACTCAATCTTCAATCCTCAATCCTCAATCCTCAATCCTCAATCAACGATCCTCAATCATCAATCCTCAATCTTCAATACTCAATCCTCAATCCTCAATCCTCAATCCTCAATACTCAACCATCAATCCTCAATTCCCAATACTCAATAGAATATCCTGAATTCTCAGGATTCTCTACTCAAACCTCAGTCCTCAACCCTCAGCCCTCATCCTCAATCCTCAATCGACAATCCGCAATCCTCAATCTTCAAACCTCAAAACTCAATCTTCAATCCTCAATCCTCAGTCCTCAAACCTCAATCCTCAATCCACAATCCTCAATCCTCAATCTTCAATCCTCAATATTCAATCTTCAATCCTCAATCCTCAATCCTCAATCCTCAATCATCAATCCTCAATCATCAATCCTCAATCTTCAATACTCAATCCTCAATACTCAACCGTCAATCCTCAGTCCTCAAACCTCAATCCCGAATCCTCAATCCTGAATCGTCAATCTTCAGCCCTCAGTCCTCAAAAATTAATTGTCAATCCTCAATCATCAATAGAATATCCTCAATTCACTGTTTCCAATACTCAATCCCTATTCTTCAATCATCAAATCTCAATCCACAAACATCAATTCTCATCACTCAACCATCAATACTCAGTCCTCAATGTTCAATCCTCAATACTCAATCCTCAATCTTCAACCCTCAATACTCAATCCTCAATCCTCAATCCTCAATTCTCAATCCTCAGTACTCAATCCTCAATCGTCAATACTCAATCTCCAATCCTCAATCTTCAATCCTCAATCCCCAAGCCTCAATCCTCAATCCTCAATATTCAACACACAACCCTCAACCATCAATCCTCAATTCTCAATACTCAATAGAATATCCTGAATTCTCACGGTTCAATACTCAATCCACAAAACTCAATAATCAAATCTCAATCCCCAAACATCAATTCTCAACACTCAATCCTCAATACTCAGTCCTCTCTCTTCAATCCTCCATCCTCAATCCTCAATCTTCAAGCGTCAATCCTCAATCCTCAACCCTCAAACCTCAATCCTCAGTCCTCAAACCTCTATCCGGAATCCTCAATACTGAATCATCAATCTTCAGCCGTCGGTCCTCGACAATCAATTGTCAATCCTCAATCCTCAATAGAATATCCTCAATTCACAGTTTTCAATACTCAATCCCCATTCTTCAATCTTCAAATCTCAATCCACAAACATCAATTCTCATCACTCAACCCTCAACACTCAGTCCTCAATCGTCTATCCTCAATCCTCAATCCTCAATCCTCAACCCTCAATCCTCATTCTTCAATCCTCAATTCCCAATCCTCAATCTTCAATCGTCAATCCTCAATCGTCAATCATCAATCCCCAGTCCTCTATCATCACTCCTCAATCCTCAATCCTCAATATTCAACACACAAACCTCAACCTTCAATCCTCAATACTCAACCATCAATCCTCAATTCTCAATACTCAATAGAATATCCTGAATTCTCAGTTTTCAATACTCAATCCTCAATCTTCTAACTTCAAGTCTCCATCCACAAACATCAATACTCATCACTCAACCCTCAACACTCAGTCCTCAATCTTCAATCCTCAATCCTCAATACTCAATCCTCAGTCCTCAGTCCTCAATCTTCAATACTCAATCCTCAATCCTAAAATCCTCAATCCTCAATATTCAACACACAACACTCAACCACCAATCCTCAGTACTCAACCATCAATGCTCAATTCTCAATCTTCAATCCCCAATCCTCAATCCTCATTCTTCAATCGTCAATCCTCAATCCTTAATCTGCAATCCTCAATACTCAATCCTCAATCCTCAATCGTCAATCATCAATCCCCAGTCCTCTATCATCACTCCTCAATCCTCAATCCACAATATTCAACACACAACCCTCAACCTTCAATCCTCAATACTCAACCATCAATCCTCAATTCTCAATACTCAATAGAATATCCTGAATTCTCAGTTTTGAATACTCAATCCTCAATCTTCTATCTTCAAGTCTCCATCTACAAACATCAATACTCATCACTCAACCCTCAACACTCAGTCCTCAATCTTCAATCCTCAATCCTCAATACTCAATCCTCTGTCCTCAAACCTCAATCCTGAATCCTCAATCCTGAATCCTCAACCTTCAGACCTCAGACCTCAACAATCAGTTTTCAATCCTCAATCCTCAATAGAATATCACCAACTCACAGTTTTCAACACTCAATACTCAATCTGCAACCTTCAAACCTCTATCCACAAACATCAATTCTCAACCGTCAACACTCAGTCCTCAATGTTCAATCCTCAATGCTCAATCCTCAATCTTCAATCCTCAATACTGAATCTTCAATCCTCAATCCTCAATCCTCAATCCTCAATCCTTAATCCTCAATCTTCAATGCTCAGTCCCCAATCCTCAATCTTCTATCCTCAATACTCAATCCTCAATACTCAATCCTCAATCCTCAATCGTCAATCATCAATCCCCAGTCCTCTATCATCACTCCTCAATCCTCAATCCTCAATATTCAACACACAACCCTCAACCTTCAATCCTCAATACTCAACCATCAATCCTCAATTCTCAATACTCAATAGAATATCCTGAATTCTCAGTTTTCAATACTCAATCCTCAATCTTCTAACTTCAAGTCCCCATCCACAAACATCAATACTCATCACTCAACCCTCAACACTCAGTCCTCAATCTTCAATCCTCAATCCTCAATACTCAATCCTCAGTCCTCAGTCCTCAATCTTCAATACTCAATCCTCAATCCTAAAATCCTCAATCCTCAATATTCAACACACAACCCTCAACCACCAATCCTCAGTACTCAACCATCAATGCTCAATTCTCAATACTCAATAGAATATCCTGAATTCTCAGCTTTGAATACTCAATCCTCAATCCTCAATCTTCAAGTCTCCATCCACAAACATCTATTCTCATCACTCAACCCTCAACACTCAGTCCTCAATCTTCAATGCTCAATCCTCTAATCCTCAATCTTCAATCCTCAATACTCAATCTTCAATCCCCAATCCTCAATCCTTATTCCTCAATCCTCATTCTTCAATCCTCAATACCCAATCCTCAATCTTCAATTCTCAATCCTCAATCCTCACTTCTCATTTCTCAATACTCGGTCCTCAGTCCTCAAATCACAATCCTCAACCCTCAGCCCTCATCCTCAATCCTCAATCCTCAATCTTCAATCCTCAATCCTCAATCCTCAGTCCTCAAACATCAATCCTGAATCCTCAATCCTGAATCCTCAATCTTCAGACCTCATACCTCAACAATCGGTATTCAATCCTCAATCCTCAATACAATATCATCAATTCACAGTTTTCAATGCTCAATACTCAATCTGCAATCTTCAGATCTCAATCCACAAACATCAATTCTCATCACTCAACCCTCAACACTCAGTACCCAATCCTCAATATTCAATCCTCAATCCTCAATCCTCAATCCTCAATCCTCAATCTTCAATCCTCAATACTCAATCTTCAATCCTCAATCCTCAATCCTCAATACTCTATCCTCAATCGTCAGTCTTCAATCCTCAATACTCAACCTTTAATCCTCAATACTCAAACCTCAATCCTCAATCCTCATCCTTCAATCCTCAATACCCACTCCTCAATCTTCAATCCTCAATCCTAAATCCTCAATTCTCAATCCTCAATCCTCCGCCCTCAGTCCTCAAACCTCAATCCTCAACCCTCAGCCCTCATCCTCAATCCTCAATCGACAATCCGCAATCCTCAATTTTCAATCCTCAAAACTCAATCTTCAATCCTCCATCCTCAGTCCTCAAACCTGAATCCTGAATCCTAAATCCTGAGTCCTCAATCTTCAGCCCTCAGTCCTCAACAATCAGTAGTCAATCCTTAATCCTCAATAGAATATCCTCAATTCACAGCTTTCAACACTCAATACTCAATCTGCAATCTTCCAACCTCTATCCACAAACTTCAATTGTCATCACTCAACCCTCAACACTCAGTCTTCAATGTTCAATCCTCAATCCTCAATTCTCAATCTTCAATCCTCAATACTGAACCTTCAATCGTCAATCCTCAATCCTCAATCCTCAATCATCGATCCTCAATCATCAATCCTCAATCTTCAATACTTCATCCTCAATCCTCAATCCTCAATCCTCAATACTCAACCATCAATCCTCATTTCCCAATACTCAATAGAATATCCTGAATTCTGAGGATTCTATACTCAAACCTCAGTCCTCAACCGTCAGCCCTCATCCTCAATCCTCAATCGACAATCCGCAATCCTCAATCTTCAATCCTCAAAACTCAATCTTCAATCCTCAATCCTCAGTCCTCAAACCTCAATCCTCAATCCACAATCCTCAATCCTCAATCTTCAATCCTCAATACTCAATCTTCAATCCTCAATCCTCAATCCTCAATCCTCAATCATCGATCCTCAATCATCAATCCTCAATCTTCAATACTCAATCCTCAATCCTCAATCCTCAATCCTCAATACTCAACCATCAATCCTCAATTCCCAATACTCAATAGAATATCCTGAATTCTCAGGATTCTATACTCAAACCTCAGTCCTCAACCCTCAGTCCTCAAACCTCAATCCTCAATCCACAATCCTCAATCCTCAGTCTTCAATCCTCAATACTCAATCTTCAATCCTCAATCCTCAATCCTCAATCCTCAATCCTCAATCATCAAACCTCAATCATCAATCCTCAATCTTCAATACTCAATCCTCAATACTCAACCGTCAATCCTCAGTCCTCAAACCTCAATCCAGAATCCTCAATCCTGAATCCTCAATCTTCAGCCCTCAGTCCTCAAAAATTAATTGTCAATCCTCAATCATCAATAGAATATCCTCAATTCACTGTTTTAAATACTCAATCCCCATTCTTCAAACATCAAATCTCAATCCACAAACATCAATTCTCATCACTCAACCATCAACACTCAGTCCTCAATGTTCTATCCTCAATCCTCAATCCTCAATCTTCAACCCTCAATACTCAATCCTCAATCCTCAATCCTCAATTCTCAATCCTCAGTACTCAATCCTCAATCGTCAATACTCAATCCCCAATCCTCAATCTTCAATCCTCAATCCTCAAGCCTCAATCCCCAATCCTCAATATTCAACACACAACCCTCAGCCATCAATCCTCAATTCTCAATACTCAATAGAATATCCTGAATTCTCACGGTTCAATACTCAATCCACAAAATTCAATAATCAAATCTCAATCACCAAGCATCAATTCTCAACACTCAATCCTCAATACTCAGTCCTCTCTCTTCAATCCTCCATCCTCAATCCTCAATCTTCAAGCGTCAATCCTCAATCCTCAATCCTCAAACCTCAATCCTCAGTCCTCAAACCTCTATCCGGAATCCTCAATACTGAATCCTCAATCTTCAGCCGTCGGTCCTCAACAATCAATTGTCAATCCTCAATCCTCAATAGAATATCCTCAATTCACAGTTTTCAATACTCAATCCCCATTCTTCAATCTTCAAATCTCAATCCACAAACATCAATTCTCATCACTCAACCCTCAACACTCAGTCCCCAATCCTCAATGTTCAATCCACAATCCTCAATCCTCAATCCACAATCCTCAACCTGCAATCCTCAATACTCAATCTTCAATGCTCATTCCTCAATTTTCAATCCTTAATTCTCAATCCTCAATCGTCAATCTTCAATCCTCAATACTCAATCTTCAATCTTCAATCCTCAATCCTCAATCCTCATTCTTCAATCCTCAATACCCAATCCTCAATATTCAATCCTCAATCCTCAATCCTCAATTCTCAATCTTCAATCCTCAGTCCTCAGTCCTCAAACCTCAATCCTCAACCGTCAGCCCTCATCCTCAATCCTCAATCGACAATCCGCAATCCTCAATCTTCAATCCTCAATACTCACTCTTCAATTCTCAATCCTCAGTCCTCAAACCTCAATTCTGAATCCTCAATCCTGAGTCCTCAATCTTCAGCCCTCAGTACTCAACAATCAGTAGTCAATCCTCAATCCTCAATAGAATATCCTCAATTCACAGTTGTCAACACTCAATACTCAATCTGCAATCTTCAAACCTCTATCCACAAACATCAATTCTCAAACCTCAACACTCAGTCCTCAACGTTCAATCCTCAATCCTCAATCCTCAATCTTCAATCCTCAATACTGAATCTTCAATCCTCAATCCTCAATCCTCAATCCTCAATCCTCAATCCTCAATCTTCAATCCTCAGTCCCCAATCCTGAATCTTCTATCCTCAATACTCAATCCTCCATCCTCAATCCTCAATCCTCAATCTTCAATCCTCAATACTCAACCTTCAATCCTCAATCCTCAATCCTCAATCCTCAATCATCAATCCTCAATCATCAATCCTCAATCTTCAATACTCAATCCTCAATCCTCAATCCTCAATCCTCAATACTCAACCATCAATCCTCAATTCTCAATACTCAATAGAACATCCTGAATTCTCAGGATTCTAATCTCAAACCTCAATCCTCAACCCTCAGCCCTCATTCTCAATCCTCAATCCACAATCCTCAATCCTCAATCCTCAACCGACAGTCCTCGTCCTCAATCCTCTACCCTCAATCCTCAATCCTCCCATCTTCTATCATCAACACTCAATCTTCAATCCTCAATCCTCAATCCTCAATGCTCAATCCTCAGTCCTCAATATTCAACACTCAAACCTCAACCATCAATCCTCAATACTCAATCATCAATCCTCAATTCTCAATACTCAATAGAGAATCCTGAATTCTCATGGTTCAATACTCAATCCACAATATTGAATAATCACATCTCAATCCTCAAACATCAATTCTCAACACTCAATCCTCAACACTCAGTCCACTCTCTTCAATCCTCCATCCTCAACCCTCAATCCTCAAGCGTCAATCCTCAATCCTCAATCCTCAATCCTCAATCCTCAATTCTCAATCCTCAATACTCAACCCTCAATCCTAAATCCTCAATCCTCGATCCTCAATTTCCAATCCTCAATACACAATCTTCAATACTCCATCCTCAATCCTCAATCCTCAATCCTCAATCCTCAATCGTCAGGCTTCAGTCCTCAATACTCAATATTCAATCCTCAATCCTCAATCCTCATTTCTCAATCCTCATTCTTCAATCCTCAATACCCAATCCTCAATCTTCAATCCTCAATCCTGAATCCTCACTTCTCATTCCTCAATCCTCAGTCCTCAGTCCTCAAATCACAATCCTCAACCCTCAGCCCTCATCCTCAATCCTCAATCCTCTATTTTCAATCCTCAATCCTCAAGCCTCAATCCTCAATAATCAATCCTCTGTCCTCAAACCTCAATCCTGAATCCTCAATCCTGAATCCTCAATCTTCAGACCTCAGACCTCAACAATCAGTTTTCAATCCTCAATCCTCAATAGAATATCACCAATTCACAGTTTTCAACACTCAATACTCAATCTGCAACCTTCAAACCTCTATCCACAAACATCAATTCTCAACCGTCAACACTCAGTCCTCAATGTTCAATCCTCAATCCTCAATCCTCAATCTTCAATCCTCAATACTGAATCTTCAATCCTCAATCCTCAATCCTCAATCCTCAATCCTTAATCCTCAATCCTCAATCCTTAATCCTCAATCTTCAATGCTCAGTCCCCAATCCTCAATCTTCTATCCTCAATACTCAATCTTCAATCCTCAATCCTCAATCCTCAATCTTCAATACTCAATACTCAATCTTCAATCCTCAATCCTCAATCCTCAATCCCCAATCATCAATCCTCAATCATCAATCCTCAATCTTCAATACTCAATCCTCAATCCTCAACCCTCAATCCTCAATACTCAACCATCAATCCTCAATTCTCAATACTCAATAGAATATCCTGAACTCTCAGGATTCAATACTCAAACGTCAATCCTCAACCCTCAGCCCTCATTCTGAATCCTCAATCCTCAATCCCCAATCCTCAATTATCAATCCTCAATCCTCAACCCTCAGTCCTCATCCTCAATTCTCAATTCTCAATCCTCAATCCTCAATCCTCAATCTTCAGTCCTCAATAATCTATGTCCAATCCTAGATCCCCAATCCCCAATCCTCAATGCTTAATCCTCAATCTTCAATCCTCAATCCTCAATCCTCAATCCTCGATCCTCAGTCCTCAATCCTCAATCCTCAATCTTCAATCCTCAATACTCAATCTGCCATCCTCAATCCTCAATCCACAATCCTCAATCCTCAATATTCAATTCTCAATACTCAATCTTCAATCCTCAATCCTCAATCCTCAATCCCCAATCATCAATCCTCAATCATCAATCCTCAATCTTCAATACTCAATCCTCAATCCTCAACCCTCAATCCTCAATCCTCAATCCTCAATCCTCAATCCTCAATCTTCAATCCTCAATACTCAATCTTCAATCATCAATCCTCAATCCTCAATCCTCAATCCTCAATCCGCAATCCTCAATCTTCTATCCTCAATACTCAATCTTCAATCCCCAATCCTCAATCCTGAAATCCTGAATCCTCAATATTCAACACACAACACTCAACCTTCAATCCTCAATACTCAATCATCAACCCTCAATTCTCAATACTCAATAGAATATCCTGAATTCTCTGTTTTCAGTACTCAATCCTCAATACTCAATCCTCAGTCCTCAGTCCTGAATCTTCAATAATCAATCCTCAATCCTAAAATCCTCAATCCTCAATATTCAACACACAACCCTCAACCATCAATCCTCAATACTCAACCATCAATGATCAATTCTCAATTCTCAATAGAATATCCTGAATTCTCAGTTTTCAATACTCAATCCTCAGTCTTCAATCTTCAAGTCTCCATTCACAAACATCTATTCTCATCTCCCAAACCTCAACACTCAGTCCTCAATCTTCAATCCTGAATCCTCAATCCTCAATCTTCAATCCTCAATACTCAATCCTCAATCCTCAATCCTCATTCCTCAAACCGCAATCCTCAACCATCAGTCCTAATGCTCCATCCTCAATCCTCAATCCTCAATCCTCAATCTTCAATCCTCAATCCTCAATCCTCAAACCTCATTCCTCAAACCTCAATCCTCAACCCTCAATCCACAATCCTCAATCCTCAATCCTCAGTCATCAATACTCAATCTTCGATACTCAATCCCCAATCCTCAATCCTCAATCCTCAATCCTCAATCCTCGTTCCTCAAACCTCAATCCTCAACCCTCAGTCCAGAATTCTCAATCCTCAATCCTCAGTCATCAATACTCAATCTTCGATACTCAATCCCCAATCCTCAATCCTCAATCCCCAATCCTCAATCCTCATTCCTCAAACCCCAATCCTCAACCCTCAGTCCTCATCCTCCATCCACAATCCTCAATCCTCAATCCTCAATCTTCAATCCTCAATCCTCAACCCTCAATCCACAATCCTCAATCCTCAATCCTCATTCCTCAGACCTCTATCCTCGACCCTCAGTACTCATCCTCAATCCTCAATTCTCAATTCTCAATCCTCAGTCCTCAGTTCTCAAACATCAATCATCAACCCTCAGCCCTCATCCTCAATCCTCAATCCTCAATCCTCAATCCTCAACCATCAATGCTCAATTCTCAATACTCAATAGAATATCATCAATTCTCTGTTTTCAATACCCAAACCTCAATCTTCAATATTCAAGTCTCCATCCAAAAACATCTATTCTCATCACTCAACCCTCAACACTCAGTCCTCAATCTTCAATCCTCAATCCTCAATACTCAATCCTCAATCCTCAATCCGCAATCCTCAATCTTCAATCCTCAATACTCAACACACAACCCTGAACCATCAATCCTCATTACTCAACCATCAATACTCACTCCTCAATACTCAATAGAATATCCTGAATTCTCATGTTTCAATACTCAATCCACAATCTTCAATCTTCAAGTCTCCATCCACAAACATCGATTCTCATCACTCAACCCACAACACTCAGTCCTCAATCGTCACTCCTCAATCCTCAATGCTCAATCTTCAATCCTCAATACTCAATCTTCAATCCTCAGTCCTCAATCCTCAATCCTCAATCCTCAGTCCTCACTCATCAATCCTCAATCCTCAATCCTCAACCTTCAATACTCAATCCCCAGTCCTCAACCTTCAATCCGCAATGCTCAATACTCAATCCACAATCCTCAGTCCTCAATCCTCAATCCTCAGTCCTCAATCCTCAATCCTCAATATTCAAACCTCAATCCTCAACCGTCAGTCCTCGTCATCAATCCACAACCCTCAACCCTCAATCCTCAACCTTCAATCATCAATACTCAATCTTCAATCCTCAATCCTCAATCCTCAATCCACAATCCTCAATCCTCAATATTCAATACACAACCCTCAACCATCAATTCTCAATACTCAACCATCAATCCTCAATTCTCAATACTCAATAGAATATCCTGAATTGTCATGGTTCAATACTCAATCCACAATATTCAATAATCAAATCTCAATCCTCAAACCTCAATCCTCAACACTCAATCCTCAACACTCAGTCCTCTCTCTTCAATCATCCATCCTCAATGCTCAATCCTCAAGAGTCAATCCTCCATCCTCAATACTCAAACCTCAATTCTCAGTCCTCAAACCTCAATCCCGAATCCTCAACCCTGAATCCTCAATCTTCAGTCCTCAGTCCTCAACAATCAATTGTCAATCCTCAATCCTCAATAGAATATCCTCAATTCACAGCTTTCAATACTAAACCACCATTCTTCAATCTTCAAATCTCAATCCACAAACATCAATTCTCATCACTCAACCCTCAACACTCAGTCCTCAATCTTCAATCCTCAATCCTCAATCCTCAATCTTCAATCCTCAATACTCAATCTTCAATCCTCAATCCTCAACCGACAATCCTCAATCCTCAATCCTCAGTCATCAATACTCAATCCTCGATACTCAATCCCCAATCCTCAAACCTCAATCCTCAATCCTCAATCCTCATTCCTCAAACCTCAATCCTCAACCCTCAAATCCACAATCCTCAATCCTCAATCCTCAGTCATCAATACTCAATCTTCGATACTCAATCCCCAATCCTCAATCCTCAATCCTCAATCGTCAATCCTCATTCCTCAAACCTCAATCCTCAACCCTCAGTCCTCATCCTCCATCCTCAATCCTCAATCCTCAATCCTCAATCCTCAATCTTCAATCCTCAATACTCAATCTTCAATCTTCAATCCTCAATCCTCAATCCTCAATCCTCAATCCTCAATCCGCATTCCTCAATCTTCGATACTCAATACTCAATCTTCTATCCTCAATCCTCCATCCTGAAATCCTCAACCCTCAATATTCAACACACAACCCTCAAACTTCAATCCTCAATACTCAACCGTCAATCCTCAATTCTCAATACTCAATAGAATATCCTGAATTCTCAGTTTTCAATACTCAATCCTCAATCTTCAATCTTCAAGTCTCCATCCACAAACATCAATTCTCATCACTCAACCCTCAACACTCAGTCCTCAATCGTCAATCCTCAATCCTCAATCCTCAGTCTTCAATCCTCAATACTAAATCTTCATTCCTCAATCCTCAATCCTCAATTCTCAATCCTCAATCCTCACTCATCAATCCTCAATCCTCAATCCTCAATCCTCATTCTTCAATCCTCAATCCTCAATCCTCAATCCTCAGTCATCAATACTCAATCTTCGATACTCAATCCCCAATCTTCAATCCTCAATCCTCAATCCTCAATCCTCAATCCTCATTTCTCAAACCTCAATCCTCAACCCTCAGTCCTCATCCTCAATTCTCAATTCTCAATCCTCAATCCTCAATTCTCAATCTTCAATCCTCAATAATCAATCTCCAATCCTTGATCCTCAATCCCTAATCCTCAATCCTTAATCCTCAATCTTCAATCCTCAGTCCCCAATCCTCAAACCTCAATCCTCAATCCTCAATCCTCAATCCTCAATCCTCAATCCTCATTTCTCAATCCTCAACACTCAATACTCAGTCCTCAATCTTCAATCATCAATACTCAATTTTCAATCCTCTATAATCAATCCTCAATCCCCAATCCTCAATCCTCAATACTCAATAGAATTTCCTGAATTCTCAGTTTTTAATACTAAAACCTCAATCTTCAATCTTCAAGTCTCCATCCACAAACATCGATTCTCATCACTCAACCCTCAACACTCAGCCCTCAATCTTCAATCCTCAATCCTCAATACTCAATCCTCAGTCCTCAATCTTCAATACTCAATCCTCAATCCTAAAATCCTCAATCCTCAATGTTCAACACACAACCCTCAACCATCAATCCTGAATACTCAACCATCAATGCTCAATTCTCAATACTCAATAGAATATTCTGAATTCTCTGTTTTCAATACTCAATCCTCAATCTTCAATATTCAAGTCTCCATCCACAAACATCTATTCTCATCACTCAACCCTCAACACTCAGTCCTCAATCTTCAATCCTCAATCCTCAATCCTCAATCTTCAATCCTCAATACTCAATCTTCAATACTCAATCCACATTCCTCAATTCTCAATCCTCAATCCTCAATCCTCAATCCTCATTCCTCAAACCTCAATCCTCAACCCGCAGTCCTCATACTCAATTCTCAATACTCAACCATCAATCCTCAATTCTCAATACTCAATACTCAATAGAATATCCTGAATTCTCATGGTTCAATACTCAATCCACAATATTCCATAATCAAATCTCAATCCTCAAACCTCAATCCTCAACACTCAATCCTCAACACTCAGTCCTCTCTGTTCAATCCTCCATCCTCAATCCTCAATCCTCAAGAGTCAATCCTCCATCCTCAACCCTCAAACCTCAATTCTCAGTCCTCAAACCTCAAACCCGAATCCTCAACCCTGAATCCTCAATCTTCCGCCCTCAGTCCTCAACAATCAGTTGTCAATCCTCAATCCTCAATAGAATATCCTCAATTCACAGTTTTCAATACTCAATCACCATTCTTCAATCTTCAAATCTCAATCCACAAACATCAATTCCCATCACTCAACCCTCAACACTCAGTCCTCAATCTTCAATCCTCAATCCTCTATCCTCAATCTTCAATCCTCAATACACAATCTTCAATCCTCAATCCTCAATTCTCAGTCCTCAATACTCAATCCTCAATCGTGAATCCTCAATGCCCAATCCTCAATCTTCAATCCTCAATCCTCAATCCTCAATCCTCAATCCTCAACCCTCAACCCTCTACCTTCAATCCTCAATACTCAACCTTCAATCCTCAATCCTCAATCCTCAATCCTCAATCCTCAATCCTCAGTGCTCAATACTCAACGCACAACCCTCAACCGTCAATCCTCAACACTCAACCATCAATACTCAATTCTCAATACTCAATAGAATATCCTGAATTCTCATGTTTCAGTACTCAATCCACAATATTCAATAATCAAATCTCAATCCTCAAACATCAATTCTCAACACTCAATCCTCAACATTCAGTCCTCTCTCTTCAATCTTCCATCATCAATCCCCTATCCTCAATCCTCAATCCTCAATCTTCAATCCTCAATACTCAATCTTCAATCTTCAATCCTCAACCCTCAACCCTCAATCCTCAATCCGCAATCCTCAATCTTCAATCCTCAATACTCTATCTTCAATCCTCAATCCTCAATCCTGAAATCCTCAACCCTCAATATTCAACACACAACCCTCAACCTTCGATCCTCAATACTCAACCGTCAATCCTCAATTCTCAATACTCAATAGAATATCCAGAATTCTCAGTTTTCAATACCCAATCCTCAATCTTCAATATTCAAGTCTCCATCCACAAATATCTATTCTCATTACTCAACCCTCAACCCTCAGTCCTCATCCTCCATCCTCAATCCTCAATCCCCAATCCTCAATCTTCAATCCTCAATAATCAATCTCCAATCCTAGATCCTCAATCCCCAATCATCAATCCTTAATCCTCAATCTTCAATCCTCAATCCCCAGTCCTCAATCTTCAATCCTCAATGCTCAATCGTCAATCCTCACTCCTCAGTCCACAATCCTCAATCCTCAAACCTCAATCCTCAACCGTCAGTCCTCGTCATCAATCCACAACCCTCAATCCTCAATCCTCAACCTTCAATCATCAATACTCAATCTTCAATCCTCAATCCTCAATCCTCAATCCACAATCCTCAATCCTCAATATTCAATACACAACCCTCAACCATGAATTCTCAATACTCAACCATCAATCCTCAATTCTCAATACTCAATAGAATATCCTGAATTGTCATGGTTCAATACTCAATCCACAATATTCAATAATCAAATCTCAATCCTCAAACCTCAATCCTCAACACTCAATCCTCAACACTCAGTCCTCTCTCTTCAATCCTCCATCCTCAATGCTCAGTCCTCAAGTGTCAATCCTCCATCCTCAATACTCAAACCTCAATTCTCAGTCCTCAAACCTCAATCCCGAATCCTCAACCCTGAATCCTCAATCTTCAGCCCTCAGTCCTCAACAATCAATTGTCAATCCTCAATCCTCAATAGAATATCCTCAATTCACAGCTTTCAATACTAAACCACCATTCTTCAATCTTCAAATCTCAATCCACAAACATCAATTCTCATCACTCAACCCTCAACACTCAGTCCTCAATCTTCAATCCTCAATCCTCAATCCTCAATCTTCAATCCTCAATACTCAATCTTCAATCCTCAATCCTCAACCGACAATCCTCAATCCTCAATCCTCAGTCATCAATACTCAATCCTCGATACTCAATCCCCAATCCTCAAACCTCAATCCTCAATCCTCAATCCTCATTCCTCAAACCTCAATCCTCAACCCTCAAATCCACAATCCTCAATCCTCAATCCTCAGTCATCAATACTCAATCTTCGATACTCAATCCCCAATCCTCAATCCTCAATCCTCAATCGTCAATCCTCATTCCTCAAACCTCAATCCTCAACCCTCAGTCCTCATCCTCCATCCTCAATCCTCAATCCTCAATCCTCAATCCTCAATCTTCAATCCTCAATACTCAATCTTCAATCTTCAATCCTCAATCCTCAATCCTCAATCCTCAATCCTCAATCCGCAATCCTCAATCTTCGATACTCAATACTCAATCTTCTATCCTCAATCCTCCATCCTGAAATCCTCAACCCTCAATATTCAACACACAACCCTCAAACTTCAATCCTCAATACTCAACCGTCAATCCTCAATTCTCAATACTCAATAGAATATCCTGAATTCTCAGTTTTCAATACTCAATCCTCAATCTTCAATCTTCAAGTCTCGATCCACAAACATCAATTCTCATCACTCAACCCTCAACACTCAGTCCTCAATCGTCAATCCTCAATCCTCAATCCTCAGTCTTCAATCCTCAATACTCAATCTTCATTCCTCAATCCTCAATCCTCAATTCTCAATCCGCAATCCTCACTCATCAATCCTCAATCCTCAATCCTCAATCCTCATTCTTCAATCCTCAATCCTCAATCCTCAATCTGCAATCCTCAATACTCAATCCTCAATCCTCAATCGTCAATCCACAAACGCCAATTCTCTATCATCAATACTCAATCCTCAATCCTCAATCCTCAATCCTCAGTCCTCAATCTTCAATCCTCAGTACTCAATCTTCTGTCTGCAATCCTCAATCCTCAATCCTCAATCCCCAATCCGCAATCGGCAATCTTCAATCCTCCATACTCAATCTTCAATCCTCAATCCTCAATCCTGAAAGACTCAATCCTCAATATTCAACACATAACCCTCAACCACCAATCCTCAATACTCAACCATCAAAGCTCAGTTCTCAATACTCAATAGAATATCCTGAATTCTCAGTTTTCAATACCCAATCCTCAATCTTCAATATTCAAGTCTCCATCCACAAACATCTATTCTCATCACTCAACCCTCAACACTCAGTCCTCAATCTTCAATCCTCAATCCTCAATCCTCAATCTTCAATCCTCAATCCTCAAACCTCAATCCTCAGTCATGAATACTCCATCTTCAATACTCAATCCACAATCCTCAATTCTCAATCCTCAATCCTCAACCCTCAATCCTCATTCCTCAAACCTCAATCCTCAACCCGCAGTCCTCATACTCAATTCTCAATTCTCAATCCTCAATCCTCAATTCTCAATCTTCAATCATCAATAATCAATCTCCAATCCTAGATCCTCAATCCCCAATCCTCAATCCTTAATCCTCAATCTTCAATCCTCAATCCCCAGTCCTCAATCTTCAATACTCAATGCTCAATCGTCAATCCTCAATCCTCAGTCCACAATCCTCAATCCTCAAACCTCAATCCTCAACCGTCAGTCCTCGTCATCAATCCTCAACCCTCAATCCTCAATCCTCAATCTTCAATCATCAATACTCAATCTTCAATCCTCAATCCTCAATCCTCAATCCTCAATCCTCACTCCTCAATCCACAATATTCAACACACAACCCTCAACTATCAATTCTCAATACTCAACCATCAATCCTCAATTCTCAATACTCACTACTCAATAGAATATCCTGAATTCTCATGGTTCAATACTCAATCCACAATATTCAATAATCAAATCTCAATCCTCAAACCTCAATTCTCAACACTCAATCCTCAACACTCAGTCCTCTCTGTTCAATGCTCCATCCTCAATCCTCAATCCTCAAGAGTCAATCCTCCATCCTCAATCCTCAAACCTCAATTCTCAGTCCTCAAACCTCAATCCCGAATCCTCAACCCTGAATCCTCAATCTTCCGCCCTCAGTCCTCAACAATCAATTGTCAATTCTCAATCCTCAATAGAATATCCTCAATTCACAGTTTTCAATACTCAATCACCATTCTTCAATCTTCAAATCTCAATCCACAAACATCAATTCTCATCACTCAACCCTCAACACTCAGTCCTCAATCTTCAATCCTCAATCCTCTATCCTCAATCTTCAATCCTCAATACACAATCTTCAATCCTCAATCCTCAATTCTCAGTCCTCAGTACTCAATCCTCAATCGTGAATCCTCAATCCCCAATCCTCAATCTTCAATCCTCAATCCTCAATCCTCAATCCTCAATCCTCAACCCTCAACCTTCAATCCTCAATACTCAATCTTCAATCCTCAATCCTCAATCCTCAATCCTCAATCCTCAATCCTCAGTGCTCAATACTCAACGCACAACCCTCAACCGTCAATCCTCAATACGCAACCATCAATACTCAATTCTCAATACTCAATAGAATATCCTGAATTCTCATGTTTCAGTACTCAATCAACAATATTCAATAATCAAATCTCAATCCTCAAACATCAATCCTCAACACTCAAACCTCAACATTCAGTCCTCTCTCTTCAATCTTCCATCATCAATCCTCTACCCTCAAGCGTCAATCCTCAATCCTCAATCCTCAACCCTCAATCCTCTATCGTCAATCCTCAACCCTCAATCCTCAATCCTCAATCCTCAATCCACAATCCTCAATCCTCAAACCTCAATCCTCAACCGTCAGTCCTCGTCATCAATCCACAACCCTCAATCCTCAATCCTCAACCCTCAACCCTCAATCCTCAATCCGCAATCCTCAATCTTCAATCCTCAATACTCAATCTTCAATCCTCAATCCTCAATCCTGAAATCCTCAACCCTCAATATTCAACACACAACCCTCAACCTTCAATCCTCAATACTCAACCGTCAATCCTCAATTCTCAATACTCAATAGAATATCCTGAATTCTCAGTTTTCAATACCCAATCCTCGATCTTCAATATTCAAGTCTCCATCCACAAATATCTATTCTCATTACTCAACCCTCAACACTCAGTCCTCATCCTCCATCCTCAATCCTCAATCCCCAATCCTAGATCCTCAATCCTCAATAATCTATCCTTAATCCTCAATCTTCAATCCTCAATCCCCAGTCCTCAATCTTCAATCCTCAATGCTCAATCGTCAATCCTCAATCCTCAGTCCACAATCCTCAATCCTCAAACCTCAATCCTCAACCGTCAGTCCTCGTCATCAATCCACAACCCTCAATCCTCAATCCTCAACATTCAATCATCAATACTCAATCTTCAATCCTCAATCCTCAATCCTCAATCCACAATCCTCAATCCTCAATATTCAGTACACAACCCTCAACCATCAATTCTCAATACTCAACCATCAATCCTCAATTCTCAATACTCAATAGAATATCCTGAATTGTCATGGTTCAATACTCAATCCACAATATTCAATAATCAAATCTCAATCCTCAAACCACAATCCTCAACACTCAATCCTCAACACTCAATCCTCAACACTCAGTCCTCTCTCTTCAATCTTCCATCCTCAATCCTCTATCATCAAGCGTCAATCCTCAATCCTCAATCCTCAATCCACAATCTTCAATCCTCAATACTCAATCTTCAATCATCAATCCTCAATCCTCAATCCTCAATCCGCAATCCGCAATCCTCAATCTTCTATCCTCAATACTCAATCTTCAATCCCCAATCCTCAATCCTGAAACCCTGAATCCTCAATATTCAACACACAACACTCAACCTTCAACCCTCAATACTCAATCATCAATCCTCAATTCTCAATACTCAATAGAATATCCTGAATTCTCAGTTTTCAATACTCAATCCTCAATACTCAATCCTCAGTCCTCAGTCCTGAATCTTCAATACTCAAACCTCAATCCAAAAATCCTCAATCCTCAATATTCAACACACAACCCTCAACCATCAATCCTCAATACTCAACCATCAATGCTCAATTCTCAATTCTCAATAGAATATCCTGAATTCTCAGTTTTCAGTACTCAATCCTCAGTCTTCAATCTTCAAGTCTCCATCCACAAACATCTATTCTCATCACTCAACCCTCAACACTCAGTCCTCAATCGTCAATCCTCAATCCTCAATCCTCAGTCTTCAATCCTCAATACTCAATCTTCATTCCTCAATCCTCAATCCTCAATTCTCAATCCTCAATCCTCACTCATCAATCCTCAATCCTCAATCCTCAATCCTCATTCGTCAATCCTCAATCCTCAATCCTCAATCTGCAATCCTCAATACTCAATCCTCAATCCTCAATCGTCAATCCACAATCCTCAATCCTCAATCCTCAGTCATCAATACTCAATCTTCGATACTCAATCCCCAATCCTCAATCCTCAATCCTCAAGAGTCAATCCTCCATTCTCAATCCTCAAACCTCAATTCTCAGTCCTCAAACCTCAATCCCGAATCCTCAACACTGAATCCTCAATCTTCCGCCCTCAGTCCTCAACAATCAATTGTCAATCCTCAATCCTCAATAGAATATCCTCAATTCACAGTTCTCAATACTCAATCACCATTCTTCAACCTTCAAATCTCAATCCACAAACATCAATTCTCATCACTCAACCCTCAACACTCAGTCCTCAATCTTCAATCCTCAATCCTCTATCCTCAATCTTCAATCCTCAATACACAATCTTCAATCCTCAATCCTCAATTCTCAGTCCTCAATACTCAATCCTCAATCGTGAATCCTCAATGCCCAATCCTCAATCTTCAATCCTCAATCCTCAATCCTCAATCCTCAATCCTCAACCCTCAACCTCCAATCCTCAATACTCAATCTTCAATCCTCAATCCTCAATCCTCAATCCTCAATCCTCAATCCTCAGTGCTCAATACTCAACGCACAACCCTCAACCGTCAATCCTCAATACTCAACCATCAATACTCAATTCTCAATACTCAATAGAATATCCTGAATTCTCATGTTTCAGTACTCAATCCACAATATTCAATAATCAAATCTCAATCCTCAAACATCAATTCTCAACACTCAATCCTCAACATTCAGTCCTCTCTCTTCAATCTTCCATCATCAATCCTCTATCCTCAATCCTCAATCCTCAATCTTCAATCCTCAATACTCAATCTTCAATCTTCAATCCTCAACCCTCAACCCTCAATCCTCAATCCGCAATCCTCAATCTTCAATCCTCAATACTCTATCTTCAATCCTCAATCCTCAACCTGAAATCCTCAACCCTCAATATTCAACACACAACCCTCAACCTTCAATCCTCAATACTCAACCGTCAGTCCTCAATTCTCAATACTCAATAGAATATCCTGAATTCTCAGTTTTCAATACCCAATCCTCAATCTTCAATATTCAAGTCTCCATCCACAAATATCTATTCTCATTACTCAACCCTCAACCCTCCGTCCTCATCCTCCATCCTCAATCCTCAATCCCCAATCCTCAATCTTCAATCTTCAATCCTCAATAATCAATCTCCAATCCTAGATCCTCAATCCCCAATCATCAATCCTTAATCCTCAATCTTCAATCCTCAATCCCCAGTCCTCAATCTTCAATCCTCAATGCTCAATCGTCAATCCTCACTCCTCAGTCCACAATCCTCAATCCTCAAACCTCAATCCTCAACCGTCAGTCCTCGTCATCAATCCACAACCCTCAATCCTCAATCCTCAACATTCAATCATCAATACTCAATCTTCAATCCTCAATCCTCAATCCTCAATCCACAATCCTCAATCCTCAATATTCAGTACACAACCCTCAACCATCAATTCTCAATACTCAACCATCAATCCTCAATTCTCAATACTCAATAGAATATCCTGAATTGTCATGGTTCAATACTCAATCCACAATATTCAATAATCAAATCTCAATCCTCAAACCTCAATCCTCAACACTCAATCCTCAACACTCAATCCTCAACACTCAGTCCTCTCTCTTCAATCTTCCATCCTCAATCCTCTATCATCAAGCGTCAATCCTCAATCCTCAATCCTCAATCCACAATCTTCAATCCTCAATACTCAATCTTCAATCATCAATCCTCAATCCTCAATCCTCTATCCGCAATCCGCAATCCTCAATCTTCTATCCTCAATACTCAATCTTCAATCCCCGATCCTCAATCCTGAAACCCTGAATCCTCAATATTCAACACACAACACTCAACCTTCAATCCTCAATACTCAATCATCAATCCTCAATTCTCAATACTCAATAGAATATCCTGAATTCTCAGTTTTCAATACTCAATCCTCAATACTCAATCCTCAGTCCTCAGTCCTGAATCTTCAATACTCAATCCTCAATCCAAAAATCCTCAATCCTCAGTATTCAACACACAACCCTCAACCATCAATCCTCAATACTCAACCATCAATGCTCAACTCTCAATTCTCAATAGAATATCCTGAATTCTCAGTTTTCAGTACTCAATCCTCAGTCTTCAATCTTCAAGTCTCCATCCACAAACATCTATTCTCATCACTCAACCCTCAACACTCAGTCCTCAATCGTCAATCCTCAATCCTCAATCCTCAGTCTTCAATCCTCAATACTCAATCTTCATTCCTCAATCCTCAATCCTCAATTCTCAATCCTCAATCCTCACTCATCAATCCTCAATCCTCAATCCTCAATCCTCATTCTTCAATCCTCAATCCTCAATCCTCAATCTGCAATCCTCAATACTCAATCCTCAATCCTCAATCGTCAATCCACAATCCTCAATCCTCAATCCTCAGTCATCAATACTCAATCTTCGATACTCAATCCCCAATCCTCAATGCTCAATCCTCAAGAGTCAATCCTCCATCCTCAATCCTCAAACCTCAATTCTCAGTCCTCAAACCTCAATCCCGAATCCTCAACCCTGAATCCTCAATCTTCCGCCCTCAGTCCTCAACAATCAATTGTCAATCCTCAATCCTCAATAGAATATCCTCAATTCACAGCTTTCAATACTAAACCACCATTCTTCAATCTTCATATCTCAATCCACAAACATCAATTCTCATCACTCAACCCTCAACACTCAGTCCTCAATCTTCAATCCTCAATCCTCAATCCTCAATCTTCAATCCTCAATACTCAATCTTCAATCCTCAATCCTCAACCGACAATCCTCAATCCTCAATCCTCAGTCATCAATACTCAATCCTCGATACTCAATCCCCAATCCTCAAACCTCAATCCTCAATCCTCAATCCTCATTCCTCAAACCTCAATCCTCAACCCTCAAATCCACAATCCTCAATCCTCAATCCTCAGTCATCAATACTCAATCTTCGATACTCAATCCCCAATCCTCAATCCTCAATCCTCAATCGTCAATCCTCATTCCTCAAACCTCAATCCTCAACCCTCAGTCCTCATCCTCCATCCTCAATACTCAATCCTCAATCCTCAATCCTCAATCTTCAATCCTCAATACTCAATCTTCAATCTTCAATCCTCAATCCTCAATCCTCAATCCTCAATCCTCAATCCGCAATCCTCAATCTTCGATACTCAATACTCAATCTTCTATCCTCAATCCCGCATCCTTAAATCCTCAACCCTCAATATTCAACACACAACCCTCAAACTTCAATCCTCAATACTCAACCGTCAATCCTCAATTCTCAATACTCAATAGAATATCCTGAATTCTCAGTTTTCAATACTCAATCCTCAATCTTCAATCTTCAAGTCTCCATCCACAAACATCAATTCTCATCACTCAACCCTCAACACTCAGTCCTCAATCGTCAATCCTCAATCCTCAATCCTCAGTCTTCAATCCTCAATACTCAATCTTCATTCCTCAATCCTCAATCCTCAATTCTCAATCCTCAATCCTCACTCATCAATCCTCAATCCTCAATCCTCAGTCCTCATTCTTCAATCCTCAATCCTCAATCCTCAATCTGCAATCCTCAATACTCAATCCTCAATCCTCAATCGTCAATCCACAAACCCCAATTCTCTATCATCAATACTCAATCCTCAATCTTCAATCCTCAATCCTCAATCCTGAAAGACTCAGTCCTCAATATTCAACACATAACCCTCAACCACCAATCCTCAATACTCAACCATCAAAGCTCAGTTCTCAATACTCAATAGAATATCCTGAATTCTCAGTTTTCAATACCCAATCCTCAATCTTCAATATTCAAGTCTCCATCCACAAACATCTATTCTCATCACTCAACCCTCAACACTCAGTCCTCAATCTTCAATCCTCAATCCTCAATCCTCAATCTTCAATCCTCAATACTCAATCTTCAATCCTCAATTGTCAGTTCTCAATCCTCAATCCTCAATCCTCAGTCATCAATACTCAATCTTCGATACTCAATTCTCAATCCTCAATCCTCAACCCTCAATCCTCATTCCTCAAACCTCAATCCTCAACCCGCAGTCCTCATACTCAATTCTCAATTCTCAATCCTCAATCCTCAATTCTCAATCTTCAATCATCAATAATCAATCTCCAATCCTAGATCCTCAATCCCCAATCCTCAATCCTTAATCCTCAATCTTCAATCCTCAATCCCCAGTCCTCAATCTTCAATACTCAATGCTCAATCGTCAATCCTCAATCCTCAGTCCACAATCCTCAATCCTCAAACCTCAATCCTCAACCGTCAGTCCTCGTCATCAATCCTCAACCCTCAATCCTCAATCCTCAATCTTCAATCATCAATACTCAATCTTCAATCCTCAATCCTCAATCCTCAATCCTCAATCCTCACTCCTCAATCCACAATATTCAACACACAACCCTCAACTATCAATTCTCAATACTCAACCATCAATCCTCAATTCTCAATACTCACTACTCAATAGAATATCCTGAATTCTCATGGTTCAATACTCAATCCACAATATTCAATAATCAAATCTCAATCCTCAAACCTCAATTCTCAACACTCAATCCTCAGCACTCAGTCCTCTCTGTTCAATCCTCCATCCTCAATCCTCAATCCTCAAGAGTCAATCCTCCATCCTCAATCCTCAAACCTCAATTCTCAGTCCTCAAACCTCAATCCCGAATCCTCAACCCTGAATCCTCAATCTTCCGCCCTCAGTCCTCAACAATCAATTGTCAATTCTCAATCCTCAATAGAATATCCTCAATTCACAGTTTTCAATACTCAATCACCATTCTTCAATCTTCAAATCTCAATCCACAAACATCAATTCTCATCACTCAACCCTCAACACTCAGCCCTCAATCTTCAATCCTCAATCCTCTATCCTCAATCTTCAATCCTCAATACACAATCTTCAATCCTCAATCCTCAATTCTCAGTCCTCAGTACTCAATCCTCAATCGTGAATCCTCAATCCCCAATCCTCAATCTTCAATCCTCAATCCTCAATCCTCAATCCTCAATCCTCAACCCTCAACCTTCAATCCTCAATACTCAATCTTCAATCCTCAATCCTCAATCCTCAATCCTCAATCCTCAATCCTCAGTGCTCAATACCCAACGCACAACCCTCAACCGTCAATCCTCAATACGCAACCATCAATACTCAATTCTCAATACTCAATAGAATATCCTGAATTCTCATGTTTCAGTACTCAATCCACAATATTCAATAATCAAATCTCAATCCTCAAACATCAATCCTCAACACTCAAACCTCAACATTCAGTCCTCTCTCTTCAATCTTCCATCATCAATCCTCTATTCTCAAGCGTCAATCCTCAATCCTCAATCCTCAACCCTCAATCCTCTATCGTCAATCCTCAACCCTCAATCCTCAATCCTCAATCCTCAATCCTCAATCTTCAATCCTCAATACTCAATCTTCAATCTTCAATCCTCAACCCTCAACCCTCAATCCTCAATCCGCAATCCTCAATCTTCAATCCTCAATACTCAATCTTCAATCCTCAATCCTCAATCCTGAAATCCTCAACCCTCAATATTCAACACACAACCCTCAACCTTCAATCCTCAATACTCAACCGTCAATCCTCAATTCTCAATACTCAATAGAATACCCTGAATTCTCAGTTTTCAATACCCAATCCTCAATCTTCAATATTCAAGTCTCCATCCACAAATATCTATTCTCATTACTCAACCCTCAACCCTCAGTCCTCATCCTCCATCCTCAATCCTCAATCCCCAATCCTAGATCCTCAATCCTCAATAATCAATCCTTAATCCTCAATCTTCAATCCTCAATCCCCAGTCCTCAATCTTCAATCCTCAATGCTCAATCGTCAATCCTCAATCCTCAGTCCACAATCCTCAATCCTCAAACCTCAATCCTCAACCGTCAGTCCTCGTCATCAATCCACAACCCTCAATCCTCAATCCTCAACATTCAATCATCAATACTCAATCTTCAATCCTCAATCCTCAATCCTCAATCCACAATCCTCAATCCTCAATATTCAGTACACAACCCTCAACCATCAATTCTCAATACTCAACCATCAATCCTCAATTCTCAATACTCAATAGAATATCCTGAATTGTCGTGGTTCAATACTCAATCCACAATATTCAATAATCAAATCTCAATCCTCAAACCACAATCCTCAACACTCAATCCTCAACACTCAATCCTCAACACTCAGTCCTCTCTCTTCAATCTTCCATCCTCAATCCTCTATCATCAAGCGTCAATCCTCAATCCTCAATCCTCAATCCACAATCTTCAATCCTCAATACTCAATCTTCAATCATCAATCCTCAATCCTCAATCCTCAATCCGCAATCCGCAATCCTCAATCTTCTATCCTCAATACTCAATCTTCAATCCCCAATCCTCAATCCTGAAACCCTGAATCCTCAATATTCAACACACAACACTCAACCTTCAATCCTCAATACTCAATCATCAATCCTCAATTCTCAATACTCAATAGAATATCCTGAATTCTCAGTTTTCAATACTCAATCCTCAATACTCAATCCTCAGTCCTCAGTCCTGAATCTTCAATACTCAATCCTCAATCCAAAAATCCTCAATCCTCAATATTCAACACACAACCCTCAACCATCAATCCTCAATACTCAACCATCAATGCTCAATTCTCAATTCTCAATAGAATATCCTGAATTCTCAGTTTTCAGAACTCAATCCTCAGTCTTCAATCTTCAAGTCTCCATCCACAAACATCTATTCTCATCACTCAACCCTCAACACTCAGTCCTCAATCGTCAATCCTCAATCCTCAATCCTCAGTCTTCAATCCTCAATACTCAATCTTCATTCCTCAATCCTCAATCCTCAATTCTCAATCCTCAATCCTCACTCATCAATCCTCAATCCTCAATCCTCAATCCTCATTCTTCAATCCTCAATCCTCAATCCTCAATCTGCAATCCTCAATACTCAATCCTCAATCCTCAATCGTCAATCCACAATCCTCAATCCTCAATCCTCAGTCATCAATACT
Organism: Calliopsis andreniformis; assembly: GCF_051401765.1. Taxonomy (NCBI): domain Eukaryota; kingdom Metazoa; phylum Arthropoda; class Insecta; order Hymenoptera; family Andrenidae; genus Calliopsis; species Calliopsis andreniformis. The sequence goes on from NW_027480440.1 coordinate 5,162,754, forward strand.
CAATCTTCGATACTCAATCCCCAATCCTCAATCCTCAATCCTCAAGAGTCAATCCTCCATCCTCAATCCTCAAACCTCAATTCTCAGTCCTCAAACCTCAATCCCGAATCCTCAACCCTGAATCCTCAATCTTCCGCCCTCAGTCCTCAACAATCAATTGTCAATCCTCAATCCTCAATAGAATATCCTCAACTCACAGTTTTCAATACTCAATCACCATTCTTCAACCTTCAAATCTCAATCCACAAACATCAATTCTCATCACTCAACCCTCAACACTCAGTCCTCAATCTTCAATCCTCAATCCTCTATCCTCAATCTTCAATCCTCAATACACAATCTTCAATCCTCAATCCTCAATTCTCAGTCCTCAATAATCAATCCTCAATCGTGAATCCTCAATGCCCAATCCTCAATCTTCAATCCTCAATCCTCAATCCTCAATCCTCAATCCTCAATCCTCAACCCTCAACCTCCAATCCTCAATACTCAATCTTCAATCCTCAATCCTCAATCCTCAATCCTCAATCCTCAATCCTCAGTGCTCAATACTCAACGCACAACCCTCAACCGTCAATCCTCAATACTCAACCATCAATACTCAATTCTCAATACTCAATAGAATATCCTGAATTCTCATGTTTCAGTACTCAATCCACAATATTCAATAATCAAATCTCAATCCTCAAACATCAATTCTCAACACTCAATCCTCAACATTCAGTCCTCTCTCTTCAATCTTCCATCATCAATCCTCTATCCTCAATCCTCAATCCTCAATCTTCAATCCTCAATACTCAATCTTCAATCTTCAATCCTCAACCCTCAACCCTCAATCCTCAATCCGCAATCCTCAATCTTCAATCCTCAATACTCTATCTTCAATCCTCAATCCTCAATCCTGAAATCCTCAACCCTCAATATTCAACACACAACCCTCAACCTTCAATCCTCAATACTCAACCGTCAATCCTCAATTCTCAATACTCAATAGAATATCCTGAATTCTCAGTTTTCAATACCCAATCCTCAATCTTCAATATTCAAGTCTCCATCCACAAATATCTATTCTCATTACTCAACCCTCAACCCTCAGTCCTCATCCTCCATCCTCAATCCTCAATCCTCAATCCACAATCCTCAATCCTCAATATTCAATACACAACCCTCAACCATCAATTCTCAATACTCAACCATCAATCCTCAATTCTCAATACTCAATAGAATATCCTGAATTGTCATGGTTCAATACTCAATCCACAATATTCAATAATCAAATCTCAATCCTCAAACCTCAATCCTCAACACTCAATCCTCAACACTCAGTCCTCTCTCTTCAATCCTCCATCCTCAATGCTCAATCCTCAAGAGTCAATCCTCCATCCTCAATACTCAAACCTCAATTCTCAGTCCTCAAACCTCAATCCCGAATCCTCAACCCTGAATCCTCAATCTTCAGCCCTCAGTCCTCAACAATCAATTGTCAATCCTCAATCCTCAATAGAATATCCTCAATTCACAGCTTTCAATACTAAACCACCATTCTTCAATCTTCAAATCTCAATCCACAAACATCAATTCTCATCACTCAACCCTCAACACTCAGTCCTCTATCTTCAATCCTCAATCCTCAATCCTCAATCTTCAATCCTCAATACTCAATCTTCAATCCTCAATCCTCAACCGACAATCCTCAATCCTCAATCCTCAGTCATCAATACTAAATCCTCGATACTCAATCCCCAATCCTCAAACCTCAATCCTCAATCCTCAATCCTCATTCCTCAAACCTCAATCCTCAACCCTCAAATCCACAATCCTCAATCCTCTATCCTCAGTCATCAATACTCAATCTTCGATACTCAATCCCCAATCCTCAATCCTCAATCCTCAATCGTCAATCCTCATTCCTCAAAGCTCAATCCTCAACCCTCAGTCCTCATCCTCCATCCTCAATCCTCAATCCTCAATCCTCAATCCTCAATCTTCAATCCTCAATACTCAATCCTCAATCTTCAATCCTCAATCCTCAATCCTCAATCCTCAATCCTCAATCCGCAATCCTCAATCTTCGATACTCAATACTCAATCTTCTATCCTCAATCCTCCATCCTGAAATCCTCAACCCTCAATATTCAACACACAACCCTCAAACTTCAATTCTCAATACTCAACCGTCAATCCTCAATTCTCAATACTCAATAGAATATCCTGAATTCTCAGTTTTCAATACTCAATCCTCAATCTTCAATCTTCAAGTCTCCATCCACAAACATCAATTCTCATCACTCAACCCTCAACACTCAGTCCTCAATCGTCAATCCTCAATCCTCAATCCTCAGTCTTCAATCCTCAATACTCAATCTTCATTCCTCAATCCTCAATCCTCAATTCCCAATCCTCAATAGAATATCCTGAATTCTCAGTTTTCAATACCCAATCCTCAATCTTCAATATTCAAGTCTCCATCCACAAATATCTATGCTCATTACTCAACCCTCAACCCTCAGTCCTCATCCTCCATCCTCAATCCTCAATCCCCAATCCTAGATCCTCAATCCTCAATAATCAATCCTTAATCCTCAATCTTCAATCCTCAATCCCCAGTCCTCAATCTTCAATCCTCAATGCTCAATCGTCAATCCTCAATCCTCAGTCCACAATCCTCAATCCTCAAACCTCAATCCTCAACCGTCAGTCCTCGTCATCAATCCACAACCCTCAATCCTCAATCCTCAACATTCAATCATCAATACTCAATCTTCAATCCTCAATCCTCAATCCTCAATCCACAATCCTCAATCCTCAATATTCAGTACACAACCCTCAACCATCAATTCTCAATACTCAACTATCAATCCTCAATTCTCAATACTCAATAGAATATCCTGAATTGTCATGGTTCAATACTCAATCCACAATATTCAATAATCAAATCTCAATCCTCAAACCTCAATCCTCAACACTCAATCCTCAACACTCAATCCTCAACACTCAGTCCTCTCTCTTCAATCTTCCATCCTCAATCCTCTATCATCAAGCGTCAATCCTCAATCCTCAATCCTCAATCCACAATCTTCAATCCTCAATACTCAATCTTCAATCATCAATCCTCAATCCGCAATCCGCAATCCTCAATCTTCTATCCTCAATACTCAATCTTCAATCCCCAATCCTCAATCCTGAAACCCTGAATCCTCAATATTCAACACACAACACTCAACCTTCAATCCTCAATACTCAATCATCAATCCTCAATTCTCCATACTCAATAGAATATCCTGAATTCTCAGTTTTCAATACTCAATCCTCAATACTCAATCCTCAGTCCTCAGTCCTGAATCTTCAATACTCAATCCTCAATCCAAAAATCCTCAATCCTCAATATTCAACACACAACCCTCAACCATCAATCCTGAATACTCAACCATCAATGCTCAATTCTCAATACTCAATAGAATATCCTGAATTCTCAGTTTTCAGTACTCAATCCTCAGTCTTCAATCTTCAAGTCTCCATCCACAAACATCTATTCTCATCACTCAACCCTCAACACTCAGTCCTCAATCGTCAATCCTCAATCCTCAATCCTCAGTCTTCAATCCTCAATACTCAATCTTCATTCCTCAATCCTCAATCCTCAATTCTCAATCCTCAATCCTCACTCATCAATCCTCAATCCTCAATCCTCAATCCTCATTCTTCAATCTTCAATCCTCAATCCTCAATCTGCAATCCTCAATACTCAATCCTCAATCCTCAATCGTCAATCCACAATCCTCAATCCTCAATCCTCAGTCATCAATACTCAATCTTCGATACTCAATCCCCAATCCTCAATCCTCAATCCTCAAGAGTCAATCCTCCATCCTCAATCCTCAAACCTCAATTCTCAGTCCTCAAACCTCAATCCCGAATCCTCAACCCTGAATCCTCAATCTTCCGCCCTCAGTCCTCAACAATCAACTGTCAATCCTCAATCCTCAATAGAATATCCTCAATTCACAGTTTTCAATACTCAATCACCATTCTTCAACCTTCAAATCTCAATCCACAAACATCAATTCTCATCACTCAACCCTCAACACTCAGTCCTCAATCTTCAATCCTCAATCCTCTATCCTCAATCTTCAATCCTCAATACACAATCTTCAATCCTCAATCCTCAATTCTCAGTCCTCAATACTCAATCCTCAATCGTGAATCCTCAATGCCCAATCCTCAATCTTCAATCCTCAATCCTCAATCCTCAATCCTCAATCCTCAACCCTCAACCTCCAATCCTCAATACTCAATCTTCAATCCTCAATCCTCAATCCTCAATCCTCAATCCTCAATCCTCAGTGCTCAATACTCAACGCACAACCCTCAACCGTCAATCCTCAATACTCAACCATCAATACTCAATTCTCAATACTCAATAGAATATCCTGAATTCTCATGTTTCAGTACTCAATCCACAATATTCAATAATCAAATCTCAATCCTCAAACATCAATTCTCAACACTCAATCCTCAACATTCAGTCCTCTCTCTTCAATCTTCCATCATCAATCCTCTATCCTCAATCCTCAATCCTCAATCTTCAATCCTCAATACTCAATCTTCAATCTTCAACCCTCAACCCTCAACCCTCAATCCTCAATCCGCAATCCTCAATCTTCAATCCTCAATACTCTATCTTCAATCCTCAATCCTCAATCCTGAAATCCTCAACCCTCAATATTCAACACACAACCCTCAACCTTCAATCCTCAATACTCAACCGTCAATCCTCAATTCTCAATACTCAATAGAATATCCTGAATTCGCAGTTTTCAATACCCAATCCTCAATCTTCAATATTCAAGTCTCCATCCACAAATATCTATTCTCATTACTCAACCCTCAACCCTCAGTCCTCATCCTCCATCCTCAATCCTCAATCCCCAATCCTCAATCTTCAATCCTCAATAATCAATCTCCATTCCTAGATCCTCAATCCCCAATCATCAATCCTTAATCCTCAATCTTCAATCCTCAATCCCCAGTCCTCAATCTTCAATCCTCAATGCTCAATCGTCAATCCTCACTCCTCAGTCCACAATCCTCAATCCTCAAACCTCAATCCTCAACCGTCAGTCCTCGTCATCAATCCACAACCCTCAATCCTCAATCCTCAACCTTCAATCATCAATACTCAATCTTCAATCCTCAATCCTCAATCCTCAATCCACAATCCTCAATCCTCAATATTCAATACACAACCCTCAACCATCAATTCTCAATACTCAACCATCAATCCTCAATTCTCAATACTCAATAGAATATCCTGCATTGTCATGGTTCAATACTCAATCCACAATATTCAATAATCAAATCTCAATCCTCAAACCTCAATCCTCAACACTCAATCCTCAACACTCAGTCCTCTCTCTTCAATCCTCCATCCTCAATGCTCAATCCTCAAGAGTCAATCCTCCAGCCTCAATACTCAAACCTCAATTCTCAGTCCTCAAACCTCAATCCCGAATCCTCAACCCTGAATCCTCAATCTTCAGCCCTCAGTCCTCAACAATCAATTGTCAATCCTCAATCCTCAATAGAATATCCTCAATTCACAGCTTTCAATGCTAAACCACCATTCTTCAATCTTCAAATCTCAATCCACAAACATCAATTCTCATCTCTCAACCCTCAACACTCAGTCCTCAATCTTGAATCCTCAATCCTCAATCCTCAATCTTCAATCCTCAATACTGAATCTTCAATCCTCAATCCTCAACCGACAATCCTCAATCCTCAATCCTCAGTCATCAATACTCAATCCTCGATACTCAATCCTCAACCCTCAAATCCACAATCCTCAATCCTCTATCCTCAGTCATCAATACTCAATCTTCGATACTCAATCCCCAATCCTCAATCCTCAATCCTCAATCGTCAATCCTCATTCCTCAAACCTCAATCCTCAACCCTCAGTCCTCATCCTCCATCCTCAATCCTCAATCCTCAATCCTCAATCCTCAATCTTCAATCCTCAATACTCAATCTTCAATCTTCAATCCTCAATCCTCAATCCTCAATCCTCAATCCTCAATCCGCAATCCTCAATCTTCGATACTCAATACTCAATCTTCTATCCTCAATTCTCCATCCTGAAATCCTCAACCCTCAATATTCAACACACAACCCTCAAACTTCAATCCTCAATACTCAACCGTCAATCCTCAATTCTCAATACTCAATAGAATATCCTGAATTCTCAGTTTTCAATACTCAATCCTCAATCTTCAATCTTCAAGTCTCCATCCACAAACATCAATTCTCATCACTCAACCCTCAACACTCAGTCCTCAATCGTCAATCCTCAATCCTCAATCCTCAGTCTTCAATCCTCAATACTCAATCTTCATTCCTCAATCCTCAATCCTCAATTCTCAATCCTCAATCCTCACTCATCAATCCTCAATCCTCAATCCTCAATCCTCATTCTTCAATCCTCAATCCTCAATCCTCAATCTGCAATCCTCAATACTCAATCCTCAATCCTCAATCGTCAATCCACAAACCCCAATACTCTATCATCAATACTCAATCCTCAATCCTCAATCCTCAATCCTCAGTCCTCAATCTTCAATCCTCAGTACTCAATCTTCTGTCTGCAATCCTCAATCCTCAATCCTCAATCCCCAATCCGCAATCCGCAATCTTCGATCCTCCATACTCAATCTTCAATCCTCAATCCTCAATCCTGAAAGACTCAATCCTCAATATTCAACACATAACCCTCAACCACCAATCCTCAATACTCAACCATCAAAGCTCAGTTCTCAATACTCAATAGAATATCCTGAATTCTCAGTTTTCAATACCCAATCCTCAATCTTCAATATTCAAGTCTCCATCCACAAACATCTATTCTCATTACTCAACCCTCAACACTCAGTCCTCAATCTTCAATCCTCAATCCTCAATCCTCAATCTTCAATCCTCAATACTCAATCTTCAATCCTGAATTGTCAGTTCTCAATCCTCAATCCTCAATCCTCAGTCATCATTACACAATCTTCGATACTCAATCCTCAATCCTCAATCGTCAATCCTCAATCCTCAATCCTCATTCCTCAAACCGCAATCCTCAACCCTCAGTCCTCGTCATCAATCCTCAACCCTCAATCCTCAATCCTCAATCTTCAATCATCAATACTCAATCTTCAATCCTCAATCCTCAATCCTCAATCCTCAATCCTCACTCCTCAATCCACAATATTCAACACACAACCCTCTACCATCAATTCTCAATACTCAACCATCAATCCTCAATTCTCAATACTCAATACTCAATAGAATATGCTGAATTCTCAGTTTTCAATACTCAATCCTGAATCTTCAATCTTCAAGTCTCCATCCACAAACATCTATTCTCATCACTCAACCCACAACACTCAGTCCTCAATCCTCAATCCTCAATACTCAATCTTCAATCCTCAATACTCAATCTTCAATCCTCAATCCTCAATCCTCAATCTTCAATCCTCAATCCTCAGTCATCAATCCTCAATCTTCAATACTCAATCCTCAATCTTCAATCTTCAAGTCTCCATCCACAAACATCTATTCTCATCACTCAACCCTCAACCCTCAGTCCTCATCCTCCATCCTCAATCCTCAATCCTCAATCCTCAATCTTCAATCCTCAATCCTCAACCCTCAATCCTCAGTCTTCAAACCTCAATTCCGAATCCTCAATCCTGAATCCTCAATCTCCATCCCTCAGTCCGCAACAATCTATTGTCAATCCTCAATCCACAATAGAATATCCTCAATTCACAGTTTTCAACACTCAATCCCCAATCTTCAATTTTCAAATCTCAATCCACAAACATCAATGCTCATCACTCAACCCTCAACACTCAGTCCTCAATCTTCAATCCTCAATCCTCAATCCTCAGTCCTCAATCCTCAATCCTCAATATTCAAACCTCAATTCTCAACCGTCAGTCCTCGTCCTCAATCCTCAACCCTCGATCCTCAGTCCTCAAACCTCATTGCCGAATCCTCAATCCTGAATCCTCAATCTTCATCCCTCAGTCCGCAACAATCAATCGTCAATCCTCAATCCTCAATAGAATATCCTCAATTCACGGTTTTCAATACTCAATCCCCAACCTTCAATCTTCAAATCTCAATCCACAAACATCAATTCTCCTCACTTAACCCTCAACACTCAGTCCTCAACCTTCAACCCTCAATCCTCAACCCTCAATCGTCAATCCTCAATCCCCAATCCTCTATCGTCAATGCTCAATCCTCAATCCTCAATCCTCAACCCTCAATCCTGAATCTTCAATCCTCAATACTCAATCTTCAATCTTCAATCCTCAATACTCAATCCTCAATCCTCAATCGTCAATCCTCAAACCCCAATCCTCTATCATCAATACTCAATGCTCAATCCTCAATCCTCAATCCTCAATCCTCAATCTTCAATCCTCAGTACTCAATCTTCTATCTGCAATCCTCAATCCTCAATCCTCAATCCTCAATCCGCAATCGGCAATCTTCAATCCTCCATACTCAACCTTCAATCCTCAATCCTCAATCCTAAAATTCTCAGTCCTCAATATTCGACACACAACCCTCAACCACCAATCCTCAATACTCAACCATCAATGCTCAATTCTCAATACTCAATACAATATCCTGAATTCTCAGTTTTCAATACCCAATCCTCAATCTTCAATATCCAAGTCTCCATCCACAAACATCTATTCTCATCACTCAACCCTCAACACTCAGTCCTCAATCTTCAATCCTCAATCCTCAATCCTCAAAGTTCAATTCTCAATACTCAATCTTCAACCCTCAATCCACAATCCTCAATACTCAATCCCGAATCCTCAACCCTGAATCCTCAATCTTCCGCCCTCAGTCCTCAACAATCAATTGTCAATCCTCAATCCTCAATAGAATATCCTCAATTCACAGTTTTCAATACTCAATCACCATTCTTCAATCTTCAAATCTCAATCCACAAACATCAATTCTCTACACTCAACCCTCAACACTCAGTCCTCAATCTTCAATGCTCAATCCTCTATCCTCAACCTTCAATCCTCAATACACAATCTTCAATCCTCAATCCTCAATTCTCAGTCCTCAATACTCAATCCTCAATCGTGAATCCTCAATCCCCAATCCTCAATCTTCAATCCTCAATCCTCAATCCTCAATCCTCAATCCTCAATCCTCAGCCCTCAACCTTCAATCCTCAATACTCAATCTTCAATCCTCAATCCTCAATCCTCAATCCTCAATCCTCAATCCTCAGTGCTCAATACTCAACGCACAACCCTCAACCGTCAATCCTCAATACTCAACCATCAATACTCAATTCTCAATACTCAATAGAATATCCTGAATTCTCATGTTTCAGTACTCAATCCACAATATTCAATAGTCAAATCTCAATCCTCAAACATCAATTCTCAACACTCGATCCTCAACATTCAGTCCTCTCTCTTCAGTCTTCCATCATCAATCCTCTATCCTCAAGCGTCAATCCTCAATCCTCAATCCTCAACCCTCAATCCTCAGTCCTCAAACCTCAATTCCGAATCCTCAATCCTGAATCCTCAATCTTCATCCCTCAGTCCGCAACAATCAATTGTCAATCCTCTATCCTCAATAGATTATGTTCAATTCACAGTTTTCTATACTCAATCCCCAACCTTCAAGCTTCAAATCTCAATCCACAAACATCAATTCTCATCACTCAACCCTCAACACTCAGTCTTCAACCTTCAACCCTCAATCCTCAACCCTCAATCGTCAATCCTCAATCCCCAATCCTCTATCGTCAATCGTCAACCCTCAATCCTCAATCCTCAATCCTCAATCCTCAATCTTCAATCCTCAATACTCTATCTTCAATCTTCAATCCTCAGCCCTCAACCCTCAATCCTCAATGCGCAATCCTCAATCTTCAATCCTCAATACTCAATCTTCAATCCTCAATCCTCAATCCTGAAATCCTCAACCCTCAATATTCAACACACAACCCTCAACCTTCAATCCTCAATACTCAACCGTCAATCCTCAATTCTCAATACTCAATAGAATATCCTGAATTCTCAGTTGTCAATACCCAATCCTCAATCTTCAATATTCAAGTCTCCATCCACAAATATCTATTCTCATTACTCAACCCTCAACCCTCAGTCCTCATCGTCCATCCTCAATCCTCAATCCCCAATCCTCAATCTTCAATCCTCAATAATCAATCTCCAATCCTAGATCCTCAATCCCCAATCATCAATCCTTAATCCTCAATCTTCAATCCTCAATCCCCAGTCCTCAATCCCCAATCCTCATTCTTCAATCCTCAATACTCAATCTTCAATCCTCAATCCTCAATCCTGAAATCCTCAATCCTCAATATTCAACACACAACCCTCAAACTTCAATCCTCAATACTCAACCATCAATCCTCATTCTCAATACTCAATCGTCAGCCTTCAATCCTCAACACTCAATCTTCAATCCTCAATCCTCAATCTTCAATTCTCAATCTTCGATCCTCAATACTGAATCTTCAATCCTCAATCCTCAACCCTCAATCCTAATCCTCAATCCTTAATCCTCAATCTTCAATCCTCAATACTCAATCTTCAATCCTCAATCCTGAATCCTCAATCCTCAATCCTCAATCCCCAATCAACAATCCTCAATCTTCAATACTCAAACCTCAATACTCAATCTGCAATCCTCAATACTCAATCCTCAATCCTCAATCGTTAATCCTCAAACCCCAATCCTCTATCGTCAATACTCAATCCTCAACACTCAATCCTCAATCCTCAATCCTCAATCCGCAATCCTCAATCTTCAATTCTCAATACTCAATCTTCAATCCTCAATCCTCAATCATGAAATCCTCAATCCTCAATATTCAACACACAACCCCCAAACTTCAATCCTCAATACTCAACCATCAATCCTCATTCTCAATACTCAATCGTCAGCCTTCAATCCTCAACACTCAATCCTCAATCCTCAATCCTCAGTCCTCAAACCTCAATCCTCAATCCTCAATCCTCAATCATCAATCTTCAATCCTCAGTACTCAATCTTCAATCTTCAATCCTCAATCCTCAATCCTCAATCCTCAATCCGCAATCCTCAATCTTCAATTCTCAATACTCAATCTTCAATCCTCAATCCTCAATCCTGAAATCCTCAATCCTCAATATTCAACACACAACCCTCAAACTTCAATCCTCAATACTCAACCATCAATCCTCATTCTCAATACTCAATCGTCAGCCTTCAATCCTCAACACTCAATCTTCAATCCTCAATCCTCAATCTTCAATTCTCAATCTTCGATCCTCAATACTGAATCTTCAATCCTCAATCCTCAACCCTCAATCCTAATCCTCAATCCTTAATCCTCAATCTTCAATCCTCAATACTCAATCTTCAATCCTCAATCCTGAATCCTCAATCCTCAATCCTCAATCCCCAATCAACAATCCTCAATCTTCAATACTCAAACCTCAATACTCAATCTGCAATCCTCAATACTCAATCCTCAATCCTCAATCGTTAATCCTCAAACCCCAATCCTCTATCGTCAATACTCAATCCTCAACACTCAATCCTCAATCCTCAATCCTCAATCCGCAATCCTCAATCTTCAATTCTCAATACTCAATCTTCAATCCTCAATCCTCAATCATGAAATCCTCAATCCTCAATATTCAACACACAACCCCCAAACTTCAATCCTCAATACTCAACCATCAATCCTCATTCTCAATACTCAATCGTCAGCCTTCAATCCTCAACACTCAATCTTCAATCCTCAATCCTCAGTCCTCAAACCTCAATCCTCAATCCTCAATCCTCAATCATCAATCTTCAATCCTCAGTACTCAATCTTCAATCTTCAATCCTCAATCCTCAATCCTCAATCCTCAATCCGCAATCCTCAATCTTCAATTCTCAATACTCAATCTTCAATCCTCAATCCTCAATCCTGAAATCCTCAATCCTCAATATTCAACACACAACCCTCAAACTTCAATCCTCAATACTCAACCATCAATCCTCATTCTCAATACTCAATCGTCAGCCTTCAATCCTCAACACTCAATCTTCAATCCTCAATCCTCAATCTTCAATTCTCAATCTTCGATCCTCAATACTGAATCTTCAATCCTCAATCCTCAACCTTCAATCTTCAATCCTGAATCCTCATTCTTCAGCACTCAGTCCTCAACAATCAGTTGTCAAACCTCAATCCTCAATAGAATATCATCAATTCACAGTTTTCAATAGTCAATACTTAATCTGCAATCTTCAAATCTCTATCCACAAACATCAATTCTCATCACTCAACCCTCAACACCCAGTCCTCAATCCTCAATCCTCAATCATCAATCCTCAATCCCCAATCCTCAATCTTCAGTCCTCAATCCTCGATCCTCAATTCTCAATCCTCAATCCTCAATCTTCAGAAATCAAACATCAATACTCAACCCTCAGTCCTCGTCCTCAATCCACAACCCTCAATCCTCAATCCTCAATCTTCAATCCTGAATCCTCAATCCTCAATCCTCAATCCCCAATCAACAATCCTCAATCTTCAATACTCAAACCTCAATACTCAATCTGCAATCCTCAATACTCAATCCTCAATCCTCAATCGTTAATCCTCAAACCCCAATCCTCTATCGTCAATACTCAATCCTCAACACTCAATCCTCAATCCTCAATCCTCAATCCGCAATCCTCAATCTTCAATTCTCAATGCTCAATCTTCAATCCTCAATCCTCAATCATGAAATCCTCAATCCTCAATATTCAACACACAACCCCCAAACTTCAATCCTCAATACTCAACCATCAATCCTCATTCTCAATACTCAACCGTCAGCCTTCAATCCTCAACACTCAATCTTCAATCCTCAATCCTCAGTCCTCAAACCTCAATCCTCAATCCTCAATCCTCAATCATCAATCTTCAATCCTCAGTACTCAATCTTCAATCTTCAATACTCAATCCTCAATCCTCAATCCTCAATCCGCAATCCTCAATCTTCAATTCTCAATACTCAATCTTCAATCCTCAATCCTCAATCCTGAAATCCTCAATCCTCAATATTCAACACACAACCCTCAAACTTCAATCCTCAATACTCAACCATCAATCCTCATTCTCAATACTCAATCGTCAGCCTTCAATCCTCAACACTCAATCTTCAATCCTCAATCCTCAATCTTCAATTCTCAATCTTCGATCCTCAATACTGAATCTTCAATCCTCAATCCTCAACCCTCAATCCTAATCCTCAATCCTTAATCCTCAATCTTCAATCCTCAATACTCAATCTTCAATCCTCAATCCTGAATCCTCAATCCTCAATCCTCAATCCCCAATCAACAATCCTCAATCTTCAATACTCAAACCTCAATACTCAATCTGCAATCCTCAATACTCAATCCTCAATCCTCAATCGTTAATCCTCAAACCCCAATCCTCTATCATCAATACTCAATCCTCAACACTCAATCCTCAATCCTCAATCCTCAATCCGCAATCCTCAATCTTCAATTCTCAATACTCAATCTTCAATCCTCAATCCTCAATCATGAAATCCTCAATCCTCAATATTCAACACACAACCCCCAAACTTCAATCCTCAATACTCAACCATCAATCCTCATTCTCAATACTCAATCGTCAGCCTTCAATCCTCAACACTCAATCTTCAATCCTCAATCCTCAATCTTCAATTCTCAATCTTCGATCCTCAATACTGAATCTTCAATCCTCAATCCTCAATCCCCTATCCTCAAGCCTCTATCCTTAATCCTCAATCTTCAATCCTCAGTCCCCAATCCTCAATCTTCAATCCTCAACCCTCAATCCTAATCCTCAATCCTTAATCCTCAATCTTCAATCCTCAATACTCAATCTTCAACCCTCAATCCTGAATCCTCAATCCTCAATCCTCAATCCCCAATCAACAATCCTCAATCTTCAATACTCAAACCTCAATACTCAATCTGCAATCCTCAATACTCAATCCTCAATCCTCAATCGTCAATCCTCAAACCCCAATCCTCTATCATCAATACTCAATCCTCAACACTCAATCCTCAATCCTCAATCCTCAATCTTCAATCCTCACTAATCAATCTTCTGTCTGCAATCCTCAATCCTCAATCCTCAATCCTCAATCCACAATCCGCAATCTTCAATCCGCCATACTCAATCTTCAATCCTCAATCCTCAATCCTAAAATCCTCAATCCTCAATATTCAACACACAACCCTCAACCACCAATCCTCAATACTCAACCATCAATGCTCAATTCTCAATACTCAATAGAATATCCTGAATTCTCAGTTTTCAATACCCAATCCTCAATCCTCAATATTCAAGTCTCCATCCACAAACATCTATTCTCATCACTCAACCCTCAACCCTCAGTCCTCATCCTCCATCCTCAATCCTCAATCCTCAATCCTCTATCTTCAATCCTCAATAATCAACCTAAAATCCTAGATCCTCAATCCCCAATCATCAATCCTTAATCCTCAATCTTCAATCCTCAATCCCCAGTCCTCAATCTTCAATCCTCAATGCTCAATCGTCAATCCTCAATCCTCAGTCCACAATCCTCAATCCTCAAACCTCAATCCTCAACCGTCAGTCCTCGTCATCAATCCACAACCCTCAATCCTCAATCCTCAACCTTCAATCTTCAATCCTGAATCCTCATTCTTCAGCACTCAGTCCTCAACAATCAGTTGTCAAACCTCAATCCTCAATAGAATATCATCAATTCACAGTTTTCAATAGTCAATACTTAATCTGCAATCTTCAAATCTCTATCCACAAACATCAAGCCTCATCACTCAACCCTCAACTCCCAGTCCTCAATCCTCAATCCTCAATCATCAATCCTCAATCCCCAATCCTCAATCTTCAGTCCTCAATCCTCGATCCTCAATTCTCAATCCTCAATCCTCAATCTTCAGAAATCAAACATCAATACTCAACCCTCAGTCCTCGTCCTCAATCCACAACCCTCAATCTTCAATCCTCAATACTCAGTCTTCAATCCTCAATCCTCAATACTCAATCCTCAATCCTCAATGCTCAATCGCCAGTCTTCAATCCTCAACACTCAATCTTCAATCCTCTATCCCCAATCCTCAATCCCCAATCCTCATTCTTCAATCCTCAATACCCAATCCTCAATCTTCAAACCTCAATCCTCAATCCTCAATTCTCAATCCTCAACCCTCAGTCCTCAGTCCTCAAACATCAATCCTCAAACCTCAGCCCTCATCCTCAATCCTCAATCCTCAATCTTCTATCTCCAATTCCCAATACTCAATCTTCAATCCTCAATCCTCAGTCCTCAAACCTCAATTCCGAATCCTCAATCCTGAATCCTCAATCTTCAATCCTCAGACCTCAACCATCAATGCTCAATTCTCAATGCTCAACAGAATATCCTGCATCCTCAGTTTTCAATACTCAATCCCCAATCTTCAATTTTCAAATCTCAATAAACAAACATCAATTCTCATCACTCAACCCTCAACACACAGTCCTCAATCTTCAATCCTCAATCCTCAACCCTCAATCGTCAAACCTCAATCCCCAATCCTCTATCATCAATCTTCAATCCTCAATCCTCAATCCTCAATCCTCAATCCTCAATCTTCAATCCTCAAAACTCAATCTTCAATCTTCAATCCTCAATCCTCAATCCTCAATCCTCAATCCGCAATCCTCAGTCTTCAACCCTCAATACTCAACCTTCAGTCCTCAATCCTCAATCCTGAAATCCTCAATCCTCAATATTCAACACACAACCCTCAAACTTCAATCCCCAATACTCGACCATCAATCCTCAATCCTCATTCCTCAATCTTCAATCCTCAATCCTTAATCCTCAATCCTCAATCCTCAATCCTCAATCTTCAATCCTCAACACTCAATCTTCAATCCTCAATCCCCAAGCCTCAATCATTAATCCTCAATCTTCAATCCTCAATACCCAATCCTCAATCTTCAATCCTCAATCCTCAATCCTCAATTCTCAATCCCCAATCCGCAGTCCTCAGTCCTCAAACATCAATCCTCAACCGTCAGCCCTCATCCTCAATCCTCAATTCTTAATCCTCAATCCTCAATGCTCAATCTTCAATCTTCAATCCTCAATACTCAATCTTCAATCCTCAATCCTCAGTCCTCAAACATCAATTCTGAATCCTCAATCCTGAAACCTCAATCTTCAGCCCACAGTCCTCAACAATCAGTTGTCAATCCTCAATCCTCAATAGCATATCCTCAATTCACAGTCTTCAATACTCAATACTCAATCTGCAATCTTCCAACCTCTATCCACAAACATCAATTTTTATCACTCACCCCTCAACACTCAGTCCTCAATGTTCAATCTTCAATCCTCAATCCTCAATCCTCAATCCTCAGTCCTCAATCTTCAATCCTCAATACTCAATCTTCAATCCTCAATCCTCAATCCTCAATCCTCAATCCTCAATCCTCAATCTTCAATCCTCAATACTCAATCTTCAATCCTCAATTCTCAATCCTCAATCCTCAATCCTCATTCTTCAATCCTCAACACCCAATCCTCAATCTTCAATCCTCAATCCTCAATCCTCAATCGTCAATCCTCACTCCCCAATCTTCTATCATCAATCCTCAATCCTCAATCATCAATCCTCAATCCTCAACACTCAATCTTCAATCCTCAATCCTCAGTCTTCAATCCTCAATACTCAATCTTCAATCCTCAATCCTCAATACTCAATCCTCAATCTTCAATCCTCAATCCTCGATCCTCAATTCTCAATCCTCAATCCTCAATCCTCAGACCTCAAACATCAATACTCAACCCTCAGACCTCGTCCTCAATCCACAACCCTCAATCCTCAATCCTCAATCCTCAATCCTCAATCCTCAATCCTCAATCCTCAATCCTCAATCCTCAATCCGTAATCCTCAATCTTCAATCCTCAATACTCAATCTTGAATCCTCAATCCTCAATCCTGAAATCCTCAACCCTCAATATTCAACACACAACCCTCAACCTTCAATCCTCAATACTCAACCATCAATCCTCAATTCTCAATACTCAATAGAATATCCTGAATTCTCTTTTTTCAATACTCAATCCTCAATCTTCAATCTTCAAGTCCCCACACACAAACATCAATTCTCATAACTCAACCCTCAACACTCAGTCCTCAATCCTCAACCCTCAGTCCTCAATACTCAATCCTCAGTCCTCAGTCCTGAATCTTCAATACTCAATCCTCAATCCTAAAATCCTCAATCCTCAATATTCAACACACAACCCTCAAACATCAATCCTCAATACTCAACCATCAATCCTCAATTCTCAATACTCAATAGAATATCCTGAATTCTCAGTTTTCAATACTCAATCCTCAATCTTCAATCTTCAAGTCTCCATCCACAAACATCTATTCTCATCACTCAGCCCTCAACACTCCGTCCGCAATCCTCAATCCTCAATCCTCAATCTTCAATCCTCAATAATCAATATCCTATCCTGGATCCTCAATCCCCAATACTCAATCCTTAATACTCAATCTTCAATCCTCAATCCCCAGTCCTCAATCTTCAATCCTCAATGCTCAATACTCAATCCTCAATCCTCAGTCCTCAATCCTCAATCCTCAGTCCTCAATCCTCAATCCTCAATACTCAAACCTCAATCCTCAACCGTCAGTCCTCGGACTCAATCCTCAACACTCAATCCTCAATTCTCAATACTCAATAGAATATCCTGGATTCTCATGGTTTAATACTCAATCCACAATATTCAATAATCAAATCTCAATCCTCAAACATCAATCCTCAGCTCTCAATCCACAACACTCAGTCCTCTCTCTTCAATCCTCCATCCTCAATCCTCAATCCTCAGGCGTCAATCCTCAATCCTCAATCCTAAACCCTCAACTCTCAATCCTCAAACCTCAATCCCGAATCCTCAATCCTGAATCCCCAATCTTCAGCCCTCTGTCCTCAACAATCAGTTGTCAATCCTGAATCCTCAATAGAATATCATCAATTCACAGTTTTCAATACTCAATACTCAATCTGCAATCTTCAAATCTCTATCCACAAACATCAATTCTCATCACTCAACCCTCAACACTCAGTCCCCAATCCTCAATCTTCAATCCGCAATCCTCAATCATCACTCCTCAATACTCAATCTTCAATCCTTAATCCTCAATCTTCAATCCGCAACCCTCAATTCTCAATCTTCGATCCTCAATACTGAATCTTCAATCCTCAATTCTGAATCCTCAATCCTCAATCCTCAATCCCCAATCAACAATCCTCAATCTTCAATACTCAAACCTCAATACTCAATCTGCAATCCTCAATACTCGATCCTCAATCCTCAATCGTCAATCCTCAAACCCCAATCCTCTATCATCAATACTCAATCCTCAACACTCAATCCTCAATCCTCAATCCTCAATCTTCAATCCTCAGTAATCAATCTTCTGTCTGCAATCCTCAATCCTCAATCCTCAATCCTCAATCCACAATCCGCAATCTTCAATCCTCCATACTCAATCTTCAATCCTCAATCCTCAATCCTAAAATCCTCAATCCTCAATATTCAACACACAACCCTCAACCACCAATCCTCAATACTCAACCATCAATGCTCAATTCTCAATACTCAATAGAATATCCTGAATTCTCAGTTTTCAATACCCAATCCTCAATCCTCAATATTCAAGTCTCCATCCACAAACATCTATTCTCATCACTCAACCCTCAACCCTCAGTCCTCATCCTCCATCCTCAATCCTCAATCCTCAATCCTCAATCTTCAATCCTCAATAATCAACCTAAAATCCTAGATCCTCAATCCCCAATCATCAATCCTTAATCCTCAATCTTCAATCCTCAATCCCCAGTCCTCAATCTTCAATCCTCGATGCTCAATCGTCAATCCTCAATCCTCAGCCCACAATCCTCAATTCTCAATCCTCAATCCTCAATCTTCAGACCTCAAACATCAATACTCAACCCTCAGTCCTCGTCCTCAATCCACAATCCTCAATCCTCAATTCTCAATCTTCAATCCTCAATCCTCAATCCTCAATCCTCAATCCTCAACCTTCAATCCTCAATACTCAATATTGAATCCTCTATCCTCAATCCTCAATCCTCAATCCTCAATACCCATTCTTCAATCCTCAATACCAAATCCTCAATCTTCAACCCTCAATCCTCAATCCGCAATCCTCAATCTTCAATCCTCAATACTCAATCTTCAGTCCTTAATCCTCAATCTTCAATCCGCAACCCTCAATTCTCAATCTTCGATCCTCAATACTGAATCTTCTATCCTCAATCCTCAATCCTCAATCTTCAATCCTCAACCCTTAATCCTCAATCTTCAACCCTCAGTCCCCAATCCTCAATCTACAATCCTCAATCCTCAATCCTCATACTCAATACTCAATCCTCAATCTTCAATACTCAATCCTTAATCCTCAGTCTTCAATCCTCAGTCCCCAATCCTCAATCTTCAATCCTCAATCCTCAATCCTCATACTCAATCCTCAATCCTCAATCATCAATCCTCAATACTCAATCTTCAATCCTCAATCCCGAATCCTCAATTTTCAATCCTCAATCCTAAACCCTCAGTCCTCATCCTCAATTCTCAATTCTCAAACCTCAATTCTCAACCCCCAATCTTCAATCCTCAATAATCAATCTCCAATCCTAGATCCCCAATGCCCAATACTCAATCCTTAATCCTCAATCTTCAATCCTCAATCCCCGGTCCTCAATCTTAAATCCTCAATGCTCAATCTTCAATCTTCAATCCTCAATCCTCAATCCTCAATCCTCAATCCTCAATCTTCAATCCTCAATACTCAATCTTCAATCCTCAATCCTCAACCCTCAATCCTCAATCCTCAATACTCAATCGTCAGTCTTCAATCCTCAACACTCAATCTTCAATCCTCAATCCCCAATCCTCAATCCTCAATCCTCATTCTTCAATCCTCAATACCCAATCCTCAATCTTCAATCCTCAATCCTCAATCCTCAACTATCAATCCTCAGTCCTCAGTCCTCAGTCCTCAAACATCAATCCTTAACCATGAGCCCTCATCCTCAATCCTCAATCCTCAATCCTCGATCCTCAATCCTCAATCTTCTATCTTCAATCCTCAATACTCAATCTTCAATCCTCAATCCTCAGTCCTCAAACCACAATTCTGAATCCTCAATCCTGAATCCTCAATCTTCAATCCACACACCTCAACCATCAATGCTCAATTCTCAATACTCAACAGAATATCCTGAATTCTCAGTTTTCAATACTCAATCCCCAATCTTCAATCTTCAAATCTCAATCCACAAACATCAATTCTCATGACTCAACCCTCAACACTCACTCCTCAATCTTCAATCCTCAATCCGCAGTCCTCAATCGTCAATCCTCAATTCCCTATCCTCTATCATCAATCCTCAATCCTCAATCCTCAATCCTCAATCCGCAATCCTCAATCTTCAATTCTCAATACTCAATCTTCAATCCTCAATCCTCAATCATGAAATCCTCAATCCTCAATATTCAACACACAACCCTCAAACTTCAATCCTCAATACTCAACCATCAATCCTCATTCTCAGTACTCAATCGTCAGCCTTCAATCCTCAACACTCAATCTTCAATCCTCATTCCTCAATCTTCAATTCTCAATCATCGATCCTCAATGCTGAATCTTCAATCCTCAATCCTCAATCCCCTATCCTCAAGCCTCAATCCTTAATCCTCAATCTTCAATCCTCAGTCCCCAATCCTCAGTCCCCAATCCTCAATCTTCAATCCTCAACCCTCAATCCTAATCCTCAATCCTTAATCCTCAATCTTCAATCCTCAATACTCAATCTTCAACCCTCAATCCTGAATCCTCAATCCTCAATCCTCAATCCCCAATCAACAATCCTCAATCTTCAATACTCAAACCTCAATACTCAATCTGCAATCCTCAATACTCGATCCTCAATCCTCAATCGTCAATCCTCAAACCCCAATCCTCTATCATCAATACTCAATCCTCAACACTCAATCCTCAATCCTCAATCCTCAATCTTCAATCCTCAGTAATCAATCTTCTGTCTGCAATCCTCAATCCTCAATCCTCAATCCACAATCCGCAATCTTCAATCCTCCATACTCAACCTTCAATCTTCAATCCTCAATCCTAAAATCCTCAATCCTCAATATTCAACACACAACGCTCAACCACCAATCCTCAATACTCAACCATCAATGCTCAATTCTCAATACTCAATAGAATATCCTGAATTCTCAGTTTTCAATACCCAATCCTCAATCCTCAATATTCAAGTCTCCATCCACAAACATCTATTCTCATCACTCAACCCTCAACCCTCAGTCCTCATCCTCCATCCTCAATCCTCAATCCTCAATCCTCAATCTTCAATCCTCAATAATCAACCTAAAATCCTAGATCCTCAATCCCCAATCATCAATCCTTAATCCTCAATCTTCAATCCTCAATCCCCAGTCCTCAATCTTCAATCCTCAATGCTCAATCGTCAATCCTCAATCCTCAGTCCACAATCCTCAATCCTCAAACCTCAATCCTCAACCGTCAGTCCTCGTCATCAATCCACAACCCTCAATCCTCAATCCTCAACCTTCAATCATCAATACTCAATCTTCAATCCTCAATCCTCAATCCTCAATCCGCAATCCTCAATCCTCAATATTCAACACAAAACCCTCAACCATCAATTCTCAATACTCAACCATCAGTCCTCAATTCTCAATACTCAATAGAATATCCTGAATACTCATGGTTCAGTACGCAATCCACAATATTCGATAATCAAATCTCAATCCTCAGACCTCATTCCTCAACACTCAATCCTCAACCCTCAGTCCTCTCTCTTCAATCCTCCATCCTCAATCCTCAATCCTCAAGAGTCAAACCTCCATCCTGAATACTCAAACCTCAATTCTCAGTCCTCAAACCTCAATCCCGAATCCTCAACTTTGAATCCTCAATCTTCAGACCTCGGTCCTCAACAATCAATTGTCAGTCCTCAATCCTCAATAGAATACCCTCAATTCACAGCATTCAATTCTCAATCACCATTCCTCAAACTTCAAATCTCAATCCACATACATCAACTCTCATCATTCAACCCTCAACACTCAGTCCTCAAACTTCAATACCCAATCCTCAATCCTCAATCTTCAATCCTCAATACACAATCTTCAATCCTCAATCCTCAATTCCCAGTCCTCAATACTCAATCCTCAATCGTCAATCCTCAATCCCCAATCCTCAATCTTCAATCCTCAATCATCAATCCTCAATCCTCAATCCTCAATCTTCAATCCTCAATACTCAATCTTCAATCCTCAATCCTCAATCCTCAATCCTCAATGCTCAATCCTCAATCCTAAATACTCAACACACAACCCTCAACCATCAATCCTCAATACTCAACCATCAATACTCAATTCTCAATACTCAATAGAATATCCTGAATTCAGAATGTTTCAATACTCAATCCACAATATTCAATAACCAAATCTCAATCCTCAAACATCAATTCTCAACACTCAATCCTCAACACTCAGTCCTCTCTCTTCAATCTTCCATCATCAATCCTCTATCCTCAAGCGTCAATCCTCAATCCTCAATCCTCAACGCTCAATCCTCATTCCTCAAACCTCAATTCCGAATTGTCAATCCTGAATCCTCAATCTTCATCCCTCAGTCAGCAACAATCAATTGTCAATCCTCAATCCTCAATAGAATATCCTCAATTCACAGTTTTCAATACTCAATCCCCAACCTTCAATCTTCAAATCTTAATCCACAAACATCAACTCTCATCACACAACCCTCAGCACTAGGTCCCCAATCTTCAATCCTCAAGCCTCAATCCTCAATCGTCAATCCTCTATCCCCAATTCTCTACCATCAATCCTCAAGCCTCAATCCTCAATCGTCAATCCTCAATCCCCAATTCTCTATCATCAATCCTCAATCCTCAATCCTCAATCCTCAATCCTCAATCCTCAATCCTCAATCCTCAATCCTCAATCCTCAATCCTCAATCCTCAATCTTCAATCCTCAATACTCAATCTTCAATCCTGAATCCACATTCTTCAGCCCTCAGTCCTCAACAATCAGTTGTCAAACCTCAATCCTCAATAGAATATCATCAATTCACAGTTTTCAATAGTCAATACTTAATCTGCAATCTTCAAATCTCTATCCACAAACATCAATTCTCATCACTCAACCCTCAACACTCAGTCCTCAATCCTCAATCCTCAATCATCAATCCTCAATCCCCAATCCTCAATCTTCAATCCTCAATCCTCGATCCTCAATTCTCAATCCTCAATCCTCAATCTTCAGACCTCAAACATCAATACTCAACCCTCAGTCCTCGTCCTCAATCCACAACCCTCAATCCTCAATCCTCAATCTTCAATCCTCAATCCTCAATCCTCAATCATCAATCCTCAATCCTCAGTCCTCAAACCTCAATCCTGAATCCTCAATCCTGAATCCTCATTCTTCAGCCCTCAGTCCTCAGCAATTAGTTGTCAATCCTCAATCCTCAATAGAATATCATCAATTCACAGTTTTCAGCACTCAATACTCAATCGGCAATCTTCAAATCTCTATCCACAAACATCAATTCTCATCACTCAACCCTCAACACTCAGGCCCCAATCCTCAATCTTCAATCCTCAATCCTCAATCCTCAATCCTCAATCCTCAATCCTCAACCTTCAATCCTCAATACTCAATATTGAATCCTCTATCCTCAATCCTCAATCCTCAATCTTCAATCCTCGATAGTCAACCTCCAATCCTAGATCCTCAATCCCCAATCATCAATCCTTAATTCTCAATCTTCAATCCTCAATCCCCAGTCCTCAATCTTCAATCCTCAATGCTCAATCGTCAATCCTCAATCCTCAGTCCACAATTCTCAATCCTCAAACCTCAATCCTCAACCGTCAGTCCTCGTCATCAATCCACAACCCTCAATCCTCAATCCTCAACCTTCAATCATCAATACTCAATCTTCAATCCTCAATCTTCAATCCTCCATCCTCAATCCTCAATCCTCAAGAGTCAATCCTCCATCCTGAATACTCAAACCTCAATTCTCAGTCCTCAAACCTCAATCCCGAATCCTCAACTTTGAATCCTCAATCTTCAGCCATCGGCCCTCAACAATCAATTGTCAATCCTCAATCCTCAATAGAATACCCTCAATTCACAGCATTCAATACTCAATCTCCATTCCTCAAACTTCAAACCTCAACCCACAAACATCAACTCTCATCATTCAACCCTCAACACTCAGTCCTCAATCTTCAATACCCAATCCTCAATCCTCAATCTTCAATCCTCAATACACAATCTTCAATCCTCAATCCTCAATTCTCAGTCCTCAATACTCAATCCTCAATCGTCAATCCTCAATCCCCAATCCTCAATCTTCAATCCTCAATCGTCAATCCTCAATCCTCAATCCTCAGTCCTCAAACCTCAATCCTGAATCCTCAATACTGAATCCTCATTCTTCAGCCCTCAGTCCTCAACAATCAGTTGTCAATCCTCAATCCTCAATAGAATATCATCAATTCACAGTATTCAGCACTCAATACTCAATCTGCAATCTTCAAATCTCTATCCACAAACATCAATTCTCATCCCTCAACCCTCAACACTCAGGCCCCAATCCTCAATCTTCAATCCTCAATCCTCAATCCTCAATCCTCAATCCTCAACCTTCAATCCTCAATACTCAGTATTGAATCCTCTATCCTCAATCCTCAATCCTCAATCGTCAATACCCATTCTTCAATCCTCAATACCCAATCCTCAATCTTCAACCCTCAATCCTCAATCCGCAATCCTCAATCTTCAATCCTCAATACTCAATCTTCAATCCTTAATCCTCAATCTTCAATCCGCAACCCTCAATTCTCAATCTTCGATCCTCGATACTGAATCTTCAATCCTCAATCCTCAATCCTCAATCTTCAATCCTCAACCCTTAATCCTCAATCTTCAACCCTCAGTCCCCAATCCTCAATCTACAATGCTCAATCCTCAATCCTCATACTCAATACTCAATCCTCAATCTTCAATCCTCAATCCTTAATCCTCAATCTTCAATCCTCAGTCCCCAATCCTCAATCTTCAATCCTCAATCCTCAATCCTCATACTCAATCCTCAATCTTCAATCATCAATCCTCAATACTCAATCTTCAATCCTCAATCCCGAATCCTCAATTTTCAATCCTCAATCCTCAACCCTCAGTCCTCATCCTCAATTCTCAATTCACAGACCTCAATTCTCAACCCCCAATCTTCAATCCTCAATAATCAATCTCCAATCCTAGATCCCCAATGCCCAATCCTCAATCCTTAATGCTCAATCTTCAATCCTCAATCCCCGGTCCTCAATCTTAAATCCTCAATGCTCAATCCTCAATCCTCAATCCTCAGTCCTCAATCCTCAATCCTCAATCCGCAGTCCTCAATCTTCAATCCTCAATACTCAATCTTCAATCCTAAATCCTCAATCCTGAAATCCTCAATCCTCAATATTCAACACACAACCCTCAACCTTCAATCCTCAATACTCAAGCCTCAAACCTCAATTCTCAATACTCAATCATCAGTATTCAATCCTCAACACTCAATCTTCATTCCTCAATCCTCAATCTTCAATCCACAATACTCAATCTTCAATACTCAACCCTCAATCCTCAATCCTCAATCCTCAATCCTCAATCTTCAATCCTCAATCCTCGATCCTCAATTCTCAATCCTCAATCCTCAATCCTCAACCCTCAATCCTCAGACCTCAAACATCAATACTCAACCCTCAATACTCAATATTCAATCCTCAATCCTCAATGCTCAATCCTCAATCCTCAATACTCAAACGTCAGTCTTCAATCCTCAACACTCAATCTTCAATCCTCAATCCCCAATCCTCAATCCCCAATCCTCATTCTCCAATCTTCAATACCCAATCCTCAGTCTTGAATCCTCAATCCTCAATCCTCAATTCTCAATTCTCAATCCTCAGTCCTCAGTCCTCAGACATCAATCCTGAACCCTCAGACCTCATCCTCAATCCTCAATCCACAATCCTCAATCCTCAATCCTCAATCTTCAATCTTCAATCCTCAATACTCAATCATCAATCCTCAATCCTCAGTCCTCAAACCTCAATCCTCAATCCTCAATCCTCAATCATCAATCTTCAATCCTCAATACTCAATCTTCAATCTTCAATCCGCAATCCTCAATCCTCAATCCTCAATCCGCAATCCTCAATCTTCAATCCTCAATACTCAATCTTCAATCCTCAATCCTCAATATTCAACACACAACCCTCAAACTTCAATCCTCAATACTCAACCATCAATCCTTATTCTCAATACTCAATCGTCAGCCTTGAATCCTCAACACTCAATCTTCAATCCTCAATCCTCAACCTTCAATTCTCAATCTTCGATCCTCAATACTGAATCCTCAATCCTCAATCCTCAATACCCTATCCTCAATCCTCAATCCTTAATCCTCAATCTTCAATCCTCAGTCCCCAATCCTCAATCTTCAATCCTCAACCCTCAATCCTAATCCTCAATCCTTAATCCTCAATCTTCAATCCTCAATACTCAATCTTCAATCCTCAATCCTCAATCCTCAATCCTCAATCATCAATCCTCAATCCCGAATCCTCAATCTTCAATCCTCAATCCTCGATCCTCAATTCTCAATCCTCAATCCTCAATCTTCAGACCTCAAACATCAATACTCGACCCTCAGTCCTCGTCCTCAATCCACAACCCTCAATCCTCAATCCTAAATCTTCAATCCTCAATCCTCAATCCTCAATCATCAATCCTCAATCCTCAGTCCTCAAACCTCAATCCTGAATCCTCAATCCTCAATCCTCAATCCTGAAATCCTCAACCCTCAATATTCAACACACAACCCTCAACCATCAATTCTCAATACTCAACCATCAATCCTCAATTCTCTGTAGTCAATAGAATATCCTGAATACTCATGGTTCAGTACTCAATCCACAATATTCAATAATCAAATCTCAATCCTCACACATCAATTCTCAACACTCAATCCTCAACACTCAGTCCTCTCTCTTCAATTCTCCATCCTCAATCCTCAATCCTCAAGAGTCAATCCCCAATCCTCAATCCTCAAACCTCAATTTTCAGTCCTCAAACCTCAATCCCGAATCCTCAAACCTGAATCCTCAATCTTCAGCCCTCAGTACACAACAATCAATTGTCAATCCTCAATCCTCAATAGAATATCCTCAATTCACAGTTTTCAATACTCAATCACCATTCTTCAATCTTCAAATCTCAATCCACAAACATCAATTCTCATCACTCAACCCTCAACACTCAGTCCTCATTCTTCAATCCTCAATCCTCAATCCTCAATCGTCAGTCCTCAATCCCCAATCCTCTATCATCAATCCTCAATCCGCAATCCTCAATCCTCAATACTCAATCCTCAATCTTCAATCCTCAATACTCAATCCTCAATCTTCGATCCTCAATCCTCAATCCTCAATCCGTAATCCCCAATCTTCAATCCTCAATACTCAATCTTGAATCGTCAATCCTCAATCCTGAAATCCTCAACCCTCAATATTCAACACACAACCCTGAACCTTCAATCCTCAATAGTCAACCATCAATCGTCAATTCTCGATACTCAATAGAATATCCTGTATTCTCTTTTTTCAATACTCAATCCTCAATCTTCAATCTTCAAGTCTCCACACACAAACATCATTTCTCATAACTCAACCCTCAACACTCAGTCCTCAATCCTCAACCCTCAGTCCTCAATACTCAATCCTCAGTCCTCAGCCCTCAATCTTCAATACTCAATCCTCAATCCTAAAATCCTCAATCCTCAGTATTCAACACACAACCCTCAAACATCAATCCTCAATACTCAACCATCAATCCTCAATTCTCAATACTCAATAGAATATCCTGAATTCTCAGTTTTCGATACTCAATCCTCAATCTTCAATCTTCAAGTCTCCATCCACAAACATCTATTCTCATCACTCAGCCCTCAACACTCCGTCCGCAATCTTCAATCCTCAAACCTCAATCCTCAATCTTCAATCCTCAATACTCAATCTTGAATCCTCAATCCTCAATCCTCAATCCTCAACCCTCAACCCTCAATCCTCAGTCATCAATCCTCAATCTTCAACACTCAATCCTCAATCCTCAATCCTCAATCCTCAATCCTGAATCCTCATTCCTCAAACCTCAATCCTCAAACCTCAGTCCTCATCCTCAATTCTCAATTCTCAATCCTCAATCCTCAATCCTCAATCTTCAATCCTCAATAATCAATCTCCTATCCTAGATCCTCAATCCCCAATACTCAATCCTTAATACTCAATCTTCAATCCTCAATCCCCAGTCCTCAATCTTCAATCCTCAATGCTCAATACTCAATCCTCAATCCTCAGTCCTCAATCCTCAATCCTCAGTCCTCAATCCTCAATCCTCAATACTCATACCTCAATCCTCAACCGTCAGTCCTCGGACTCAATCCTCAACACTCAATCCTCAATTCTCAATACTCAATAGAATATCCTGGATTCTCATGGTTTAATACTCAATCCACAATATTCAATAATCAAATCTCAATCCTCAAACATCAATTCTCAACTCTCAATCCACAACACTCAGTCCTCTCTCTTCAATCCTCCATCCTCAATCCTCAATCCTCAGGCGTCAATCCTCAATCCTCAATCCTCAACCCTCAACTCTCAGTCCTCAAACCTCAATCCCGAATCCTCAATCCTGAATCCCCAATCTTCAGCCCTCAGTCCTCAACAATCAGTTGTCAATCCTCAATCCTCAATAGAATATCATCAATTCACAGTTTTCAATACTCAATACTCAATCTGCAATCTTCAAATCTCTATCCACAAACATCAATTCTCATCACTCAACCCTCAACACTCAGTCCCCAATCCTCAATCTTCAATCCTCAATCCTCAATCCTCAATCCTCAATCCTCAATCCTCAATCTTCAATCCTCAATACTCAATCTTCAATCCTCAATCCTCAATCCTCAATCCTCAATCCTCAATACTCAATCGTCAGTCTTCAATCCTCAACACTCAATCTTCAATCCTCAATCCCCAATCCTCAACCCCCAATCCTCATTCTTCAATCCTCAATACCCAATCCTCAATCTTCAATCCTCAATCCTCAATCCTCAATTCTCAATCCTCAATCCTCAGTCCTCAGTCCTCAAACATCAATCCGCAACCCTCAGCCCTCATCCTCAATCCTCAATCCTCAATCCTCAATCCTCAATCCTCAATCTTCTATCTTCAATCCTCAATAATCAACCTTCAATCCTCAATACTCAGTCCTGAAACCTCAATTCTGAATCCTCAATCCTGAATCCTCAATCTTCAATCCCCAGACCTCAAACATCAATGCTCAATCCTCAATACTCAACAGAATATCCTGAATTCTCAGTTTTCAATACTAAATCCCCAATCTTCAATCTTCAAATCTCAATCCACAGACATCAATTCTCATCTCTCAACCCTCAACACTCAGTCCTCAATCTTCAATCCTCAATCCTCAATCCTCAATCGTCAATCCTCAATACTGAATCTTCAATCCTCAATCCACAATCCGCAATCCTCAATCCTTAATCCTTAGTCCTCAATCTTCAATCCTCAGTCTCCAATCCTCAATCTTCAATCCTCAATCCTCAATCCGCATCCTCAATCCTCAATCCTCAATCTTCAATCCTCAATACTCAATCTTCAATCTTCAATCTTGAATCCTCAAGCCTCAATCCTCAATCCTCAATCAACAATACTCAATCTTCAATAATCAATCCTCTATCCTCAATCCTCAATCCTCAATACTCAATGCTCAATCCTCAATACTCAACGTTCAACCCTCAATACCCAATCCTCAATCTCCAATCCTCAATCCTCAGTCCTCAATCCTCAATCCTCAATCCTCAATCCTCTGTCCTCAAACCTCAATCCTGAATCCTCAATCCTGAATCCTCAATCTTCAGCCCTCAGTCCTCAACAATCAGTTGTCAATCCTCGATCCTCAATAGAATATCCTCAATTCACAGTTTTCAATACTTAATACTCAATCTGCAATCTTCAAATCTATATCCACAAACATCAACTCCCATCACTCAACCCTCAACACTCAGTCCTCAATGTTCAATCCTCAATCCTTAATTCCCAGTCTTCAATCCTCAATGCTGAATCTTCAATCCTCAATCCTCAATCCTCAATCCTCAATCCTCAATCCTGAAATCCTCAACCCTCAATATTCAACACACAACCCTCAACCATCAATTCTCAATACTCAACCATCAATCCTCAATTCTCAATACTCAATAGAATATCCTGGCATCTCATGGTTTAATACTCAATCCACAATATTCAATAATCAAATCTCAATCCTCAAACATCAATTCTCAACTCTCAATCCACAACACTCAGTCCTCTCTCTTCAATCCTCCATCCTCAATCCTCAATCCTCAGGCGTCAATCCTCAATCCTCAATCCTCAACCCTCAACTCTCAGTCCTCAAACCTCAATCCCGAATCCTCAATCCTGAATCCCCAATCTTCAGCCCTCAGTCCTCAACAATCAGTTGTCAATCCTCAATCCTCAATAGAATATCATCAATTCACAGTTTTCAATACTCAATACTCAATCTGCAATCTTCAAATCTCTATCCACAAACATCAATTCTCATCACTCAACACTCAACACTCAGTCCCCAATCCTCAATCTTCAATCCTCAATCCTCAATCCTGAATCCTCAATCCTCAATCCTCAATCTTCAATCCTCAATACTCAATCTTCAATCCTCAATCCTCAATCCTCAATCCTCAATCCTCAATACTCAATCGTCAGTCTTCAATCCTCAACACTCAATCTTCAATCCTCAATCCCCAATCCTCAACCCCCAATCGTCATTCTTCAATCCTCAATACCCAATCCTCAATCTTCAATCCTCAATCCTCAATCCTCAATTCTCAATCCTCAATCCTCAGTCCTCAGTCCTCAAACATCAATCCGCAACCCTCAGCCCTCATCCTCAATCCTCAATCCTCAATCCTCAATCCTCAATCCTCAATATTCTATCTTCAATCCTCAATACTCAACCTTCAATCCTCAATCCTCAGTCCTGAAACCTCAATTCTGAATCCTCAATCCTGAATCCTCAATCTTCAATCCCCAGACCTCAACCATCAATGCTCAATCCTCAATACTCAACAGAATATCCTGAATTCTCAGTTTTCAATACTAAATCCCCAATCTTCAATCTTCAAATCTCAATCCACAGACATCAATTCTCATCTCTCAACCCTCAACACTCAGTCCTCAATCTTCAATCCTCAATCCTCAATCTTCAATCGTCAATCCTCAATACTGAATCTTCAATTCTCAATCCACAATCCTCAATCCTCAATCCTCAATCCTCAATCCTCAATCCTCAATCCTCAATCTTCAATCCTCAATACTCAATCTTCAATCCTGAATCCTCATTCTTCAGCCCTCAGTCCTCAACAATCAGTTGTCAAACCTCAATCCTCAATAGAATATCATCAATTCACAGTTTTCAATAGTCAATACTTAATCTGCAATCTTCAAATCTCTATCCACAAACATCAATTCTCATCACTCAACCCTCAACACTCAGTCCTCAATCCTCAATCCTCAATCATCAATCCTCAATCCCCAATCCTCAATCTTCAATCCTCAATCCTCGATCCTCAATTCTCAATCCTCAATCTTCGATCCTCAATCCTCAATCCTCAATCCGTAATCCCCAATCTTCAATCCTCAATACTCAATCTTGAATCGTCAATCCTCAATCCTGAAATCCTCAACCCTCAATATTCAACACACAACCCTGAACCTTCAATCCTCAATAGTCAACCATCAATCCTCAATTCTCGATACTCAATAGAATATCCTGTATTCTCTTTTTTCAATACTCAATCCTCAATCTTCAATCTTCAAGTCTCCACACACAAACATCATTTCTCATAACTCAACCCTCAACACTCAGTCCTCAATCCTCAACCCTCAGTCCTCAATACTCAATCCTCAGTCCTCAGCCCTCAATCTTCAATACTCAATCCTCAATCCTAAAATCCTCAATCCTCAGTATTCAACACACAACCCTCAAACATCAATCCTCAATACTCAACCATCAATCCTCAATTCTCAATACTCAATAGAATATCCTGAATTCTCAGTTTTCGATACTCAATCCTCAATCTTCAATCTTCAAGTCTCCATCCACAAACATCTATTCTCATCACTCAGCCCTCAACACTCCGTCCGCAATCTTCAATCCTCAAACCTCAATCCTCAATCTTCAATCCTCAATACTCAATCTTGAATCCTCAATCCTCAATCCTCAATCCTCAATCCTGAATCCTCATTCCTCAAACCTCAATCCTCAAACCTCAGTCCTCATCCTCAATTCTCAATTCTCAATCCTCAATCCTCAATCCTCAATCTTCAATCCTCAATAATCAATCTCCTATCCTAGATCCTCAATCCCCAATACTCAATCCTTAATACTCAATCTTCAATCCTCAATCCCCAGTCCTCAATCTTCAATCCTCAATGCTCAATACTCAATCCTCAATCCTCAGTCCTCAATCCTCAATCCTCAGTCCTCAATCCTCAATCCTCAATACTCATACCTCAATCTTCAACCGTCAGTCCTCGGACTCAATCCTCAACACTCAATCCTCAATTCTCAATACTCAATAGAATATCCTGGATTCTCATGGTTTAATACTCAATCCACAATATTCAATAATCAAATCTCAATCCTCAAACATCAATTCTCAACTCTCAATCCACAACACTCAGTCCTCTCTCTTCAATCCTCCATCCTCAATCCTCAATCCTCAGGCGTCAATCCTCAATCCTCAATCCTCAACCCTCAACTCTCAGTCCTCAAACCTCAATCCCGAATCCTCAATCCTGAATCCCCAATCTTCAGCCCTCAGTCCTCAACAATCAGTTGTCAATCCTCAATCCTCAATAGAATATCATCAATTCACAGTTTTCAATACTCAATACTCAATCTGCAATCTTCAAATCTCTATCCACAAACATCAATTCTCATCACTCAACCCTCAACACTCAGTCCCCAATCCTCAATCTTCAATCCTCAATCCTCAATCCTCAATCCTCAATCCTCAATCCTCAATCTTCAATCCTCAATACTCAATCTTCAATCCTCAATCCTCAATCCTCAATCCTCAATCCTCAATACTCAATCGTCAGTCTTCAATCCTCAACACTCAATCTTCAATCCTCAATCCCCAATCCTCAACCCCCAATCCTCATTCTTCAATCCTCAATACCCAATCCTCAATCTTCAATCCTCAATCCTCAATCCTCAATTCTCAATCCTCAATCCTCAGTCCTCAGTCCTCAAACATCAATCCGCAACCCTCAGCCCTCATCCTCAATCCTCAATCCTCAATCCTCAATCCTCAATCCTCAATCTTCTATCTTCAATCCTCAATACTCAACCTTCAATCCTCAATCCTCAGTCCTGAAACCTCAATTCTGAATCCTCAATCCTGAATCCTCAATCTTCAATCCCCAGACCTCAAACATCAATGCTCAATCCTCAATACTCAACAGAATATCCTGAATTCTCAGTTTTCAATACTAAATCCCCAATCTTCAATCTTCAAATCTCAATCCACAGACATCAATTCTCATCTCTCAACCCTCAACACTCAGTCCTCAATCTTCAATCCTCAATCCTCAATCCTCAATCGTCAATCCTCAATACTGAATCTTCAATCCTCAATCCACAATCCGCAATCCTCAATCCTTAATCCTTAGTCCTCAATCTTCAATCCTCAGTCTCCAATCCTCAATCTTCAATCCTCAATCCTCAATCCGCATCCTCAATCCTCAATCCTCAATCTTCAATCCTCAATACTCAATCTTCAATCTTAAATCTTGAATCCTCAAGCCTCAATCCTCAATCCTCAATCAACAATACTCAATCTTCAATAATCAATCCTCTATCCTCAATCCTCAATCCTCAATACTCAATGCTCAATCCTCAATACTCAACGTTCAACCCTCAATACCCAATCCTCAATCTCCAATCCTCAATCCTCAGTCCTCAATCCTCAATCCTCAATCCTCAATCCTCTGTCCTCAAACCTCAATCCTGAATCCTCAATCCTGAATCCTCAATCTTCAGCCCTCAGTCCTGAACAATCAGTTGTCAATCCTCGATCCTCAATAGAATATCCTCAATTCACAGTTTTCAATACTTAATACTCAATCTGCAATCTTCAAATCTATATCCACAAACATCAACTCCCATCACTCAACCCTCAACACTCAGTCCTCAATGTTCAATCCTCAATCCTTAATTCCCAGTCTTCAATCCTCAATGCTGAATCTTCAATCCTCAATCCTCAATCCTCAATCCTCAATCCTCAATCCTGAAATCCTCAACCCTCAATATTCAACACACAACCCTCAACCATCAATTCTCAATACTCAACCATCAATCCTCAATTCTCAATACTCAATAGAATATCCTGGCATCTCATGGTTTAATACTCAATCCACAATATTCAATAATCAAATCTCAATCCTCAAACATCAATTCTCAACTCTCAATCCACAACACTCAGTCCTCTCTCTTCAATCCTCCATCCTCAATCCTCAATCCTCAGGCGTCAATCCTCAATCCTCAATCCTCAACCCTCAACTCTCAGTCCTCAAACCTCAATCCCGAATCCTCAATCCTGAATCCCCAATCTTCAGCCCCCAGTCCTCAACAATCAGTTGTCAATCCTCAATCCTCAATAGAATATCATCAATTCACAGTTTTCAATACTCAATACTCAATCTGCAATCTTCAAATCTCTATCCACAAACATCAATTCTCATCACTCAACCCTCAACACTCAGTCCCCAATCCTCAATCTTCAATCCTCAATCCTCAATCCTGAATCCTCAATCCTCAATCCTCAATCTTCAATCCTCAATACTCAATCTTCAATCCTCAATCCTCAATCCTCAATCCTCAATCCTCAATACTCAATCGTCAGTCTTCAATCCTCAACACTCAATCTTCAATCCTCAATCCCCAATCCTCAACCCCCAATCGTCATTCTTCAATCCTCAATACCCAATCCTCAATCTTCAATCCTCAATCCTCAATCCTCAATTCTCAATCCTCAATCCTCAGTCCTCAGTCCTCAAACATCAATCCGCAACCCTCAGCCCTCATCCTCAATCCTCAATCCTCAATCCTCAATCCTCAATCCTCAATCCTCAATCTTCTATCTTCAATCCTCAATACTCAACCTTCAATCCTCAATCCTCAGTCCTGAAACCTCAATTCTGAATCCTCAATCCTGAATCCTCAATCTTCAATCCCCAGACCTCAACCATCAATGCTCAATCCTCAATACTCAACAGAATATCCTGAATTCTCAGTTTTCAATACTAAATCCCCAATCTTCAATCTTCAAATCTCAATCCACAGACATCAATTCTCATCTCTCAACCCTCAACACTCAGTCCTCAATCTTCAATCCTCAATCCTCAATCCTCAATCGTCAATCCTCAATACTGAATCTTCAATTCTCAATCCACAATCCTCAATCCTCAATCCTCAATCCTCAATCCTCAATCCTCAATCCTCAATCTTCAATCCTCAATACTCAATCTTCAATCCTGAATCCTCATTCTTCAGCCCTCAGTCCTCAACAATCAGTTGTCAAACCTCAATCCTCAATAGAATATCATCAATTCACAGTTTTCAATAGTCAATACTTAATCTGCAATCTTCAAATCTCTATCCACAAACATCAATTCTCATCACTCAACCCTCAACACTCAGTCCTCAATCCTCAATCCTCAATCATCAATCCTCAATCCCCAATCCTCAATCTTCAATCCTCAATCCTCGATCCTCAATTCTCAATCCTCAATCCTCAATCTTCAGACCTCAAACATCAATACTCAACCCTCAGTCCTCGTCCTCAATCCACAACCCTCAATCCTCAATCCTCAATCTTCAATCCTCAATCCTCAATCCTCAATCATCAATCCTCAATCCTCAGTCCTCAAACCTCAATCCTGAATCCTCAATCCTGAATCCTCATTCTTCAGCCCTCAGTCCTCAGCAATTAGTTGTCAATCCTCAATCCTCAATAGAATATCATCAATTCACAGTTTTCAGCACTCAATACTCAATCGGCAATCTTCAAATCTCTATCCACAAACATCAATTCTCATCACTCAACCCTCAACACTCAGGCCCCAATCCTCAATCTTCAATCCTCAATCCTCAATCCTCAATCCTCAATCCTCAATCCTCAACCTTCAATCCTCAATACTCAATATTGAATCCTCTATCCTCAATCCTCAATCCTCAATCTTCAATCCTCGATAGTCAACCTCCAATCCTAGATCCTCAATCCCCAATCATCAATCCTTAATTCTCAATCTTCAATCCTCAATCCCCAGTCCTCAATCTTCAATCCTCAATGCTCAATCGTCAATCCTCAATCCTCAGTCCACAATCCTCAATCCTCAAACCTCAATCCTCAACCGTCAGTCCTCGTCATCAATCCACAACCCTCAATCCTCAATCCTCAACCTTCAATCATCAATACTCAATCTTCAATCCTCAATCTTCAATCCTCCATCCTCAATCCTCAATCCTCAAGAGTCAATCCTCCATCCTGAATACTCAAACCTCAATTCTCAGTCCTCAAACCTCAATCCCGAATCCTCAACTTTGAATCCTCAATCTTCAGCCCTCGGCCCTCAACAATCAATTGTCAATCCTCAATCCTCAATAGAATACCCTCAATTCACAGCATTCAATACTCAATCTCCATTCCTCAAACTTCAAACCTCAACCCACAAACATCAACTCTCATCATTCAACCCTCAACACTCAGTCCTCAATCTTCAATACCCAATCCTCAATCCTCAATCTTCAATCCTCAATACACAATCTTCAATCCTCAATCCTCAATTCTCAGTCCTCAATACTCAATCCTCAATCGTCAATCCTCAATCCCCAATCCTCAATCTTCAATCCTCAATCGTCAATCCTCAATCCTCAATCCTCAGTCCTCAAACCTCAATCCTGAATCCTCAATACTGAATCCTCATTCTTCAGCCCTCAGTCCTCAACAATCAGTTGTCAATCCTCAATCCTCAATAGAATATCATCAATTCACAGTTTTCAGCACTCAATACTCAATCTGCAATCTTCAAATCTCTATCCACAAACATCAATTCTCATCCCTCAACCCTCAACACTCAGGCCCCAATCCTCAATCTTCAATCCTCAATCCTCAATCCTCAATCCTCAATCCTCAACCTTCAATCCTCAATACTCAGTATTGAATCCTCTATCCTCAATCCTCAATCCTCAATCGTCAATACCCATTCTTCAATCCTCAATACCCAATCCTCAATCTTCAACCCTCAATCCTCAATCCGCAATCCTCAATCTTCAATCCTCAATACTCAATCTTCAATCCTTAATCCTCAATCTTCAATCCGCAACCCTCAATTCTCAATCTTCGATCCTCGATACTGAATCTTCAATCCTCAATCCTCAATCCTCAATCTTCAATCCTCAACCCTTAATCCTCAATCTTCAACCCTCAGTCCCCAATCCTCAATCTACAATGCTCAATCCTCAATCCTCATACTCAATACTCAATCCTCAATCTTCAATCCTCAATCCTTAATCCTCAATCTTCAATCCTCAGTCCCCAATCCTCAATCTTCAATCCTCAATCCTCAATCCTCATACTCAATCCTCAATCTTCAATCATCAATCCTCAATACTCAATCTTCAATCCTCAATCCCGAATCCTCAATTTTCAATCCTCAATCCTCAACCCTCAGTCCTCATCCTCAATTCTCAATTCACAAACCTCAATTCTCAACCCCCAATCTTCAATCCTCAATAATCAATCTCCAATCCTAGATCCCCAATGCCCAATCCTCAATCCTTAATCCTCAATCTTCAATCCTCAATCCCCGGTCCTCAATCTTAAATCCTCAATGCTCAATCCTCAATCCTCAATCCACAGTCCTCAATCCTCAATCCTCAATCCGCAGTCCTCAATCTTCAATCCTCAATACTCAATCTTCAATCCTAAATCCTCAATCCTGAAATCCTCAATCCTCAATATTCAACACACAACCCTCAACCTTCAATCCTCAATACACAAGCCTCAATCCTCAATTCTCAATACTCAATCATCAGTATTCAATCCTCAACACTCAATCTTCATTCCTCAATCCTCAATCTTCAATCCACAATACTCAATCTTCAATCCTCAACCCTCAATCCTCAATCCTCAATCCTCAATCCTCAATCTTCAATCCTCAATCCTCGATCCTCAATTCTCAATCCTCAATCCTCAATCCTCAACCCTCAATCCTCAGACCTCAAACATCAATACTCAACCCTCAATACTCAATATTCAATCCTCAATCCTCAATGCTCAATCCTCAATCCTCAATACTCAAACGTCAGTCTTCAATCCTCAACACTCAATCTTCAATCCTCAATCCCCAATCCTCAATCCCCAATCCTCATTCTCCAATCTTCAATACCCAATCCTCAGTCTTGAATCCTCAATCCTCAATCCTCAATTCTCAATTCTCAATCCTCAGTCCTCAGTCCTCAGACATCAATCCTGAACCCTCAGACCTCATCCTCAATCCTCAATCCACAATCCTCAATCCTCAATCCTCAATCTTCAATCTTCAATCCTCAATACTCAATCATCAATCCTCAATCCTCAGTCCTCAAACCTCAATCCTCAATCCTCAATCCTCAATCATCAATCTTCAATCCTCAATACACAATCCTCAACCTTCAATCCGCAATCCTCAATCCTCAATCCTCAATCCTCAATCATCAATCCTCAATCCTCAGTCCTCAAACCTCAATCCTGAATCCTCAATCCTCAATCCTCAATCCTGAAATCCTCAACCCTCAATATTCAACACATAACCCTCAACCACCAATCCTCAATACTCAACCATCAAAGCTCAGTTCTCAATACTCAATAGAATATCCTGAATTCTCAGTTTTCAATACCCAATCCTCAATCTTCAATATTCAAGTCTCCATCCACAAACATCTATTCTCATTACTCAACCCTCAACACTCAGTCCTCAATCTTCAATCCTCAATCCTCAATCCTCAATCGTCAATCCTCAATACTCAATCTTCAATCCTGAATTGTCAGTTCTCAATCCTCAATCCTCAATCCTCAGTCATCAATACACAATCTTCGATACTCAATCCTCAATCCTCAATCCTCAATCCTCAATCCTCAATCCTCATTCCTCAAACCGCAATCCTCAACCCTCAGTCCTCGTCATCAATCCTCAACCCTCAATCCTCAATCCTCAATCTTCAATCATCAATACTCAATCTTCAATCCTCAATCCTCAATCCTCAATCCCCAATCCTCACTCCTCAATCCACAATATTCAACACACAACCCTCTACCATCAATTCTCAATACTCAACCATCAATCCTCAATTCTCAATACTCAATACTCAATAGAATATGCTGAATTCTCAGTTTTCAATACTCAATCCTGAATCTTCAATCTTCAAGTCTCCATCCACAAACATCTATTCTCATCACTCAACCCACAACACTCAGTCCTCAATCCTCAATCCTCAATACTCAATCTTCAATCCTCAATACTCAATCTTCAATCCTCAATCCTCAATCCTCAATCTTCAATCCTCAATCCTCAGTCATCAATCCTCAATCTTCAATACTCAATCCTCAATCTTCAATCTTCAAGTCTCCATCCACAAACATCTATTCTCATCACTCAACCCTCAACCCTCAGTCCTCATCCTCCATCCTCAATCCTCAATCCTCAATCCTCAATCTTCAATCCTCAATCCTCAACCCTCAATCCTCAGTCTTCAAACCTCAATTCCGAATCCTCAATCCTGAATCCTCAATCTCCATCCCTCAGTCCGCAACAATCTATTGTCAATCCTCAATCCACAATTGAATATCCTCAATTCACAGTTTTCAACACTCAATCCCCAATCTTCAATTTTCAAATCTCAATCCACAAACATCAATGCTCATCACTCAACCCTCAACACTCAGTCCTCAATCTTCAATCCTCAATCCTCAATCCTCAGTCCTCAATCCTCAATCCTCAATATTCAAACCTCAATTCTCAACCGTCAGTCCTCGTCCTCAATCCTCAACCCTCGATCCTCAGTCCTCAAACCTCATTGCCGAATCCTCAATCCTGAATCCTCAATCTTCATCCCTCAGTCCGCAACAATCAATCGTCAATCCTCAATCCTCAATAGAATATCCTCAATTCACGGTTTTCAATACTCAATCCCCAACCTTCAATCTTCAAATCTCAATCCACAAACATCAATTCTCCTCACTTAACCCTCAACACTCAGTCCTCAACCTTCAACCCTCAATCCTCAACCCTCAATCGTCAATCCTCAATCCCCAATCCTCTATCGTCAATGCTCAATCCTCAATCCTCAATCCTCAACCCTCAATCCTGAATCTTCAATCCTCAATACTCAATCTTCAATCTTCAATCCTCAATACTCAATCCTCAATCCTCAATCGTCAATCCTCAAACCCCAATCCTCTATCATCAATACTCAATGCTCAATCCTCAATCCTCAATCCTCAATCCTCAATCTTCAATCCTCAGTACTCAATCTTCTATCTGCAATCCTCAATCCTCAATCCTCAATCCTCAATCCGCAATCGGCAATCTTCAATCCTCCATACTCAACCTTCAATCCTCAATCCTCAATCCTAAAATTCTCAGTCCTCAATATTCGACACACAACCCTCAACCACCAATCCTCAATACTCAACCATCAATGCTCAATTCTCAATACTCAATACAATATCCTGAATTCTCAGTTTTCAATACCCAATCCTCAATCTTCAATATCCAAGTCTCCATCCACAAACATCTATTCTCATCACTCAACCCTCAACACTCAGTCCTCAATCTTCAATCCTCAATCCTCAATCCTCAAAGTTCAATCCTCAATACTCAATCTTCAACCCTCAATCCACAATCCTCAATACTCAATCCCGAATCCTCAACCCTGAATCCTCAATCTTCCGCCCTCAGTCCTCAACAATCAATTGTCAATCCTCAATCCTCAATAGAATATCCTCAATTCACAGTTTTCAATACTCAATCACCATTCTTCAATCTTCAAATCTCAATCCACAAACATCAATTCTCTACACTCAACCCTCAACACTCAGTCCTCAATCTTCAATCCTCAATCCTCTATCCTCAACCTTCAATCCTCAATACACAATCTTCAATCCTCAATCCTCAATTCTCAGTCCTCAATACTCAATCCTCAACCGTGAATCCTCAATCCCCAATCCTCAATCTTCAATCCTCAATCCTCAATCCTCAATCCTCAATCCTCAATCCTCAGCCCTCAACCTTCAATCCTCAATACTCAATCTTCAATCCTCAATCCTCAATCCTCAATCCTCAATCCTCAATCCTCAGTGCTCAATACTCAACGCACAACCCTCAACCGTCAATCCTCAATACTCAACCATCAATACTCAATTCTCAATACTCAATAGAATATCCTGAATTCTCATGTTTCAGTACTCAATCCACAATATTCAATAGTCAAATCTCAATCCTCAAACATCAATTCTCAACACTCGATCCTCAACATTCAGTCCTCTCTCTTCAGTCTTCCATCATCAATCCTCTATCCTCAAGCGTCAATCCTCAATCCTCAATCCTCAACCCTCAATCCCCAGTCCTCAAACCTCAATTCCGAATCCTCAATCCTGAATCCTCAATCTTCATCCCTCAGTCCGCAACAATCAATTGTCAATCCTCTATCCTCAATAGATTATGTTCAATTCACAGTTTTCTATACTCAATCCCCAACCTTCAAGCTTCAAATCTCAATCCACAAACATCAATTCTCATCACTCAACCCTCAACACTCAGTCTTCAACCTTCAACCCTCAATCCTCAACCCTCAATCGTCAATCCTCAATCCCCAATCCTCTATCGTCAATCGTCAACCCTCAATCCTCAATCCTCAATCCTCAATCCTCAATCTTCAATCCTCAATACTCTATCTTCAATCTTCAATCCTCAGCCCTCAACCCTCAATCCTCAATGCGCAATCCTCAATCTTCAATCCTCAATACTCAATCTTCAATCCTCAATCCTCAATCCTGAAATCCTCAACCCTCAATATTCAACACACAACCCTCAACCTTCAATCCTCAATACTCAACCGTCAATCCTCAATTCTCAATACTCAATAGAATATCCTGAATTCTCAGTTGTCAATACCCAATCCTCAATCTTCAATATTCAAGTCTCCATCCACAAATATCTATTCTCATTACTCAACCCTCAACCCTCAGTCCTCATCGTCCATCCTCAATCCTCAATCCCCAATCCTCAATCTTCAATCCTCAATAATCAATCTCCAATCCTAGATCCTCAATCCCCAATCATCAATCCTTAATCCTCAATCTTCAATCCTCAATCCCCAGTCCTCAATCCCCAATCCTCATTCTTCAATCCTCAATACTCAATCTTCAATCCTCAATCCTCAATCATGAAATCCTCAATCCTCAATATTCAACACACAACCCCCAAACTTCAATCCTCAATACTCAACCATCAATCCTCATTCTCAATACTCAATCGTCAGCCTTCAATCCTCAACACTCAATCTTCAATCCTCAATCCTCAGTCCTCAAACCTCAATCCTCAATCCTCAATCCTCAATCATCAATCTTCAATCCTCAGTACTCAATCTTCAATCTTCAATCCTCAATCCTCAATCCTCAATCCTCAATCCGCAATCCTCAATCTTCAATTCTCAATACTCAATCTTCAATCCTCAATCCTCAATCCTGAAATCCTCAATCCTCAATGTTCAACACACAACCCTCAAACTTCAATCCTCAATACTTAACCATCAATCCTCATTCTCAATACTCAATCGTCAGCCTTCAATCCTCAACACTCAATCTTCAATCCTCAATCCTCAATCTTCAATTCTCAATCTTCGATCCTCAATACTGAATCTTCAATCCTCAATCCTCAACCCTCAATCCTAATCCTCAATCCTTAATCCTCAATCTTCAATCCTCAATACTCAATCTTCAATCCTCAATCCTGAATCCTCAATCCTCAATCCTCAATCCCCAATCAACAATCCTCAATCTTCAATACTCAAACCTCAATACTCAATCTGCAATCCTCAATACTCAATCCTCAATCCTCAATCGTTAATCCTCAAACCCCAATCCTCTATCGTCAATACTCAATCCTCAACACTCAATCCTCAATCCTCAATCCTCAATCCGCAATCCTCAATCTTCAATTCTCAATACTCAATCTTCAATCCTCAATCCTCAATCATGAAATCCTCAATCCTCAATATTCAACACACAACCCCCAAACTTCAATCCTCAATACTCAACCATCAATCCTCATTCTCAATACTCAATCGTCAGCCTTCAATCCTCAACACTCAATCTTCAATCCTCAATCCTCAGTCCTCAAACCTCAATCCTCAATCCTCAATCCTCAATCATCAATCTTCAATCCTCAGTACTCAATCTTCAATCTTCAATCCTCAATCCTCAATCCTCAATCCTCAATCCGCAATCCTCAATCTTCAATTCTCAATACTCAATCTTCAATCCTCAATCCTCAATCCTGAAATCCTCAATCCTCAATATTCAACACACAACCCTCAAACTTCAATCCTCAATACTCAACCATCAATCCTCATTCTCAATACTCAATCGTCAGCCTTCAATCCTCAACACTCAATCTTCAATCCTCAATCCTCAATCTTCAATTCTCAATCTTCGATCCTCAATACTGAATCTTCAATCCTCAATCCTCAACCTTCAATCTTCAATCCTGAATCCTCATTCTTCAGCACTCAGTCCTCAACAATCAGTTGTCAAACCTCAATCCTCAATAGAATATCATCAATTCACAGTTTTCAATAGTCAATACTTAATCTGCAATCTTCAAATCTCTATCCACAAACATCAATACTCATCACTCAACCCTCAACACCCAGTCCTCAATCCTCAATCCTCAATCATCAATCCTCAATCCCCAATCCTCAATCTTCAGTCCTCAATCCTCGATCCTCAATTCTCAATCCTCAATCCTCAATCTTCAGAAATCAAACATCAATACTCAACCCTCAGTCCTCGTCCTCAATCCACAACCCTCAATCCTCAATCCTCAATCTTCAATCCTGAATCCTCAATCCTCAATCCTCAATCCCCAATCAACAATCCTCAATCTTCAATACTCAAACCTCAATACTCAATCTGCAATCCTCAATACTCAATCCTCAATCCTCAATCGTTAATCCTCAAACCCCAATCCTCTATCGTCAATACTCAATCCTCAACACTCAATCCTCAATCC
The DNA here is from genome assembly GCF_051401765.1 of Calliopsis andreniformis. Classification (NCBI taxonomy): domain Eukaryota; kingdom Metazoa; phylum Arthropoda; class Insecta; order Hymenoptera; family Andrenidae; genus Calliopsis; species Calliopsis andreniformis. The sequence continues at coordinate 5,207,506 of NW_027480440.1, forward strand.
TCAATCCTCAATCCGCAATCCTCAATCTTCAATTCTCAATGCTCAATCTTCAATCCTCAATCCTCAATCATGAAATCCTCAATCCTCAATATTCAACACACAACCCCCAAACTTCAATCCTCAATACTCAACCATCAATCCTCATTCTCAATACTCAACCGTCAGCCTTCAATCCTCAACACTCAATCTTCAATCCTCAATCCTCAGTCCTCAAACCTCAATCCTCAATCCTCAATCCTCAATCATCAATCTTCAATCCTCAGTACTCAATCTTCAATCTTCAATCCTCAATCCTCAATCCTCAATCCTCAATCCGCAATCCTCAATCTTCAATTCTCAATACTCAATCTTCAATCCTCAATCCTCAATCCTGAAATCCTCAATCCTCAATATTCAACACACAACCCTCAAACTTCAATCCTCAATACTCAACCATCAATCCTCATTCTCAATACTCAATCGTCAGCCTTCAATCCTCAACACTCAATCTTCAATCCTCAATCCTCAATCTTCAATTCTCAATCTTCGATCCTCAATACTGAATCTTCAATCCTCAATCCTCAACCCTCAATCCTAATCCTCAATCCTTAATCCTCAATCTTCAATCCTCAATACTCAATCTTCAATCCTCAATCCTGAATCCTCAATCCTCAATCCTCAATCCCCAATCAACAATCCTCAATCTTCAATACTCAAACCTCAATACTCAATCTGCAATCCTCAATACTCAATCCTCAATCCTCAATCGTTAATCCTCAAACCCCAATCCTCTATCATCAATACTCAATCCTCAACACTCAATCCTCAATCCTCAATCCTCAATCCGCAATCCTCAATCTTCAATTCTCAATACTCAATCTTCAATCCTCAATCCTCAATCATGAAATCCTCAATCCTCAATATTCAACACACAACCCCCAAACTTCAATCCTCAATACTCAACCATCAATCCTCATTCTCAATACTCAATCGTCAGCCTTCAATCCTCAACACTCAATCTTCAATCCTCAATCCTCAATCTTCAATTCTCAATCTTCGATCCTCAATACTGAATCTTCAATCCTCAATCCTCAATCCCCTATCCTCAAGCCTCTATCCTTAATCCTCAATCTTCAATCCTCAGTCCCCAATCCTCAATCTTCAATCCTCAACCCTCAATCCTAATCCTCAATCCTTAATCCTCAATCTTCAATCCTCAATACTCAATCTTCAACCCTCAATCCTGAATCCTCAATCCTCAATCCTCAATCCCCAATCAACAATCCTCAATCTTCAATACTCAAACCTCAATACTCAATCTGCAATCCTCAATACTCAATCCTCAATCCTCAATCGTCAATCCTCAAACCCCAATCCTCTATCATCAATACTCAATCCTCAACACTCAATCCTCAATCCTCAATCCTCAATCTTCAATCCTCACTAATCAATCTTCTGTCTGCAATCCTCAATCCTCAATCCTCAATCCTCAATCCACAATCCGCAATCTTCAATCCGCCATACTCAATCTTCAATCCTCAATCCTCAATCCTAAAATCCTCAATCCTCAATATTCAACACACAACCCTCAACCACCAATCCTCAATACTCAACCATCAATGCTCAATTCTCAATACTCAATAGAATATCCTGAATTCTCAGTTTTCAATACCCAATCCTCAATCCTCAATATTCAAGTCTCCATCCACAAACATCTATTCTCATCACTCAACCCTCAACCCTCAGTCCTCATGCTCCATCCTCAATCCTCAATCCTCAATCCTCTATCTTCAATCCTCAATAATCAACCTAAAATCCTAGATCCTCAATCCCCAATCATCAATCCTTAATCCTCAATCTTCAATCCTCAATCCCCAGTCCTCAATCTTCAATCCTCAATGCTCAATCGTCAATCCTCAATCCTCAGTCCACAATCCTCAATCCTCAAACCTCAATCCTCAACCGTCAGTCCTCGTCATCAATCCACAACCCTCAATCCTCAATCCTCAACCTTCAATCTTCAATCCTGAATCCTCATTCTTCAGCACTCAGTCCTCAACAATCAGTTGTCAAACCTCAATCCTCAATAGAATATCATCAATTCACAGTTTTCAATAGTCAACACTTAATCTGCAATCTTCAAATCTCTATCCACAAACATCAAGCCTCATCACTCAACCCTCAACTCCCAGTCCTCAATCCTCAATCCTCAATCATCAATCCTCAATCCCCAATCCTCAATCTTCAGTCCTCAATCCTCGATCCTCAATTCTCAATCCTCAATCCTCAATCTTCAGAAATCAAACATCAATACTCAACCCTCAGTCCTCGTCCTCAATCCACAACCCTCAATCTTCAATCCTCAATACTCAGTCTTCAATCCTCAATCCTCAATACTCAATCCTCAATCCTCAATGCTCAATCGCCAGTCTTCAATCCTCAACACTCAATCTTCAATCCTCTATCCCCAATCCTCAATCCCCAATCCTCATTCTTCAATCCTCAATACCCAATCCTCAATCTTCAAACCTCAATCCTCAATCCTCAATTCTCAATCCTCAACCCTCAGTCCTCAGTCCTCAAACATCAATCCTCAAACCTCAGCCCTCATCCTCAATCCTCAATCCTCAATCTTCTATCTCCAATTCCCAATACTCAATCTTCAATCCTCAATCCTCAGTCCTCAAACCTCAATTCCGAATCCTCAATCCTGAATCCTCAACCTTCAATCCTCAGACCTCAACCATCAATGCTCAATTCTCAATGCTCAACAGAATATCCTGCATCCTCAGTTTTCAATACTCAATCCCCAATCTTCAATTTTCAAATCTCAATAAACAAACATCAATTCTCATCACTCAACCCTCAACACACAGTCCTCAATCTTCAATCCTCAATCCTCAACCCTCAATCGCCAATCCTCACTCCCCAATCTTCTATCATCAATCCTCAATCCTCAATCATCAATCCTCAATCCTCAACACTCAATCTTCAATCCTCAATCCTCAGTCTTCAATCCTCAATCCCCAAGCCTCAATCATTAATCCTCAATCTTCAATCCTCAATACCCAATCCTCAATCTTCAATCCTCAATCCTCAATCCTCAATTCTCAATCCCCAATCCGCAGTCCTCAGTCCTCAAACATCAATCCTCAACCGTCAGCCCTCATCCTCAATCCTCAATTCTTAATTCTCAATCCTCAATGCTCAATCTTCAATCTTCAATCCTCAATACTCAATCTTCAATCCTCAATCCTCAGTCCTCAAACATCAATTCTGAATCCTCAATCCTGAAACCTCAATCTTCAGCCCACAGTCCTCAACAATCAGTTGTCAATCCTCAATCCTCAATAGCATATCCTCAATTCACAGTCTTCAATACTCAATACTCAATCTGCAATCTTCCAACCTCTATCCACAAACATCAATTTTTATCACTCACCCCTCAACACTCAGTCCTCAATGTTCAATCTTCAATCCTCAATCCTCAATCCTCAATCCTCAGTCCTCAATCTTCAATCCTCAATACTCAATCATCAATCCTCAATCCTCAATCCTCAATCCTCAATCCTCAATCCTCAATCTTCAATCCTCAATACTCAATCTTCAATCCTCAATTCTCAATCCTCAATCCTCAATCCTCATTCTTCAATCCTCAACACCCAATCCTCAATCTTCAATCCTCAATCCTCAATCCTCAATCGCCAATCCTCACTCCCCAATCTTCTATCATCAATCCTCAATCCTCAATCATCAATCCTCAATCCTCAACACTCAATCTTCAATCCTCAATCCTCAGTCTTCAATCCTCAATACTCAATCTTCAATCCTCAATCCTCAATACTCAATCCTCAATCTTCAATCCTCAATCCTCGATCCTCAATTCTCAATCCTCAATCCTCAATCCTCAGACCTCAAACATCAATACTCAACCCTCAGACCTCGTCCTCAATCCACAACCCTCAATCCTCAATCCTCAATCCTCAATCCTCAATCCTCAATCCTCAATCCTCAATCCTCAATCCTCAATCCGTAATCCTCAATCTTCAATCCTCAATACTCAATCTTGAATCCTCAATCCTCAATCCTGAAATCCTCAACCCTCAATATTCAACACACAACCCTCAACCTTCAATCCTCAATACTCAACCATCAATCCTCAATTCTCAATACTCAATAGAATATCCTGAATTCTCTTTTTTCAATACTCAATCCTCAATCTTCAATCTTCAAGTCCCCACACACAAACATCAATTCTCATAACTCAACCCTCAACACTCAGTCCTCAATCCTCAACCCTCAGTCCTCAATACTCAATCCTCAGTCCTCAGTCCTGAATCTTCAATACTCAATCCTCAATCCTAAAATCCTCAATCCTCAATATTCAACACACAACCCTCAAACATCAATCCTCAATACTCAACCATCAATCCTCAATTCTCAATACTCAATAGAATATCCTGAATTCTCAGTTTTCAATACTCAATCCTCAATCTTCAATCTTCAAGTCTCCATCCACAAACATCTATTCTCATCACTCAGCCCTCAACACTCCGTCCGCAATCCTCAATCCTCAATCCTCAATCTTCAATCCTCAATAATCAATATCCTATCCTGGATCCTCAATCCCCAATACTCAATCCTTAATACTCAATCTTCAATCCTCAATCCCCAGTCCTCAATCTTCAATCCTCAATGCTCAATACTCAATCCTCAATCCTCAGTCCTCAATCCTCAATCCTCAGTCCTCAATCCTCAATCCTCAATACTCAAACCTCAATCCTCAACCGTCAGTCCTCGGACTCAATCCTCAACACTCAATCCTCAATTCTCAATACTCAATAGAATATCCTGGATTCTCATGGTTTAATACTCAATCCACAATATTCAATAATCAAATCTCAATCCTCAAACATCAATCCTCAGCTCTCAATCCACAACACTCAGTCCTCTCTCTTCAATCCTCCATCCTCAATCCTCAATCCTCAGGCGTCAATCCTCAATCCTCAATCCTAAACCCTCAACTCTCAATCCTCAAACCTCAATCCCGAATCCTCAATCCTGAATCCCCAATCTTCAGCCCTCTGTCCTCAACAATCAGTTGTCAATCCTGAATCCTCAATAGAATATCATCAATTCACAGTTTTCAATACTCAATACTCAATCTGCAATCTTCAAATCTCTATCCACAAACATCAATTCTCATCACTCAACCCTCAACACTCAGTCCCCAATCCTCAATCTTCAATCCGCAATCCTCAATCATCAATCCTCAATCTTCTATCTTCAATCCTCAATACTCAATCTTCAATCCTCAATCCTCAGTCCTCAAACCACAATTCTGAATCCTCAATCCTGAATCCTCAATCTTCAATCCACACACCTCAACCATCAATGCTCAATTCTCAATACTCAACAGAATATCCTGAATTCTCACTTTTCAATACTCAATCCCCAATCTTCAATCTTCAAATCTCAATCCACAAACATCAATTCTCATGACTCAACCCTCAACACTCACTCCTCAATCTTCAATCCTCAATCCTCAGTCCTCAATCGTCAATCCTCAATTCCCTATCCTCTATCATCAATCCTCAATCCTCAATCCTCAATCCTCAATCCTCAATCCGCAATCCTCAATCTTCAATTCTCAATACTCAATCTTCAATCCTCAATCCTCAATCATGAAATGCTCAATCCTCAATATTCAACACACAACCCTCAAACTTCAATCCTCAATACTCAACCATCAATCCTCATTCTCAATACTCAATCGTCAGCCTTCAATCCTCAACACTCAATCTTCAATCCTCATTCCTCAATCTTCAATTCTCAATCTTCGATCCTCAATACTGAATCTTCAATCCTCAATCCTCAATCCCCTATCCTCAAGCCTCAATCCTTAATCCTCAATCTTCAATCCTCAGTCCCCAATCCTCAATCTTCAATCCTCAACCCTCAATCCTAATCCTCAATCCTTAATCCTCAATCTTCAATCCTCAATACTCAATCTACAACCCTCAATCCTGAATCCTCAATCCTCAATCCTCAATCCCCAATCAACAATCCTCAATCTTCAATACTCAAACCTCAATACTCAATCTGCAATCCTCAATACTCGATCCTCAATCCTCAATCGTCAATCCTCAAACCCCAATCCTCTATCATCAATACTCAATCCTCAACACTCAATCCTCAATCCTCAATCCTCAATCTTCAATCCTCAGTAATCAATCTTCTGTCTGCAATCCTCAATCCTCAATCCTCAATCTTCAATCCACAATCCGCAATCTTCAATCCTCCATACTCAATCTTCAATCCTCAATCCTCAATCCTAAAATCCTCAATCCTCAATATTCAACACACAACCCTCAACCACCAATCCTCAATACTCAACCATCAATGCTCAATTCTCAATACTCAATAGAATATCCTGAATTCTCAGTTTTCAATACCCAATCCTCAATCCTCAATATTCAAGTCTCCATCCACAAACATCTATTCTCATCACTCAACCCTCAACCCTCAGTCCTCATCCTCCATCCTCAATCCTCAATCCTCAATCCTCAATCTTCAATCCTCAATAATCAACCTAAAATCCTAGATCCTCAATCCCCAATCATCAATCCTTAATCCTCAATCTTCAATCCTCAATCCCCAGTCCTCAATCTTCAATCCTCAATGCTCAATCGTCAATCCTCAATCCTCAGCCCACAATCCTCAATTCTCAATCCTCAATCCTCAATCTTCAGACCTCAAACATCAATACTCAACCCTCAGTCCTCGTCCTCAATCCACAACCCTCAATCCTCAATCCTCAATCTTCAATCCTCAATCCTCAATCCTCAATCATCAATCCTCAATCCTCAGTCCTCAAACCTCAATCCTGAATCCTCAATCCTGAATCCTCATTCTTCAGCCCTCAGTCCTCAACAATCAGTTGTCAATCCTCAATCCTCAATAGAATATCATAAATTCACAGTTTTCAGCACTCAATACTCAATCTGCAATCTTCAAATCTCTATCCACAAACATCAATTCTCATCACTCAACCCTCAACACTCAGGCCCCAATTCTCAATCTTCAATCCTCAATCCTCAATCCTCAATCCTCAATCCTCAACCTTCAATCCTCAATACTCAATATTGAATCCTCTATCCTCAATCCTCAATCCTCAATCCTCAATACCCATTCTTCAATCCTCAATACCCAATCCTCAATCTTCAACCCTCAATCCTCAATCCGCAATCCTCGATCTTCAATCCTCAATACTCAATCTTCAGTCCTTAATCCTCAATCTTCAATCCGCAACCCTCAATTCTCAATCTTCGATCCTCAATACTGAATCTTCTATCCTCAATCCTCAATCCTCAATCTTCAATCCTCAACCCTTAATCCTCAATCTTCAACCCTCAGTCCCCAATCCTCAATCTACAATCCTCAATCCTCAATCCTCATACTCAATACTCAATCCTCAATCTTCAATACTCAATCCTTAATCCTCAGTCTTCAATCCTCAGTCCCCAATCCTCAATCTTCAATCCTCAATCCTCAATCTTCAATCCTCAATCCTCAATCCTCAATCATCAATCCTCAATCCTCAGTCCTCAAACCTCAATCCTGAATCCTCAATCCTGAATCCTCATTCTTCAGCCCTCAGTCCTCAACAATCAGTTGTCAATCCTCAATCCTCAATAGAATATCATAAATTCACAGTTTTCAGCACTCAATACTCAATCTGCAATCTTCAAATCTCTATCCACAAACATCAATTCTCATCACTCAACCCTCAACACTCAGGCCCCAATTCTCAATCTTCAATCCTCAATCCTCAATCCTCAATCCTCAATCCTCAACCTTCAATCCTCAATACTCAATATTGAATCCTCTATCCTCAATCCTCAATCCTCAATCCTCAATACCCATTCTTCAATCCTCAATACCCAATCCTCAATCTTCAACCCTCAATCCTCAATCCGCAATCCTCGATCTTCAATCCTCAATACTCAATCTTCAGTCCTTAATCCTCAATCTTCAATCCGCAACCCTCAATTCTCAATCTTCGATCCTCAATACTGAATCTTCTATCCTCAATCCTCAATCCTCAATCTTCAATCCTCAACCCTTAATCCTCAATCTTCAACCCTCAGTCCCCAATCCTCAATCTACAATCCTCAATCCTCAATCCTCATACTCAATACTCAATCCTCAATCTTCAATACTCAATCCTTAATCCTCAGTCTTCAATCCTCAGTCCCCAATCCTCAATCTTCAATCCTCAATCCTCAATCCTCATACTCAATCCTCAATCCTCAATCATCAATCCTCAATACTCAATCTTCAATCCTCAATCCCGAATCCTCAATTTTCAATCCTCAATCCTCAACCCTCAGTCCTCATCCTCAATTCTCAATTCTCAAACCTCAATTCTCAACCCCCAATCTTCAATCCTCAATAATCAATCTCCAATCCTAGATCCCCAATGCCCAATACTCAATCCTTAATCCTCAATCTTCAATCCTCAATCCCCGGTCCTCAATCTTAAATCCTCAATGCTCAATCTTCAATCTTCAATCCTCAATCCTCAATCCTCAATCCTCAATCCTCAATCTTCAATCCTCAATACTCAATCTTCAATCCTCAATCCTCAACCCTCAATCCTCAATCCTCAATACTCAATCGTCAGTCTTCAATCCTCAGCACTCAATCTTCGATCCTCAATCCCCAATCCTAAATCCTCAATCCTCATTCTTCAATCCTCAATACCCAATCCTCAATCTTCAATCCTCAATCCTCAATCCTCAACTATCAATCCTCAGTCCTCAGTCCTCAGTCCTCAAACATCAATCCTTAACCATGAGCCCTCATCCTCAATCCTCAATCCTCAATCCTCGATCCTCAATCCTCAATCTTCTATCTTCAATCCTCAATACTCAATCTTCAATCCTCAATCCTCAGTCCTCAAACCACAATTCTGAATCCTCAATCCTGAATCCTCAATCTTCAATCCACACACCTCAACCATCAATGCTCAATTCTCAATACTCAACAGAATATCCTGAATTCTCAGTTTTCAATACTCAATCCCCAATCTTCAATCTTCAAATCTCAATCCACAAACATCAATTCTCATGACTCAACCCTCAACACTCACTCCTCAATCTTCAATCCTCAATCCGCAGTCCTCAATCGTCAATCCTCAATTCCCTATCCTCTATCATCAATCCTCAATCCTCAATCCTCAATCCTCAATCCGCAATCCTCAATCTTCAATTCTCAATACTCAATCTTCAATCCTCAATCCTCAATCATGAAATCCTCAATCCTCAATATTCAACACACAACCCTCAAACTTCAATCCTCAATACTCAACCATCAATCCTCATTCTCAGTACTCAATCGTCAGCCTTCAATCCTCAACACTCAATCTTCAATCCTCATTCCTCAATCTTCAATTCTCAATCATCGATCCTCAATGCTGAATCTTCAATCCTCAATCCTCAATCCCCTATCCTCAAGCCTCAATCCTTAATCCTCAATCTTCAATCCTCAGTCCCCAATCCTCAGTCCCCAATCCTCAATCTTCAATCCTCAACCCTCAATCCTAATCCTCAATCCTTAATCCTCAATCTTCAATCCTCAATACTCAATCTTCAACCCTCAATCCTGAATCCTCAATCCTCAATCCTCAATCCCCAATCAACAATCCTCAATCTTCAATACTCAAACCTCAATACTCAATCTGCAATCCTCAATACTCGATCCTCAATCCTCAATCGTCAATCCTCAAACCCCAATCCTCTATCATCAATACTCAATCCTCAACACTCAATCCTCAATCCTCAATCCTCAATCTTCAATCCTCAGTAATCAATCTTCTGTCTGCAATCCTCAATCCTCAATCCTCAATCCACAATCCGCAATCTTCAATCCTCCATACTCAATCTTCAATCTTCAATCCTCAATCCTAAAATCCTCAATCCTCAATATTCAACACACAACGCTCAACCACCAATCCTCAATACTCAACCATCAATGCTCAATTCTCAATACTCAATAGAATATCCTGAATTCTCAGTTTTCAATACCCAATCCTCAATCCTCAATATTCAAGTCTCCATCCACAAACATCTATTCTCATCACTCAACCCTCAACCCTCAGTCCTCATCCTCCATCCTCAATCCTCAATCCTCAATCCTCAATCTTCAATCCTCAATAATCAACCTAAAATCCTAGATCCTCAATCCCCAATCATCAATCCTTAATCCTCAATCTTCAATCCTCAATCCCCAGTCCTCAATCTTCAATCCTCAATGCTCAATCGTCAATCCTCAATCCTCAGTCCACAATCCTCAATCCTCAAACCTCAATCCTCAACCGTCAGTCCTCGTCATCAATCCACAACCCTCAATCCTCAATCCTCAACCTTCAATCATCAATACTCAATCTTCAATCCTCAATCCTCAATCCTCAATCCGCAATCCTCAATCCTCAATATTCAACACAAAACCCTCAACCATCAATTCTCAATACTCAACCATCAGTCCTCAATTCTCAATACTCAATAGAATATCCTGAATACTCATGGTTCAGTACGCAATCCACAATATTCAATAATCAAATCTCAATCCTCAGACCTCATTCCTCAACACTCAATCCTCAACCCTCAGTCCTCTCTCTTCAATCCTCCATCCTCAATCCTCAATCCTCAAGAGTCGAACCTCCATCCTGAATACTCAAACCTCAATTCTCAGTCCTCAAACCTCAATCCCGAATCCTCAACTTTGAATCCTCAATCTTCAGACCTCGGTCCTCAACAATCAATTGTCAGTCCTCAATCCTCAATAGAATACCCTCAATTCACAGCATTCAATTCTCAATCACCATTCCTCAAACTTCAAATCTCAATCCACATACATCAACTCTCATCATTCAACCCTCAACACTCAGTCCTCAAACTTCAATACCCAATCCTCAATCCTCAATCTTCAATCCTCAATACACAATCTTCAATCCTCAATCCTCAATTCCCAGTCCTCAATACTCAATCCTCAATCGTCAATCCTCAATCCCCAATCCTCAATCTTCAATCCTCAATCATCAATCCTCAATCCTCAATCCTCAATCTTCAATCCTCAATACTCAATCTTCAATCCTCAATCCTCAATCCTCAATCCTCAATGCTCAATCCTCAATCCTAAATACTCAACACAAAACCCTCAACCATCAATCCTCAATACTCAACCATCAATACTCAATTCTCAATACTCAATAGAATATCCTGAATTCAGAATGTTTCAGTACTCAATCCACAATATTCAATAACCAAATCTCAATCCTCAAACATCAATTCTCAACACTCAATCCTCAACACTCAGTCCTCTCTCTTCAATCTTCCATCATCAATCCTCTATCCTCAAGCGTCAATCCTCAATCCTCAATCCCCAACGCTCAATCCTCATTCCTCAAACCTCAATTCCGAATTGTCAATCCTGAATCCTCAATCTTCATCCCTCAGTCAGCAACAATCAATTGTCAATCCTCAATCCTCAATAGAATATCCTCAATTCACAGTTTTCAATACTCAATCCCCAACCTTCAATCTTCAAATCTTAATCCACAAACATCAACTCTCATCACACAACCCTCAGCACTAGGTCCCCAATCTTCAATCCTCAAGCCTCAATCCTCAATCGTCAATCCTCTATCCCCAATTCTCTACCATCAATCCTCAAGCCTCAATCCTCAATCGTCAATCCTCAATCCCCAATTCTCTATCATCAATCCTCAATCCTCAATCCTCAATCCTCAATCCTCAATCCTCAATCCTCAATCCTCAATCCTCAATCCTCAATCCTCAATCCTCAATCCTCAATCTTCAATCCTCAATACTCAATCTTCAATCCTGAATCCTCATTCTTCAGCCCTCAGTCCTCAACAATCAGTTGTCAAACCTCAATCCTCAATAGAATATCATCAATTCACAGTTTTCAATAGTCAATACTTAATCTGCAATCTTCAAATCTCTATCCACAAACATCAATTCTCATCACTCAACCCTCAACACTCAGTCCTCAATCCTCAATCCTCAATCATCAATCCTCAATCCCCAATCCTCAATCTTCAATCCTCAATCCTCGATCCTCAATTCTCAATCCTCAATCCTCAATCTTCAGACCTCAAACATCAATACTCAACCCTCAGTCCTCGTCCTCAATCCACAACCCTCAATCCTCAATCCTCAATCTTCAATCCTCAATCCTCAATCCTCAATCATCAATCCTCAATCCTCAGTCCTCAAACCTCAATCCTGAATCCTCAATCCTGAATCCTCATTCTTCAGCCCTCAGTCCTCAGCAATTAGTTGTCAATCCTCAATCCTCAATAGAATATCATCAATTCACAGTTTTCAGCACTCAATACTCAATCGGCAATCTTCAAATCTCTATCCACAAACATCAATTCTCATCACTCAACCCTCAACACTCAGGCCCCAATCCTCAATCTTCAATCCTCAATCCTCAATCCTCAATCCTCAATCCTCAATCCTCAACCTTCAATCCTCAATACTCAATATTGAATCCTCTATCCTCAATCCTCAATCCTCAATCTTCAATCCTCGATAGTCAACCTCCAATCCTAGATCCTCAATCCCCAATCATCAATCCTTAATTCTCAATCTTCAATCCTCAATCCCCAGTCCTCAATCTTCAATCCTCAATGCTCAATCGTCAATCCTCAATCCTCAGTCCACAATTCTCAATCCTCAAACCTCAATCCTCAACCGTCAGTCCTCGTCATCAATCCACAACCCTCAATCCTCAATCCTCAACCTTCAATCATCAATACTCAATCTTCAATCCTCAATCTTCAATCCTCCATCCTCAATCCTCAATCCTCAAGAGTCAATCCTCCATCCTGAATACTCAAACCTCAATTCTCAGTCCTCAAACCTCAATCCCGAATCCTCAACTTTGAATCCTCAATCTTCAGCCCTCGGCCCTCAACAATCAATTGTCAATCCTCAATCCTCAATAGAATACCCTCAATTCACAGCATTCAATACTCAATCTCCATTCCTCAAACTTCAAACCTCAACCCACAAACATCAACTCTCATCATTCAACCCTCAACACTCAGTCCTCAATCTTCAATACCCAATCCTCAATCCTCAATCTTCAATCCTCAATACACAATCTTCAATCCTCAATCCTCAATTCTCAGTCCTCAATACTCAATCCTCAATCGTCAATCCTCAATCCCCAATCCTCAATCTTCAATCCTCAATCGTCAATCCTCAATCCTCAATCCTCAGTCCTCAAACCTCAATCCTGAATCCTCAATACTGAATCCTCATTCTTCAGCCCTCAGTCCTCAACAATCAGTTGTCAATCCTCAATCCTCAATAGAATATCATCAATTCACAGTATTCAGCACTCAATACTCAATCTGCAATCTTCAAATCTCTATCCACAAACATCAATTCTCATCCCTCAACCCTCAACACTCAGGCCCCAATCCTCAATCTTCAATCCTCAATCCTCAATCCTCAATCCTCAATCCTCAACCTTCAATCCCCAATACTCAGTATTGAATCCTCTATCCTCAATCCTCAATCCTCAATCGTCAATACCCATTCTTCAATCCTCAATACCCAATCCTCAATCTTCAACCCTCAATCCTCAATCCGCAATCCTCAATCTTCAATCCTCAATACTCAATCTTCAATCCTTAATCCTCAATCTTCAATCCGCAACCCTCAATTCTCAATCTTCGATCCTCGATACTGAATCTTCAATCCTCAATCCTCAATCCTCAATCTTCAATCCTCAACCCTTAATCCTCAATCTTCAACCCTCAGTCCCCAATCCTCAATCTACAATGCTCAATCCTCAATCCTCATACTCAATACTCAATCCTCAATCTTCAATCCTCAATCCTTAATCCTCAATCTTCAATCCTCAGTCCCCAATCCTCAATCTTCAATCCTCAATCCTCAATCCTCATACTCAATCCTCAATCTTCAATCATCAATCCTCAATACTCAATCTTCAATCCTCAATCCCGAATCCTCAATTTTCAATCCTCAATCCTCAACCCTCAGTCCTCATCCTCAATTCTCAATTCACAAACCTCAATTCTCAACCCCCAATCTTCAATCCTCAATAATCAATCTCCAATCCTAGATCCCCAATGCCCAATCCTCAATCCTTAATGCTCAATCTTCAATCCTCAATCCCCGGTCCTCAATCTTAAATCCTCAATGCTCAATCCTCAATCCTCAATCCTCAGTCCTCAATCCTCAATCCTCAATCCGCAGTCCTCAATCTTCAATCCTCAATACTCAATCTTCAATCCTAAATCCTCAATCCTGAAATCCTCAATCCTCAATATTCAACACACAACCCTCAACCTTCAATCCTCAATACTCAAGCCTCAAACCTCAATTCTCAATACTCAATCATCAGTATTCAATCCTCAACACTCAATCTTCATTCCTCAATCCTCAATCTTCAATCCACAATACTCAATCTTCAATCCTCAACCCTCAATCCTCAATCCTCAATCCTCAATCCTCAATCTTCAATCCTCAATCCTCGATCCTCAATTCTCAATCCTCAATCCTCAATCCTCAACCCTCAATCCTCAGACCTCAAACATCAATACTCAACCCTCAATACTCAATATTCAATCCTCAATCCTCAATGCTCAATCCTCAATCCTCAATACTCAAACGTCAGTCTTCAATCCTCAACACTCAATCTTCAATCCTCAATCCCCAATCCTCAATCCCCAATCCTCATTCTCCAATCTTCAATACCCAATCCTCAGTCTTGAATCCTCAATCCTCAATCCTCAATTCTCAATTCTCAATCCTCAGTCCTCAGTCCTCAGACATCAATCCTGAACCCTCAGACCTCATCCTCAATCCTCAATCCACAATCCTCAATCCTCAATCCTCAATCTTCAATCTTCAATCCTCAATACTCAATCATCAATCCTCAATCCTCAGTCCTCAAACCTCAATCCTCAATCCTCAATCCTCAATCATCAATCTTCAATCCTCAATACTCAATCTTCAATCATCAATCCGCAATCCTCAATCCTCAATCCTCAATCCGCAATCCTCAATCTTCAATCCTCAATACTCAATCTTCAATCCTCAATCCTCAATATTCAACACACAACCCTCAAACTTCAATCCTCAATACTCAACCATCAATCCTTATTCTCAATACTCAATCGTCAGCCTTGAATCCTCAACACTCAATCTTCAATCCTCAATCCTCAACCTTCAATTCTCAATCTTCGATCCTCAATACTGAATCCTCAATCCTCAATCCTCAATACCCTATCCTCAATCCTCAATCCTTAATCCTCAATCTTCAATCCTCAGTCCCCAATCCTCAATCTTCAATCCTCAACCCTCAATCCTAATCCTCAATCCTTAATCCTCAATCTTCAATCCTCAATACTCAATCTTCAATCCTCAATCCTCAATCCTCAATCCTCAATCATCAATCCTCAATCCCGAATCCTCAATCTTCAATCCTCAATCCTCGATCCTCAATTCTCAATCCTCAATCCTCAATCTTCAGACCTCAAACATCAATACTCGACCCTCAGTCCTCGTCCTCAATCCACAACCCTCAATCCTCAATCCTAAATCTTCAATCCTCAATCCTCAATCCTCAATCATCAATCCTCAATCCTCAGTCCTCAAACCTCAATCCTGAATCCTCAATCCTCAATCCTCAATCCTGAAATCCTCAACCCTCAATATTCAACACACAACCCTCAACCATCAATTCTCAATACTCAACCATCAATCCTCAATTCTCTGTAGTCAATAGAATATCCTGAATACTCATGGTTCAGTACTCAATCCACAATATTCAATAATCAAATCTCAATCCTCACACATCAATTCTCAACACTCAATCCTCAACACTCAGTCCTCTCTCTTCAATTCTCCATCCTCAATCCTCAATCCTCAAGAGTCAATCCCCAATCCTCAATCCTCAAACCTCAATTTTCAGTCCTCAAACCTCAATCCCGAATCCTCAAACCTGAATCCTCAATCTTCAGCCCTCAGTACACAACAATCAATTGTCAATCCTCAATCCTCAATAGAATATCCTCAATTCACAGTTTTCAATACTCAATCACCATTCTTCAATCTTCAAATCTCAATCCACAAACATCAATTCTCATCACTCAACCCTCAACACTCAGTCCTCATTCTTCAATCCTCAATCCTCAATCCTCAATCGTCAGTCCTCAATCCCCAATCCTCTATCATCAATCCTCAATCCGCAATCCTCAATCCTCAATACTCAATCCTCAATCTTCAATCCTCAATACTCAATCCTCAATCTTCGATCCTCAATCCTCAATCCTCAATCCGTAATCCCCAATCTTCAATCCTCAATACTCAATCTTGAATCGTCAATCCTCAATCCTGAAATCCTCAACCCTCAATATTCAACACACAACCCTGAACCTTCAATCCTCAATAGTCAACCATCAATCCTCAATTCTCGATACTCAATAGAATATCCTGTATTCTCTTTTTTCAATACTCAATCCTCAATCTTCAATCTTCAAGTCTCCACACACAAACATCTATTCTCATCACTCAGCCCTCAACACTCCGTCCGCAATCTTCAATCCTCAAACCTCAATCCTCAATCTTCAATCCTCAATACTCAATCTTGAATCCTCAATCCTCAATCCTCAATCCTCAACCCTCAACCCTCAATCCTCAGTCATCAATCCTCAATCTTCAACACTCAATCCTCAATCCTCAATCCTCAATCCTCAATCCTGAATCCTCATTCCTCAAACCTCAATCCTCAAACCTCAGTCCTCATCCTCAATTCTCAATTCTCAATCCTCAATCCTCAATCCTCAATCTTCAATCCTCAATAATCAATCTCCTATCCTAGATCCTCAATCCCCAATACTCAATCCTTAATACTCAATCTTCAATCCTCAATCCCCAGTCCTCAATCTTCAATCCTCAATGCTCAATACTCAATCCTCAATCCTCAGTCCTCAATCCTCAATCCTCAGTCCTCAATCCTCAATCCTCAATACTCATACCTCAATCCTCAACCGTCAGTCCTCGGACTCAATCCTCAACACTCAATCCTCAATTCTCAATACTCAATAGAATATCCTGGATTCTCATGGTTTAATACTCAATCCACAATATTCAATAATCAAATCTCAATCCTCAAACATCAATTCTCAACTCTCAATCCACAACACTCAGTCCTCTCTCTTCAATCCTCCATCCTCAATCCTCAATCCTCAGGCGTCAATCCTCAATCCTCAATCCTCAACCCTCAACTCTCAGTCCTCAAACCTCAATCCCGAATCCTCAATCCTGAATCCCCAATCTTCAGCCCTCAGTCCTCAACAATCAGTTGTCAATCCTCAATCCTCAATAGAATATCATCAATTCACAGTTTTCAATACTCAATACTCAATCTGCAATCTTCAAATCTCTATCCACAAACATCAATTCTCATCACTCAACCCTCAACACTCAGTCCCCAATCCTCAATCTTCAATCCTCAATCCTCAATCCTCAATCCTCAATCCTCAATCCTCAATCTTCAATCCTCAATACTCAATCTTCAATCCTCAATCCTCAATCCTCAATCCTCAATCCTCAATACTCAATCGTCAGTCTTCAATCCTCAACACTCAATCTTCAATCCTCAATCCCCAATCCTCAACCCCCAATCCTCATTCTTCAATCCTCAATACCCAATCCTCAATCTTCAATCCTCAATCCTCAATCCTCAATTCTCAATCCTCAATCCTCAGTCCTCAGTCCTCAAACATCAATCCGCAACCCTCAGCCCTCATCCTCAATCCTCAATCCTCAATCCTCAATCCTCAATCCTCAATCTTCTATCTTCAATCCTCAATACTCAACCTTCAATCCTCAATCCTCAGTCCTGAAACCTCAATTCTGAATCCTCAATCCTGAATCCTCAATCTTCAATCCCCAGACCTCAAACATCAATGCTCAATCCTCAATACTCAACAGAATATCCTGAATTCTCAGTTTTCAATACTAAATCCCCAATCTTCAATCTTCAAATCTCAATCCACAGACATCAATTCTCATCTCTCAACCCTCAACACTCAGTCCTCAATCTTCAATCCTCAATCCTCAATCCTCAATCGTCAATCCCCAATACTGAATCTTCAATCCTCAATCCACAATCCGCAATCCTCAATCCTTAATCCTTAGTCCTCAATCTTCAATCCTCAGTCTCCAATCCTCAATCTTCAATCCTCAATCCTCAATCCGCATCCTCAATCCTCAATCCTCAATCTTCAATCCTCAATACTCAATCTTCAATCTTCAATCTTGAATCCTCAAGCCTCAATCCTCAATCCTCAATCAACAATACTCAATCTTCAGTAATCAATCCTCTATCCTCAATCCTCAATCCTCAATACTCAATGCTCAATCCTCAATACTCAACGTTCAACCCTCAATACCCAATCCTCAATCTCCAATCCTCAATCCTCAGTCCTCAATCCTCAATCCTCAATCCTCAATCCTCTGTCCTCAAACCTCAATCCTGAATCCTCAATCCTGAATCCTCAATCTTCAGCCCTCAGTCCTCAACAATCAGTTGTCAATCCTCGATCCTCAATAGAATATCCTCAATTCACAGTTTTCAATACTTAATACTCAATCTGCAATCTTCAAATCTATATCCACAAACATCAACTCCCATCACTCAACCCTCAACACTCAGTCCTCAATGTTCAATCCTCAATCCTTAATTCCCAGTCTTCAATCCTCAATGCTGAATCTTCAATCCTCAATCCTCAATCCTCAATCCTCAATCCTCAATCCTGAAATCCTCAACCCTCAATATTCAAC
Source organism: Calliopsis andreniformis (assembly GCF_051401765.1). Classification (NCBI taxonomy): domain Eukaryota; kingdom Metazoa; phylum Arthropoda; class Insecta; order Hymenoptera; family Andrenidae; genus Calliopsis; species Calliopsis andreniformis. Next base: position 5,226,402 of record NW_027480440.1, read on the forward strand.
ACACAACCCTCAACCATCAATTCTCAATACTCAACCATCAATCCTCAATTCTCAATACTCAATAGAATATCCTGGCATCTCATGGTTTAATACTCAATCCACAATATTCAATAATCAAATCTCAATCCTCAAACATCAATTCTCAACTCTCAATCCACAACACTCAGTCCTCTCTCTTCAATCCTCCATCCTCAATCCTCAATCCTCAGGCGTCAATCCTCAATCCTCAATCCTCAACCCTCAACTCTCAGTCCTCAAACCTCAATCCCGAATCCTCAATCCTGAATCCCCAATCTTCAGCCCTCAGTCCTCAACAATCAGTTGTCAATCCTCAATCCTCAATAGAATATCATCAATTCACAGTTTTCAATACTCAATACTCAATCTGCAATCTTCAAATCTCTATCCACAAACATCAATTCTCATCACTCAACCCTCAACACTCAGTCCCCAATCCTCAATCTTCAATCCTCAATCCTCAATCCTGAATCCTCAATCCTCAATCCTCAATCTTCAATCCTCAATACTCAATCTTCAATCCTCAATCCTCAATCCTCAATCCTCAATCCTCAATACTCAATCGTCAGTCTTCAATCCTCAACACTCAATCTTCAATCCTCAATCCCCAATCCTCAACCCCCAATCGTCATTCTTCAAACCTCAATACCCAATCCTCAATCTTCAATCCTCAATCCTCAATCCTCAATTCTCAATCCTCAATCCTCAGTCCTCAGTCCTCAAACATCAATCCGCAACCCTCAGCCCTCATCCTCAATCCTCAATCCTCAATCCTCAATCCTCAATCCTCAATCTTCTATCTTCAATCCTCAATACTCAACCTTCAATCCTCAATCCTCAGTCCTGAAACCTCAATTCTGAATCCTCAATCCTGAATCCTCAATCTTCAATCCCCAGACCTCAACCATCAATGCTCAATCCTCAATACTCAACAGAATATCCTGAATTCTCAGTTTTCAATACTAAATCCCCAATCTTCAATCTTCAAATCTCAATCCACAGACATCAATTCTCATCTCTCAACCCTCAACACTCAGTCCTCAATCTTCAATCCTCAATCCTCAATCCTCAATCGTCAATCCTCAATACTGAATCTTCAATTCTCAATCCACAATCCTCAATCCTCAATCCTCAATCCTCAATCCTCAATCCTCAATCCTCAATCTTCAATCCTCAATACTCAATCTTCAATCCTGAATCCTCATTCTTCAGCCCTCAGTCCTCAACAATCAGTTGTCAAACCTCAATCCTCAATAGAATATCATCAATTCACAGTTTTCAATAGTCAATACTTAATCTGCAATCTTCAAATCTCTATCCACAAACATCAATTCTCATAACTCAACCCTCAACACTCAGTCCTCAATCCTCAATCCTCAATCATCAATCCTCAATCCCCAATCCTCAATCTTCAATCCTCAATCCTCGATCCTCAATTCTCAATCCTCAATCCTCAATCTTCAGACCTCAAACATCAATACTCAACCCTCAGTCCTCGTCCTCAATCCACAACCCTCAATCCTCAATCCTCAATCTTCAATCCTCAATCCTCAATCCTCAATCATCAATCCTCAATCCTCAGTCCTCAAACCTCAATCCTGAATCCTCAATCCTGAATCCTCATTCTTCAGCCCTCAGTCCTCAGCAATTAGTTGTCAATCCTCAATCCTCAATAGAATATCATCAATTCACAGTTTTCAGCACTCAATACTCAATCGGCAATCTTCAAATCTCTATCCACAAACATCAATTCTCATCACTCAACCCTCAACACTCAGGCCCCAATCCTCAATCTTCAATCCTCAATCCTCAATCCTCAATCCCCAATCCTCAATCCTCAACCTTCAATCCTCAATACTCAATATTGAATCCTCTATCCTCAATCCTCAATCCTCAATCTTCAATCCTCGATAGTCAACCTCCAATCCTAGATCCTCAATCCCCAATCATCAATCCTTAATTCTCAATCTTCAATCCTCAATCCCCAGTCCTCAATCTTCAATCCTCAATGCTCAATCGTCAATCCTCAATCCTCAGTCCACAATCCTCAATCCTCAAACCTCAATCCTCAACCGTCAGTCCTCGTCATCAATCCACAACCCTCAATCCTCAATCCTCAACCTTCAATCATCAATACTCAATCTTCAATCCTCAATCTTCAATCCTCCATCCTCAATCCTCAATCCTCAAGAGTCAATCCTCCATCCTGAATACTCAAACCTCAATTCTCAGTCCTCAAACCTCAATCTCGAATCCTCAACTTTGAATCCTCAATCTTCAGCCCTCGGCCCTCAACAATCAATTGTCAATCCTCAATCCTCAATAGAATACCCTCAATTCACAGCATTCAATACTCAATCTCCATTCCTCAAACTTCAAACCTCAACCCACAAACATCAACTCTCATCATTCAACCCTCAACACTCAGTCCTCAATCTTCAATACCCAATCCTCAATCCTCAATCTTCAATCCTCAATACACAATCTTCAATCCTCAATCCTCAATTCTCAGTCCTCAATACTCAATCCTCAATCGTCAATCCTCAATCCCCAATCCTCAATCTTCAATCCTCAATCGTCAATCCTCAATCCTCAATCCTCAGTCCTCAAACCTCAATCCTGAATCCTCAATACTGAATCCTCATTCTTCAGCCCTCAGTCCTCAACAATCAGTTGTCAATCCTCAATCCTCAATAGAATATCATCAATTCACAGTTTTCAGCACTCAATACTCAATCTGCAATCTTCAAATCTCTATCCACAAACATCAATTCTCATCCCTCAACCCTCAACACTCAGGCCCCAATCCTCAATCTTCAATCCTCAATCCTCAATCCTCAATCCTCAATCCTCAACCTTCAATCCTCAATACTCAGTATTGAATCCTCTATCCTCAATCCTCAATCCTCAATCGTCAATACCCATTCTTCAATCCTCAATACCCAATCCTCAATCTTCAACCCTCAATCCTCAATCCGCAATCCTCAATCTTCAATCCTCAATACTCAATCTTCAATCCTTAATCCTCAATCTTCAATCCGCAACCCTCAATTCTCAATCTTCGATCCTCGATACTGAATCTTCAATCCTCAATCCTCAATCCTCAATCTTCAATCCTCAACCCTTAATCCTCAATCTTCAACCCTCAGTCCCCAATCCTCAATCTACAATGCTCAATCCTCAATCCTCATACTCAATACTCAATCCTCAATCTTCAATCCTCAATCCTTAATCCTCAATCTTCAATCCTCAGTCCCCAATCCTCAATCTTCAATCCTCAATCCTCAATCCTCATACTCAATCCTCAATCTTCAATCATCAATCCTCAATACTCAATCTTCAATCCTCAATCCCGAATCCTCAATTTTCAATCCTCAATCCTCAACCCTCAGTCCTCATCCTCAATTCTCAATTCACAAACCTCAATTCTCAACCCCCAATCTTCAATCCTCAATAATCAATCTCCAATCCTAGATCCCCAATGCCCAATCCTCAATCCTTAATCCTCAATCTTCAATCCTCAATCCCCGGTCCTCAATCTTAAATCCTCAATGCTCAATCCTCAATCCTCAATCCACAGTCCTCAATCCTCAATCCTCAATCCGCAGTCCTCAATCTTCAATCCTCAATACTCAATCTTCAATCCTAAATCCTCAATCCTGAAATCCTCAATCCTCAATATTCAACACACAACCCTCAACCTTCAATCCTCAATACTCAAGCCTCAATCCTCAATTCTCAATACTCAATCATCAGTATTCAATCCTCAACACTCAATCTTCATTCCTCAATCCTCAATCTTCAATCCACAATACTCAATCTTCAATTCTCAACCCTCAATCCTCAATCCTCAATCCTCAATCCTCAATCTTCAATCCTCAATCCTCGATCCTCAATTCTCAATCCTCAATCCTCAATCCTCAACCCTCAATCCTCAGACCTCAAACATCAATACTCAACCCTCAATACTCAATATTCAATCCTCAATCCTCAATGCTCAATCCTCAATCCTCAATACTCAAACGTCAGTCTTCAATCCTCAACACTCAATCTTCAATCCTCAATCCCCAATCCTCAATCCCCAATCCTCATTCTCCAATCTTCAATACCCAATCCTCAGTCTTGAATCCTCAATCCTCAATCCTCAATTCTCAATTCTCAATCCTCAGTCCTCAGTCCTCAGACATCAATCCTGAACCCTCAGACCTCATCCTCAATCCTCAATCCACAATCCTCAATCCTCAATCCTCAATCTTCAATCTTCAATCCTCAATACTCAATCATCAATCCTCAATCCTCAGTCCTCAAACCTCAATCCTCAATCCTCAATCCTCAATCATCAATCTTCAATCCTCAATACACAATCTTCAACCTTCAATCCGCAATCCTCAATCCTCAATCCTCAATCCTCAATCATCAATCCTCAATCCTCAGTCCTCAAACCTCAATCCTGAATCCTCAATCCTCAATCCTCAATCCTGAAATCCTCAACCCTCAATATTCAACACACAACCCTCAACCATCAATTCTCAATACTCAACCATCAATCCTCAATTCTCTGTAGTCAATAGAATATCCTGAATACTCATGGTTCAGTACTCAATCCACAATATTCAATAATCAAATCTCAATCCTTACACATCAATTCTCAACACTCAATCCTCAACACTCAGTCCTCTCTCTTCAATTCTCCATCCTCAATCCTCAATCCTCAAGAGTCAATCCCCAATCCTCAATCCTTCATACCTCAATTTTCAGTCCTCAAACCTCAATCCCGAATCCTCAAACCTGAATCCTCAATCTTCAGCCCTCAGTACACAACAATCAATTGTCAATCCTCAATCCTCAATAGAATATCCTCAATTCACAGTTTTCAATACTCAATCACCATTCTTCAATCTTCAAATCTCAATCCACAAACATCAATTCTCATCACTCAACCCTCAACACTCAGTCCTCATTCTTCAATCCTCAATCCTCAATCCTCAATCGTCAGTCCTCAATCCCCAATCCTCTATCATCAATCCTCAATCCGCAATCCTCAATCCTCAATACTGAATCCTCAATCTTCAATCCTCAATACTCAATCCTCAATCTTCGATCCTCAATCCTCAATCCTCAATCCGTAATCCCCAATCTTCAATCCTCAATACTCAATCTTGAATCGTCAATCCTCAATCCTGAAATCCTCAACCCTCAATATTCAACACACAACCCTCAACCTTCAATCCTCAATAGTCAACCATCAATCCTCAATTCTCGATACTCAATAGAATATCCTGTATTCTCTTTTTTCAATACTCAATCCTCAATCTTCAATCTTCAAGTCTCCACACACAAACATCATTTCTCATAACTCAACCCTCAACACTCAGTCCTCAATCCTCAACCCTCAGTCCTCAATACTCAATCCTCAGTCCTCAGCCCTCAATCTTCAATACTCAATCCTCAATCCTAAAATCCTCAATCCTCAGTATTCAACACACAACCCTCAAACATCAATCCTCAATACTCAACCATCAATCCTCAATTCTCAATACTCAATAGAATATCCTGAATTCTCAGTTTTCGATACTCAATCCTCAATCTTCAAGTCTCCATCCACAAACATCTATTCTCATCACTCAGCCCTCAACACTCCGTCCGCAATCTTCAATCCTCAAACCTCAATCCTCAATCTTCAATCGTCAATACTGAATCTTGAATCCTCAACCCTCAATCCTCAATCCTCAACCCTCAACCCTCAATCCTCAGTCATCAATCCTCAATCTTCAACACTCAATCCTCAATCCTCAATCCTCAATCCTCAATCCTGAATCCTCATTCCTCAAACCTCAATCCTCAAACCTCAGTCCTCATCCTCAATTCTCAATTCTCAATCCTCAATCCTCAATCCTCAATCCTCAATCTTCAATCCTCAATAATCAATCTCCTATCCTAGATCCTCAATCCCCAATACTCAATCCTTAATACTCAATCTTCAATCCTCAAACCCCAGTCCTCAATCTTCAATCCTCAATGCTCAATACTCAATCCTCAATCCTCAGTCCTCAATCCTCAATCCTCAGTCCTCAATCCTCAATCCTCAATACCCATACCTCAATCCTCAACCGTCAGTCCTCGGACTCAATCCTCAACACTCAATCCTCAATTCTCAATACTCAATAAAATATCCTGGATTCTCATGGTTTAATACTCAATCCACAATATTCAATAATCAAATCTCAATCCTCAAACATCAATTCTCAACTCTCAATCCACAACACTCAGTCCTCTCTCTTCAATCCTCCATCCTCAATCCTCAATCCTCAGGCGTCAATCCTCAATCCTCAATCCTCAACCCTCAACTCTCAGTCCTCAAACCTCAATCCCGAATCCTCAATCCTGAATCCCCAATCTTCAGCCCTCAGTCCTCAACAATCAGTTGTCAATCCTCAATCCTCAATAGAATATCATCAATTCACAGTTTTCAATACTCAATACTCAATCTGCAATCTTCAAATCTCTATCCACAAACATCAATTCTCATCACTCAACCCTCAACACTCAGTCCCCAATCCTCAATCTTCAATCCTCAATCCTCAATCCTCAATCCTCAATCCTCAATCCTCAATCTTCAATCCTCAATACTCAATCTTCAATCCTCAATCCTCAATCCTCAATCCTCAATCCTCAATACTCAATCGTCAGTCTTCAATTCTCAACACTCAATCTTCAATCCTCAATCCCCAATCCTCAACCCCCAATCCTCATTCTTCAATCCTCAATACCCAATCCTCAATCTTCAATCCTCAATCCTCAATCCTGAATTCTCAATCCTCAATCCTCAGTCCTCAGTCCTCAAACATCAATCCGCAACACTCAGCCCTCATCCTCAATCCTCAATCCTCAATCCTCAATCCTCAATCCTCAATCTTCTATCTTCAATCCTCAATACTCAACCTTCAATCCTCAATCCTCAGTCCTGAAACCTCAATTCTGAATCCTCAATCCTGAATCCTCAATCTTCAATCCCCAGACCTCAACCATCAATGCTCAATCCTCAATACTCAACAGAATATCCTGAATTCTCAGTTTTCAATACTAAATCCCCAATCTTCAATCTTCAAATCTCAATCCACAGACATCAATTCTCATCTCTCAACCCTCAACACTCAGTCCTCAATCTTCAATCCTCAATCCTCAATCCTCAATCGTCAATCCTCAATACTGAATCTTCAATCCTCAATCCACAATCCGCAATCCTCAATCCTTAATCCTTAGTCCTCAATCTTCAATCCTCAGTCTCCAATCCTCAATCTTCAATCCTCAATCCTCAATCCGCATCCTCAATCCTCAATCCTCAATCTTCAATTCTCAATACTCAATCTTCAATCTTCAATCTTGAATCCTCAAGCCTCAATCCTCAATCCTCAATCAACAATACTCAATCTTCAATAATCAATCCTCTATCCTCAATCCTCAATCCTCAATACTCAATGCTCAATCCTCATACTCAATCCTCAATCTTCAATCATCAATCCTCAATACTCAATCTTCAATCCTCAATCCCGAATCCTCAATTTTCAATCCTCAATCCTCAACCCTCAGTCCTCATCCTCAATTCTCAAACCTCAATTCTCAACCCCCAATCTTCAATCCTCAATAATCTATCTCCAATCCTAGATACCCAATGCCCAATCCTCAATCCTTAATCCTCAATCTTCAATCCTCAATCCCCGGTCCTCAATCTTAAATCCTCAATGCTCAATCCTCAATCCTCAATCCTCAGTCCTCAATCCTCAAACCTCAATCCGCAGTCCTCAATCTTCAATACTCAATACTCAATCTTCAATCCTAAATCCTCAATCCTGAAATCCTCAATCCTCAATATTCAACACACAACCCTCAACCTTCAATCCCCTATCCTCAATCCTCAATCCTTAATCCTCAATCTTCAATCCTCAGTCCCCAATCCTCAATCTTCAATCCTCAACCCTCAATCCTAATCCTCAATCCTTAATCCTCAATCTTCAATCCTCAATACTCAATCTTCAATCCTCAATCCTGAATGCTCAATCCTCAATACTCAATCCCCAATCAACAATCCTCAATCTTCAATACTCAAACCTCAATACTCAATCTGCAATCCTCAATACTCAATCCTCAATCCTCAATCGTCAATCCTCAAACCCCAATCCTCTATCATCAATACTCAATCCTCAATACTCAATCCTCAATCCTCAATCCTCAATCTTCAATCCTCAGTACTCAATCTTCTGTCTGCAATCCTCGATCCTCAATCCTCAATCCTCAATCCACAATCCGCAATCTTCAATCCTCCATACTCAATCTTCAATCCTCAATCCTCAATCCTAAAATCCTCAATCCTCAATATTCAACACACAACCCTCAACCACCAATCCTCAATACTCAACCATCAATGCTCAATTCTCAATACTCAATAGAATATCCTGAATTCTCAGTTTTCAGTACCCAATCCTCAATCCTCAATATTCAAGTCTCCATCCACAAACATCTATTCTCATCACTCAACCCTCAACCCTCAGTCGTCATCCTCCATCCTCAATCCTCAATCCTCAATCCTCAATCTTCAATCCTCGATAGTCAACCTCCAATCCTAGATCCTCAATCCCCAATCATCAATCCTTAATCCTCAATCTTCAATCCTCAATCCCCAGTCCTCAATCTTCAATCCTCAATGCTCAATCGTCAATCCTCAATCCTCAGTCCACAATCCTCAATCCTCAAACCTCAATCCTCAACCGTCAGTCCTCGTCATCAATCCACAACCCTCAATCCTCAATCCTCAACCTTCAATCCCCAATTCTCAATACTCAATAGAATATCCTGAATACTCATGGTTCAATACTCAATCCACAATATTCAATAATCAAATCTCAATCCTCAAACCTCATTTCTCAACACTCAATCCTCAACACTCAGTCCTCTCTCTTCAATCCTCCATCCTCAATCCTCAATCCTCAAGAGTCAATCCTCCATCCTGAATACTCAAACCTCAATTCTCAGTCCTCAAACCTCAATCCCGAATCCTCAACTTTGAATCCTCAATCTTCAGCCCTCGGCCCTCAACAATCAATTGTCAATCCTCAATCCTCAATAGAATACCCTCAATTCACAGCATTCAATACTCAATCTCCATTCCTCAAACTTCAAATCTCAATCCACAAACATCAACTCTCATCATTCAACCCTCAACACTCAGACCTCAATCTTCAATACCCAATCCTCAATCCTCAATCTTCAATCCTCAATACACAATCTTCAATCCTCAATCCTCAATTCTCAGTCCTCAATACTCAATCCTCAATCGTCAATCCTCAATCCCCAATCCTCAATCTTCAATCCTCAATCGTCAATCCTCAATCCTCAATCCTCAGTCCTCAAACCTCAATCCTGAATCCTCAATCCTGAATCCTCATTCTTCAGCCCTCAGTCCTCAACAATCAGTTGTCAATCCTCAATCCTCAATAGAATATCATCAATTCACAGTTTTCAGCACTCAATACTCAATCTGCAATCTTCAAATCTCTATCCACAAACATCAATTCTCATCACTCAACCCTCAACACTCAGGCCCCAATCCTCAATCTTCAATCCTCAATCCTCAATCCTCAATCCTCAATCCCCAACCTTCAATCCTCAATACTCAATATTGAATCCTCTATCCTCAATCCTCAATCCTCAATCCTCAATACCCATTCTTCAATCCTCAATACCCAATCCTCAATCTTCAACCCTCAATCCTCAATCCGCAATCCTCAATCTTCAATCCTCAATACTCAATCTTCAATCCTTAATCCTCAATCTTCAATCCGCAACCCTCAATTCTCAATCTTCGATCCTCAATACTGAATCTTCTATCCTCAATCCTCAATCCTCAATCTTCAATCCTCAACCCTTAATCCTCAATCTTCAACCCTCAGTCCCCAATCCTCAATCTACAATCCTCAATCCTCGATCCTCATACTCAATCCTCAATCTTCAATCTTCAATCCTCAATACTCAATCTTCTATCCTCAATCCTGAATCCTAAAACCTCAATTCTGAATCCTCAATCCTGAATCCACAATATTCAATCCTCAGACCTCAACCATCAATGCTCAATTCTCAATACTCAACAGAATATCCTGAATTCTCAGTTTTCAATACTCAATCCCCAATCTTCAATCTTCAAATCTCAATCCACAAGCATCAATTCTCATCACTCAACCCTCAACACACAGTCCTCAGTCGTCAATCCTCAATCCTCAATCCTCAATCTTCAATCCTCAATACTCAATCTTCAATCCTCAATCCTCAATCCTCAATCCTCAATCCTCAATCCTTAATCCTCAATCTTCAATCCTCAGTCCCCAATCCTCAATCTTCAATCCTCAATCCTCAATCCTCATACTCAATCCTCAATCTTCAATCATCAATCCTCAATACTCAATCTTCAATCCTCAATCCCGAATCATCAATTTTCAATCCTCAATCCTCAACCCTCAGTCCTCATCCTCAATTCTCAATTCTCAAACCCCAATCAACAATCCTCAATCTTCAATACTCAAACCTCAATACTCAATCTGCAATCCTCAATACTCAATCCTCAATCCTCAATCGTCAATCCTCAAACCCCAATCCTCTATCATCAATACTCAATCCTCAATACTCAATCGTCAATCCTCAATCCTCAGTCCTCAATCTTCAATCCTCAATACTCAATCTTCAATCTTCAATCCTCAATACTCAATCCTCAATCCTCAATCCTCAATCCTCAATCTTCAATCGTCAATACTCAATCTTCAATCCTCAATTCTCAATCCTCAATCCTCAATCCTCATTCTTCAATCCTCAACACCCAATCCTCAATCTTCAATCCTCAATCCTCAATCCTCAATCGTCAATCCTCACTCCCCAATCTTCTATCATCAATCCTCAATCCTCAATCATCAGTCCTCAATCCTCAATCCTCAATCTTCAATCCTCAATACTCAATCTTCAAACTTCAATTCTCAATCCTCAATCCTCAATCCTCAATCCGCAATCCTCAATCCTCAATCCTGAAATCCTCAATCCTCAATATTCAACACACAACCCTCAAACTTCAATCCTCAATTCTCAACCATCAGTCCTCAATTCTCAATACTCAATCGTCAGTCTTCAATCCTCAACACTCAATCTTCAATCGTCAATCCTCAGTCTTCAATCCTCAACACTCAATCTTCAATCCTCAATCCCCAATCCTCAATCCTCAATCCTCAATCTTCAATCCTCAATACCCAATCCTCAATCTTCAATCCTCAATCTTCAATCCTCAATTATCAATCCTCATTCCGCAGTCCTCAGTCCTCAAACATCAATCCTCAACCGTCAGCCCTCATCCTCAATCCTCAATCCTTAATCCTCAATCCTCAATCCTCAATCTTCAATCTTCAATCCTCAATTCTGAATACACAATCCTGAAACCTCAATCTTCAGCCCACAGTCCTCAACAATCAGTTGTCAATCCTCAATCCTCAATAGAATATCCTCAATTCACAGTTTTCAATACTCAATACTCAATCTGCAATCTTCCAACCTCTATTCACAGACATCAATTTTCATCACTCAATCCTCAACACTCAGTCCGCAATGTTCAATCCTTAATCCTCAATTCTCAATCTTCGATCCTCAATACTGAATCTTCAATCCTCAATCCTCAATCCTCAATCCTCAATCCTCAATCCTCAATCCTCTAACTTCAATCCTCAGTCCGCAATCCTCAATCTTCAATCCTCAATCCTCAGTCCTCAATCCTCAATCCTCAATCCGCAATCCTCAATCTTCAATCCTCAATAATCAATCTTCAATCCTAAATCCTCAATCCTGTAATCCTCAATCCTCAATATTCAACACACAACCCTCAACCTTCAATCCTCCATACTCAACCATCAATCCTTAATTCTCAACACTCAATCATCAGTCTTCAATCCTCAACACTCAATCTTCAATCCTCAATCCTCAGTTTTCAATCCTCAATACTCAATCTTCAATCCTCAATCCTCAATCCTCAATCCACAATCCTCAATCCTCAATATTCAACACAAAACCCTCAACCATCAATTCTCAATACTCAACCATCAATCCTCAATTCTCAATACTCAATAGAATATCCTGAATACTCATGGTTCAATACTCAATCCACAATATTCAATAATCAAATCTCAATCCTCAAACCTCATTTCTCAACACTCAATCCTCAACACTCAGTCCTCTCTCTTCAATCCTCCATCCTCAATCCTCAATCCTCAAGAGTCAATCCTCCATCCTGAATACTCAAACCTCAATTCTCAGTCCTCAAACCTCAATCCCGAATCCTCAACTTTGAATCCTCAATCTTCAGCCCTCGGTCCTCAACAATCAATTGTCAATCCTCAATCCTCAATAGAATACCCTCAATTCACAGCATTCAATACTCAATCACCATTCCTCAAACTTCAAATCTCAATCCACAAACATCAACTCTCATCATTCAACCCTCAACACTCAGTCCTCAATCTTCAATACCCAATCCTCAATCCTCAATCTTCAATCCTCAATACACAATCTTCAATCCCCAATCCTCAATTCTCAGTCCTCAATACTCAATGCTCAATCGTCAATCCTCAATCCCCAATCCTCAATCTTCAATCCTCAATCCTCAATCCTCAATCCTCAATCCTCAATCTTCAATCCTCAATACTCAATCTTCAATCCTCAACCCTCAATCCTCAATCCTCAATGCTCAATCCTCAATCCTCAATACTCAACACACAACCCTCAACCATCAATCCTCAATACTCAACCATCAATCCTCAATTCTCAATACTCAATCTTCAATTCTCAATCTTCGATCCTCAATACTGAATCTTCAATCCTCAATCCTCAATCCTCAATCCTCAAGCCTCAATCCTCAATCTTCAATCCTCAATACTCAAACTTCAATCCTCAATCCTCAATGCTCAATTCTCAATCCTCAATACTCAAACGTCAGTTTTCAATCCTCAACAATCAATCATCAATCCTCAATCCCCAATCCTCAATCCTCAATCCTCATTCTTCAATCTTCAATACTCAATCCTCAATCTTCAATCCTCAATCCTCAATCCTCAATTCTAAATCCTCAATCCTCAGTCCTCAGTCCTCAAACATCAATCCTCAACCCTCAGCCCTCATCCTCAATCCTCAATCCACAATGCTCAATCCTCAATCCTCAATCTTCAATCTTCAACCCTCAATACTCAATCATCAATCCTCAATCCTCAGTCCTCAAACCCCAATTCTGAATCCTCAATCCTGAATCCTCAATCTTCAGCCCTCAGTACTCAACAATCAGTTGTCAATCCTCAATCCTCAATAGAATATACTCAATTCACAGCTTTCAATACACAATACTCAATCGGCAATCTTGAAATCTCTATCCACAAACATCAATTCTCATCACTCAACCCTCAGCACTCAGTCCCCAATCGTCAATCTTCTATCCTCAATCCTCAATCGTCAATCCACAATCCTCAATCTTCAATCCTCAATACCCAATCTTCAATCCTCTATCCTCAACCCTCAATCCTCAATCCTCAATACTCAAACGTCAGTCTTCAATCCTTAACACTCAATCTTCAGTCCTCAATCCCCAATCCTCAATCCTCAATCCTCATTCTGCAATCTTCAATACCCAATCCACAATCTTCAATCCTCAATCCTCAATCCTCAATTCTAAATCCTCAATCCTCAGTCCTCAGTCCTCAAACATCAATCCTCAACCCTCAGCCCTCATCCTCAATCCTCAATCCACAATCCTCAATCCTCAATCCTCAATCTTCAATCTTCAATCCTCCATACTCAATCATCAATCCTCAATCCTCAGTCCTCAAACCCCAATTCTGAATCCTCAATCCTGAATCCTCAATCTTCAGCCCTCAGTACTCAACAATCAGTTGTCAATCCTCAATCCTCAATAGAATATACTCAATTCACAGCTTTCAATACACAATACTCAATCGGCAATCTTCAAATCTCTATCCACAAACATCAATTCTCATCACTCAATCCTCAACACTCAGTCCCCAATCCTCAATCCTCAATCCTCAATACTCAATATTCAATCCTCTATCCTCAATCCTCAATCCTCAATCCTCAATCTTCAATCCTCAATCCTCAATCCTCATACTCAATCCTCAATATTCAATCATCAATCCTCAATACTCAATCTTCAATCCTCAATCCCGAATCCTCAATCACAATCCCTAATCCTCAATCAACAATACTCAATCTTCAATAATCAATTCTCTATCCTCAATCCTCAATCCTCAATACTCAACCATCAAGCCTCAATTCTCAATACTCAATAGAATATCCTGAATTCACAGGATTCAATACTCAAGCATCAATCCTCAACCCTCAGCCCTCATTCTCAATCCTCAATCCTCAATCCTCAATCCTCAATTTTCAATCCTCAATCCTCAACCCTCAGTCCTCATCCTCAATTCTCAATTCTCAGTCCTCAATTCTCAACCCCCAATCTTCAATCCTCAATAATCAATCTCCAATCCTAGATCCCCAATGCCCAATCCCCAATCCTTAATCCTCAATCTTCAATCCTCAATCCCCGGCCCTCAATCTTAAATCCTCAATGCTCAATCCTCAATCGTCAATCCTCAGTCCTCAATCCTCAATCCTCAATTCGCAGTCCTCAATCTTGAATCCTCAATACTCAATATTCAATCCTAAATTCTCAATCCTGAAATCCTCAATCCTGAATATTCAACACACAACCCTCAACCTTCAATCCTCAATACTCAACCCTCAATCCTCAATTCTCAATACTCAATCATCAGTCTTCAATCCTCCACACTCAATCTTCAATCCTCAATCCTCAATCTTCAATCCTCAATACTCAATCTTCAATCCTCAACCCTCAATCCTCAATCCTCAATCCTCAATCTTCAATCCTCAATCCTCGATCCTCAATTCTCAATCCTCAATCCTCAAT
The DNA here is from genome assembly GCF_051401765.1 of Calliopsis andreniformis. Taxonomy (NCBI): domain Eukaryota; kingdom Metazoa; phylum Arthropoda; class Insecta; order Hymenoptera; family Andrenidae; genus Calliopsis; species Calliopsis andreniformis. The sequence goes on from NW_027480440.1 coordinate 5,241,436, forward strand.
CCTCAATCCTCAGACCTCAAACATCAAGACTCAACCCTCAATACTCAGTCTTCAATCCTCGATCCTCAATGCTCAATCCTCAATCAGCAATACTCAAACGTCAGTTTTCAATCCTCAACACTCAATCTTCAATCCTCAATCCCCAAACCTCAATCCTCAATCCTCATTCTCCAATCTTCAATACCCAATCCTCAGTCTTCAATCCTCAATCCTCAATCCTCAATTCTCAATTCTCAATCCTCAGTCCTCAGTCCTCAGACATCAATCCTGAACCCTCAGCCCTCATCCTCAATCCTCAATCCACAATCCTCAATCCTCAATCCTCAATCTTCAATCTTCAATCCTCAATACTCAATCATCAATCCTCAATCCTCAGTCCTCAAACCTCAATCCTCAATCCTCAATCCTCAATCAGCAATCTTCAATCCTCAATACTCAATCTTCAATCTTCAATCCTCAATCCTCAATCCTCTATCCTCAATCCGCAATCCTCAATCTTCAATCCTCAATACTCAATCTTCAATCCTCAATCCTCAATCCTGAAATCCTCAATCCTCAATATTCAACACACAACCCTCAAACTTCAATCCTCAATACTCAACCATCAATCCTCATTCTCAATACTCAATCGTCAGCCTTCAATCCTCAACACTCAATTTTCAATCCTCAATCCTCAATCTTCAATTCTCAATCTTCGATCCTCAATACTGAATCTTCAATCCTCAATCCTCAATCCCCTATACTCAATCCTCAATCCTTAATCCTCAATCTTCAATCCTCAGTCCCCAATCCTCAATCTTCAATCCTCAACCCTCAATCCTAATCCTCAATCCTTAATCCTCAATCTTCAATCCTCAATACTCAATCTTCAATCCTCAATCCTGAATCCTCAATCCTCAATCCTCAATCCCCAATCAACAATCCTCAATCTTCAATACTCAAACCTCAATACTCAATCTGCAATCCTCAATACTCAATCCTCAATCCTCAATCGTCAATCCTCAAACCCCAATCCTCTATCATCAATACTCAATCCTCAATACTCAATCCTCAATCCTCAATCCTCAATCTTCAATCCTCAGCACTCAATCTTCTGTCTGCAATCCTCAATCCTCAATCCTCAATCCTCAATCCACAATCCGCAATCTTCAATCCTCCATACTCAATCTGCAATCCTCAATCCTCAATCCTAAAATCCTCAATCCTCAATATTCAACACACAACCCTCAACCACCAATCCTCAATACTCAACCATCAATGCTCAATTCTCAATACTCAATAGAATATCCTGAATTCTCAGTTTTCAATACCCAATCCTCAATTCTCAATATTCAAGTCTCCATCCACAAACATCTATTCTCATCACTCAACCCTCAACCCTCAGTCCTCATCCTCCATCCTCAATCCTCAATCCTCAATCCTCAATCTTCAATCCTCAATAATCAACCTCCAATCCTAGATCCTCAATCCCCAATCATCAATCCTTAATCCTCAATATTCAATCCTCAATCCCCAGTCCTCAATCTTCAATCCTCAATGCTCAATCGGCAATCCTCAATCCTCAGTCCACAATCCTCAATCCTCAAACCTCAATCCTCAACGGTCAGTCCTCGTCATCAATCCACAACCCTCAATCCTCAATCCTCAACCTTCAATCATCAATACTCAATCTTCAATCCTCAATCCTCAATCCTCAATCCACAATCCTCAATCCTCAATATTCAACACAAAACCCTCAACCATCAATTCTCAATACTCAACCATCAATCCTCAATTCTCAATACTCAATAGAATATCCTGAATACTCATGGTTCAATACTCAATCCACAATATTCAATAATCAAATCTCAATCCTCAAACCTCATTTCTCAACACTCAATCCTCAACACTCAGTCCTCTCTCTTCAATCCTCCATCCTCAATCCTCAATCCTCAAGAGTCAATCCTCCATCCTGAATACTCAAACCTCAATTCTCAGTCCTCAAACCTCAATCCCGAATCCTCAACTTTGAATCCTCAATCTTCAGCCCTCGGTCCTCAACAATCAATTGTCAATCCTCAATCCTCAATAGAATACCCTCAATTCACAGCATTCAATACTCAATCACCATTCCTCAAACTTCAAATCTCAATCCACAAACATCAACTCTCATCATTCAACACTCAACACTCAGTCCTCAATCTTCAATACCCAATCCTCAATCCTCAATCTTCAACCCTCAATACACAATCTTCAATCCCCAATCCTCAATTCTCAGTCCTCAATACTCAATCCTCAATCGTCAATCCTCAATCCCCAATCCTCAATCTTCAATCCTCAATCCTCAGTCCTCAATCCTCAATCCTCAATCTTTAATCCTCAATACTCAATCTTCAATCCTCAATCCTCAATCCTCAATCCTCAATGCTCAATCCTCAATCCTCAATACTCAACACACAACCCTCAACCATCAATCCTCAATACTCAACCATCAATCCTCAATTCTCAATACTCAATCTTCAATTCTCAATCTTCGATCCTCAATACTGAATCTTCAATCCTCAATCCTCAATCCTCAATCCTCAATCCTCAATCCTCAATCCTCAATCTTCAATCCTCAATACTCAAACTTCAATCCTCAATCCTCAATGCTCAATTCTCAATCCTCAATCCTCAATACTCAATCATCAATCCTCAATCCTCAGTCCTCAAACCCCAATTCTGAATCCTCAATCCTGAATCCTCAATCTTCAGCCCTCAGTACTCAACAATCAGTTGTCAATCCTCAATCCTCAATAGAATATACTCAATTCACAGCTTTCAATACACAATACTCAATCGGCAATCTTCAAATCTCTATCCACAAACATCAATTCTCATCACTCAATCCTCAACACTCAGTCCCCAATCCTCAATCTTCAATCCTCAATACTCAATATTCAATCTTCTATCCTCAATCCTCAATCCTCAATCCTCAATCTTCAATCCTCAATCCTCAATCCTCATACTCAATCCTCAATATTCAATCATCAATCCTCAATACTCAATCTTCAATCCTCAATCCCGAATCCTCAATCCTCAATCCCTAATCCACAATCAACAATACTCAATCTTCAATAATCAATCCTCTATCCTCAATCCTCAATCCTCAATACTCAACCATCAAGCCTCAATTCTCAATACTCAATAGAATATCCTGAATTCACAGGATTCATTACTCAAGCATCAATCCTCAACCCTCAGCCCTCATTCTCAATCCTCAATCCTCAATCCTCAATCCTCAATTTTCAATCCTCAATCCTCAACCCTCAGTCCTCATCCTCAATTCTCAATTCTCAGTCCTCAATTCTCAACCCCCAATCTTCAATCCTCAATAATCAATCTCCAATCCTAGATCCCCAATGCCCAATCCCCAATCCTTAATCCTCAATCTTCAATCCTCAATCCCCGGCCCTCAATCTTAAATCCTCAATGCTCAATCCTCAATCCTCAATCCTCAGTCCTCAATCCTCAATCCTCAATTCGCAGTCCTCAATCTTGAATGCTCAATACTCAATATTCAATCCTAAATTCTCAATCCTGAAATCCTCAATCCTGAATATTCAACACACAACCCTCAACCTTCAATCCTCAATACTCAACCCTCAATCCTCAATTCTCAATACTCAATCATCAGTCTTCAATTCTCCACACTCAATCTTCAATCCTCAATCCTCAATCTTCAATCCTCAATACTCAATCTTCAATCCTCAACCCTCAATCCTCAATCCTCAATCCTCAATCTTCTATCCTCAATCCTCGATCCTCAATTCTCAATCCTCAATCCTCAATCCTCAATCCTCAGACCTCAAACATCAAGACTCAACCCTCAATACTCAGTCTTCAATCCTCGATCCTCAATGCTCAATCCTCAATCCTCAATACTCAAACGTCAGTTTTCAATCCTCAACACTCAATCTTCAATCCTCCATCCCCAATCCTCAATCCTCAATCCTCATTCTCCAATCTTCAATACCCAATCCTCAATCTTCAATCCTCAATCCTCAATGCTCAAATCTCAATCCTCAATCCTCAGTCCTCAGTCCTCAGACATCAATCCTGAACCCTCAGCCCTCATCCTCAATCCTCAATCCACAATCCTCAATCCTCAATCCTCAATCTTCAATCCTCAATCCTCATTACTCAATCATCAGTCCTCAATCCACAGTCCTCAAACCTCAATCCTCAATTGTCAATCCTCAATCATCGATCTTCAATCCTCAGTACTCAATCTTCAACACTCAATCTTCAATCCTCAATCCCCAATCCTCAATGCTCAATCCTCAATCTTCAATCCTCAATACCCAATCCTCAATCTTCAATCCTCAATCTTCAATCCTCAATTCTCAATCCTCATTCCGCAGTCCTCAGTCCTCAAACATCAATCCTCAACCGTCAGCCCTCATCCTCAATCCTCAATCCTTAATCCTCAATCCTCAATCCTCAATCTTCAATCTTCAATCCTAAATCCTCAATCCTGTAATCCTCAATCCTCAATATTCAACACACAACCCTCAACCTTCAATCCTCCATACTCAACCATCAATCCTTAATTCTCAACACTCAATCATCAGTCTTCAATCCTCAACACTCAATCTTCAATCCTCAATCCTCAATCTTCAATCCTCAATCTTCAATCCTCCATCCTCGATCCTCAATTCTCAATCCTCAATCCTCAATCCTCAGACCTCAAACATCAATACTCAACCCTCAGTCCTCGTCCTCAATCCACAACCCTCAATCCTCAATCCTCAATCTTCAATCCTCAATCATCAATCCTCAATCCTCAATCCTCAATCCTCAGTCCTCAAACCTCAATCCTGAATCCTCAATACTGAATCCTCATTCTTCAGCCCTCAGTCCTCAACAATCAGTTGTCAATCCTCAATCCTCAATAGAATATCCTCAATTCACAGTATTCAATACTCAATCCCCATTCTTCAATCTTCAAATCTCAATACACAAACATCAATTCTCATCACACAACCCTCAACACTCAGTCCTCAATCTTCAATCCTCAATGCTCAATCCTCAATCTTCAATCCTCAATACTCAATTTCCAATCCTCAATCCTCAATTCTCAATCCTCAATCCTCAATCCTCAATCTTCAATCCTCAATCCTCGATCCTCAATCCTCAGTCCTCAATCTTCAATCCTGAATCCTCAATACTCAATCCTCAATCTTCAATCCTCAATCCTCAATCCTCAATCCGTAATCCTCAATCTTCAATCCTCAATACTCAATCTTGAATCCTCAATCCTCAATCCTGAAATCCTCAACCCTCAATATTCAACACACAACCCTCAACCTTCAATCCTCAATACTCAACCATCAATCCTCAATTCTCAATACTCAATAGAATATCCTGAATTCTCTTTTTTCAATACTCAATCCTCAATCTTCAATCTTCATGTCTCCACACACAAACATCAATTCTCATAACTCAACCCTCAACACTCAGTCCTCAATCCTCAACCCTCAGTCCTCAATACTCAATCTTCAATCCTCCATACTCAATCTCCAATCCTCAATCCTCAATCCTAAAATCCTCAATCCTCAATATTCAACGCACAACCCTCAACCACCAATCCTCAATACTCAACCATCAATGCTCAATTCTCAATACTCAATAGAATATCCTGAATTCTCAGTTTTCAATACCCAATCCTCAATCCTCAATATTCAAGTCTCCATCCACAAACATCTATTCTCATCACTCAACCCTCAACCCTCAGTCCTCATTCTCCATCCTCAATCCTCAATCCTCAATCCTCAATCTTCAATCCTCAATAATCAACCTCCAATCCTAGATCCTCAATCCCCAATCATCAATCCTTAATCCTCAATCCTCAATCCTCAATCCCCAGTCCTCAATCTTCAATCCTCAATGTTCAATCGTCAATCCTCAATCCTCAGTCCACAATCCTCAATCCTCAAACCTCAATCCTCAACAGTCAGTCCTCGTCATCAATCCACAACCCTCAATCCTCAATCCTCAACCTTCAATCATCAATACTCAATCTTCAATCCTCAATCCTCAATCCTCAATCCGCAATCCTCAATCCTCAATATTCAACACAAAACCCTCAACCATCAATTCTCAATACTCAACCATCAGTCCTCAATTCTCAATACTCAATAGAATATCCTGAATACTCATGGTTCAGTACTCAATCCACAATATTCAATAATCAAATCTCAATCCTCAAACCTCTTTTCTCAACACTCAATTCTCAACCCTCAGTCCTCTCTCTTCAATCCTCCATCCTCAATCCTCAATCCTCAAGAGTCAATCCTCCATCCTGAATACTCAAACCTCAATTCTCAGTCCTCAAACCTCAATCCCGAATCCTCAACTTTGAATCCTCAATCTTCAGCCCTCGGTCCTCAACAATCAATTGTCAATCCTCAATCCTCAATAGAATACCCTCAATTCACAGCATTCAATACTCAATCACCATTCCTCAAACTTCAAATCTCAATCCACACATATCAACTCTCATCATTCAACCCTCAACACTCAGTCCTCAATCTTCAATACCCAATCCTCAATCCTCAATCTTCAATCCTCAATACACAATCTTCAATCCTCAATCCTCAATTCTCAGTCCTCAATACTCAATCCTCAATCGTCAATCCTCAATCCCCAATCCTCAATCTTCAATCCTCAATCCTCAATCCTCAATCCTCAAACCACAATCTTCAATCCTCAATACTCAATCTTCAATCCTCAATCCTCAATCCTCAATCCTCAATGCTCAATCCTCAATCCTCAATACTCAACACACAACCCTCAACCATCAATACTCAATTCTCAATACTCAATAGAATATCCTGAATTCAGAATGTTTCAATACTCAATCCACAATATTCAATAACCAAATCTCAATCCTCAAACATCAATTCTCAACACTCAATCCTCAACACTCAGTCCTCTCTCTTCAATCTTCCATCATCAATCCTCTATCCTCAAGCGTCAATCCTCAATCTTCAATCCTCCATCCTCGATCCTCAATTCTCAATCCTCAATCCTCAATCCTCAGACCTCAAACATCAATACTCAACCCTCAGTCCTCGTCCTCAATCCACAACCCTCAATCCTCAATCCTCAATCTTCAATCCTCAATCATCAATCCTCAATCCTCAATCCTCAATCCTCAGTCCTCAAACCTCAATCCTGAATCCTCAATACTGAATCCTCATTCTTCAGCCCTCAGTCCTCAACAATCAGTTGTCAATCCTCAATCCTCAATAGAATATCCTCAATTCACAGTATTCAATACTCAATCCCCATTCTTCAATCTTCAAATCTCAATACACAAACATCAATTCTCATCACACAACCCTCAACACTCAGTCCTCAATCTTCAATCCTCAATGCTCAATCCTCAATCTTCAATCCTCAATACTCAATTTCCAATCCTCAATCCTCAATTCTCAATCCTCAATCCTCAATCCTCAATCTTCAATCCTCAATCCTCGATCCTCAATCCTCAGTCCTCAATCTTCAATCCTGAATCCTCAATACTCAATCCTCAATCTTCAATCCTCAATCCTCAATCCTCAATCCGTAATCCTCAATCTTCAATCCTCAATACTCAATCTTGAATCCTCAATCCTCAATCCTGAAATCCTCAACCCTCAATATTCAACACACAACCCTCAACCTTCAATCCTCAATACTCAACCATCAATCCTCAATTCTCAATACTCAATAGAATATCCTGAATTCTCTTTTTTCAATACTCAATCCTCAATCTTCAATCTTCATGTCTCCACACACAAACATCAATTCTCATAACTCAACCCTCAACACTCAGTCCTCAATCCTCAACCCTCAGTCCTCAATACTCAATCTTCAATCCTCCATACTCAATCTCCAATCCTCAATCCTCAATCCTAAAATCCTCAATCCTCAATATTCAACGCACAACCCTCAACCACCAATCCTCAATACTCAACCATCAATGCTCAATTCTCAATACTCAATAGAATATCCTGAATTCTCAGTTTTCAATACCCAATCCTCAATCCTCAATATTCAAGTCTCCATCCACAAACATCTATTCTCATCACTCAACCCTCAACCCTCAGTCCTCATTCTCCATCCTCAATCCTCAATCCTCAATCCTCAATCTTCAATCCTCAATAATCAACCTCCAATCCTAGATCCTCAATCCCCAATCATCAATCCTTAATCCTCAATCCTCAATCCTCAATCCCCAGTCCTCAATCTTCAATCCTCAATGTTCAATCGTCAATCCTCAATCCTCAGTCCACAATCCTCAATCCTCAAACCTCAATCCTCAACAGTCAGTCCTCGTCATCAATCCACAACCCTCAATCCTCAATCCTCAACCTTCAATCATCAATACTCAATCTTCAATCCTCAATCCTCAATCCTCAATCCGCAATCCTCAATCCTCAATATTCAACACAAAACCCTCAACCATCAATTCTCAATACTCAACCATCAGTCCTCAATTCTCAATACTCAATAGAATATCCTGAATACTCATGGTTCAGTACTCAATCCACAATATTCAATAATCAAATCTCAATCCTCAAACCTCTTTTCTCAACACTCAATTCTCAACCCTCAGTCCTCTCTCTTCAATCCTCCATCCTCAATCCTCAATCCTCAAGAGTCAATCCTCCATCCTGAATACTCAAACCTCAATTCTCAGTCCTCAAACCTCAATCCCGAATCCTCAACTTTGAATCCTCAATCTTCAGCCCTCGGTCCTCAACAATCAATTGTCAATCCTCAATCCTCAATAGAATACCCTCAATTCACAGCATTCAATACTCAATCACCATTCCTCAAACTTCAAATCTCAATCCACACACATCAACTCTCATCATTCAACCCTCAACACTCAGTCCTCAATCTTCAATACCCAATCCTCAATCCTCAATCTTCAATCCTCAATACACAATCTTCAATCCTCAATCCTCAATTCTCAGTCCTCAATACTCAATCCTCAATCGTCAATCCTCAATCCCCAATCCTCAATCTTCAATCCTCAATCCTCAATCCTCAATCCTCAAACCACAATCTTCAATCCTCAATACTCAATCTTCAATCCTCAATCCTCAATCCTCAATCCTCAATGCTCAATCCTCAATCCTCAATACTCAACACACAACCCTCAACCATCAATACTCAATTCTCTATACTCAATAGAATATCCTGAATTCAGAATGTTTCAATACTCAATCCACAATATTCAATAACCAAATCTCAATCCTCAAACATCAATTCTCAACACTCAATCCTCAACACTCAGTCCTCTCTCTTCAATCTTCCATCATCAATCCTCTATCCTCAAGCGTCAATCCTCAATCTTCAATCCTCCATCCTCGATCCTCAATTCTCAATCCTCAATCCTCAATCCTCAGACCTCAAACATCAATACTCAACCCTCAGTCCTCGTCCTCAATCCACAACCCTCAATCCTCAATCCTCAATCTTCAATCCTCAATCATCAATCCTCAATCCTCAATCCTCAATCCTCAGTCCTCAAACCTCAATCCTGAATCCTCAATACTGAATCCTCATTCTTCAGCCCTCAGTCCTCAACAATCAGTTGTCAATCCTCAATCCTCAATAGAATATCCTCAATTCACAGTATTCAATACTCAATCCCCATTCTTCAATCTTCAAATCTCAATACACAAACATCAATTCTCATCACACAACCCTCAACACTCAGTCCTCAATCTTCAATCCTCAATGCTCAATCCTCAATCTTCAATCCTCAATACTCAATTTCCAATCCTCAATCCTCAATTCTCAATCCTCAATCCTCAATCCTCAATCTTCAATCCTCAATCCTCGATCCTCAATCCTCAGTCCTCAATCTTCAATCCTGAATCCTCAATACTCAATCCTCAATCTTCAATCCTCAATCCTCAATCCTCAATCCGTAATCCTCAATCTTCAATCCTCAATACTCAATCTTGAATCCTCAATCCTCAATCCTGAAATCCTCAACCCTCAATATTCAACACACAACCCTCAACCTTCAATCCTCAATACTCAACCATCAATCCTCAATTCTCAATACTCAATAGAATATCCTGAATTCTCTTTTTTCAATACTCAATCCTCAATCTTCAATCTTCATGTCTCCACACACAAACATCAATTCTCATAACTCAACCCTCAACACTCAGTCCTCAATCCTCAACCCTCAGTCCTCAATACTCAATCTTCAATCCTCCATACTCAATCTCCAATCCTCAATCCTCAATCCTAAAATCCTCAATCCTCAATATTCAACGCACAACCCTCAACCACCAATCCTCAATACTCAACCATCAATGCTCAATTCTCAATACTCAATAGAATATCCTGAATTCTCAGTTTTCAATACCCAATCCTCAATCCTCAATATTCAAGTCTCCATCCACAAACATCTATTCTCATCACTCAACCCTCAACCCTCAGTCCTCATTCTCCATCCTCAATCCTCAATCCTCAATCCTCAATCTTCAATCCTCAATAATCAACCTCCAATCCTAGATCCTCAATCCCCAATCATCAATCCTTAATCCTCAATCCTCAATCCTCAATCCCCAGTCCTCAATCTTCAATCCTCAATGTTCAATCGTCAATCCTCAATCCTCAGTCCACAATCCTCAATCCTCAAACCTCAATCCTCAACAGTCAGTCCTCGTCATCAATCCACAACCCTCAATCCTCAATCCTCAACCTTCAATCATCAATACTCAATCTTCAATCCTCAATCCTCAATCCTCAATCCGCAATCCTCAATCCTCAATATTCAACACAAAACCCTCAACCATCAATTCTCAATACTCAACCATCAGTCCTCAATTCTCAATACTCAATAGAATATCCTGAATACTCATGGTTCAGTACTCAATCCACAATATTCAATAATCAAATCTCAATCCTCAAACCTCTTTTCTCAACACTCAATTCTCAACCCTCAGTCCTCTCTCTTCAATCCTCCATCCTCAATCCTCAATCCTCAAGAGTCAATCCTCCATCCTGAATACTCAAACCTCAATTCTCAGTCCTCAAACCTCAATCCCGAATCCTCAACTTTGAATCCTCAATCTTCAGCCCTCGGTCCTCAACAATCAATTGTCAATCCTCAATCCTCAATAGAATACCCTCAATTCACAGCATTCAATACTCAATCACCATTCCTCAAACTTCAAATCTCAATCCACACACATCAACTCTCATCATTCAACCCTCAACACTCAGTCCTCAATCTTCAATACCCAATCCTCAATCCTCAATCTTCAATCCTCAATACACAATCTTCAATCCTCAATCCTCAATTCTCAGTCCTCAATACTCAATCCTCAATCGTCAATCCTCAATCCCCAATCCTCAATCTTCAATCCTCAATCCTCAATCCTCAATCCTCAAACCACAATCTTCAATCCTCAATACTCAATCTTCAATCCTCAATCCTCAATCCTCAATCCTCAATGCTCAATCCTCAATCCTCAATACTCAACACACAACCCTCAACCATCAATACTCAATTCTCTATACTCAATAGAATATCCTGAATTCAGAATGTTTCAATACTCAATCCACAATATTCAATAACCAAATCTCAATCCTCAAACATCAATTCTCAACACTCAATCCTCAACACTCAGTCCTCTCTCTTCAATCTTCCATCATCAATCCTCTATCCTCAAGCGTCAATCCTCAATCCTCAATCCTCAACACTCAATCCTCATTCCTCAAACCTCAATTCCGAATCCTCAATCCTGAATCCTCAATCTTCATCCCTCAGTCAGCAACAATCAATTGTCAATCCTCAATCCTCAATAGAATATCCTCAATTCACAGTTTTCAATACTCAATCCCCAACCTTCAATCTTCAAATCTCAATCCACAAACATCAACTCTCATCACACAACCCTCAGCACTAGGTCCTCAATCTTCAATCCTCAAGCCTCAATCCTCAATCGTCAATCCTCAATTCCCAATTCTCTATCATCAATCCTCAATCCTCAATCCTCAATCCTCAATCCTCAATCCTCAATCCTCAATCCTCAATCCTCAATCCTCAATCTTCAATCCTCAATACTCAATCTTCAATCCTGAATCCTCATTCTTCAGCCCTCAGTCCTCAACAATCAGTTGTCAAACCTCAATCCTCAATAGAATATCATCAATTCACAGTTTTCAATAGTCAATACTCAATCTGCAATCTTCAAATCTCTATCCACAAACATCAATTCTCATCACTCAACCCTCAACACTCAGTCCTCAATCCTCAATCCTCAATCATCAATCCTCAATCCCCAATCCTCAATCTTCAATCCTCAATCCTCGATCCTCAATTCTCAATCCTCAGTCCTCAATCTTCAGACCTCAAACATCAATACTCAACCCTCAGTCCTCGTCCTCAATCCTCAATCTGCAATCCTGAATCCTCGATCCTCAATTCTCAATCCTCAATCCTCAATCCTCAACCCTCAATCCTCAGACCTCAAACATCAATACTCAACCCTCAATACTCAATCTTCAATCCTCAATCCTCAATGCTCAATCCTCAATCCTCAATACTCAAACGTCAGTCTTCAATCCTCAACACTCAATCTTCAATCCTCAATCCCCAATCCTCAATCCTCAATCCTCATTCTCCAATCTTCGATACCCAATCCTCAGTCTTCAATCCTCAATCCTCAATCCTCAATTCTCAATTTTCAATCCTCAGTCCTCAGTCCTCAGACATCAATCCTGAACCCTCAGCCCTCATCCTCAATCCTCAATCCACAATCCTCAATCCTCAATCCTCAATCTTCAATCTTCAATCCTCAATACTCAATCATCAATCCTCAATCCTCAGTCCTCAAACCTCAATCCTCAATCCTCAATCCTCAATCATCAATCTTCAATCCTCAATACTCAATCTTCAATCTTCAATCCTCAATCCTCAATCCTCAATCCTCAATCCGCAATCCTCAATCTTCAATCCTCAATACTCAATCTTCAATCCTCAATCCTCAATCCTGAAATCCTCAATCCTCAATATTCAACACACAACCCTCAAACTTCAATCCTCAATACTCAACCATCAATCCTCATTCTCAATACTCAATCGTCAGCCTTCAACCCTCAACACTCAATCTTCAATCCTCAATCCTCAATCCTCAATCTTCAATTCTCAATCTTCGATCCTCAATACTGAATCTTCAATCCTCAATCCTCAATCCCCTATCCTCAATCCTCAATCCTTAATCCTCAACCTTCAATCCTCAGTCCCCAATCCTCAATCTTCAATCCTCAACCCTCAATCCTAATCCTCAATCCTTAATCCTCAATCTTCAATCCTCAATACTCAATCTTCAATCCTCAATCCTGAATCCTCAATCCTCAATCCTCAATCCCCAATCAACAATCCTCAATCTTCAATACTCAATCCTCAATACTCAATCTGCAATCCTCAATACTCAATCCCCAATCCTCAATCGTCAATCCTCAAACCCCAATCCTCTATCATCAATACTCAATCCTCAATACTCAATCCTCAATCCTCAATCCTCAATCTTCAATCTTCAGTACTCAACCATCAATGCTCAATTCTCAATACTCAATAGAATATCCTGACTTCTCAGTTTTCAATACCCAATCCTCAATCCTCAATATTCAAGTCTCCATCCACAAACATCTATTCTCATCACTCAACCCTCAACCCTCAGTCCTCATCCTCCATCCTCAATCCTCAATCCTCAATCCTCAATCTTCAATCCTCAATAATCAGCGTCCAATCCTAGATCCTCAATCCCCAATCATCAATCCTTAATCCTCAATATTCAATCCTCAATCCCCAGTCCTCAATCTTCAATCCTCAATGCTCAATCGTCAATCCTCAATCCTCAGTCCACAATCCTCATTCCTCAAACCTCAATCCTCAACCGTCAGTCCTCGTCATCAATCCACAACCCTCAATCCTCAATCCTCAACCTTCAATCATCAATACTCAATCTTCAATCCTCAATCCTCAATCCTCAATCCACAATCCTCAATCCTCAATATTCAACACAAAACCCTCAACCATCTATTCTCAATACTCAATCATCAATCCTCAATTCTCAATACTCAATAGAATATTCTGAATACTCATGGTTCAATACTCAATCCACAATATTCAATAATCAAATCTCAATCCTCAAACCTCATTTCTCAACACTCAATCCTCAACACTCAGTCCTCTCTCTTCAATCCTGCATCCTGAATCCTCAATCCTCAAGAGTCAATCCTCCATCCTGAATACTCAAACCTCAATTCTCAGTCCTCAAACCTCAATCCCGAATCCTCAATCTTCAGCCCTCGGTCCTCAACAATCAATTGTCAATCCTCAATCCTTAATAGAATACCCTCAATTCACAGCATTCAATACTCAATCACCATTCCTCAAACTTCAAATCTCAATCCACAAACATCAACTCTCATCATTCAACCCTCAACACTCAGTCCTCAATCTTCAATACCCAATCCTCAATCCTCAATCTTCAATCCTCAATACACAATCTTCAATCCTCAATCCTCAATTCTCAGTCCTCAATACTCAATCCTCAATCGTCAATCCTCAATCCCCAATCCTCAATCTTCAATCCTCAATCCTCAATCCTCAATCCTCAATCCTCAATCTTCAATCCTCTATACTCAATCTTCAATCCTCAATCCTCAATCCTCAATCCTCAATGGTGAATCCTCAATCCTCAATACTCAACACACAACCCTCAACCATCAATCTTCAATACTCAACCATCAATACTCAATTCTCAATACTCAATAGAATATCCTGAATTCAGAATGTTTCAATACTCAATCCACAATATTCAATAACCAAATCTCAATCCTCAAACATCAATTCTCAACACTCAATCCTCAACACTCAGTCCTCTCTCTTCAATCTTCCATCATCAATCCTCTATCCTCAAGCGTCAATCCTCAATCCTCAATCCTCAACACTCAATCCTCATTCCTCAAACCTCAATTCCGAATCCTCAATCCTGAATCATCAATCTTCATCCCTCAGTCAGCAACAATCAATTGTCAATCCTCAATCCTCAATAGAATATCCTCAATTCACAGTTTTCATACTCAATCCCCAACCTTCAATCTTCAAATCTCAGTCCACAAACATCAACTCTCATCACACAACCCTCAGCACTAGGTCCTCAATCTTCAATCCTCAAGCCTCAATCCTCAATCGTCAATCCTCAATCCCCAATTCTCTATCATCAATCCTCAATCCTCAATCCTCAATCCTCAATCCTCAATCCTCAATCCTCAATCCTCAATCCTCAATCCTCAATCCTCAATCCTCAATCCTCAATCCTCAATCTTCAATCCTCAATACTCAATCTTCAATCCTGAATCCTCATTCTTCAGCCCTCAGTCCTCAACAATCAGTTGTCAAACCTCAATCCTCAATAGAATATCATCAATTCACAGTTTTCAATAGTCAATACTCAATCTGCAATCTTCAAATCTCTATCCACAAACATCAATTCTCATCACTCAACCCTCAACACTCAGTCCTCAATCCTCAATCCTCAATCATCAATCCTCAATCCCCAATCCTCAATCTTCAATCCTCAATCCTCGATCCTCAATTCTCAATCCTCAATCCTCAATCTTCAGACCTCAAACATCAATACTCAACCCTCAGTCCTCGTCCTCAATCCACAACCCTCAATCCTCAATCCTCAATCTTCAATCCTCAATCCTCAATCCTCAATCATCAATCCTCAATCCTCAGTCCTCAAACCTCAATCCTGAATCCTCAATCCTTAATCCTCATTCTTCAGCCCTCAGTCCTCAACAATCAGTTGTCAATCCTCAATCCTCAATAGAATATCATCAATTCACAGTTTTCAAAACTCAATACTCAATCTGCAATCTTCAAATCTCTATCCACAAACATCAATTCTCATCACTCAACCCTCAACACTCAGTCCCCAATCGTCAATCTTCTATCCTCAATCCTCAATCCTCAATCCTCAATCCTCAATCTTCAATCCTCAATACTCAATCTTCAATCCTCAATCCTCAACCCTCAACCCTCAATCCTCAATCCTCAATACTCAATCGTCAGTCTTCAATCCTCAACACTCAATCTTCAATCCTCAATCCCCAATCCTCAATCCTCAATCCTCATTCTTCAATCCTCAATACCCAATCCTCAATCTTCAATCCTCAATCCTCAATCCTCAACTATCAATCCTCAGTCCTCAGTCCTCAGTCCTCAAACATCAATCCTCAACCCTCAGCCCTCATCCTCAATCCTCAATCCACAATCTTCAATCCTCAACCCTCAATCTTCAACCTTCAATCCTCAATACTCAATCATCAATCCTCAATCGTCAGTCCTCAAACCCCAATTCTGAATCCTCAATCCTGAATCCTCAATCTTCAGCCCTCAGTACTCAACAATCAGTTGTCAATCCCCAATCCTCAATAGAATATCCTCAATTCACAGCTTTCAATACACAATACTCAATCTGCAATCTTCAAATCTCTATCCACAAACATCAATTCTCATCACTCAACCCTCAACACTCAGTCCCCAATCCTTAATCTTCAATCCTCAATACTCAATATTCAATCCTCTATCCTCAATCCTAAAATCCTCAATCCTCAATATTCAACACACAACCCTCAACCACCAATCCTCAATACTCAACCATCAATGCTCAATTCTCAATACTCAATAGAATATCCTGAATTCTCAGTTTTCAATACCCAATCCTCAATCCTCAATATTCAAGTCTCCATCCACAAACATCTATTCTCATCACTCAACCCTCAACCCTCAGTCCTCATCCTCCATCCTCAATCCTCAATCCTCAATCCTCAATCTTCAATCCTCAATAATCAACCTCCAATCCTAGATCCTCAATCCCCAATCTTCAATCCTTAATCCTCAATCTTCAATTCTCAATTCCCAGTCCTCAATCTTAAATCCTCAATGCTCAATCCTCAATCCTCAATCCTCAGTCCTCAATCCTCAATCCTCAATCCGCAGTCCTCAATCTTCAATCCTCAATACTCAATCTTCAATCCTAAATCCTCAATCCTGAAATCCTCAATCCTCAATATTCAACACACAACCCTCAACCTTCAATCCTCAGTCCTCAATCCTCAATCCTCAATCCGCAGTCCTCAATCTTCAATCCTCAATACTCAATCTTCAATCCTAAATCCTCAATCCTGAAATCCTCAATCCTCAATATTCAACACACAACCCTCAACCTTCAATCCTCAATACTCAACCCTCAATCCTCAATTCTCAATACTCAATCATCAGTCTTCAATCCTCAACACTCAATCTTCAATCCTCAATCCTCAATCTTCAATCCTCAATACTCAATCTTCAATCCTCAACCCTCAATCCTCAATCCTCAATCCTCAATCTGCAATCCTGAATCCTCGATCCTCAATTCTCAATCCTCAATCCTCAATCCTCAACCCTCAATCCTCAGACCTCAAACATCAATACTCAACCCTCAATACTCAATCTTCAATCCTCAATCCTCAATGCTCAATCCTCAATCCTCAATACTCAAACGTCAGTCTTCAATCCTCAACACTCAATCTTCAATCCTCAATCCCCAATCCTCAATCCTCAATCCTCATTCTCCAATCTTCGATACCCAATCCTCAGTCTTCAATCCTCAATCCTCAATCCTCAATTCTCAATTTTCAATCCTCAGTCCTCAGTCCTCAGACATCAATCCTGAACCCTCAGCCCTCATCCTCAATCCTCAATCCACAATCCTCAATCCTCAATCCTCAATCTTCAATCTTCAATCCTCAATACTCAATCATCAATCCTCAATCCTCAGTCCTCAAACCTCAATCCTCAATCCTCAATCCTCAATCATCAATCTTCAATCCTCAATACTCAATCTTCAATCTTCAATCCTCAATCCTCAATCCTCAATCCTCAATCCGCAATCCTCAATCTTCAATCCTCAATACTCAATCTTCAATCCTCAATCCTCAATCCTGAAATCCTCAATCCTCAATATTCAACACACAACCCTCAAACTTCAATCCTCAATACTCAACCATCAATCCTCATTCTCAATACTCAATCGTCAGCCTTCAACCCTCAACACTCAATCTTCAATCCTCAATCCTCAATCCTCAATCTTCAATTCTCAATCTTCGATCCTCAATACTGAATCTTCAATCCTCAATCCTCAATCCCCTATCCTCAATCCTCAATCCTTAATCCTCAACCTTCAATCCTCAGTCCCCAATCCTCAATCTTCAATCCTCAACCCTCAATCCTAATCCTCAATCCTTAATCCTCAATCTTCAATCCTCAATACTCAATCTTCAATCCTCAATCCTGAATCCTCAATCCTCAATCCTCAATCCCCAATCAACAATCCTCAATCTTCAATACTCAATCCTCAATACTCAATCTGCAATCCTCAATACTCAATCCCCAATCCTCAATCGTCAATCCTCAAACCCCAATCCTCTATCATCAATACTCAATCCTCAATACTCAATCCTCAATCCTCAATCCTCAATCTTCAATCTTCAGTACTCAACCATCAATGCTCAATTCTCAATACTCAATAGAATATCCTGACTTCTCAGTTTTCAATACCCAATCCTCAATCCTCAATATTCAAGTCTCCATCCACAAACATCTATTCTCATCACTCAACCCTCAACCCTCAGTCCTCATCCTCCATCCTCAATCCTCAATCCTCAATCCTCAATCTTCAATCCTCAATAATCAGCGTCCAATCCTAGATCCTCAATCCCCAATCATCAATCCTTAATCCTCAATATTCAATCCTCAATCCCCAGTCCTCAATCTTCAATCCTCAATGCTCAATCGTCAATCCTCAATCCTCAGTCCACAATCCTCATTCCTCAAACCTCAATCCTCAACCGTCAGTCCTCGTCATCAATCCACAACCCTCAATCCTCAATCCTCAACCTTCAATCATCAATACTCAATCTTCAATCCTCAATCCTCAATCCTCAATCCACAATCCTCAATCCTCAATATTCAACACAAAACCCTCAACCATCTATTCTCAATACTCAATCATCAATCCTCAATTCTCAATACTCAATAGAATATTCTGAATACTCATGGTTCAATACTCAATCCACAATATTCAATAATCAAATCTCAATCCTCAAACCTCATTTCTCAACACTCAATCCTCAACACTCAGTCCTCTCTCTTCAATCCTGCATCCTGAATCCTCAATCCTCAAGAGTCAATCCTCCATCCTGAATACTCAAACCTCAATTCTCAGTCCTCAAACCTCAATCCCGAATCCTCAACTTTGAATCCTCAATCTTCAGCCCTCGGTCCTCAACAATCAATTGTCAATCCTCAATCCTTAATAGAATACCCTCAATTCACAGCATTCAATACTCAATCACCATTCCTCAAACTTCAAATCTCAATCCACAAACATCAACTCTCATCATTCAACCCTCAACACTCAGTCCTCAATCTTCAATACCCAATCCTCAATCCTCAATCTTCAATCCTCAATACACAATCTTCAATCCTCAATCCTCAATTCTCAGTCCTCAATACTCAATCCTCAATCGTCAATCCTCAATCCCCAATCCTCAATCTTCAATCCTCAATCCTCAATCCTCAATCCTCAATCCTCAATCTTCAATCCTCTATACTCAATCTTCAATCCTCAATCCTCAATCCTCAATCCTCAATGGTGAATCCTCAATCCTCAATACTCAACACACAACCCTCAACCATCAATCTTCAATACTCAACCATCAATACTCAATTCTCAATACTCAATAGAATATCCTGAATTCAGAATGTTTCAATACTCAATCCACAATATTCAATAACCAAATCTCAATCCTCAAACATCAATTCTCAACACTCAATCCTCAACACTCAGTCCTCTCTCTTCAATCTTCCATCATCAATCCTCTATCCTCAAGCGTCAATCCTCAATCCTCAATCCTCAACACTCAATCCTCATTCCTCAAACCTCAATTCCGAATCCTCAATCCTGAATCATCAATCTTCATCCCTCAGTCAGCAACAATCAATTGTCAATCCTCAATCCTCAATAGAATATCCTCAATTCACAGTTTTCATACTCAATCCCCAACCTTCAATCTTCAAATCTCAGTCCACAAACATCAACTCTCATCACACAACCCTCAGCACTAGGTCCTCAATCTTCAATCCTCAAGCCTCAATCCTCAATCGTCAATCCTCAATCCCCAATTCTCTATCATCAATCCTCAATCCTCAATCCTCAATCCTCAATCCTCAATCCTCAATCCTCAATCCTCAATCCTCAATCCTCAATCCTCAATCCTCAATCCTCAATCCTCAATCTTCAATCCTCAATACTCAATCTTCAATCCTGAATCCTCATTCTTCAGCCCTCAGTCCTCAACAATCAGTTGTCAAACCTCAATCCTCAATAGAATATCATCAATTCACAGTTTTCAATAGTCAATACTCAATCTGCAATCTTCAAATCTCTATCCACAAACATCAATTCTCATCACTCAACCCTCAACACTCAGTCCTCAATCCTCAATCCTCAATCATCAATCCTCAATCCCCAATCCTCAATCTTCAATCCTCAATCCTCGATCCTCAATTCTCAATCCTCAATCCTCAATCTTCAGACCTCAAACATCAATACTCAACCCTCAGTCCTCGTCCTCAATCCACAACCCTCAATCCTCAATCCTCAATCTTCAATCCTCAATCCTCAATCCTCAATCATCAATCCTCAATCCTCAGTCCTCAAACCTCAATCCTGAATCCTCAATCCTTAATCCTCATTCTTCAGCCCTCAGTCCTCAACAATCAGTTGTCAATCCTCAATCCTCAATAGAATATCATCAATTCACAGTTTTCAAAACTCAATACTCAATCTGCAATCTTCAAATCTCTATCCACAAACATCAATTCTCATCACTCAACCCTCAACACTCAGTCCCCAATCGTCAATCTTCTATCCTCAATCCTCAATCCTCAATCCTCAATCCTCAATCTTCAATCCTCAATACTCAATCTTCAATCCTCAATCCTCAACCCTCAATCCTCAATCCTCAATACTCAATCGTCAGTCTTCAATCCTCAACACTCAATCTTCAATCCTCAATCCCCAATCCTCAATCCTCAATCCTCATTCTTCAATCCTCAATACCCAATCCTCAATCTTCAATCCTCAATCCTCAATCCTCAACTATCAATCCTCAGTCCTCAGTCCTCAGTCCTCAAACATCAATCCTCAACCCTCAGCCCTCATCCTCAATCCTCAATCCACAATCTTCAATCCTCAATCCTCAATCTTCAACCTTCAATCCTCAATACTCAATCATCAATCCTCAATCGTCAGTCCTCAAACCCCAATTCTGAATCCTCAATCCTGAATCCTCAATCTTCAGCCCTCAGTACTCAACAATCAGTTGTCAATCCCCAATCCTCAATAGAATATCCTCAATTCACAGCTTTCAATACACAATACTCAATCTGCAATCTTCAAATCTCTATCCACAAACATCAATTCTCATCACTCAACCCTCAACACTCAGTCCCCAATCCTTAATCTTCAATCCTCAATACTCAATATTCAATCCTCTATCCTCAATCCTAAAATCCTCAATCCTCAATATTCAACACACAACCCTCAACCACCAATCCTCAATACTCAACCATCAATGCTCAATTCTCAATACTCAATAGAATATCCTGAATTCTCAGTTTTCAATACCCAATCCTCAATCCTCAATATTCAAGTCTCCATCCACAAACATCTATTCTCATCACTCAACCCTCAACCCTCAGTCCTCATCCTCCATCCTCAATCCTCAATCCTCAATCCTCAATCTTCAATCCTCAATAATCAACCTCCAATCCTAGATCCTCAATCCCCAATCTTCAATCCTTAATCCTCAATCTTCAATTCTCAATTCCCAGTCCTCAATCTTAAATCCTCAATGCTCAATCCTCAATCCTCAATCCTCAGTCCTCAATCCTCAATCCTCAATCCGCAGTCCTCAATCTTCAATCCTCAATACTCAATCTTCAATCCTAAATCCTCAATCCTGAAATCCTCAATCCTCAATATTCAACACACAACCCTCAACCTTCAATCCTCAGTCCTCAATCCTCAATCCTCAATCCGCAGTCCTCAATCTTCAATCCTCAATACTCAATCTTCAATCCTAAATCCTCAATCCTGAAATCCTCAATCCTCAATATTCAACACACAACCCTCAACCTTCAATCCTCAATACTCAACCCTCAATCCTCAATTCTCAATACTCAATCATCAGTCTTCAATCCTCAACACTCAATCTTCAATCCTCAATCCTCAATCTTCAATCCTCAATACTCAATCTTCAATCCTCAACCCTCAATCCTCAATCCTCAATCCTCAATCTGCAATCCTGAATCCTCGATCCTCAATTCTCAATCCTCAATCCTCAATCCTCAACCCTCAATCCTCAGACCTCAAACATCAATACTCAACCCTCAATACTCAATCTTCAATCCTCAATCCTCAATGCTCAATCCTCAATCCTCAATACTCAAACGTCAGTCTTCAATCCTCAACACTCAATCTTCAATCCTCAATCCCCAATCCTCAATCCTCAATCCTCATTCTCCAATCTTCGATACCCAATCCTCAGTCTTCAATCCTCAATCCTCAATCCTCAATTCTCAATTTTCAATCCTCAGTCCTCAGTCCTCAGACATCAATCCTGAACCCTCAGCCCTCATCCTCAATCCTCAATCCACAATCCTCAATCCTCAATCCTCAATCTTCAATCTTCAATCCTCAATACTCAATCATCAATCCTCAATCCTCAGTCCTCAAACCTCAATCCTCAATCCTCAATCCTCAATCATCAATCTTCAATCCTCAATACTCAATCTTCAATCTTCAATCCTCAATCCTCAATCCTCAATCCTCAATCCGCAATCCTCAATCTTCAATCCTCAATACTCAATCTTCAATCCTCAATCCTCAATCCTGAAATCCTCAATCCTCAATATTCAACACACAACCCTCAAACTTCAATCCTCAATACTCAACCATCAATCCTCATTCTCAATACTCAATCGTCAGCCTTCAACCCTCAACACTCAATCTTCAATCCTCAATCCTCAATCTTCAATTCTCAATCTTCGATCCTCAATACTGAATCTTCAATCCTCAATCCTCAATCCCCTATCCTCAATCCTCAATCCTTAATCCTCAACCTTCAATCCTCAGTCCCCAATCCTCAATCTTCAATCCTCAACCCTCAATCCTAATCCTCAATCCTTAATCCTCAATCTTCAATCCTCAATACTCAATCTTCAATCCTCAATCCTGAATCCTCAATCCTCAATCCTCAATCCCCAATCAACAATCCTCAATCTTCAATACTCAATCCTCAATACTCAATCTGCAATCCTCAATACTCAATCCCCAATCCTCAATCGTCAATCCTCAAACCCCAATCCTCTATCATCAATACTCAATCCTCAATACTCAATCCTCAATCCTCAATCCTCAATCTTCAATCCTCAGTACTCAACCATCAATGCTCAATTCTCAATACTCAATAGAATATCCTGAATTCTCAGTTTTCAATACCCAATCCTCAATCCTCAATATTCAAGTCTCCATCCACAAACATCTATTCTCATCACTCAACCCTCAACCCTCAGTCCTCGTCCTCCATCCTCAATCCTCAATCCTCAATCCTCAATCTTCAATCCTCAATAATCAGCGTCCAATCCTAGATCCTCAATCCCCAATCATCAATCCTTAATCCTCAATATTCAATCCTCAATCCCCAGTCCTCAATCTTCAATCCTCAATGCTCAATCTTCAATCCTCAATCTTCAATCCTCAATTCTCAATCCTCATTCCGCAGTCCTCAGTCCTCAAACATCAATCCTCAACCGTCAGCCCTCATCCTCAATCCTCAATCCTTAATCCTCAATCCTCAATCCTCAATCTTCAATCTTCAATCCTAAATCCTCAATCCTGTAATCCTCAATCCTCAATATTCAACACACAACCCTCAACCTTCAATCCTCCATACTCAACCATCAATCCTTAATTCTCAACACTCAATCATCAGTCTTCAATCCTCAACACTCAATCTTCAATCCTCAATCCTCAATCTTCAATCCTCAATCTTCAATCCTCCATCCTCGATCCTCAATTCTCAATCCTCAATCCTCAATCCTCAGACCTCAAACATCAATACTCAACCCTCAGTCCTCGTCCTCAATCCACAACCCTCAATCCTCAATCCTCAATCTTCAATCCTCAATCATCAATCCTCAATCCTCAATCCTCAATCCTCAGTCCTCAAACCTCAATCCTGAATCCTCAATACTGAATCCTCATTCTTCAGCCCTCAGTCCTCAACAATCAGTTGTCAATCCTCAATCCTCAATAGAATATCCTCAATTCACAGTATTCAATACTCAATCCCCATTCTTCAATCTTCAAATCTCAATACACAAACATCAATTCTCATCACACAACCCTCAACACTCAGTCCTCAATCTTCAATCCTCAATGCTCAATCCTCAATCTTCAATCCTCAATACTCAATTTCCAATCCTCAATCCTCAATTCTCAATCCTCAATCCTCAATCCTCAATCTTCAATCCTCAATCCTCGATCCTCAATCCTCAGTCCTCAATCTTCAATCCTGAATCCTCAATACTCAATCCTCAATCTTCAATCCTCAATCCTCAATCCTCAATCCGTAATCCTCAATCTTCAATCCTCAATACTCAATCTTGAATCCTCAATCCTCAATCCTGAAATCCTCAACCCTCAATATTCAACACACAACCCTCAACCTTCAATCCTCAATACTCAACCATCAATCCTCAATTCTCAATACTCAATAGAATATCCTGAATTCTCTTTTTTCAATACTCAATCCTCAATCTTCAATCTTCATGTCTCCACACACAAACATCAATTCTCATAACTCAACCCTCAACACTCAGTCCTCAATCCTCAACCCTCAGTCCTCAATACTCAATCTTCAATCCTCCATACTCAATCTCCAATCCTCAATCCTCAATCCTAAAATCCTCAATCCTCAATATTCAACGCACAACCCTCAACCACCAATCCTCAATACTCAACCATCAATGCTCAATTCTCAATACTCAATAGAATATCCTGAATTCTCAGTTTTCAATACCCAATCCTCAATCCTCAATATTCAAGTCTCCATCCACAAACATCTATTCTCATCACTCAACCCTCAACCCTCAGTCCTCATTCTCCATCCTCAATCCTCAATCCTCAATCCTCAATCTTCAATCCTCAATAATCAACCTCCAATCCTAGATCCTCAATCCCCAATCATCAATCCTTAATCCTCAATCCTCAATCCTCAATCCCCAGTCCTCAATCTTCAATCCTCAATGTTCAATCGTCAATCCTCAATCCTCAGTCCACAATCCTCAATCCTCAAACCTCAATCCTCAACAGTCAGTCCTCGTCATCAATCCACAACCCTCAATCCTCAATCCTCAACCTTCAATCATCAATACTCAATCTTCAATCCTCAATCCTCAATCCTCAATCCGCAATCCTCAATCCTCAATATTCAACACAAAACCCTCAACCATCAATTCTCAATACTCAACCATCAGTCCTCAATTCTCAATACTCAATAGAATATCCTGAATACTCATGGTTCAGTACTCAATCCACAATATTCAATAATCAAATCTCAATCCTCAAACCTCTTTTCTCAACACTCAATTCTCAACCCTCAGTCCTCTCTCTTCAATCCTCCATCCTCAATCCTCAATCCTCAAGAGTCAATCCTCCATCCTGAATACTCAAACCTCAATTCTCAGTCCTCAAACCTCAATCCCGAATCCTCAACTTTGAATCCTCAATCTTCAGCCCTCGGTCCTCAACAATCAATTGTCAATCCTCAATCCTCAATAGAATACCCTCAATTCACAGCATTCAATACTCAATCACCATTCCTCAAACTTCAAATCTCAATCCACACATATCAACTCTCATCATTCAACCCTCAACACTCAGTCCTCAATCTTCAATACCCAATCCTCAATCCTCAATCTTCAATCCTCAATACACAATCTTCAATCCTCAATCCTCAATTCTCAGTCCTCAATACTCAATCCTCAATCGTCAATCCTCAATCCCCAATCCTCAATCTTCAATCCTCAATCCTCAATCCTCAATCCTCAAACCACAATCTTCAATCCTCAATACTCAATCTTCAATCCTCAATCCTCAATCCTCAATCCTCAATGCTCAATCCTCAATCCTCAATACTCAACACACAACCCTCAACCATCAATACTCAATTCTCAATACTCAATAGAATATCCTGAATTCAGAATGTTTCAATACTCAATCCACAATATTCAATAACCAAATCTCAATCCTCAAACATCAATTCTCAACACTCAATCCTCAACACTCAGTCCTCTCTCTTCAATCTTCCATCATCAATCCTCTATCCTCAAGCGTCAATCCTCAATCTTCAATCCTCCATCCTCGATCCTCAATTCTCAATCCTCAATCCTCAATCCTCAGACCTCAAACATCAATACTCAACCCTCAGTCCTCGTCCTCAATCCACAACCCTCAATCCTCAATCCTCAATCTTCAATCCTCAATCATCAATCCTCAATCCTCAATCCTCAATCCTCAGTCCTCAAACCTCAATCCTGAATCCTCAATACTGAATCCTCATTCTTCAGCCCTCAGTCCTCAACAATCAGTTGTCAATCCTCAATCCTCAATAGAATATCCTCAATTCACAGTATTCAATACTCAATCCCCATTCTTCAATCTTCAAATCTCAATACACAAACATCAATTCTCATCACACAACCCTCAACACTCAGTCCTCAATCTTCAATCCTCAATGCTCAATCCTCAATCTTCAATCCTCAATACTCAATTTCCAATCCTCAATCCTCAATTCTCAATCCTCAATCCTCAATCCTCAATCTTCAATCCTCAATCCTCGATCCTCAATCCTCAGTCCTCAATCTTCAATCCTGAATCCTCAATACTCAATCCTCAATCTTCAATCCTCAATCCTCAATCCTCAATCCGTAATCCTCAATCTTCAATCCTCAATACTCAATCTTGAATCCTCAATCCTCAATCCTGAAATCCTCAACCCTCAATATTCAACACACAACCCTCAACCTTCAATCCTCAATACTCAACCATCAATCCTCAATTCTCAATACTCAATAGAATATCCTGAATTCTCTTTTTTCAATACTCAATCCTCAATCTTCAATCTTCATGTCTCCACACACAAACATCAATTCTCATAACTCAACCCTCAACACTCAGTCCTCAATCCTCAACCCTCAGTCCTCAATACTCAATCTTCAATCCTCCATACTCAATCTCCAATCCTCAATCCTCAATCCTAAAATCCTCAATCCTCAATATTCAACGCACAACCCTCAACCACCAATCCTCAATACTCAACCATCAATGCTCAATTCTCAATACTCAATAGAATATCCTGAATTCTCAGTTTTCAATACCCAATCCTCAATCCTCAATATTCAAGTCTCCATCCACAAACATCTATTCTCATCACTCAACCCTCAACCCTCAGTCCTCATTCTCCATCCTCAATCCTCAATCCTCAATCCTCAATCTTCAATCCTCAATAATCAACCTCCAATCCTAGATCCTCAATCCCCAATCATCAATCCTTAATCCTCAATCCTCAATCCTCAATCCCCAGTCCTCAATCTTCAATCCTCAATGTTCAATCGTCAATCCTCAATCCTCAGTCCACAATCCTCAATCCTCAAACCTCAATCCTCAACAGTCAGTCCTCGTCATCAATCCACAACCCTCAATCCTCAATCCTCAACCTTCAATCATCAATACTCAATCTTCAATCCTCAATCCTCAATCCTCAATCCGCAATCCTCAATCCTCAATATTCAACACAAAACCCTCAACCATCAATTCTCAATACTCAACCATCAGTCCTCAATTCTCAATACTCAATAGAATATCCTGAATACTCATGGTTCAGTACTCAATCCACAATATTCAATAATCAAATCTCAATCCTCAAACCTCTTTTCTCAACACTCAATTCTCAACCCTCAGTCCTCTCTCTTCAATCCTCCATCCTCAATCCTCAATCCTCAAGAGTCAATCCTCCATCCTGAATACTCAAACCTCAATTCTCAGTCCTCAAACCTCAATCCCGAATCCTCAACTTTGAATCCTCAATCTTCAGCCCTCGGTCCTCAACAATCAATTGTCAATCCTCAATCCTCAATAGAATACCCTCAATTCACAGCATTCAATACTCAATCACCATTCCTCAAACTTCAAATCTCAATCCACACACATCAACTCTCATCATTCAACCCTCAACACTCAGTCCTCAATCTTCAATACCCAATCCTCAATCCTCAATCTTCAATCCTCAATACACAATCTTCAATCCTCAATCCTCAATTCTCAGTCCTCAATACTCAATCCTCAATCGTCAATCCTCAATCCCCAATCCTCAATCTTCAATCCTCAATCCTCAATCCTCAATCCTCAAACCACAATCTTCAATCCTCAATACTCAATCTTCAATCCTCAATCCTCAATCCTCAATCCTCAATGCTCAATCCTCAATCCTCAATACTCAACACACAACCCTCAACCATCAATACTCAATTCTCTATACTCAATAGAATATCCTGAATTCAGAATGTTTCAATACTCAATCCACAATATTCAATAACCAAATCTCAATCCTCAAACATCAATTCTCAACACTCAATCCTCAACACTCAGTCCTCTCTCTTCAATCTTCCATCATCAATCCTCTATCCTCAAGCGTCAATCCTCAATCTTCAATCCTCCATCCTCGATCCTCAATTCTCAATCCTCAATCCTCAATCCTCAGACCTCAAACATCAATACTCAACCCTCAGTCCTCGTCCTCAATCCACAACCCTCAATCCTCAATCCTCAATCTTCAATCCTCAATCATCAATCCTCAATCCTCAATCCTCAATCCTCAGTCCTCAAACCTCAATCCTGAATCCTCAATACTGAATCCTCATTCTTCAGCCCTCAGTCCTCAACAATCAGTTGTCAATCCTCAATCCTCAATAGAATATCCTCAATTCACAGTATTCAATACTCAATCCCCATTCTTCAATCTTCAAATCTCAATACACAAACATCAATTCTCATCACACAACCCTCAACACTCAGTCCTCAATCTTCAATCCTCAATGCTCAATCCTCAATCTTCAATCCTCAATACTCAATTTCCAATCCTCAATCCTCAATTCTCAATCCTCAATCCTCAATCCTCAATCTTCAATCCTCAATCCTCGATCCTCAATCCTCAGTCCTCAATCTTCAATCCTGAATCCTCAATACTCAATCCTCAATCTTCAATCCTCAATCCTCAATCCTCAATCCGTAATCCTCAATCTTCAATCCTCAATACTCAATCTTGAATCCTCAATCCTCAATCCTGAAATCCTCAACCCTCAATATTCAACACACAACCCTCAACCTTCAATCCTCAATACTCAACCATCAATCCTCAATTCTCAATACTCAATAGAATATCCTGAATTCTCTTTTTTCAATACTCAATCCTCAATCTTCAATCTTCATGTCTCCACACACAAACATCAATTCTCATAACTCAACCCTCAACACTCAGTCCTCAATCCTCAACCCTCAGTCCTCAATACTCAATCTTCAATCCTCCATACTCAATCTCCAATCCTCAATCCTCAATCCTAAAATCCTCAATCCTCAATATTCAACGCACAACCCTCAACCACCAATCCTCAATACTCAACCATCAATGCTCAATTCTCAATACTCAATAGAATATCCTGAATTCTCAGTTTTCAATACCCAATCCTCAATCCTCAATATTCAAGTCTCCATCCACAAACATCTATTCTCATCACTCAACCCTCAACCCTCAGTCCTCATTCTCCATCCTCAATCCTCAATCCTCAATCCTCAATCTTCAATCCTCAATAATCAACCTCCAATCCTAGATCCTCAATCCCCAATCATCAATCCTTAATCCTCAATCCTCAATCCTCAATCCCCAGTCCTCAATCTTCAATCCTCAATGTTCAATCGTCAATCCTCAATCCTCAGTCCACAATCCTCAATCCTCAAACCTCAATCCTCAACAGTCAGTCCTCGTCATCAATCCACAACCCTCAATCCTCAATCCTCAACCTTCAATCATCAATACTCAATCTTCAATCCTCAATCCTCAATCCTCAATCCGCAATCCTCAATCCTCAATATTCAACACAAAACCCTCAACCATCAATTCTCAATACTCAACCATCAGTCCTCAATTCTCAATACTCAATAGAATATCCTGAATACTCATGGTTCAGTACTCAATCCACAATATTCAATAATCAAATCTCAATCCTCAAACCTCTTTTCTCAACACTCAATTCTCAACCCTCAGTCCTCTCTCTTCAATCCTCCATCCTCAATCCTCAATCCTCAAGAGTCAATCCTCCATCCTGAATACTCAAACCTCAATTCTCAGTCCTCAAACCTCAATCCCGAATCCTCAACTTTGAATCCTCAATCTTCAGCCCTCGGTCCTCAACAATCAATTGTCAATCCTCAATCCTCAATAGAATACCCTCAATTCACAGCATTCAATACTCAATCACCATTCCTCAAACTTCAAATCTCAATCCACACACATCAACTCTCATCATTCAACCCTCAACACTCAGTCCTCAATCTTCAATACCCAATCCTCAATCCTCAATCTTCAATCCTCAATACACAATCTTCAATCCTCAATCCTCAATTCTCAGTCCTCAATACTCAATCCTCAATCGTCAATCCTCAATCCCCAATCCTCAATCTTCAATCCTCAATCCTCAATCCTCAATCCTCAAACCACAATCTTCAATCCTCAATACTCAATCTTCAATCCTCAATCCTCAATCCTCAATCCTCAATGCTCAATCCTCAATCCTCAATACTCAACACACAACCCTCAACCATCAATACTCAATTCTCTATACTCAATAGAATATCCTGAATTCAGAATGTTTCAATACTCAATCCACAATATTCAATAACCAAATCTCAATCCTCAAACATCAATTCTCAACACTCAATCCTCAACACTCAGTCCTCTCTCTTCAATCTTCCATCATCAATCCTCTATCCTCAAGCGTCAATCCTCAATCCTCAATCCTCAACACTCAATCCTCATTCCTCAAACCTCAATTCCGAATCCTCAATCCTGAATCCTCAATCTTCATCCCTCAGTCAGCAACAATCAATTGTCAATCCTCAATCCTCAATAGAATATCCTCAATTCACAGTTTTCAATACTCAATCCCCAACCTTCAATCTTCAAATCTCAATCCACAAACATCAACTCTCATCACACAACCCTCAGCACTAGGTCCTCAATCTTCAATCCTCAAGCCTCAATCCTCAATCGTCAATCCTCAATTCCCAATTCTCTATCATCAATCCTCAATCCTCAATCCTCAATCCTCAATCCTCAATCCTCAATCCTCAATCCTCAATCCTCAATCCTCAATCTTCAATCCTCAATACTCAATCTTCAATCCTGAATCCTCATTCTTCAGCCCTCAGTCCTCAACAATCAGTTGTCAAACCTCAATCCTCAATAGAATATCATCAATTCACAGTTTTCAATAGTCAATACTCAATCTGCAATCTTCAAATCTCTATCCACAAACATCAATTCTCATCACTCAACCCTCAACACTCAGTCCTCAATCCTCAATCCTCAATCATCAATCCTCAATCCCCAATCCTCAATCTTCAATCCTCAATCCTCGATCCTCAATTCTCAATCCTCAGTCCTCAATCTTCAGACCTCAAACATCAATACTCAACCCTCAGTCCTCGTCCTCAATCCACAACCCTCAATCCTCAATCCTCAATCTTCAATCCTCAATCCTCAATCCTCAATCATCAATCCTCAATCCTCAGTCCTCAAACCTCAATCCTGAATCCTCAATCCTTAATCCTCATTCTTCAGCCCTCAGTCCTCAACAATCAGTTGTCAATCCTCAATCCTCAATAGAATATCATCAATTCACAGTTTTCAAAACTCAATACTCAATCTGCAATCTTCAAATCTCTATCCACAAACATCAATTCTCATCACTCAACCCTCAACACTCAGTCCCCAATCGTCAATCTTCTATCCTCAATCCTCAATCCTCAATCCTCAATCCTCAATCTTCAATCCTCAATACTCAATCTTCAATCCTCAATCCTCAACCCTCAATCCTCAATCCTCAATACTCAATCGTCAGTCTTCAATCCTCAACACTCAATCTTCAATCCTCAATCCCCAATCCTCAATCCTCAATCCTCATTCTTCAATCCTCAATACCCAATCCTCAATCTTCAATCCTCAATCCTCAATCCTCAACTATCAATCCTCAGTCCTCAGTCCTCAGTCCTCAAACATCAATCCTCAACCCTCAGCCCTCATCCTCAATCCTCAATCCACAATCTTCAATCCTCAATCCTCAATCTTCAATCTTCAATCCTCAATACTCAATCATCAATCCTCAATCGTCAGTCCTCAAACCCCAATTCTGAATCCTCAATCCTGAATCCTCAATCTTCAGCCCTCAGTACTCAAC
The DNA here is from genome assembly GCF_051401765.1 of Calliopsis andreniformis. NCBI lineage: Eukaryota > Metazoa > Arthropoda > Insecta > Hymenoptera > Andrenidae > Calliopsis > Calliopsis andreniformis. Next base: position 5,274,176 of record NW_027480440.1, read on the forward strand.
AATCAGTTGTCAATCCCCAATCCTCAATAGAATATCCTCAATTCACAGCTTTCAATACACAATACTCAATCTGCAATCTTCAAATCTCTATCCACAAACATCAATTCTCATCACTCAACCCTCAACACTCAGTCCCCAATCCTTAATCTTCAATCCTCAATACTCAATATTCAATCCTCTATCCTCAATCCTAAAATCCTCAATCCTCAATATTCAACACACAACCCTCAACCACCAATCCTCAATACTCAACCATCAATGCTCAATTCTCAATACTCAATAGAATATCCTGAATTCTCAGTTTTCAATACCCAATCCTCAATCCTCAATATTCAAGTCTCCATCCACAAACATCTATTCTCATCACTCAACCCTCAACCCTCAGTCCTCATCCTCCATCCTCAATCCTCAATCCTCAATCCTCAATCTTCAATCCTCAATAATCAACCTCCAATCCTAGATCCTCAATCCCCAATCATCAATCCTTAATCCTCAATCTTCAATTCTCAATTCCCAGTCCTCAATCTTAAATCCTCAATGCTCAATCCTCAATCCTCAATCCTCAGTCCTCAATCCTCAATCCTCAATCCGCAGTCCTCAATCTTCAATCCTCAATACTCAATCTTCAATCCTAAATCCTCAATCCTGAAATCCTCAATCCTCAATATTCAACACACAACCCTCAACCTTCAATCCTCAGTCCTCAATCCTCAATCCTCAATCCGCAGTCCTCAATCTTCAATCCTCAATACTCAATCTTCAATCCTAAATCCTCAATCCTGAAATCCTCAATCCTCAATATTCAACACACAACCCTCAACCTTCAATCCTCAATACTCAACCCTCAATCCTCAATTCTCAATACTCAATCATCAGTCTTCAATCCTCAACACTCAATCTTCAATCCTCAATCCTCAATCTTCAATCCTCAATACTCAATCTTCAATCCTCAACCCTCAATCCTCAATCCTCAATCCTCAATCTGCAATCCTGAATCCTCGATCCTCAATTCTCAATCCTCAATCCTCAATCCTCAACCCTCAATCCTCAGACCTCAAACATCAATACTCAACCCTCAATACTCAATCTTCAATCCTCAATCCTCAATGCTCAATCCTCAATCCTCAATACTCAAACGTCAGTCTTCAATCCTCAACACTCAATCTTCAATCCTCAATCCCCAATCCTCAATCCTCAATCCTCATTCTCCAATCTTCGATACCCAATCCTCAGTCTTCAATCCTCAATCTTCAATCCTCAATGCTCAATCGTCAATCCTCAATCCTCAGTCCACAATCCTCATTCCTCAAACCTCAATCCTCAACCGTCAGTCCTCGTCATCAATCCACAACCCTCAATCCTCAATCCTCAACCTTCAATCATCAATACTCAATCTTCAATCCTCAATCCTCAATCCTCAATCCACAATCCTCAATCCTCAATATTCAACACAAAACCCTCAACCATCTATTCTCAATACTCAATCATCAATCCTCAATTCTCAATACTCAATAGAATATTCTGAATACTCATGGTTCAATACTCAATCCACAATATTCAATAATCAAATCTCAATCCTCAAACCTCATTTCTCAACACTCAATCCTCAACACTCAGTCCTCTCTCTTCAATCCTGCATCCTGAATCCTCAATCCTCAAGAGTCAATCCTCCATCCTGAATACTCAAACCTCAATTCTCAGTCCTCAAACCTCAATCCCGAATCCTCAACTTTGAATCCTCAATCTTCAGCCCTCGGTCCTCAACAATCAATTGTCAATCCTCAATCCTTAATAGAATACCCTCAATTCACAGCATTCAATACTCAATCACCATTCCTCAAACTTCAAATCTCAATCCACAAACATCAACTCTCATCATTCAACCCTCAACACTCAGTCCTCAATCTTCAATACCCAATCCTCAATCCTCAATCTTCAATCCTCAATACACAATCTTCAATCCTCAATCCTCAATTCTCAGTCCTCAATACTCAATCCTCAATCGTCAATCCTCAATCCCCAATCCTCAATCTTCAATCCTCAATCCTCAATCCTCAATCCTCAATCCTCAATCTTCAATCCTCTATACTCAATCTTCAATCCTCAATCCTCAATCCTCAATCCTCAATGGTGAATCCTCAATCCTCAATACTCAACACACAACCCTCAACCATCAATCTTCAATACTCAACCATCAATACTCAATTCTCAATACTCAATAGAATATCCTGAATTCAGAATGTTTCAATACTCAATCCACAATATTCAATAACCAAATCTCAATCCTCAAACATCAATTCTCAACACTCAATCCTCAACACTCAGTCCTCTCTCTTCAATCTTCCATCATCAATCCTCTATCCTCAAGCGTCAATCCTCAATCCTCAATCCTCAACACTCAATCCTCATTCCTCAAACCTCAATTCCGAATCCTCAATCCTGAATCATCAATCTTCATCCCTCAGTCAGCAACAATCAATTGTCAATCCTCAATCCTCAATAGAATATCCTCAATTCACAGTTTTCATACTCAATCCCCAACCTTCAATCTTCAAATCTCAGTCCACAAACATCAACTCTCATCACACAACCCTCAGCACTAGGTCCTCAATCTTCAATCCTCAAGCCTCAATCCTCAATCGTCAATCCTCAATCCCCAATTCTCTATCATCAATCCTCAATCCTCAATCCTCAATCCTCAATCCTCAATCCTCAATCCTCAATCCTCAATCCTCAATCCTCAATCCTCAATCCTCAATCCTCAATCCTCAATCTTCAATCCTCAATACTCAATCTTCAATCCTGAATCCTCATTCTTCAGCCCTCAGTCCTCAACAATCAGTTGTCAAACCTCAATCCTCAATAGAATATCATCAATTCACAGTTTTCAATAGTCAATACTCAATCTGCAATCTTCAAATCTCTATCCACAAACATCAATTCTCATCACTCAACCCTCAACACTCAGTCCTCAATCCTCAATCCTCAATCATCAATCCTCAATCCCCAATCCTCAATCTTCAATCCTCAATCCTCGATCCTCAATTCTCAATCCTCAATCCTCAATCTTCAGACCTCAAACATCAATACTCAACCCTCAGTCCTCGTCCTCAATCCACAACCCTCAATCCTCAATCCTCAATCTTCAATCCTCAATCCTCAATCCTCAATCATCAATCCTCAATCCTCAGTCCTCAAACCTCAATCCTGAATCCTCAATCCTTAATCCTCATTCTTCAGCCCTCAGTCCTCAACAATCAGTTGTCAATCCTCAATCCTCAATAGAATATCATCAATTCACAGTTTTCAAAACTCAATACTCAATCTGCAATCTTCAAATCTCTATCCACAAACATCAATTCTCATCACTCAACCCTCAACACTCAGTCCCCAATCGTCAATCTTCTATCCTCAATCCTCAATCCTCAATCCTCAATCCTCAATCTTCAATCCTCAATACTCAATCTTCAATCCTCAATCCTCAACCCTCAATCCTCAATCCTCAATACTCAATCGTCAGTCTTCAATCCTCAACACTCAATCTTCAATCCTCAATCCCCAATCCTCAATCCTCAATCCTCATTCTTCAATCCTCAATACCCAATCCTCAATCTTCAATCCTCAATCCTCAATCCTCAACTATCAATCCTCAGTCCTCAGTCCTCAGTCCTCAAACATCAATCCTCAACCCTCAGCCCTCATCCTCAATCCTCAATCCACAATCTTCAATCCTCAATCCTCAATCTTCAACCTTCAATCCTCAATACTCAATCATCAATCCTCAATCGTCAGTCCTCAAACCCCAATTCTGAATCCTCAATCCTGAATCCTCAATCTTCAGCCCTCAGTACTCAACAATCAGTTGTCAATCCCCAATCCTCAATAGAATATCCTCAATTCACAGCTTTCAATACACAATACTCAATCTGCAATCTTCAAATCTCTATCCACAAACATCAATTCTCATCACTCAACCCTCAACACTCAGTCCCCAATCCTTAATCTTCAATCCTCAATACTCAATATTCAATCCTCTATCCTCAATCCTAAAATCCTCAATCCTCAATATTCAACACACAACCCTCAACCACCAATCCTCAATACTCAACCATCAATGCTCAATTCTCAATACTCAATAGAATATCCTGAATTCTCAGTTTTCAATACCCAATCCTCAATCCTCAATATTCAAGTCTCCATCCACAAACATCTATTCTCATCACTCAACCCTCAACCCTCAGTCCTCATCCTCCATCCTCAATCCTCAATCCTCAATCCTCAATCTTCAATCCTCAATAATCAACCTCCAATCCTAGATCCTCAATCCCCAATCTTCAATCCTTAATCCTCAATCTTCAATTCTCAATTCCCAGTCCTCAATCTTAAATCCTCAATGCTCAATCCTCAATCCTCAATCCTCAGTCCTCAATCCTCAATCCTCAATCCGCAGTCCTCAATCTTCAATCCTCAATACTCAATCTTCAATCCTAAATCCTCAATCCTGAAATCCTCAATCCTCAATATTCAACACACAACCCTCAACCTTCAATCCTCAGTCCTCAATCCTCAATCCTCAATCCGCAGTCCTCAATCTTCAATCCTCAATACTCAATCTTCAATCCTAAATCCTCAATCCTGAAATCCTCAATCCTCAATATTCAACACACAACCCTCAACCTTCAATCCTCAATACTCAACCCTCAATCCTCAATTCTCAATACTCAATCATCAGTCTTCAATCCTCAACACTCAATCTTCAATCCTCAATCCTCAATCTTCAATCCTCAATACTCAATCTTCAATCCTCAACCCTCAATCCTCAATCCTCAATCCTCAATCTGCAATCCTGAATCCTCGATCCTCAATTCTCAATCCTCAATCCTCAATCCTCAACCCTCAATCCTCAGACCTCAAACATCAATACTCAACCCTCAATACTCAATCTTCAATCCTCAATCCTCAATGCTCAATCCTCAATCCTCAATACTCAAACGTCAGTCTTCAATCCTCAACACTCAATCTTCAATCCTCAATCCCCAATCCTCAATCCTCAATCCTCATTCTCCAATCTTCGATACCCAATCCTCAGTCTTCAATCCTCAATCCTCAATCCTCAATTCTCAATTTTCAATCCTCAGTCCTCAGTCCTCAGACATCAATCCTGAACCCTCAGCCCTCATCCTCAATCCTCAATCCACAATCCTCAATCCTCAATCCTCAATCTTCAATCTTCAATCCTCAATACTCAATCATCAATCCTCAATCCTCAGTCCTCAAACCTCAATCCTCAATCCTCAATCCTCAATCATCAATCTTCAATCCTCAATACTCAATCTTCAATCTTCAATCCTCAATCCTCAATCCTCAATCCTCAATCCGCAATCCTCAATCTTCAATCCTCAATACTCAATCTTCAATCCTCAATCCTCAATCCTGAAATCCTCAATCCTCAATATTCAACACACAACCCTCAAACTTCAATCCTCAATACTCAACCATCAATCCTCATTCTCAATACTCAATCGTCAGCCTTCAACCCTCAACACTCAATCTTCAATCCTCAATCCTCAATCTTCAATTCTCAATCTTCGATCCTCAATACTGAATCTTCAATCCTCAATCCTCAATCCCCTATCCTCAATCCTCAATCCTTAATCCTCAACCTTCAATCCTCAGTCCCCAATCCTCAATCTTCAATCCTCAACCCTCAATCCTAATCCTCAATCCTTAATCCTCAATCTTCAATCCTCAATACTCAATCTTCAATCCTCAATCCTGAATCCTCAATCCTCAATCCTCAATCCCCAATCAACAATCCTCAATCTTCAATACTCAATCCTCAATACTCAATCTGCAATCCTCAATACTCAATCCCCAATCCTCAATCGTCAATCCTCAAACCCCAATCCTCTATCATCAATACTCAATCCTCAATACTCAATCCTCAATCCTCAATCCTCAATCTTCAATCCTCAGTACTCAACCATCAATGCTCAATTCTCAATACTCAATAGAATATCCTGAATTCTCAGTTTTCAATACCCAATCCTCAATCCTCAATATTCAAGTCTCCATCCACAAACATCTATTCTCATCACTCAACCCTCAACCCTCAGTCCTCGTCCTCCATCCTCAATCCTCAATCCTCAATCCTCAATCTTCAATCCTCAATAATCAGCGTCCAATCCTAGATCCTCAATCCCCAATCATCAATCCTTAATCCTCAATATTCAATCCTCAATCCCCAGTCCTCAATCTTCAATCCTCAATGCTCAATCGTCAATCCTCAATCCTCAGTCCACAATCCTCATTCCTCAAACCTCAATCCTCAACCGTCAGTCCTCGTCATCAATCCACAACCCTCAATACTCAATCCTCAACCTTCAATCATCAATACTCAATCTTCAATCCTCACTCCTCAATCCTCAATCCACAATCCTCAATCCTCAATATTCAACACAAAACCCTCAACCATCTATTCTCAATACTCAACCATCAATCCTCAATTCTCAATACTCAATAGAATATTCTGAATACTCATGGTTCAATACTCAATCCACAATATTCAATAATCAAATCTCAATCCTCAAACCTCATTTCTCAACACTCAATCCTCAACACTCAGTCCTCTCTCTTCAATCCTGCATCCTGAATCCTCAATCCTCAAGAGTCAATCCTCCATCCTGAATACTCAAACCTCAATTCTCAGTCCTCAAACCTCAATCCCGAATCCTCAACTTTGAATCCTCAATCTTCAGCCCTCGGTCCTCAACAATCAATTGTCAATCCTCAATCCTTAATAGAATACCCTCAATTCACAGCATTCAATACTCAATCACCATTCCTCAAACTTCAAATCTCAATCCACAAACATCAACTCTCATCATTCAACCCTCAACACTCAGTCCTCAATCTTCAATACCCAATCCTCAATCCTCAATCTTCAATCCTCAATACACAATCTTCAATCCTCAATCCTCAATTCTCAGTCCTCAATACTCAATCCTCAATCGTCAATCCTCAATCCCCAATCCTCAATCTTCAATCCTCAATCCTCAATCCTCAATCCTCAATCCTCAATCTTCAATCCTCAATACTCAATCTTCAATCCTCAATCCTCAATCCTCAATCCTCAATGGTGAATCCTCAATCCTCAATACTCAACACGAACCCTCAACCATCAATCTTCAATACTCAACCATCAATACTCAATTCTCAATACTCAATAGAATATCCTGAATTCAGAATGTTTCAATACTCAATCCACAATATTCAATAACCAAATCTCAATCCTCAAACATCAATTCTCAACACTCAATCCTCAACACTCAGTCCTCTCTCTTCAATCTTCCATCATCAATCCTCTATCCTCAAGCGTCAATCCTCAATCCTCAATCCTCAACACTCAATCCTCATTCCTCAAACCTCAATTCCGAATCCTCAATCCTGAATCATCAATCTTCATCCCTCAGTCAGCAACAATCAATTGTCAATCCTCAATCCTCAATAGAATATCCTCAATTCACAGTTTTCAATACTCAATCCCCAACCTTCAATCTTCAAATCTCAGTCCACAAACATCAACTCTCATCACACAACCCTCAGCACTAGGTCCTCAATCTTCAATCCTCAAGCCTCAATCCTCAATCGTCAATCCTCAATCCCCAATTCTCTATCATCAATCCTCAATCCTCAATCCTCAATCCTCAATCCTCAATCCTCAATCCTCAATTCTCAATCCTCAATCCTCAATCTTCAATCCTCAATACTCAATCTTCAATCCTGAATCCTCATTCTTCAGCCCTCAGTCCTCAACGATCAGTTGTCAAACCTCAATCCTCAATAGAATATCATCAAATCACAGTTTTCAATAGTCAATACTCAATCTGCAATCTTCAAATCTCTATCCACAAACATCAATTCTCATCACTCAACCCTCAACACTCAGTCCTCAATCCTCAATCCTCAATCATCAATCCTCAATCCCCAATCCTCAATCTTCAATCCTCAATCCTCGATCCTCAATTCTCAATCCTCAATCCTCAATCTTCAGACCTCAAACATCAATACTCAACCCTCAGTCCTCGTCCTCAATCCACAACCCTCAATCCTCAATCCTCAATCTTCAATCCTCAATCCTCAATCCTCAATCATCAATCCTCAATCCTCAGTCCTCAAACCTCAATCCTGAATCCTCAATCCTTAATCCTCATTCTTCAGCCCTCAGTCCTCAACAATCAGTTGACAATCCTCAATCTTCAATAGAATATCATCAATTCACAGTTTTCAATACTCAATACTCAATCTGCAATCTTCAAATCTCTATCCACAAACATCAATTCTCATCACTCAACACTCAACACTCACTCCTGAATCTTCAATCCTCAATCCTCGATCCTCAATCGTCAATCCTCAATTCCCAATCCTCTATCATCAATCCTCAATCCTCAATCCTCAATCCTCAATACCCGTTCTTCAATCCTCAATACCCAATCCTCAATCTTCAACCCTCAATCCTCAATCCGCAATCCTCAATCTTCAATCCTCAATACTCAATCTTCAATCCTTAATCCTCAATCTTCAATCCTCAACCCTGAATTCTCAATCTTCGATCCTCAATACTGAATCTTCAATCCTCAATCCTCAATCCTCAATCTTCAATCCTCAATCCTTAATCCTCAATCTTCAATCCTCAGTCCCCAATCCTCAATCTTCAATCCTCAATCCTCAATCCTCATACTCAATCCTCAATCTTCAATCATCAATCCTCAGTATTCAATCTTCAAGCCTCAATCCCGAATCCTCAATCCTCAATCCTCAATCCTCAATCAACAATACTCAATCTTCAATAATCAATCCTCTATCCTCAATCCTCAATCCTCAATACTCAACCATCAAGCCTCAATTCTCAATACTCAATTGAATATCCTGAATTCTCACGATTCAATACTCAAACATCAATCCTCAACCCTCAGCCCTCATTCTCAATCCTCAATCCTCAATCCTCAATCCTCAATCCTCAATCCTCAATTTTCAATCCTCAATCCTCAACCCTCAGTCCTCATCCTCAATTCTCAATTCTCAATCCTCAATTCTCAACCCCCAATCTTCAATCCTCAACAATTAATCTCCAATCCTAGATCCCCAATGCCCAATCCTCAATCCTTAATCCTCAATCTTCAATCCTCAATCCCCGGCCCTCAATCTTGAAGCCTCAATGCTAAATCCTCAATCCTCAATCCTCAGTCCTCAATCCTCAATCCTCAATCCGCAGTCCTCAATCTTCAATCCTCAATACTCAATATTCAATCCTAAATCCTCAATCCTGAAATCCTCAATCCTCAATATTCAACACACAACCCTCAACCTTCAATCCTCGATCCTCAATGCTCAATCCTCAATCCTCAATACTCAAACGTCAGTTTTCTATCCTCAACACTCAATCTTCAATCCTCAATCCCCAAACCTCAATCCTCAATCCTCATTCTCCAATCTTCAATACCCAATCCTCAGTCTTCAATCCTCAATCCTCAATCCTCAATTCTCAATTCTCAATCCTCAGTCCTCAGTCCTCAGACATCAATCCTGAACCCTCAGCCCTCATCCTCAATCTTCAATCCACAATCCTCAATCCTCAATCCTCAATCTTCAATCTTCAATCCTCAATACTCAATCATCAATCCTCAATCCTCAGTCCTCAAACATCAATCCTCAATCCTCAATCCTCAATCATCAATCTTCAATCCTCAATACTCAATCTTCAATCTTCAATCCTCAATCCTCAATCCTCAATCCTCAATCCGCAATCCTCAATCTTCAATCCTCAATACTCAATCTTCAATCCTCAATCCTCAATCCTGAAATCCTCAATGCTCAATATTCAACACACAACCCTCAAACTTCAATCCTCAATACTCAACCATCAATCCTCATTCTCAATACTCAATCGTCAGCCTTCAATCCTCAACACTCAATTTTCAATCCTCAATCCTCAATCTTCAATTCTCAATCTTCGATCCTCAATACTGAATCTTCAATCCTCAATCCTCAATCCCCTATACTCAATCCTCAATCCTTAATCCTCAATCTTCAATCCTCAGTCCCCAATCCTCAATCTTCAATCCTCAACACTCAATCCTAATCCTCAATCCTTAATCCTCAATCTTCAATCCTCAATACTCAATCTTCAATCCTCAATCCTGAATCCTCAATCCTCAATCCTCAATCCCCAATCAACAATCCTCAATCTTCAATACTCAAACCTCAATACTCAATCTGCAATCCTCAATACTCAATCCTCAATCCTCAATCGTCAATCCTCAAACCCCAATCCTCTATCATCAATACTCAATCCTCAATACTCAATCCTCAATCCTCAATCCTCAATCTTCAATCCTCAGTACTCAATCATCTGTCTGCAATCCTCAATCCTCAATCCTCAATCCTCAATCCACAATCCGCAATCTTCAATCCTCCATACTCAATCTGCAATCCTGAATCCTCAATCCTAAAATCCTCAATCCTCAATATTCAACACACAATCCTCAACCACCAATCCTCAATACTCAACCATCAATGCTCAATTCTCAATACTCAATAGAATATCCTGAATTCTCAGTTTTCAATACCCAATCCTCAATTCTCAATATCCAAGTCTCCATCCACAAACATCTATTCTCATCACTCAACCCTCAACCCTCAGTCCTCATCCTCCATCCTCAATCCTCAATCCTCAATCCTCAATCTTCAATCCTCAATAATCAACCTCCAATCCTAGATCCTCAATCCCCAATCATCAATCCTTAATCCTCAATATTCAATCCTCAATCCCCAGTCCTCAATCTTCAATCCTCAATGCTCAATCGTCAATCCTCAATCCTCAGTCCACAATCCTCAATCCTCAAACCTCAATCCTCAACGGTCAGTCCTCGTCATCAATCCACAACCCTCAATCCTCAATCCTCAACCTTCAATCATCAATACTCAATCTTCAATCCTCAATCCTCAATCCTCAATCCACAATCCTCAATCCTCAATATTCAACACAAAACCCTCAACCATCAATTCTCAATACTCAACCGTCAATCCTCAATTCTCAATACTCAATAGAATATCCTGAATACTCATGGTTCAATACTCAATCCACAATATTCAATAATCAAATCTCAATCCTCAAACCTCATTTCTCAACACTCAATCCTCAACACTCAGTCCTCTCTCTTCAATCCTCCATCCTCAATCCTCAATCCTCAAGAGTCAATCCTCCATCCTGAATACTCAAACCTCAATTCTCAGTCCTCAAACCTCAATCCCGAATCCTCAACTTTGAATCCTCAATCTTCAGCCCTCGGTCCTCTACAATCAATTGTCAATCCTCAATCCTCAATAGAATACCCTCAATTCACAGCATTCAATACTCAATCACCATTCCTCAAACTTCAAATCTCAATCCACAAACATCAACTCTCATCATTCAACCCTCAACACTCAGTCCTCAATCTTCAATACCCAATCCTCAATCCTCAATCTTCAATCCTCAATACACAATCTTCAATCCTCAATCCTCAATTCTCAGTCCTCAATACTCAATCCTCAATCGTCAATCCTCAATCCCCAATCCTCAATCTTCAATCCTCAATCCTCAATCCTCAATCCTCAATCCTCAATCTTCAATCCTCAATACTCAATCTTCAATCCTCAATCCTCAATCCTCAATCCTCAATGCTCAATCCTCAATCCTCAATACTCAACACACAACCCTCAACCATCAATCCTCAATACTCAACCATCAATCCTCAATTCTCAATACTCAATCTTCAATTCTCAATCTTCGATCCTCTATACTGAATCTTCAATCCTGAATCCTCAATCTTCAGCCCTCAGTACTCAACAATCAGTTGTCAATCCTCAATCCTCAATAGAATATACTCAATTCACAGCTTTCAATACACAATACTCAATCGGCAATCTTGAAATCTCTATCCACAAACATCAATTCTCATCACTCAACCCTCAGCACTCAGTCCCCAATCGTCAATCTTCAATCCTCAACAATTAATCTCCAATCCTAGATCCCCAATGCCCAATCCTCAATCCTTAATCCTCAATCTTCAATCCTCAATCCCCGGCCCTCAATCTTGAAGCCTCAATGCTAAATCCTCAATCCTCAATCCTCAGTCCTCAATCCTCAATCCTCAATCCGCAGTCCTCAATCTTCAATCCTCAATACTCAATATTCAATCCTAAATCCTCAATCCTGAAATCCTCAATCCTCAATATTCAACACACAACCCTCAACCTTCAATCCTCGATCCTCAATGCTCAATCCTCAATCCTCAATACTCAAACGTCAGTTTTCTATCCTCAACACTCAATCTTCAATCCTCAATCCCCAAACCTCAATCCTCAATCCTCATTCTCCAATCTTCAATACCCAATCCTCAGTCTTCAATCCTCAATCCTCAATCCTCAATTCTCAATTCTCAATCCTCAGTCCTCAGTCCTCAGACATCAATCCTGAACCCTCAGCCCTCATCCTCAATCCTCAATCCACAATCCTCAATCCTCAATCCTCAATCTTCAATCTTCAATCCTCAATACTCAATCATCAATCCTCAATCCTCAGTCCTCAAACATCAATCCTCAATCCTCAATCCTCAATCATCAATCTTCAATCCTCAATACTCAATCTTCAATCTTCAATCCTCAATCCTCAATCCTCAATCCTCAATCCGCAATCCTCAATCTTCAATCCTCAATACTCAATCTTCAATCCTCAATCCTCAATCCTGAAATCCTCAATGCTCAATATTCAACACACAACCCTCAAACTTCAATCCTCAATACTCAACCATCAATCCTCATTCTCAATACTCAATCGTCAGCCTTCAATCCTCAACACTCAATTTTCAATCCTCAATCCTCAATCTTCAATTCTCAATCTTCGATCCTCAATACTGAATCTTCAATCCTCAATCCTCAATCCCCTATACTCAATCCTCAATCCTTAATCCTCAATCTTCAATCCTCAGTCCCCAATCCTCAATCTTCAATCCTCAACCCTCAATCCTAATCCTCAATCCTTAATCCTCAATCTTCAATCCTCAATACTCAATCTTCAATCCTCAATCCTGAATCCTCAATCCTCAATCCTCAATCCCCAATCAACAATCCTCAATCTTCAATACTCAAACCTCAATACTCAATCTGCAATCCTCAATACTCAATCCTCAATCCTCAATCGTCAATCCTCAAACCCCAATCCTCTATCATCAATACTCAATCCTCAATACTCAATCCTCAATCCTCAATCCTCAATCTTCAATCCTCAGTACTCAATCATCTGTCTGCAATCCTCAATCCTCAATCCTCAATCCTCAATCCACAATCCGCAATCTTCAATCCTCCATACTCAATCTGCAATCCTGAATCCTCAATCCTAAAATCCTCAATCCTCAATATTCAACACACAATCCTCAACCACCAATCCTCAATACTCAACCATCAATGCTCAATTCTCAATACTCAATAGAATATCCTGAATTCTCAGTTTTCAATACCCAATCCTCAATTCTCAATATCCAAGTCTCCATCCACAAACATCTATTCTCATCACTCAACCCTCAACCCTCAGTCCTCATCCTCCATCCTCAATCCTCAATCCTCAATCCTCAATCTTCAATCCTCAATAATCAACCTCCAATCCTAGATCCTCAATCCCCAATCATCAATCCTTAATCCTCAATATTCAATCCTCAATCCCCAGTCCTCAATCTTCAATCCTCAATGCTCAATCGTCAATCCTCAATCCTCAGTCCACAATCCTCAATCCTCAAACCTCAATCCTCAACGGTCAGTCCTCGTCATCAATCCACAACCCTCAATCCTCAATCCTCAACCTTCAATCATCAATACTCAATCTTCAATCCTCAATCCTCAATCCTCAATCCACAATCCTCAATCCTCAATATTCAACACAAAACCCTCAACCATCAATTCTCAATACTCAACCGTCAATCCTCAATTCTCAATACTCAATAGAATATCCTGAATACTCATGGTTCAATACTCAATCCACAATATTCAATAATCAAATCTCAATCCTCAAACCTCATTTCTCAACACTCAATCCTCAACACTCAGTCCTCTCTCTTCAATCCTCCATCCTCAATCCTCAATCCTCAAGAGTCAATCCTCCATCCTGAATACTCAAACCTCAATTCTCAGTCCTCAAACCTCAATCCCGAATCCTCAACTTTGAATCCTCAATCTTCAGCCCTCGGTCCTCTACAATCAATTGTCAATCCTCAATCCTCAATAGAATACCCTCAATTCACAGCATTCAATACTCAATCACCATTCCTCAAACTTCAAATCTCAATCCACAAACATCAACTCTCATCATTCAACCCTCAACACTCAGTCCTCAATCTTCAATACCCAATCCTCAATCCTCAATCTTCAATCCTCAATACACAATCTTCAATCCTCAATCCTCAATTCTCAGTCCTCAATACTCAATCCTCAATCGTCAATCCTCAATCCCCAATCCTCAATCTTCAATCCTCAATCCTCAATCCTCAATCCTCAATCCTCAATCTTCAATCCTCAATACTCAATCTTCAATCCTCAATCCTCAATCCTCAATCCTCAATGCTCAATCCTCAATCCTCAATACTCAACACACAACCCTCAACCATCAATCCTCAATACTCAACCATCAATCCTCAATTCTCAATACTCAATCTTCAATTCTCAATCTTCGATCCTCTATACTGAATCTTCAATCCTCAATCCTCAATCCTCAATCCTCAATCCTCAATCCTCAATCTTCAATCCTCAATACTCAATCTTCAATCCTCAATCCTCAATGCTCAATCCTCAATCCTCAATACTCAAAATTCAGTCTTCAATCCTCAACACTCAATCATCAATCCTCAATCCCCAATCCTCAATCCTCAATCCTCATTCTTCAATCTTCAATACCCAATCCTCAATCTTCAATCCTCAATCCTCAATCCTCAATTCTAAATCCTCAATCCTCAGTCCTCAGTCCTCAAACATCAATCCTCAACCCTCAGCCCTCATCCTCAATCCTCAATCCACAATCCTCAATCCTCAATCCTCAATCTTCAATCTTCAATCCTCAATACTCAATCATCAATCCTCAATCCTCAGTCCTCAAACACCAATTCTGAATCCTCAATCCTGAATCCTCAATCTTCAGCCCTCAGTACTCAACAATCAGTTGTCAATCCTCAATCCTCAATAGAATATACTCAATTCACAGCTTTCAATACACAATACTCAATCGGCAATCTTGAAATCTCTATCCACAAACATCAATTCTCATCACTCAACCCTCAGCACTCAGTCCCCAATCGTCAATCTTCTATCCTCAATCCTCAATCGTCAATCCACAATCCTCAATCTTCAATCCTCAATACTCAATCTTCAATCCTCTATCCTCAACCCTCAATCCTCAATCCTCAATACTCAAACGTCAGTCTTCAATCCTCAACACTCAATCTTCAATCCTCAATCCCCAATCCTCAATCCTCAATCCTCATTCTTCAATCTTCAATACCCAATCCACAATCTTCAATCCTCAATCCTCAATCCTCAATTCTAAATCCTCAATCCTCAGTCCTCAGTCCTCAAACATCAATCCTCAACCCTCAGTCCTCATCCTCAATCCTCAATCCACAATCCTCAATCCTCAATCCTCAATCTTCAATCTTCAATCCTCAATACTCAATCATCAATCCTCAATCCTCAGTCCTCAAACCCCAATTCTGAATCCTCAATCCTGAATCCTCAATCTTCAGCCCTCAGTACTCAACAATCAGTTGTCAATCCTCAATCCTCAATAGAATATACTCAATTCACAGCTTTCAATACAGAATACTCAATCGGCAATCTTCAAATCTCTATCCACAAACATCAATTCTCATCACTCAATCCTCAATCCTCAATCTTCAATCCTCAATACTCAATCTTCAATCCTCAATCCTCAATCCTCAATCCTCAATGCTCAATCCTCAATCCTCAATACTCAACACACAACCCTCAACCATCAATCCTCAATACTCAACCATCAATCCTCAATTCTCAATACTCAATCTTCAATTCTCAATCTTCGATCCTCTATACTGAATCTTCAATTATCAATCCTCAATCCTCAATCCTCAATCCTCAATCCTCAATCTTCAATCCTCAATACTCAATCTTCAATCCTCAATCCTCAATGCTCAATCCTCAATCCTCAATACTCAAACGTCAGTCTTCAATCCTCAACACTCAATCATCAATCCTCAATCCCCAATCCTCAATCCTCAATCCTCATTCTTCAATCTTCAATACCCAATCCTCAATCTTCAATCCTCAATCCTCAATACTCAATTCTAAATCCTCAATCCTCAGTCCTCAGTCCTCAAACATCAATCCTCAACCCTCAGCCCTCATCCTCAATCCTCAATCCACAATCCTCAATCCTCAATCCTCAATCTTCAATCTTCAATCCTCAATACTCAATCATCAATCCTCAATCCTCAGTCCTCAAACCCCAATTCTGAATCCTCAATCCTGAATCCTCAATCTTCAGCCGTCAGTACTCAACAATCAGTTGTCAATCCTCAATCCTCAATAGAATATACTCAATTCACAGCTTTCAATACACAATACTCAATCGGCAATCTTGAAATCTCTATCCACAAACATCAATTCTCATCACTCAACCCTCAGCACTCAGTCCCCAATCGTCAATCTTCAATCCTCAATGCTCAATCCTCATACTCAGTCCTCAATCTTCAATCATCAATCCTCAATACTCAATCTTCAATCCTCAATCCCGAATCCTCAATCCTCAATCCTCAATCCTCAATCAACAATACTCAATCTTCAATAATCAATCCTCTATCCTCAATCCTCAATCCTCAATACTCAACCATCAAGCCTCAATTCTCAATACTCAATAGAATATCCTGAATTCACAGGATTCAATACTCAAGCATCAATCCTCAACCCTCAGCCCTCATTCTCAATCCTCAATCCTCAATCCTCAATCCTCAATTTTCAATCCTCAATCCTCAACCCTCAGTCCTCATCCTCAATTCTCAATTCTCAGTCCTCAATTCTCAACCCCCAATCTTCAATCCTCAATAATCAATCTCCAATCCTAGATCCCCAATGCCCAATCCCCAATCCTTAATCCTCAATCCCCGGCCCTCAATCTTAAATCCTCAATGCTCAATCCTCAATCCTCAATCCTCAGTCCTCAATCATCAATCCTCAATTCGCAGTCCTCAATCTTGAATCCTCAATACTCAATATTCAATCCTAAATTCTCAATCCTGAAATCCTCAATCCTGAATATTCAACACACAACCCTCCACCTTCAATCCCCAATACTCAACCCTCAATCCTCAATTCTCAATACTCAATCATCAGTCTTCAATCCTCCACACTCAATCTTCAATCCTCGATCCTCAATGCTCAATCCTCAATCCTCAATACTCAAACGTCAGTTTTCAATTCTCAACACTCAATCTTCAATCCTCAATCCCCAATCCTCAATCCTCAATCCTCATTCTCCAATCTTCAATACCCAATCCTCAATCTTCAATCCTCAATCCTCAATCCTCAAATCTCAATCCTCAATCCTCAGTCCTCAGTCCTCAGACATCAATCCTGAACCCTCAGCCCTCATCCTCAATCCTCAATCCACAATCCTCAATCCTCAATCCTCAATCTTCAATCCTCAATCCTCATTACTCAATCATCAATCCTCAATCCTCAGTCCTCAAACCTCAATCCTCAATTCTCAATCCTTAATCATCGATCTTCAATCCTCAATACTCAATCTTCAATCTTCGATCCTCAATGCTCAATCCTCAATCCTCAATACTCAAACGTCAGTTTTCTATCCTCAACACTCAATCTTCAATCCTCAATCCCCAAACCTCAATCCTCAATCCTCATTCTCCAATCTTCAATACCCAATCCTCAGTCTTCAATCCTCAATCCTCAATCCTCAATTCTCAATTCTCAATCCTCAGTCCTCAGTCCTCAGACATCAATCCTGAACCCTCAGCCCTCATCCTCAATCCTCAATCCACAATCCTCAATCCTCAATCCTCAATCTTCAATCTTCAATCCTCAATACTCAATCATCAATCCTCAATCCTCAGTCCTCAAACCTCAATCCTCAATCCTCAATCCTCAATCATCAATCTTCAATCCTCAATACTCAATCTTTAATCTTCAATCCTCAATCCTCAATCCTCAATCCTCAATCCGCAATCCTCAATCTTCAATCCTCAATACTCAATCTTCAATCCCCAATCCTCAATCCTGGAATCCTCAATCCTCAATATTCAACACACAACCCTCAAACTTCAATCCTCAATACTCAACCATCAATCCTCATTCTCAATACTCAATCGTCAGCCTTCAATCCTCAACACTCAATTTTCAATCCTCAATCCTCAATCTTCAATTCTCAATCTTCGAACCTCAATACTGAATCTTCAATCCTCAATCCTCAATCCCCTATACTCAATCCTCAATCCTTAATCCTCAATCTTCAATCCTCAGTCCCCAATCCTCAATCTTCAATCCTCAACCCTCAATCCTAATCCTCAATCCTTAATCCTCAATCTTCAATCCTCAATACTCAATCTTCAATCCTCAATCCTGAATCCTCAATCCTCAATCCTCAATCCCCAATCAACAATCCTCAATCTTCAATACTCAAACCTCAATACTCAATCTGCAATCCTCAATACTCAATCCTCAATCCTCAATCGTCAATCCTCAAACCCCAATCCTCTATCATCAATACTCAATCCTCAATACTCAATCCTCAATCCTCAATCCTCAATCTTCAATCCTCAGTACTCAATCATCTGTCTGCAATCCTCAATCCTCAATCCTCAATCCTCAATCCACAATCCGCAATCTTCAATCCTCCATACTCAATCTGCAATCCTCAATCCTCAATCCTAAAATCCTCAATCCTCAATATTCAACACACAACCCTCAACCACCAATCCTCAATACTCAACCATCAATGCTCAATTCTCAATACTCAATAGAATATCCTGAATTCTCAGTTTTCAATACCTAATCCTCAATTCTCAATATTCAAGTGTCCATCCACAAACATCTATTCTCATCACTCAACCCTCAACCCTCAGTCCTCATCCTCCATCCTCAATCCTCAATCCTCAATCCTCAATCTTCAATCCTCAATAATCAACCTCCAATCCTAGATCCTCAATCCCCAATCATCAATCCTTAATCCTCAATATTCAATCCTCAATCCCCAGTCCTCAATCTTCAATCCTCAATGCTCAATCGTCAATCCTCAATCCTCAGTCCACAATCCTCAATCCTCAAACCTCAATCCTCAACGGTCAGTCCTCGTCATCAATCCACAACCCTCAATCCTCAATCCTCAACCTTCAATCATCAATACTCAATCTTCAATCCTCAATCCTCAATCCTCAATCCACAATCCTCAATCCTCAATATTCAACACAAAACCCTCAACCATCAATTCTCAATACTCAACCGTCAATCCTCAATTCTCAATACTCAATAGAATATCCTGAATACTCATGGTTCAATACTCAATCCACAATATTCAATAATCAAATCTCAATCCTCAAACCTCATTTCTCAACACTCAATCCTCAACACTCAGTCCTCTCTCTTCAATCCTCCATCCTCAATCCTCAATCCTCAAGAGTCAATCCTCCATCCTGAATACTCAAACCTCAATTCTCAGTCCTCAAACCTCAATCCCGAATCCTCAACTTTGAATCCTCAATCTTCAGCCCTCGGTCCTCAACAATCAATTGTCAATCCTCAATCCTCAATAGAATACCCTCAATTCACAGCATTCAATACTCAATCACCATTCCTCAAACTTCAAATCTCAATCCACAAACATCAACTCTCATCATTCAACCCTCAACACTCAGTCCTCAATCTTCAATACCCAATCCTCAATCCTCAATCTTCAATCCTCAATACACAATCTTGAATCCTCAATCCTCAATTCTCAGTCCTCAATACTCAATCCTCAATCGTCAATCCTCAATCCCCAATCCTCAATCTTCAATCCTCAATCCTCAATCCTCAATCCTCAATCCTCAATCCTCAATGCTCAATCCTCAATCCTCAATACTCAACACACAACCCTCAACCATCAATCCTCAATACTCAACCATCAATCCTCAATTCTCAATACTCAATCTTGAATTCTCAATCTTCGATCCTCTATACTGAATCTTCAATCCTCCATCCTCAATCCTCAATCCTCAATCCTCAATCCTCAATCTTCAATCCTCAATACTCAATCTTCAATCCTCAATCCTCAATGCTCAATCCTCAATCCTCAATACTCAAACGTCAGTCTTCAATCCTCAACACTCAATCATCAATCCTCAATCCCCAATCCTCAATCCTCAATCCTCATTCTTCAATCTTCAATACCCAATCCTCAATCTTCAATCCTCAATCCTCAATCCTCAATTCTAAATCCTCAATCCTCAGTCCTCAGTCCTCAAACATCAATCCTCAACCCTCAGCCCTCATCCTCAATCCTCCATCCACAATCCTCAATCCTCAATCCTCAATCTTCAATCTTCAATCCTCAATACTCAATCATCAATCCTCAATCCTCAGTCCTCAAACCCCAATTCTGAATCCTCAATCCTGAATCCTCAATCTTCAGCCCTCAGTACTCAACAATCAGTTGTCAATCCTCAATCCTCAATAGAATATACTCAATTCACAGCTTTCAATACACAATACTCAATCGGCAATCTTGAAATCTCTATCCACAAACATCAATTCTCATCACTCAACCCTCAGCACTCAGTCCCCAATCGTCAATCTTCTATCCTCAATCCTCAATCGTCAATCCACAATCCTCAATCTTCAATCCTCAATACTCAATCTTCAATCCTCTATCCTCAACCCTCAATCCTCAATCCTCAACACTCAAACGTCAGTCTTCAATCCTCAACACTCAATCTTCAATCCTCAATCCCCAATCCTCAATCCTCAATCCTCATTCTTCAATCTTCAATACCCAATCCACAATCTTCAATCCTCAATCCTCAATCCTCAATTCTAAATCCTCAATCCTCAGTCCTCAGTCCTCAAACATCAATCCTCAACCCTCAGCCCTCATCCTCAATCCTCAATCCACAATCCTCAATCCTCAATCCTCAATCTTCAATCTTCAATCCTCAATACTCAATCATCAATCCTCAATCCTCAGTCCTCAAACCCCAATTCTGAATCCTCAATCCTGAATCCTCAATCTTCAGCCCTCAGTACTCAACAATCAGTTGTCAATCCTCAATCCTCAATAGAATATACTCAATTCACAGCTTTCAATACACAATACTCAATCGGCAATCTTCAAATCTCTATCCACAAACATCAATTCTCATCACTCAATCCTCAATCCTCAATCTTCAATCCTCAATACTCAATCTTCAGTCCTCAATCCTCAATCCTCAATCCTCAATGCTCAATCCTCAATCCTCAATACTCAACACACAACCCTCAACCATCAATCCTCAATACTCAACCATCAATCCTCAATTCTCAATACTCAATCTTCAATTCTCAATCTTCGATCCTCTATACTGAATCTTCAATCCTCAATCCTCAATCCTCAATCCTCAATCCTCAATCCTCAATCTTCAATCCTCAATACTCAATCTTCAATCCTCAATCCTCAATGCTCAATCCTCAATCCTCAATACTCAAACGTCAGTCTTCAATCCTCAACACTCAATCATCAATCCTCAATCCCCAATCCTCAATCCTCAATCCTCATTCTTCAATCTTCAATACCCAATCCTCAATCTTCAATCCTCAATCCTCAATACTCAATTCTAAATCCTCAATCCTCAGTCCTCAGTCCTCAAACATCAATCCTCAACCCTCAGCCCTCATCCTCAATCCTCAATCCACAATCCTCAATCCTCAATCCTCAATCTTCAATCTTCAATCCTCAATACTCAATCATCAATCCTCAATCCTCAGTCCTCAAACCCCAATTCTGAATCCTCAATCCTGAATCCTCAATCTTCAGCCCTCAGTACTCAACAATCAGTTGTCAATCCTCAATCCTCAATAGAATATACTCAATTCACAGCTTTCAATACACAATACTCAATCGGCAATCTTGAAATCTCTATCCACAAACATCAATTCTCATCACTCAACCCTCAGCACTCAGTCCCCAATCGTCAATCTTCAATCCTCAATCCTCAATCCTCATACTCAATCCTCAATCTTCAATCATCAATCCTCAATACTCAATCTTCAATCCTCAATCCCGAATCCTCAATCCTCAATCCTCAATCCTCAATCAACAATACTCAATCTTCAATAATCAATCCTCTATCCTCAATCCTCAATCCTCAATACTCAACCATCAAGCCTCAATTCTCAATACTCAATAGAATATCCTGAATTCACAGGATTCAATACTCAAGCATCAATCCTCAACCCTCAGCCCTCATTCTCAATCCTCAATCCTCAATCCTCAATCCTCAATTTTCAATCCTCAATCCTCAACCCTCAGTCCTCATCCTCAATTCTCAATTCTCAGTCCTCAATTCTCAACCCCCAATCTTCAATCCTCAATAATCAATCTCCAATCCTAGATCCCCAATGCCCAATCCCCAATCCTTAATCCTCAATCCCCGGCCCTCAATCTTAAATCCTCAATGCTCAATCCTCAATCCTCAATCCTCAGTCCTCAATCCTCAATCCTCAATTCGCAGTCCTCAATCTTGAATCCTCAATACTCAATATTCAATCCTAAATTCTCAATCCTGAAATCCTCAATCCTGAATATTCAACACACAACCCTCTACCTTCAATCCTCAATACTCAACCCTCAATCCTCAACTCTCAATACTCAATCATCAGTCTTCAATCCTCCACACTCAATCTTCAATCCTCAATCCTCAATCTACAATCCTCAATACTCAATCTTCAATCCTCAACCCTCAATCCTCAATCCTCAATCCTCAATCTTCAATCCTCAATCCTCGATCCTCAATTCTCAATCCTCAATCCTCAATCCTCAATCCTCAGACCTCAAACATCAATACTCAACCCTCAATACTCAGTCTTCAATCCTCGATCCTCAATGCTCAATCCTCAATCCTCAATACTCAAACGTCAGTTTTCAATCCTCAACACTCAATCTTCAATCCTCAATCCCCAATCCTCAATCCTCAATCCTCACTCTCCAATGTTCAATACCCAATCCTCAATCTTCAATCCTCAATCCTCAATCCTCAATTCTCAATCCTCAATCCTCAGTCCTCAGTCCTCAGACATCAATCCTGAACCCTCAGCCGTCATCCTCAATCCTCAATCCTCAATTCTCAATCCTCGATCCTCAATCTTCGGACCTCAAACATCAATACTCAACCCTCAGTCCTCGTCCACAATCCACAACCCTCAATCCTCAATCCTCAATCTTCAATCCTCAATACTCAATCCTCAATAATCAACCCTCAACACTCAGTCCTCAATCCTCAATCCTCAATCCTCAATCATCAATCCTCAATCCCCAATCCTCAATCTTCAATCCTCAATCCTCGATCCTCAATTCTCAATCCTCAATCCCCAATCCTCAATCTTCAATCCTCAATCCTCGATCCTCAGTCCTCAATCCTCAATCCTCAATCTTCAATCCTCAATACTCAATCGTCAGTCTTCAATCCTCAACACTCAATCTTCAATCCTCAATCCCCAATCCTCAATCCTCAATCCTCATTCTTCAATCCTCAATACCCAATCCTCAATCTTCAATCCTCAATCCTCAATCCTCAACTATCAATCCTCAGTCCTCAGTCCTCAGTCCTCAAACATCAATCCTCAACCCTGAGCCCTCATCCCCAATCCTCAATCGTCAATCCTCGATCCTCAATCCTCAATCTTCTATCTTCAATCCTCAATACTCAATCTTCAATCCTCAATCCTCAGTCCTCAAACCACAATTCTGAATCCTCAATCCTGAATCCTCAATCTTCAATCCACACACCTCAACCATCAATGCTCAATTCTCAATACTCAACAGAATATCCTGAATTCTCAGTTTTCAATACTCAATCCCCAATCTTCAATTTTCAAATCTCAATCCACAAACATCAATTCTCATGACTCAACCCTCAACACTCAGTCCTCAATCTTCAATCCTCAATCCTCAATCCTCAATCGTCAATCCTCAATTCCCTATCCTCTATCATCAATCCTCAATCCTCAATCCTCAATCCTCAATCCTCAATCCTCAATCTTCAATCCTCAAAAATCAATCTTCAATTTCAATCCTCAATCCTCAATCCTCAATCCTCAATCCTCAATCCGCAATCCTCAATCTTCAATCCTCAATACTCAATCCTCAATCCTCAATCCTCAATCATGAAATCCTCAATCCTCAATCCTCAATCAACAATACTCAATCTTCAATAATCAATCCTCTATCCTCAATCCTCAATCCTCAATACTCATCCATCAAGCCTCAATTCTCAATACTCAATAGAATATCCTGAATTCACAGGATTCAATACTCAAACATCAATCCTCAACCCTCAGCCCTCATTCTCAATCCTCAATCCTCAATCCTCAATCGTCAATTTTCAATCCTCAATCCTCAACCCTCAGTCCTCATCCTCAATTCTCAATACTCAATCCTCAATTCTCAACCCCCAATCTTCAATCCTCAATAATCAATCTCCTATCCTAGATCCCCAATGCCCAATCCCCAATCCTTAATCCTCAATCTTCAATCCTCAATCCCCGGTCCTCAATCTTAAATCCTCAATGCTCAATCCTCAATCCTCAATCCTCAGTCCTCAATCCTCAATCCTCAATTCGCAGTCCTCAATCTTGAATACTCAATACTCAATATTCAATCCTAAATCCTCAATCCTGAAATCCTCAATCCTCAATATTCAACACACAACCCTCAACATTCAATCCTCAATACTCAACCCTCAATCCTCAATTCTCAATACTCAATCATCAGTCTTCAATCCTCCACACTCAATCTTCAATCCTCAATCCTCAATCTTCAATCCTCAATACTAAATCTTCAATGCTCAACCCTCAATTCTCAATCCTCAATCCTCAATCCTCAGACTTCAAACATCAATACTCAACCCTCAATACTCAGTCTTCAATCCTCGATCCTCAATGCTCAATCCTCAATCCTCAATACTCAAACGTCAGTTTTCAATCCTCAACACTCAATCTTCAATCCTCAATCCCCAATCCTCAATCCTCAATCCTCACTCTCCAATCTTCAATACCCAATCCTCAATCTTCAATCCTCAATCCTCAATCCTCAATTCTCAATCCTCAATCCTCAGTCCTCAGTCCTCAGACATCAATCCTGAACCCTCAGCCCTCATCCTCAATCCTCAATCCACAATCCTCAATCCTCAATCCTCAATCTTCAATCTTCAATCCTCATTACTCAATCATCAATCCTCAACCCTCAGTCCTCAAACCTCGATCCTCAATTCTCAATCCTCAATCATCGATCTTCAATCCTCAATACTCAATCTTCAATCTTCGATCCTCAACCCTCAATTCTCAATCCTCAGTCCGCAATCCTCAATCTTCAATTCTCAATACTCAATCTTCAATCCTCAATCCTCAATCCTGAGATGCTCAATCCTCAATATTCAACACACAACCCTCAAACTTCAATCCTCAATACTCAACCATCAATCCTCATTCTCAATACTCAATCGTCAGCCTTCAATCCTCAATCCTCAATCCCCAATCAACAATCCTCAATCTTCAATACTCAAACCTCAATACTCAATCTGCAATCCTCAATACTCAATCCTCAATCCTCAATCGTCAATCCTCAAACCCCAATCCTCTATCATCAATACTCAATCCTCAATACTCAATCCTCAATCCTCAATCCTCAATCTTCAATCCTCAGTACTCAACCTTCTGTCTGCAATCCTCAATCCTCAATCCTCAATCCTCAATCCACAATCCGCAATCTTCAATCCTCCATACGCAATCTTCAATCCTCAATCCTCAATCCTAAAATCCTCAATCCTCAATATTCAACACACAATCCTCAACCACCAATCCTCAATACTCAACCATCAATGCTCAATTCTCAATACTCAATAGAATATCCTGAATACTCAGTGTTCAATACTCAATCCACAATATTCAATAATCAAATCTCAATCCTCAAACCTCATTTCTCAACACTCAAACCTCAACACTCAGTCCTCTCTCTTCAATCCTCCATCCTCAATCCTCAATCCTCAAGAGTCAATCCTCCATCCTGAATATTCAAACCTCAATTCTCAGTCCTCAAACCTCAATGCCGAATCCTCAACTTTGAATCCTCAATCTTCAGCCCTCGGTCCTCAACAATCAATTGTCAATCCTCAATCCTCAATAGAATACCCTCAATTCACAGCATTCAGTACTCAATCACCATTCCTCAAACTTCAAATCTCAATCCACAAACATCAACTCTCATCATTCAACCCTCAACACTCAGTCCTCAATCTTCAATACCCAATCCTCAATCCTCAATCTTCAATCCTCAATACACAATCTTCAATCCTCAATCCTCAATTCTCAGTCCTCAATACTCAATCCTCAATCGTCAATCCTCAATCCCCAATCCTCAATCTTCAATCCTCAATCCTCGATCCTCAATTCTCAATCCTCAATCCCCAATCCTCAATCTTCAATCCTCAATCCTCGATCCTCAATCCTCAATCCTCAATCCTCAATCCTCAATCCTCAATACTCAATCCTCAATCCTCAATCCTCAATCCTCAATCTTCAATCCTCAATACTCAATCTTCAATCCTGAATCCTCATTCTTCAGCCCTCAGTCCTCAACAATCAGTCGTCAATCCTCAATCCTCAATAGAATATCATCAATTCACAGTTTTCAATACTCAATACTCAATCTGCAATCTTCAAATCTCTATCCACAAACATCAATTCTCATCACTCAACCCTCAACACTCAGTCCTCAATCCTGAATCCTCAATCCTCAATCATCAATCCTCAATCCCCAATCCTTAATCTTCAATCCTCAATCCTCGATCCTCAATTCTCAATCCTCAATCCTCAATCTTCAGACCTCAAACATCAATACTCAACCCTCAGTCCTCGTCCACAATCCACAACCCTCAATCCTCAATCCTCAATCTTCAATCCTCAATACTCAATCCTCAATAATCAACCCTCAACACTCAGTCCTCAATCCTCAATCCTCAATCCTCAATCCTCAATCATCAATCCTCAATCCCCAATCCTCAATCTTCAATCCTCAATCCTCGATCCTCAATTCTCAATCCTCAATCCCCAATCCTCAATCTTCAATCCTCAATCCTCGATCCTCAATCCTCAATCCTCAATCCTCAATCCTCAATCCTCAATACTCAATCGTCAGTCTTCAATCCTCAACACTCAATCTTCAATCCTCAATCCCCAATCCTCAATCCTCAATCCTCATTCTTCAATCCTCAATACCCAATCATCAATCTTCAATCCTCAATCCTCAATCCTCAACTATCTATCCTCAGTCCTCAGTCCTCAGTCCTCAAACATCAAGCCTCAACCCTGAGCCCTCATCCCCAATCCTCAATCCTCAATTCTCAGTCCTCAATCCTCAATCCTCAATCCTCAATCATCAATCCTCAATCCCCAATCCTCAATCTTCAATCCTCAATCCTCGATCCTCAATTCTCAATCCTCAATCCCCAATCCTCAATCTTCAATCCTCAATCCTCGATCCTCAATCCTCAATCCTCAATCCTCAATCCTCAATCCTCAATACTCAATCGTCAGTCTTCAATCCTCAACACGCAATCTTCAATCCTCAATCCCCAATCCTCAATCCTCAATCCTCATTCTTCAATCCTCAATACCCAATCCTCAATCTTCAATCCTCAATCCTCAATCCTCAACTATCAATCCTCAGTCCTCAGTTCTCAGTCCTCAAACATCAATCCTCAACCCTGAGCCCTCATCCCCAATCCTCAATCGTCAATCCTCGATCCTCAATCCTCAATCTTCTATCTTCAATCCTCATTCTTCAATCCTCAATACCCAATCCTCAATCTTCAATCCTCAATCCTCAATCCTCAACTATCAATCCTCAGTCCTCAGTCCTCAGTCCTCAAACATCAAGCCTCAACCCTGAGCCCTCATCCCCAATCCTCAATCGTCAATCCTCGATCCTCAATCCTCAATCTTCTATCTTCAATCCTCAATACTCAATCTTCAATCCTCAATCCTCAGTCCTCAAACCACAATTCTGAATCCTCAATCTTCAATCCTCAATCCTCGATCCTCAATTCTCAATCCTCAATCCCCAATCCTCAATCTTCAATCCACACACCTCAACCATCAATGCTCAATTCTCAATACTCAACAGAATATCCTGAATTCTCAGTTTTCAATACTCAATCCCCAATCTTCAATTTTCAAATCTCAATCCACAAACATCAATTCTCATGACTCAACCCTCAACACTCAGTCCTCAATCTTCAATCCTCAATCCTCAATCCTCAATCGTCAATCCTCAATTCCCTATCCTCTATCATCAATCCTCAATCCTCAATCCTCAATCCTCAATCCTCAATCCTCAATCTTCAATCCTCAAAAATCAACCTTCAATTTCAATCCTCAATCCTCAATCCTCAATACTCAATCCTCAATCCGCAATCCTCAATCTTCAATCCTCAATACTCAATCCTCAATCCTCAATCCTCAATCATGAAATCCTCAATCCTCAATATTCAACACAAAACCCTCAAACTTCAATCCTCAATACTCAACCATCAATCCTCAATTCTCAATACTCAATCTTCAATTCTCAATCTTCGATCCTCAATACTGAATCTTCAATCCTCAATCCTCAATCCTCAATCCTCAATCCTCAATCCTCAATCTTCAATCCTCAATACTCAATCTTCAATCCTCAATCCTCAATGCTCAATCCTCAATCCTCAATACTCAAACGTCAGTCTTCAATCCTCAACACTCAATCTTCAATCCTCAATCCCCAATCCTCAATCCTCAATCCTCATTCTTCAATCTTCAATACCCAATCCTCAATCTTCAATCCTCAATCCTCAATCCTCAATTCTAAATCCTCAATCCTCAGTCCTCAGTCCTCAAACATCAATCCTCAACCCTCAGCCCTCATCCTCAATCCTCAATCCACAATCCGCAATCCTCAATCCTCAATCTTCAATCTTCAATCCTCAATCCTCAATCCTCATACTCAATCCTCAATCTTCAATCATCAATCCTCAATACTCAATCTTCAATCCTCAATCCCGAATCCTCAATCCTCAATCCTCAATCCTCAATCAACAATACTCAATCTTCAATAATCAATCCTCTATCCTCAATCCTCAATCCTCAATACCCAACCATCAAGCCTCAATTCTCAATACTCAATAGAATATCCTGAATTCACAGGATTCAATACTCAAACATCAATCCTCAACCCTCAGCCCTCATTCTCAATCCTCAATCCTCAATCCTCAATCCTCAATTTTCAATCCTCAATCCTCAACCCTCAGTCCTCATCCTCAATTCTCAATACTCAATCCTCAATTCTCAACCCCCAATCTTCAATCCTCAATAATCAATCTCGTATCCTAGATCCCCAATGCCCAATCCCCAATCCTTAATCCTCAATCTTCAATCCTCAATCCCCGGTCCTCAATCTTAAATCCTCAATGCTCAATCCTCAATCCTCAATCCTCAGTCCTCAATCCTCAATCCTCAATTCGCAGTCCTCAATCTTGAATCCTCAATACTCAATATTCAATCCTAAATCCTCAATCCTGAAATCCTCAATCCTCAATATTCAACACACAACCCTCAACATTCAATCCTCAATACTCAACCCTCAATCCTCAGTTCTCAATACTCAATCATCAGTCTTCAATCCTCCACACTCAATCTTCAATCCTCAATCCTCAATCTTCAATCCTCAATACTCAATCTTCAATCCTCAACCCTCAATTCTCAATCCTCAATCCTCAATCCTCAATCCTCAGACCTCTAACATCAATACTCAACCCTCAATACTCAGTCTTCAATCCTAGATCCTCAATGCTCAATCCTCAATCCTCAATACTCAAACGTCAGTTTTCAATCCTCAACACTCAATCTTCAATCCTCAATCCTCACTCTCCAATCTTCAATACCCAATCCTCAATCTTCAATCCTCAATCCTCAATCCTCAATTCTCAATCCTCAATCCTCAGTCCTCAGTCCTCAGACATCAATCCTGAACCCTCAGCCCTCATCCTCAATCCTCAATCCACAATCCTCAATCCTCAATCCTCAATCTTCAATCTTCAGTCCTCATTACTCAATCATCAATCCTCAATCCTCAGTCCTCAAACCTCAATCCTCAATTCTCAATCCTCAATCATCGATCTTCAATACTCAATACTCAATCTTCAATCTTCGATCCTCAACCCTCAATCCTCAATCCTCAATCCGCAATCCTCAATCTTCAATTCTCAATACTCAATCTTCAATCCTCAATCCTCAATCCTCAATATTCAACACACAACCCTCAAACTTCAATCCTCAATACTCAACCATCAATCCTCATTCTCAATACTCAATCGTCAGCCTTCAATCCTCAACACTCAATCTTCAATCCTCAATCCTCAATCTTCAATTCTCAATCTTCGATCCTCAATACTGAATCTTCAATCCTCAATCCTGAATCCTCTATCCTCAATCCTCAATCCTTAATCCTCAATCTTCAATCCTCAGTCCCCAATCCTCAATCTTCAATCCTCAACCCTCAATCCTAATCCTCAATCCTTAATCCTCAATCTTCAATCCTCAATACCCAATCTTCAATCCTCAATCCTGAATCCTCAATCCTCAATCCTCAATCCCCAATCAACAATCCTCAATCTTCAATACTCAAACCTCAATACTCAATCTGCAATCCTCAATACTCAATCCTCAATCCTCAATCGTCAATCCTCAAACCCCAATATTCTATCATCAATACTCAATCCTCAATACTCAATCCTCAATCCTCAATCCTCAATCCTCAATCCTCAATCCTCAATCTTCAATCCTCAGTACTCAATCTTCTGTCTGCAATCCTCAATCCTCAATCCTCAATCCTCAATCCACAATCCGCAATCTTCAATCCTCCATACTCAATCTTCAATCCTCAATCCTCAATCCTAAAATCCTCAATCGTCAATATTCAACACACAACCCTCAACCACCAATCCTCAACACTCAACCATCAATGCTCAATTCTCGATACTCAATGGAATATCCTGAATTCTCAGTTTTCAATACCAAATCCCCAATCCTCAATATTCAAGTCTCCATCCACAAACATCTATTCTCATCACTCAACCCTCAACCCTCAGTCCTCGTCCTCCATCCTCAATCCTCAATCCACAATCCTCAATCTTCAATCCTCAATAATCAACCTCCAATCCTAGATCCTCAATCCCCAATCATCAATCCTTAATCCTCAATCTTCAATCCTCAATTCCCAGTCCTCAATCCTCAATACTCAATCCTCAATCCTCAATCCTCAATCCTCAATTCTCAATCTTCAATCCTCAATACTCAATTTCCAATCCTCAATCCTCAATTCTCAATCCTCAATCCTCAATCCTCGATCCTCAATTCTCAATCCTCAATCCTCAATCCTCAACCCTCAATCCTCAGACCTCAAACATCAATACTCAACCCTCAATACTCAATCTTCAATCCTCAATCCTCAATGCTCAATCCTCAATCCTCAATACTCAAACGTCAGTCTTCAATCCTCAACACTCAATCTTCAATCCTCAATCCCCAATCCTCAATCCTCAATCCTCATACTCCAATCTTCAATACACAATCCTCAGTCTTCAATCCTCAATCCTCAATCCTCAATTCTCAATTCTCAATCCTCAGTCCTCAGTCCTCAGACATCAATCCTGAACCCCCAGCCCTCATCCTCAATCCTCAATCCACAATCCTCAATCCTCAATCCTCAATCTTCAATCTTCAATCCTCAATACTCAATCATCAATCCTCAATCCTCAGTCCTCAAACCTCAATCCTCAATCCTCAATCCTCAATCATCAATCTTCAATCCTCGATACTCAATCTTCAATCTTCAATCCTCAATCCTCAATCCTCAATCCTCAATCCACAATCCTCAATCCTCAATATTCAACACAAAACCCTCAACCATCAATTCTCAATACTCAACCATCAATCCTCAATTCTCAATACTCAATAGAATATCCTGAATACTCAGTGTTCAATACTCAATCCACAATATTCAATAATCAAATCTCAATCCACAAACATCAATTCTCATGACTCAACCCTCAACACTCAGTCCTCAATCTTCAATCCTCAATCCTCAATCCTCAATCGTCAATCCTCAATTCCCCATCCTCTATCATCAATCCTCAATCCTCAATCCTCAATCTTCAATCCTCAAAAATCAATCTTCAATTTCAATCCTCAATCCTCAATCCTCAATCCTCAATCCTCAATCCGCAATCCTCAATCTTCAATCCTCAATACTCAATCCTCAATCCTCAATCCTCAATCATGAAATCCTCAATCCTCAATATTCAACACAAAACCCTCAAACTTCAATCCTCAATACTCAATCATCAATCCTCAATACTCAATCTTCAATCCTCAATCCCGAATCCTCAATCCTCAATCCTCAATCCTCAATCAACAATACTCAATCTTCAATAATCAATCCTCTATCCTCAATCCTCAATCCTCAATACTCAACCATCAAGCCTCAATTCTCAATACTCAATAGAATATCCTGAATTCACAGGATTCAATACTCAAGCATCAATCCTCAACCCTCAGCCCTCATTCTCAATCCTCAATCCTCAATCCTCAATCCTCAATTTTCAATCCTCAATCCTCAACCCTCAGTCCTCATCCTCAATTCTCAATTCTCAGTCCTCAATTCTCAACCCCCAATCTTCAATCCTCAATAATCAATCTCCAATCCTAGATCCCCAATGCCCAATCCCCAATCCTTAATCCTCAATCCCCGGCCCTCAATCTTAAATGCTCAATGCTCAATCCTCAATCCTCAATCCTCAGTCCTCAATCCTCAATCCTCAATTCGCAGTCCTCAATCTTGAATCCTCAATACTCAATATTCAATCCTAAATTCTCAATCCTGAAATCCTCAATCCTGAATATTCAACACACAACCCTCCACCTTCAATCCCCAATACTCAACCCTCAATCCTCAATTCTCAATACTCAATCATCAGTCTTCAATCCTCCACACTCAATCTTCAATCCTCAATCCTCAATCTTCAATCCTCAATACTCAATCTTCAATCCTCAACCCTCAATCCTCAATCCTCAATCCTCAATCTTCAATCCTCAATCCTCGATCCTCAATTCTCAATCCTCAATCCTCAATCCTCAATCCTCAGACCTCAAACATCAAGACTCAACCCTCAATACTCATTCTTCAATCCTCGATCCTCAATGCTCAATCCTCAATCCTCAATACTCAAACGTCAGTTTTCAATTCTCAACACTCAATCTTCAATCCTCAATCCCCAATCCTCAATCCTCAATCCTCATTCTCCAATCTTCAATACCCAATCCTCAATCTTCAATCCTCAATCCTCAATCCTCAAATCTCAATCCTCAATCCTCAGTCCTCAGTCCTCAGACATCAATCCTGAACCCTCAGCCCTCATCCTCAATCCTCAATCCACAATCCTCAATCCTCAATCCTCAATCTTCAATCCTCAATCCTCATTACTCAATCATCAATCCTCAATCCTCAGTCCTCAAACCTCAATCCTCAATTCTCAATCCTCAATCATCGATCTTCAATCCTCAATACTCAATCTTCAATCTTCGATCCTCAATGCTCAATCCTCAATCCTCAATACTCAAACGTCAGTTTTCTATCCTCAACACTCAATCTTCAATCCTCAATCCCCAAACCTCAATCCTCAATCCTCATTCTCCAATCTTCAATACCCAATCCTCAGTCTTCAATCCTCAATCCTCAATCCTCAATTCTCAATTCTCAATCCTCAGTCCTCAGTCCTCAGACATCAATCCTGAACCCTCAGCCCTCATCCTCAATCCTCAATCCACAATCCTCAATCCTCAATCCTCAATCTTCAATCTTCAATCCTCAATACTCAATCATCAATCCTCAATCCTCAGTCCTCAAACATCAATCCTCAATCCTCAATCCTCAATCATCAATCTTCAATTCTCAATACTCAATCTTCAATCTTCAATCCTCAATCCTCAATCCTCAATCCTCAATCCGCAATCCTCAATCTTCAATCCTCAATACTCAATCTTCAATCCTCAATCCTCAATCCTGATATCCTCAATGCTCAATATTCAACACACAACCCTCAAACTTCAATCCTCAATACTCAGCCATCAATCCTCATTCTCAATACTCAATCGTCAGCCTTCAATCCTCAACACTCAATTTTCAATCCTCAATCCTCAATCTTCAATTCTCAATCTTCGATCCTCAATACTGAATCTTCAATCCTCAATCCTCAATCCCCTATACTCAATCCTCAATCCTTAATCCTCAATCTTCAATCCTCAGTCCCCAATCCTCAATCTTCAATCCTCAACCCTCAATCCTAATCCTCAATCCTTAATCCTCAATCTTCAATCCTCAATACTCAATCTTCAATCCTCAATCCTGAATCCTCAATCCTCAATCCTCAATCCCCAATCAACAATCCTCAATCTTCAATACTCAAACCTCAATACTCAATCTGCAATCCTCAATACTCAATCCTCAATCCTCAATCGTCAATCCTCAAACCCCAATCCTCTATCATCAATACTCAATCCTCAATACTCAATCCTCAATCCTCAATCCTCAATCTTCAATCCTCAGTACTCAATCATCTGTCTGCAATCCTCAATCCTCAATCCTCAATCCTCAATCCACAATCCGCAATCTTCAATCCTCCATACTCAATCTGCAATCCTGAATCCTCAATCCTAAAATCCTCAATCCTCAATATTCAACACACAACCCTCAACCACCAATCCTCAATACTCAACCATCAATACTCAATTCTCAATACTCAATAGAATATCCTGAATTCTCAGTTTTCAATACCCAATCCTCAATTCTCAATATTCAAGTCTCCATCCACAAACATCTATTCTCATCACTCAACCCTCAACCCTCAGTCCTCATCCTCCATCCTCAATCCTCAATCCTCAATCCTCAATCTTCAATCCTCAATAATCAACCTCCAATCCTAGATCCTCAATCCTCAATCATCAATCCTTAATCCTCAATATTCAATCCTCAATCCCCAGTCATCAATCTTCAATCCTCAATGCTCAATCGTCAATCCTCAATCCTCAGTCCACAATCCTCAATCCTCAAACCTCAATCCTCAACGGTCAGTCCTCGTCATCAATCCACAACCCTCAATCCTCAATCCTCAACCTTCAATCATCAATACTCAATCTTCAATCCTCAATCCTCAATCCTCAATCCACAATCCTCAATCCTCAATATTCAACACAAAACCCTCAACCATCAATTCTCAATACTCAACCGTCAATCCTCAATTC
This sequence comes from Calliopsis andreniformis, assembly GCF_051401765.1. Lineage (NCBI taxonomy): Eukaryota > Metazoa > Arthropoda > Insecta > Hymenoptera > Andrenidae > Calliopsis > Calliopsis andreniformis. The sequence continues at coordinate 5,309,861 of NW_027480440.1, forward strand.
TCAATACTCAATAGAATATCCTGAATACTCATGGTTCAATACTCAATCCACAATATTCAATAATCAAATCTCAATCCTCAAACCTCATTTCTCAACACTCAATCCTCAACACTCAGTCCTCTCTCTTCAATCCTCCATCCTCAATCCTCAATCCTCAAGAGTCAATCCTCCATCCTGAATACTCAAACCTCAATTCTCAGTCCTCAAACCTCAATCCCGAATCCTCAACTTTGAATGCTCAATCTTCAGCCCTCGGTCCTCTACAATCAATTGTCAATCCTCAATCCTCAATAGAATACCCTCAATTCACAGCATTCAATACTCAATCACCATTCCTCAAACTTCAAATCTCAATCCACAAACATCAACTCTCATCATTCAACCCTCAACACTCAGTCCTCAATCTTCAATACCCAATCCTCAATCCTCAATCTTCAATCCTCAATACACAATCTTCAATCCTCAATCCTCAATTCTCAGTCCTCAATACTCAATCCTCAATCGTCAATCCTCAGTCCCCAATCCTCAATCTTCAATCCTCAACCCTCAATCCTAATCCTCAATCCTTAATCCTCAATCTTCAATCCTCAATACCCAATCTTCAATCCTCAATCCTGAATCCTCAATCCTCAATCCTCAATCCCCAATCAACAATCCTCAATCTTCAATACTCAAACCTCAATACTCAATCTGCAATCCTCAATACTCAATCCTCAATCCTCAATCGTCAATCCTCAAACCCCAATATTCTATCATCAATACTCAATCCTCAATACTCAATCCTCAATCCTCAATCCTCAATCCTCAATCCTCAATCCTCAATCTTCAATCCTCAGTACTCAATCTTCTGTCTGCAATCCTCAATCCTCAATCCTCAATCCTCAATCCACAATCCGCAATCTTCAATCCTCCATACTCAATCTTCAATCCTCAATCCTCAATCCTAAAATCCTCAATCGTCAATATTCAACACACAACCCTCAACCACCAATCCTCAACACTCAACCATCAATGCTCAATTCTCGATACTCAATGGAATATCCTGAATTCTCAGTTTTCAATACCAAATCCCCAATCCTCAATATTCAAGTCTCCATCCACAAACATCTATTCTCATCACTCAACCCTCAACCCTCAGTCCTCGTCCTCCATCCTCAATCCTCAATCCACAATCCTCAATCTTCAATCCTCAATAATCAACCTCCAATCCTAGATCCTCAATCCCCAATCATCAATCCTTAATCCTCAATCTTCAATCCTCAATTCCCAGTCCTCAATCCTCAATACTCAATCCTCAATCCTCAATCCTCAATCCTCAATTCTCAATCTTCAATCCTCAATACTCAATTTCCAATCCTCAATCCTCAATTCTCAATCCTCAATCCTCAATCCTCGATCCTCAATTCTCAATCCTCAATCCTCAATCCTCAACCCTCAATCCTCAGACCTCAAACATCAATACTCAACCCTCAATACTCAATCTTCAATCCTCAATCCTCAATGCTCAATCCTCAATCCTCAATACTCAAACGTCAGTCTTCAATCCTCAACACTCAATCTTCAATCCTCAATCCCCAATCCTCAATCCTCAATCCTCATACTCCAATCTTCAATACACAATCCTCAGTCTTCAATCCTCAATCCTCAATCCTCAATTCTCAATTCTCAATCCTCAGTCCTCAGTCCTCAGACATCAATCCTGAACCCCCAGCCCTCATCCTCAATCCTCAATCCACAATCCTCAATCCTCAATCCTCAATCTTCAATCTTCAATCCTCAATACTCAATCATCAATCCTCAATCCTCAGTCCTCAAACCTCAATCCTCAATCCTCAATCCTCAATCATCAATCTTCAATCCTCGATACTCAATCTTCAATCTTCAATCCTCAATCCTCAATCCTCAATCCTCAATCCACAATCCTCAATCCTCAATATTCAACACAAAACCCTCAACCATCAATTCTCAATACTCAACCATCAATCCTCAATTCTCAATACTCAATAGAATATCCTGAATACTCAGTGTTCAATACTCAATCCACAATATTCAATAATCAAATCTCAATCCACAAACATCAATTCTCATGACTCAACCCTCAACACTCAGTCCTCAATCTTCAATCCTCAATCCTCAATCCTCAATCGTCAATCCTCAATTCCCCATCCTCTATCATCAATCCTCAATCCTCAATCCTCAATCCTCAATCCTCAATCCTCAATCTTCAATCCTCAAAAATCAATCTTCAATTTCAATCCTCAATCCTCAATCCTCAATCCTCAATCCTCAATCCGCAATCCTCAATCTTCAATCCTCAATACTCAATCCTCAATCCTCAATCCTCAATCATGAAATCCTCAATCCTCAATATTCAACACAAAACCCTCAAACTTCAATCCTCAATACTCAATCATCAATCCTCAATACTCAATCTTCAATCCTCAATCCCGAATCCTCAATCCTCAATCCTCAATCCTCAATCAACAATACTCAATCTTCAATAATCAATCCTCTATCCTCAATCCTCAATCCTCAATACTCAACCATCAAGCCTCAATTCTCAATACTCAATAGAATATCCTGAATTCACAGGATTCAATACTCAAGCATCAATCCTCAACCCTCAGCCCTCATTCTCAATCCTCAATCCTCAATCCTCAATCCTCAATTTTCAATCCTCAATCCTCAACCCTCAGTCCTCATCCTCAATTCTCAATTCTCAGTCCTCAATTCTCAACCCCCAATCTTCAATCCTCAATAATCAATCTCCAATCCTAGATCCCCAATGCCCAATCCCCAATCCTTAATCCTCAATCCCCGGCCCTCAATCTTAAATCCTCAATGCTCAATCCTCAATCCTCAATCCTCAGTCCTCAATCCTCAATCCTCAATTCGCAGTCCTCAATCTTGAATCCTCAATACTCAATATTCAATCCTAAATTCTCAATCCTGAAATCCTCAATCCTGAATATTCAACACACAACCCTCCACCTTCAATCCCCAATACTCAACCCTCAATCCTCAATTCTCAATACTCAATCATCAGTCTTCAATCCTCCACACTCAATCTTCAATCCTCAATCCTCAATCTTCAATCCTCAATACTCAATCTTCAATCCTCAACCCTCAATCCTCAATCCTCAATCCTCAATCTTCAATCCTCAATCCTCGATCCTCAATTCTCAATCCTCAATCCTCAATCCTCAATCCTCAGACCTCAAACATCAAGACTCAACCCTCAATACTCAGTCTTCAATCCTCGATCCTCAATGCTCAATCCTCAATCCTCAATACTCAAACGTCAGTTTTCAATTCTCAACACTCAATCTTCAATCCTCAATCCCCAATCCTCAATCCTCAATCCTCATTCTCCAATCTTCAATACCCAATCCTCAATCTTCAATCCTCAATCCTCAATCCTCAAATCTCAATCCTCAATCCTCAGTCCTCAGTCCTCAGACATCAATCCTGAACCCTCAGCCCTCATCCTCAATCCTCAATCCACAATCCTCAATCCTCAATCCTCAATCTTCAATCCTCAATCCTCATTACTCAATCATCAATCCTCAATCCTCAGTCCTCAAACCTCAATCCTCAATTCTCAATCCTCAATCATCGATCTTCAATCCTCAATACTCAATCTTCAATCTTCGATCCTCAATGCTCAATCCTCAATCCTCAATACTCAAACGTCAGTTTTCTATCCTCAACACTCAATCTTCAATCCTCAATCCCCAAACCTCAATCCTCAATCCTCATTCTCCAATCTTCAATACCCAATCCTCAGTCTTCAATCCTCAATCCTCAATCCTCAATTCTCAATTCTCAATCCTCAGTCCTCAGTCCTCAGACATCAATCCTGAACCCTCAGCCCTCATCCTCAATCCTCAATCCACAATCCTCAATCCTCAATCCTCAATCTTCAATCTTCAATCCTCAATACTCAATCATCAATCCTCAATCCTCAGTCCTCAAACATCAATCCTCAATCCTCAATCCTCAATCATCAATCTTCAATCCTCAATACTCAATCTTCAATCTTCAATCCTCAATCCTCAATCCTCAATCCTCAATCCGCAATCCTCAATCTTCAATCCTCAATACTCAATCTTCAATCCTCAATCCTCAATCCTGATATCCTCAATGCTCAATATTCAACACACAACCCTCAAACTTCAATCCTCAATACTCAGCCATCAATCCTCATTCTCAATACTCAATCGTCAGCCTTCAATCCTCAACACTCAATTTTCAATCCTCAATCCTCAATCTTCAATTCTCAATCTTCGATCCTCAATACTGAATCTTCAATCCTCAATCCTCAATCCCCTATACTCAATCCTCAATCCTTAATCCTCAATCTTCAATCCTCAGTCCCCAATCCTCAATCTTCAATCCTCAACCCTCAATCCTAATCCTCAATCCTTAATCCTCAATCTTCAATCCTCAATACTCAATCTTCAATCCTCAATCCTGAATCCTCAATCCTCAATCCTCAATCCCCAATCAACAATCCTCAATCTTCAATACTCAAACCTCAATACTCAATCTGCAATCCTCAATACTCAATCCTCAATCCTCAATCGTCAATCCTCAAACCCCAATCCTCTATCATCAATACTCAATCCTCAATACTCAATCCTCAATCCTCAATCCTCAATCTTCAATCCTCAGTACTCAATCATCTGTCTGCAATCCTCAATCCTCAATCCTCAATCCTCAATCCACAATCCGCAATCTTCAATCCTCCATACTCAATCTGCAATCCTGAATCCTCAATCCTAAAATCCTCAATCCTCAATATTCAACACACAACCCTCAACCACCAATCCTCAATACTCAACCATCAATGCTCAATTCTCAATACTCAATAGAATATCCTGAATTCTCAGTTTTCAATACCCAATCCTCAATTCTCAATATTCAAGTCTCCATCCACAAACATCTATTCTCATCACTCAACCCTCAACCCTCAGTCCTCATCCTCCATCCTCAATCCTCAATCCTCAATCCTCAATCTTCAATCCTCAATAATCAACCTCCAATCCTAGATCCTCAATCCCCAATCATCAATCCTTAATCCTCAATATTCAATCCTCAATCCCCAGTCCTCAATCTTCAATCCTCAATGCTCAATCGTCAATCCTCAATCCTCAGTCCACAATCCTCAATCCTCAAACCTCAATCCTCAACGGTCAGTCCTCGTCATCAATCCACAACCCTCAATCCTCAATCCTCAACCTTCAATCATCAATACTCAATCTTCAATCCTCAATCCTCAATCCTCAATCCACAATCCTCAATCCTCAATATTCAACACAAAACCCTCAACCATCAATTCTCAATACTCAACCGTCAATCCTCAATTCTCAATACTCAATAGAATATCCTGAATACTCATGGTTCAATACTCAATCCACAATATTCAATAATCAAATCTCAATCCTCAAACCTCATTTCTCAACACTCAATCCTCAACACTCAGTCCTCTCTCTTCAATCCTCCATCCTCAATCCTCAATCCTCAAGAGTCAATCCTCCATCCTGAATACTCAAACCTCAATTCTCAGTCCTCAAACCTCAATCCCGAATCCTCAACTTTGAATGCTCAATCTTCAGCCCTCGGTCCTCTACAATCAATTGTCAATCCTCAATCCTCAATAGAATACCCTCAATTCACAGCATTCAATACTCAATCACCATTCCTCAAACTTCAAATCTCAATCCACAAACATCAACTCTCATCATTCAACCCTCAACACTCAGTCCTCAATCTTCAATACCCAATCCTCAATCCTCAATCTTCAATCCTCAATACACAATCTTCAATCCTCAATCCTCAATTCTCAGTCCTCAATACTCAATCCTCAATCGTCAATCCTCAATCCCCAATCCTCAATCTTCAATCCTCAATCCTCAATCCTCAATCCTCAATCCTCAATCTTCAATCCTCAATACTCAATCTTCAATCCTCAATCCTCAATCCTCAATCCTCAATGCTCAATCCTCAATCCTCAATACTCAACACACAACCCTCAACCATCAATCCTCAATACTCAACCATCAATCCTCAATTCTCAATACTCAATCTTCAATTCTCAATCTTCGATCCTCTATACTGAATCTTCAATCCTCAATCCTCAATCCTCAACCCTCAATCCTCAATCCTCAATCTTCAATCCTCAATACTCAATCTTCAATCCTCAATCCTCAATGCTCAATCCTCAATCCTCAATACTCAAAATTCAGTCTTCAATCCTCAACACTCAATCATCAATCCTCAATCCCCAATCCTCAATCCTCAATCCTCATTCTTCAATCTTCAATACCCAATCCTCAACCTTCAATCCTCAATCCTCAATCCTCAATTCTAAATCCTCAATCCTCAGTCCTCAGTCCTCAAACATCAATCCTCAACCCTCAGCCCTCATCCTCAATCCTCAATCCACAATCCTCAATCCTCAATCCTCAATCTTCAATCTTCAATTCCCAGTCCTCAATCCTCAATACTCAATCCTCAATCCTCAATCCTCAATCCTCAATTCTCAATCTTCAATCCTCAATACTCAATTTCCAATCCTCAATCCTCAATTCTTAATCCTCAATCCTCAATCCTCGATCCTCAATTCTCAATCCTCAATCCTCAATCCTCAACCCTCAATCCTCAGACCTCAAACATCAATACTCAACCCTCAATACTCAATCTTCAATCCTCAATCCTCAATGCTCAATCCTCAATCCTCAATACTCAAACGTCAGTCTTCAATCCTCAACACTCAATCTTCAATCCTCAATCCCCAATCCTCAATCCTCAATCCTCATACTCCAATCTTCAATACCCAATCCTCAGTCTTCAATCCTCAATCCTCAATCCTCAATTCTCAATTCTCAATCCTCAGTCCTCAGTCCTCAGACATCAATCCTGAACCCCCAGCCCTCATCCTCAATCCTCAATCCACAATCCTCAATCCTCAATCCTCAATCTTCAATCTTCAATCCTCAATACTCAATCATCAATCCTCAATCCTCAGTCCTCAAACCTCAATTATCAATCCTCAATCCTCAATCATCAATCTTCAATCCTCGATACTCAATCTTCAATCTTCAATCCTCAATCCTCAATCCTCAATCCTCAATCCACAATCCTCAATCCTCAATATTCAACACAAAACCCTCAACCATCAATTCTCAATACTCAACCATCAATCCTCAATTCTCAATACTCAATAGAATATCCTGAATACTCAGTGTTCAATACTCAATCCACAATATTCAATAATCAAATCTCAATCCACAAACATCAATTCTCATGACTCAACCCTCAACACTCAGTCCTCAATCTTCAATCCTCAATCCTCAATCCTCAATCGTCAATCCTCAATTCCCTATCCTCTATCATCAATCCTCAATCCTCAATCCTCAATCCTCAATCGTCAATCCTCAATTCCCTATCCTCTATCATCAATCCTCAATCCTCAATCCTCAATCCTCAATCCTCAATCCTCAATCTTCAATCCTCAAAAATCAATCTTCAATTTCAATCCTCAATCCTCAATCCTCAATCCTCAATCCTCAATCCGCAATCCTCAATCTTCAATCCTCAATACTCAATCCTCAATCCTCAATCCTCAATCATGAAATCCTCAATCCTCAATATTCAACACAAAACCCTCAAACTTCAATCCTCAATACTCAATCATCAATCCTCAATACTCAATCTTCAATCCTCAATCCCGAATCCTCAATCCTCAATCCTCAATCCTCAATCAACAATACTCAATCTTCAATAATCAATCCTCTATCCTCAATCCTCAATCCTCAATACTCAACCATCAAGCCTCAATTCTCAATACTCAATAGAATATCCTGAATTCACAGGATTCAATACTCAAGCATCAATCCTCAACCCTCAGCCCTCATTCTCAATCCTCAATCCTCAATCCTCAATCCTCAATTTTCAATCCTCAATCCTCAACCCTCAGTCCTCATCCTCAATTCTCAATTCTCAGTCCTCAATTCTCAACCCCCAATCTTCAATCCTCAATAATCAATCTCCAATCCTAGATCCCCAATGCCCAATCCCCAATCCTTAATCCTCAATCCCCGGCCCTCAATCTTAAATCCTCAATGCTCAATCCTCAATCCTCAATCCTCAGTCCTCAATCCTCAATCCTCAATTCGCAGTCCTCAATCTTGAATCCTCAATACTCAATATTCAATCCTAAATTCTCAATCCTGAAATCCTCAATCCTGAATATTCAACACACAACCCTCCACCTTCAATCCCCAATACTCAACCCTCAATCCTCAATTCTCAATACTCAATCATCAGTCTTCAATCCTCCACACTCAATCTTCAATCCTCAATCCTCAATCTTCAATCCTCAATACTCAATCTTCAATCCTCAACCCTCAATCCTCAATCCTCAATCCTCAATCTTCAATCCTCAATCCTCGATCCTCAATTCTCAATCCTCAATCCTCAATCCTCAATCCTCAGACCTCAAACATCAAGACTCAACCCTCAATACTCAGTCTTCAATCCTCGATCCTCAATGCTCAATCCTCAATCCTCAATACTCAAACGTCAGTTTTCAATTCTCAACACTCAATCTTCAATCCTCAATCCCCAATCCTCAATCCTCAATCCTCATTCTCCAATCTTCAATACCCAATCCTCAATCTTCAATCCTCAATCCTCAATCCTCAAATCTCAATCCTCAATCCTCAGTCCTCAGTCCTCAGACATCAATCCTGAACCCTCAGCCCTCATCCTCAATCCTCAATCCACAATCCTCAATCCTCAATCCTCAATCTTCAATCCTCAATCCTCATTACTCAATCATCAATCCTCAATCCTCAGTCCTCAAACCTCAATCCTCAATTCTCAATCCTCAATCATCGATCTTCAATCCTCAATACTCAATCTTCAATCTTCGATCCTCAATGCTCAATCCTCAATCCTCAATACTCAAACGTCAGTTTTCTATCCTCAACACTCAATCTTCAATCCTCAATCCCCAAACCTCAATCCTCAATCCTCATTCTCCAATCTTCAATACCCAATCCTCAGTCTTCAATCCTCAATCCTCAATCCTCAATTCTCAATTCTCAATCCTCAGTCCTCAGTCCTCAGACATCAATCCTGAACCCTCAGCCCTCATCCTCAATCCTCAATCCACAATCCTCAATCCTCAATCCTCAATCTTCAATCTTCAATCCTCAATACTCAATCATCAATCCTCAATCCTCAGTCCTCAAACATCAATCCTCAATCCTCAATCCTCAATCATCAATCTTCAATCCTCAATACTCAATCTTCAATCTTCAATCCTCAATCCTCAATCCTCAATCCTCAATCCGCAATCCTCAATCTTCAATCCTCAATACTCAATCTTCAATCCTCAATCCTCAATCCTGAAATCCTCAATGCTCAATATTCAACACACAACCCTCAAACTTCAATCCTCAATACTCAGCCATCAATCCTCATTCTCAATACTCAATCGTCAGCCTTCAATCCTCAACACTCAATTTTCAATCCTCAATCCTCAATCTTCAATTCTCAATCTTCGATCCTCAATACTGAATCTTCAATCCTCAATCCTCAATCCCCTATACTCAATCCTCAATCCTTAATCCTCAATCTTCAATCCTCAATCCTCAATCCTCAATCCACAATCCTCAATCCTCAATATTCAACACAAAACCCTCAACCATCAATTCTCAATACTCAACCGTCAATCCTCAATTCTCAATACTCAATAGAATATCCTGAATACTCATGGTTCAATACTCAATCCACAATATTCAATAATCAAATCTCAATCCTCAAACCTCATTTCTCAACACTCAATCCTCAACACTCAGTCCTCTCTCTTCAATCCTCCATCCTCAATCCTCAATCCTCAAGAGTCAATCCTCCATCCTGAATACTCAAACCTCAATTCTCAGTCCTCAAACCTCAATCCCGAATCCTCAACTTTGAATCCTCAATCTTCAGCCCTCGGTCCTCTACAATCAATTGTCAATCCTCAATCCTCAATAGAATACCCTCAATTCACAGCATTCAATACTCAATCACCATTCCTCAAACCTCAAATCTCAATCCACAAACATCAACTCTCATCATTCAACCCTCAACACTCAGTCCTCAATCTTCAATACCCAATCCTCAATCCTCAATCTTCAATCCTCAATACACAATCTTCAATCCTCAATCCGCAATTCTCAGTCCTCAATACTCAATCCTCAATCGTCAATCCTCAATCCCCAATCCTCAATCTTCAATCCTCAATCCTCAATCCTCAATCCTCAATCCTCAATCCTCAATCTTCAATCCTCAATACTCAATCTTCAATCCTCAATCCTCAATTCTCAATCCTCAATGCTCAATCCTCAATCCTCAATACTCAACACACAACCCTCAACCATCAATCCTCAATACTCAACCATCAATCCTCAATTCTCAATACTCAATCTTCAATTCTCAATCTTCGATCCTCTATACTGAATCTTCAATCCTCAATCCTCAATCCTCAATCCTCAATCCTCAATCCTCAATCTTCAATCCTCAATACTCAATCTTCAATCCTCAATCCTCAATGCTCAATCCTCAATCCTCAATACTCAAAATTCAGTCTTCAATCCTCAACACTCAATCATCAATCCTCAATCCCCAATCCTCAATCCTCAATCCTCATTCTTCAATCTTCAATACCCAATCCTCAATCTTCAATCCTCAATCCTCAATCCTCAATTCTAAATCCTCAATCCTCAGTCCTCAGTCCTCAAACATCAATCCTCAACCCTCAGCCCTCATCCTCAATCCTCAATCCACAATCCTCAATCCTCAATCCTCAATCTTCAATCTTCAATCCTCAATACTCAATCATCAATCCTCAATCCTCAGTCCTCAAACCCCAATTCTGAATCCTCAATCCTGAATCCTCAATCTTCAGCCCTCAGTACTCAACAATCAGTTGTCAATCCTCAATCCTCAATAGAATATACTCAATTCACAGCTTTCAATACACAATACTCAATCGGCAATCTTGAAATCTCTATCCACAAACATCAATTCTCATCACTCAACCCTCAGCACTCAGTCCCCAATCGTCAATCTTCTATCCTCAATCCTCAATCGTCAATCCACAATCCTCAATCTTCAATCCTGAATACTCAATCTTCAATCCTCTATCCTCAACCCTCAATCCTCAATCCTCAATACTCAAACGTCAGTCTTCAATCCTCAACACTCAATCTTCAATCCTCAATCCCCAATCCTCAATCCTCAATCCTCATTCTTCAATCTTCAATACCCAATCCACAATCTTCAATCCTCAATCCTCAATCCTCAATTCTAAATCCTCAATCCTCAGTCCTCAGTCCTCAAACGTCAATCCTCAACCCTCAGTCCTCATCCTCAATCCTCAATCCACAATCCTCAATCCTCAATCCTCAATCTTCAATCTTCAATCCTCAATACTCAATCATCAATCCTCAATCCTCAGTCCTCAAACCCCAATTCTGAATCCTCAATCCTGAATCCTCAATCTTCAGCCCTCAGTACTCAACAATCAGTTGTCAATCCTCAATCCTCAATAGAATATACTCAATTCACAGCTTTCAATACACAATACTCAATCGGCAATCTTGAAATCTCTATCCACAAACATCAATTCTCATCACTCAACCCTCAGCACTCAGTCCCCAATCGTCAATCTTCAATCCTCAATCCTCAATCCTCATACTCAATCCTCAATCTTCAATCATCAATCCTCAATACTCAATCTTCAATCCTCAATCCCGAATCCTCAATCCTCAATCCTCAATCCTCAATCCTCAATCCTCAATCTTCAATCCTCAATACTCAATCTTCAATCCTCAATCCTCAATCCTCAATCCTCAATGCTCAATCCTCAATCCTCAATACTCAACACACAACCCTCAACCATCAATCCTCAATACTCAATCCTCAATTCTAAATCCTCAATCCTCAGTCCTCAGTCCTCAAACATCAATCCTCAACCCTCAGCCCTCATCCTCAATCCTCAATCCACAATCCTCAATCCTCAATCCTCAATCTTCAATCTTCAATTCCCAGTCCTCAATCCTCAATACTCAATCCTCAATCCTCAATCCTCAATCCTCAATTCTCAATCTTCAATCCTCAATACTCAATTTCCAATCCTCAATCCTCAATTCTTAATCCTCAATCCTCAATCCTCGATCCTCAATTCTCAATCCTCAATCCTCAATCCTCAACCCTCAATCCTCAGACCTCAAACATCAATACTCAACCCTCAATACTCAATCTTCAATCCTCAATCCTCAATGCTCAATCCTCAATCCTCAATACTCAAACGTCAGTCTTCAATCCTCAACACTCAATCTTCAATCCTCAATCCCCAATCCTCAATCCTCAATCCTCATACTCCAATCTTCAATACCCAATCCTCAGTCTTCAATCCTCAATCCTCAATCCTCAATTCTCAATTCTCAATCCTCAGTCCTCAGTCCTCAGACATCAATCCTGAACCCCCAGCCCTCATCCTCAATCCTCAATCCACAATCCTCAATCCTCAATCCTCAATCTTCAATCTTCAATCCTCAATACTCAATCATCAATCCTCAATCCTCAGTCCTCAAACCTCAATTATCAATCCTCAATCCTCAATCATCAATCTTCAATCCTCGATACTCAATCTTCAATCTTCAATCCTCAATCCTCAATCCTCAATCCTCAATCCACAATCCTCAATCCTCAATATTCAACACAAAACCCTCAACCATCAATTCTCAATACTCAACCATCAATCCTCAATTCTCAATACTCAATAGAATATCCTGAATACTCAGTGTTCAATACTCAATCCACAATATTCAATAATCAAATCTCAATCCACAAACATCAATTCTCATGACTCAACCCTCAACACTCAGTCCTCAATCTTCAATCCTCAATCCTCAATCCTCAATCGTCAATCCTCAATTCCCTATCCTCTATCATCAATCCTCAATCCTCAATCCTCAATCCTCAATCGTCAATCCTCAATTCCCTATCCTCTATCATCAATCCTCAATCCTCAATCCTCAATCCTCAATCCTCAATCCTCAATCTTCAATCCTCAAAAATCAATCTTCAATTTCAATCCTCAATCCTCAATCCTCAATCCTCAATCCTCAATCCGCAATCCTCAATCTTCAATCCTCAATACTCAATCCTCAATCCTCAATCCTCAATCATGAAATCCTCAATCCTCAATATTCAACACAAAACCCTCAAACTTCAATCCTCAATACTCAATCATCAATCCTCAATACTCAATCTTCAATCCTCAATCCCGAATCCTCAATCCTCAATCCTCAATCCTCAATCAACAATACTCAATCTTCAATAATCAATCCTCTATCCTCAATCCTCAATCCTCAATACTCAACCATCAAGCCTCAATTCTCAATACTCAATAGAATATCCTGAATTCACAGGATTCAATACTCAAGCATCAATCCTCAACCCTCAGCCCTCATTCTCAATCCTCAATCCTCAATCCTCAATCCTCAATTTTCAATCCTCAATCCTCAACCCTCAGTCCTCATCCTCAATTCTCAATTCTCAGTCCTCAATTCTCAACCCCCAATCTTCAATCCTCAATAATCAATCTCCAATCCTAGATCCCCAATGCCCAATCCCCAATCCTTAATCCTCAATCCCCGGCCCTCAATCTTAAATCCTCAATGCTCAATCCTCAATCCTCAATCCTCAGTCCTCAATCCTCAATCCTCAATTCGCAGTCCTCAATCTTGAATCCTCAATACTCAATATTCAATCCTAAATTCTCAATCCTGAAATCCTCAATCCTGAATATTCAACACACAACCCTCCACCTTCAATCCCCAATACTCAACCCTCAATCCTCAATTCTCAATACTCAATCATCAGTCTTCAATCCTCCACACTCAATCTTCAATCCTCAATCCTCAATCTTCAATCCTCAATACTCAATCTTCAATCCTCAACCCTCAATCCTCAATCCTCAATCCTCAATCTTCAATCCTCAATCCTCGATCCTCAATTCTCAATCCTCAATCCTCAATCCTCAATCCTCAGACCTCAAACATCAAGACTCAACCCTCAATACTCAGTCTTCAATCCTCGATCCTCAATGCTCAATCCTCAATCCTCAATACTCAAACGTCAGTTTTCAATTCTCAACACTCAATCTTCAATCCTCAATCCCCAATCCTCAATCCTCAATCCTCATTCTCCAATCTTCAATACCCAATCCTCAATCTTCAATCCTCAATCCTCAATCCTCAAATCTCAATCCTCAATCCTCAGTCCTCAGTCCTCAGACATCAATCCTGAACCCTCAGCCCTCATCCTCAATCCTCAATCCACAATCCTCAATCCTCAATCCTCAATCTTCAATCCTCAATCCTCATTACTCAATCATCAATCCTCAATCCTCAGTCCTCAAACCTCAATCCTCAATTCTCAATCCTCAATCATCGATCTTCAATCCTCAATACTCAATCTTCAATCTTCGATCCTCAATGCTCAATCCTCAATCCTCAATACTCAAACGTCAGTTTTCTATCCTCAACACTCAATCTTCAATCCTCAATCCCCAAACCTCAATCCTCAATCCTCATTCTCCAATCTTCAATACCCAATCCTCAGTCTTCAATCCTCAATCCTCAATCCTCAATTCTCAATTCTCAATCCTCAGTCCTCAGTCCTCAGACATCAATCCTGAACCCTCAGCCCTCATCCTCAATCCTCAATCCACAATCCTCAATCCTCAATCCTCAATCTTCAATCTTCAATCCTCAATACTCAATCATCAATCCTCAATCCTCAGTCCTCAAACATCAATCCTCAATCCTCAATCCTCAATCATCAATCTTCAATCCTCAATACTCAATCTTCAATCTTCAATCCTCAATCCTCAATCCTCAATCCTCAATCCGCAATCCTCAATCTTCAATCCTCAATACTCAATCTTCAATCCTCAATCCTCAATCCTGAAATCCTCAATGCTCAATATTCAACACACAACCCTCAAACTTCAATCCTCAATACTCAGCCATCAATCCTCATTCTCAATACTCAATCGTCAGCCTTCAATCCTCAACACTCAATTTTCAATCCTCAATCCTCAATCTTCAATTCTCAATCTTCGATCCTCAATACTGAATCTTCAATCCTCAATCCTCAATCCCCTATACTCAATCCTCAATCCTTAATCCTCAATCTTCAATCCTCAGTCCCCAATCCTCAATCTTCAATCCTCAACCCTCAATCCTAATCCTCAATCCTTAATCCTCAATCTTCAATCCTCAATACTCAATCTTCAATCCTCAATCCTGAATCCTCAATCCTCAATCCTCAATCCCCAATCAACAATCCTCAATCTTCAATACTCAAACCTCAATACTCAATCTGCAATCCTCAATACTCAATCCTCAATCCTCAATCGTCAATCCTCAAACCCCAATCCTCTATCATCAATACTCAATCCTCAATACTCAATCCTCAATCCTCAATCCTCAATCTTCAATCCTCAGTACTCAATCATCTGTCTGCAATCCTCAATCCTCAATCCTCAATCCTCAATCCACAATCCGCAATCTTCAATCCTCCATACTCAATCTGCAATCCTGAATCCTCAATCCTAAAATCCTCAATCCTCAATATTCAACACACAACCCTCAACCACCAATCCTCAATACTCAACCATCAATGCTCAATTCTCAATACTCAATAGAATATCCTGAATTCTCAGTTTTCAATACCCAATCCTCAATTCTCAATATTCAAGTCTCCATCCACAAACATCTATTCTCATCACTCAACCCTCAACCCTCAGTCCTCATCCTCCATCCTCAATCCTCAATCCTCAATCCTCAATCTTCAATCCTCAATAATCAACCTCCAATCCTAGATCCTCAATCCCCAATCATCAATCCTTAATCCTCAATATTCAATCCTCAATCCCCAGTCCTCAATCTTCAATCCTCAATGCTCAATCGTCAATCCTCAATCCTCAGTCCACAATCCTCAATCCTCAAACCTCAATCCTCAACGGTCAGTCCTCGTCATCAATCCACAACCCTCAATCCTCAATCCTCAACCTTCAATCATCAATACTCAATCTTCAATCCTCAATCCTCAATCCTCAATCTACAATCCTCAATCCTCAATATTCAACACAAAACCCTCAACCATCAATTCTCAATACTCAACCGTCAATCCTCAATTCTCAATACTCAATAGAATATCCTGAATACTCATGGTTCAATACTCAATCCACAATATTCAATAATCAAATCTCAATCCTCAAACCTCATTTCTCAACACTCAATCCTCAACACTCAGTCCTCTCTCTTCAATCCTCCATCCTCAATCCTCAATCCTCAAGAGTCAATCCTCCATCCTGAATACTCAAACCTCAATTCTCAGTCCTCAAACCTCAATCCCGAATCCTCAACTTTGAATCCTCAATCTTCAGCCCTCGGTCCTCTACAATCAATTGTCAATCCTCAATCCTCAATAGAATACCCTCAATTCACAGCATTCAATACTCAATCACCATTCCTCAAACCTCAAATCTCAATCCACAAACATCAACTCTCATCATTCAACCCTCAACACTCAGTCCTCAATCTTCAATACCCAATCCTCAATCCTCAATCTTCAATCCTCAATACACAATCTTCAATCCTCAATCCGCAATTCTCAGTCCTCAATACTCAATCCTCAATCGTCAATCCTCAATCCCCAATCCTCAATCTTCAATCCTCAATCCTCAATCCTCAATCCTCAATCCTCAATCTTCAATCCTCAATACTCAATCTTCAATCCTCAATCCTCAATTCTCAATCCTCAATGCTCAATCCTCAATCCTCAATACTCAACACACAACCCTCAACCATCAATCCTCAATACTCAACCATCAATCCTCAATTCTCAATACTCAATCTTCAATTCTCAATCTTCGATCCTCTATACTGAATCTTCAATCCTCAATCCTCAATCCTCAATCCTCAATCCTCAATCCTCAATCTTCAATCCTCAATACTCAATCTTCAATCCTCAATCCTCAATGCTCAATCCTCAATCCTCAATACTCAAAATTCAGTCTTCAATCCTCAACACTCAATCATCAATCCTCAATCCCCAATCCTCAATCCTCAATCCTCATTCTTCAATCTTCAATACCCAATCCTCAATCTTCAATCCTCAATCCTCAATCCTCAATTCTAAATCCTCAATCCTCAGTCCTCAGTCCTCAAACATCAATCCTCAACCCTCAGCCCTCATCCTCAATCCTCAATCCACAATCCTCAATCCTCAATCCTCAATCTTCAATCTTCAATCCTCAATACTCAATCATCAATCCTCAATCCTCAGTCCTCAAACCCCAATTCTGAATCCTCAATCCTGAATCCTCAATCTTCAGCCCTCAGTACTCAACAATCAGTTGTCAATCCTCAATCCTCAATAGAATATACTCAATTCACAGCTTTCAATACACAATACTCAATCGGCAATCTTGAAATCTCTATCCACAAACATCAATTCTCATCACTCAACCCTCAGCACTCAGTCCCCAATCGTCAATCTTCTATCCTCAATCCTCAATCGTCAATCCACAATCCTCAATCTTCAATCCTGAATACTCAATCTTCAATCCTCTATCCTCAACCCTCAATCCTCAATCCTCAATACTCAAACGTCAGTCTTCAATCCTCAACACTCAATCTTCAATCCTCAATCCCCAATCCTCAATCCTCAATCCTCATTCTTCAATCTTCAATACCCAATCCACAATCTTCAATCCTCAATCCTCAATCCTCAATTCTAAATCCTCAATCCTCAGTCCTCAGTCCTCAAACGTCAATCCTCAACCCTCAGTCCTCATCCTCAATCCTCAATCCACAATCCTCAATCCTCAATCCTCAATCTTCAATCTTCAATCCTCAATACTCAATCATCAATCCTCAATCCTCAGTCCTCAAACCCCAATTCTGAATCCTCAATCCTGAATCCTCAATCTTCAGCCCTCAGTACTCAACAATCAGTTGTCAATCCTCAATCCTCAATAGAATATACTCAATTCACAGCTTTCAATACACAATACTCAATCGGCAATCTTGAAATCTCTATCCACAAACATCAATTCTCATCACTCAACCCTCAGCACTCAGTCCCCAATCGTCAATCTTCAATCCTCAATCCTCAATCCTCATACTCAATCCTCAATCTTCAATCATCAATCCTCAATACTCAATCTTCAATCCTCAATCCCGAATCCTCAATCCTCAATCCTCAATCCTCAATCAACAATACTCAATCTTCAATAATCAATCCTCTATCCTCAATCCTCAATCCTCAATACTCAACCATCAAGCCTCAATTCTCAATACTCAATAGAATATCCTGAATTCACAGGATTCAATACTCAAGCATCAATCCTCAACCCTCAGCCCTCATTCTCAATCCTCAATCCTCAATCCTCAATCCTCAATTTTCAATCCTCAATCCTCAACCCTCAGTCCTCATCCTCAATTCTCAATTCTCAGTCCTCAATTCTCAACCCCCAATCTTCAATCCTCAATAATCAATCTCCAATCCTAGATCCCCAATGCCCAATCCCCAATCCTTAATCCTCAATCCCCGGCCCTCAATCTTAAATCCTCAATGCTCAATCCTCAATCCTCAATCCTCAGTCCTCAATCCTCAATCCTCAATTCGCAGTCCTCAATCTTGAATCCTCAATACTCAATATTCAATCCTAAATTCTCAATCCTGAAATCCTCAATCCTGAATATTCAACACACAACCCTCTACCTTCAATCCTCAATACTCAACCCTCAATCCTCAACTCTCAATACTCAATCATCAGTCTTCAATCCTCCACACTCAATCTTCAATCCTCAATCCTCAATCTACAATCCTCAATACTCAATCTTCAATCCTCAACCCTCAATCCTCAATCCTCAATCCTCAATCTTCAATCCTCAATCCTCGATCCTCAATTCTCAATCCTCAATCCTCAATCCTCAATCCTCAGACCTCAAACATCAAGACTCAACCCTCAATACTCAGTCTTCAATCCTCGATCCTCAATGCTCAATCCTCAATCCTCAATACTCAAACGTCAGTTTTCAATTCTCAACACTCAATCTTCAATCCTCAATCCCCAATCCTCAATCCTCAATCCTCATTCTCCAATCTTCAATACCCAATCCTCAATCTTCAATCCTCAATCCTCAATCCTCAAATCTCAATCCTCAATCCTCAGTCCTCAGTCCTCAGACATCAATCCTGAACCCTCAGCCCTCATCCTCAATCCTCAATCCTCAATCCTCAATCCTCAATCTTCAATCCTCAATAATCAACCTCCAATCCTAGATCCTCAATCCCCAATCATCAATCCTTAATCCTCAATATTCAATCCTCAATCCCCAGTCCTCAATCTTCAATCCTCAATGCTCAATCGTCAATCCTCAATCCTCAGTCCACAATCCTCAATCCTCAAACCTCAATCCTCAACGGTCAGTCCTCGTCATCAATCCACAACCCTCAATCCTCAATCCTCAACCTTCAATCATCAATACTCAATCTTCAATCCTCAATCCTCAATCCTCAATCCACAATCCTCAATCCTCAATATTCAACACAAAACCCTCAACCATCAATTCTCAATACTCAACCGTCAATCCTCAATTCTCAATACTCAATAGAATATCCTGAATACTCATGGTTCAATACTCAATCCACAATATTCAATAATCAAATCTCAATCCTCAAACCTCATTTCTCAACACTCAATCCTCAACACTCAGTCCTCTCTCTTCAATCCTCCATCCTCAATCCTCAATCCTCAAGAGTCAATCCTCCATCCTGAATACTCAAACCTCAATTCTCAGTCCTCAAACCTCAATCCCGAATCCTCAACTTTGAATGCTCAATCTTCAGCCCTCGGTCCTCTACAATCAATTGTCAATCCTCAATCCTCAATAGAATACCCTCAATTCACAGCATTCAATACTCAATCACCATTCCTCAAACTTCAAATCTCAATCCACAAACATCAACTCTCATCATTCAACCCTCAACACTCAGTCCTCAATCTTCAATACCCAATCCTCAATCCTCAATCTTCAATCCTCAATACACAATCTTCAATCCTCAATCCTCAATTCTCAGTCCTCAATACTCAATCCTCAATCGTCAATCCTCAATCCCCAATCCTCAATCTTCAATCCTCAATCCTCAATCCTCAATCCTCAATCCTCAATCTTCAATCCTCAATACTCAATCTTCAATCCTCAATCCTCAATCCTCAATCCTCAATGCTCAATCCTCAATCCTCAATACTCAACACACAACCCTCAACCATCAATCCTCAATACTCAACCATCAATCCTCAATTCTCAATACTCAATCTTCAATTCTCAATCTTCGATCCTCTATACTGAATCTTCAATCCTCAATCCTCAATCCTCAACCCTCAATCCTCAATCCTCAATCTTCAATCCTCAATACTCAATCTTCAATCCTCAATCCTCAATGCTCAATCCTCAATCCTCAATACTCAAAATTCAGTCTTCAATCCTCAACACTCAATCATCAATCCTCAATCCCCAATCCTCAATCCTCAATCCTCATTCTTCAATCTTCAATACCCAATCCTCAACCTTCAATCCTCAATCCTCAATCCTCAATTCTAAATCCTCAATCCTCAGTCCTCAGTCCTCAAACATCAATCCTCAACCCTCAGCCCTCATCCTCAATCCTCAATCCACAATCCTCAATCCTCAATCCTCAATCTTCAATCTTCAATTCCCAGTCCTCAATCCTCAATACTCAATCCTCAATCCTCAATCCTCAATCCTCAATTCTCAATCTTCAATCCTCAATACTCAATTTCCAATCCTCAATCCTCAATTCTTAATCCTCAATCCTCAATCCTCGATCCTCAATTCTCAATCCTCAATCCTCAATCCTCAACCCTCAATCCTCAGACCTCAAACATCAATACTCAACCCTCAATACTCAATCTTCAATCCTCAATCCTCAATGCTCAATCCTCAATCCTCAATACTCAAACGTCAGTCTTCAATCCTCAACACTCAATCTTCAATCCTCAATCCCCAATCCTCAATCCTCAATCCTCATACTCCAATCTTCAATACCCAATCCTCAGTCTTCAATCCTCAATCCTCAATCCTCAATTCTCAATTCTCAATCCTCAGTCCTCAGTCCTCAGACATCAATCCTGAACCCCCAGCCCTCATCCTCAATCCTCAATCCACAATCCTCAATCCTCAATCCTCAATCTTCAATCTTCAATCCTCAATACTCAATCATCAATCCTCAATCCTCAGTCCTCAAACCTCAATCCTCAATCCTCAATCCTCAATCATCAATCTTCAATCCTCGATACTCAATCTTCAATCTTCAATCCTCAATCCTCAATCCTCAATCCTCAATCCACAATCCTCAATCCTCAATATTCAACACAAAACCCTCAACCATCAATTCTCAGTACTCAACCATCAATCCTCAATTCTCAATACTCAATAGAATATCCTGAATACTCAGTGTTCAATACTCAATCCACAATATTCAATAATCAAATCTCAATCCACAAACATCAATTCTCATGACTCAACCCTCAACACTCAGTCCTCAATCTTCAATCCTCAATCCTCAATCCTCAATCGTCAATCCTCAATTCCCTATCCTCTATCATCAATCCTCAATCCTCAATCCTCAATCCTCAATCGTCAATCCTCAATTCCCTATCCTCTATCATCAATCCTCAATCCTCTATCCTCAACCCTCAATCCTCAATCCTCAATACTCAAACGTCAGTCTTCAATCCTCAACACTCAATCTTCAATCCTCAATCCCCAATCCTCAATCCTCAATCCTCATTCTTCAATCTTCAATACCCAATCCACAATCTTCAATCCTCAATCCTCAATCCTCAATTCTAAATCCTCAATCCTCAGTCCTCAGTCCTCAAACATCAATCCTCAACCCTCAGTCCTCATCCTCAATCCTCAATCCACAATCCTCAATCCTCAATCCTCAATCTTCAATCTTCAATCCTCAATACTCAATCATCAATCCTCAATCCTCAGTCCTCAAACCCCAATTCTGAATCCTCAATCCTGAATCCTCAATCTTCAGCCCTCAGTACTCAACAATCAGTTGTCAATCCTCAATCCTCAATAGAATATACTCAATTCACAGCTTTCAATACACAATACTCAATCGGCAATCTTGAAATCTCTATCCACAAACATCAATTTTCATCACTCAACCCTCAGCACTCAGTCCCCAATCGTCAATCTTCAATCCTCAATCCTCAATCCTCATACTCAATCCTCAATCTTCAATCATCAATCCTCAATACTCAATCTTCAATCCTCAATCCCGAATCCTCAATCCTCAATCCTCAATCCTCAATCAACAATACTCAATCTTCAATAATCAATCCTCTATCCTCAATCCTCAATCCTC
Organism: Calliopsis andreniformis; assembly: GCF_051401765.1. Taxonomy (NCBI): domain Eukaryota; kingdom Metazoa; phylum Arthropoda; class Insecta; order Hymenoptera; family Andrenidae; genus Calliopsis; species Calliopsis andreniformis. The sequence goes on from NW_027480440.1 coordinate 5,332,406, forward strand.
AATACTCAACCATCAAGCCTCAATTCTCAATACTCAATAGAATATCCTGAATTCACAGGATTCAATACTCAAGCATCAATCCTCAACCCTCAGCCCTCATTCTCAATCCTCAATCCTCAATCCTCAATCCTCAATTTTCAATCCTCAATCCTCAACCCTCAGTCCTCATCCTCAATTCTCAATTCTCAGTCCTCAATTCTCAACCCCCAATCTTCAATCCTCAATAATCAATCTCCAATCCTAGATCCCCAATGCCCAATCCCCAATCCTTAATCCTCAATCCCCGGCCCTCAATCTTAAATCTTCAATGCTCAATCCTCAATCCTCAATCCTCAGTCCTCAATCCTCAATCCTCAATTCGCAGTCCTCAATCTTGAATCCTCAATACTCAATATTCAATCCTAAATTCTCAATCCTGAAATCCTCAATCCTGAATATTCAACACACAACCCTCTACCTTCAATCCTCAATACTCAACCCTCAATCCTCAACTCTCAATACTCAATCATCAGTCTTCAATCCTCCACACTCAATCTTCAATCCTCAATCCTCAATCTACAATCCTCAATACTCAATCTTCAATCCTCAACCCTCAATCCTCAATCCTCAATCCTCAATCTTCAATCCTCAATCCTCGATCCTCAATTCTCAATCCTCAATCCTCAATCCTCAATCCTCAGACCTCAAACATCAAGACTCAACCCTCAATACTCAGTCTTCAATCCTCGATCCTCAATGCTCAATCCTCAATCCTCAATACTCAAACGTCAGTTTTCAATTCTCAACACTCAATCTTCAATCCTCAATCCCCAATCCTCAATCCTCAATCCTCATTCTCCAATCTTCAATACCCAATCCTCAATCTTCAATCCTCAATCCTCAATCCTCAAATCTCAATCCTCAATCCTCAGTCCTCAGTCCTCAGACATCAATCCTGAACCCTCAGCCCTCATCCTCAATCCTCAATCCTCAATCCTCAATCCTCAATCTTCAATCCTCAATAATCAACCTCCAATCCTAGATCCTCAATCCCCAATCATCAATCCTTAATCCTCAATATTCAATCCTCAATCCCCAGTCCTCAATCTTCAATCCTCAATGCTCAATCGTCAATCCTCAATCCTCAGTCCACAATCCTCAATCCTCAAACCTCAATCCTCAACGGTCAGTCCTCGTCATCAATCCACAACCCTCAATCCTCAATCCTCAACCTTCAATCATCAATACTCAATCTTCAATCCTCAATCCTCAATCCTCAATCCACAATCCTCAATCCTCAATATTCATCACAAAACCCTCAACCATCAATTCTCAATACTCAACCGTCAATCCTCAATTCTCAATACTCAATAGAATATCCTGAATACTCATGGTTCAATACTCAATCCACAATATTCAATAATCAAATCTCAATCCTCAAACCTCATTTCTCAACACTCAATCCTCAACACTCAGTCCTCTCTCTTCAATCCTCCATCCTCAATCCTCAATCCTCAAGAGTCAATCCTCCATCCTGAATACTCAAACCTCAATTCTCAGTCCTCAAACCTCAATCCCGAATCCTCAACTTTGAATGCTCAATCTTCAGCCCTCGGTCCTCTACAATCAATTGTCAATCCTCAATCCTCAATAGAATACCCTCAATTCACAGCATTCAATACTCAATCACCATTCCTCAAACTTCAAATCTCAATCCACAAACATCAACTCTCATCATTCAACCCTCAACACTCAGTCCTCAATCTTCAATACCCAATCCTCAATCCTCAATCTTCAATCCTCAATACACAATCTTCAATCCTCAATCCTCAATTCTCAGTCCTCAATACTCAATCCTCAATCGTCAATCCTCAATCCCCAATCCTCAATCTTCAATCCTCAATCCTCAATCCTCAATCCTCAATCCTCAATCTTCAATCCTCAATACTCAATCTTCAATCCTCAATCCTCAATCCTCAATCCTCAATGCTCAATCCTCAATCCTCAATACTCAACACACAACCCTCAACCATCAATCCTCAATACTCAACCATCAATCCTCAATTCTCAATACTCAATCTTCAATTCTCAATCTTCGATCCTCTATACTGAATCTTCAATCCTCAATCCTCAATCCTCAACCCTCAATCCTCAATCCTCAATCTTCAATCCTCAATACTCAATCTTCAATCCTCAATCCTCAATGCTCAATCCTCAATCCTCAATACTCAAAATTCAGTCTTCAATCCTCAACACTCAATCATCAATCCTCAATCCCCAATCCTCAATCCTCAATCCTCATTCTTCAATCTTCAATACCCAATCCTCAACCTTCAATCCTCAATCCTCAATCCTCAATTCTAAATCCTCAATCCTCAGTCCTCAGTCCTCAAACATCAATCCTCAACCCTCAGCCCTCATCCTCAATCCGCAATCCACAATCCTCAATCCTCAATCCTCAATCTTCAATCTTCAATTCCCAGTCCTCAATCCTCAATACTCAATCCTCAATCCTCAATCCTCAATCCTCAATTCTCAATCTTCAATCCTCAATACTCAATTTCCAATCCTCAATCCTCAATTCTTAATCCTCAATCCTCAATCCTCGATCCTCAATTCTCAATCCTCAATCCTCAATCCTCAACCCTCAATCCTCAGACCTCAAACATCAATACTCAACCCTCAATACTCAATCTTCAATCCTCAATCCTCAATGCTCAATCCTCAATCCTCAATACTCAAACGTCAGTCTTCAATCCTCAACACTCAATCTTCAATCCTCAATCCCCAATCCTCAATCCTCAATCCTCATACTCCAATCTTCAATACCCAATCCTCAGTCTTCAATCCTCAATCCTCAATCCTCAATTCTCAATTCTCAATCCTCAGTCCTCAGTCCTCAGACATCAATCCTGAACCCCCAGCCCTCATCCTCAATCCTCAATCCACAATCCTCAATCCTCAATCCTCAATCTTCAATCTTCAATCCTCAATACTCAATCATCAATCCTCAATCCTCAGTCCTCAAACCTCAATCCTCAATCCTCAATCCTCAATCATCAATCTTCAATCCTCGATACTCAATCTTCAATCTTCAATCCTCAATCCTCAATCCTCAATCCTCAATCCACAATCCTCAATCCTCAATATTCAACACAAAACCCTCAACCATCAATTCTCAATACTCAACCATCAATCCTCAATTCTCAATACTCAATAGAATATCCTGAATACTCAGTGTTCAATACTCAATCCACAATATTCAATAATCAAATCTCAATCCACAAACATCAATTCTCATGACTCAACCCTCAACACTCAGTCCTCAATCTTCAATCCTCAATCCTCAATCCTCAATCGTCAATCCTCAATTCCCTATCCTCTATCATCAATCCTCAATCCTCAATCCTCAATCCTCAATCGTCAATCCTCAATTCCCTATCCTCTATCATCAATCCTCAATCCTCAATTCTCAATCCTCAATCCTCAATCCTCAATCTTCAATCCTCAAAAATCAATCTTCAATTTCAATCCTCAATCCTCAATCCTCAATCCTCAATCCTCAATCCGCAATCCTCAATCTTCAATCCTCAATACTCAATCCTCAATCCTCAATCCTCAATCATGAAATCCTCAATCCTCAATATTCAACACAAAACCCTCAAACTTCAATCCTCAATACTCAATCATCAATCCTCAATACTCAATCTTCAATCCTCAATCCCGAATCCTCAATCCTCAATCCTCAATCCTCAATCAACAATGCTCAATCTTCAATAATCAATCCTCTATCCTCAATCCTCAATCCTCAATACTCAACCATCAAGCCTCAATTCTCAATACTCAATAGAATATCCTGAATTCACAGGATTCAATACTCAAGCATCAATCCTCAACCCTCAGCCCTCATTCTCAATCCTCAATCCTCAATCCTCAATCCTCAATTTTCAATCCTCAATCCTCAACCCTCAGTCCTCATCCTCAATTCTCAATTCTCAGTCCTCAATTCTCAACCCCCAATCTTCAATCCTCAATAATCAATCTCCAATCCTAGATCCCCAATGCCCAATCCCCAATCCTTAATCCTCAATCCCCGGCCCTCAATCTTAAATCCTCAATGCTCAATCCTCAATCCTCAATCCTCAGTCCTCAATCCTCAATCCTCAATTCGCAGTCCTCAATCTTGAATCCTCAATACTCAATATTCAATCCTAAATTCTCAATCCTGAAATCCTCAATCCTGAATATTCAACACACAACCCTCCACCTTCAATCCCCAATACTCAACCCTCAATCCTCAATTCTCAATACTCAATCATCAGTCTTCAATCCTCCACACTCAATCTTCAATCCTCAATCCTCAATCTTCAATCCTCAATACTCAATCTTCAATCCTCAACCCTCAATCCTCAATCCTCAATCCTCAATCTTCAATCCTCAATCCTCGGTCCTCAATTCTCAATCCTCAATCCTCAATCCTCAATCCTCAGACCTCAAACATCAAGACTCAACCCTCAATACTCAGTCTTCAATCCTCGATCCTCAATGCTCAATCCTCAATCCTCAATACTCAAACGTCAGTTTTCAATTCTCAACACTCAATCTTCAATCCTCAATCCCCAATCCTCAATCCTCAATCCTCATTCTCCAATCTTCAATACCCAATCCTCAATCTTCAATCCTCAATCCTCAATCCTCAAATCTCAATCCTCAATCCTCAGTCCTCAGTCCTCAGACATCAATCCTGAACCCTCAGCCCTCATCCTCAATCCTCAATCCACAATCCTCAATCCTCAATCCTCAATCTTCAATCCTCAATCCTCATTACTCAATCATCAATCCTCAATCCTCAGTCCTCAAACCTCAATCCTCAATTCTCAATCCTCAATCATCGATCTTCAATCCTCAATACTCAATCTTCAATCTTCGATCCTCAATGCTCAATCCTCAATCCTCAATACTCAAACGTCAGTTTTCTATCCTCAACACTCAATCTTCAATCCTCAATCCCCAAACCTCAATCCTCAATCCTCATTCTCCAATCTTCAATACCCAATCCTCAGTCTTCAATCCTCAATCCTCAATCCTCAATTCTCAATTCTCAATCCTCAGTCCTCAGTCCTCAGACATCAATCCTGAATCCTCAGCACTCATCCTCAATCCTCAATCCACAATCCTCAATCCTCAATCCTCAATCTTCAATCTTCAATCCTCAATACTCAATCATCAATCCTCAATCCTCAGTCCTCAAACATCAATCCTCAATCCTCAATCCTCAATCATCAATCTTCAATCCTCAATACTCAATCTTCAATCTTCAATCCTCAATCCTCAATCCTCAATCCTCAATCCGCAATCCTCAATCTTCAATCCTCAATACTCAATCTTCAATCCTCAATCCTCAATCCTGAAATCCTCAATGCTCAATATTCAACACACAACCCTCAAACTTCAATCCTCAATACTCAGCCATCAATCCTCATTCTCAATACTCAATCGTCAGCCTTCAATCCTCAACACTCAATTTTCAATCCTCAATCCTCAATCTTCAATTCTCAATCTTCGATCCTCAATACTGAATCTTCAATCCTCAATCCTCAATCCCCTATACTCAATCCTCAATCCTTAATCCTCAATCTTCAATCCTCAGTCCCCAATCCTCAACCTTCAATCCTCAACCCTCAATCCTAATCCTCAATCCTTAATCCTCAATCTTCAATCCTCAATACTCAATCTTCAATCCTCAATCCTGAATCCTCAATCCTCAATCCTCAATCCCCAATCAACAATCCTCAATCTTCAATACTCAAACCTCAATACTCAATCTGCAATCCTCAATACTCAATCCTCAATCCTCAATCGTCAATCCTCAAACCCCAATCCTCTATCATCAATACTCAATCCTCAATACTCAATCCTCAATCCTCAATCCTCAATCTTCAATCCTCAGTACTCAATCATCTGTCTGCAATCCTCAATCCTCAATCCTCAATCCTCAATCCACAATCCGCAATCTTCAATCCTCCATACTCAATCTGCAATCCTGAATCCTCAATCCTAAAATCCTCAATCCTCAATATTCAACACACAACCCTCAACCACCAATCCTCAATACTCAACCATCAATGCTCAATTCTCAATACTCAATAGAATATCCTGAATTCTCAGTTTTCAATACCCAATCCTCAATTCTCAATATTCAAGTCTCCATCCACAAACATCTATTCTCATCACTCAACCCTCAACCCTCAGTCCTCATCCTCCATCCTCAATCCTCAATCCTCAATCCTCAATCTTCAATCCTCAATAATCAACCTCCAATCCTAGATCCTCAATCCCCAATCATCAATCCTTAATCCTCAATATTCAATCCTCAATCCCCAGTCCTCAATCTTCAATCCTCAATGCTCAATCGTCAATCCTCAATCCTCAGTCCACAATCCTCAATCCTCAAACCTCAATCCTCAACGGTCAGTCCTCGTCATCAATCCACAACCCTCAATCCTCAATCCTCAACCTTCAATCATCAATACTCAATCTTCAATCCTCAATCCTCAATCCTCAATCCACAATCCTCAATCCTCAATATTCAACACAAAACCCTCAACCATCAATTCTCAATACTCAACCGTCAATCCTCAATTCTCAATACTCAATAGAATATCCTGAATACTCATGGTTCAATACTCAATCCACAATATTCAATAATCAAATCTCAATCCTCAAACCTCATTTCTCAACACTCAATCCTCAACACTCAGTCCTCTCTCTTCAATCCTCCATCCTCAATCCTCAATCCTCAAGAGTCAATCCTCCATCCTGAATACTCAAACCTCAATTCTCGGTCCTCAAACCTCAATCCCGAATCCTCAACTTTGAATCCTCAATCTTCAGCCCTCGGTCCTCTACAATCAATTGTCAATCCTCAATCCTCAATAGAATACCCTCAATTCACAGCATTCAATACTCAATCACCATTCCTCAAACCTCAAATCTCAATCCACAAACATCAACTCTCATCATTCAACCCTCAACACTCAGTCCTCAATCTTCAATACCCAATCCTCAATCCTCAATCTTCAATCCTCAATACACAATCTTCAATCCTCAATCCTCAATTCTCAGTCCTCAATACTCAATCCTCAATCGTCAATCCTCAATCCCCAATCCTCAATCTTCAATCCTCAATCCTCAATCCTCAATCCTCAATCCTCAATCTTCAATCCTCAATACTCAATCTTCAATCCTCAATCCTCAATTCTCAATCCTCAATGCTCAATCCTCAATCCTCAATACTCAACACACAACCCTCAACCATCAATCCTCAATACTCAACCATCAATCCTCAATTCTCAATACTCAATCTTCAATTCTCAATCTTCGATCCTCTATACTGAATCTTCAATCCTCAATCCTCAATCCTCAATCCTCAATCCTCAATCCTCAATCTTCAATCCTCAATACTCAATCTTCAATCCTCAATCCTCAATGCTCAATCCTCAATCCTCAATACTCAAAATTCAGTCTTCAATCCTCAACACTCAATCATCAATCCTCAATCCCCAATCCTCAATCCTCAATCCTCATTCTTCAATCTTCAATACCCAATCCTCAATCTTCAATCCTCAATCCTCAATCCTCAATTCTAAATCCTCAATCCTCAGTCCTCAGTCCTCAAACATCAATCCTCAACCCTCAGCCCTCATCCTCAATCCTCAATCCACAATCCTCAATCCTCAATCCTCAATCTTCAATCTTCAATCCTCAATACTCAATCATCAATCCTCAATCCTCAGTCCTCAAACCCCAATTCTGAATCCTCAATCCTGAATCCTCAATCTTCAGCCCTCAGTACTCAACAATCAGTTGTCAATCCTCAATCCTCAATAGAATATACTCAATTCACAGCTTTCAATACACAATACTCAATCGGCAATCTTGAAATCTCTATCCACAAACATCAATTCTCATCACTCAACCCTCAGCACTCAGTCCCCAATCGTCAATCTTCTATCCTCAATCCTCAATCGTCAATCCACAATCCTCAATCTTCAATCCTCAATACTCAATCTTCAATCCTCTATCCTCAACCCTCAATCCTCAATCCTCAATACTCAAACGTCAGTCTTCAATCCTCAACACTCAATCTTCAATCCTCAATCCCCAATCCTCAATCCTCAATCCTCATTCTTCAATCTTCAATACCCAATCCACAATCTTCAATCCTCAATCCTCAATCCTCAATTCTAAATCCTCAATCCTCAGTCCTCAGTCCTCAAACATCAATCCTCAACCCTCAGTCCTCATCCTCAATCCTCAATCCACAATCCTCAATCCTCAGTCCTCAATCCTCAATCCTCAATTCGCAGTCCTCAATCTTGAATCCTCAATACTCAATATTCAATCCTAAATTCTCAATCCTGAAATCCTCAATCCTGAATATTCAACACACAACCCTCTACCTTCAATCCTCAATACTCAACCCTCAATCCTCAACTCTCAATACTCAATCATCAGTCTTCAATCCTCCACACTCAATCTTCAATCCTCAATCCTCAATCTACAATCCTCAATACTCAATCTTCAATCCTCAACCCTCAATCCTCAATCCTCAATCCTCAATCTTCAATCCTCAATCCTCGATCCTCAATTCTCAATCCTCAATCCTCAATCCTCAATCCTCAGACCTCAAACATCAAGACTCAACCCTCAATACTCAGTCTTCAATCCTCGATCCTCAATGCTCAATCCTCAATCCTCAATACTCAAACGTCAGTTTTCAATTCTCAACACTCAATCTTCAATCCTCAATCCCCAATCCTCAATCCTCAATCCTCATTCTCCAATCTTCAATACCCAATCCTCAATCTTCAATCCTCAATCCTCAATCCTCAAATCTCAATCCTCAATCCTCAGTCCTCAGTCCTCAGACATCAATCCTGAACCCTCAGCCCTCATCCTCAATCCTCAATCCACAATCCTCAATCCTCAATCCTCAATCTTCAATCCTCAATCCTCATTACTCAATCATCAATCCTCAATCCTCAGTCCTCAAACCTCAATCCTCAATTCTCAATCCTCAATCATCGATCTTCAATCCTCAATACTCAATCTTCAATCTTCGATCCTCAATCCTCAATCCTCAATCCTCAATCCGCAATCCTCAATCTTCAATTCTCAATACTCAATCTTCAATCCTCAATCCTCAATCCTGAAATCCTCAATCCTCAATATTCAACACACAACCCTCAGACTTCAATCCTCAATACTCAACCATCAATCCTCATTCTCAATACTCAATCGTCAGCCTTCAATCCTCAACACTCAATCTTCAATCCTCAATCCTCAAACTTCAATTCTCTATCTTCGATCCTCAATACGGAATCTTCAATCCTCAGTCCTGAATCCTCTATCCTCAATCCTCAATCCTCAATCCTCAATCCTCAATTCTCAATCCTCAATCCTCAGTCCTCAGTCCTCAGACATCAATCCTGAACCCTCAGCCCTCATCCTCAATCCTCAATCCACAATCCTCAATCCTCAATCCTCAATCTTCAATCTTCAATCCTCATTACTCAATCATCAATCCTCAATCCTCAGTCCTCAAACCTCAATCCTCAATTCTCAATCCTCAATCATCGATCTTCAATCCTCAATACTCAATCTTCAATCTTCGATCCTCAACCCTCAATCCTCAATCCTCAATCCGCAATCCTCAATCTTCAATTCTCAATACTCAATCTTCAATCCTCAATCCTCAATCCTGAGATGCTCAATCCTCAATATTCAACACACAACCCTCAAACTTCAATCCTCAATACTCAACCATCAATCCTCATTCTCAATACTCAATCGTCAGCCTTCAATCCTCAATCCTCAATCCCCAAACAACAATCCTTAATCCTCAATCTTCAATCCTCAATCCCCAGTCCTCAATCTTCAATCCTCAATGCTCAATCGTCAATCCTCAATCCTCAGTCCACAATCCTCAATCCCCAAACCTCAATCCTCAACCGTCAGTTCTCGTCATCAATCCCCAACCCTCAATCCTCAATCCTCAGCCTTCAATCGTCAATACTCAATCTTCAATCCTCAATCCTCAATCCTCAATCTTCAATACTCAATACTCAATTTCCAATCCTCAATCCTCAATTCTCAATCCTCAATCCTCAATCCTCGATCCTCAATTCTCAATCCTCAATCCTCTATCCTCAACCCTCAATCCTCAGACCTCAAACATCAATACTCAACCCTCAATACTCAATCCTCAATCCTCAATCCTCAATGCTCAATCCTCAATCCTCAATACTCAAACGTCAGTCTTCAATCCTCAACACTCAATCTTCAATCCTCAATCCCCAATCCTCAATCCTCAATCATCAATGCTCAATCCTCAATCCTCAATACTCAACACACAACCCTCAACCATCAATCCTCAATACTCAGCCATCAATACTCAATTCTCAATACTCAATAGAATATCCTGAATTCAGAATGTTTCAATACTCAATCCACAATATTCAATAACCAAATCTCAATCCTCAAACATCAATTCTCAACACTCAATCCTCAACACTCAGTCCTCTCTCTTCAATCTTCCATCATCAATCCTCTATCCTCAAGCGTCAATCCTCAATCCTCAATCCTCAACACTCAATCCTCATTCCTCAAAACTCAATTCCGAATCCTCAATCCTGAATCCTCAATCTTCATCCCTCAGTCAGCAACAATCAATTGTCAATCCTCAATCCTCAATAGAATATCCTCAATTCACAGTTTTCAATACTCAATCCCCAACCTTCAATCTTCAAATCTCAATCCACAAACATCAACTCTCATCACACAACCCTCAGCACTAGGTCCTCAATCTTCAATCCTCAAGCCTCAATCCTCCATCCTCAATCCTCAATGCTCAAGAGTCAATCCTCCATCCTGAATATTCAAACCTCAATTCTCAGTCCTCAAACCTCAATCCCGAATCCTCAACTTTGAATCCTCAATCTTCAGCCCTCGGTCCTCAACAATCAATTGTCAATCCTCAATCCTCAATAGAATACCCTCAATTCACAGCATTCAATACTCAATCACCATTCCTCAAACTTCAAATCTCAATCCACAAACATCAACTCTCATCATTCAATCCTCAACACTCAATCCTCATTCCTCAAACCTCAATTCCGAATCCTCAATCCTGAATCCTCAATCTTCATCCCTCAGTCAGCAACAATCAATTGTCAATCCTCAATCCTCAATAGAATATCCTCAATTCACAGTCTTCAATACTCAATCCCCAACCTTCAATCTTCAAATCTCAATCCACAAACATCAACTCTCATCACACAACCCTCAGCACTAGGTCCTCAATCTTCAATCCTCAAGCCTCAATCCTCAATCGTCAATCCTCAATCCCCAATCCTCTATCATCAATCCTCAATCCTCAATCCTCAATCCTCAATCCTCAATCCTCAATCCTCAATCCTCAATCCTCAATCCTCAATCCTCAATCTTCAATCCTCAATACTCAATCTTCAATCCTGAATCCTCATTCTTCAGCCCTCAGTCCTCAACAATCAGTCGTCAATCCTCAATCCTCAACAGAATATCATCAATTCACAGTTTTCAATACTCAATACTCAATCTGCAATCTTCAAATCTCTATCCACAAACATCAATTCTCATCACTCAACACTCAACACTCAGTCCTCAATCCTCAATCCTCAATCCTCAATCATCAATCCTCAATCCCCAATCCTCAATCTTCAATCCTCAATCCTCGATCCTCAATTCTCAATCCTCAATCTTCAATCCTCAATACTCAATCCTCAATAATCAACCCTCAACACTCAGTCCTCAATCCTCAATCCTCAATCCTCAATCATCAATCCTCAATCCCCAATCCTCAATCTTCAATCCTCAACCCTCGATCCTCAATTCTCAATCCTCAATCCCCAATCCTCAATCTTCAATCCTCAATCCTCGATCCTCAATCCTCAATCCTCAATCCTCAATCCTCAATCCTCAATACTCAATCGTCAGACTTCTATCCTCAACACTCAATCTTCAATCCTCAATCCCCAATCCTCAATCCTCAATCCTCACTCTCCAATCTTCAATACCCAATCCTCAATCTTCAATCCTCAATCCTCAATCCTCAATTCTCAATCCTCAATCCTCAGTCGTCAGTCCTCAGACATCAATCCTGAACCCGCAGCCCTCATCCTCAATCCTCAATCCACAATCCTCAATCCTCAATCCTCAATCTTCAATCTTCAATCCTCATTACTCAATCATCAATCCTCAATCCTCAGTCCTCAAACCTCAATCCTCAATTCTCAATCCTCAATCATCGATCTTCAATCCTCAATACTCAATCTTCAATCTTCGATCCTCAACCCTCAATCCTCAATCCTCAATCCGCAATCCTCAATCTTCAATTCTCAATACTCAATCTTCAATCCTCAATCCTCAATCCTGAAATCCTCAATCCTCAATATTCAACACACAACCCTCAAACTTCAATCCTCAATACTCAACCATCAATCCTCAATTCTCAATACTCAATAGAATATCCTGAATACTCATGGTTCAATATTCAATCCACAATATTCAATAATCAAATCTCAATCCTCAAACCTCATTTCTCAACACTCAATCCTGAACACTCAGTCCTCTCTCTTCAATTCTCCATCCTCAATCCTCAATCCTCAATCCTCAATCCTCAATCCTCAATCTTCAATCCTCAATACTCAATCTTCAATCCTGAATCCTCATTCTTCAGCCCTCAGTCCTCAACAATCAGTCGTCAATCCTCAATCCTCAACAGAATATCATCAATTCACAGTTTTCAATACTCAATACTCAATCTGCAATCTTCAAATCTCTATCCACAAACATCAATTCTCATCACTCAACACTCAACACTCAGTCCTCAATCCTCAATCCTCAATCCTCAATCATCAATCCTCAATCCCCAATCCTCAATCTTCAATCCTCAATCCTCGATCCTCAATTCTCAATCCTCAATCTTCAATCCTCAATACTCAATCCTCAATAATCAACCCTCAACACTCAGTCCTCAATCCTCAATCCTCAATCCTCAATCATCAATCCTCAATCCCCAATCCTCAATCTTCAATCCTCAACCCTCGATCCTCAATTCTCAATCCTCAATCCCCAATCCTCAATCTTCAATCCTCAATCCTCGATCCTCAATCCTCAATCCTCAATCCTCAATCCTCAATCCTCAATACTCAATCGTCAGACTTCAATCCTCAACACTCAATCTTCAATCCTCAATCCCCAATCCTCAATCCTCAATCCTCACTCTCCAATCTTCAATACCCAATCCTCAATCTTCAATCCTCAATCCTCAATCCTCAATTCTCAATCCTCAATCCTCAGTCGTCAGTCCTCAGACATCAATCCTGAACCCGCAGCCCTCATCCTCAATCCTCAATCCACAATCCTCAATCCTCAATCCTCAATCTTCAATCTTCAATCCTCATTACTCAATCATCAATCCTCAATCCTCAGTCCTCAAACCTCAATCCTCAATTCTCAATCCTCAATCATCGATCTTCAATCCTCAATACTCAATCTTCAATCATCGATCCTCAACCCTCAATCCTCAATCCTCAATCCGCAATCCTCAATCTTCAATTCTCAATACTCAATCTTCAATCCTCAATCCTCAATCCTGAAATCCTCAATCCTCAATATTCAACACACAACCCTCAAACTTCAATCCTCAATACTCAACCATCAATCCTCAATTCTCAATACTCAATAGAATATCCTGAATACTCATGGTTCAATATTCAATCCACAATATTCAATAATCAAATCTCAATCCTCAAACCTCATTTCTCAACACTCAATCCTGAACACTCAGTCCTCTCTCTTGAATTCTCCATCCTCAATCCTCAATCCTCAAGAGTCAATCCTCCATCCTGAATACTCAAACCTCAATTCTCAGTCCTCAAACCTCAATCCCGAATCCTCAACTTTGAATCCTCAATCTTCAGCCCTCGGGCCTCAACAATCAATTGTCAATCCTCAATCCTCAATAGAATACCCTCAATGCACAGCATTCAATACTCAATCACCATTCCTCAAACTGCAAATCTCAATCCACAAACATCAACTCTCATCATTCAACCCTCAACACTCAGTCCTCAATCTTCAATACCCAATCCTCAATCCTCAATCTTCAATCCTCAATACACAATCTTCAATCCTCAATTCTCAATTCTCAGTCCTCAATACTCAATCCTCAATCGTCAATCGTCAATCCCCAATCCTCAATCTTCAATCCTCAATCCTCAATCCTCAATCCTCAATCCTCAATCCTCAATCTTCAATCCTCAATACTCAATCTTCAATCCTCAATCCTCAATCCTCAATCCTCAATGCTCAATCCTCAATCCTCAATACTCAACACACAACCCTCAACCATCAATCCTCAATACTCAACCATCAATACTCAATTCTCAATACTCAATATAATATCCTGAATTCAGAATGTTTCAATACTCAATCCACAATATTCAATAACCAAATCTCAATCCTCAAACATCAATTCTCAACACTCAATCCTCAACACTCAGTCCTCTCTCTTCAATCTTCCATCATCAATCCTCTATCCTCAAGCGTCAATCCTCAATCCTCAATCCTCAACACTCAATCCTCATTCCTCAAACCTCAATTCCGAATCCTCAATCCTGAATCCTCAATCTTCATCCCTCAGTCAGCAACATTCAATTGTCAATCCTCAATCCTCAATAGAATATCCTCAATTCACAGTTCTCAATACTCAATCACCATTCCTCAAACTTCAAATCTCAATCCACAAACATCAACTCTCATCATTCAACCCTCAACACTCAGTCCTCAATCTTCAATACCCAATTCTCAATCCTCAATCTTCAATCCTCAATACACAATCTTCAATCCTCAATCCTCAATTCTCAGTCCTCAATACTCAATCCTCAATCGTCAATCCTCAATCCCCAATCCTCAATCTTCAATCCTCAATCCTCAATCCTCAATCGTCAATCCTCAATCTTCAATCCTCAATACTCAATCTTCAATCCTCAATCCTCAATCCTCAATCCTCAATGGTCAATCCTCAATCCTCAATACTCAACACACAACCCTCAACCATCAATCCTCAATACTCAACCATCAATACTCAATTCTCAATACTCAATAGAATATCCTGAATTCAGAATGTTTCAATACTCAATCCACAATATTCAATAACCAAATCTCAATCCTCAAACATCAATTCTCAACACTCAATCCTCAACACTCAGTCCTCTCTCTTCAATCTTCCATCATCAATCCCCTATCCTCAAGCGTCAATCCTCAATCCTCAATCCTCAACACTCAATCCTCATTCCTCAAACCTCAATTCCGAATCCTTAATCCTGAATCCTCAATCTTCATCCCTCAGTCAGCAACAATTAATTGTCAATCCTCAATCCTCAATAGAATATCCTCAATTCACAGTTTTCAATACTCAATCCCCAACCTTCAATCTTCAAATCTCAATCCACAAACATCAACTCTCATCACACAACCCTCAGCACTAGGTCCTCAATCTTCAATCCTCAAGCCTCAATCCTCAATCGTCAATCCTCAATCCCCAATCCTCTATCATCAATCCTCAATCCTCAATCCTCAATCCTCAATCCTCAATCCTCAATCCTCAATCCTCAATCCTCAATCCTCAATCTTCAATCCTCAATACTCAATCTTCATTCCTGAATCCTCATTCTTCAGACCTCAGTCCTCAACAATCAGTTGTCAATCCTCAATCCTCAATAGAATATCATCAATTCACAGTTTTCAATACTCAATACTCAATCTGCAATCTTCAAATCTCTATCCACAAACATCAATTCTCATCACTCAACCCTCAACACTCAGTCCTCAATCCTCAATCCTCAATCATCAATCCTCAATCCCCAATCCTCAATCTTCAATCCTCAATCCTCGATCCTCAATTCTCAATCCTCAATCCTCAATCTTCAGACCTCAAACATCAATACTCAAACCTCAGTCCTCGTCCTCAATCCACAACCCTCAATTCTCAATCCTCAATCTTCAATCCTCAATCCTCAATCCTCAATCATCAATCCTCAATCCTCAGTCCTCAAACCTCAATCCTGAATCCTCAATCCTGAATCCTCATTCTTCAGCCCTCAGTCCTCAACAATCAGTTGTCAATCCTCAATCCTCAATAGAATATCATCAATTCACAGTTTTCAATACTCAATACTCAATCTGCAATCTTCAAATCTCTATCCACAAACATCAATTCTCATCACTCAACCCTCAACACTCAGTCCCCAATCGTCAATCTTCTATCCTCAATCCTCAATCCTCAATCCTCAATCCTCAATCTTCAATCCTCAATACTCAATCTTCAATCCTCAATCCTCAAGCCTCAATCCTCAATCCTCAATACTCAATCGTCAGTCTTCACTCCTCAACACTCAATCTTCAATCCTCAATCCCCAATCCTCAATCCTCAATCCTCATTCTTCAATCCTCAATACCCAATCCTCAATCTTCAATCCTCAATCCTCAATCCTCAACTATCAATCTTCAGTCCTCAGTCCTCAGTCCTCAAACATCAATCCTCAACCCTGAGCCCTCATCCTCAATCCTCAATCCTCAATCCTCGATCCTCAATCCTCAATCTTCTATCTTCAATCCTCAATACTCAATCTTCAATCCACAATCCTCAGTCCTCAAACCACAATTCTGAATCCTCAATCCTGAATCCTCAATCTTCAATCCACACACCTCAACCATCAATGCTCAATTCTCAATACTCAACAGAATATCCTGAATTCTCAGTTTTCAATACTCAATCCCCAATCTTCAATTTTCAAATCTCAATCCACAAACATCAACTCTCATGACTCAACCCTCAACACTCAGTCCTCATTCTTCAATCCTCAATCCTCAATCCTCAATCGTCAATCCTCAATTCCCAATCCTCTATCATCAATCCTCAATCCTCAATCCTCAATCCTCAATCCTCAATCCACAATCTTCAATCCTCAAAAATCAATCCTCAATCGTCAATCCTCAATCCACAATCCTCTATCATCAATCCTCAATCCTCAATCCTCAATCCTCAACCCTCAATCCTCAATCCTCAATCCTCAATCCTCAATCCTCAATCCTCAACCTTCAATCCTCAATGCTCAATCTTCAATCCTGAATCCTCATTCTTCAGCCCTCAGTCCTCAACACTCAGTTGTCAATCCTCAATCCTCAATAGAATATCATCAATTCACAGTTTTCAATACTCAATACTCAATCTGCAATCTTCAAATCTGTATCCACGAACATCAATCCTCATCACTCAACCCTCAACACTCAGTCCCCAATCGTCAACCTTCTCTCCTCAATCCTCAATCCTCAATTCTCAATCCTCAATCTTCAATCCTCAATACTCAATCCTCAACACTCAATATTCAATCCTCAATCCCCAATCCTCAATCCTCAATCCTCATTCTTCAATCCTCAATACCCAATCCTCAATCTTCAATCCTCAATCCTCAATCCTCAACTATCAATCCTCAGTCCTCAGTCCTCAGTCCTCAAACGTCAATCCTCAACCCTGAGCCCTCATCCCCAATCCTCAATCGTCAATCCTCGATCCTCAATCTTCAATCTTCTATATTCAATCCTCAATACTCAATCTTCAATCCTCAATCCTCAGTCCTCAAACCACAATTCTGAATCCTCAATCCTGAATCCTCAATCTTCAATCCACACACCTCAACCATCAATGCTCAATTCTCAATACTCAAGAGAATATCCTGAATTCACAGTTTTCAATACTCAATCCCCAATCTTCAATTTTCAAATCTCAATCCACAAACATCAATTCTCATGACTCAACCCTCAACACTCAGTCCTCAATCTTCAATCCTCAATCCTCAATCCTCAATCGTCAATCCTCAATTCCCAATCCTCAATCCTCGATCCTCAATTCTCAATCCTCAATCCTCAATCTTCAATCCTCAATACTCAATCTTCAATCCTCAATCCTCAATCCTCAATCCTCAATGCTCAATCCTCAATCCTCAATACTCAACACACAACCCTCAACCATCAATCCTCAATACTCAACCATCAATACTCAATTCTCGATACTCAATAGAATATCCTGAATTCAGAATGTTTCAATACTCAATCCACAATATTCAATAACCAAATCTCAATCTTCAAACATCAATTCTCAACACTCAATCCTCAACACTCAGTCCTCTCTCTTCAATCTTCCATCATCAATCCTCTATCCTCAAGCGTCAATCCTCAATCCTCAATCCTCAACACTCAATCCTCATTCCTCAAACCTCAATTCCGAATCCTCGATCCTGAATCCTCAATCTTCATCCCTCAGTCAGCAACAATCAATTGTCAATCCTCAATCCTCAATAGAATATCCTCAATTCACAGTTTTCAATACTCAATCCCCAACCTTCAATCTTCAAATCTCAATCCACAAACATCAACTCTCATCACACAACCCTCAGCACTAGGTCCTCAATCTTCAATCCTCAAGCCTCAATCCTCAATCGTCAATCCTCAATCCCCAATCCTCTATCATCAATCCTCAATCCTCAATCCTCAATCCTCAATCCTCAATCCTCAATCCTCAATCCTCAATCCTCAATCCTCAATCCTCAATCTTCAATCCTCAATACTCAATCTTCAATCCTGAATCCTCATCCTTCAGACCTCAGTCCTCAACAATCAGTTGTCAATCCTCAATCCTCAATAGAATATCATCAATTCACAGTTTTCAATACTCAATACTCAATCTGCAATCTTCAAATCTCTATCCACAAACATCAATCCTCATCACTCAACCCTCAACACTCAGTCCTCAATCCTCAATCCTCAATCATCAATCCTCAATCCCCAATCCTCAATCTTCAATCCTCAATCCTCGATCCTCAATTCTCAATCCTCAATCCTCAATCTTCAGACCTCAAACATCAATACTCAACCCTCAGTCCTCGTCCTCAATCCACAACCCTCAATTCTCAATCCTCAATCTTCAATCCTCAATCCTCAATCCTCAATCATCAATCCTCAATCCTCAGTCCTCAAACCTCAATCCTGAATCCTCAATCCTGAATCCTCATTCTTCAGCCCTCAGTCCTCAACAATCAGTTGTCAATCCTCAATCCTCAATAGAATATCATCAATTCACAGTTTTCAATACTCAATACTCAATCTGCAATCTTCAAATCTCTATCCACAAACATCAATTCTCATCACTCAACGCTCAACACTCAGTCCCCAATCGTCAATCTTCTATCCTCAATCCTCAATCCTCAATCCTCAATCCTCAATCTTCAATCCTCAATACTCAATCTTCAATCCTCAATCCTCAAGCCTCAATCCTCAATCCTCAATACTCAATCCTCAACTATCAATCCTCAGTCCTCAGTCCTCAGTCCTCAAACATCAATCCTCAACCCTGAGCAATCATCCTCAATCCTCAATCCTCAATCCTCGATCCTCAATCCTCAATCTTCAATCCTCAATCCTCAGTCCTCAAACCACAATTCTGAATCCTCAATCCTGAATCCTCAACCTTCAATCCACACACCTCAACCATCAATGCTCAATTCTCAATACTCAACAGAATATCCTGAATTCTCAGTTTTCAATACTCAATCCCCAATCTTCAATTTTCAAATCTCAATCCACAAACATCAATTCTCATGACTCAACCCTGAACACTCAGTCCTCATTCTTCAATCCTCAATCCTCAATCCTCAATCGTCAATCCTCAATTCCAAATCCTCTATCATCAATCCTCAGTCCTCAATCCTCAATCCTCAATCCTCAATCCTCAATCTTCAATCCTCAAAAATCAATATTTAATTTCAATCCTCAATCCTCAATCCTCAATCCTCAATCCTAAATCCGCAATCCTCAATCTTCAATCCTCAATACTCAATCCTCAATCCTCAATCCTCAATCATGAAATCCTCAATCGTCAATATTCAACACAAAACCCTCAAACTTCAATCCTCAATTCTCAATACTCAATCTTCAATTCTCAATCTTCGATCCTCAATACTGAATCTTCAATCTTCAATCCTCAATCCTCAATCCTCAATCCTCAATCCTCAATCCTCAATCTTCAATCCTCAATACTCAATCTTCAATCCTCAATCCTCAATGCTCAATCCTCAATCCTCAATACTCAAACGTCAGTCTTCAATCCTCAACACTCAATCTTCAATCCTCAATTCCCAATCCTCAATCCTCAATCCTCATCCTTCAATCTTCAATACCCAATCCTCAGTCTTCAATCCTCAACCCTCAATCCTAATCCTCATTCCTTAATCCTCAATCTTCAATCCTCAATACTCAATCTTCAATCCTCAATCCTGAATCCTCAATCCTCAATCCTCAATCCCCAATCAACAATCCTCAATCTTCAATACTCAAACCTCAATACTCAATCTGCAATCCTCAATACTCAATCCTCAATCCTCAATCGTCAATCCTCAAACACCAATCCTCTATCGTCAATACTCAATCCTCAATACTCAATCCTCAATCCTCAATCCTCAATCTTCAATCCTCAGTACTCAATCTTCTGTCTGCAATCCTCAATCCTCAATCCTCAATCCTCAATCCTCAATCCACAATCCGCAATCTTCAATCCTCCATACTCAATCTTCAATCCTCAATCCTCAATCCTAAAATCCTCAATCCTCAACATTCAACACACAACCCTCAACCACCAATCCTCAATACTCAACCATCAATCCTCAATTCTCAATACTCAATAGGATATCCTGAATACTCATGGTTCAATACTCAATCCACAATATTCAATAATCAAATCTCAAGCCTCAAACCTCATTTCTCAACACTCAATCCTCAACACTCAGTCCTCTCTCTTCAATCCTCTATCCTCAATCCTCAATCCTCAAGAGTCAATCCTCCATCCTGAATACTCAAACCTCAATTCTCAGTCCTCAAACGTCAATCCCGAATCCTCAACTTTGAATCATCAATCTTCAGCCCTCGGTCCTCAACAATCAATTGTCAATCCTCAATCCTCAATAGAATACCCTCAATTCACAGCATTCAATACTCAATCACCATTCCTCAAACTTCAAATCTCAATCCACAAACATCAACTCTCATCACACAACCCTCAGCACTAGGTCCTCAATCTTCAATCCTCAAGCCTCAATCCTCAATCCTCAATCCTCAGTCCTCAGTCGTCAAACCTCAATCCTCAATCGTCAGTCTTCAATCCTCAATACTCAATCTTCAATCCTCGATCCTCCATCCTCAATCCTCAATCCTCATTCTTCAATCCACAATGCCCAATCCTCAATCTTCAATCCTCAATCCTCAATCCTGAATCCTCAATCCTCAATCCTCAATCCTCAATCTTCAGTCCTCAGTCCCAAATCCTCAATCTTCAATACTCAATCCTCAATCCTCAATCTTCACTGCTCAATACTCAATTTTCAATCCTCAATCCTCAATCCTCAATCCTCAATCCTCATTCTTCAATCCTCAATACCCAATCCTCAATCTTCAATCGTCCATGCACAATCCACAATTCTCAATCATCAATCCTCAACCCTCAGACCTCAAACATCAATACTCAACCCTCAGTCCTCGTCCGCAATCCACAACCCTCAATCCTCAATCCTCAATCTTAAATTCTCAATCCTCAATCCTCAATTCTCAATCCTCAATCCTCATTCTTCAATCCTCAATACCCAATCCTCAATCTTCAATTCTCAACCCTCAATCCTCAATTCTCAATCCGCAATCCGCAGTCCTCAGCCCTCAAACCTCAATCCTCATCCCTCAGCCCTCGTCCTCAATCCTCAATCGACAGTCCGCAATCCTCAAACTTCAATCCTCAATACTCAATCCTCAATCCTCAATCCTCAGTCCTGAAACCTCAATTCTGAATCCTCAATCCTGAGTCCTCAATCTTCAGCCCTCAGTCCTCAACAATCAGTAGGCAATCCTCAATCCTCAATAGAATATCCTAAATTCACAGTTTTCAACACTCAATGCTCAATCTGCAATCTTCAAACCTCTATCCACAAACATCAATTCTCATCACTCAACCCTCAACACTCAGTCCTCAATGTTCAATCCTCAATCCTCAATTCTCAATCTTCAATCCTCAATACTGAATCTTCAGTCATCAATCCTCAATCCTCAATCCTCAATCCTCAATCCTCAATCCTCAATCCTCAGTCCCCAGTCCTCAATCTTCAATCCTCAATCCTCAATCCTCAATCCTCAATCCTCAATCCTCAATCCTCAATCCTCAATCGTCAATCTTCAATCCTCAATACTCAGTCTTCAATCCTCGATCCTCCATCCTCAATCGTCAATCCTCATTCTTCAATCCACAATGCCCAATCCTCAATCTTCAATCCTCAATCCTCAATCCTGAATCCTCAATCCTCAATCCTCAATCCTCAATCTTCAATCCTCAGTCCCAAATCCTCAATCTTCAATACTCAGTCCTCAATCCTCAATCTTCAATGCTCAATACTCAATTTTCAATCCTCAATTCTCAATCCTCAATCCTCAATCCTCATTCTTCAATCCTCAATACCCAATCCTCAATCTTCAATCGTCAATCCTCAATCCACAATTCTCAATCCTCAATCCTCAACCCTCAGACCTCAAACATCAATACTCAACCCTCAGTCCTCGTCCGCAATCCACAACACTCAATCCTCAATCCTCAATCTTAAATTGTCAATCCTCAATCCTCAATTCTCAATCCTCAATCCTCAGTCCTCAAACCTCAATCCTGTATCCTCAATCCTGAATCCTCAATCTTCAGCCCTCAGTCCTCAACAATCAGTTGTCAATCCTCAATCCTCAATAGAATATCATCAATTAACAGTTTTCAATACTCAATACTCAATCTGCAATCTTCAAATCTCTATCCACAAACATCAATACTCATCACTCAACCCTCAACACCCAGTCTTCAGCCCTCAATCCTCAGTACTCAATCCTCAATCCTCATTCTTCAGTCCTCAATACCCAATCCTCAATCTTCAATCCTCAATCCTCAATCCTCAATTGTCAATCCTCAATCCTCAATCCTCAGTTCTCAAACAGCAATACACAACCCTCAGTCCTCGTCCTCAATCCGCAACCATCAATCCTCAATCCTCAACCTTCAATCATCAATATTCAATCTTCTGTCCTCAATCCTCAATCCTCAATCCTCAATCTTCAGCCCTCAGTCCTCAACAATCAGTTGTCAATCCTCAATCCTCAATAGAATATCATCAATTAACAGTATTCAATACTCAATACTCAATCTGCAATCTTCAAATCTCTATCCACAAATATCAATACTCATCACTCAACCCTCAACACTCAGTCTTCAGCCCTCAATCCTCAGTACTCAATCCTTAATCCTCATTCTTCAATCCTCAATACCCAGTCCTCAATCTTCAATCCTCAATCCTCAATCCTCAATTGTCAATCCTCAATCCTCAATCCTCAGTTCTCAAACAGCAATACTCAACCCTCAGTCCTCGTCCTCAATCCGCAACCATCAATCCTCAATCCTCAACCTTCAATCATCAATATTCAATCTTCTGTCCTCAATCCTCAATCCTCAATCCTCAATCCTCAACCCTCAATGTTCAATCCGCAATACCCAATGCTCAATCTTCAATCCTCGATCCTCAATCCTCAATCCTGAATCCTCAATCTTCAATCCTGAATACTCAATCTTCAATCCTCAATCCTCAATCCTCAATCCTCAATGCTCAACCCTCAATCCTCAATCCTCAATCTTCAATCCTCAATACTCAATCTGCAATCCTCAATCCTCAGTCCTCACTCCTCAATCCTCATTCTTCAATCCTCAATACCGAATACTCAATCTTCAATCCTCAATCCTCAATCCTCAATTCTCAATCCTCAATCCTCAATCCTCAGACTTCAATCCACAATGCCCAATCCTCAATCTTCAATCCTCAATCCTCAATCCTGAATCCTCAATCCTCAATCCTCAATCCTCAATCTTCAATCCTCAGTCCCAAATCCTCAATCTTCAATACTCAGTCCTCAATCCTCAATCTTCAATGCTCAATACTCAATTTTCAATCCTCAATTCTCAATCCTCAATCCTCAATCCTCATTCTTCAATCCTCAATACCCAATCCTCAATCTTCAATCGTCAATCCTCAATCCACAATTCTCAATCCTCAATACTCAATCTGCAACCCTCAATCCTCAATCCTCAATCTTAATCTTCAATCCTCAAAACTCAATCTTCAATCCTCAATCCTCAATCCTCAATCCTCAATCCTCAGTCCTCAGTCGTCAAACCTCAATCCTCAATCGTCAGTCTTCAATCCTCAATACTCAATCTTCAATCCTCGATCCTCCATCCTCAATCCTCAATCCTCATTCTTCAATCCACAATGCCCAATCCTCAATCTTCAATCCTCAATCCTCAATCCTGAATCCTCAATCCTCAATCCTCAATCCTCAATCTTCAGTCCTCAGTCCCAAATCCTCAATCTTCAATACTCAATCCTCAATCCTCAATCTTCACTGCTCAATACTCAATTTTCAATCCTCAATAAACAATCCTCAATCCTCAATCCTCATTCTTCAATCCTCAATACCCAATCCTCAATCTTCAATCGTCAATCCACAATCCACAATTCTCAATCATCAATCCTCAACCCTCAGACCTCAAACATCAATACTCAACCCTCAGTCCTCGTCCGCAATCCACAACCCTCAATCCTCAATCCTCAATATTAAATTCTCAATCCTCAATCCTCAATTCTCAATCCTCAATCCTCATTCTTCAATCCTCAATACCCAGTCCTCAATCTTCAATTCTCAACCCTCAATCCTCAATTCTCAATCCGCAATCCGCAGTCCTCAGTCCTCAAACCTCAATCCTCATCCCTCAGCCCTCATCCTCAATCCTCAATCGACAGTCCGCAATCCTCAAACTTCAATCCTCAATACTCAATCCTCAATCCTCAATCCTCAGTCCTCAAACCTCAATTCTGAATCCTCAATCCTGAGTCCTCAATCTTCAGCCCTCAGTCCTCAACAATCAGTAGGCAATCCTCAATCCTCAATAGAATATCCTAAATTCACAGTTTTCAACACTCAATGCTCAATCTGCAATCTTCAAACCTCTATCCACAAACATCAATTCTCATCACTCAACCCTCAACACTAAGTCCTCAATGTTCAATCCTCAATCCTCAATTCTCAATCTTCAATCCTCAATACTGAATCTTCAGTCATCAATCCTCAATCCTCAATCCACAATCCTCAATCCTCAATCCTCAATCCTCAGTCCCCAGTCCTCAATCTTCAATCCTCAATCCTCAATCCTCAATCCTCAATCCTCAATCGTCAATCTCCAATCCTGTATACTCAATCTTCAATCCTCCATCCTCAATCCTCAATCCTCAATCCTGAATCCTCAACCTTCATTCCTCAATACTCAGTCTTCAATCCTCCATCCTCAATCCTAAATCCTCAATCCTCAATCCTCAATCGTCAGGCTTCAATCCTCAATACTCATTATTCAATCCTCAATACCCAATCCTCAATCTTCAACC
Source organism: Calliopsis andreniformis (assembly GCF_051401765.1). Lineage (NCBI taxonomy): Eukaryota > Metazoa > Arthropoda > Insecta > Hymenoptera > Andrenidae > Calliopsis > Calliopsis andreniformis. Next base: position 5,358,049 of record NW_027480440.1, read on the forward strand.
GTCAATCCTCAATCCACAATTCTCAATCCTCAATCCTCAACCCTCAGTCCTCAACAATCAGTTGTCAATCCTCAATCCTCAATAGAATATCATCAATTAACAGTTTTCAATACTCAATACTCAATCTGCAATCTTCAAATCTCTATCCACAAACATCAATACTCATCACTCAACCCTCAACACCCAGTCTTCAGCCCTCAATCCTCAGTACTCAATCCTCAATCCTCATTCTTCAATCCTCAATACCCAATCCTCAATCTTCAATCCTCAATCCTCAATCCTCAATTGTCAATCCTCAATCCTCAATCCTCAGTTCTCCAACAGCAATACTCAACCCTCAGTCCTCGTCCTCAATCCGCAACCATCAATCCTCAATCCTCAACCTTCAATCATCAATATTCAATCTTCTGTCCTCAATCCTCAATCCTCAATCCTCAATCTTCAGCCCTCAGTCCTCAACAATCAGTTGTCAATCCTCAATCCTCAATAGAATATCATCAATTAACAGTTTTCAATACTCAATACTCAATCTGCAATCTTCAAATCTCTATCCACAAATATCAATACTCATCACTCAACCCTCAACACTCAGTCTTCAGCCCTCAATCCTCAGTACTCAATCCTTAATCCTCATTCTTCAATCCTCAATACCCAGTCCTCAATCTTCAATCCTCAATCCTCGATCCTCAATTGTCAATCCTCAATCCTCAATCCTCAGTTCTCAAACAGCAATACTCAACCCTCAGTCCTCGTCCTCAATCCGCAACCATCAATCCTCAATCCTCAACCTTCAATCATCAATATTCAATCTTCTGTCCTCAATCCTCAATCCTCAATCCTCAATCCTCAACCCTCAATGTTCAATCCGCAATACCCAATGCTCAATCTTCAATCCTCGATCCTCAATCCTCAATCCTGAATCCTCAATCTTCAATCCTGAATAATCAATCTTCAATCCTCAATCTTCAATCCTCAATGCTCAACCCTCAATCCTCAATCCTCAATCTTCAATCCTCAATACTCAATCTGCAATCCTCAATCCTCAGTCCTCACTCCTCAATCCTCATTCTTCAATCCTCAATACCGAATACTCAATCTTCAATCCTCAATCCTCAATCCTCAATTCTCAATCCTCAATCCTCAATCCTCAGTCCCCAGTCCTCAATCTTCAATCCTCAATCCTCAATCCTCAATCCTCAATCCTCAATCGTCAATCTCCAATCCTGTATACTCAATCTTCAATCCTCCATCCTCAATCCTCAATCCTCAATCCTGAATCCTCAACCTTCATTCCTCAATACTCAGTCTTCAATCCTCCATCCTCAATCCTCAATCCTCAATCCTCAATCCTCAATCGTCAGGCTTCAATCCTCAATACTCATTATTCAATCCTCAATTCTCAATCCTCATTCCTCAATCCTCATTCTTCAATCCTCAATACCCAATCCTCAATCTTCAATCCTCAAACATCAATCCTCAACTCTCAATCCTCAATCCTCAGTCCTCAGTCCTCAAACCTCAATCCTCAACCCTCAGCCCTCATCCTCAATCCTCAATCCTCAATCTTCAATCCTCAAGCCTCAATCCTCAAGCCTCAATCCTCAATCCTCAATCCTCAATCCTCAATCCTCAGTCTTCAATCCTCAATACTCAATCTTCAATCCTCAGTCCTCAATCCTCAACCCTCAATCCTCAATCCTCAATCTTCAATCCTCAATACTCAATCTGCAATCCTCAATCCTCAATCCTCAGTCCTCAGTCCTCAAACCTCAATCCTCAATCCTCAGTCTTCAATCCTCAATACTCAATCTTCAATCCTCAGTCCTCAATCCTCAACCCTCAATCCTCAAACCTCAATCTTCAATCCTCAATACTCAATCTGCAATCCTCAATCCTCAATCCTCAATCTTAATCTTCAATCCTCAACACTCAATCTTCAATCCTCAATCCTCAATCCTCAATCCTCAATCCTCAGTCCTCAGTCGTCAAACCTCAATCCTCAACCCTCAGCCCTCACCCTCAATCCTCAATCCTCAATCCTCAATCCTCAATCCTCAATCCTCAATCCTCAATCCTCAATCCTCAATCCTCAATCCTCAATCCTCAATCCTCAATCGTCAATCTTCAATCCTCAATACTCAGTCTTCAATCCTCGATCCTCCATCCTCAATCGTCAATCCTCATTCTTCAATCCACAATGCCCAATGCTCAATCTTCAATCCTCAATCCTCAATCCTGAATCCTCAATCCTCAATCCTCAATCCTCAATCTTCAATCCTCAGTCCCAAATCCTCAATCTTCAATACTCAGTCCTCAATCCTCAATCTTCAATGCTCAATACTCAATTTTCAATCCTCAATTCTCAATCCTCAATCCTCAATCCTCATTCTTCAATCCTCAATACCCAATCCTCAATCTTCAATCGTCAATCCTCAATCCACAATTCTCAATCCTCAATCCTCAACCCTCAGACCTCAAACATCAATACTCTACCCTCAGTCCTCGTCCGCAATCCACAACACTCAATCCTCAATCCTCAATCTTAAATTGTCAATCCTCAATCCTCAATTCTCAATCCTCAATCCTCAGTCCTCAAACCTCAATCCTGTATCCTCAATCCTGAATCCTCAATCTTCAGCCCTCAGTCCTCAACAATCAGTTATCAATCCTCAATCCTCAATAGAATATCATCAATTAACAGTTTTCAATACTCAATACTCAATCTGCAATCTTCAAATCTCTATCCACAAACATCAATACTCATCACTCAACCCTCAACACCCAGTCTTCAGCCCTCAATCCTCAGTACTCAATCCTCAATCCTCATTCTTCAGTCCTCAATACCCAATCCTCAATCTTCAATCCTCAATCCTCAATCCTCAATTGTCAATCCTCAATCCTCAATCCTCAGTTCTCAAACAGCAATACACAACCCTCAGTCCTCGTCCTCAATCCGCAACCATCAATCCTCAATCCTCAACCTTCAATCATCAATATTCAATCTTCTGTCCTCAATCCTCAATCCTCAATCCTCAATCTTCAGCCCTCAGTCCTCAACAATCAGTTGTCAATCCTCAATCCTCAATAGAATATCATCAATTAACAGTATTCAATACTCAATACTCAATCTGCAATCTTCAAATCTCTATCCACAAATATCAATACTCATCACTCAACCCTCAACACTCAGTCTTCAGCCCTCAATCCTCAGTACTCAATCCTTAATCCTCATTCTTCAATCCTCAATACCCAGTCCTCAATCTTCAATCCTCAATCCTCAATCCTCAATTGTCAATCCTCAATCCTCAATCCTCAGTTCTCAAACAGCAATACTCAACCCTCAGTCCTCGTCCTCAATCCGCAACCATCAATCCTCAATCCTCAACCTTCAATCATCAATATTCAATCTTCTGTCCTCAATCCTCAATCCTCAATCCTCAATCCTCAACCCTCAATGTTCAATCCGCAATACCCAATGCTCAATCTTCAATCCTCGATCCTCAATCCTCAATCCTGAATCCTCAATCTTCAATCCTGAATACTCAATCTTCAATCCTCAATCCTCAATCCTCAATCCTCAATGCTCAACCCTCAATCCTCAATCCTCAATCTTCAATCCTCAATACTCAATCTGCAATCCTCAATCCTCAGTCCTCACTCCTCAATCCTCATTCTTCAATCCTCAATACCGAATACTCAATCTTCAATCCTCAATCCTCAATCCTCAATTCTCAATCCTCAATCCTCAATCCTCAGACTTCAATCCACAATGCCCAATCCTCAATCTTCAATCCTCAATCCTCAATCCTGAATCCTCAATCCTCAATCCTCAATCCTCAATCTTCAATCCTCAGTCCCAAATCCTCAATCTTCAATACTCAGTCCTCAATCCTCAATCTTCAATGCTCAATACTCAATTTTCAATCCTCAATTCTCAATCCTCAATCCTCAATCCTCATTCTTCAATCCTCAATACCCAATCCTCAATCTTCAATCGTCAATCCTCAATCCACAATTCTCAATCCTCAATACTCAATCTGCAACCCTCAATCCTCAATCCTCAATCTTAATCTTCAATCCTCAAAACTCAATCTTCAATCCTCAATCCTCAATCCTCAATCCTCAATCCTCAGTCCTCAGTCGTCAAACCTCAATCCTCAATCGTCAGTCTTCAATCCTCAATACTCAATCTTCAATCCTCGATCCTCCATCCTCAATCCTCAATCCTCATTCTTCAATCCACAATGCCCAATCCTCAATCTTCAATCCTCAATCCTCAATCCTGAATCCTCAATCCTCAATCCTCAATCCTCAATCTTCAGTCCTCAGTCCCAAATCCTCAATCTTCAATACTCAATCCTCAATCCTCAATCTTCACTGCTCAATACTCAATTTTCAATCCTCAATAAACAATCCTCAATCCTCAATCCTCATTCTTCAATCCTCAATACCCAATCCTCAATCTTCAATCGTCAATCCACAATCCACAATTCTCAATCATCAATCCTCAACCCTCAGACCTCAAACATCAATACTCAACCCTCAGTCCTCGTCCGCAATCCACAACCCTCAATCCTCAATCCTCAATCTTAAATTCTCAATCCTCAATCCTCAATTCTCAATCCTCAATCCTCATTCTTCAATCCTCAATACCCAGTCCTCAATCTTCAATTCTCAACCCTCAATCCTCAATTCTCAATCCGCAATCCGCAGTCCTCAGTCCTCAAACCTCAATCCTCATCCCTCAGCCCTCATCCTCAATCCTCAATCGACAGTCCGCAATCCTCAAACTTCAATCCTCAATACTCAATCCTCAATCCTCAATCCTCAGTCCTCAAACCTCAATTCTGAATCCTCAATCCTGAGTCCTCAATCTTCAGCCCTCAGTCCTCAACAATCAGTAGGCAATCCTCAATCCTCAATAGAATATCCTAAATTCACAGTTTTCAACACTCAATGCTCAATCTGCAATCTTCAAACCTCTATCCACAAACATCAATTCTCATCACTCAACCCTCAACACTAAGTCCTCAATGTTCAATCCTCAATCCTCAATTCTCAATCTTCAATCCTCAATACTGAATCTTCAGTCATCAATCCTCAATCCTCAATCCACAATCCTCAATCCTCAATCCTCAATCCTCAGTCCCCAGTCCTCAATCTTCAATCCTCAATCCTCAATCCTCAATCCTCAATCCTCAATCGTCAATCTCCAATCCTGTATACTCAATCTTCAATCCTCCATCCTCAATCCTCAATCCTCAATCCTGAATCCTCAACCTTCATTCCTCAATACTCAGTATTCAATCCTCCATCCTCAATCCTAAATCCTCAATCCTCAATCCTCAATCGTCAGGCTTCAATCCTCAATACTCATTATTCAATCCTCAATACCCAATCCTCAATCTTCAACCGTCAATCCTCAATCCACAATTCTCAATCCTCAATCCTCAACCCTCAGTCCTCAACAATCAGTTGTCAATCCTCAATCCTCAATAGAATATCATCAATTAACAGTTTTCAATACTCAATACTCAATCTGCAATCTTCAAATCTCTATCCACAAACATCAATACTCATCACTCAACCCTCAACACCCAGTCTTCAGCCCTCAATCCTCAGTACTCAATCCTCAATCCTCATTCTTCAATCCTCAATACCCAATCCTCAATCTTCAATCCTCAATCCTCAATCCTCAATTGTCAATCCTCAATCCTCAATCCTCAGTTCTCCAACAGCAATACTCAACCCTCAGTCCTCGTCCTCAATCCGCAACCATCAATCCTCAATCCTCAACCTTCAATCATCAATATTCAATCTTCTGTCCTCAATCCTCAATCCTCAATCCTCAATCTTCAGCCCTCAGTCCTCAACAATCAGTTGTCAATCCTCAATCCTCAATAGAATATCATCAATTAACAGTTTTCAATACTCAATACTCAATCTGCAATCTTCAAATCTCTATCCACAAATATCAATACTCATCACTCAACCCTCAACACTCAGTCTTCAGCCCTCAATCCTCAGTACTCAATCCTTAATCCTCATTCTTCAATCCTCAATACCCAGTCCTCAATCTTCAATCCTCAATCCTCGATCCTCAATTGTCAATCCTCAATCCTCAATCCTCAGTTCTCAAACAGCAATACTCAACCCTCAGTCCTCGTCCTCAATCCGCAACCATCAATCCTCAATCCTCAACCTTCAATCATCAATATTCAATCTTCTGTCCTCAATCCTCAATCCTCAATCCTCAATCCTCAACCCTCAATGTTCAATCCGCAATACCCAATGCTCAATCTTCAATCCTCGATCCTCAATCCTCAATCCTGAATCCTCAATCTTCAATCCTGAATACTCAATCTTCAATCCTCAATCTTCAATCCTCAATGCTCAACCCTCAATCCTCAATCCTCAATCTTCAATCCTCAATACTCAATCTGCAATCCTCAATCCTCAGTCCTCACTCCTCAATCCTCATTCTTCAATCCTCAATACCGAATACTCAATCTTCAATCCTCAATCCTCAATCCTCAATTCTCAATCCTCAATCCTCAATCCTCAGTCCCCAGTCCTCAATCTTCAATCCTCAATCCTCAATCCTCAATCCTCAATCCTCAATCGTCAATCTCCAATCCTGTATACTCAATCTTCAATCCTCCATCCTCAATCCTCAATCCTCAATCCTGAATCCTCAACCTTCATTCCTCAATACTCAGTCTTCAATCCTCCATCCTCAATCCTCAATCCTCAATCCTCAATCCTCAATCGTCAGGCTTCAATCCTCAATACTCATTATTCAATCCTCAATTCTCAATCCTCATTCCTCAATCCTCATTCTTCAATCCTCAATACCCAATCCTCAATCTTCAATCCTCAAACATCAATCCTCAACTCTCAATCCTCAATCCTCAGTCCTCAGTCCTCAAACCTCAATCCTCAACCCTCAGCCCTCATCCTCAATCCTCAATCCTCAATCTTCAATCCTCAAGCCTCAATCCTCAAGCCTCAATCCTCAATCCTCAATCCTCAATCCTCAATCCTCAGTCTTCAATCCTCAATACTCAATCTTCAATCCTCAGTCCTCAATCCTCAACCCTCAATCCTCAATCCTCAATCTTCAATCCTCAATACTCAATCTGCAATCCTCAATCCTCAATCCTCAGTCCTCAGTCCTCAAACCTCAATCCTCAATCCTCAGTCTTCAATCCTCAATACTCAATCTTCAATCCTCAGTCCTCAATCCTCAACCCTCAATCCTCAAACCTCAATCTTCAATCCTCAATACTCAATCTGCAATCCTCAATCCTCAATCCTCAATCTTAATCTTCAATCCTCAACACTCAATCTTCAATCCTCAATCCTCAATCCTCAATCCTCAATCCTCAGTCCTCAGTCGTCAAACCTCAATCCTCAACCCTCAGCCCTCACCCTCAATCCTCAATCCTCAATCCTCAATCCTCAATCCTCAATCCTCAATCCTCAATCCTCAATCCTCAATCCTCAATCCTCAATCCTCAATCCTCAATCGTCAATCTTCAATCCTCAATACTCAGTCTTCAATCCTCGATCCTCCATCCTCAATCGTCAATCCTCATTCTTCAATCCACAATGCCCAATGCTCAATCTTCAATCCTCAATCCTCAATCCTGAATCCTCAATCCTCAATCCTCAATCCTCAATCTTCAATCCTCAGTCCCAAATCCTCAATCTTCAATACTCAGTCCTCAATCCTCAATCTTCAATGCTCAATACTCAATTTTCAATCCTCAATTCTCAATCCTCAATCCTCAATCCTCATTCTTCAATCCTCAATACCCAATCCTCAATCTTCAATCGTCAATCCTCAATCCACAATTCTCAATCCTCAATCCTCAACCCTCAGACCTCAAACATCAATACTCTACCCTCAGTCCTCGTCCGCAATCCACAACACTCAATCCTCAATCCTCAATCTTAAATTGTCAATCCTCAATCCTCAATTCTCAATCCTCAATCCTCAGTCCTCAAACCTCAATCCTGTATCCTCAATCCTGAATCCTCAATCTTCAGCCCTCAGTCCTCAACAATCAGTTATCAATCCTCAATCCTCAATAGAATATCATCAATTAACAGTTTTCAATACTCAATACTCAATCTGCAATCTTCAAATCTCTATCCACAAACATCAATACTCATCACTCAACCCTCAACACCCAGTCTTCAGCCCTCAATCCTCAGTACTCAATCCTCAATCCTCATTCTTCAATCCTCAATACCCAATCCTCAATCTTCAATCCTCAATCCTCAATCCTCAATTGTCAATCCTCAATCCTCAATCCTCAGTTCTCAAACAGCAATACTCAACCCTCAGTCCTCGTCCTCAATCCGCAACCATCAATCCTCAATCCTCAACCTTCAATCATCAATATTCAATCTTCTGTCCTCAATCCTCATTCTTCAATCCTCAATACCGAATACTCAATCTTCAATCCTCAATCCTCAATCCTCAATTCTCAATCCTCAATCCTCAATCCTCAATCCTCAGACTTCAAACATCAATACTCAGCCCTCAGTCCTCGTCCTCAATCCACAACACTCAATCCTCAATCCTCAATCTACAATCATTAATATTCATTCTTCAATTCTCAATCCTCAATCCTCAATCCACAACCCTCAATCCTCAATCCTCAAACCTCATTACCCAATCCTCAATTCTCAATCCGCAATCCTCAATCCTGAATTCTCAATCTTCAGCCCTGAGTCCTCATCAATCAGTTGTCAATCCTCAATCCTCAATAGAATATCCTCAATTCACAGTTTTCAATACTCTATACTCAATCTGCAATCCTCAGATCTCTATCCACAAACATCAATTCTCATCACTCAACCCTCAATACTCAGTCCCCAATCCTCAATCTTCAACCCTCAATCCTCAATCCTCAATCCTCAATCTTAATCTTCAATCCTCAATACTCAATCTTCAATCCTCAATCCTCAATCCTCAATTCTCAATCCTCAATCTTCAATCCTCAATACTCAATCTTCAATCCTCAATCCTCAGTCCTCAATCCTCAATCCTCAATCCTCAATCCTCAATCGTCAATCATCAATCCTCAATACTCAATCTTCAACCCTCAATCCTCAATCCTCAATCCTCAATCCTCATTCTTCAATCCTCAATACTCAATCGTCAATCTCCAATCCTGAATACTCAATCTTCAATCCTGAATCCTCAATCCTCAATCCTCAGACCTCAAACATCAATACTCAACACTCAGTCATCGTCCTCAATCCACAACCCTCAATCCTCAATCCTCAATCTTCAATCCTCAATCCTCAATCCTCAATCCTCAATCCTCAATCCTCAGTCCTCAAACCTCAATCCTGAATCCTCAATCCTGAATCCTCAATCTTCAGCCCCCAGTCCTCTACAATCAGTTGTCAATCCTCAATCCTCAATAGAATATCATCAATACACAGCTTTCATTACTCAATACTCAATCTGCAATCTTCAAATCTCTATCCACAAATATTAATTCTTATCACTCAACCCACAACACTCAGTCCCCAATCCTCAATATTCAATCCTCAATCCTCAACCCTCAATCCACAATCCTCTACCTTCAATCTTCAATACTCGATCTTCAATGCTCATTCCTCAATCCTCAATCCCCAATCCTCAATCTCCAATCCTCATTCTTCAATCCTCAATACCCAGTCCTCAATCTTCAAACCTCAATCCTCAATCCTCAATTCTCAATCCTCAATCCTCAGGCGTCAGACCTCAAACCTTAATCCTCAACCCTCAGCCCTCATCCTCAATCCTCAATCCTCAATCCTCAATCCTCAATCCTCAATCCTCAATCTTCAATCCTCAATACTCAATCTTCAATCCTCGATCCTCAGTCGTCAATCTTCAATCCTCAATGCTCAATCCTCAATCCTCAATCCTCAGACCTCAATCCTCAATCCTCAATCCTCAAACCTCAATCCTCAACGTCAGTCCTCGTCCTCAAACCACAACCCTCAATACTCAATCCTCAATCTTCAATCCACAATGCCCAATCCTCAATCTTCAATCCTCACTCCTCAATCCTGAATCCTCAATCCTGTGTCCTCAATCCTCAATCTTCAATCCTCAGTCCCAAGTCCTCAATCTTCAATACTCGATCCTCAATCCTCAATCTTCAATGCTCAATACTCAATTTTCAATCCTCAATCCTCAATCCTCAATCCTCAATCCTCATTTTTCAATCCTCAATACCCAATCCTCAATCTTCAATCGTCAATCCTCAATCCACAATTCTCAATCCTCAATCCTCAACCCTCAGACCTCAAACATCAATACTCAACCCTCAGTCCTCGTCCGCAATCCACAACACTCAATCCTCAATCCTCAATCTTAAATTGTCAATCCTCAATCCTCAATTCTCAATCCTCAATCCTCAGTCCTCAAACCTCAATCCTGTATCCTCAATCCTGAATCCTCAATCTTCAGCCCTCAGTCCTCAACAATCAGTTGTCAATCCTCAATCCTCAATAGAATATCATCAATTAACAGTTTTCAATACTCAATACTCAATCTGCAATCTTCAAATCTCTATCCACAAACATCAATACTCATCACTCAACCCTCAACACCCAGTCTTCAGCCCTCAATCCTCAGTACTCAATCCTCAATCCTCATTCTTCAGTCCTCAATACCCAATCCTCAATCTTCAATCCTCAATCCTCAATCCTCAATTGTCAATCCTCAATCCTCAATCCTCAGTTCTCAAACAGCAATACACAACCCTCAGTCCTCGTCCTCAATCCGCAACCATCAATCCTCAATCCTCAACCTTCAATCATCAATATTCAATCTTCTGTCCTCAATCCTCAATCCTCAATCCTCAATCTTCAGCCCTCAGTCCTCAACAATCAGTTGTCAATCCTCAATCCTCAATAGAATATCATCAATTAACAGTATTCAATACTCAATACTCAATCTGCAATCTTCAAATCTCTATCCACAAATATCAATACTCATCACTCAACCCTCAACACTCAGTCTTCAGCCCTCAATCCTCAGTACTCAATCCTTAATCCTCATTCTTCAATCCTCAATACCCAGTCCTCAATCTTCAATCCTCAATCCTCAATCCTCAATTGTCAATCCTCAATCCTCAATCCTCAGTTCTCAAACAGCAATACTCAACCCTCAGTCCTCGTCCTCAATCCGCAACCATCAATCCTCAATCCTCAACCTTCAATCATCAATATTCAATCTTCTGTCCTCAATCCTCAATCCTCAATCCTCAATCCTCAACCCTCAATGTTCAATCCGCAATACCCAATGCTCAATCTTCAATCCTCGATCCTCAATCCTCAATCCTGAATCCTCAATCTTCAATCCTGAATACTCAATCTTCAATCCTCAATCCTCAATCCTCAATCCTCAATGCTCAACCCTCAATCCTCAATCCTCAATCTTCAATCCTCAATACTCAATCTGCAATCCTCAATCCTCAGTCCTCACTCCTCAATCCTCATTCTTCAATCCTCAATACCGAATACTCAATCTTCAATCCTCAATCCTCAATCCTCAATTCTCAATCCTCAATCCTCAATCCTCAGACTTCAATCCACAATGCCCAATCCTCAATCTTCAATCCTCAATCCTCAATCCTGAATCCTCAATCCTCAATCCTCAATCCTCAATCTTCAATCCTCAGTCCCAAATCCTCAATCTTCAATACTCAGTCCTCAATCCTCAATCTTCAATGCTCAATACTCAATTTTCAATCCTCAATTCTCAATCCTCAATCCTCAATCCTCATTCTTCAATCCTCAATACCCAATCCTCAATCTTCAATCGTCAATCCTCAATCCACAATTCTCAATCCTCAATACTCAATCTGCAACCCTCAATCCTCAATCCTCAATCTTAATCTTCAATCCTCAAAACTCAATCTTCAATCCTCAATCCTCAATCCTCAATCCTCAATCCTCAGTCCTCAGTCGTCAAACCTCAATCCTCAATCGTCAGTCTTCAATCCTCAATACTCAATCTTCAATCCTCGATCCTCCATCCTCAATCCTCAATCCTCATTCTTCAATCCACAATGCCCAATCCTCAATCTTCAATCCTCAATCCTCAATCCTGAATCCTCAATCCTCAATCCTCAATCCTCAATCTTCAGTCCTCAGTCCCAAATCCTCAATCTTCAATACTCAATCCTCAATCCTCAATCTTCACTGCTCAATACTCAATTTTCAATCCTCAATAAACAATCCTCAATCCTCAATCCTCATTCTTCAATCCTCAATACCCAATCCTCAATCTTCAATCGTCAATCCACAATCCACAATTCTCAATCATCAATCCTCAACCCTCAGACCTCAAACATCAATACTCAACCCTCAGTCCTCGTCCGCAATCCACAACCCTCAATCCTCAATCCTCAATCTTAAATTCTCAATCCTCAATCCTCAATTCTCAATCCTCAATCCTCATTCTTCAATCCTCAATACCCAGTCCTCAATCTTCAATTCTCAACCCTCAATCCTCAATTCTCAATCCGCAATCCGCAGTCCTCAGTCCTCAAACCTCAATCCTCATCCCTCAGCCCTCATCCTCAATCCTCAATCGACAGTCCGCAATCCTCAAACTTCAATCCTCAATACTCAATCCTCAATCCTCAATCCTCAGTCCTCAAACCTCAATTCTGAATCCTCAATCCTGAGTCCTCAATCTTCAGCCCTCAGTCCTCAACAATCAGTAGGCAATCCTCAATCCTCAATAGAATATCCTAAATTCACAGTTTTCAACACTCAATGCTCAATCTGCAATCTTCAAACCTCTATCCACAAACATCAATTCTCATCACTCAACCCTCAACACTAAGTCCTCAATGTTCAATCCTCAATCCTCAATTCTCAATCTTCAATCCTCAATACTGAATCTTCAGTCATCAATCCTCAATCCTCAATCCACAATCCTCAATCCTCAATCCTCAATCCTCAGTCCCCAGTCCTCAATCTTCAATCCTCAATCCTCAATCCTCAATCCTCAATCCTCAATCGTCAATCTCCAATCCTGTATACTCAATCTTCAATCCTCCATCCTCAATCCTCAATCCTCAATCCTGAATCCTCAACCTTCATTCCTCAATACTCAGTATTCAATCCTCCATCCTCAATCCTAAATCCTCAATCCTCAATCCTCAATCGTCAGGCTTCAATCCTCAATACTCATTATTCAATCCTCAATACCCAATCCTCAATCTTCAACCGTCAATCCTCAATCCACAATTCTCAATCCTCAATCCTCAACCCTCAGTCCTCAACAATCAGTTGTCAATCCTCAATCCTCAATAGAATATCATCAATTAACAGTTTTCAATACTCAATACTCAATCTGCAATCTTCAAATCTCTATCCACAAACATCAATACTCATCACTCAACCCTCAACACCCAGTCTTCAGCCCTCAATCCTCAGTACTCAATCCTCAATCCTCATTCTTCAATCCTCAATACCCAATCCTCAATCTTCAATCCTCAATCCTCAATCCTCAATTGTCAATCCTCAATCCTCAATCCTCAGTTCTCCAACAGCAATACTCAACCCTCAGTCCTCGTCCTCAATCCGCAACCATCAATCCTCAATCCTCAACCTTCAATCATCAATATTCAATCTTCTGTCCTCAATCCTCAATCCTCAATCCTCAATCTTCAGCCCTCAGTCCTCAACAATCAGTTGTCAATCCTCAATCCTCAATAGAATATCATCAATTAACAGTTTTCAATACTCAATACTCAATCTGCAATCTTCAAATCTCTATCCACAAATATCAATACTCATCACTCAACCCTCAACACTCAGTCTTCAGCCCTCAATCCTCAGTACTCAATCCTTAATCCTCATTCTTCAATCCTCAATACCCAGTCCTCAATCTTCAATCCTCAATCCTCGATCCTCAATTGTCAATCCTCAATCCTCAATCCTCAGTTCTCAAACAGCAATACTCAACCCTCAGTCCTCGTCCTCAATCCGCAACCATCAATCCTCAATCCTCAACCTTCAATCATCAATATTCAATCTTCTGTCCTCAATCCTCAATCCTCAATCCTCAATCCTCAACCCTCAATGTTCAATCCGCAATACCCAATGCTCAATCTTCAATCCTCGATCCTCAATCCTCAATCCTGAATCCTCAATCTTCAATCCTGAATACTCAATCTTCAATCCTCAATCTTCAATCCTCAATGCTCAACCCTCAATCCTCAATCCTCAATCTTCAATCCTCAATACTCAATCTGCAATCCTCAATCCTCAGTCCTCACTCCTCAATCCTCATTCTTCAATCCTCAATACCGAATACTCAATCTTCAATCCTCAATCCTCAATCCTCAATTCTCAATCCTCAATCCTCAATCCTCAGTCCCCAGTCCTCAATCTTCAATCCTCAATCCTCAATCCTCAATCCTCAATCCTCAATCGTCAATCTCCAATCCTGTATACTCAATCTTCAATCCTCCATCCTCAATCCTCAATCCTCAATCCTGAATCCTCAACCTTCATTCCTCAATACTCAGTCTTCAATCCTCCATCCTCAATCCTCAATCCTCAATCCTCAATCCTCAATCGTCAGGCTTCAATCCTCAATACTCATTATTCAATCCTCAATTCTCAATCCTCATTCCTCAATCCTCATTCTTCAATCCTCAATACCCAATCCTCAATCTTCAATCCTCAAACATCAATCCTCAACTCTCAATCCTCAATCCTCAGTCCTCAGTCCTCAAACCTCAATCCTCAACCCTCAGCCCTCATCCTCAATCCTCAATCCTCAATCTTCAATCCTCAAGCCTCAATCCTCAAGCCTCAATCCTCAATCCTCAATCCTCAATCCTCAATCCTCAGTCTTCAATCCTCAATACTCAATCTTCAATCCTCAGTCCTCAATCCTCAACCCTCAATCCTCAATCCTCAATCTTCAATCCTCAATACTCAATCTGCAATCCTCAATCCTCAATCCTCAGTCCTCAGTCCTCAAACCTCAATCCTCAATCCTCAGTCTTCAATCCTCAATACTCAATCTTCAATCCTCAGTCCTCAATCCTCAACCCTCAATCCTCAAACCTCAATCTTCAATCCTCAATACTCAATCTGCAATCCTCAATCCTCAATCCTCAATCTTAATCTTCAATCCTCAACACTCAATCTTCAATCCTCAATCCTCAATCCTCAATCCTCAATCCTCAGTCCTCAGTCGTCAAACCTCAATCCTCAACCCTCAGCCCTCACCCTCAATCCTCAATCCTCAATCCTCAATCCTCAATCCTCAATCCTCAATCCTCAATCCTCAATCCTCAATCCTCAATCCTCAATCCTCAATCCTCAATCGTCAATCTTCAATCCTCAATACTCAGTCTTCAATCCTCGATCCTCCATCCTCAATCGTCAATCCTCATTCTTCAATCCACAATGCCCAATGCTCAATCTTCAATCCTCAATCCTCAATCCTGAATCCTCAATCCTCAATCCTCAATCCTCAATCTTCAATCCTCAGTCCCAAATCCTCAATCTTCAATACTCAGTCCTCAATCCTCAATCTTCAATGCTCAATACTCAATTTTCAATCCTCAATTCTCAATCCTCAATCCTCAATCCTCATTCTTCAATCCTCAATACCCAATCCTCAATCTTCAATCGTCAATCCTCAATCCACAATTCTCAATCCTCAATCCTCAACCCTCAGACCTCAAACATCAATACTCTACCCTCAGTCCTCGTCCGCAATCCACAACACTCAATCCTCAATCCTCAATCTTAAATTGTCAATCCTCAATCCTCAATTCTCAATCCTCAATCCTCAGTCCTCAAACCTCAATCCTGTATCCTCAATCCTGAATCCTCAATCTTCAGCCCTCAGTCCTCAACAATCAGTTATCAATCCTCAATCCTCAATAGAATATCATCAATTAACAGTTTTCAATACTCAATACTCAATCTGCAATCTTCAAATCTCTATCCACAAACATCAATACTCATCACTCAACCCTCAACACCCAGTCTTCAGCCCTCAATCCTCAGTACTCAATCCTCAATCCTCATTCTTCAATCCTCAATACCCAATCCTCAATCTTCAATCCTCAATCCTCAATCCTCAATTGTCAATCCTCAATCCTCAATCCTCAGTTCTCAAACAGCAATACTCAACCCTCAGTCCTCGTCCTCAATCCGCAACCATCAATCCTCAATCCTCAACCTTCAATCATCAATATTCAATCTTCTGTCCTCAATCCTCATTCTTCAATCCTCAATACCGAATACTCAATCTTCAATCCTCAATCCTCAATCCTCAATTCTCAATCCTCAATCCTCAATCCTCAATCCTCAGACTTCAAACATCAATACTCAGCCCTCAGTCCTCGTCCTCAATCCACAACACTCAATCCTCAATCCTCAATCTACAATCATTAATATTCATTCTTCAATTCTCAATCCTCAATCCTCAATCCACAACCCTCAATCCTCAATCCTCAAACCTCATTACCCAATCCTCAATTCTCAATCCGCAATCCTCAATCCTGAATCCTCAATCTTCAGCCCTGAGTCCTCATCAATCAGTTGTCAATCCTCAATCCTCAATAGAATATCCTCAATTCACAGTTTTCAATACTCTATACTCAATCTGCAATCCTCAGATCTCTATCCACAAACATCAATTCTCATCACTCAACCCTCAATACTCAGTCCCCAATCCTCAATCTTCAACCCTCAATCCTCAATCCTCAATCCTCAATCTTAATCTTCAATCCTCAATACTCAATCTTCAATCCTCAATCCTCAATCCTCAATTCTCAATCCTCAATCTTCAATCCTCAATACTCAATCTTCAATCCTCAATCCTCAGTCCTCAATCCTCAATCCTCAATCCTCAATCCTCAATCGTCAATCATCAATCCTCAATACTCAATCTTCAACCCTCAATCCTCAATCCTCAATCCTCAATCCTCATTCTTCAATCCTCAATACTCAATCGTCAATCTCCAATCCTGAATACTCAATCTTCAATCCTGAATCCTCAATCCTCAATCCTCAGACCTCAAACATCAATACTCAACACTCAGTCATCGTCCTCAATCCACAACCCTCAATCCTCAATCCTCAATCTTCAATCCTCAATCCTCAATCCTCAATCCTCAATCCTCAATCCTCAGTCCTCAAACCTCAATCCTGAATCCTCAATCCTGAATCCTCAATCTTCAGCCCCCAGTCCTCTACAATCAGTTGTCAATCCTCAATCCTCAATAGAATATCATCAATACACAGCTTTCATTACTCAATACTCAATCTGCAATCTTCAAATCTCTATCCACAAATATTAATTCTTATCACTCAACCCACAACACTCAGTCCCCAATCCTCAATATTCAATCCTCAATCCTCAACCCTCAATCCACAATCCTCTACCTTCAATCTTCAATACTCGATCTTCAATGCTCATTCCTCAATCCTCAATCCCCAATCCTCAATCTCCAATCCTCATTCTTCAATCCTCAATACCCAGTCCTCAATCTTCAAACCTCAATCCTCAATCCTCAATTCTCAATCCTCAATCCTCAGGCGTCAGACCTCAAACCTTAATCCTCAACCCTCAGCCCTCATCCTCAATCCTCAATCCTCAATCCTCAATCCTCAATCCTCAATCCTCAATCTTCAATCCTCAATACTCAATCTTCAATCCTCGATCCTCAGTCGTCAATCTTCAATCCTCAATGCTCAATCCTCAATCCTCAATCCTCAGACCTCAATCCTCAATCCTCAATCCTCAAACCTCAATCCTCAACGTCAGTCCTCGTCCTCAAACCACAACCCTCAATACTCAATCCTCAATCTTCAATCCACAATGCCCAATCCTCAATCTTCAATCCTCACTCCTCAATCCTGAATCCTCAATCCTGTGTCCTCAATCCTCAATCTTCAATCCTCAGTCCCAAGTCCTCAATCTTCAATACTCGATCCTCAATCCTCAATCTTCAATGCTCAATACTCAATTTTCAATCCTCAATCCTCAATCCTCAATCCTCAATCCTCATTTTTCAATCCTCAATACCCAATCCTCAATCTTCAATCGTCAATCCTCAATCCACAATTCTCAATCCTCAATCCTCAACCCTCAGACCTCAAACATCAATACTCAACCCTCAGTCCTCGTCCGCAATCCACAACCCTCAATCCTCAATCCTCAATCCTCAATCTTAAATTCTCAATCCTCAATCCTCAATTCTCAATCCTCAATCCTCAATCCTCAATCGTCAATCTTCAATCCTCAATACTCAATCTTTTATCCTCAATCCTCAATCCTCAATCCTCAATCCTCATTCTTCAGTCCTCAATACTCAATCGTCAATCTCCAATCCTGAATACTCAATCTTCAATCCTCAATCCTCAATCCTCAATCCTCAGACCTCAAACATCAATACTCAACACTCAGTCATCGTCCTCAATCCACAACCCTCAATCCTCAATCCTCAATCTTCAATCCTCAATCCTCAATCCTCAATCCTCAATCCTCAATCCTCAGTCCTCAAACCTCAATCCTGAATCCTCAATCCTGAATCCTCAATCTTCAGCCCTCAGTCCTCTACAATCAGTTGTCAATCCTCAATCCTCAATAGAATATCATCAATACACAGCTTTCATTACTCAATACTCGATCTGCAATCTTCAAATCTCTATCCACAAATATTAATTCTTATCACTCAACCCTCAACACTCAGTCCCCAATCCTCAATATTCAATCCTCAATCCTCAACCCTCAATCCACAATCCTCAACCTTCAATCTTCAATACTCAATCTTCAATGCTCATTCCTCAATCCTCAATCCTCAATCCTCAATCCTCAATCCTCATTCTTCAATCCTCAATACCCAATCCTCAATCTTCAATCCTCAATCCTCAATTCTCAACCCTCAATCCTCAGGCGTCAGACCTCAAGCCTTAATCCTCAACCCTCAGCCCCCATCCTCAATCCTCAATCCTCAATCCTCAATCCTCAATCCTCAATCCTCAATCTTCAATCCTCAATACTCAATCTTCAATCCTCGATCCTCAGTCCTCAATCTTCAATCCTCAATGCTCAATCCTCAATCCTCAATCCTCAATACTCAATCCTCAATCCTCAATATTCAACGCACAACACTCAACCATAAATCCTCAAGACGCAACCATCAATCCTCAATTCTCAATACTCAACAGAATATCCTGAATTCTCATGGTTCAATACTCAATCCACGATATTCAATAATCAAATCTCAATCCTCAAACATCAATACTCAACACTCAATCCTCAATACTCAGTCCTCTCTCTTCAATCCTCCATCCCCAATCCTCAATCCTCAAGCGTCAATCCTCAATCCTCAATCATCAAACCTCAATCCTCAGTCCTCAAACCTCAATCCTGAATCCTCAATCCTGAAATCAATCTTCAGCCCTCAGTCCTCAACAATCGGTTGTCAATCCTCAATCCTCAATAGAATATCATCAATTCACAGTTTTCAATACTCAATACTCAATCTGCAAACTTTAAATCTCTATCCACAAGCATCAATTCTCATCACTTAACCCTCAACACTCAGTCTTCAGTCCTCAATCATCAATCCTCAATCCTCAATCCTCATTCTTCAATCCTCAATACCCAATCCTCAATCTTCAATCCTCAATCCTCAATCCTCAATTCTCAATCCTCAATCCTCAATCCTCAGACCTCAAACAGCAATACTCATCCCTCAGTCCTCGTCCTCAGTCCACAACCGTCAATCGTGAATCCTCAATCCTCAATCCTCAATCCTCAATCCTCAATCCCCATTGTTCAATCCTCAATACCCAATCCTCAATCTTCAATCCTCAATCCTCAATCCCCAATTCTCAATCCTCAATCCTCAATCCTCAATCCTCAATCCTCAGTCCTCAAACCTCAATCCTGAATCCTCAATCCTGAATCCTCAATCTTCAGCACACAGTCCTCAATCCTCGGTCCTCAATCCTCAATCGTCAATCTCCGATCCTGAATACTCAGTCTTCAATCCTCAATCCTCAATCCTCAATCCTCAATCCTCAATCCTCAACCTTCATTCCTCAATACTCAGTCTTCAATCCTCCATCCTCAATCCTCAATCCTCAATCCTCAATCGTCAATCGTCATGCTTCAATCCTCAATACTCAATATTCAATCCTCAATCCTCAATCCTCATTCCTCAATCTGCATTCTTCAATCCTCAATACCCAATCCTCAATCTTCAATCCTCAATCCTCAATCCTCAACTTTCAATACTCAATCCTCAGTCCTCAGTCCTCAAACCTCAATCTTCAACCCTCAGCCCCCATGCTCAATCCTCAATCATCAATCTTCAATCCTCAAGCCCCAATCCTCGAGCCTCAATTCTCAATCCTCAATCCTCAGTCCGCTAACCTCAATCCTGAATCCTCAATCCTGAACCCTCAATCTTCAGACCTCAGACCTCAACAATCAGACGTCAATCCTCAATCCTCAATAGAATATCATCAATTCACAGCTTTCAATACTCAATACTCAATCCGCAATCTTCAAATCTCTATTCACAAACATCAGTTCTCATCACTCAACCCTCAACACTCAGTCCCCAATGCTCAATCTTCAATCCTCAATCCTCAATCCTCAATCCTCAATCCTCAACCTTCAATCCTCAATACTCAATTTTCAATCCTGAATCCTCAATACTCAATCCTCAATCTTCAATCCTCAATCCTCAATCCTCAACTCTCAATCCTCAATCCTAAGTCCTCAGTCCTCAAACCTCAATCCTCAACCCTCAGCCCTCATCCTCAATCCTCAATCCTCAATCTTCAATCCTCAAGCCTCAATCCTCAAGCCTCAATCCTCAAGCCTCAATCCTCAATCCTCAATCCTCAATCCTCAATGCTCAATCCTCAGTCTTCAATCCTCAATACTCAATCTTCAATCCTCAATCCTCAATCCTCAACCCTCAATCCTCAATCCTCAATCTTCAATCCTCAATACTCAATCTGCAATCCTCAATCCTCAATCCTCAATCTTAATCTTCAATCCTCAACACTCAATCTTCAACCCTCAATCCTCAATCCTCAATCCTCAATCCTCAGTCCTCAGTCGTCAAACCTCAATCCTCAACCCTCAGCCCTCATCCTCAATCCTCAATCCTCAATCTTCAAACCTCAATCCTCAACCCTCAATCCTCAATCCTCAATCCTCAATCGTCAATCTTCAATCCTCAATTCTCAATCTTCAATCCTCGATCCTCCATCCTCAATCCTCAATCCTCATTCTTCAATCCACAATGCCCAATCCTCAATCTTCAATCCTCAATCCTCAATCCTGAATCCTCAATCCTCAATCCTCTATCCACAATCGTCAGTCTTCAATCCTCAATACTCAACCTTTAATCCTCAATACTCAATCCTCAATCCTCATTCTTCAATCCTCAATACCCAATCCTCAATCTTTAATCCTCAATCCTCAATCCTCAATTCTCAATCCGCAATCCGCAGTCCTCAGCCCTCAAAACTCAATCCTCATCCCTCAGCCCTCATCCTCCATCCTAAATCGTCAATCCGCAATCCTCAATCTTCAATCCTCAATACTCAATCTTCAATCCTCAATCCTCAGTCCTCAAACCTCAATTCTGAATCCTCAATCCTGAGTCCTCAATTTTCAGCCCTCAGTCCTCAACAATCAGTAGTCAATCCTCAATACTCAATAGAATATACTCAATTTACAGCTTTCAACACTCAATACTCAATCTGCAATCTTCAAACCTCTATCCACAAACATCAATTCTCATCACTCAACCCTCAACTCTCAGTCCTCAATGTTCAATCCTCAATCCTCAATTCTCAATCTTCAATCCTCAATCCTCAATCCTCAACCCTCAATCCTAAATCCTCAATCCTCAATCATCAATCCTCAATTCTCAATCCTCAATCCTCAATCCTCAGACCTCAATCTTCAATCCTCAATACTCAATCTGCAATCCTCAATCCTCAGTCCTCACTCCTCAATCCTCATTCTTCAAACCTCAATACTCAATCTTCAATCCTCAATCCTCAATCCTCAATCCTCAATCCTCAATCCTCAATCCTCAATCGTCAATCTTCAATCCTCAATACTCAATCTTTTATCCTCAATCCTCAATCCTCAATCCTCAATCCTCATTCTTCAGTCCTCAATACTCAATCGTCAATCTCCAATCCTGAATACTCAATCTTCAATCCTCAATCCTCAATCCTCAATCCTCAGACCTCAAACATCAATACTCAACACTCAGTCATCGTCCTCAATCCACAACCCTCAATCCTCAATCCTCAATCTTCAATCCTCAATCCTCAATCCTCAATCCTCAATCCTCAATCCTCAGTCCTCAAACCTCAATCCTGAATCCTCAATCCTGAATCCTCAATCTTCAGCCCTCAGTCCTCTACAATCAGTTGTCAATCCTCAATCCTCAATAGAATATCATCAATACACAGCTTTCATTACTCAATACTCGATCTACAATCTTCAAATCTCTATCCACAAATATTAATTCTTATCACTCAACCCTCAACACTCAGTCCCCAATCCTCAATATTCAATCCTCAATCCTCAACCCTCAATCCACAATCCTCAACCTTCAATCTTCAATACTCAATCTTCAATGCTCATTCCTCAATCCTCAATCCTCAATCCTCAATCCTCAATCCTCATTCTTCAATCCTCAATACCCAATCCTCAATCTTCAATCCTCAATCCTCAATTCTCAACCCTCAATCCTCAGGCGTCAGACCTCAAGCCTTAATCCTCAACCCTCAATCCTCAATCCTCAATCCTCAATCCTCATTCTTCAATCCTCAATACCCTATCCTCAATCTTCAATCCTCAATCCTCAATCCTCAATCCTCAATCTTCAATCCTCAATACTCAATCTTCAATCCTCGATCCTCAGTCCTCAATCTTCAATCCTCAATGCTCAATCCTCAATCCTCAATCCTCAATACTCAATCCTCAATCCTCAATATTCAACGCACAACACTCAACCATAAATCCTCAAGACGCAACCATCAATCCTCAATTCTCAATACTCAACAGAATATCCTGAATTCTCATGGTTCAATACTCAATCCACGAAATTCAATAATCAAATCTCAATCCTCAAACATCAATACTCAACACTCAATCCTCAATACTCAGTCCTCTCTCTTCAATCCTCCATCCCCAATCCTCAATCCTCAAGCGTCAATCCTCAATCCTCAATCATCAAACCTCAATCCTCAGTCCTCAAACCTCAATCCTGAATCCTCAATCCTGAAATCAATCTTCAGCCCTCAGTCCTCAACAATCGGTTGTCAATCCTCAATCCTCAATAGAATATCATCAATTCACAGTTTTCAATACTCAATACTCAATCTGCAAACTTTAAATCTCTATCCACAAGCATCAATTCTCATCACTTAACCCTCAACACTCAGTCTTCAGTCCTCAATCATCAATCCTCAATCCTCAATCCTCATTCTTCAATCCTCAATACCCAATCCTCAATCTTCAATCCTCAATCCTCAATCCTCAATTCTCAATCCTCAATCCTCAATCCTCAGACCTCAAACAGCAATACTCATCCCTCAGTCCTCGTCCTCAGTCCACAACCGTCAATCGTGAATCCTCAATCCTCAATCCTCAGTCCTCAATCCTCAATCCTCATTGTTCAATCCTCAATACCCAATCCTCAATCTTCAATCCTCAATCCTCAATCCCCAATTCTCAATCCTCAATCCTCAATCCTCAATCCTCAATCCTCAGTCCTCAAACCTCAATCCTGAATCCTCAATCCTGAATCCTCAATCTTCAGCACACAGTCCTCAATCCTCGGTCCTCAATCCTCAATCGTCAATCTCCGATCCTGAATACTCAGTCTTCAATCCTCAATCCTCAATCCTCAATCCTCAATCCTCAATCCTCAACCTTCATTCCTCAATACTCAGTCTTCAATCCTCCATCCTCAATCCTCAATCCTCAATCCTCAATCGTCAATCGTCATGCTTCAATCCTCAATACTCAATATTCAATCCTCAATCCTCAATCCTCATTCCTCAATCTGCATTCTTCAATCCTCAATACCCAATCCTCAATCTTCAATCCTCAATCCTCAATCCTCAACTTTCAATACTCAATCCTCAGTCCTCAGTCCTCAAACCTCAATCTTCAACCCTCAGCCCCCATGCTCAATCCTCAATCATCAATCTTCAATCCTCAAGCCCCAATCCTCGAGCCTCAATCCTCAATCCTCAATCCTCAGTCCGCTAACCTCAATCCTGAATCCTCAATCCTGAACCCTCAATCTTCAGACCTCAGACCTCAACAATCAGACGTCAATCCTCAATCCTCAATAGAATATCATCAATTCACAGCTTTCAATACTCAATACTCAATCCGCAATCTTCAAATCTCTATTCACAAACATCAGTCCTCATCACTCAACCGTCAACACTCAGTCCCCAATGCTCAATCTTCAATCCTCAATCCTCAATCCTCAATCCTCAATCCTCAACCTTCAATCCTCAATACTCAATTTTCAATCCTGAATCCTCAATACTCAATCCTCAATCTTCAATCCTCAATCCTCAATCCTCAACTCTCAATCCTCAATCCTCAGTCCTCAGTCCTCAAACCTCAATCCTCAACCCTCAGCCCTCATCCTCAATCCTCAATCCTCAATCTTCAATCCTCAAGCCTCAATCCTCAAGCCTCAATCCTCAAGCCTCAATCCTCAATCCTCAATCCTCAATCCTCAATGCTCAATCCTCAGTCTTCAATCCTCAATACTCAATCTTCAATCCTCAATCCTCAATCCTCAACCCTCAATCCTCAATCCTCAATCTTCAATCCTCAATACTCAATCTGCAATCCTCAATCCTCAATCCTCAATCTTAATCTTCAATCCTCAACACTCAATCTTCAACCCTCAATCCTCAATCCTCAATCCTCAATCCTCAGTCCTCAGTCGTCAAACCTCAATCCTCAACCCTCAGCCCTCATCCTCAATCCTCAATCCTCAATCTTCAAACCTCAATCCTCAACCCTCAATCCTCAATCCTCAATCCTCAATCGTCAATCTTCAATCCTCAATTCTCAATCTTCAATCCTCGATCCTCCATCCTCAATCCTCAATCCTCATTCTTCAATCCACAATGCCCAATCCTCAATCTTCAATCCTCAATCCTCAATCCTGAATCCTCAATCCTCAATCCTCTATCCACAATCGTCAGTCTTCAATCCTCAATACTCAACCTTTAATCCTCAATACTCAATCCTCAATCCTCATTCTTCAATCCTCAATACCCAATCCTCAATCTTTAATCCTCAATCCTCAATCCTCAATTCTCAATCCGCAATCCGCAGTCCTCAGCCCTCAAAACTCAATCCTCATCCCTCAGCCCTCATCCTCCATCCTAAATCGTCAATCCGCAATCCTCAATCTTCAATCCTCAATACTCAATCTTCAATCCTCAATCCTCAGTCCTCAAACCTCAATTCTGAATCCTCAATCCTGAGTCCTCAATTTTCAGCCCTCAGTCCTCAACAATCAGTAGTCAATCCTCAATACTCAATAGAATATACTCAATTTACAGCTTTCAACACTCAATACTCAATCTGCAATCTTCAAACCTCTATCCACAAACATCAATTCTCATCACTCAACCCTCAACTCTCAGTCCTCAATGTTCAATCCTCAATCCTCAATTCTCAATCTTCAATCCTCAATACTGAATCTTCAATCATCAATCCTCAATCCTCAATCCTCAACCCTCAATCCTAAATCCTCAATCTTCAACCCTCAATCCTCAATCCTCAATCCTCAACTCTCAATCCTCAATCCTCAGTCCTCAGTCCTCAAACCTCAATCCTCAACCCTCAGCCCTCATCCTCAATCCTCAATCCTCAATCTTCAATCCTCAAGCCTCAATCCTCAAGCCTCAATCCTCAATCCTCAATCCTCAATCCTCAATCCTCAATCCTCAATCCTCAATCCTCAATCCTCAACCTTCATTCCTCAATACTCAGTCTTCAATCCTCCATCCTCAATCCTCAATCCTCAATCCTCAATCCTCAATCGTCATGCTTCAATCCTCAATACTCAATATTCAATCCTCAATCCTCAATCCTCATTCCTCAATCTTCATTCTTCAATCCTCATTACCCAATCCTCAATCTTCAATCCTCAATCCTCAATCCTCAACTTTCAATACTCAATCCTCAGTCCTCAGTCCTCAAACCTCAATCCTCAACCCTCAGCCCTCATGCTCAATCCTCAATCCTCAATCTTCACTCCTCAAGCCCCAATCCTCGAGCCTCAATCCTCAATCCTCAATCCTCAGTCCTCAAACCACAATCCTGAATCCTCCATCCTGAATACTCAATCTTCAGCCCTCAGTCCTCAACAGTCGGTTGTCAATCCTCAATCCTCAATAGAATATCATCAATTCACAGTTTTCAATACTCAATACTCAATCTGCAATCTTCAAATCTCTATCCACAAGCACCAATTCTCATCACTCAACCCTCAACCCTCAGTCTTCAATCCTGAATCATCAATCCCCAATCCTCAATCCTCATTCTTCAATCCTCAATACCCAATCCTCAATCTTCAATCCTCAATCCTCAATCCTCAATTCTCAATCCTCAATCCTCAATCCTCAGACCTCAAACAGCAATACTCATCCCTCAGTCCTCGTCCTCAGTCCACAACCGTCAATCCTCAATCCTCAATCCTCAAACCTCAATCCTCAACCGTCAGTCCTCGTCCTCAAACCTCAAATCTCAATCCTCAATCCTCAATCCTCAATCATCAATCCTCAATTCTCAATCCTCAATCCTCAATCCTCAGACATCAAACATCAAAACTCAACCCTCTGTCCTCGTCCTCAATCCACAACCCTCAATCCTCAATCCTCAATCTTCAACCCTCAATCCTCAATCCTCAATCCTCAATCCTCAATCCTCAATCCTCAGTCCACAAACCTCAATCCTGAATCCTCAATCCTGAATCCTCAATCTTCAGCCCTCAGTCCTCTACAATCAGCTGTCAATCCTCAATCCTCAATAGAATATCATCAATACACAGCTTTCATTACTCAATACTCAATCTGCAATCTTCAAACCTCTATCCACAATCATTAATTCTTATCACTCAACCCTCAACACTCAGTCCCCAATCCTCAATATTCAATCCTCAATCCTCAACCCTCAATCCACAATCCTCAACCTTCAGTCTTCAATACTCAATCTTCAATGCTCATTCCTCAATCCTCAATCCTCAATCCTCAATCCTCAATCCTCAGTCCTCAAACCTCAATCCTGAATCCTCAATCCTGAATCCTCAATCTTCAGCCCTCAGTCCTCAACAATCAGTTGTCAACCCTCAATCCTCAATAGAATATCCTCAATTCACAGGTTTCAATAGTCAATAATCAACCTGCAATCTTCAAATCTCTATCCACAAACGTCAACTCTCATCACTCAACCCTCAACACTCAGTCCCCAATCCTCAATCTGCAATCCTCAATCGTCAATCCTCAATCCTCAATCCTCTATCCTCAATCGTCAGTCTTCAATTCTCAATACTCAACCTTTAATCCTCAATACTCAATCCTCAATCCTCATTCTTGAATCGACAATGCCCAATCCTCAATCTTCAATCCTCAATCCTCAATCCTGAATCCTCAATCCTCAATCCTCAATCCTCAATCTTCAATCCTCAGTCCCAAATCCTCAATCTTCAATACTCAATCCTCAATCCTCAACCTTCAATGCTCAATACTCAATTTTCAATCCTCAATCCTCAATCCTCAATCCTCAATCCTCATTCTTCAATCCTCAACACCCAATCCTCAATCTTCAATCGTCAATCCTCAATCCTCAATTCTCAATCCTCAATCCTCAACCCTCAAACCTCAATCGTCAATACTCAACCCTCAGTCCTCGTCCGCAATCCACAACCCTCAATCCTCAATCCTCAATCTTCAATTCTCAATCCTCAATCCTCAATACTCAATCCTCAATCCTCAGTCCTCAAACCTCAATCCTGTATCCTCAATCCTGAATCCTCAACCTTCAGCCCTCAGTCCTCAACAATCAGTTGACAATCCTCAATCCTCAATAGAGTATCATCAATTCACAGTTTTCAATACTCAATACTCAATCTGCAATCTTCAAATCTCTATCCACAAACATCAATACTCATCACTCAACCCTCAACACTCAGTCTTCAGTCCTCAATCCTCAGTGCTCAATCCTCAATCCTCATTCTTCAATCCTCAATACCCAATTCTCAATCTTCAATCCTCAATCCTCAATCCTCAATTGTCAATCCTCAATCCTCAATCCTCAATCCTCAGATCTCAAACAGCAATACTCAACCCTCAGTCCTCGTCCTCAATCCGCAACCATCAATCCTCAATCCTCAACCTTCAATCATCAATATTCAATCTTCTGTCCTCAATCCTCAATCCTCAATCCTCAACCCTCAATCCTCAATGTTCAATCCGCAATACCCAATCCTCAATCTTCAATCGTCGATCCTCAATCCTCAATCCTGAATCCTCAATCTTCAATCCTCAATACTCAATCTTCAATCCTCAATCCTCAATGCTCAATGCTCAACCCTCAATCCTCAATCCTCAATCTTCAATCATCAATACTCAACCTGCAATCCTCAATCCTCAGTCCTCACTCCTCGATCCTCATTCTTCAATCCTCAATACCGAATACACAATCTTCAATCCTCAATCCTCAATCCTCAATTCTCAATCCTCAATCTTCAATCCTCAGACTTCAAACATAAATACTCAGCCCTCAGTCCTCTTCCTCAATCCGTAACCCTCAATCCTCAATCCTCAATCTACAATCATTAATATTCATTCTTCAATCCTCAATCCTCAATCCTCAATCCACAACCCTCAATCCTCAATCCTCAAACCTCAATACCCAATCCTCAATTCTCAATCCTGAATCCTCAATCCTGAATCCTCAATCTTCAGCCCTGAGTCCTCTACAATCAGCTGTCAATCCTCAATCCTCAATAGAATATCATCAATACACAGTTTTCATTACTCAATACTCAATCTGCAATCTTCAAACCTCTATCCACAATCATTAATTCTTATCACTCAACCCTCAACACTCAGTCCCCAATCCTCAATATTCAATCCTCAATCCTCAACCCTCAATCCACAATCCTCAACCTTCAGTCTTCAATACTCAATCTTCAATGCTCATTCCTCAATCCTCAATCCTCAATCCTCAATCCTCAATCCTCAGTCCTCAAACCTCAATCCTGAATCCTCAATCCTGAATCCTCAATCTTCAGCCCTCAGTCCTCAACAATCAGTTGTCAACCCTCAATCCTCAATAGAATATCCTCAATTCACAGGTTTCAATAGTCAATAATCAACCTGCAATCTTCAAATCTCTATCCACAAACGTCAACTCTCACCACTCAACCCTCAACACTCAGTCCCCAATCCTCAATCTGCAATCCTCAATCGTCAATCCTCAATCCTCAATCCTCTATCCTCAATCGTCAGTCTTCAATTCTCAATACTCAACCTTTAATCCTCAATACTCAATCCTCAATCCTCATTCTTGAATCGACAATGCCCAATCCTCAATCTTCAATCCTCAATCCTCAATCCTGAATCCTCAATCCTCAATCCTCAATCCTCAATCCTCAATCCTCAACCTTCAATCCTCAGTCCTCAAACCTCAATCCCGAATCCTCAATCCTGTATCCTCAATCTTCAGCCCTCAGTCCTCAACAATCTATTGTCAATCCTCAATCCTCAATAGAATATCCTCAATTCACAGTTTTCGATACTCAATCCCCATTCTTCAATCTTCAAATCTCAATCCACAAACATCAATTCTCATCACTCAACCCTCAACACCCAGTCTTCAGTCCTCAATCCTCAGTACTCAATCCTCAATCCTCATTCTTCAATCCTCAATACCCAATCCTCAATCTTCAATCCTCAATCCTCAATCCTCAATCCTCAATCCTCAATCCTCAGTCCTCAAACCTCAATCCTGAATCCTCAATCCTGAATCCTCAATCTTCAGCCCTCAGTCCTCAACAATCAGTTGTCAATCCTCAATCCTCAATAGAATATCATCAGTTCACAGTTTTCAATACTCAATACACAATCTGCAATCTTCAAATCTCTATCCACAAACATCAATTCTCATCACTCATCCCTCAACACTCAGTCATGAATCCTCAATCAACAATCCTCAATCCTCAATCCTCATCCTTCAATCCTCAATACCCAATCTTCAGTCTTCAATCCTCAATCTTCAATCCTCAATACTCAATCTGCAATCCTCATTCCTCAGTCCTCACTCCTCAATCCTCATCCTTCAATCCTCAATACCGAATACTCAATCTTCAATCCTCAATCATCAATCCTCAATTTTCAATCCTCAATCCTCAATCATCAGTCCCAAATCCTCAATCGTCAATACTCAATCCTCAATCCTCAATCTTCAATCCACAATACTCAATCTCCAATCCTCAATACTCAATCCTCAATCCTCAATCCTCATTCTTCAATCCTCAATACCCAATCCTCAATCTTCAATCCTCAATACTCAATCCTCAATCCTGAATACTCAATCCTCAATCCTCAATCCTTAATCTTCAATCCTCATTCCCAAATCCTCAATCTTCAATCCTCAATCCTCAATCCTCAATCTTCAATCCTCAATACTCAATCTTCAATCCTCATTCTTCAATCCTCAATACCCAATCCTCAATCTTCAATCCTCAATCCTCAATCCTCAATTCTCAAACCTCAATCCTCAATCCTCATACCTCAAACGTCAATACTCAACCCTCAGTCCTCGTCCTCAATCCACAACACTCAATCCTCATTCCTCAATCTTCAATTCTCAATCCTCAATCCTCAATCCTCAATCCTCAATCCTCAGTCCTCAAACCTCAATCCTGAATCCTCAATCCTGAATCCTCAATCTTCAGCACTCAGTCCTCAACAATCAGTTGTCAAGACTCAATCCTCAATAGAATATCATCAATTCACAGTTTTCAATACTCAATACTCAATCTGCAATCTTCAAATCTCAATCCACAAACATCAACTCTGATCACTCAACCCTCAACACTCAGTCCTAAATCTTCAATCCTCAACCCTCAATCCTCAATCTTCAATCCTCAATCCTCAATCGTCAATCCTCAATCCCCAATCCTCAACCTTCAATCCGCAATCCTCAATCCTCAATCCTCAATCCTCAATCTTCAATCCTCAATACTCAATCTTCAATCCTCAATCCTCAATCCTCAATCCTCAATCCTCAATCGTCAATCTTCAATCCTCAACCCTCAATCTGCAATCCTCAATCCTCAATCCTCAATCATCAATACCCATTCTTCAATCCTCAATACCCAATCCTCAATCTTCAATCCTCAATCCTCAATCCTGAATACTCAATCCTCAATCCTCAATCCTTAATCTTCAATCCTCATTCCCAAATCCTCAATCTTCAATCCTCAATCCTCAATCCTCTCTCTTCAATCCTCAATACCCAATCCTCAATCTTCAATCCTTAATCCTCAGTCCTCAGTCCTCAATCCTCAATCCTCAATCCTCAATCTTCAATCCTCAGTCCCAAATCCTCAATCTTCAATACTCAAGCCTCAATCCTCAATCTTCAATCCTCAATACTCAATCTTCAATCCTCAATACTCAATCCTCAATCCTCAATCCTCATTCTTCAATCCTCAATACCCAATCCTCAATCTTCAATCCTCAATCCTCAATCCTCAATTCTCAAACCTCAATCCTCAATCCTCATACCTCAAACGTCAATACTCAACCCTCAGTCCTCGTCCTCAATCCACAACACTCAATCCTCATTCCTCAATCTTCAATTCTCAATCCTCAATCCTCAATCCTCAATCCTCAATCCTCAGTCCTCAAACCTCAATCCTGAATCCTCAATCCTGAATCCTCAATCTTCAGCACTCAGTCCTCAACAATCAGTTGTCAAGACTCAATCCTCAATAGAATATCATCAATTCACAGTTTTCAATACTCAATACTCAATCTGCAATCTTCAGATCTCTATCCACAAACATCAATTCTCATCACTCAACCTTCAACACTCAGTCCCCAATGCTCAATCTTCAATCCTCAATCCTCAATCCTCAATCCTCAATCCTCAATCTTCAATCCTCAATACTCAATTTTCAATCCTCAATCCTCAATCCTCAATCTTCAATACTCTATCCTCAATCGTCAGTCTTCAATCCTCAATACTCAACCTTTAATCCTCAATACTCAATCCTCAATCCTCATTCTTCAATCCTCAATACCCAATCCTCAATCTTCAATCCTCAATCCTCAACCCTTAATTATCAATCCGCAATCCGCAGTCCTCAGTCCTCAAACCTCAATCCTCAACCCTCAGCCCTCATCCTCAATCCTCAATCCTCAATCCTCAATCCTCAACCCTCAATCCTCAACCCTCAATCCTCAGTCCTCAAACATCAATTCTGAATCCTCAATCCTGTATTCACAATCTTCAGCCCTCAGTCCTCAACAATGAGTTGTCAATCCTCAATCCTCAATAGAATATCCTCAATTCACATGTTTCAATACTCAATAATCAACCTGCAATCTTCAAATCTCTATCCACAAACGTCAATTCACATCACTCAACCCTCAACACTCAGTCCCCAATCCTCAATCTTCAATCCTCAATCCTCAACCCTCAATCCTCAAGCGTCAATCCTCAATCCTCAATCGTCAACACTCAATCCTCAGTCCTCAAACCTCAATCCCGAATCCTCAATCCTGTATCCTCAATCTTTAGCCCTCAGTCCTCAACAATCTATTGTCAATCCTCAATCCTCAATAGAATATCCTCAATTCACAGTTTTCGATACTCAATCCCCATTCTTCAATCTTCAAATCTCAATCCACAAACATCAATTCTCATCACTCAACCCTCAACACTCAGTCTTCAGTCCTCAATCCTCAGTACTCAATCCTCAATCCTCATTCTTCAATCCTCAATACCCAATCCTCAATCTTCAATCCTCAATCCTCAATCCTCAATCCTCAATCCTCAATCCTCAGTCCTCAAACCTCAATCCTGAATCCTCAATCCTGAATCCTCAATCTTCAGCCCTCAGTCCTCAACAATCAGTTGTCAATCCTCAATCCTCAATAGAATATCATCAGTTCACAGTTTTCAATACTCAATACACAATCTGCAATCTTCAAATCTCTATCCACAAACATCAATTCTCATCACTCATCCCTCAACACTCAGTCATGAATCCTCAATCAACAATCCTCAATCCTCAATCCTCATCCTTCAATCCTCAATACCCAATCTTCAGTCTTCAATCCTCAATCCTCAGTCCACAATCCTCAATCCTCAAACCTCAATCCTCAACCGTCAGTCCTCGTCATCAATCCACAACCCTCAATCCTCAATCCTCAATCCTCATTCTTCAATCCTCAATACCCAATCCTCAATCTTCAATCCTCAATCCTCAGTCCACAATCCTCAATCCTCAAACCTCAATCCTCAACCGTCAGTCCTCGTCATCAATCCACAACCCTCAATCCTCAATCCTCAACATTCAATCATCAATACTCAATCTTCAATCCTCAATCCTCAATCCTCAATCCACAATCCTCAATCCTCAATATTCAGTACACAACCCTCAACCATCAATTCTCAATACTCAACCATCAATCCTCAATTCTCAATACTCAATAGAATATCCTGAATTGTCATGGTTCAATACTCAATCCACAATATTCAATAATCAAATCTCAATCCTCAAACCTCAATCCTCAACACTCAATCCTCAACACTCAATCCTCAACACTCAGTCCTCTCTCTTCAATCTTCCATCCTCAATCCTCTATCATCAAGCGTCAATCCTCAATCCTCAATCCTCAATCCACAATCTTCAATCCTCAATACTCAATCTTCAATCATCAATCCTCAATCCGCAATCCGCAATCCTCAATCTTCTATCCTCAATACTCAATCTTCAATCCCCAATCCTCAATCCTGAAACCCTGAATCCTCAATATTCAACACACAACACTCAACCTTCAATCCTCAATACTCAATCATCAATCCTCAATTCTCCATACTCAATAGAATATCCTGAATTCTCAGTTTTCAATACTCAATCCCCAATACTCAATCCTCAGTCCTCAGTCCTGAATCTTCAATACTCAATCCTCAATCCAAAAATCCTCAATCCTCAATATTCAACACACAACCCTCAACCATCAATCCTGAATACTCAACCATCAATGCTCAATTCTCAATACTCAATAGAATATCCTGAATTCTCAGTTTTCAGTACTCAATCCTCAGTCTTCAATCTTCAAGTCTCCATCCACAAACATCTATTCTCATCACTCAACCCTCAACACTCAGTCCTCAATCGTCAATCCTCAATCCTCAATCCTCAATCCTCAATCCTCAATCCTCATTCCTCAAACCGCAATCCTCAACCCTCAGTCCTCGTCATCAATCCTCAACCCTCAATCCTCAATCCTCAATCTTCAATCATCAATACTCAATCTTCAATCCTCAATCCTCAATCCTCAATCCTCAATCCTCACTCCTCAATCCACAATATTCAACACACAACCCTCTACCATCAATTCTCAATACTCAACCATCAATCCTCAATTCTCAATACTCAATACTCAATAGAATATGCTGAATTCTCAGTTTTCAATACTCAATCCTGAATCTTCAATCTTCAAGTCTCCATCCACAAACATCTATTCTCATCACTCAACCCACAACACTCAGTCCTCAATCCTCAATCCTCAATACTCAATCTTCAATCCTCAATACTCAATCTTCAATCCTCAATCCTCAATCCTCAATCTTCAATCCTCAATCCTCAGTCATCAATCCTCAATCTTCAATACTCAATCCTCAATCTTCAATCTTCAAGTCTCCATCCACAAACATCTATTCTCATCACTCAACCCTCAACCCTCAGTCCTCATCCTCCATCCTCAATCCTCAATCCTCAATCCTCAATCTTCAATCCTCAATCCTCAACCCTCAATCCTCAGTCTTCAAACCTCAATTCCGAATCCTCAATCCTGAATCCTCAATCTCCATCCCTCAGTCCGCAACAATCTATTGTCAATCCTCAATCCACAATAGAATATCCTCAATTCACAGTTTTCAACACTCAATCCCCAATCTTCAATTTTCAAATCTCAATCCACAAACATCAATGCTCATCACTCAACCCTCAACACTCAGTCCTCAATCTTCAATCCTCAATCCTCAATCCTCAGTCCTCAATCCTCAATCCTCAATATTCAAACCTCAATTCTCAACCGTCAGTCCTCGTCCTCAATCCTCAACCCTCGATCCTCAGTCCTCAAACCTCATTGCCGAATCCTCAATCCTGAATCCTCAATCTTCATCCCTCAGTCCGCAACAATCAATCGTCAATCCTCAATCCTCAATAGAATATCCTCAATTCACGGTTTTCAATACTCAATCCCCAACCTTCAATCTTCAAATCTCAATCCACAAACATCAATTCTCCTCACTTAACCCTCAACACTCAGTCCTCAACCTTCAACCCTCAATCCTCAACCCTCAATCGTCAATCCTCAATCCCCAATCCTCTATCGTCAATGCTCAATCCTCAATCCTCAATCCTCAACCCTCAATCCTGAATCTTCAATCCTCAATACTCAATCTTCAATCTTCAATCCTCAATACTCAATCCTCAATCCTCAATCGTCAATCCTCAAACCCCAATCCTCTATCATCAATACTCAATGCTCAATCCTCAATCCTCAATCCTCAATCCTCAATCTTCAATCCTCAGTACTCAATCTTCTATCTGCAATCCTCAATCCTCAATCCTCAATCCTCAATCCGCAATCGGCAATCTTCAATCCTCCATACTCAACCTTCAATCCTCAATCCTCAATCCTAAAATTCTCAGTCCTCAATATTCGACACACAACCCTCAACCACCAATCCTCAATACTCAACCATCAATGCTCAATTCTCAATACTCAATACAATATCCTGAATTCTCAGTTTTCAATACCCAATCCTCAATCTTCAATATCCAAGTCTCCATCCACAAACATCTATTCTCATCACTCAACCCTCAACACTCAGTCCTCAATCTTCAATCCTCAATCCTCAATCCTCAAAGTTCAATTCTCAATACTCAATCTTCAACCCTCAATCCACAATCCTCAATACTCAATCCCGAATCCTCAACCCTGAATCCTCAATCTTCCGCCCTCAGTCCTCAACAATCAATTGTCAATCCTCAATCCTCAATAGAATATCCTCAATTCACAGTTTTCAATACTCAATCACCATTCTTCAATCTTCAAATCTCAATCCACAAACATCAATTCTCTACACTCAACCCTCAACACTCAGTCCTCAATCTTCAATCCTCAATCCTCTATCCTCAACCTTCAATCCTCAATACACAATCTTCAATCCTCAATCCTCAATTCTCAGTCCTCAATACTCAATCCTCAATCGTGAATCCTCAATCCCCAATCCTCAATCTTCAATCCTCAATCCTCAATCCTCAATCCTCAATCCTCAATCCTCAGCCCTCAACCTTCAATCCTCAATACTCAATCTTCAATCCTCAATCCTCAATCCTCAATCCTCAATCCTCAATCCTCAGTGCTCAATACTCAACGCACAACCCTCAACCGTCAATCCTCAATACTCAACCATCAATACTCAATTCTCAATACTCAATAGAATATCCTGAATTCTCATGTTTCAGTACTCAATCCACAATATTCAATAGTCAAATCTCAATCCTCAAACATCAATTCTCAACACTCGATCCTCAACATTCAGTCCTCTCTCTTCAGTCTTCCATCATCAATCCTCTATCCTCAAGCGTCAATCCTCAATCCTCAATCCTCAACCCTCAATCCTCAGTCCTCAAACCTCAATTCCGAATCCTCAATCCTGAATCCTCAATCTTCATCCCTCAGTCCGCAACAATCAATTGTCAATCCTCTATCCTCAATAGATTATGTTCAATTCACAGTTTTCTATACTCAATCCCCAACCTTCAAGCTTCAAATCTCAATCCACAAACATCAATTCTCATCACTCAACCCTCAACACTCAGTCTTCAACCTTCAACCCTCAATCCTCAACCCTCAATCGTCAATCCTCAATCCCCAATCCTCTATCGTCAATCGTCAACCCTCAATCCTCAATCCTCAATCCTCAATCCTCAATCTTCAATCCTCAATACTCTATCTTCAATCTTCAATCCTCAGCCCTCAACCCTCAATCCTCAATGCGCAATCCTCAATCTTCAATCCTCAATACTCAATCTTCAATCCTCAATCCTCAATCCTGAAATCCTCAACCCTCAATATTCAACACACAACCCTCAACCTTCAATCCTCAATACTCAACCGTCAATCCTCAATTCTCAATACTCAATAGAATATCCTGAATTCTCAGTTGTCAATACCCAATCCTCAATCTTCAATATTCAAGTCTCCATCCACAAATATCTATTCTCATTACTCAACCCTCAACCCTCAGTCCTCATCGTCCATCCTCAATCCTCAATCCCCAATCCTCAATCTTCAATCCTCAATAATCAATCTCCAATCCTAGATCCTCAATCCCCAATCATCAATCCTTAATCCTCAATCTTCAATCCTCAATCCCCAGTCCTCAATCCCCAATCCTCATTCTTCAATCCTCAATACTCAATCTTCAATCCTCAATCCTCAATCCTGAAATCCTCAATCCTCAATATTCAACACACAACCCTCAAACTTCAATCCTCAATACTCAACCATCAATCCTCATTCTCAATACTCAATCGTCAGCCTTCAATCCTCAACACTCAATCTTCAATCCTCAATCCTCAATCTTCAATTCTCAATCTTCGATCCTCAATACTGAATCTTCAATCCTCAATCCTCAACCCTCAATCCTAATCCTCAATCCTTAATCCTCAATCTTCAATCCTCAATACTCAATCTTCAATCCTCAATCCTGAATCCTCAATCCTCAATCCTCAATCCCCAATCAACAATCCTCAATCTTCAATACTCAAACCTCAATACTCAATCTGCAATCCTCAATACTCAATCCTCAATCCTCAATCGTTAATCCTCAAACCCCAATCCTCTATCGTCAATACTCAATCCTCAACACTCAATCCTCAATCCTCAATCCTCAATCCGCAATCCTCAATCTTCAATTCTCAATACTCAATCTTCAATCCTCAATCCTCAATCATGAAATCCTCAATCCTCAATATTCAACACACAACCCCCAAACTTCAATCCTCAATACTCAACCATCAATCCTCATTCTCAATACTCAATCGTCAGCCTTCAATCCTCAACACTCAATCTTCAATCCTCAATCCTCAGTCCTCAAACCTCAATCCTCAATCCTCAATCCTCAATCATCAATCTTCAATCCTCAGTACTCAATCTTCAATCTTCAATCCTCAATCCTCAATCCTCAATCCTCAATCCGCAATCCTCAATCTTCAATTCTCAATACTCAATCTTCAATCCTCAATCCTCAATCCTGAAATCCTCAATCCTCAATATTCAACACACAACCCTCAAACTTCAATCCTCAATACTCAACCATCAATCCTCATTCTCAATACTCAATCGTCAGCCTTCAATCCTCAACACTCAATCTTCAATCCTCAATCCTCAATCTTCAATTCTCAATCTTCGATCCTCAATACTGAATCTTCAATCCTCAATCCTCAACCCTCAATCCTAATCCTCAATCCTTAATCCTCAATCTTCAATCCTCAATACTCAATCTTCAATCCTCAATCCTGAATCCTCAATCCTCAATCCTCAATCCCCAATCAACAATCCTCAATCTTCAATACTCAAACCTCAATACTCAATCTGCAATCCTCAATACTCAATCCTCAATCCTCAATCGTTAATCCTCAAACCCCAATCCTCTATCGTCAATACTCAATCCTCAACACTCAATCCTCAATCCTCAATCCTCAATCCGCAATCCTCAATCCTCAATACTCAATCTTCAATCCTCAATTCTCAATCCTCAATCCTCAATCCTCATTCTTCAATCCTCAACACCCAATCCTCAATCTTCAATCCTCAATCCTCAATCCTCAATCGTCAATCCTCACTCCCCAATCTTCTATCATCAATCCTCAATCCTCAATCATCAATCCTCAATCCTCAACACTCAATCTTCAATCCTCAATCCTCAGTCTTCAATCCTCAATACTCAATCTTCAATCCTCAATCCTCAATACTCAATCCTCAATCTTCAATCCTCAATCCTCGATCCTCAATTCTCAATCCTCAATCCTCAATCCTCAGACCTCAAACATCAATACTCAACCCTCAGACCTCGTCCTCAATCCACAACCCTCAATCCTCAATCCTCAATCCTCAATCCTCAATCCTCAATCCTCAATCCTCAATCCTCAATCCTCAATCCGTAATCCTCAATCTTCAATCCTCAATACTCAATCTTGAATCCTCAATCCTCAATCCTGAAATCCTCAACCCTCAATATTCAACACACAACCCTCAACCTTCAATCCTCAATACTCAACCATCAATCCTCAATTCTCAATACTCAATAGAATATCCTGAATTCTCTTTTTTCAATACTCAATCCTCAATCTTCAATCTTCAAGTCCCCACACACAAACATCAATTCTCATAACTCAACCCTCAACACTCAGTCCTCAATCCTCAACCCTCAGTCCTCAATACTCAATCCTCAGTCCTCAGTCCTGAATCTTCAATACTCAATCCTCAATCCTAAAATCCTCAATCCTCAATATTCAACACACAACCCTCAAACATCAATCCTCAATACTCAACCATCAATCCTCAATTCTCAATACTCAATAGAATATCCTGAATTCTCAGTTTTCAATACTCAATCCTCAATCTTCAATCTTCAAGTCTCCATCCACAAACATCTATTCTCATCACTCAGCCCTCAACACTCCGTCCGCAATCCTCAATCCTCAATCCTCAATCTTCAATCCTCAATAATCAATATCCTATCCTGGATCCTCAATCCCCAATACTCAATCCTTAATACTCAATCTTCAATCCTCAATCCCCAGTCCTCAATCTTCAATCCTCAATGCTCAATACTCAATCCTCAATCCTCAGTCCTCAATCCTCAATCCTCAGTCCTCAATCCTCAATCCTCAATACTCAAACCTCAATCCTCAACCGTCAGTCCTCGGACTCAATCCTCAACACTCAATCCTCAATTCTCAATACTCAATAGAATATCCTGGATTCTCATGGTTTAATACTCAATCCACAATATTCAATAATCAAATCTCAATCCTCAAACATCAATCCTCAGCTCTCAATCCACAACACTCAGTCCTCTCTCTTCAATCCTCCATCCTCAATCCTCAATCCTCAGGCGTCAATCCTCAATCCTCAATCCTAAACCCTCAACTCTCAATCCTCAAACCTCAATCCCGAATCCTCAATCCTGAATCCCCAATCTTCAGCCCTCTGTCCTCAACAATCAGTTGTCAATCCTGAATCCTCAATAGAATATCATCAATTCACAGTTTTCAATACTCAATACTCAATCTGCAATCTTCAAATCTCTATCCACAAACATCAATTCTCATCACTCAACCCTCAACACTCAGTCCCCAATCCTCAATCTTCAATCCGCAATCCTCAATCATCACTCCTCAATACTCAATCTTCAATCCTTAATCCTCAATCTTCAATCCGCAACCCTCAATTCTCAATCTTCGATCCTCAATACTGAATCTTCAATCCTCAATTCTGAATCCTCAATCCTCAATCCTCAATCCCCAATCAACAATCCTCAATCTTCAATACTCAAACCTCAATACTCAATCTGCAATCCTCAATACTCAATCCTCAATCCCCAATCGTCAATCCTCAAACCCCAATCCTCTATCATCAATACTCAATCCTCAATACTCAATCCTCAATCCTCAATACTCAACACACAACCCTCAACCATCAATCCTCAATACTCAACCTTCAATCATCAATACTCAATCTTCAATCCTCAATCCTCAATCCTCAATCCGCAATCCTCAATCCTCAATATTCAACACAAAACCCACAACCATCAATTCTCAATACTCAACCATCAGTCCTCAATTCTCAATACTCAATAGAATATCCTGAATACTCATGGTTCAGTACTCAATCCACAATATTCAATAATCAAATCTCAATCCTCAAACCTCATTTCTCAACACTCAATCCTCAACCCTCAGTCCTCAAGAGTCAATCCTCCATCCTGAATACTCAAACCTCAATTCTCAGTCCTCAAACCTCAATCCCGAATCCTCAGCTTTGAATCCTCAATC
Organism: Calliopsis andreniformis; assembly: GCF_051401765.1. Classification (NCBI taxonomy): domain Eukaryota; kingdom Metazoa; phylum Arthropoda; class Insecta; order Hymenoptera; family Andrenidae; genus Calliopsis; species Calliopsis andreniformis. Next base: position 5,399,523 of record NW_027480440.1, read on the forward strand.
TTCAGCCCTCGGTCCTCAACAATCAATTGTCAATCCTCAATCCTCAATAGAATACCCTGAATTCACAGCATTCAATACTCAATCACCATTCCTGAAACTTCAAATCTCAATCCACATACATCAACTCTCATCATTCAACCCTCAACACTCAGTCCTCAATCTTCAATACCCAATCCTCAATCCTCAATCTTCAATCCTCAATACACAATCTTCAATCCTCAATCCTCAATTCTCAGTCTTCAATACTCAATCCTCAATCCTCAATCCTCAATCCCCAATCCTCAATCTTCAATCCTCAATCCTCAATCCTCAATCCTCAATCCCCAATCCTCAATCTTCAATCCTCAATCCTCGATCCTCAATTCTCAATCCTCAATCCTCAATCTTCAGACCTCAAACATCAATACTCAACCCTCAGTCCTCGTCCTCAATCCACAACCCTCAATCCTCAATCCTCAATCTTCACTCCTCAATCCTCAATCCTCAATCATCAATCCTCAATCCTCAGTCCTCAAACCTCAATCCTGAATCCTCAATCCTTAATCCTCATTCTTCAGCCCTCAGTCCTCAACAATCAGTTGTCAATCCTCAATCCTCAATAGAATATCATCAATTCACAGTTTTCAATACTCAATACTCAATCTGCAATCTTCAAATCTCTATCCACAAACATCAATTCTCTTCACTCAACCCTCAACACTCAGTCCCCAATCGTCAATCTTCTATCCTCAATCCTCAATCCTCAATCCTCAATCCTCAATCTTCAATCCTCAATACTCAATCTTCAATCCTCAATCCCCAATCCTCAATCCTCAATCCTCATTCTTCAATCCTCAATCCTGAATCCTCAATCCTCAATCCTCAATCTTCAATCCACACACCTCAACCATCAATGCTCAATTCTCAATACTCAACAGAATATCCTGAATTCTCACTTTTCAATACTCAATCCCCAATCTTCAATCTTCAAATCTCAATCCACAAACATCAATTATCATGACTCAACCCTCAACACTCACTCCTCAATCTTCAATCCTCAATCCTCAGTCCTGAATCGTCAATCCTCAATTCCCTATCCTCTATCATCAATCCTCAATCCTCAATCCTCAATCCTCAATCCGCAATCCTCAATCTTCAATTCTCAATACTCAATCTTCAATCCTCAATCCTCAATCATGAAATGCTCAATCCTCAATATTCAACACACAACCCTCAAACTTCAATCCTCAATACTCAACCATCAATCCTCATTCTCAATACTCAATCGTCAGCCTTCAATCCTCAACACTCAATCTTCAATCCTCATTCCTCAATCTTCAATTCTCAATCTTCGATCCTCAATACTGAATCTTCAATCCTCAATCCTCAATCCCCTATCCTCAAGCCTCAATCCTTAATCCTCAATCTTCAATCCTCAGTCCCCAATCCTCAATCTTCAATCCTCAACCCTCAATCCTAATCCTCAATCCTTAATCCTCAATCTTCAATCCTCAATACTCAATCTACAACCCTCAATCCTGAATCCTCAATCCTCAATCCTCAATCCCCAATCAACAATCCTCAATCTTCAATACTCAAACCTCAATACTCAATCTGCAATCCTCAATACTCGATCCTCAATCCTCAATCGTCAATCCTCAAACCCCAATCCTCTATCATCAATACTCAATCCTCAACACTCAATCCTCAATCCTCAATCCTCAATCTTCAATCCTCAGTAATCAATCTTCTGTCTGCAATCCTCAATCCTCAATCCTCAATCCTCAATCCACAATCCGCAATCTTCAATCCTCCATACTCAATCTTCAATCCTCAATCCTCAATCCTAAAATCCTCAATCCTCAATATTCAACACACAACCCTCAACCACCAATCCTCAATACTCAACCATCAATGCTCAATTCTCAATACTCAATAGAATATCCTGAATTCTCAGTTTTCAATACCCAATCCTCAATCCTCAATATTCAAGTCTCCATCCACAAACATCTATTCTCATCACTCAACCCTCAACCCTCAGTCCTCATCCTCCATCCTCAATCCTCAATCCTCAATCCTCAATCTTCAATCCTCAATAATCAACCTAAAATCCTAGATCCTCAATCCCCAATCATCAATCCTTAATCCTCAATCTTCAATCCTCAATCCCCAGTCCTCAATCTTCAATCCTCAATGCTCAATCGTCAATCCTCAATCCTCAGCCCACAATCCTCAATTCTCAATCCTCAATCCTCAATCTTCAGACCTCAAACATCAATACTCAACCCTCAGTCCTCGTCCTCAATCCACAACCCTCAATCCTCAATTCTCAATCTTCAATCCTCAATCCTCAATCCTCAATCCTCAATCCTCAACCTTCAATCCTCAATACTCAATATTGAATCCTCTATCCTCAATCCTCAATCCTCAATCCTCAATACCCATTCTTCAATCCTCAATACCAAATCCTCAATCTTCAACCCTCAATCCTCAATCCGCAATCCTCAATCTTCAATCCTCAATACTCAATCTTCAGTCCTTAATCCTCAATCTTCAATCCGCAACCCTCAATTCTCAATCTTCGATCCTCAATACTGAATCTTCTATCCTCAATCCTCAATCCTCAATCTTCAATCCTCAACCCTTAATCCTCAATCTTCAACCCTCAGTCCCCAATCCTCAATCTACAATCCTCAATCCTCAATCCTCATACTCAATACTCAATCCTCAATCTTCAATACTCAATCCTTAATCCTCAGTCTTCAATCCTCAGTCCCCAATCCTCAATCTTCAATCCTCAATCCTCAATCCTCATACTCAATCCTCAATCCTCAATCATCAATCCTCAATACTCAATCTTCAATCCTCAATCCCGAATCCTCAATTTTCAATCCTCAATCCTAAACCCTCAGTCCTCATCCTCAATTCTCAATTCTCAAACCTCAATTCTCAACCCCCAATCTTCAATCCTCAATAATCAATCTCCAATCCTAGATCCCCAATGCCCAATACTCAATCCTTAATCCTCAATCTTCAATCCTCAATCCCCGGTCCTCAATCTTAAATCCTCAATGCTCAATCTTCAATCTTCAATCCTCAATCCTCAATCCTCAATCCTCAATCCTCAATCTTCAATCCTCAATACTCAATCTTCAATCCTCAATCCTCAACCCTCAATCCTCAATCCTCAATACTCAATCGTCAGTCTTCAATCCTCAACACTCAATCTTCAATCCTCAATCCCCAATCCTCAATCCTCAATCCTCATTCTTCAATCCTCAATACCCAATCCTCAATCTTCAATCCTCAATCCTCAATCCTCAACTATCAATCCTCAGTCCTCAGTCCTCAGTCCTCAAACATCAATCCTTAACCATGAGCCCTCATCCTCAATCCTCAATCCTCAATCCTCGATCCTCAATCCTCAATCTTCTATCTTCAATCCTCAATACTCAATCTTCAATCCTCAATCCTCAGTCCTCAAACCACAATTCTGAATCCTCAATCCTGAATCCTCAATCTTCAATCCACACACCTCAACCATCAATGCTCAATTCTCAATACTCAACAGAATATCCTGAATTCTCAGTTTTCAATACTCAATCCCCAATCTTCAATCTTCAAATCTCAATCCACAAACATCAATTCTCATGACTCAACCCTCAACACTCACTCCTCAATCTTCAATCCTCAATCCGCAGTCCTCAATCGTCAATCCTCAATTCCCTATCCTCTATCATCAATCCTCAATCCTCAATCCTCAATCCTCAATCCGCAATCCTCAATCTTCAATTCTCAATACTCAATCTTCAATCCTCAATCCTCAATCATGAAATCCTCAATCCTCAATATTCAACACACAACCCTCAAACTTCAATCCTCAATACTCAACCATCAATCCTCATTCTCAGTACTCAATCGTCAGCCTTCAATCCTCAACACTCAATCTTCAATCCTCATTCCTCAATCTTCAATTCTCAATCATCGATCCTCAATGCTGAATCTTCAATCCTCAATCCTCAATCCCCTATCCTCAAGCCTCAATCCTTAATCCTCAATCTTCAATCCTCAGTCCCCAATCCTCAGTCCCCAATCCTCAATCTTCAATCCTCAACCCTCAATCCTAATCCTCAATCCTTAATCCTCAATCTTCAATCCTCAATACTCAATCTTCAACCCTCAATCCTGAATCCTCAATCCTCAATCCTCAATCCCCAATCAACAATCCTCAATCTTCAATACTCAAACCTCAATACTCAATCTGCAATCCTCAATACTCGATCCTCAATCCTCAATCGTCAATCCTCAAACCCCAATCCTCTATCATCAATACTCAATCCTCAACACTCAATCCTCAATCCTCAATCCTCAATCTTCAATCCTCAGTAATCAATCTTCTGTCTGCAATCCTCAATCCTCAATCCTCAATCCACAATCCGCAATCTTCAATCCTCCATACTCAATCTTCAATCTTCAATCCTCAATCCTAAAATCCTCAATCCTCAATATTCAACACACAACGCTCAACCACCAATCCTCAATACTCAACCATCAATGCTCAATTCTCAATACTCAATAGAATATCCTGAATTCTCAGTTTTCAATACCCAATCCTCAATCCTCAATATTCAAGTCTCCATCCACAAACATCTATTCTCATCACTCAACCCTCAACCCTCAGTCCTCATCCTCCATCCTCAATCCTCAATCCTCAATCCTCAATCTTCAATCCTCAATAATCAACCTAAAATCCTAGATCCTCAATCCCCAATCATCAATCCTTAATCCTCAATCTTCAATCCTCAATCCCCAGTCCTCAATCTTCAATCCTCAATGCTCAATCGTCAATCCTCAATCCTCAGTCCACAATCCTCAATCCTCAAACCTCAATCCTCAACCGTCAGTCCTCGTCATCAATCCACAACCCTCAATCCTCAATCCTCAACCTTCAATCATCAATACTCAATCTTCAATCCTCAATCCTCAATCCTCAATCCGCAATCCTCAATCCTCAATATTCAACACAAAACCCTCAACCATCAATTCTCAATACTCAACCATCAGTCCTCAATTCTCAATACTCAATAGAATATCCTGAATACTCATGGTTCAGTACGCAATCCACAATATTCGATAATCAAATCTCAATCCTCAGACCTCATTCCTCAACACTCAATCCTCAACCCTCAGTCCTCTCTCTTCAATCCTCCATCCTCAATCCTCAATCCTCAAGAGTCAAACCTCCATCCTGAATACTCAAACCTCAATTCTCAGTCCTCAAACCTCAATCCCGAATCCTCAACTTTGAATCCTCAATCTTCAGACCTCGGTCCTCAACAATCAATTGTCAGTCCTCAATCCTCAATAGAATACCCTCAATTCACAGCATTCAATTCTCAATCACCATTCCTCAAACTTCAAATCTCAATCCACATACATCAACTCTCATCATTCAACCCTCAACACTCAGTCCTCAAACTTCAATACCCAATCCTCAATCCTCAATCTTCAATCCTCAATACACAATCTTCAATCCTCAATCCTCAATTCCCAGTCCTCAATACTCAATCCTCAATCGTCAATCCTCAATCCCCAATCCTCAATCTTCAATCCTCAATCATCAATCCTCAATCCTCAATCCTCAATCTTCAATCCTCAATACTCAATCTTCAATCCTCAATCCTCAATCCTCAATCCTCAATGCTCAATCCTCAATCCTAAATACTCAACACACAACCCTCAACCATCAATCCTCAATACTCAACCATCAATACTCAATTCTCAATACTCAATAGAATATCCTGAATTCAGAATGTTTCAATACTCAATCCACAATATTCAATAACCAAATCTCAATCCTCAAACATCAATTCTCAACACTCAATCCTCAACACTCAGTCCTCTCTCTTCAATCTTCCATCATCAATCCTCTATCCTCAAGCGTCAATCCTCAATCCTCAATCCTCAACGCTCAATCCTCATTCCTCAAACCTCAATTCCGAATTGTCAATCCTGAATCCTCAATCTTCATCCCTCAGTCAGCAACAATCAATTGTCAATCCTCAATCCTCAATAGAATATCCTCAATTCACAGTTTTCAATACTCAATCCCCAACCTTCAATCTTCAAATCTTAATCCACAAACATCAACTCTCATCACACAACCCTCAGCACTAGGTCCCCAATCTTCAATCCTCAAGCCTCAATCCTCAATCGTCAATCCTCTATCCCCAATTCTCTACCATCAATCCTCAAGCCTCAATCCTCAATCGTCAATCCTCAATCCCCAATTCTCTATCATCAATCCTCAATCCTCAATCCTCAATCCTCAATCCTCAATCCTCAATCCTCAATCCTCAATCCTCAATCCTCAATCCTCAATCTTCAATCCTCAATACTCAATCTTCAATCCTGAATCCTCATTCTTCAGCCCTCAGTCCTCAACAATCAGTTGTCAAACCTCAATCCTCAATAGAATATCATCAATTCACAGTTTTCAATAGTCAATACTTAATCTGCAATCTTCAAATCTCTATCCACAAACATCAATTCTCATCACTCAACCCTCAACACTCAGTCCTCAATCCTCAATCCTCAATCATCAATCCTCAATCCCCAATCCTCAATCTTCAATCCTCAATCCTCGATCCTCAATTCTCAATCCTCAATCCTCAATCTTCAGACCTCAAACATCAATACTCAACCCTCAGTCCTCGTCCTCAATCCACAACCCTCAATCCTCAATCCTCAATCTTCAATCCTCAATCCTCAATCCTCAATCATCAATCCTCAATCCTCAGTCCTCAAACCTCAATCCTGAATCCTCAATCCTGAATCCTCATTCTTCAGCCCTCAGTCCTCAGCAATTAGTTGTCAATCCTCAATCCTCAATAGAATATCATCAATTCACAGTTTTCAGCACTCAATACTCAATCGGCAATCTTCAAATCTCTATCCACAAACATCAATTCTCATCACTCAACCCTCAACACTCAGGCCCCAATCCTCAATCTTCAATCCTCAATCCTCAATCCTCAATCCTCAATCCTCAATCCTCAACCTTCAATCCTCAATACTCAATATTGAATCCTCTATCCTCAATCCTCAATCCTCAATCTTCAATCCTCGATAGTCAACCTCCAATCCTAGATCCTCAATCCCCAATCATCAATCCTTAATTCTCAATCTTCAATCCTCAATCCCCAGTCCTCAATCTTCAATCCTCAATGCTCAATCGTCAATCCTCAATCCTCAGTCCACAATTCTCAATCCTCAAACCTCAATCCTCAACCGTCAGTCCTCGTCATCAATCCACAACCCTCAATCCTCAATCCTCAACCTTCAATCATCAATACTCAATCTTCAATCCTCAATCTTCAATCCTCCATCCTCAATCCTCAATCCTCAAGAGTCAATCCTCCATCCTGAATACTCAAACCTCAATTCTCAGTCCTCAAACCTCAATCCCGAATCCTCAACTTTGAATCCTCAATCTTCAGCCCTCGGCCCTCAACAATCAATTGTCAATCCTCAATCCTCAATAGAATACCCTCAATTCACAGCATTCAATACTCAATCTCCATTCCTCAAACTTCAAACCTCAACCCACAAACATCAACTCTCATCATTCAACCCTCAACACTCAGTCCTCAATCTTCAATACCCAATCCTCAATCCTCAATCTTCAATCCTCAATACACAATCTTCAATCCTCAATCCTCAATTCTCAGTCCTCAATACTCAATCCTCAATCGTCAATCCTCAATCCCCAATCCTCAATCTTCAATCCTCAATCGTCAATCCTCAATCCTCAATCCTCAGTCCTCAAACCTCAATCCTGAATCCTCAATACTGAATCCTCATTCTTCAGCCCTCAGTCCTCAACAATCAGTTGTCAATCCTCAATCCTCAATAGAATATCATCAATTCACAGTATTCAGCACTCAATACTCAATCTGCAATCTTCAAATCTCTATCCACAAACATCAATTCTCATCCCTCAACCCTCAACACTCAGGCCCCAATCCTCAATCTTCAATCCTCAATCCTCAATCCTCAATCCTCAATCCTCAACCTTCAATCCTCAATACTCAGTATTGAATCCTCTATCCTCAATCCTCAATCCTCAATCGTCAATACCCATTCTTCAATCCTCAATACCCAATCCTCAATCTTCAACCCTCAATCCTCAATCCGCAATCCTCAATCTTCAATCCTCAATACTCAATCTTCAATCCTTAATCCTCAATCTTCAATCCGCAACCCTCAATTCTCAATCTTCGATCCTCGATACTGAATCTTCAATCCTCAATCCTCAATCCTCAATCTTCAATCCTCAACCCTTAATCCTCAATCTTCAACCCTCAGTCCCCAATCCTCAATCTACAATGCTCAATCCTCAATCCTCATACTCAATACTCAATCCTCAATCTTCAATCCTCAATCCTTAATCCTCAATCTTCAATCCTCAGTCCCCAATCCTCAATCTTCAATCCTCAATCCTCAATCCTCATACTCAATCCTCAATCTTCAATCATCAATCCTCAATACTCAATCTTCAATCCTCAATCCCGAATCCTCAATTTTCAATCCTCAATCCTCAACCCTCAGTCCTCATCCTCAATTCTCAATTCACAAACCTCAATTCTCAACCCCCAATCTTCAATCCTCAATAATCAATCTCCAATCCTAGATCCCCAATGCCCAATCCTCAATCCTTAATGCTCAATCTTCAATCCTCAATCCCCGGTCCTCAATCTTAAATCCTCAATGCTCAATCCTCAATCCTCAATCCTCAGTCCTCAATCCTCAATCCTCAATCCGCAGTCCTCAATCTTCAATCCTCAATACTCAATCTTCAATCCTAAATCCTCAATCCTGAAATCCTCAATCCTCAATATTCAACACACAACCCTCAACCTTCAATCCTCAATACTCAAGCCTCAAACCTCAATTCTCAATACTCAATCATCAGTATTCAATCCTCAACACTCAATCTTCATTCCTCAATCCTCAATCTTCAATCCACAATACTCAATCTTCAATACTCAACCCTCAATCCTCAATCCTCAATCCTCAATCCTCAATCTTCAATCCTCAATCCTCGATCCTCAATTCTCAATCCTCAATCCTCAATCCTCAACCCTCAATCCTCAGACCTCAAACATCAATACTCAACCCTCAATACTCAATATTCAATCCTCAATCCTCAATGCTCAATCCTCAATCCTCAATACTCAAACGTCAGTCTTGAATCCTCAACACTCAATCTTCAATCCTCAATCCCCAATCCTCAATCCCCAATCCTCATTCTCCAATCTTCAATACCCAATCCTCAGTCTTGAATCCTCAATCCTCAATCCTCAATTCTCAATTCTCAATCCTCAGTCCTCAGTCCTCAGACATCAATCCTGAACCCTCAGACCTCATCCTCAATCCTCAATCCACAATCCTCAATCCTCAATCCTCAATCTTCAATCTTCAATCCTCAATACTCAATCATCAATCCTCAATCCTCAGTCCTCAAACCTCAATCCTCAATCCTCAATCCTCAATCATCAATCTTCAATCCTCAATACTCAATCTTCAATCTTCAATCCGCAATCCTCAATCCTCAATCCTCAATCCGCAATCCTCAATCTTCAATCCTCAATACTCAATCTTCAATCCTCAATCCTCAATATTCAACACACAACCCTCAAACTTCAATCCTCAATACTCAACCATCAATCCTTATTCTCAATACTCAATCGTCAGTCTTCAATCCTCAACACTCAATCTTCAATCCTCAATCCCCAATCCTCAACCCCCAATCCTCATTCTTCAATCCTCAATACCCAATCCTCAATCTTCAATCCTCAATCCTCAATCCTCAATTCTCAATCCTCAATCCTCAGTCCTCAGTCCTCAAACATCAATCCGCAACCCTCAGCCCTCATCCTCAATCCTCAATCCTCAATCCTCAATCCTCAATCCTCAATCTTCTATCTTCAATCCTCAATACTCAACCTTCAATCCTCAATACTCAGTCCTGAAACCTCAATTCTGAATCCTCAATCCTGAATCCTCAATCTTCAATCCCCAGACCTCAAACATCAATGCTCAATCCTCAATACTCAACAGAATATCCTGAATTCTCAGTTTTCAATACTAAATCCCCAATCTTCAATCTTCAAATCTCAATCCACAGACATCAATTCTCATCTCTCAACCCTCAACACTCAGTCCTCAATCTTCAATCCTCAATCCTCAATCCTCAATCGTCAATCCTCAATACTGAATCTTCAATCCTCAATCCACAATCCGCAATCCTCAATCCTTAATCCTTAGTCCTCAATCTTCAATCCTCAGTCTCCAATCCTCAATCTTCAATCCTCAATCCTCAATCCGCATCCTCAATCCTCAATCCTCAATCTTCAATCCTCAATACTCAATCTTCAATCTTCAATCTTGAATCCTCAAGCCTCAATCCTCAATCCTCAATCAACAATACTCAATCTTCAATAATCAATCCTCTATCCTCAATCCTCAATCCTCAATACTCAATGCTCAATCCTCAATACTCAACGTTCAACCCTCAATACCCAATCCTCAATCTCCAATCCTCAATCCTCAGTCCTCAATCCTCAATCCTCAATCCTCAATCCTCTGTCCTCAAACCTCAATCCTGAATCCTCAATCCTGAATCCTCAATCTTCAGCCCTCAGTCCTCAACAATCAGTTGTCAATCCTCGATCCTCAATAGAATATCCTCAATTCACAGTTTTCAATACTTAATACTCAATCTGCAATCTTCAAATCTATATCCACAAACATCAACTCCCATCACTCAACCCTCAACACTCAGTCCTCAATGTTCAATCCTCAATCCTTAATTCCCAGTCTTCAATCCTCAATGCTGAATCTTCAATCCTCAATCCTCAATCCTCAATCCTCAATCCTCAATCCTGAAATCCTCAACCCTCAATATTCAACACACAACCCTCAACCATCAATTCTCAATACTCAACCATCAATCCTCAATTCTCAATACTCAATAGAATATCCTGGCATCTCATGGTTTAATACTCAATCCACAATATTCAATAATCAAATCTCAATCCTCAAACATCAATTCTCAACTCTCAATCCACAACACTCAGTCCTCTCTCTTCAATCCTCCATCCTCAATCCTCAATCCTCAGGCGTCAATCCTCAATCCTCAATCCTCAACCCTCAACTCTCAGTCCTCAAACCTCAATCCCGAATCCTCAATCCTGAATCCCCAATCTTCAGCCCTCAGTCCTCAACAATCAGTTGTCAATCCTCAATCCTCAATAGAATATCATCAATTCACAGTTTTCAATACTCAATACTCAATCTGCAATCTTCAAATCTCTATCCACAAACATCAATTCTCATCACTCAACACTCAACACTCAGTCCCCAATCCTCAATCTTCAATCCTCAATCCTCAATCCTGAATCCTCAATCCTCAATCCTCAATCTTCAATCCCCAATACTCAATCTTCAATCCTCAATCCTCAATCCTCAATCCTCAATCCTCAATACTCAATCGTCAGTCTTCAATCCTCAACACTCAATCTTCAATCCTCAATCCCCAATCCTCAACCCCCAATCGTCATTCTTCAATCCTCAATACCCAATCCTCAATCTTCAATCCTCAATCCTCAATCCTCAATTCTCAATCCTCAATCCTCAGTCCTCAGTCCTCAAACATCAATCCGCAACCCTCAGCCCTCATCCTCAATCCTCAATCCTCAATCCTCAATCCTCAATCCTCAATCTTCTATCTTCAATCCTCAATACTCAACCTTCAATCCTCAATCCTCAGTCCTGAAACCTCAATTCTGAATCCTCAATCCTGAATCCTCAATCTTCAATCCCCAGACCTCAACCATCAATGCTCAATCCTCAATACTCAACAGAATATCCTGAATTCTCAGTTTTCAATACTAAATCCCCAATCTTCAATCTTCAAATCTCAATCCACAGACATCAATTCTCATCTCTCAACCCTCAACACTCAGTCCTCAATCTTCAATCCTCAATCCTCAATCTTCAATCGTCAATCCTCAATACTGAATCTTCAATTCTCAATCCACAATCCTCAATCCTCAATCCTCAATCCTCAATCCTCAATCCTCAATCCTCAATCTTCAATCCTCAATACTCAATCTTCAATCCTGAATCCTCATTCTTCAGCCCTCAGTCCTCAACAATCAGTTGTCAAACCTCAATCCTCAATAGAATATCATCAATTCACAGTTTTCAATAGTCAATACTTAATCTGCAATCTTCAAATCTCTATCCACAAACATCAATTCTCATCACTCAACCCTCAACACTCAGTCCTCAATCCTCAATCCTCAATCATCAATCCTCAATCCCCAATCCTCAATCTTCAATCCTCAATCCTCGATCCTCAATTCTCAATCCTCAATCTTCGATCCTCAATCCTCAATCCTCAATCCGTAATCCCCAATCTTCAATCCTCAATACTCAATCTTGAATCGTCAATCCTCAATCCTGAAATCCTCAACCCTCAATATTCAACACACAACCCTGAACCTTCAATCCTCAATAGTCAACCATCAATCCTCAATTCTCGATACTCAATAGAATATCCTGTATTCTCTTTTTTCAATACTCAATCCTCAATCTTCAATCTTCAAGTCTCCACACACAAACATCATTTCTCATAACTCAACCCTCAACACTCAGTCCTCAATCCTCAACCCTCAGTCCTCAATACTCAATCCTCAGTCCTCAGCCCTCAATCTTCAATACTCAATCCTCAATCCTAAAATCCTCAATCCTCAGTATTCAACACACAACCCTCAAACATCAATCCTCAATACTCAACCATCAATCCTCAATTCTCAATACTCAATAGAATATCCTGAATTCTCAGTTTTCGATACTCAATCCTCAATCTTCAATCTTCAAGTCTCCATCCACAAACATCTATTCTCATCACTCAGCCCTCAACACTCCGTCCGCAATCTTCAATCCTCAAACCTCAATCCTCAATCTTCAATCCTCAATACTCAATCTTGAATCCTCAATCCTCAATCCTCAATCCTCAATCCTGAATCCTCATTCCTCAAACCTCAATCCTCAAACCTCAGTCCTCATCCTCAATTCTCAATTCTCAATCCTCAATCCTCAATCCTCAATCTTCAATCCTCAATAATCAATCTCCTATCCTAGATCCTCAATCCCCAATACTCAATCCTTAATACTCAATCTTCAATCCTCAATCCCCAGTCCTCAATCTTCAATCCTCAATGCTCAATACTCAATCCTCAATCCTCAGTCCTCAATCCTCAATCCTCAGTCCTCAATCCTCAATCCTCAATACTCATACCTCAATCTTCAACCGTCAGTCCTCGGACTCAATCCTCAACACTCAATCCTCAATTCTCAATACTCAATAGAATATCCTGGATTATCATGGTTTAATACTCAATCCACAATATTCAATAATCAAATCTCAATCCTCAAACATCAATTCTCAACTCTCAATCCACAACACTCAGTCCTCTCTCTTCAATCCTCCATCCTCAATCCTCAATCCTCAGGCGTCAATCCTCAATCCTCAATCCTCAACCCTCAACTCTCAGTCCTCAAACCTCAATCCCGAATCCTCAATCCTGAATCCCCAATCTTCAGCCCTCAGTCCTCAACAATCAGTTGTCAATCCTCAATCCTCAATAGAATATCATCAATTCACAGTTTTCAATACTCAATACTCAATCTGCAATCTTCAAATCTCTATCCACAAACATCAATTCTCATCACTCAACCCTCAACACTCAGTCCCCAATCCTCAATCTTCAATCCTCAATCCTCAATCCTCAATCCTCAATCCTCAATCCTCAATCTTCAATCCTCAATACTCAATCTTCAATCCTCAATCCTCAATCCTCAATCCTCAATCCTCAATACTCAATCGTCAGTCTTCAATCCTCAACACTCAATCTTCAATCCTCAATCCCCAATCCTCAACCCCCAATCCTCATTCTTCAATCCTCAATACCCAATCCTCAATCTTCAATCCTCAATCCTCAATCCTCAATTCTCAATCCTCAATCCTCAGTCCTCAGTCCTCAAACATCAATCCGCAACCCTCAGCCCTCATCCTCAATCCTCAATCCTCAATCCTCAATCCTCAATCCTCAATCTTCTATCTTCAATCCTCAATACTCAACCTTCAATCCTCAATCCTCAGTCCTGAAACCTCAATTCTGAATCCTCAATCCTGAATCCTCAATCTTCAATCCCCAGACCTCAAACATCAATGCTCAATCCTCAATACTCAACAGAATATCCTGAATTCTCAGTTTTCAATACTAAATCCCCAATCTTCAATCTTCAAATCTCAATCCACAGACATCAATTCTCATCTCTCAACCCTCAACACTCAGTCCTCAATCTTCAATCCTCAATCCTCAATCCTCAATCGTCAATCCTCAATACTGAATCTTCAATCCTCAATCCACAATCCGCAATCCTCAATCCTTAATCCTTAGTCCTCAATCTTCAATCCTCAGTCTCCAATCCTCAATCTTCAATCCTCAATCCTCAATCCGCATCCTCAATCCTCAATCCTCAATCTTCAATCCTCAATACTCAATCTTCAATCTTCAATCTTGAATCCTCAAGCCTCAATCCTCAATCCTCAATCAACAATACTCAATCTTCAATAATCAATCCTCTATCCTCAATCCTCAATCCTCAATACTCAATGCTCAATCCTCAATACTCAACGTTCAACCCTCAATACCCAATCCTCAATCTCCAATCCTCAATCCTCAGTCCTCAATCCTCAATCCTCAATCCTCAATCCTCTGTCCTCAAACCTCAATCCTGAATCCTCAATCCTGAATCCTCAATCTTCAGCCCTCAGTCCTGAACAATCAGTTGTCAATCCTCGATCCTCAATAGAATATCCTCAATTCACAGTTTTCAATACTTAATACTCAATCTGCAATCTTCAAATCTATATCCACAAACATCAACTCCCATCACTCAACCCTCAACACTCAGTCCTCAATGTTCAATCCTCAATCCTTAATTCCCAGTCTTCAATCCTCAATGCTGAATCTTCAATCCTCAATCCTCAATCCTCAATCCTCAATCCTCAATCCTGAAATCCTCAACCCTCAATATTCAACACACAACCCTCAACCATCAATTCTCAATACTCAACCATCAATCCTCAATTCTCAATACTCAATAGAATATCCTGGCATCTCATGGTTTAATACTCAATCCACAATATTCAATAATCAAATCTCAATCCTCAAACATCAATTCTCAACTCTCAATCCACAACACTCAGTCCTCTCTCTTCAATCCTCCATCCTCAATCCTCAATCCTCAGGCGTCAATCCTCAATCCTCAATCCTCAACCCTCAACTCTCAGTCCTCAAACCTCAATCCCGAATCCTCAATCCTGAATCCCCAATCTTCAGCCCTCAGTCCTCAACAATCAGTTGTCAATCCTCAATCCTCAATAGAATATCATCAATTCACAGTTTTCAATACTCAATACTCAATCTGCAATCTTCAAATCTCTATCCACAAACATCAATTCTCATCACTCAACCCTCAACACTCAGTCCCCAATCCTCAATCTTCAATCCTCAATCCTCAATCCTGAATCCTCAATCCTCAATCCTCAATCTTCAATCCTCAATACTCAATCTTCAATCCTCAATCCTCAATCCTCAATCCTCAATCCTCAATACTCAATCGTCAGTCTTCAATCCTCAACACTCAATCTTCAATCCTCAATCCCCAATCCTCAACCCCCAATCGTCATTCTTCAATCCTCAATACCCAATCCTCAATCTTCAATCCTCAATCCTCAATCCTCAATTCTCAATCCTCAATCCTCAGTCCTCAGTCCTCAAACATCAATCCGCAACCCTCAGCCCTCATCCTCAATCCTCAATCCTCAATCCTCAATCCTCAATCCTCAATCCTCAATCTTCTATCTTCAATCCTCAATACTCAACCTTCAATCCTCAATCCTCAGTCCTGAAACCTCAATTCTGAATCCTCAATCCTGAATCCTCAATCTTCAATCCCCAGACCTCAACCATCAATGCTCAATCCTCAATACTCAACAGAATATCCTGAATTCTCAGTTTTCAATACTAAATCCCCAATCTTCAATCTTCAAATCTCAATCCACAGACATCAATTCTCATCTCTCAACCCTCAACACTCAGTCCTCAATCTTCAATCCTCAATCCTCAATCCTCAATCGTCAATCCTCAATACTGAATCTTCAATTCTCAATCCACAATCCTCAATCCTCAATCCTCAATCCTCAATCCTCAATCCTCAATCCTCAATCTTCAATCCTCAATACTCAATCTTCAATCCTGAATCCTCATTCTTCAGCCCTCAGTCCTCAACAATCAGTTGTCAAACCTCAATCCTCAATAGAATATCATCAATTCACAGTTTTCAATAGTCAATACTTAATCTGCAATCTTCAAATCTCTATCCACAAACATCAATTCTCATCACTCAACCCTCAACACTCAGTCCTCAATCCTCAATCCTCAATCATCAATCCTCAATCCCCAATCCTCAATCTTCAATCCTCAATCCTCGATCCTCAATTCTCAATCCTCAATCCTCAATCTTCAGACCTCAAACATCAATACTCAACCCTCAGTCCTCGTCCTCAATCCACAAACCTCAATCCTCAATCCTCAATCTTCAATCCTCAATCCTCAATCCTCAATCATCAATCCTCAATCCTCAGTCCTCAAACCTCAATCCTGAATCCTCAATCCTGAATCCTCATTCTTCAGCCCTCAGTCCTCAGCAATTAGTTGTCAATCCTCAATCCTCAATAGAATATCATCAATTCACAGTTTTCAGCACTCAATACTCAATCGGCAATCTTCAAATCTCTATCCACAAACATCAATTCTCATCACTCAACCCTCAACACTCAGGCCCCAATCCTCAATCTTCAATCCTCAATCCTCAATCCTCAATCCTCAATCCTCAATCCTCAACCTTCAATCCTCAATACTCAATATTGAATCCTCTATCCTCAATCCTCAATCCTCAATCTTCAATCCTCGATAGTCAACCTCCAATCCTAGATCCTCAATCCCCAATCATCAATCCTTAATTCTCAATCTTCAATCCTCAATCCCCAGTCCTCAATCTTCAATCCTCAATGCTCAATCGTCAATCCTCAATCCTCAGTCCACAATCCTCAATCCTCAAACCTCAATCCTCAACCGTCAGTCCTCGTCATCAATCCACAACCCTCAATCCTCAATCCTCAACCTTCAATCATCAATACTCAATCTTCAATCCTCAATCTTCAATCCTCCATCCTCAATCCTCAATCCTCAAGAGTCAATCCTCCATCCTGAATACTCAAACCTCAATTCTCAGTCCTCAAACCTCAATCCCGAATCCTCAACTTTGAATCCTCAATCTTCAGCCCTCGGCCCTCAACAATCAATTGTCAATCCTCAATCCTCAATAGAATACCCTCAATTCACAGCATTCAATACTCAATCTCCATTCCTCAAACTTCAAACCTCAACCCACAAACATCAACTCTCATCATTCAACCCTCAACACTCAGTCCTCAATCTTCAATACCCAATCCTCAATCCTCAATCTTCAATCCTCAATACACAATCTTCAATCCTCAATCCTCAATTCTCAGTCCTCAATACTCAATCCTCAATCGTCAATCCTCAATCCCCAATCCTCAATCTTCAATCCTCAATCGTCAATCCTCAATCCTCAATCCTCAGTCCTCAAACCTCAATCCTGAATCCTCAATACTGAATCCTCATTCTTCAGCCCTCAGTCCTCAACAATCAGTTGTCAATCCTCAATCCTCAATAGAATATCATCAATTCACAGTTTTCAGCACTCAATACTCAATCTGCAATCTTCAAATCTCTATCCACAAACATCAATTCTCATCCCTCAACCCTCAACACTCAGGCCCCAATCCTCAATCTTCAATCCTCAATCCTCAATCCTCAATCCTCAATCCTCAACCTTCAATCCTCAATACTCAGTATTGAATCCTCTATCCTCAATCCTCAATCCTCAATCGTCAATACCCATTCTTCAATCCTCAATACCCAATCCTCAATCTTCAACCCTCAATCCTCAATCCGCAATCCTCAATCTTCAATCCTCAATACTCAATCTTCAATCCTTAATCCTCAATCTTCAATCCGCAACCCTCAATTCTCAATCTTCGATCCTCGATACTGAATCTTCAATCCTCAATCCTCAATCCTCAATCTTCAATCCTCAACCCTTAATCCTCAATCTTCAACCCTCAGTCCCCAATCCTCAATCTACAATGCTCAATCCTCAATCCTCATACTCAATACTCAATCCTCAATCTTCAATCCTCAATCCTTAATCCTCAATCTTCAATCCTCAGTCCCCAATCCTCAATCTTCAATCCTCAATCCTCAATCCTCATACTCAATCCTCAATCTTCAATCATCAATCCTCAATACTCAATCTTCAATCCTCAATCCCGAATCCTCAATTTTCAATCCTCAATCCTCAACCCTCAGTCCTCATCCTCAATTCTCAATTCACAAACCTCAATTCTCAACCCCCAATCTTCAATCCTCAATAATCAATCTCCAATCCTAGATCCCCAATGCCCAATCCTCAATCCTTAATCCTCAATCTTCAATCCTCAATCCCCGGTCCTCAATCTTAAATCCTCAATGCTCAATCCTCAATCCTCAATCCACAGTCCTCAATCCTCAATCCTCAATCCGCAGTCCTCAATCTTCAATCCTCAATACTCAATCTTCAATCCTAAATCCTCAATCCTGAAATCCTCAATCCTCAATATTCAACACACAACCCTCAACCTTCAATCCTCAATACACAAGCCTCAATCCTCAATTCTCAATACTCAATCATCAGTATTCAATCCTCAACACTCAATCTTCATTCCTCAATCCTCAATCTTCAATCCACAATACTCAATCTTCAATCCTCAACCCTCAATCCTCAATCCTCAATCCTCAATCCTCAATCTTCAATCCTCAATCCTCGATCCTCAATTCTCAATCCTCAATCCTCAATCCTCAACCCTCAATCCTCAGACCTCAAACATCAATACTCAACCCTCAATACTCAATATTCAATCCTCAATCCTCAATGCTCAATCCTCAATCCTCAATACTCAAACGTCAGTCTTCAATCCTCAACACTCAATCTTCAATCCTCAATCCCCAATCCTCAATCCCCAATCCTCATTCTCCAATCTTCAATACCCAATCCTCAGTCTTGAATCCTCAATCCTCAATCCTCAATTCTCAATTCTCAATCCTCAGTCCTCAGTCCTCAGACATCAATCCTGAACCCTCAGACCTCATCCTCAATCCTCAATCCACAATCCTCAATCCTCAATCCTCAATCTTCAATCTTCAATCCTCAATACTCAATCATCAATCCTCAATCCTCAGTCCTCAAACCTCAATCCTCAATCCTCAATCCTCAATCATCAATCTTCAATCCTCAATACACAATCCTCAACCTTCAATCCGCAATCCTCAATCCTCAATCCTCAATCCTCAATCATCAATCCTCAATCCTCAGTCCTCAAACCTCAATCCTGAATCCTCAATCCTCAATCCTCAATCCTGAAATCCTCAACCCTCAATATTCAACACATAACCCTCAACCACCAATCCTCAATACTCAACCATCAAAGCTCAGTTCTCAATACTCAATAGAATATCCTGAATTCTCAGTTTTCAATACCCAATCCTCAATCTTCAATATTCAAGTCTCCATCCACAAACATCTATTCTCATTACTCAACCCTCAACACTCAGTCCTCAATCTTCAATCCTCAATCCTCAATCCTCAATCTTCAATCCTCAATACTCAATCTTCAATCCTGAATTGTCAGTTCTCAATCCTCAATCCTCAATCCTCAGTCATCAATACACAATCTTCGATACTCAATCCTCAATCCTCAATCCTCAATCCTCAATCCTCAATCCTCATTCCTCAAACCGCAATCCTCAACCCTCAGTCCTCGTCATCAATCCTCAACCCTCAATCCTCAATCCTCAATCTTCAATCATCAATACTCAATCTTCAATCCTCAATCCTCAATCCTCAATCCTCAATCCTCACTCCTCAATCCACAATATTCAACACACAACCCTCTACCATCAATTCTCAATACTCAACCATCAATCCTCAATTCTCAATACTCAATACTCAATAGAATATGCTGAATTCTCAGTTTTCAATACTCAATCCTGAATCTTCAATCTTCAAGTCTCCATCCACAAACATCTATTCTCATCACTCAACCCACAACACTCAGTCCTCAATCCTCAATCCTCAATACTCAATCTTCAATCCTCAATACTCAATCTTCAATCCTCAATCCTCAATCCTCAATCTTCAATCCTCAATCCTCAGTCATCAATCCTCAATCTTCAATACTCAATCCTCAATCTTCAATCTTCAAGTCTCCATCCACAAACATCTATTCTCATCACTCAACCCTCAACCCTCAGTCCTCATCCTCCATCCTCAATCCTCAATCCTCAATCCTCAATCTTCAATCCTCAATCCTCAACCCTCAATCCTCAGTCTTCAAACCTCAATTCCGAATCCTCAATCCTGAATCCTCAATCTCCATCCCTCAGTCCGCAACAATCTATTGTCAATCCTCAATCCACAATTGAATATCCTCAATTCACAGTTTTCAACACTCAATCCCCAATCTTCAATTTTCAAATCTCAATCCACAAACATCAATGCTCATCACTCAACCCTCAACACTCAGTCCTCAATCTTCAATCCTCAATCCTCAATCCTCAGTCCTCAATCCTCAATCCTCAATATTCAAACCTCAATTCTCAACCGTCAGTCCTCGTCCTCAATCCTCAACCCTCGATCCTCAGTCCTCAAACCTCATTGCCGAATCCTCAATCCTGAATCCTCAATCTTCATCCCTCAGTCCGCAACAATCAATCGTCAATCCTCAATCCTCAATAGAATATCCTCAATTCACGGTTTTCAATACTCAATCCCCAACCTTCAATCTTCAAATCTTAATCCACAAACATCAATTCTCCTCACTTAACCCTCAACACTCAGTCCTCAACCTTCAACCCTCAATCCTCAACCCTCAATCGTCAATCCTCAATCCCCAATCCTCTATCGTCAATGCTCAATCCTCAATTCTCAATCCTCAACCCTCAATCCTGAATCTTCAATCCTCAATACTCAATCTTCAATCTTCAATCCTCAATACTCAATCCTCAATCCTCAATCGTCAATCCTCAAACCCCAATCCTCTATCATCAATACTCAATGCTCAATCCTCAATCCTCAATCCTCAATCCTTAATTCTCAATCTTCAATCCTCAATCCCCAGTCCTCAATCTTCAATCCTCAATGCTCAATCGTCAATCCTCAATCCTCAGTCCACAATCCTCAATCCTCAAACCTCAATCCTCAACCGTCAGTCCTCGTCATCAATCCACAACCCTCAATCCTCAATCCTCAACCTTCAATCATCAATACTCAATCTTCAATCCTCAATCTTCAATCCTCCATCCTCAATCCTCAATCCTCAAGAGTCAATCCTCCATCCTGAATACTCAAACCTCAATTCTCAGTCCTCAAACCTCAATCCCGAATCCTCAACTTTGAATCCTCAATCTTCAGCCCTCGGCCCTCAACAATCAATTGTCAATCCTCAATCCTCAATAGAATACCCTCAATTCACAGCATTCAATACTCAATCTCCATTCCTCAAACTTCAAACCTCAACCCACAAACATCAACTCTCATCATTCAACCCTCAACACTCAGTCCTCAATCTTCAATACCCAATCCTCAATCCTCAATCTTCAATCCTCAATACACAATCTTCAATCCTCAATCCTCAATTCTCAGTCCTCAATACTCAATCCTCAATCGTCAATCCTCAATCCCCAATCCTCAATCTTCAATCCTCAATCGTCAATCCTCAATCCTCAATCCTCAGTCCTCAAACCTCAATCCTGAATCCTCAATACTGAATCCTCATTCTTCAGCCCTCAGTCCTCAACAATCAGTTGTCAATCCTCAATCCTCAATAGAATATCATCAATTCACAGTTTTCAGCACTCAATACTCAATCTGCAATCTTCAAATCTCTATCCACAAACATCAATTCTCATCCCTCAACCCTCAACACTCAGGCCCCAATCCTCAATCTTCAATCCTCAATCCTCAATCCTCAATCCTCAATCCTCAACCTTCAATCCTCAATACTCAGTATTGAATCCTCTATCCTCAATCCTCAATCCTCAATCGTCAATACCCATTCTTCAATCCTCAATACCCAATCCTCAATCTTCAACCCTCAATCCTCAATCCGCAATCCTCAATCTTCAATCCTCAATACTCAATCTTCAATCCTTAATCCTCAATCTTCAATCCGCAACCCTCAATTCTCAATCTTCGATCCTCGATACTGAATCTTCAATCCTCAATCCTCAATCCTCAATCTTCAATCCTCAACCCTTAATCCTCAATCTTCAACCCTCAGTCCCCAATCCTCAATCTACAATGCTCAATCCTCAATCCTCATACTCAATACTCAATCCTCAATCTTCAATCCTCAATCCTTAATCCTCAATCTTCAATCCTCAGTCCCCAATCCTCAATCTTCAATCCTCAATCCTCAATCCTCATACTCAATCCTCAATCTTCAATCATCAATCCTCAATACTCAATCTTCAATCCTCAATCCCGAATCCTCAATTTTCAATCCTCAATCCTCAACCCTCAGTCCTCATCCTCAATTCTCAATTCACAAACCTCAATTCTCAACCCCCAATCTTCAATCCTCAATAATCAATCTCCAATCCTAGATCCCCAATGCCCAATCCTCAATCCTTAATCCTCAATCTTCAATCCTCAATCCCCGGTCCTCAATCTTAAATCCTCAATGCTCAATCCTCAATCCTCAATCCACAGTCCTCAATCCTCAATCCTCAATCCGCAGTCCTCAATCTTCAATCCTCAATACTCAATCTTCAATCCTAAATCCTCAATCCTGAAATCCTCAATCCTCAATATTCAACACACAACCCTCAACCTTCAATCCTCAATACACAAGCCTCAATCCTCAATTCTCAATACTCAATCATCAGTATTCAATCCTCAACACTCAATCTTCATTCCTCAATCCTCAATCTTCAATCCACAATACTCAATCTTCAATCCTCAACCCTCAATCCTCAATCCTCAATCCTCAATCCTCAATCTTCAATCCTCAATCCTCGATCCTCAATTCTCAATCCTCAATCCTCAATCCTCAACCCTCAATCCTCAGACCTCAAACATCAATACTCAACCCTCAATACTCAATATTCAATCCTCAATCCTCAATGCTCAATCCTCAATCCTCAATACTCAAACGTCAGTCTTCAATCCTCAACACTCAATCTTCAATCCTCAATCCCCAATCCTCAATCCCCAATCCTCATTCTCCAATCTTCAATACCCAATCCTCAGTCTTGAATCCTCAATCCTCAATCCTCAATTCTCAATTCTCAATCCTCAGTCCTCAGTCCTCAGACATCAATCCTGAACCCTCAGACCTCATCCTCAATCCTCAATCCACAATCCTCAATCCTCAATCCTCAATCTTCAATCTTCAATCCTCAATACTCAATCATCAATCCTCAATCCTCAGTCCTCAAACCTCAATCCTCAATCCTCAATCCTCAATCATCAATCTTCAATCCTCAATACACAATCCTCAACCTTCAATCCGCAATCCTCAATCCTCAATCCTCAATCCTCAATCATCAATCCTCAATCCTCAGTCCTCAAACCTCAATCCTGAATCCTCAATCCTCAATCCTCAATCCTGAAATCCTCAACCCTCAATATTCAACACATAACCCTCAACCACCAATCCTCAATACTCAACCATCAAAGCTCAGTTCTCAATACTCAATAGAATATCCTGAATTCTCAGTTTTCAATACCCAATCCTCAATCTTCAATATTCAAGTCTCCATCCACAAACATCTATTCTCATTACTCAACCCTCAACACTCAGTCCTCAATCTTCAATCCTCAATCCTCAATCCTCAATCTTCAATCCTCAATACTCAATCTTCAATCCTGAATTGTCAGTTCTCAATCCTCAATCCTCAATCCTCAGTCATCAATACACAATCTTCGATACTCAATCCTCAATCCTCAATCCTCAATCCTCAATCCTCAATCCTCATTCCTCAAACCGCAATCCTCAACCCTCAGTCCTCGTCATCAATCCTCAACCCTCAATCCTCAATCCTCAATCTTCAATCATCAATACTCAATCTTCAATCCTCAATCCTCAATCCTCAATCCTCAATCCTCACTCCTCAATCCACAATATTCAACACACAACCCTCTACCATCAATTCTCAATACTCAACCATCAATCCTCAATTCTCAATACTCAATACTCAATAGAATATGCTGAATTCTCAGTTTTCAATACTCAATCCTGAATCTTCAATCTTCAAGTCTCCATCCACAAACATCTATTCTCATCACTCAACCCACAACACTCAGTCCTCAATCCTCAATCCTCAATACTCAATCTTCAATCCTCAATACTCAATCTTCAATCCTCAATCCTCAATCCTCAATCTTCAATCCTCAATCCTCAGTCATCAATCCTCAATCTTCAATACTCAATCCTCAATCTTCAATCTTCAAGTCTCCATCCACAAACATCTATTCTCATCACTCAACCCTCAACCCTCAGTCCTCATCCTCCATCCTCAATCCTCAATCCTCAATCCTCAATCTTCAATCCTCAATCCTCAACCCTCAATCCTCAGTCTTCAAACCTCAATTCCGAATCCTCAATCCTGAATCCTCAATCTCCATCCCTCAGTCCGCAACAATCTATTGTCAATCCTCAATCCACAATTGAATATCCTCAATTCACAGTTTTCAACACTCAATCCCCAATCTTCAATTTTCAAATCTCAATCCACAAACATCAATGCTCATCACTCAACCCTCAACACTCAGTCCTCAATCTTCAATCCTCAATCCTCAATCCTCAGTCCTCAATCCTCAATCCTCAATATTCAAACCTCAATTCTCAACCGTCAGTCCTCGTCCTCAATCCTCAACCCTCGATCCTCAGTCCTCAAACCTCATTGCCGAATCCTCAATCCTGAATCCTCAATCTTCATCCCTCAGTCCGCAACAATCAATCGTCAATCCTCAATCCTCAATAGAATATCCTCAATTCACGGTTTTCAATACTCAATCCCCAACCTTCAATCTTCAAATCTCAATCCACAAACATCAATTCTCCTCACTTAACCCTCAACACTCAGTCCTCAACCTTCAACCCTCAATCCTCAACCCTCAATCGTCAATCCTCAATCCCCAATCCTCTATCGTCAATGCTCAATCCTCAATCCTCAATCCTCAACCCTCAATCCTGAATCTTCAATCCTCAATACTCAATCTTCAATCTTCAATCCTCAATACTCAATCCTCAATCCTCAATCGTCAATCCTCAAACCCCAATCCTCTATCATCAATACTCAATGCTCAATCCTCAATCCTCAATCCTCAATCCTCAATCTTCAATCCTCAGTACTCAATCTTCTATCTGCAATCCTCAATCCTCAATCCTCAATCCTCAATCCGCAATCGGCAATCTTCAATCCTCCATACTCAACCTTCAATCCTCAATCCTCAATCCTAAAATTCTCAGTCCTCAATATTCGACACACAACCCTCAACCACCAATCCTCAATACTCAACCATCAATGCTCAATTCTCAATACTCAATACAATATCCTGAATTCTCAGTTTTCAATACCCAATCCTCAATCTTCAATATCCAAGTCTCCATCCACAAACATCTATTCTCATCACTCAACCCTCAACACTCAGTCCTCAATCTTCAATCCTCAATCCTCAATCCTCAAAGTTCAATCCTCAATACTCAATCTTCAACCCTCAATCCACAATCCTCAATACTCAATCCCGAATCCTCAACCCTGAATCCTCAATCTTCCGCCCTCAGTCCTCAACAATCAATTGTCAATCCTCAATCCTCAATAGAATATCCTCAATTCACAGTTTTCAATACTCAATCACCATTCTTCAATCTTCAAATCTCAATCCACAAACATCAATTCTCTACACTCAACCCTCAACACTCAGTCCTCAATCTTCAATCCTCAATCCTCTATCCTCAACCTTCAATCCTCAATACACAATCTTCAATCCTCAATCCTCAATTCTCAGTCCTCAATACTCAATCCTCAACCGTGAATCCTCAATCCCCAATCCTCAATCTTCAATCCTCAATCCTCAATCCTCAATCCTCAATCCTCAATCCTCAGCCCTCAACCTTCAATCCTCAATACTCAATCTTCAATCCTCAATCCTCAATCCTCAATCCTCAATCCTCAATCCTCAGTGCTCAATACTCAACGCACAACCC
Source organism: Calliopsis andreniformis (assembly GCF_051401765.1). Taxonomy (NCBI): domain Eukaryota; kingdom Metazoa; phylum Arthropoda; class Insecta; order Hymenoptera; family Andrenidae; genus Calliopsis; species Calliopsis andreniformis. Next base: position 5,426,038 of record NW_027480440.1, read on the forward strand.
TCAACCGTCAATCCTCAATACTCAACCATCAATACTCAATTCTCAATACTCAATAGAATATCCTGAATTCTCATGTTTCAGTACTCAATCCACAATATTCAATAGTCAAATCTCAATCCTCAAACATCAATTCTCAACACTCGATCCTCAACATTCAGTCCTCTCTCTTCAGTCTTCCATCATCAATCCTCTATCCTCAAGCGTCAATCCTCAAACCTCAATCCTCAACCCTCAATCCTCAGTCCTCAAACCTCAATTCCGAATCCTCAATCCTGAATCCTCAATCTTCATCCCTCAGTCCGCAACAATCAATTGTCAATCCTCTATCCTCAATAGATTATGTTCAATTCACAGTTTTCTATACTCAATCCCCAACCTTCAAGCTTCAAATCTCAATCCACAAACATCAATTCTCATCACTCAACCCTCAACACTCAGTCTTCAACCTTCAACCCTCAATCCTCAACCCTCAATCGTCAATCCTCAATCCCCAATCCTCTATCGTCAATCGTCAACCCTCAATCCTCAATCCTCAATCCTCAATCCTCAATCTTCAATCCTCAATACTCTATCTTCAATCTTCAATCCTCAGCCCTCAACCCTCAATCCTCAATGCGCAATCCTCAATCTTCAATCCTCAATACTCAATCTTCAATCCTCAATCCTCAATCCTGAAATCCTCAACCCTCAATATTCAACACACAACCCTCAACCTTCAATCCTCAATACTCAACCGTCAATCCTCAATTCTCAATACTCAATAGAATATCCTGAATTCTCAGTTGTCAATACCCAATCCTCAATCTTCAATATTCAAGTCTCCATCCACAAATATCTATTCTCATTACTCAACCCTCAACCCTCAGTCCTCATCGTCCATCCTCAATCCTCAATCCCCAATCCTCAATCTTCAATCCTCAATAATCAATCTCCAATCCTAGATCCTCAATCCCCAATCATCAATCCTTAATCCTCAATCTTCAATCCTCAATCCCCAGTCCTCAATCCCCAATCCTCATTCTTCAATCCTCAATACTCAATCTTCAATCCTCAATCCTCAATCCTGAAATCCTCAATCCTCAATATTCAACACACAACCCTCAAACTTCAATCCTCAATACTCAACCATCAATCCTCATTCTCAATACTCAATCGTCAGCCTTCAATCCTCAACACTCAATCTTCAATCCTCAATCCTCAATCTTCAATTCTCAATCTTCGATCCTCAATACTGAATCTTCAATCCTCAATCCTCAACCCTCAATCCTAATCCTCAATCCTTAATCCTCAATCTTCAATCCTCAATACTCAATCTTCAATCCTCAATCCTGAATCCTCAATCCTCAATCCTCAATCCCCAATCAACAATCCTCAATCTTCAATACTCAAACCTCAATACTCAATCTGCAATCCTCAATACTCAATCCTCAATCCTCAATCGTTAATCCTCAAACCCCAATCCTCTATCGTCAATACTCAATCCTCAACACTCAATCCTCAATCCTCAATCCTCAATCCGCAATCCTCAATCTTCAATTCTCAATACTCAATCTTCAATCCTCAATCCTCAATCATGAAATCCTCAATCCTCAATATTCAACACACAACCCCCAAACTTCAATCCTCAATACTCAACCATCAATCCTCATTCTCAATACTCAATCGTCAGCCTTCAATCCTCAACACTCAATCTTCAATCCTCAATCCTCAGTCCTCAAACCTCAATCCTCAATCCTCAATCCTCAATCATCAATCTTCAATCCTCAGTACTCAATCTTCAATCTTCAATCTTCAATCCTCAATCCTCAATCCTCAATCCGCAATCCTCAATCTTCAATTCTCAATACTCAATCTTCAATCCTCAATCCTCAATCCTGAAATCCTCAATCCTCAATGTTCAACACACAACCCTCAAACTTCAATCCTCAATACTCAACCATCAATCCTCATTCTCAATACTCAATCGTCAGCCTTCAATCCTCAACACTCAATCTTCAATCCTCAATCCTCAATCTTCAATTCTCAATCTTCGATCCTCAATACTGAATCTTCAATCCTCAATCCTCAACCCTCAATCCTAATCCTCAATCCTTAATCCTCAATCTTCAATCCTCAATACTCAATCTTCAATCCTCAATCCTGAATCCTCAATCCTCAATCCTCAATCCCCAATCAACAATCCTCAATCTTCAATACTCAAACCTCAATACTCAATCTGCAATCCTCAATACTCAATCCTCAATCCTCAATCGTTAATCCTCAAACCCCAATCCTCTATCGTCAATACTCAATCCTCAACACTCAATCCTCAATCCTCAATCCTCAATCCGCAATCCTCAATCTTCAATTCTCAATACTCAATCTTCAATCCTCAATCCTCAATCATGAAATCCTCAATCCTCAATATTCAACACACAACCCCCAAACTTCAATCCTCAATACTCAACCATCAATCCTCATTCTCAATACTCAATCGTCAGCCTTCAATCCTCAACACTCAATCTTCAATCCTCAATCCTCAGTCCTCAAACCTCAATCCTCAATCCTCAATCCTCAATCATCAATCTTCAATCCTCAGTACTCAATCTTCAATCTTCAATCCTCAATCCTCAATCCTCAATCCTCAATCCGCAATCCTCAATCTTCAATTCTCAATACTCAATCTTCAATCCTCAATCCTCAATCCTGAAATCCTCAATCCTCAATATTCAACACACAACCCTCAAACTTCAATCCTCAATACTCAACCATCAATCCTCATTCTCAATACTCAATCGTCAGCCTTCAATCCTCAACACTCAATCTTCAATCCTCAATCCTCAATCTTCAATTCTCAATCTTCGATCCTCAATACTGAATCTTCAATCCTCAATCCTCAACCTTCAATCTTCAATCCTGAATCCTCATTCTTCAGCACTCAGTCCTCAACAATCAGTTGTCAAACCTCAATCCTCAATAGAATATCATCAATTCACAGTTTTCAATAGTCAATACTTAATCTGCAATCTTCAAATCTCTATCCACAAACATCAATTCTCATCACTCAACCCTCAACACCCAGTCCTCAATCCTCAATCCTCAATCATCAATCCTCAATCCCCAATCCTCAATCTTCAGTCCTCAATCCTCGATCCTCAATTCTCAATCCTCAATCCTCAATCTTCAGAAATCAAACATCAATACTCAACCCTCAGTCCTCGTCCTCAATCCACAACCCTCAATCCTCAATCCTCAATCTTCAATCCTGAATCCTCAATCCTCAATCCTCAATCCCCAATCAACAATCCTCAATCTTCAATACTCAAACCTCAATACTCAATCTGCAATCCTCAATACTCAATCCTCAATCCTCAATCGTTAATCCTCAAACCCCAATCCTCTATCGTCAATACTCAATCCTCAACACTCAATCCTCAATCCTCAATCCTCAATCCGCAATCCTCAATCTTCAATTCTCAATGCTCAATCTTCAATCCTCAATCCTCAATCATGAAATCCTCAATCCTCAATATTCAACACACAACCCCCAAACTTCAATCCTCAATACTCAACCATCAATCCTCATTCTCAATACTCAACCGTCAGCCTTCAATCCTCAACACTCAATCTTCAATCCTCAATCCTCAGTCCTCAAACCTCAATCCTCAATCCTCAATCCTCAATCATCAATCTTCAATCCTCAGTACTCAATCTTCAATCTTCAATCCTCAATCCTCAATCCGCAATCCTCAATCTTCAATTCTCAATACTCAATCTTCAATCCTCAATCCTCAATCCTGAAATCCTCAATCCTCAATATTCAACACACAACCCTCAAACTTCAATCCTCAATACTCAACCATCAATCCTCATTCTCAATACTCAATCGTCAGCCTTCAATCCTCAACACTCAATCTTCAATCCTCAATCCTCAATCTTCAATTCTCAATCTTCGATCCTCAATACTGAATCTTCAATCCTCAATCCTCAACCCTCAATCCTAATCCTCAATCCTTAATCCTCAATCTTCAATCCTCAATACTCAATCTTCAATCCTCAATCCTGAATCCTCAATCCTCAATCCTCAATCCCCAATCAACAATCCTCAATCTTCAATACTCAAACCTCAATACTCAATCTGCAATCCTCAATACTCAATCCTCAATCCTCAATCGTTAATCCTCAAACCCCAATCCTCTATCATCAATACTCAATCCTCAACACTCAATCCTCAATCCTCAATCCTCAATCCGCAATCCTCAATCTTCAATTCTCAATACTCAATCTTCAATCCTCAATCCTCAATCATGAAATCCTCAATCCTCAATATTCAACACACAACCCCCAAACTTCAATCCTCAATACTCAACCATCAATCCTCATTCTCAATACTCAATCGTCAGCCTTCAATCCTCAACACTCAATCTTCAATCCTCAATCCTCAATCTTCAATTCTCAATCTTCGATCCTCAATACTGAATCTTCAATCCTCAATCCTCAATCCCCTATCCTCAAGCCTCTATCCTTAATCCTCAATCTTCAATCCTCAGTCCCCAATCCTCAATCTTCAATCCTCAACCCTCAATCCTAATCCTCAATCCTTAATCCTCAATCTTCAATCCTCAATACTCAATCTTCAACCCTCAATCCTGAATCCTCAATCCTCAATCCTCAATCCCCAATCAACAATCCTCAATCTTCAATACTCAAACCTCAATACTCAATCTGCAATCCTCAATACTCAATCCTCAATCCTCAATCGTCAATCCTCAAACCCCAATCCTCTATCATCAATACTCAATCCTCAACACTCAATCCTCAATCCTCAATCCTCAATCTTCAATCCTCACTAATCAATCTTCTGTCTGCAATCCTCAATCCTCAATCCTCAATCCTCAATCCACAATCCGCAATCTTCAATCCGCCATACTCAATCTTCAATCCTCAATCCTCAATCCTAAAATCCTCAATCCTCAATATTCAACACACAACCCTCAACCACCAATCCTCAATACTCAACCATCAATGCTCAATTCTCAATACTCAATAGAATATCCTGAATTCTCAGTTTTCAATACCCAATCCTCAATCCTCAATATTCAAGTCTCCATCCACAAACATCTATTCTCATCACTCAACCCTCAACCCTCAGTCCTCATGCTCCATCCTCAATCCTCAATCCTCAATCCTCTATCTTCAATCCTCAATAATCAACCTAAAATCCTAGATCCTCAATCCCCAATCATCAATCCTTAATCCTCAATCTTCAATCCTCAATCCCCAGTCCTCAATCTTCAATCCTCAATGCTCAATCGTCAATCCTCAATCCTCAGTCCACAATCCTCAATCCTCAAACCTCAATCCTCAACCGTCAGTCCTCGTCATCAATCCACAACCCTCAATCCTCAATCCTCAACCTTCAATCTTCAATCCTGAATCCTCATTCTTCAGCACTCAGTCCTCAACAATCAGTTGTCAAACCTCAATCCTCAATAGAATATCATCAATTCACAGTTTTCAATAGTCAACACTTAATCTGCAATTTTCAAATCTCTATCCACAAACATCAAGCCTCATCACTCAACCCTCAACTCCCAGTCCTCAATCCTCAATCCTCAATCATCAATCCTCAATCCCCAATCCTCAATCTTCAGTCCTCAATCCTCGATCCTCAATTCTCAATCCTCAATCCTCAATCTTCAGAAATCAAACATCAATACTCAACCCTCAGTCCTCGTCCTCAATCCACAACCCTCAATCTTCAATCCTCAATACTCAGTCTTCAATCCTCAATCCTCAATACTCAATCCTCAATCCTCAATGCTCAATCGCCAGTCTTCAATCCTCAACACTCAATCTTCAATCCTCTATCCCCAATCCTCAATCCCCAATCCTCATTCTTCAATCCTCAATACCCAATCCTCAATCTTCAAACCTCAATCCTCAATCCTCAATTCTCAATCCTCAACCCTCAGTCCTCAGTCCTCAAACATCAATCCTCAAACCTCAGCCCTCATCCTCAATCCTCAATCCTCAATCTTCTATCTCCAATTCCCAATACTCAATCTTCAATCCTCAATCCTCAGTCCTCAAACCTCAATTCCGAATCCTCAATCCTGAATCCTCAATCTTCAATCCTCAGACCTCAACCATCAATGCTCAATTCTCAATGCTCAACAGAATATCCTGCATCCTCAGTTTTCAATACTCAATCCCCAATCTTCAATTTTCAAATCTCAATAAACAAACATCAATTCTCATCACTCAACCCTCAACACACAGTCCTCAATCTTCAATCCTCAATCCTCAACCCTCAATCGTCAAACCTCAATCCCCAATCCTCTATCATCAATCTTCAATCCTCAATCCTCAATCCTCAATCCTCAATCCTCAATCTTCAATCCTCAAAACTCAATCTTCAATCTTCAATCCTCAATCCTCAATCCTCAATCCTCAATCCGCAATCCTCAGTCTTCAACCCTCAATACTCAACCTTCAGTCCTCAATCCTCAATCCTGAAATCCTCAATCCTCAATATTCAACACACAACCCTCAAACTTCAATCCCCAATACTCAACCATCAATCCTCAATCCTCATTCCTCAATCTTCAATCCTCAATCCTTAATCCTCAATCCTCAATCCTCAATCCTCAATCTTCAATCCTCAACACTCAATCTTCAATCCTCAATCCCCAAGCCTCAATCATTAATCCTCAATCTTCAATCCTCAATACCCAATCCTCAATCTTCAATCCTCAATCCTCAATCCTCAATTCTCAATCCCCAATCCGCAGTCCTCAGTCCTCAAACATCAATCCTCAACCGTCAGCCCTCATCCTCAATCCTCAATTCTTAATTCTCAATCCTCAATGCTCAATCTTCAATCTTCAATCCTCAATACTCAATCTTCAATCCTCAATCCTCAGTCCTCAAACATCAATTCTGAATCCTCAATCCTGAAACCTCAATCTTCAGCCCACAGTCCTCAACAATCAGTTGTCAATCCTCAATCCTCAATAGCATATCCTCAATTCACAGTCTTCAATACTCAATACTCAATCTGCAATCTTCCAACCTCTATCCACAAACATCAATTTTTATCACTCACCCCTCAACACTCAGTCCTCAATGTTCAATCTTCAATCCTCAATCCTCAATCCTCAATCCTCAGTCCTCAATCTTCAATCCTCAATACTCAATCATCAATCCTCAATCCTCAATCCTCAATCCTCAATCCTCAATCCTCAATCTTCAATCCTCAATACTCAATCTTCAATCCTCAATTCTCAATCCTCAATCCTCAATCCTCATTCTTCAATCCTCAACACCCAATCCTCAATCTTCAATCCTCAATCCTCAATCCTCAATCGCCAATCCTCACTCCCCAATCTTCTATCATCAATCCTCAATCCTCAATCATCAATCCTCAATCCTCAACACTCAATCTTCAATCCTCAATCCTCAGTCTTCAATCCTCAATACTCAATCTTCAATCCTCAATCCTCAATACTCAATCCTCAATCTTCAATCCTCAATCCTCGATCCTCAATTCTCAATCCTCAATCCTCAATCCTCAGACCTCAAACATCAATACTCAACCCTCAGACCTCGTCCTCAATCCACAACCCTCAATCCTCAATCCTCAATCCTCAATCCTCAATCCTCAATCCTCAATCCTCAATCCTCAATCCTCAATCCGTAATCCTCAATCTTCAATCCTCAATACTCAATCTTGAATCCTCAATCCTCAATCCTGAAATCCTCAACCCTCAATATTCAACACACAACCCTCAACCTTCAATCCTCAATACTCAACCATCAATCCTCAATTCTCAATACTCAATAGAATATCCTGAATTCTCTTTTTTCAATACTCAATCCTCAATCTTCAATCTTCAAGTCCCCACACACAAACATCAATTCTCATAACTCAACCCTCAACACTCAGTCCTCAATCCTCAACCCTCAGTCCTCAATACTCAATCCTCAGTCCTCAGTCCTGAATCTTCAATACTCAATCCTCAATCCTAAAATCCTCAATCCTCAATATTCAACACACAACCCTCAAACATCAATCCTCAATACTCAACCATCAATCCTCAATTCTCAATACTCAATAGAATATCCTGAATTCTCAGTTTTCAATACTCAATCCTCAATCTTCAATCTTCAAGTCTCCATCCACAAACATCTATTCTCATCACTCAGCCCTCAACACTCCGTCCGCAATCCTCAATCCTCAATCCTCAATCTTCAATCCTCAATAATCAATATCCTATCCTGGATCCTCAATCCCCAATACTCAATCCTTAATACTCAATCTTCAATCCTCAATCCCCAGTCCTCAATCTTCAATCCTCAATGCTCTATACTCAATCCTCAATCCTCAGTCCTCAATCCTCAATCCTCAGTCCTCAATCCTCAATCCTCAATACTCAAACCTCAATCCTCAACCGTCAGTCCTCGGACTCAATCCTCAACACTCAATCCTCAATTCTCAATTCTCAATAGAATATCCTGGATTCTCATGGTTTAATACTCAATCCACAATATTCAATAATCAAATCTCAATCCTCAAACATCAATCCTCAGCTCTCAATCCACAACACTCAGTCCTCTCTCTTCAATCCTCCATCCTCAATCCTCAATCCTCAGGCGTCAATCCTCAATCCTCAATCCTAAACCCTCAACTCTCAATCCTCAAACCTCAATCCCGAATCCTCAATCCTGAATCCTCAATCTTCAGCCCTCTGTCCTCAACAATCAGTTGTCAATCCTGAATCCTCAATAGAATATCATCAATTCACAGTTTTCAATACTCAATACTCAATCTGCAATCTTCAAATCTCTATCCACAAACATCAATTCTCATCACTCAACCCTCAACACTCAGTCCCCAATCCTCAATCTTCAATCCGCAATCCTCAATCATCAATCCTCAATACTCAATCTTCAATCCGCAACCCTCAATTCTCAATCTTCGATCCTCAATACTGAATCTTCAATCCTCAATTCTGAATCCTCAATCCTCAATCCTCAATCCCCAATCAACAATCCTCAATCTTCAATACTCAAACCTCAATACTCAATCTGCAATCCTCAATACTCAATCCTCAATCCCCAATCGTCAATCCTCAAACCCCAATCCTCTATCATCAATACTCAATCCTCAATACTCAATCCTCAATCCTCAATACTCAACACACAACCCTCAACCATCAATCCTCAATACTCAACCTTCAATCATCAATACTCAATCTTCAATCCTCAATCCTCAATCCTCAATCCGCAATCCTCAATCCTCAATATTCAACACAAAACCCACAACCATCAATTCTCAATACTCAACCATCAGTCCTCAATTCTCAATACTCAATAGAATATCCTGAATACTCATGGTTCAGTACTCAATCCACAATATTCAATAATCAAATCTCAATCCTCAAACCTCATTTCTCAACACTCAATCCTCAACCCTCAGTCCTCAAGAGTCAATCCTCCATCCTGAATACTCAAACCTCAATTCTCAGTCCTCAAACCTCAATCCCGAATCCTCAGCTTTGAATCCTCAATCTTCAGCCCTCGGTCCTCAACAATCAATTGTCAATCCTCAATCCTCAATAGAATACCCTGAATTCACAGCATTCAATACTCAATCACCATTCCTGAAACTTCAAATCTCAATCCACATACATCAACTCTCATCATTCAACCCTCAACACTCAGTCCTCAATCTTCAATACCCAATCCTCAATCCTCAATCTTCAATCCTCAATCCTCAATCCTCAATCCTCAATCCCCAATCCTCAATCTTCAATCCTCAATCCTCGATCCTCAATTCTCAATCCTCAATCCTCAATCTTCAGACCTCAAACATCAATACTCAACCCTCAGTCCTCGTCCTCAATCCACAACCCTCAATCCTCAATCCTCAATCTTCAATCCTCAATCCTCAATCCTCAATCATCAATCCTCAATCCTCAGTGCTCAAACCTCAATCCTGAATCCTCAATCCTTAATCCTCATTCTTCAGCCCTCAGTCCTCAACAATCAGTTGTCAATCCTCAATCCTCAATAGAATATCATCAATTCACAGTTTTCAATACTCAATACTCAATCTGCAATCTTCAAATCTCTATCCACAAACATCAATTCTCTTCACTCAACCCTCAACACTCAGTCCCCAATCGTCAATCTTCTATCCTCAATCCTCAATCCTCAATCCTCAATACTCAATCTTCAATCCTCAATCCTCAGTCCTCAAACCACAATTCTGAATCCTCAATCCTGAATCCTCAATCTTCAATCCACACACCTCAACCATCAATGCTCAATTCTCAATACTCAACAGAATATCCTGAATTCTCACTTTTCAATACTCAATCCCCAATCTTCAATCTTCAAATCTCAATCCACAAACATCAATTCTCATGACTCAACCCTCAACACTCACTCCTCAATCTTCAATCCTCAATCCTCAGTCCTCAATCGTCAATCCTCAATTCCCTATCCTCTATCATCAATCCTCAATCCTCAATCCTCAATCCTCAATCCGCAATCCTCAATCTTCAATTCTCAATACTCAATCTTCAATCCTCAATCCTCAATCATGAAATGCTCAATCCTCAATATTCAACACACAACCCTCAAACTTCAATCCTCAATACTCAACCATCAATCCTCATTCTCAATACTCAATCGTCAGCCTTCAATCCTCAACACTCAATCTTCAATCCTCATTCCTCAATCTTCAATTCTCAATCTTCGATCCTCAATACTGAATCTTCAATCCTCAATCCTCAATCCCCTATCCTCAAGCCTCAATCCTTAATCCTCAATCTTCAATCCTCAGTCCCCAATCCTCAATCTTCAATCCTCAACCCTCAATCCTAATCCTCAATCCTTAATCCTCAATCTTCAATCCTCAATACTCAATCTACAACCCTCAATCCTGAATCCTCAATCCTCAATCCTCAATCCCCAATCAACAATCCTCAATCTTCAATACTCAAACCTCAATACTCAATCTGCAATCCTCAATACTCGATCCTCAATCCTCAATCGTCAATCCTCAAACCCCAATCCTCTATCATCAATACTCAATCCTCAACACTCAATCCTCAATCCTCAATCCTCAATCTTCAATCCTCAGTAATCAATCTTCTGTCTGCAATCCTCAATCCTCAATCCTCAATCCTCAATCCACAATCCGCAATCTTCAATCCTCCATACTCAATCTTCAATCCTCAATCCTCAATCCTAAAATCCTCAATCCTCAATATTCAACACACAACCCTCAACCACCAATCCTCAATACTCAACCATCAATGCTCAATTCTCAATACTCAATAGAATATCCTGAATTCTCAGTTTTCAATACCCAATCCTCAATCCTCAATATTCAAGTCTCCATCCACAAACATCTATTCTCATCACTCAACCCTCAACCCTCAGTCCTCATCCTCCATCCTCAATCCTCAATCCTCAATCCTCAATCTTCAATCCTCAATAATCAACCTAAAATCCTAGATCCTCAATCCCCAATCATCAATCCTTAATCCTCAATCTTCAATCCTCAATCCCCAGTCCTCAATCTTCAATCCTCAATGCTCAATCGTCAATCCTCAATCCTCAGCCCACAATCCTCAATTCTCAATCCTCAATCCTCAATCTTCAGACCTCAAACATCAATACTCAACCCTCAGTCCTCGTCCTCAATCCACAACCCTCAATCCTCAATCCTCAATCTTCAATCCTCAATCCTCAATCCTCAATCATCAATCCTCAATCCTCAGTCCTCAAACCTCAATCCTGAATCCTCAATCCTGAATCCTCATTCTTCAGCCCTCAGTCCTCAACAATCAGTTGTCAATCCTCAATCCTCAATAGAATATCATAAATTCACAGTTTTCAGCACTCAATACTCAATCTGCAATCTTCAAATCTCTATCCACAAACATCAATTCTCATCACTCAACCCTCAACACTCAGGCCCCAATTCTCAATCTTCAATCCTCAATCCTCAATCCTCAATCCTCAATCCTCAACCTTCAATCCTCAATACTCAATATTGAATCCTCTATCCTCAATCCTCAATCCTCAATCCTCAATACCCATTCTTCAATCCTCAATACCCAATCCTCAATCTTCAACCCTCAATCCTCAATCCGCAATCCTCAATCTTCAATCCTCAATACTCAATCTTCAGTCCTTAATCCTCAATCTTCAATCCGCAACCCTCAATTCTCAATCTTCGATCCTCAATACTGAATCTTCTATCCTCAATCCTCAATCCTCAATCTTCAATCCTCAACCCTTAATCCTCAATCTTCAACCCTCAGTCCCCAATCCTCAATCTACAATCCTCAATCCTCAATCCTCATACTCAATACTCAATCCTCAATCTTCAATACTCAATCCTTAATCCTCAGTCTTCAATCCTCAGTCCCCAATCCTCAATCTTCAATCCTCAATCCTCAATCCTCATACTCAATCCTCAATCCTCAATCATCAATCCTCAACACTCAATCTTCAATCCTCAATCCCGAATCCTCAATTTTCAATCCTCAATCCTCAACCCTCAGTCCTCATCCTCAATTCTCAATTCTCAAACCTCAATTCTCAACCCCCAATCTTCAATCCTCAATAATCAATCTCCAATCCTAGATCCCCAATGCCCAATACTCAATCCTTAATCCTCAATCTTCAATCCTCAATCCCCGGTCCTCAATCTTAAATCCTCAATGCTCAATCTTCAATCTTCAATCCTCAATCCTCAATCCTCAATCCTCAATCCTCAATCTTCAATCCTCAATACTAAATCTTCAATCCTCAATCCTCAACCCTCAATCCTCAATCCTCAATACTCAATCGTCAGTCTTCAATCCTCAACACTCAATCTTCGATCCTCAATCCCCAATCCTCAATCCTCAATCCTCATTCTTCAATCCTCAATACCCAATCCTCAATCTTCAATCCTCAATCCTCAATCCTCAACTATCAATCCTCAGTCCTCAGTCCTCAGTCCTCAAACATCAATCCTTAACCATGAGCCCTCATCCTCAATCCTCAATCCTCAATCCTCGATCCTCAATCCTCAATCTTCTATCTTCAATCCTCAATACTCAATCTTCAATCCTCAATCCTCAGTCCTCAAACCACAATTCTGAATCCTCAATCCTGAATCCTCAATCTTCAATCCACACACCTCAACCATCAATGCTCAATTCTCAATACTCAACAGAATATCCTGAATTCTCAGTTTTCAATACTCAATCCCCAATCTTCAATCTTCAAATCTCAATCCACAAACATCAATTCTCATGACTCAACCCTCAACACTCACTCCTCAATCTTCAATCCTCAATCCGCAGTCCTCAATCGTCAATCCTCAATTCCCTATCCTCTATCATCAATCCTCAATCCTCAATCCTCAATCCTCAATCCGCAATCCTCAATCTTCAATTCTCAATACTCAATCTTCAATCCTCAATCCTCAATCATGAAATCCTCAATCCTCAATATTCAACACACAACCCTCAAACTTCAATCCTCAATACTCAACCATCAATCCTCATTCTCAGTACTCAATCGTCAGCCTTCAATCCTCAACACTCAATCTTCAATCCTCATTCCTCAATCTTCAATTCTCAATCATCGATCCTCAATGCTGAATCTTCAATCCTCAATCCTCAATCCCCTATCCTCAAGCCTCAATCCTTAATCCTCAATCTTCAATCCTCAGTCCCCAATCCTCAGTCCCCAATCCTCAATCTTCAATCCTCAACCCTCAATCCTAATCCTCAATCCTTAATCCTCAATCTTCAATCCTCAATACTCAATCTTCAACCCTCAATCCTGAATCCTCAATCCTCAATCCTCAATCCCCAATCAACAATCCTCAATCTTCAATACTCAAACCTCAATACTCAATCTGCAATCCTCAATACTCGATCCTCAATCCTCAATCGTCAATCCTCAAACCCCAATCCTCTATCATCAATACTCAATCCTCAACACTCAATCCTCAATCCTCAATCCTCAATCTTCAATCCTCAGTAATCAATCTTCTGTCTGCAATCCTCAATCCTCAATCCTCAATCCACAATCCGCAATCTTCAATCCTCCATACTCAATCTTCAATCTTCAATCCTCAATCCTAAAATCCTCAATCCTCAATATTCAACACACAACGCTCAACCACCAATCCTCAATACTCAACCATCAATGCTCAATTCTCAATACTCAATAGAATATCCTGAATTCTCAGTTTTCAATACCCAATCCTCAATCCTCAATATTCAAGTCTCCATCCACAAACATCTATTCTCATCACTCAACCCTCAACCCTCAGTCCTCATCCTCCATCCTCAATCCTCAATCCTCAATCCTCAATCTTCAATCCTCAATAATCAACCTAAAATCCTAGATCCTCAATCCCCAATCATCAATCCTTAATCCTCAATCTTCAATCCTCAATCCCCAGTCCTCAATCTTCAATCCTCAATGCTCAATCGTCAATCCTCAATCCTCAGTCCACAATCCTCAATCCTCAAACCTCAATCCTCAACCGTCAGTCCTCGTCATCAATCCACAACCCTCAATCCTCAATCCTCAACCTTCAATCATCAATACTCAATCTTCAATCCTCAATCCTCAATCCTCAATCCGCAATCCTCAATCCTCAATATTCAACACAAAACCCTCAACCATCAATTCTCAATACTCAACCATCAGTCCTCAATTCTCAATACTCAATAGAATATCCTGAATACTCATGGTTCAGTACGCAATCCACAATATTCAATAATCAAATCTCAATCCTCAGACCTCATTCCTCAACACTCAATCCTCAACCCTCAGTCCTCTCTCTTCAATCCTCCATCCTCAATCCTCAATCCTCAAGAGTCAAACCTCCATCCTGAATACTCAAACCTCAATTCTCAGTCCTCAAACCTCAATCCCGAATCCTCAACTTTGAATCCTCAATCTTCAGACCTCGGTCCTCAACAATCAATTGTCAGTCCTCAATCCTCAATAGAATACCCTCAATTCACAGCATTCAATTCTCAATCACCATTCCTCAAACTTCAAATCTCAATCCACATACATCAACTCTCATCATTCAACCCTCAACACTCAGTCCTCAAACTTCAATACCCAATCCTCAATCCTCAATCTTCAATCCTCAATACACAATCTTCAATCCTCAATCCTCAATTCCCAGTCCTCAATACTCAATCCTCAATCGTCAATCCTCAATCCCCAATCCTCAATCTTCAATCCTCAATCATCAATCCTCAATCCTCAATCCTCAATCTTCAATCCTCAATACTCAATCTTCAATCCTCAATCCTCAATCCTCAATCCTCAATGCTCAATCCTCAATCCTAAATACTCAACACACAACCCTCAACCATCAATCCTCAATACTCAACCATCAATACTCAATTCTCAATACTCAATAGAATATCCTGAATTCAGAATGTTTCAATACTCAATCCACAATATTCAATAACCAAATCTCAATCCTCAAACATCAATTCTCAACACTCAATCCTCAACACTCAGTCCTCTCTCTTCAATCTTCCATCATCAATCCTCTATCCTCAAGCGTCAATCCTCAATCCTCAATCCCCAACGCTCAATCCTCATTCCTCAAACCTCAATTCCGAATTGTCAATCCTGAATCCTCAATCTTCATCCCTCAGTCAGCAACAATCAATTGTCAATCCTCAATCCTCAATAGAATATCCTCAATTCACAGTTTTCAATACTCAATCCCCAACCTTCAATCTTCAAATCTTAATCCACAAACATCAACTCTCATCACACAACCCTCAGCACTAGGTCCCCAATCTTCAATCCTCAAGCCTCAATCCTCAATCGTCAATCCTCTATCCCCAATTCTCTACCATCAATCCTCAAGCCTCAATCCTCAATCGTCAATCCTCAATCCCCAATTCTCTATCATCAATCCTCAATCCTCAATCCTCAATCCTCAATCCTCAATCCTCAATCCTCAATCCTCAATCCTCAATCCTCAATCCTCAATCTTCAATCCTCAATACTCAATCTTCAATCCTGAATCCTCATTCTTCAGCCCTCAGTCCTCAACAATCAGTTGTCAAACCTCAATCCTCAATAGAATATCATCAATTCACAGTTTTCAATAGTCAATACTTAATCTGCAATCTTCAAATCTCTATCCACAAACATCAATTCTCATCACTCAACCCTCAACACTCAGTCCTCAATCCTCAATCCTCAATCATCAATCCTCAATCCCCAATCCTCAATCTTCAATCCTCAATCCTCGATCCTCAATTCTCAATCCTCAATCCTCAATCTTCAGACCTCAAACATCAATACTCAACCCTCAGTCCTCGTCCTCAATCCACAACCCTCAATCCTCAATCCTCAATCTTCAATCCTCAATCCTCAATCCTCAATCATCAATCCTCAATCCTCAGTCCTCAAACCTCAATCCTGAATCCTCAATCCTGAATCCTCATTCTTCAGCCCTCAGTCCTCAGCAATTAGTTGTCAATCCTCAATCCTCAATAGAATATCATCAATTCACAGTTTTCAGCACTCAATACTCAATCGGCAATCTTCAAATCTCTATCCACAAACATCAATTCTCATCACTCAACCCTCAACACTCAGGCCCCAATCCTCAATCTTCAATCCTCAATCCTCAATCCTCAATCCTCAATCCTCAATCCTCAACCTTCAATCCTCAATACTCAATATTGAATCCTCTATCCTCAATCCTCAATCCTCAATCTTCAATCCTCGATAGTCAACCTCCAATCCTAGATCCTCAATCCCCAATCATCAATCCTTAATTCTCAATCTTCAATCCTCAATCCCCAGTCCTCAATCTTCAATCCTCAATGCTCAATCGTCAATCCTCAATCCTCAGTCCACAATTCTCAATCCTCAAACCTCAATCCTCAACCGTCAGTCCTCGTCATCAATCCACAACCCTCAATCCTCCATCCTCAACCTTCAATCATCAATACTCAATCTTCAATCCTCAATCTTCAATCCTCCATCCTCAATCCTCAATCCTCAAGAGTCAATCCTCCATCCTGAATACTCAAACCTCAATTCTCAGTCCTCAAACCTCAATCCCGAATCCTCAACTTTGAATCCTCAATCTTCAGCCCTCGGCCCTCAACAATCAATTGTCAATCCTCAATCCTCAATAGAATACCCTCAATTCACAGCATTCAATACTCAATCTCCATTCCTCAAACTTCAAACCTCAACCCACAAACATCAACTCTCATCATTCAACCCTCAACACTCAGTCCTCAATCTTCAATACCCAATCCTCAATCCTCAATCTTCAATCCTCAATACACAATCTTCAATCCTCAATCCTCAATTCTCAGTCCTCAATACTCAATCCTCAATCGTCAATCCTCAATCCCCAATCCTCAATCTTCAATCCTCAATCGTCAATCCTCAATCCTCAATCCTCAGTCCTCAAACCTCAATCCTGAATCCTCAATACTGAATCCTCATTCTTCAGCCCTCAGTCCTCAACAATCAGTTGTCAATCCTCAATCCTCAATAGAATATCATCAATTCACAGTATTCAGCACTCAATACTCAATCTGCAATCTTCAAATCTCTATCCACAAACATCAATTCTCATCCCTCAACCCTCAACACTCAGGCCCCAATCCTCAATCTTCAATCCTCAATCCTCAATCCTCAATCCTCAATCCTCAACCTTCAATCCCCAATACTCAGTATTGAATCCTCTATCCTCAATCCTCAATCCTCAATCGTCAATACCCATTCTTCAATCCTCAATACCCAATCCTCAATCTTCAACCCTCAATCCTCAATCCGCAATCCTCAATCTTCAATCCTCAATACTCAATCTTCAATCCTTAATCCTCAACCTTCAATCCGCAACCCTCAATTCTCAATCTTCGATCCTCGATACTGAATCTTCAATCCTCAATCCTCAATCCTCAATCTTCAATCCTCAACCCTTAATCCTCAATCTTCAACCGTCAGTCCCCAATCCTCAATCTACAATGCTCAATCCTCAATCCTCATACTCAATACTCAATCCTCAATCTTCAATCCTCAATCCTTAATCCTCAATCTTCAATCCTCAGTCCCCAATCCTCAATCTTCAATCCTCAATCCTCAATCCTCATACTCAATCCTCAATCTTCAATCATCAATCCTCAATACTCAATCTTCAATCCTCAATCCCGAATCCTCAATTTTCAATCCTCAATCCTCAACCCTCAGTCCTCATCCTCAATTCTCAATTCACAAACCTCAATTCTCAACCCCCAATCTTCAATCCTCAATAATCAATCTCCAATCCTAGATCCCCAATGCCCAATCCTCAATCCTTAATGCTCAATCTTCAATCCTCAATCCCCGGTCCTCAATCTTAAATCCTCAATGCTCAATCCTCAATCCTCAATCCTCAGTCCTCAATCCTCAATCCTCAATCCGCAGTCCTCAATCTTCAATCCTCAATACTCAATCTTCAATCCTAAATCCTCAATCCTGAAATCCTCAATCCTCAATATTCAACACACAACCCTCAACCTTCAATCCTCAATACTCAAGCCTCAAACCTCAATTCTCAATACTCAATCATCAGTATTCAATCCTCAACACTCAATCTTCATTCCTCAATCCTCAATCTTCAATCCACAATACTCAATCTTCAATCCTCAACCCTCAATCCTCAATCCTCAATCCTCAATCCTCAATCTTCAATCCTCAATCCTCGATCCTCAATTCTCAATCCTCAATCCTCAATCCTCAACCCTCAATCCTCAGACCTCAAACATCAATACTCAACCCTCAATACTCAATATTCAATCCTCAATCCTCAATGCTCAATCCTCAATCCTCAATACTCAAACGTCAGTCTTCAATCCTCAACACTCAATCTTCAATCCTCAATCCCCAATCCTCAATCCCCAATCCTCATTCTCCAATCTTCAATACCCAATCCTCAGTCTTGAATCCTCAATCCTCAATCCTCAATTCTCAATTCTCAATCCTCAGTCCTCAGTCCTCAGACATCAATCCTGAACCCTCAGACCTCATCCTCAATCCTCAATCCACAATCCTCAATCCTCAATCCTCAATCTTCAATCTTCAATCCTCAATACTCAATCATCAATCCTCAATCCTCAGTCCTCAAACCTCAATCCTCAATCCTCAATCCTCAATCATCAATCTTCAATCCTCAATACTCAATCTTCAATCTTCAATCCGCAATCCTCAATCCTCAATCCTCAATCCGCAATCCTCAATCTTCAATCCTCAATACTCAATCTTCAATCCTCAATCCTCAATATTCAACACACAACCCTCAAACTTCAATCCTCAATACTCAACCATCAATCCTTATTCTCAATACTCAATCGTCAGCCTTGAATCCTCAACACTCAATCTTCAATCCTCAATCCTCAACCTTCAATTCTCAATCTTCGATCCTCAATACTGAATCCTCAATCCTCAATCCTCAATACCCTATCCTCAATCCTCAATCCTTAATCCTCAATCTTCAATCCTCAGTCCCCAATCCTCAATCTTCAATCCTCAACCCTCAATCCTAATCCTCAATCCTTAATCCTCAATCTTCAATCCTCAATACTCAATCTTCAATCCTCAATCCTCAATCCTCAATCCTCAATCATCAATCCTCAATCCCGAATCCTCAATCTTCAATCCTCAATCCTCGATCCTCAATTCTCAATCCTCAATCCTCAATCTTCAGACCTCAAACATCAATACTCGATCCTCAGTCCTCGTCCTCAATCCACAACCCTCAATCCTCAATCCTAAATCTTCAATCCTCAATCCTCAATCCTCAATCATCAATCCTCAATCCTCAGTCCTCAAACCTCAATCCTGAATCCTCAATCCTCAATCCTCAATCCTGAAATCCTCAACCCTCAATATTCAACACACAACCCTCAACCATCAATTCTCAATACTCAACCATCAATCCTCAATTCTCTGTAGTCAATAGAATATCCTGAATACTCATGGTTCAGTACTCAATCCACAATATTCAATAATCAAATCTCAATCCTCACACATCAATTCTCAACACTCAATCCTCAACACTCAGTCCTCTCTCTTCAATTCTCCATCCTCAATCCTCAATCCTCAAGAGTCAATCCCCAATCCTCAATCCTCAAACCTCAATTTTCAGTCCTCAAACCTCAATCCCGAATCCTCAAACCTGAATCCTCAATCTTCAGCCCTCAGTACACAACAATCAATTGTCAATCCTCAATCCTCAATAGAATATCCTCAATTCACAGTTTTCAATACTCAATCACCATTCTTCAATCTTCAAATCTCAATCCACAAACATCAATTCTCATCACTCAACCCTCAACACTCAGTCCTCATTCTTCAATCCTCAATCCTCAATCCTCAATCGTCAGTCCTCAATCCCCAATCCTCTATCATCAATCCTCAATCCGCAATCCTCAATCCTCAATACTCAATCCTCAATCTTCAATCCTCAATACTCAATCCTCAATCTTCGATCCTCAATCCTCAATCCTCAATCCGTAATCCCCAATCTTCAATCCTCAATACTCAATCTTGAATCGTCAATCCTCAATCCTGAAATCCTCAACCCTCAATATTCAACACACAACCCTGAACCTTCAATCCTCAATAGTCAACCATCAATCCTCAATTCTCGATACTCAATAGAATATCCTGTATTCTCTTTTTTCAATACTCAATCCTCAATCTTCAATCTTCAAGTCTCCACACACAAACATCTATTCTCATCACTCAGCCCTCAACACTCCGTCCGCAATCTTCAATCCTCAAACCTCAATCCTCAATCTTCAATCCTCAATACTCAATCTTGAATCCTCAATCCTCAATCCTCAATCCTCAACCCTCAACCCTCAATCCTCAGTCATCAATCCTCAATCTTCAACACTCAATCCTCAATCCTCAATCCTCAATCCTCAATCCTGAATCCTCATTCCTCAAACCTCAATCCTCAAACCTCAGTCCTCATCCTCAATTCTCAATTCTCAATCCTCAATCCTCAATCCTCAATCTTCAATCCTCAATAATCAATCTCCTATCCTAGATCCTCAATCCCCAATACTCAATCCTTAATACTCAATCTTCAATCCTCAATCCCCAGTCCTCAATCTTCAATCCTCAATGCTCAATACTCAATCCTCAATCCTCAGTCCTCAATCCTCAATCCTCAGTCCTCAATCCTCAATCCTCAATACTCATACCTCAATCCTCAACCGTCAGTCCTCGGACTCAATCCTCAACACTCAATCCTCAATTCTCAATACTCAATAGAATATCCTGGATTCTCATGGTTTAATACTCAATCCACAATATTCAATAATCAAATCTCAATCCTCAAACATCAATTCTCAACTCTCAATCCACAACACTCAGTCCTCTCTCTTCAATCCTCCATCCTCAATCCTCAATCCTCAGGCGTCAATCCTCAATACTCAATCCTCAACCCTCAACTCTCAGTCCTCAAACCTCAATCCCGAATCCTCAATCCTGAATCCCCAATCTTCAGCCCTCAGTCCTCAACAATCAGTTGTCAATCCTCAATCCTCAATAGAATATCATCAATTCACAGTTTTCAATACTCAATACTCAATCTGCAATCTTCAAATCTCTATCCACAAACATCAATTCTCATCACTCAACCCTCAACACTCAGTCCCCAATCCTCAATCTTCAATCCTCAATCCTCAATCCTCAATCCTCAATCCTCAATCCTCAATCTTCAATCCTCAATACTCAATCTTCAATCCTCAATCCTCAATCCTCAATCCTCAATCCTCAATACTCAATCGTCAGTCTTCAATCCTCAACACTCAATCTTCAATCCTCAATCCCCAATCCTCAACCCCCAATCCTCATTCTTCAATCCTCAATACCCAATCCTCAATCTTCAATCCTCAATCCTCAATCCTCAATTCTCAATCCTCAATCCTCAGTCCTCAGTCCTCAAACATCAATCCGCAACCCTCAGCCCTCATCCTCAATCCTCAATCCTCAATCCTCAATCCTCAATCCTCAATCCTCAATCTTCTATCTTCAATCCTCAATACTCAACCTTCAATCCTCAATCCTCAGTCCTGAAACCTCAATTCTGAATCCTCAATCCTGAATCCTCAATCTTCAATCCCCAGACCTCAAACATCAATGCTCAATCCTCAATACTCAACAGAATATCCTGAATTCTCAGTTTTCAATACTAAATCCCCAATCTTCAATCTTCAAATCTCAATCCACAGACATCAATTCTCATCTCTCAACCCTCAACACTCAGTCCTCAATCTTCAATCCTCAATCCTCAATCCTCAATCGTCAATCCCCAATACTGAATCTTCAATGCTCAATCCACAATCCGCAATCCTCAATCCTTAATCCTTAGTCCTCAATCTTCAATCCTCAGTCTCCAATCCTCAATCTTCAATCCTCAATCCTCAATCCGCATCCTCAATCCTCAATCCTCAATCTTCAATCCTCAATACTCAATCTTCAATCTTCAATCTTGAATCCTCAAGCCTCAATCCTCAATCCTCAATCAACAATACTCAATCTTCAGTAATCAATCCTCTATCCTCAATCCTCAATCCTCAATACTCAATGCTCAATCCTCAATACTCAACGTTCAACCCTCAATACCCAATCCTCAATCTCCAATCCTCAATCCTCAGTCCTCAATCCTCAATCCTCAATCCTCAATCCTCTGTCCTCAAACCTCAATCCTGAATCCTCAATCCTGAATCCTCAATCTTCAGCCCTCAGTCCTCAACAATCAGTTGTCAATCCTCGATCCTCAATAGAATATCCTCAATTCACAGTTTTCAATACTTAATACTCAATCTGCAATCTTCAAATCTATATCCACAAACATCAACTCCCATCACTCAACCCTCAACACTCAGTCCTCAATGTTCAATCCTCAATCCTTAATTCCCAGTCTTCAATCCTCAATGCTGAATCTTCAATCCTCAATCCTCAATCCTCAATCCTCAATCCTCAATCCTGAAATCCTCAACCCTCAATATTCAACACACAACCCTCAACCATCAATTCTCAATACTCAACCATCAATCCTCAATTCTCAATACTCAATAGAATATCCTGGCATCTCATGGTTTAATACTCAATCCACAATATTCAATAATCAAATCTCAATCCTCAAACATCAATTCTCAACTCTCAATCCACAACACTCAGTCCTCTCTCTTCAATCCTCCATCCTCAATCCTCAATCCTCACGCGTCAATCCTCAATCCTCAATCCTCAACCCTCAACTCTCAGTCCTCAAACCTCAATCCCGAATCCTCAATCCTGAATCCCCAATCTTCAGCCCTCAGTCCTCAACAATCAGTTGTCAATCCTCAATCCTCAATAGAATATCATCAATTCACAGTTTTCAATACTCAATACTCAATCTGCAATCTTCAAATCTCTATCCACAAACATCAATTCTCATCACTCAACCCTCAACACTCAGTCCCCAATCCTCAATCTTCAATCCTCAATCCTCAATCCTGAATCCTCAATCCTCAATCCTCAATCTTCAATCCTCAATACTCAATCTTCAATCCTCAATCCTCAATCCTCAATCCTCAATCCTCAATACTCAATCGTCAGTCTTCAATCCTCAACACTCAATCTTCAATCCTCAATCCCCAATCCTCAACCCCCAATCGTCATTCTTCAATCCTCAATACCCAATCCTCAATCTTCAATCCTCAATCCTCAATCCTCAATTCTCAATCCTCAATCCTCAGTCCTCAGTCCTCAAACATCAATCCGCAACCCTCAGCCCTCATCCTCAATCCTCAATCCTCAATCCTCAATCCTCAATCCTCAATCTTCTATCTTCAATCCTCAATACTCAACCTTCAATCCTCAATCCTCAGTCCTGAAACCTCAATTCTGAATCCTCAATCCTGAATCCTCAATCTTCAATCCCCAGACCTCAACCATCAATGCTCAATCCTCAATACTCAACAGAATATCCTGAATTCTCAGTTTTCAATACTAAATCCCCAATCTTCAATCTTCAAATCTCAATCCACAGACATCAATTCTCATCTCTCAACCCTCAACACTCAGTCCTCAATCTTCAATCCTCAATCCTCAATCCTCAATCGTCAATCCTCAATACTGAATCTTCAATTCTCAATCCACAATCCTCAATCCTCAATCCTCAATCCTCAATCCTCAATCCTCAATCCTCAATCTTCAATCCTCAATACTCAATCTTCAATCCTGAATCCTCATTCTTCAGCCCTCAGTCCTCAACAATCAGTTGTCAAACCTCAATCCTCAATAGAATATCATCAATTCACAGTTTTCAATAGTCAATACTTAATCTGCAATCTTCAAATCTCTATCCACAAACATCAATTCTCATCACTCAACCCTCAACACTCAGTCCTCAATCCTCAATCCTCAATCATCAATCCTCAATCCCCAATCCTCAATCTTCAATCCTCAATCCTCGATCCTCAATTCTCAATCCTCAATCCTCAATCTTCAGACCTCAAACATCAATACTCAACCCTCAGTCCTCGTCCTCAATCCACAACCCTCAATCCTCAATCCTCAATCTTCAATCCTCAATCCTCAATCCTCAATCATCAATCCTCAATCCTCAGTCCTCAAACCTCAATCCTGAATCCTCAATCCTGAATCCTCATTCTTCAGCCCTCAGTCCTCAGCAATTAGTTGTCAATCCTCAATCCTCAATAGAATATCATCAATTCACAGTTTTCAGCACTCAATACTCAATCGGCAATCTTCAAATCTCTATCCACAAACATCAATTCTCATCACTCAACCCTCAACACTCAGGCCCCAATCCTCAATCTTCAATCCTCAATCCTCAATCCTCAATCCTCAATCCTCAATCCTCAACCTTCAATCCTCAATACTCAATATTGAATCCTCTATCCTCAATCCTCAATCCTCAATCTTCAATCCTCGATAGTCAACCTCCAATCCTAGATCCTCAATCCCCAATCATCAATCCTTAATTCTCAATCTTCAATCCTCAATCCCCAGTCCTCAATCTTCAATCCTCAATGCTCAATCGTCAATCCTCAATCCTCAGTCCACAATCCTCAATCCTCAAACCTCAATCCTCAACCGTCAGTCCTCGTCATCAATCCACAACCCTCAATCCTCAATCCTCAACCTTCAATCATCAATACTCAATCTTCAATCCTCAATCTTCAATCCTCCATCCTCAATCCTCAATCCTCAAGAGTCAATCCTCCATCCTGAATACTCAAACCTCAATTCTCAGTCCTCAAACCTCAATCCCGAATCCTCAACTTTGAATCCTCAATCTTCAGCCCTCGGCCCTCAACAATCAATTGTCAATCCTCAATCCTCAATAGAATACCCTCAATTCACAGCATTCAATACTCAATCTCCATTCCTCAAACTTCAAACCTCAACCCACAAACATCAACTCTCATCATTCAACCCTCAACACTCAGTCCTCAATCTTCAATACCCAATCCTCAATCCTCAATCTTCAATCCTCAATACACAATCTTCAATCCTCAATCCTCAATTCTCAGTCCTCAATACTCAATCCTCAATCGTCAATCCTCAATCCCCAATCCTCAATCTTCAATCCTCAATCGTCAATCCTCAATCCTCAATCCTCAGTCCTCAAACCTCAATCCTGAATCCTCAATACTGAATCCTCATTCTTCAGCCCTCAGTCCTCAACAATCAGTTGTCAATCCTCAATCCTCAATAGAATATCATCAATTCACAGTTTTCAGCACTCAATACTCAATCTGCAATCTTCAAATCTCTATCCACAAACATCAATTCTCATCCCTCAACCCTCAACACTCAGGCCCCAATCCTCAATCTTCAATCCTCAATCCTCAATCCTCAATCCTCAATCCTCAACCTTCAATCCTCAATACTCAGTATTGAATCCTCTATCCTCAATCCTCAATCCTCAATCGTCAATACCCATTCTTCAATCCTCAATACCCAATCCTCAATCTTCAACCCTCAATCCTCAATCCGCAATCCTCAATCTTGAATCCTCAATACTCAATCTTCAATCCTTAATCCTCAATCTTCAATCCGCAACCCTCAATTCTCAATCTTCGATCCTCGATACTGAATCTTCAATCCTCAATCCTCAATCCTCAATCTTCAATCCTCAACCCTTAATCCTCAATCTTCAACCCTCAGTCCCCAATCCTCAATCTACAATGCTCAATCCTCAATCCTCATACTCAATACTCAATCCTCAATCTTCAATCCTCAATCCTTAATCCTCAATCTTCAATCCTCAGTCCCCAATCCTCAATCTTCAATCCTCAATCCTCAATCCTCATACTCAATCCTCAATCTTCAATCATCAATCCTCAATACTCAATCTTCAATCCTCAATCCCGAATCCTCAATTTTCAATCCTCAATCCTCAACCCTCAGTCCTCATCCTCAATTCTCAATTCACAAACCTCAATTCTCAACCCCCAATCTTCAATCCTCAATAATCAATCTCCAATCCTAGATCCCCAATGCCCAATCCTCAATCCTTAATCCTCAATCTTCAATCCTCAATCCCCGGTCCTCAATCTTAAATCCTCAATGCTCAATCCTCAATCCTCAATCCACAGTCCTCAATCCTCAATCCTCAATCCGCAGTCCTCAATCTTCAATCCTCAATACTCAATCTTCAATCCTAAATCCTCAATCCTGAAATCCTCAATCCTCAATATTCAACACACAACCCTCAACCTTCAATCCTCAATACTCAAGCCTCAATCCTCAATTCTCAATACTCAATCATCAGTATTCAATCCTCAACACTCAATCTTCATTCCTCAATCCTCAATCTTCAATCCACAATACTCAATCTTCAATCCTCAACCCTCAATCCTCAATCCTCAATCCTCAATCCTCAATCTTCAATCCTCAATCCTCGATCCTCAATTCTCAATCCTCAATCCTCAATCCTCAGACCACAAACATCAATACTCAACCCTCAATACTCAATATTCAATCCTCAATCCTCAATGCTCAATCCTCAATCCTCAATACTCAAACGTCAGTCTTCAATCCTCAACACTCAATCTTCAATCCTCAATCCCCAATCCTCAATCCCCAATCCTCATTCTCCAATCTTCAATACCCAATCCTCAGTCTTGAATCCTCAATCCTCAATCCTCAATTCTCAATTCTCAATCCTCAGTCCTCAGTCCTCAGACATCAATCCTGAACCCTCAGACCTCATCCTCAATCCTCAATCCACAATCCTCAATCCTCAATCCTCAATCTTCAATCTTCAATCCTCAATACTCAATCATCAATCCTCAATCCTCAGTCCTCAAACCTCAATCCTCAATCCTCAATCCTCAATCATCAATCTTCAATCCTCAATACACAATCTTCAACCTTCAATCCGCAATCCTCAATCCTCAATCCTCAATCCTCAATCATCAATCCTCAATCCTCAGTCCTCAAACCTCAATCCTGAATCCTCAATCCTCAATCCTCAATCCTGAAATCCTCAACCCTCAATATTCAACACACAACCCTCAACCATCAATTCTCAATACTCAACCATCAATCCTCAATTCTCTGTAGTCAATAGAATATCCTGAATACTCATGGTTCAGTACTCAATCCACAATATTCAATAATCAAATCTCAATCCTCACACATCAATTCTCAACACTCAATCCTCAACACTCAGTCCTCTCTCTTCAATTCTCCATCCTCAATCCTCAATCCTCAAGAGTCAATCCCCAATCCTCAATCCTTCATACCTCAATTTTCAGTCCTCAAACCTCAATCCCGAATCCTCAAACCTGAATCCTCAATCTTCAGCCCTCAGTACACAACAATCAATTGTCAATCCTCAATCCTCAATAGAATATCCTCAATTCACAGTTTTCAATACTCAATCACCATTCTTCAATCTTCAAATCTCAATCCACAAACATCAATTCTCATCACTCAACCCTCAACACTCAGTCCTCATTCTTCAATCCTCAATCCTCAATCCTCAATCGTCAGTCCTCAATCCCCAATCCTCTATCATCAATCCTCAATCCGCAATCCTCAATCCTCAATACTGAATCCTCAATCTTCAATCCTCAATACTCAATCCTCAATCTTCGATCCTCAATCCTCAATCCTCAATCCGTAATCCCCAATCTTCAATCCTCAATACTCAATCTTGAATCGTCAATCCTCAATCCTGAAATCCTCAACCCTCAATATTCAACACACAACCCTCAACCTTCAATCCTCAATAGTCAACCATCAATCCTCAATTCTCGATACTCAATAGAATATCCTGTATTCTCTTTTTTCAATACTCAATCCTCAATCTTCAATCTTCAAGTCTCCACACACAAACATCATTTCTCATAACTCAACCCTCAACACTCAGTCCTCAATCCTCAACCCTCAGTCCTCAATACTCAATCCTCAGTCCTCAGCCCTCAATCTTCAATACTCAATCCTCAATCCTAAAATCCTCAATCCTCAGTATTCAACACACAACCCTCAAACATCAATCCTCAATACTCAACCATCAATCCTCAATTCTCAATACTCAATAGAATATCCTGAATTCTCAGTTTTCGATACTCAATCCTCAATCTTCAATCTTCAAGTCTCCATCCACAAACATCTATTCTCATCACTCAGCCCTCAACACTCCGTCCGCAATCTTCAATCCTCAAACCTCAATCCTCAATCTTCAATCGTCAATACTGAATCTTGAATCCTCAATCCTCAATCCTCAATCCTCAACCCTCAACCCTCAATCCTCAGTCATCAATCCTCAATCTTCAACACTCAATCCTCTATCCTCAATCCTCAATCCTCAATCCTGAATCCTCATTCCTCAAACCTCAATCCTCAAACCTCAGTCCTCATCCTCAATTCTCAATTCTCAATCCTCAATCCTCAATCCTCAATCCTCAATCTTCAATCCTCAATAATCAATCTCCTATCCTAGATCCTCAATCCCCAATACTCAATCCTTAATACTCAATCTTCAATCCTCAAACCCCAGTCCTCAATCTTCAATCCTCAATGCTCAATACTCAATCCTCAATCCTCAGTCCTCAATCCTCAATCCTCAGTCCTCAATCCTCAATCCTCAATACCCATACCTCAATCCTCAACCGTCAGTCCTCGGACTCAATCCTCAACACTCAATCCTCAATTCTCAATACTCAATAAAATATCCTGGATTCTCATGGTTTAATACTCAATCCACAATATTCAATAATCAAATCTCAATCCTCAAACATCAATTCTCAACTCTCAATCCACAACACTCAGTCCTCTCTCTTCAATCCTCCATCCTCAATCCTCAATCCTCAGGCGTCAATCCTCAATCCTCAATCCTCAACCCTCAACTCTCAGTCCTCAAACCTCAATCCCGAATCCTCAATCCTGAATCCCCAATCTTCAGCCCTCAGTCCTCAACAATCAGTTGTCAATCCTCAATCCTCAATAGAATATCATCAATTCACAGTTTTCAATACTCAATACTCAATCTGCAATCTTCAAATCTCTATCCACAAACATCAATTCTCATCACTCAACCCTCAACACTCAGTCCCCAATCCTCAATCTTCAATCCTCAATCCTCAATCCTCAATCCTCAATCCTCAATCCTCAATCTTCAATCCTCAATACTCAATCTTCAATCCTCAATCCTCAATCCTCAATCCTCAATCCTCAATACTCAATCGTCAGTCTTCAATTCTCAACACTCAATCTTCAATCCTCAATCCCCAATCCTCAACCCCCAATCCTCATTCTTCAATCCTCAATACCCAATCCTCAATCTTCAATCCTCAATCCTCAATCCTGAATTCTCAATCCTCAATCCTCAGTCCTCAGTCCTCAAACATCAATCCGCAACACTCAGCCCTCATCCTCAATCCTCAATCCTCAATCCTCAGTCCTCAATCCTCAATCTTCTATCTTCAATCCTCAATACTCAACCTTCAATCCTCAATCCTCAGTCCTGAAACCTCAATTCTGAATCCTCAATCCTGAATCCTCCATCTTCAATCCCCAGACCTCAACCATCAATGCTCAATCCTCAATACTCAACAGAATATCCTGAATTCTCAGTTTTCAATACTAAATCCCCAATCTTCAATCTTCAAATCTCAATCCACAGACATCAATTCTCATCTCTCAACCCTCAACACTCAGTCCTCAATCTTCAATCCTCAATCCTCAATCCTCAATCGTCAATCCTCAATACTGAACCTTCAATCCTCAATCCACAATCCGCAATCCTCAATCCTTAATCCTTAGTCCTCAATCTTCAATCCTCAGTCTCCAATCCTCAATCTTCAATCCTCAATCCTCAATCCGCATCCTCAATCCTCAATCCTCAATCTTCAATCCTCAATACTCAATCTTCAATCTTCAATCTTGAATCCTCAAGCCTCAATCCTCAATCCTCAATCAACAATACTCAATCTTCAATAATCAATCCTCTATCCTCAATCCTCAATCCTCAATACTCAATGCTCAATCCTCAATACTCAACGTTCAACCCTCAATACCCAATCCTCAATCTCCAATCCTCAATCCTCAGTCCTCAATCCTCAATCCTCAATCCTCAATCCTCTGTCCTCAAACCTCAATCCTGAATCCTCAATCCTGAATCCTCAATCTTCAGCCCTCAGTCCTCAACAATCAGTTGTCAATCCTCGATCCTCAATAGAATATCCTCAATTCACAGTTTTCAATACTTAATACTCAATCTGCAATCTTCAAATCTATATCCACAAACATCAACTCCCATCACTCAACCCTCAACACTCAGTCCTCAATGTTCAATCCTCAATCCTTAATTCCCAGTCTTCAATCCTCAATGCTGAATCTTCAATCCTCAATCCTCAATCCTCAATCCTCAATCCTCAATCCTGAAATCCTCAACCCTCAACATTCAACACACAACCCTCAACCATCAATTCTCAATACTCAACCATCAATCCTCAATTCTCAATACTCAATAGAATATCCTGGCATCTCATGGTTTAATACTCAATCCACAATATTCAATAATCAAATCTCAATCCTCAAACATCAATTCTCAACTCTCAATCCACAACACTCAGTCCTCTCTCTTCAATCCTCCATCCTCAATCCTCAATCCTCAGGCGTCAATCCTCAATCCTCAATCCTCAACCCTCAACTCTCAGTCCTCAAACCTCAATCCCGAATCCTCAATCCTGAATCCCCAATCTTCAGCCCTCAGTCCTCAACAATCAGTTGTCAATCCTCAATCCTCAATAGAATATCATCAATTCACAGTTTTCAATACTCAATACTCAATCTGCAATCTTCAAATCTCTATCCACAAACATCAATTCTCATCACTCAACCCTCAACACTCAGTCCCCAATCCTCAATCTTCAATCCTCAATCCTCAATCCTGAATCCTCAATCCTCAATCCTCAATCTTCAATCCTCAATACTCAATCTTCAATCCTCAATCCTCAATCCTCAATCCTCAATCCTCAATACTCAATCGTCAGTCTTCAATCCTCAACACTCAATCTTCAATCCTCAATCCCCAATCCTCAACCCCCAATCGTCATTCTTCAATCCTCAATACCCAATCCTCAATCTTCAATCCTCAATCCTGAATCCTCAATTCTCAATCCTCAATCCTCAGTCCTCAGTCCTCAAACATCAATCCGCAACCCTCAGCCCTCATCCTCAATCCTCAATCCTCAATCCTCAATCCTCAATCCTCAATCTTCAATCCCGAATCCTCAATTTTCAATCCTCAATCCTCAACCCTCAGTCCTCATCCTCAATTCTCAATTCTCAAACCTCAATTCTCAACCCCCAATCTTCAATCCTCAATAATCAATCTCCAATCCTAGATCCCCAATGCCCAATCCTCAATCCTTAATCCTCAATCTTCAATCCTCAATCCCCGGTCCTCAATCTTAAATCCTCAATGCTCAATCCTCAATCCTCAACCCTCAGTCCTCAATCCTCAATCCTCAATCCGCAGTCCTCAATCTTCAATCCTCAATACTCAATCTTCAATCCTAAATCCTCAATCCTGAAATCCTCAATCCTCAATATTCAACACACAACCCTCAACCTTCAATCCTCAATACTCAACCCTCAATCCTCAATTCTCAATACTCAATCATCAGTCTTCAATCCTCAACACTCAATCTTCATCCCTCAATCCTCAATCTTCAATCCTCAATACTCAATCTTCAATCCTCAACCCTCAATCCTCAATCCTCAATCCTCAATCTTCAATCCTCAATCCTCGATCCTCAATTCTCAATCCTCAATCCTCAATCCTCAACCCTCAATCCTCAGACCTCAATCATCAATACTCAACCCTCAATACTCAATATTCAATCCTCAATCCTCAATGCTCAATCCTCAATCCTCAATACTCAAACGTCAGTCTTCAATCCTCAACACTCAATCTTCAATCCTCAATCCCCAATCCTCAATCCTCAATTCTCATTCTCCAATCTTCAATACCCAATCCTCAGTCTTGAATCCTCAATCCTCAATCCTCAATTCTCAGTTCTCAATCCTCAGTCCTCAGTCCTCAGACATCAATCCTGAACCCTCAGACCTCATCCTCAATCCTCAATCCACAATCCTCAATCCTCAATCCTCAATCTTCAATCTTCAATCCTCAATACTCAATCATCAATCCTCAATCCTCAGTCCTCAAACCTCAATCCTCAATCCTCAATCCTCAATCATCAATCTTCAATCCTCAATACTCAATCTTCAATCTTCAATCCTCAATCCTCAATCCTCAATCCTCAATCCGCAATCCTCAATCTTCAATCCTCAATACTCAATCTTCAATCCTCAATCCTCAATCCTGAAATCCTCAATCCTCAATATTCAACACACAACCCTCAAACTTCAATCCTCAATACCCAACCATCAATCCTCATTCTCAATACTCAATCGTCAGCCTTCAATCCTCAACACTCAATCTTCAATCCTCAATCCTCAATCTTCAATTCTCAATCTTCGATCCTCAATACTGAATCTTCAATCCTCAATCCTCAATCCCCTATCCTCAATCCTCAATCCTTAATCCTCAATCTTCAATCCTCAGTCCCCAATCCTCAATCTTCAATCCTCAACCCTCAATCCTAATCCTCAATCCTTAATCCTCAATCTTCAATCCTCAATACTCAATCTTCAATCCTCAGTCCTCAATCTTCAATCCTCAATACTCAATCTTCAATCCTCAATACTCAATCCTGAAATCCTCAATCCTCAATATTCAACACACAACCCTCAAACTTCAATCCTCAATACTCAACCATCAATCCTCATTCTCAATACTCAATCGTCAGCCTTCAATCCTCAACACTCAATCTTCAATCCTCAATCCTCAATCCTCAATCTTCAATCTTCAATCCTCAATACTCAATCATCAATCCTCAATCCTCAGTCCTCAAACCTCAATCCTCAATCCTCAATCCTCGATCATCAATCTTCAATCCTCAATACTCAATCCCCAATCAACAATCCTCAATCTTCAATACTCAAACCTCAATACTCAATCTGCAATCCTCAATACTCAATCCTCAATCCTCAATCGTCAATCCTCAAACCCCAATCCTCTAGCATCAATACTCAATCCTCAATACTCAATCCTCAATCCTCAATCCTCAATTTTCAATCCTCAGTACTCAATCTTCTGTCTGCAATCCTCAATCCTCAATCCTCAATCCTCAATCCACAATCCGCAATCTTCAATCCTCCATACTCAATCTTCAATCCTCAATCCTCAATCCTAAAATCCTCAATCCTCAATATTCAACACACAACCCTCAACCACCAATCCTCAATACTCAACCATCAATGCTCAATTCTCAATACTCAATAGAATATCCTGAATTCTCAGTTTTCAATACACAATCCTCAATCCTCAATATTCAAGTCTCCATCCACAAACATCTATTGTCATCACTCAACCCTCAACCCTCAGTCGTCGTCCTCCATCCTCAATCCTCAATCCTCAATCCTCAATCTTCAATCCTCGATAGTCAACCTCCAATCCTAGATCCTCAATCCCCAATCATCAATCCTTAATCCTCAATCTTCAATCCTCAATCCCCAGTCCTCAATCTTCAATCCTCAATGCTCAATCGTCAATCCTCAATCCTCAGTCCACAATCCTCAATCCTCAAACCTCAATCCTCAACCGTCAGTCCTCGTCATCAATCCACAACCCTCAATCCTCAATCCTCAACCTTCAATCATCAATACTCAATCTTCAACCCTCAATCCTCAATCCTCAATCCACAATCCTCAATCCTCAATATTCAACACAAAACCCTCAACCATCAATTCTCAATACTCAACCATCAATCCCCAATTCTCAATTCTCAATAGAATACCCTGAATACTCATGGTTCAATACTCAATCCACAATATTCAATAATCAAATCTCAATCCTCAAACCTCATTTCTCAACACTCAATCCTCAACACTCAGTCCTCTCTCTTCAATCCTCCATCCTCAATCCTCAATCCTCAAGAGTCAAACCTCCATCCTGAATACTCAAACCTCAATTCTCAGTCCTCAAACCTCAATCCCGAATCCTCAACTTTGAATCCTCAATCTTCAGCCCTCGGCCCTCAACAATCAATTGTCAATCCTCAATCCTCAATAGAATACCCTCAATTCACAGCATTCAATACTCAATCTCCATTCCTCAAACTTCAAATCTCAATCCACAAACATCAACTCTCATCATTCAACCCTCAACACTCAGTCCTCAATCTTCAATACCCAATCCTCAATCCTCAATCTTCAATCCTCAATACACAATCTTCAATCCTCAATCCTCAATTCTCAGTCCTCAATACTCAATCCTCAATCGTCAATCCTCAATCCCCAATCCTCAATCTTCAATCCTCAATCGTCAATCCTCAATCCTCAATCCTCAGTCCTCAAACCTCAATCCTGAATCCTCAATCCTGAATCCTCATTCTTCAGCCCTCAGTCCTCAACAATCAGTTGTCAATCCTCAATCCTCAATAGAATATCATCAATTCACAGTTTTCAGCACTCAATACTCAATCTGCAATCTTCAAATCTCTATCCACAAAAATCAATTCTCATCACTCAACCCTCAACACTCAGGCCCCAGTCCTCAATCTTCAATCCTCAATCCTCAATCCTCAATCCTCAATCCTCAACCTTCAATCCTCAATACTCAATATTGAATCCTCTATCCTCAATCCTCAATCCTCAATCCTCAATACCCATTCTTCAATCCTCAATACCCAATCCTCAATCTTCAACCCTCAATCCTCAATCCGCAATCCTCAATCTTCAATCCTCAATACTCAATCTTCAATCCTTAATCCTCAATCTTCAATCCGCAACCCTCAATTCTCAATCTTCGATCCTCAATACTGAATCTTCTATCCTCAATCCTCAATCCTCAATCTTCAATCCTCAACCCTTAATCCTCAATCTTCAACCCTCAGTCCCCAATCCTCAATCTACAATCCTCAATCCTCGATCCTCATACTCAATCCTCAATCTTCAATCTTCAATCCTCAATACTCAATCTTGTATCCTCAATCCTGAATCCTAAAACCTCAATTCTGAATCCTCAATCCTGAATCCACAATATTCAATCCTCAGACCTCAACCATCAATGCTCAATTCTCAATACTCAACAGAATATCCTGAATTCTCAGTTTTCAATACTCAATCCCCAATCTTCAATCTTCAGATCTCAATCCACAAGCATCAATTCTCATCACTCAACCCTCAACACACAGTCCTCAGTCGTCAATCCTCAATCCTCAATCCTCAATCTTCAATCCTCAATACTCAATCTTCAATCCTCAATCCTCAATCCTCAATCCTCAATCCTCAATCCTTAATCCTCAATCTTCAATCCTCAGTCCCCAATCCTCAATCTTCAATCCTCAATCCTCAATCCTCATACTCAATCCTCAATCTTCAATCATCAATCCTCAATACTCAATCTTCAATCCTCAATCCCGAATCCTCAATTTTCAATCCTCAATCCTCAACCCTCAGTCCTCATCCTCAATTCTCAAACCTCAATTCTCAACCCCCAATCTTCAATCCTCAATAATCTATCTCCAATCCTAGATACCCAATGCCCAATCCTCAATCCTTAATCCTCAATCTTCAATCCTCAATCCCCGGTCCTCAATCTTAAATCCTCAATGCTCAATCCTCAATCCTCAATCCTCAGTCCTCAATCCTCAAACCTCAATCCGCAGTCCTCAATCTTCAATACTCAATACTCAATCTTCAATCCTAAATCCTCAATCCTGAAATCCTCAATCCTCAATATTCAACACACAACCCTCAACCTTCAATCCCCTATCCTCAATCCTCAATCCTTAATCCTCAATCTTCAATCCTCAGTCCCCAATCCTCAATCTTGAATCCTCAACCCTCAATCCTAATCCTCAATCCTTAATCCTCAATCTTCAATCCTCAATACTCAATCTTCAATCCTCAATCCTGAATGCTCAATCCTCAATACTCAATCCCCAATCAACAATCCTCAATCTTCAATACTCAAACCTCAATACTCAATCTGCAATCCTCATTACTCAATCCTCAATCCTCAATCGTCAATCCTCAAACCCCAATCCTCTATCATCAATACTCAATCCTCAATACTCAATCCTCAATCCTCAATCCTCAATCTTCAATCCTCAGTACTCAATCTTCTGTCTGCAATCCTCGATCCTCAATCCTCAATCCTCAATCCACAATCCGCAATCTTCAATCCTCCATACTCAATCTTCAATCCTCAATCCTCAATCCTAAAATCCTCAATC
Source organism: Calliopsis andreniformis (assembly GCF_051401765.1). Classification (NCBI taxonomy): domain Eukaryota; kingdom Metazoa; phylum Arthropoda; class Insecta; order Hymenoptera; family Andrenidae; genus Calliopsis; species Calliopsis andreniformis. Next base: position 5,462,940 of record NW_027480440.1, read on the forward strand.
CTCAATATTCAACACACAACCCTCAACCACCAATCCTCAATACTCAACCATCAATGCTCAATTCTCAATACTCAATAGAATATCCTGAATTCTCAGTTTTCAGTACCCAATCCTCAATCCTCAATATTCAAGTCTCCATCCACAAACATCTATTCTCATCACTCAACCCTCAACCCTCAGTCGTCATCCTCCATCCTCAATCCTCAATCCTCAATCCTCAATCTTCAATCCTCGATAGTCAACCTCCAATCCTAGATCCTCAATCCCCAATCATCAATCCTTAATCCTCAATCTTCAATCCTCAATCCCCAGTCCTCAATCATCAATCCTCAATGCTCAATCGTCAATCCTCAATCCTCAGTCCACAATCCTCAATCCTCAAACCTCAATCCTCAACCGTCAGTCCTCGTCATCAATCCACAACCCTCAATCCTCAATCCTCAACCTTCAATCCCCAATTCTCAATACTCAATAGAATATCCTGAATACTCATGGTTCAATACTCAATCCACAATATTCAATAATCAAATCTCAATCCTCAAACCTCATTTCTCAACACTCAATCCTCAACACTCAGTCCTCTCTCTTCAATCCTCCATCCTCAATCCTCAATCCTCAAGAGTCAATCCTCCATCCTGAATACTCAAACCTCAATTCTCAGTCCTCAAACCTCAATCCCGAATCCTCAACTTTGAATCCTCAATCTTCAGCCCTCGGTCCTCAACAATCAATTGTCAATCCTCAATCCTCAATAGAATACCCTCAATTCACAGCATTCAATACTCAATCACCATTCCTCAAACTTCAAATCTCAATCCACAAACATCAACTCTCATCATTCAACCCTCAACACTCAGTCCTCAATCTTCAATACCCAATCCTCAATCCTCAATCTTCAATCCTCAATACACAATCTTCAATCCCCAATCCTCAATTCTCAGTCCTCAATACTCAATGCTCAATCGTCAATCCTCAATCCCCAATCCTCAATCTTCAATCCTCAATCCTCAATCCTCAATCCTCAATCCTCAATCTTCAATCCTCAATACTCAATCTTCAATCCTCAACCCTCAATCCTCAATCCTCAATGCTCAATCCTCAATCCTCAATACTCAACACACAACCCTCAACCATCAATCCTCAATACTCAACCATCAATCCTCAATTCTCAATACTCAATCTTCAATTCTCAATCTTCGATCCTCAATACTGAATCTTCAATCCTCAATCCTCAATCCTCAATCCTCAATCCTCAATCCTCAATCTTCAATCCTCAATACTCAAACTTCAATCCTCAATCCTCAATGCTCAATTCTCAATCCTCAATACTCAAACGTCAGTTTTCAATCCTCAACACTCAATCATCAATCCTCAATCCCCAATCCTCAATCCTCAATCCTCATTCTTCAATCTTCAATACTCAATCCTCAATCTTCAATCCTCAATCCTCAATCCTCAATTCTAAATCCTCAATCCTCAGTCCTCAGTCCTCAAACATCAATCCTCAACCCTCAGCCCTCATCCTCAATCCTCAATCCACAATGCTCAATCCTCAATCCTCAATCTTCAATCTTCAACCCTCAATACTCAATCATCAATCCTCAATCCTCAGTCCTCAAACCCCAATTCTGAATCCTCAATCCTGAATCCTCAATCTTCAGCCCTCAGTACTCAACAATCAGTTGTCAATCCTCAATCCTCAATAGAATATACTCAATTCACAGCTTTCAATACACAATACTCAATCGGCAATCTTGAAATCTCTATCCACAAACATCAATTCTCATCACTCAACCCTCAGCACTCAGTCCCCAATCGTCAATCTTCTATCCTCAATCCTCAATCGTCAATCCACAATCCTCAATCTTCAATCCTCAATACCCAATCTTCAATCCTCTATCCTCAACCCTCAATCCTCAATCCTCAATACTCAAACGTCAGTCTTCAATCCTTAACACTCAATCTTCAGTCCTCAATCCCCAATCCTCAATCCTCAATCCTCATTCTGCAATCTTCAATACCCAATCCACAATCTTCAATCCTCAATCCTCAATCCTCAATTCTAAATCCTCAATCCTCAGTCCTCAGTCCTCAAACATCAATCCTCAACCCTCAGCCCTCATCCTCAATCCTCAATCCACAATCCTCAATCCTCAATCCTCAATCTTCAATCTTCAATCCTCAATACTCAATCATCAATCCTCAATCCTCAGTCCTCAAACCCCAATTCTGAATCCTCAATCCTGAATCCTCAATCTTCAGCCCTCAGTACTCAACAATCAGTTGTCAATCCTCAATCCTCAATAGAATATACTCAATTCACAGCTTTCAATACACAATACTCAATCGGCAATCTTCAAATCTCTATCCACAAACATCAATTCTCATCACTCAATCCTCAACACTCAGTCCCCAATCCTCAATCCTCAATCCTCAATACTCAATATTCAATCCTCTATCCTCAATCCTCAATCCTCAATCCTCAATCTTCAATCCTCAATCCTCAATCCTCATACTCAATCCTCAATATTCAATCATCAATCCTCAATACTCAATCTTCAATCCTCAATCCCGAATCCTCAATCACAATCCGTAATCCTCAATCAACAATACTCAATCTTCAATAATCAATTCTCTATCCTCAATCCTCAATCCTCAATACTCAACCATCAAGCCTCAATTCTCAATACTCAATAGAATATCCTGAATTCACAGGATTCAATACTCAAGCATCAATCCTCAACCCTCAGCCCTCATTCTCAATCCTCAATCCTCAATCCTCAATCCTCAATTTTCAATCCTCAATCCTCAACCCTCAGTCCTCATCCTCAATTCTCAATTCTCAGTCCTCAATTCTCAACCCCCAATCTTCAATCCTCAATAATCAATCTCCAATCCTAGATCCCCAATGCCCAATCCCCAATCCTTAATCCTCAATCTTCAATCCTCAATCCCCGGCCCTCAATCTTAAATCCTCAATGCTCAATCCTCAATCGTCAATCCTCAGTCCTCAATCCTCAATCCTCAATTCGCAGTCCTCAATCTTGAATCCTCAATACTCAATATTCAATCCTAAATTCTCAATCCTGAAATCCTCAATCCTGAATATTCAACACACAACCCTCAACCTTCAATCCTCAATACTCAACCCTCAATCCTCAATTCTCAATACTCAATCATCAGTCTTCAATCCTCCACACTCAATCTTCAATCCTCAATCCTCAATCTTCAATCCTCAATACTCAATCTTCAATCCTCAACCCTCAATCCTCAATACTCAATCCTCAATCTTCAATCCTCAATCCTCGATCCTCAATTCTCAATCCTCAATCCTCAATCCTCAATCCTCAGACCTCAAACATCAAGACTCAACCCTCAATACTCAGTCTTCAATCCTCGATCCTCAATGCTCAATCCTCAATCATCAATACTCAAACGTCAGTTTTCAATCCTCAACACTCAATCTTCAATCCTCAATCCCCAAACCTCAATCCTCAATCCTCATTCTCCAATCTTCAATACCCAATCCTCAGTCTTCAATCCTCAATCCTCAATCCTCAATTCTCAATTCTCAATCCTCAGTCCTCAGTCCTCAGACATCAATCCTGAACCCTCAGCCCTCATCCTCAATCCTCAATCCACAATCCTCAATCCTCAATCCTCAATCTTCAATCTTCAATCCTCAATACTCAATCATCAATCCTCAATCCTCAGTCCTCAAACCTCAATCCTCAAACCTCAATCCTCAATCATCAATCTTCAATCCTCAATACTCAATCTTCAATCTTCAATCCTCAATCCTCAATCCTCTATCCTCAATCCGCAATCCTCAATCTTCAATCCTCAATACTCAATCTTCAATCCTCAATCCTCAATCCTGAAATCCTCAATCCTCAATATTCAACACACAACCCTCAAACTTCAATCCTCAATACTCAACCATCAATCCTCATTCTCAATACTCAATCGTCAGCCTTCAATCCTCAACACTCAATTTTCAATCCTCAATCCTCAATCTTCAATTCTCAATCTTCGATCCTCAATACTGAATCTTCAATCCTCAATCCTCAATCCCCTATACTCAATCCTCAATCCTTAATCCTCAATCTTCAATCCTCAGTCCCCAATCCTCAATCTTCAATCCTCAACCCTCAATCCTAATCCTCAATCCTTAATCCTCAATCTTCAATCCTCAATACTCAATCTTCAATCCTCAATCCTGAATCCTCAATCCTCAATCCTCAATCCCCAATCAACAATCCTCAATCTTCAATACTCAAACCTCAATACTCAATCTGCAATCCTCAATACTCAATCCTCAATCCTCAATCGTCAATCCTCAAACCCCAATCCTCTATCATCAATACTCAATCCTCAATACTCAATCCTCAATCCTCAATCCTCAATCTTCAATCCTCAGCACTCAATCTTCTGTCTGCAATCCTCAATCCTCAATCCTCAATCCTCAATCCACAATCCGCAATCTTCAATCCTCCATACTCAATCTGCAATCCTCAATCCTCAATCCTAAAATCCTCAATCCTCAATATTCAACACACAACCCTCAACCACCAATCCTCAATACTCAACCATCAATGCTCAATTCTCAATACTCAATAGAATATCCTGAATTCTCAGTTTTCAATACCCAATCCTCAATTCTCAATATTCAAGTCTCCATCCACAAACATCTATTCTCATCACTCAACCCTCAACCCTCAGTCCTCATCCTCCATCCTCAATCCTCAATCCTCAATCCTCAATCTTCAATCCTCAATAATCAACCTCCAATCCTAGATCCTCAATCCCCAATCATCAATCCTTAATCCTCAATATTCAATCCTCAATCCCCAGTCCTCAATCTTCAATCCTCAATGCTCAATCGGCAATCCTCAATCCTCAGTCCACAATCCTCAATCCTCAAACCTCAATCCTCAACGGTCAGTCCTCGTCATCAATCCACAACCCTCAATCCTCAATCCTCAACCTTCAATCATCAATACTCAATCTTCAATCCTCAATCCTCAATCCTCAATCCACAATCCTCAATCCTCAATATTCAACACAAAACCCTCAACCATCAATTCTCAATACTCAACCATCAATCCTCAATTCTCAATACTCAATAGAATATCCTGAATACTCATGGTTCAATACTCAATCCACAATATTCAATAATCAAATCTCAATCCTCAAACCTCATTTCTCAACACTCAATCCTCAACACTCAGTCCTCTCTCTTCAATCCTCCATCCTCAATCCTCAATCCTCAAGAGTCAATCCTCCATCCTGAATACTCAAACCTCAATTCTCAGTCCTCAAACCTCAATCCCGAATCCTCAACTTTGAATCCTCAATCTTCAGCCCTCGGTCCTCAACAATCAATTGTCAATCCTCAATCCTCAATAGAATACCCTCAATTCACAGCATTCAATACTCAATCACGATTCCTCAAACTTCAAATCTCAATCCACAAACATCAACTCTCATCATTCAACACTCAACACTCAGTCCTCAATCTTCAATACCCAATCCTCAATCCTCAATCTTCAACCCTCAATACACAATCTTCAATCCCCAATCCTCAATTCTCAGTCCTCAATACTCAATCCTCAATCGTCAATCCTCAATCCCCAATCCTCAATCTTCAATCCTCAATCCTCAGTCCTCAATCCTCAATCCTCAATCTTCAATCCTCAATACTCAATCTTCAATCCTCAATCCTCAATCCTCAATCCTCAATGCTCAATCCTCAATCCTCAATACTCAACACACAACCCTCAACCATCAATCCTCAATACTCAACCATCAATCCTCAATTCTCAATACTCAATCTTCAATTCTCAATCTTCGATCCTCAATACTGAATCTTCAATCCTCAATCCTCAATCCTCAATCCTCAATCCTCAATCCTCAATCCTCAATCTTCAATCCTCAATACTCAAACTTCAATCCTCAATCCTCAATGCTCAATTCTCAATCCTCAATACTCAAACGTCAGTCTTCAATCCTCAACACTCAGTCATCAATCCTCAATCCCCAATCCTCAATCCTCAATCCTCATTCTTCAATCTTCAATACCCAATCCTCAATCTTCAATCCTCAATCCTCAATCCTCAATTCTAAATCCTCAATCCTCAGTCCTCAGTCCTCAAACATCAATCCTCAACCCTCAGCCCTCATCCTCAATCCTCAATCCACAATGCTCAATCCTCAATCCTCAATCTTCAATCTTCAATCCTCAATACTCAATCATCAATCCTCAATCCTCAGTCCTCAAACCCCAATTCTGAATCCTCAATTCTGAATCCTCAATCTTCAGCCCTCAGTACTCAACAATCAGTTGTCAATCCTCAATCCTCAATAGAATATACTCAATTCACAGCTTTCAATACACAATACTCAATCGGCAATCTTGAAATCTCTATCCACAAACATCAATTCTCATCACTCAACCCTCAGCACTCAGTCCCCAATCGTCAATCTTCTATCCTCAATCCTCAATCGTCAATCCACAATCCTCAATCTTCAATCCTCAATACTCAATCTTCAATCCTCTATCCTCAACCCTCAATCCTCAATCCTCAATACTCAAACGTCAGTCTTCAATCCTTAACACTCAATCTTCAGTCCTCAATCCCCAATCCTCAATCCTCAATCCTCATTCTGCAATCTTCAATACCCAATCCACAATCTTCAATCCTCAATCCTCAATCCTCAATTCTAAATCCTCAATCCTCAGTCCTCAGTCCTCAAACATCAATCCTCAACCCTCAGCCCTCATCCTCAATCCTCAATCCACAATCCTCAATCCTCAATCCTCAATCTTCAATCTTCAATCCTCAATACTCAATCATCAATCCTCAATCCTCAGTCCTCAAACCCCAATTCTGAATCCTCAATCCTGAATCCTCAATCTTCAGCCCTCAGTACTCAACAATCAGTTGTCAATCCTCAATCCTCAATAGAATATACTCAATTCACAGCTTTCAATACACAATACTCAATCGGCAATCTTCAAATCTCTATCCACAAACATCAATTCTCATCACTCAATCCTCAACACTCAGTCCCCAATCCTCAATCTTCAATCCTCAATACTCAATATTCAATCCTCTATCCTCAATCCTCAATCCTCAATCCTCAATCTTCAATCCTCAATCCTCAATCCTCATACTCAATCCTCAATATTCAATCATCAATCCTCAATACTCAATCTTCAATCCTCAATCCCGAATCCTCAATCCTCAATCCCTAATCCACAATCAACAATACTCAATCTTCAATAATCAATCCTCTATCCTCAATCCTCAATCCTCAATACTCAACCATCAAGCCTCAATTCTCAATACTCAATAGAATATCCTGAATTCACAGGATTCATTACTCAAGCATCAATCCTCAACCCTCAGCCCTCATTCTCAATCCTCAATCCTCAATCCTCAATCCTCAATTTTCAATCCTCAATCCTCAACCCTCAGTCCTCATCCTCAATTCTCAATTCTCAGTCCTCAATTCTCAACCCCCAATCTTCAATCCTCAATAATCAATCTCCAATCCTAGATCCCCAATGCCCAATCCCCAATCCTTAATCCTCAATCTTCAATCCTCAATCCCCGGCCCTCAATCTTAAATCCTCAATGCTCAATCCTCAATCCTCAATCCTCAGTCCTCAATCCTCAATCCTCAATTCGCAGTCCTCAATCTTGAATGCTCAATACTCAATATTCAATCCTAAATTCTCAATCCTGAAATCCTCAATCCTGAATATTCAACACACAACCCTCAACCTTCAATCCTCAATACTCAACCCTCAATCCTCAATTCTCAATACTCAATCATCAGTCTTCAATTCTCCACACTCAATCTTCAATCCTCAATCCTCAATCTTCAATCCTCAATACTCAATCTTCAATCCTCAACCCTCAATCCTCAATCCTCAATCCTCAATCCTCAATCCTCAATCCTCAATCCGCAGACCTCAAACATCAAGACTCAACCCTCAATACTCAGTCTTCAATCCTCGATCCTCAATGCTCAATCCTCAATCCTCAATACTCAAACGTCAGTTTTCAATCCTCAACACTCAATCTTCAATCCTCCATCCCCAATCCTCAATCCTCAATCCTCATTCTCCAATCTTCAATACCCAATCCTCAATCTTCAATCCTCAATCCTCAATGCTCAAATCTCAATCCTCAATCCTCAGTCCTCAGTCCTCAGACATCAATCCTGAACCCTCAGCCCTCATCCTCAATCCTCAATCCACAATCCTCAATCCTCAATCCTCAATCTTCAATCCTCAATCCTCATTACTCAATCATCAGTCCTCAATCCACAGTCCTCAAACCTCAATCCTCAATTGTCAATCCTCAATCATCGATCTTCAATCCTCAGTACTCAATCTTCAACACTCAATCTTCAATCCTCAATCCCCAATCCTCAATGCTCAATCCTCAATCTTCAATCCTCAATACCCAATCCTCAATCTTCAATCCTCAATCTTCAATCCTCAATTCTCAATCCTCATTCCGCAGTCCTCAGTCCTCAAACATCAATCCTCAACCGTCAGCCCTCATCCTCAATCCTCAATCCTTAATCCTCAATCCTCAATCCTCAATCTTCAATCTTCAATCCTAAATCCTCAATCCTGTAATCCTCAATCCTCAATATTCAACACACAACCCTCAACCTTCAATCCTCCATACTCAACCATCAATCCTTAATTCTCAACACTCAATCATCAGTCTTCAATCCTCAACACTCAATCTTCAATCCTCAATCCTCAATCTTCAATCCTCAATCTTCAATCCTCCATCCTCGATCCTCAATTCTCAATCCTCAATCCTCAATCCTCAGACCTCAAACATCAATACTCAACCCTCAGTCCTCGTCCTCAATCCACAACCCTCAATCCTCAATCCTCAATCTTCAATCCTCAATCATCAATCCTCAATCCTCAATCCTCAATCCTCAGTCCTCAAACCTCAATCCTGAATCCTCAATACTGAATCCTCATTCTTCAGCCCTCAGTCCTCAACAATCAGTTGTCAATCCTCAATCCTCAATAGAATATCCTCAATTCACAGTATTCAATACTCAATCCCCATTCTTCAATCTTCAAATCTCAATACACAAACATCAATTCTCATCACACAACCCTCAACACTCAGTCCTCAATCTTCAATCCTCAATGCTCAATCCTCAATCTTCAATCCTCAATACTCAATTTCCAATCCTCAATCCTCAATTCTCAATCCTCAATCCTCAATCCTCAATCTTCAATCCTCAATCCTCGATCCTCAATCCTCAGTCCTCAATCTTCAATCCTGAATCCTCAATACTCAATCCTCAATCTTCAATCCTCAATCCTCAATCCTCAATCCGTAATCCTCAATCTTCAATCCTCAATACTCAATCTTGAATCCTCAATCCTCAATCCTGAAATCCTCAACCCTCAATATTCAACACACAACCCTCAACCTTCAATCCTCAATACTCAACCATCAATCCTCAATCCTCAATACTCAATAGAATATCCTGAATTCTCTTTTTTCAATACTCAATCCTCAATCTTCAATCTTCATGTCTCCACACACAAACATCAATTCTCATAACTCAACCCTCAACACTCAGTCCTCAATCCTCAACCCTCAGTCCTCAATACTCAATCTTCAATCCTCCATACTCAATCTCCAATCCTCAATCCTCAATCCTAAAATCCTCAATCCTCAATATTCAACGCACAACCCTCAACCACCAATCCTCAATACTCAACCATCAATGCTCAATTCTCAATACTCAATAGAATATCCTGAATTCTCAGTTTTCAATACCCAATCCTCAATCCTCAATATTCAAGTCTCCATCCACAAACATCTATTCTCATCACTCAACCCTCAACCCTCAGTCCTCATTCTCCATCCTCAATCCTCAATCCTCAATCCTCAATCCTCAATCTTCAATCCTCAATAATCAACCTCCAATCCTAGATCCTCAATCCCCAATCATCAATCCTTAATCCTCAATCCTCAATCCTCAATCCCCAGTCCTCAACCTTCAATCCTCAATGTTCAATCGTCAATCCTCAATCCTCAGTCCACAATCCTCAATCCTCAAACCTCAATCCTCAACAGTCAGTCCTCGTCATCAATCCACAACCCTCAATCCTCAATCCTCAACCTTCAATCATCAATACTCAATCTTCAATCCTCAATCCTCAATCCTCAATCCGCAATCCTCAATCCTCAATATTCAACACAAAACCCTCAACCATCAATTCTCAATACTCAACCATCAGTCCTCAATTCTCAATACTCAATAGAATATCCTGAATACTCATGGTTCAGTACTCAATCCACAATATTCAATAATCAAATCTCAATCCTCAAACCTCTTTTCTCAACACTCAATTCTCAACCCTCAGTCCTCTCTCTTCAATCCTCCATCCTCAATCCTCAATCCTCAAGAGTCAATCCTCCATCCTGAATACTCAAACCTCAATTCTCAGTCCTCAAACCTCAATCCCGAATCCTCAACTTTGAATCCTCAATCTTCAGCCCTCGGTCCTCAACAATCAATTGTCAATCCTCAATCCTCAATAGAATACCCTCAATTCACAGCATTCAATACTCAATCACCATTCCTCAAACTTCAAATCTCAATCCACACACATCAACTCTCATCATTCAACCCTCAACACTCAGTCCTCAATCTTCAATACCCAATCCTCAATCCTCAATCTTCAATCCTCAATACACAATCTTCAATCCTCAATCCTCAATTCTCAGTCCTCAATACTCAATCCTCAATCGTCAATCCTCAATCCCCAATCCTCAATCTTCAATCCTCAATCCTCAATCCTCAATCCTCAAACCACAATCTTCAATCCTCAATACTCAATCTTCAATCCTCAATCCTCAATCCTCAATCCTCAATGCTCAATCCTCAATCCTCAATACTCAACACACAACCCTCAACCATCAATACTCAATTCTCAATACTCAATAGAATATCCTGAATTCAGAATGTTTCAATACTCAATCCACAATATTCAATAACCAAATCTCAATCCTCAAACATCAATTCTCAACACTCAATCCTCAACACTCAGTCCTCTCTCTTCAATCTTCCATCATCAATCCTCTATCCTCAAGCGTCAATCCTCAATCTTCAATCCTCCATCCTCGATCCTCAATTCTCAATCCTCAATCCTCAATCCTCAGACCTCAAACATCAATACTCAACCCTCAGTCCTCGTCCTCAATCCACAACCCTCAATCCTCAATCCTCAATCTTCAATCCTCAATCATCAATCCTCAATCCTCAATCCTCAATCCTCAGTCCTCAAACCTCAATCCTGAATCCTCAATACTGAATCCTCATTCTTCAGCCCTCAGTCCTCAACAATCAGTTGTCAATCCTCAATCCTCAATAGAATATCCTCAATTCACAGTATTCAATACTCAATCCCCATTCTTCAATCTTCAAATCTCAATACACAAACATCAATTCTCATCACACAACCCTCAACACTCAGTCCTCAATCTTCAATCCTCAATGCTCAATCCTCAATCTTCAATCCTCAATACTCAATTTCCAATCCTCAATCCTCAATTCTCAATCCTCAATCCTCAATCCTCAATCTTCAATCCTCAATCCTCGATCCTCAATCCTCAGTCCTCAATCTTCAATCCTGAATCCTCAATACTCAATCCTCAATCTTCAATCCTCAATCCTCAATCCTCAATCCGTAATCCTCAATCTTCAATCCTCAATACTCAATCTTGAATCCTCAATCCTCAATCCTGAAATCCTCAACCCTCAATATTCAACACACAACCCTCAACCTTCAATCCTCAATACTCAACCATCAATCCTCAATTCTCAATACTCAATAGAATATCCTGAATTCTCTTTTTTCAATACTCAATCCTCAATCTTCAATCTTCATGTCTCCACACACAAACATCAATTCTCATAACTCAACCCTCAACACTCAGTCCTCAATCCTCAACCCTCAGTCCTCAATACTCAATCTTCAATCCTCCATACTCAATCTCCAATCCTCAATCCTCAATCCTAAAATCCTCAATCCTCAATATTCAACGCACAACCCTCAACCACCAATCCTCAATACTCAACCATCAATGCTCAATTCTCAATACTCAATAGAATATCCTGAATTCTCAGTTTTCAATACCCAATCCTCAATCCTCAATATTCAAGTCTCCATCCACAAACATCTATTCTCATCACTCAACCCTCAACCCTCAGTCCTCATTCTCCATCCTCAATCCTCAATCCTCAATCCTCAATCTTCAATCCTCAATAATCAACCTCCAATCCTAGATCCTCAATCCCCAATCATCAATCCTTAATCCTCAATCCTCAATCCTCAATCCCCAGTCCTCAATCTTCAATCCTCAATGTTCAATCGTCAATCCTCAATCCTCAGTCCACAATCCTCAATCCTCAAACCTCAATCCTCAACAGTCAGTCCTCGTCATCAATCCACAACCCTCAATCCTCAATCCTCAACCTTCAATCATCAATACTCAATCTTCAATCCTCAATCCTCAATCCTCAATCCGCAATCCTCAATCCTCAATATTCAACACAAAACCCTCAACCATCAATTCTCAATACTCAACCATCAGTCCTCAATTCTCAATACTCAATAGAATATCCTGAATACTCATGGTTCAGTACTCAATCCACAATATTCAATAATCAAATCTCAATCCTCAAACCTCTTTTCTCAACACTCAATTCTCAACCCTCAGTCCTCTCTCTTCAATCCTCCATCCTCAATCCTCAATCCTCAAGAGTCAATCCTCCATCCTGAATACTCAAACCTCAATTCTCAGTCCTCAGACCTCAATCCCGAATCCTCAACTTTGAATCCTCAATCTTCAGCCCTCGGTCCTCAACAATCAATTGTCAATCCTCAATCCTCAATAGAATACCCTCAATTCACAGCATTCAATACTCAATCACCATTCCTCAAACTTCAAATCTCAATCCACACACATCAACTCTCATCATTCAACCCTCAACACTCAGTCCTCAATCTTCAATACCCAATCCTCAATCCTCAATCTTCAATCCTCAATACACAATCTTCAATCCTCAATCCTCAATTCTCAGTCCTCAATACTCAATCCTCAATCGTCAATCCTCAATCCCCAATCCTCAATCTTCAATCCTCAATCCTCAATCCTCAATCCTCAAACCACAATCTTCAATCCTCAATACTCAATCTTCAATCCTCAATCCTCAATCCTCAATCCTCAATGCTCAATCCTCAATCCTCAATACTCAACACACAACCCTCAACCATCAATACTCAATTCTCAATACTCAATAGAATATCCTGAATTCAGAATGTTTCAATACTCAATCCACAATATTCAATAACCAAATCTCAATCCTCAAACATCAATTCTCAACACTCAATCCTCAACACTCAGTCCTCTCTCTTCAATCTTCCATCATCAATCCTCTATCCTCAAGCGTCAATCCTCAATCCTCAATCCTCAACACTCAATCCTCATTCCTCAAACCTCAATTCCGAATCCTCAATCCTGAATCCTCAATCTTCATCCCTCAGTCAGCAACAATCAATTGTCAATCCTCAATCCTCAATAGAATATCCTCAATTCACAGTTTTCAATACTCAATCCCCAACCTTCAATCTTCAAATCTCAATCCACAAACATCAACTCTCATCACACAACCCTCAGCACTAGGTCCTCAATCTTCAATCCTCAAGCCTCAATCCTCAATCGTCAATCCTCAATTCCCAATTCTCTATCATCAATCCTCAATCCTCAATCCTCAATCCTCAATCCTCAATCCTCAATCCTCAATCCTCAATCCTCAATCCTCAATCTTCAATCCTCAATACTCAATCTTCAATCCTGAATCCTCATTCTTCAGCCCTCAGTCCTCAACAATCAGTTGTCAAACCTCAATCCTCAATAGAATATCATCAATTCACAGTTTTCAATAGTCAATACTCAATCTGCAATCTTCAAATCTCTATCCACAAACATCAATTCTCATCACTCAACCCTCAACACTCAGTCCTCAATCCTCAATCCTCAATCATCAATCCTCAATCCCCAATCCTCAATCTTCAATCCTCAATCCTCGATCCTCAATTCTCAATCCTCAATCCTCAATCTTCAGACCTCAAACATCAATACTCAACCCTCAGTCCTCGTCCTCAATCCACAACCCTCAATCCTCAATCCTCAATCTTCAATCCTCAATCCTCAATCCTCAATCATCAATCCTCAATCCTCAGTCCTCAAACCTCAATCCTGAATCCTCAATCCTTAATCCTCATTCTTCAGCCCTCAGTCCTCAACAATCAGTTGTCAATCCTCAATCCTCAATAGAATATCATCAATTCACAGTTTTCAAAACTCAATACTCAATCTGCAATCTTCAAATCTCTATCCACAAACATCAATTCTCATCACTCAACCCTCAACACTCAGTCCCCAATCGTCAATCTTCTATCCTCAATCCTCAATCCTCAATCCTCAATCCTCAATCTTCAATCCTCAATACTCAATCTTCAATCCTCAATCCTCAACCCTCAATCCTCAATCCTCAATACTCAATCGTCAGTCTTCAATCCTCAACACTCAATCTTCAATCCTCAATCCCCAATCCTCAATCCTCAATCCTCATTCTTCAATCCTCAATACCCAATCCTCAATCTTCAATCCTCAATCCTCAATCCTCAACTATCAATCCTCAGTCCTCAGTCCTCAGTCCTCAAACATCAATCCTCAACCCTCAGCCCTCATCCTCAATCCTCAATCCACAATCTTCAATCCTCAATCCTCAATCTTCAATCTTCAATCCTCAATACTCAATCATCAATCCTCAATCGTCAGTCCTCAAACCCCAATTCTGAATCCTCAATCCTGAATCCTCAATCTTCAGCCCTCAGTACTCAACAATCAGTTGTCAATCCCCAATCCTCAATAGAATATCCTCAATTCACAGCTTTCAATACACAATACTCAATCTGCAATCTTCAAATCTCTATCCACAAACATCAATTCTCATCACTCAACCCTCAACACTCAGTCCCCAATCCTTAATCTTCAATCCTCAATACTCAATATTCAATCCTCTATCCTCAATCCTAAAATCCTCAATCCTCAATATTCAACACACAACCCTCAACCACCAATCCTCAATACTCAACCATCAATGCTCAATTCTCAATACTCAATAGAATATCCTGAATTCTCAGTTTTCAATACCCAATCCTCAATCCTCAATATTCAAGTCTCCATCCACAAACATCTATTCTCATCACTCAACCCTCAACCCTCAGTCCTCATCCTCCATCCTCAATCCTCAATCCTCAATCCTCAATCTTCAATCCTCAATAATCAACCTCCAATCCTAGATCCTCAATCCCCAATCATCAATCCTTAATCCTCAATCTTCAATTCTCAATTCCCAGTCCTCAATCTTAAATCCTCAATGCTCAATCCTCAATCCTCAATCCTCAGTCCTCAATCCTCAATCCTCAATCCGCAGTCCTCAATCTTCAATCCTCAATACTCAATCTTCAATCCTAAATCCTCAATCCTGAAATCCTCAATCCTCAATATTCAACACACAACCCTCAACCTTCAATCCTCAGTCCTCAATCCTCAATCCTCAATCCGCAGTCCTCAATCTTCAATCCTCAATACTCAATCTTCAATCCTAAATCCTCAATCCTGAAATCCTCAATCCTCAATATTCAACACACAACCCTCAACCTTCAATCCTCAATACTCAACCCTCAATCCTCAATTCTCAATACTCAATCATCAGTCTTCAATCCTCAACACTCAATCTTCAATCCTCAATCCTCAATCTTCAATCCTCAATACTCAATCTTCAATCCTCAACCCTCAATCCTCAATCCTCAATCCTCAATCTGCAATCCTGAATCCTCGATCCTCAATTCTCAATCCTCAATCCTCAATCCTCAACCCTCAATCCTCAGACCTCAAACATCAATACTCAACCCTCAATACTCAATCTTCAATCCTCAATCCTCAATGCTCAATCCTCAATCCTCAATACTCAAACGTCAGTCTTCAATCCTCAACACTCAATCTTCAATCCTCAATCCCCAATCCTCAATCCTCAATCCTCATTCTCCAATCTTCGATACCCAATCCTCAGTCTTCAATCCTCAATCCTCAATCCTCAATTCTCAATTTTCGATCCTCAGTCCTCAGTCCTCAGACATCAATCCTGAACCCTCAGCCCTCATCCTCAATCCTCAATCCACAATCCTCAATCCTCAATCCTCAATCTTCAATCTTCAATCCTCAATACTCAATCATCAATCCTCAATCCTCAGTCCTCAAACCTCAATCCTCAATCCTCAATCCTCAATCATCAATCTTCAATCCTCAATACTCAATCTTCAATCTTCAATCCTCAATCCTCAATCCTCAATCCTCAATCCGCAATCCTCAATCTTCAATCCTCAATACTCAATCTTCAATCCTCAATCCTCAATCCTGAAATCCTCAATCCTCAATATTCAACACACAACCCTCAAACTTCAATCCTCAATACTCAACCATCAATCCTCATTCTCAATACTCAATCGTCAGCCTTCAACCCTCAACACTCAATCTTCAATCCTCAATCCTGAATCCTCAATCCTCAATCCTCAATCCCCAATCAACAATCCTCAATCTTCAATACTCAATCCTCAATACTCAATCTGCAATCTCTAATACTCAATCCCCAATCCTCAATCGTCAATCCTCAAACCCCAATCCTCTATCATCAATACTCAATCATCAATACTCAATCCTCAATCCTCAATCCTCAATCCTCAATCTTCAATCTTCAGTACTCAACCATCAATGCTCAATTCTCAATACTCAATAGAATATCCTGACTTCTCAGTTTTCAATACCCAATCCTCAATCCTCAATATTCAAGTCTCCATCCACAAACATCTATTCTCATCACTCAACCCTCAACCCTCAGTCCTCATCCTCCATCCTCAATCCTCAATCCTCAATCCTCAATCTTCAATCCTCAATAATCAGCGTCCAATCCTAGATCCTCAATCCCCAATCATCAATCCTTAATCCTCAATATTCAATCCTCAATCCCCAGTCCTCAATCTTCAATCCTCAATGCTCAATCGTCAATCCTCAATCCTCAGTCCACAATCCTCATTCCTCAAACCTCAATCCTCAACCGTCAGTCCTCGTCATCAATCCACAACCCTCAATCCTCAATCCTCAACCTTCAATCATCAATACTCAATCTTCAATCCTCAATCCTCAATCCTCAATCCACAATCCTCAATCCTCAATATTCAACACAAAACCGTCAACCATCTATTCTCAATACTCAACCATCAATCCTCAATTCTCAATACTCAATAGAATATTCTGAATACTCATGGTTCAATACTCAATCCACAATATTCAATAATCAAATCTCAATCCTCAAACCTCATTTCTCAACACTCAATCCTCAACACTCAGTCCTCTCTCTTCAATCCTGCATCCTGAATCCTCAATCCTCAAGAGTCAATCCTCTATCCTGAATACTCAAACCTCAATTCTCAGTCCTCAAACCTCAATCCCGAATCCTCAACTTTGAATCCTCTATCTTCAGCCCTCGGTCCTCAACAATCAATTGTCAATCCTCAATCCTTAATAGAATACCCTCAATTCACAGCATTCAATTCTCAATCACCATTCCTCAAACTTCAAATCTCAATCCACAAACATCAATTCTCATCATTCAACCCTCAACACTCAGTCCTCAATCTTCAATACCCAATCCTCAATCCTCAATCTTCAATCCTCAATACACAATCTTCAATCCTCAATCCTCAATTCTCAGTCCTCAATACTCAATCCTCAATCGTCAATCCTCAATCCCCAATCCTCAATCTTCAATCCTCAATCCTCAATCCTCAATCCTCAATCCTCAATCTTCAATCCTCAATACTCAATCTTCAATCCTCAATCCTCAATCCTCAATCCTCAATGGTGAATCCTCAATCCTCAATACTCAACACACAACCCTCAACCATCAATCTTCAATACTCAACCATCAATACTCAATTCTCAATACTCAATAGAATATCCTGAATTCAGAATGTTTCAATACTCAATCCACAATATTCAATAACCAAATCTCAATCCTCAAACATCAATTCTCAACACTCAATCCTCAACACTCAGTCCTCTCTCTTCAATCTTCCATCATCAATCCTCTATCCTCAAGCGTCAATCCTCAATCCTCAATCCTCAACACTCAATCCTCATTCCTCAAACCTCAATTCCGAATCCTCAATCCTGAATCATCAATCTTCATCCCTCAGTCAGCAACAATCAATTGTCAATCCTCAATCCTCAATAGAATATCCTCAATTCACAGTTTTCATACTCAATCCCCAACCTTCAATCTTCAAATCTCAGTCCACAAACATCAACTCTCATCACACAACCCTCAGCACTAGGTCCTCAATCTTCAATCCTCAAGCCTCAATCCTCAATCGTCAATCCTCAATCCCCAATTCTCTATCATCAATCCTCAATCCTCAATCCTCAATCCTCAATCCTCAATCCTCAATCCTCAATCCTCAATCCTCAATCCTCAATCCTCAATCCTCAATCCTCAATCCTCAATCTTCAATCCTCAATACTCAATCTTCAATCCTGAATCCTCATTCTTCAGCCCTCAGTCCTCAACAATCAGTTGTCAAACCTCAATCCTCAATAGAATATCATCAATTCACAGTTTTCAATAGTCAATACTCAATCTGCAATCTTCAAATCTCTATCCACAAACATCAATTCTCATCACTCAACCCTCAACACTCAGTCCTCAATCCTCAATCCTCAATCATCAATCCTCAATCCCCAATCCTCAATCTTCAATCCTCAATCCTCGATCCTCAATTCTCAATCCTCAATCCTCAATCTTCAGACCTCAAACATCAATACTCAACCCTCAGTCCTCGTCCTCAATCCACAACCCTCAATCCTCAATCCTCAATCTTCAATCCTCAATCCTCAATCCTCAATCATCAATCCTCAATCCTCAGTCCTCAAACCTCAATCCTGAATCCTCAATCCTTAATCCTCATTCTTCAGCCCTCAGTCCTCAACAATCAGTTGTCAATCCTCAATCCTCAATAGAATATCATCAATTCACAGTTTTCAAAACTCAATACTCAATCTGCAATCTTCAAATCTCTATCCACAAACATCAATTCTCATCACTCAACCCTCAACACTCAGTCCCCAATCGTCAATCTTCTATCCTCAATCCTCAATCCTCAATCCTCAATCCTCAATCTTCAATCCTCAATACTCAATCTTCAATCCTCAATCCTCAACCCTCAATCCTCAATCCTCAATACTCAATCGTCAGTCTTCAATCCTCAACACTCAATCTTCAATCCTCAATCCCCAATCCTCAATCCTCAATCCTCATTCTTCAATCCTCAATACCCAATCCTCAATCTTCAATCCTCAATCCTCAATCCTCAACTATCAATCCTCAGTCCTCAGTCCTCAGTCCTCAAACCTCAATCCTCAATCCTCAATCCTCAATCATCAATCTTCAATCCTCAATACTCAATCTTCAATCTTCAATCCTCAATCCTCAATCCTCAATCCTCAATCCGCAATCCTCAATCTTCAATCCTCAATACTCAATCTTCAATCCTCAATCCTCAATCCTGAAATCCTCAATCCTCAATATTCAACACACAACCCTCAAACTTCAATCCTCAATACTCAACCATCAATCCTCATTCTCAATACTCAATCGTCAGCCTTCAACCCTCAACACTCAATCTTCAATCCTCAATCCTCAATCCTCAATCTTCAATTCTCAATCTTCGATCCTCAATACTGAATCTTCAATCCTCAATCCTCAATCCCCTATCCTCAATCCTCAATCCTTAATCCTCAACCTTCAATCCTCAGTCCCCAATCCTCAATCTTCAATCCTCAACCCTCAATCCTAATCCTCAATCCTTAATCCTCAATCTTCAATCCTCAATACTCAATCTTCAATCCTCAATCCTGAATCCTCAATCCTCAATCCTCAATCCCCAATCAACAATCCTCAATCTTCAATACTCAATCCTCAATACTCAATCTGCAATCCTCAATACTCAATCCCCAATCCTCAATCGTCAATCCTCAAACCCCAATCCTCTATCATCAATACTCAATCCTCAATACTCAATCCTCAATCCTCAATCCTCAATCCTCAATCTTCAATCTTCAGTACTCAACCATCAATGCTCAATTCTCAATACTCAATAGAATATCCTGACTTCTCAGTTTTCAATACCCAATCCTCAGTCCTCAATATTCAAGTCTCCATCCACAAACATCTATTCTCATCACTCAACCCTCAACCCTCAGTCCTCATCCTCCATCCTCAATCCTCAATCCTCAATCCTCAATCTTCAATCCTCAATAATCAGCGTCCAATCCTAGATCCTCAATCCCCAATCATCAATCCTTAATCCTCAATATTCAATCCTCAATCCCCAGTCCTCAATCTTCAATCCTCAATGCTCAATCGTCAATCCTCAATCCTCAGTCCACAATCCTCATTCCTCAAACCTCAATCCTCAACCGTCAGTCCTCGTCATCAATCCACAACCCTCAATCCTCAATCCTCAACCTTCAATCATCAATACTCAATCTTCAATCCTCAATCCTCAATCCTCAATCCACAATCCTCAATCCTCAATATTCAACACAAAACCGTCAACCATCTATTCTCAATACTCAACCATCAATCCTCAATTCTCAATACTCAATAGAATATTCTGAATACTCATGGTTCAATACTCAATCCACAATATTCAATAATCAAATCTCAATCCTCAAACCTCATTTCTCAACACTCAATCCTCAACACTCAGTCCTCTCTCTTCAATCCTGCATCCTGAATCCTCAATCCTCAAGAGTCAATCCTCTATCCTGAATACTCAAACCTCAATTCTCAGTCCTCAAACCTCAATCCCGAATCCTCAACTTTGAATCCTCTATCTTCAGCCCTCGGTCCTCAACAATCAATTGTCAATCCTCAATCCTTAATAGAATACCCTCAATTCACAGCATTCAATACTCAATCACCATTCCTCAAACTTCAAATCTCAATCCACAAACATCAATTCTCATCATTCAACCCTCAACACTCAGTCCTCAATCTTCAATACCCAATCCTCAATCCTCAATCTTCAATCCTCAATACACAATCTTCAATCCTCAATCCTCAATTCTCAGTCCTCAATACTCAATCCTCAATCGTCAATCCTCAATCCCCAATCCTCAATCTTCAATCCTCAATCCTCAATCCTCAATCCTCAATCCTCAATCTTCAATCCTCAATACTCAATCTTCAATCCTCAATCCTCAATCCTCAATCCTCAATGGTGAATCCTCAATCCTCAATACTCAACACACAACCCTCAACCATCAATCTTCAATACTCAACCATCAATACTCAATTCTCAATACTCAATAGAATATCCTGAATTCAGAATGTTTCAATACTCAATCCACAATATTCAATAACCAAATCTCAATCCTCAAACATCAATTCTCAACACTCAATCCTCAACACTCAGTCCTCTCTCTTCAATCTTCCATCATCAATCCTCTATCCTCAAGCGTCAATCCTCAATCCTCAATCCTCAACACTCAATCCTCATTCCTCAAACCTCAATTCCGAATCCTCAATCCTGAATCATCAATCTTCATCCCTCAGTCAGCAACAATCAATTGTCAATCCTCAATCCTCAATAGAATATCCTCAATTCACAGTTTTCATACTCAATCCCCAACCTTCAATCTTCAAATCTCAGTCCACAAACATCAACTCTCATCACACAACCCTCAGCACTAGGTCCTCAATCTTCAATCCTCAAGCCTCAATCCTCAATCGTCAATCCTCAATCCCCAATTCTCTATCATCAATCCTCAATCCTCAATCCTCAATCCTCAATCCTCAATCCTCAATCCTCAATCCTCAATCCTCAATCCTCAATCCTCAATCCTCAATCCTCAATCCTCAATCTTCAATCCTCAATACTCAATCTTCAATCCTGAATCCTCATTCTTCAGCCCTCAGTCCTCAACAATCAGTTGTCAAACCTCAATCCTCAATAGAATATCATCAATTCACAGTTTTCAATAGTCAATACTCAATCTGCAATCTTCAAATCTCTATCCACAAACATCAATTCTCATCACTCAACCCTCAACACTCAGTCCTCAATCCTCAATCCTCAATCATCAATCCTCAATCCCCAATCCTCAATCTTCAATCCTCAATCCTCGATCCTCAATTCTCAATCCTCAATCCTCAATCTTCAGACCTCAAACATCAATACTCAACCCTCAGTCCTCGTCCTCAATCCACAACCCTCAATCCTCAATCCTCAATCTTCAATCCTCAATCCTCAATCCTCAATCATCAATCCTCAATCCTCAGTCCTCAAACCTCAATCCTGAATCCTCAATCCTTAATCCTCATTCTTCAGCCCTCAGTCCTCAACAATCAGTTGTCAATCCTCAATCCTCAATAGAATATCATCAATTCACAGTTTTCAAAACTCAATACTCAATCTGCAATCTTCAAATCTCTATCCACAAACATCAATTCTCATCACTCAACCCTCAACACTCAGTCCCCAATCGTCAATCTTCTATCCTCAATCCTCAATCCTCAATCCTCAATCCTCAATCTTCAATCCTCAATACTCAATCTTCAATCCTCAATCCTCAACCCTCAATCCTCAATCCTCAATACTCAATCGTCAGTCTTCAATCCTCAACACTCAATCTTCAATCCTCAATCCCCAATCCTCAATCCTCAATCCTCATTCTTCAATCCTCAATACCCAATCCTCAATCTTCAATCCTCAATCCTCAATCCTCAACTATCAATCCTCAGTCCTCAGTCCTCAGTCCTCAAACATCAATCCTCAACCCTCAGCCCTCATCCTCAATCCTCAATCCACAATCTTCAATCCTCAATCCTCAATCTTCAATCTTCAATCCTCAATACTCAATCATCAATCCTCAATCGTCAGTCCTCAAACCCCAATTCTGAATCCTCAATCCTGAATCCTCAATCTTCAGCCCTCAGTACTCAACAATCAGTTGTCAATCCCCAATCCTCAATAGAATATCCTCAATTCACAGCTTTCAATACACAATACTCAATCTGCAATCTTCAAATCTCTATCCACAAACATCAATTCTCATCACTCAACCCTCAACACTCAGTCCCCAATCCTTAATCTTCAATCCTCAATACTCAATATTCAATCCTCTATCCTCAATCCTAAAATCCTCAATCCTCAATATTCAACACACAACCCTCAACCACCAATCCTCAATACTCAACCATCAATGCTCAATTCTCAATACTCAATAGAATATCCTGAATTCTCAGTTTTCAATACCCAATCCTCAATCCTCAATATTCAAGTCTCCATCCACAAACATCTATTCTCATCACTCAACCCTCAACCCTCAGTCCTCATCCTCCATCCTCAATCCTCAATCCTCAATCCTCAGTCCTCAATCCTCAATCCTCAATCCGCAGTCCTCAATCTTCAATCCTCAATACTCAATCTTCAATCCTAAATCCTCAATCCTGAAATCCTCAATCCTCAATATTCAACACACAACCCTCAACCTTCAATCCTCAGTCCTCAATCCTCAATCCTCAATCCGCAGTCCTCAATCTTCAATCCTCAATACTCAATCTTCAATCCTAAATCCTCAATCCTGAAATCCTCAATCCTCAATATTCAACACACAACCCTCAACCTTCAATCCTCAATACTCAACCCTCAATCCTCAATTCTCAATACTCAATCATCAGTCTTCAATCCTCAACACTCAATCTTCAATCCTCAATCCTCAATCTTCAATCCTCAATACTCAATCTTCAATCCTCAACCCTCAATCCTCAATCCTCAATCCTCAATCTGCAATCCTGAATCCTCGATCCTCAATTCTCAATCCTCAATCCTCAATCCTCAACCCTCAATCCTCAGA
Source organism: Calliopsis andreniformis (assembly GCF_051401765.1). Lineage (NCBI taxonomy): Eukaryota > Metazoa > Arthropoda > Insecta > Hymenoptera > Andrenidae > Calliopsis > Calliopsis andreniformis. Next base: position 5,487,053 of record NW_027480440.1, read on the forward strand.
CCTCAAACATCAATACTCAACCCTCAATACTCAATCTTCAATCCTCAATCCTCAATGCTCAATCCTCAATCCTCAATACTCAAACGTCAGTCTTCAATCCTCAACACTCAATCTTCAATCCTCAATCCCCAATCCTCAATCCTCAATCCTCATTCTCCAATCTTCGATACCCAATCCTCAGTCTTCAATCCTCAATCCTCAATCCTCAATTCTCAATTTTCAATCCTCAGTCCTCAGTCCTCAGACATCAATCCTGAACCCTCAGCCCTCATCCTCAATCCTCAATCCACAATCCTCAATCCTCAATCCTCAATCTTCAATCTTCAATCCTCAATACTCAATCATCAATCCTCAATCCTCAGTCCTCAAACCTCAATCCTCAATCCTCAATCCTCAATCATCAATCTTCAATCCTCAATACTCAATCTTCAATCTTCAATCCTCAATCCTCAATCCTCAATCCTCAATCCGCAATCCTCAATCTTCAATCCTCAATACTCAATCTTCAATCCTCAATCCTCAATCCTGAAATCCTCAATCCTCAATATTCAACACACAACCCTCAAACTTCAATCCTCAATACTCAACCATCAATCCTCATTCTCAATACCCATTCGTCAGCCTTCAACCCTCAACACTCAATCTTCAATCCTCAATCCTCAATCTTCAATTCTCAATCTTCGATCCTCAATACTGAATCTTCAATCCTCAATCCTCAATCCCCTATCCTCAATCCTCAATCCTTAATCCTCAACCTTCAATCCTCAGTCCCCAATCCTCAATCTTCAATCCTCAACCCTCAATCCTAATCCTCAATCCTTAATCCTCAATCTTCAATCCTCAATACTCAATCTTCGATCCTCAATCCTGAATCCTCAATCCTCAATCCTCAATCCCCAATCAACAATCCTCAATCTTCAATACTCAATCCTCAATACTCAATCTGCAATCCTCAATACTCAATCCCCAATCCTCAATCGTCAATCCTCAAACCCCAATCCTCTATCATCAATACTCAATCCTCAATACTCAATCCTCAATCCTCAATCCTCAATCTTCAATCCTCAGTACTCAACCATCAATGCTCAATTCTCAATACTCAATAGAATATCCTGACTTCTCAGTTTTCAATACCCAATCCTCAATCCTCAATATTCAAGTCTCCATCCACAAACATCTATTCTCATCACTCAACCCTCAACCCTCAGTCCTCATCCTCCATCCTCAATCCTCAATCCTCAATCCTCAATCTTCAATCCTCAATAATCAGCGTCCAATCCTAGATCCTCAATCCCCAATCATCAATCCTTAATCCTCAATATTCAATCCTCAATCCCCAGTCCTCAATCTTCAATCCTCAATGCTCAATCGTCAATCCTCAATCCTCAGTCCACAATCCTCATTCCTCAAACCTCAATCCTCAACCGTCAGTCCTCGTCATCAATCCACAACCCTCAATCCTCAATCCTCAACCTTCAATCATCAATACTCAATCTTCAATCCTCAATCCTCAATCCTCAATCCACAATCCTCAATCCTCAATATTCAACACAAAACCCTCAACCATCTATTCTCAATACTCAATCATCAATCCTCAATTCTCAATACTCAATAGAATATTCTGAATACTCATGGTTCAATACTCAATCCACAATATTCAATAATCAAATCTCAATCCTCAAACCTCATTTCTCAACACTCAATCCTCAACACTCAGTCCTCTCTCTTCAATCCTGCATCCTGAATCCTCAATCCTCAAGAGTCAATCCTCCATCCTGAATACTCAAACCTCAATTCTCAGTCCTCAAACCTCAATCCCGAATCCTCAACTTTGAATCCTCAATCTTCAGCCCTCGGTCCTCAACAATCAATTGTCAATCCTCAATCCTTAATAGAATACCCTCAATTCACAGCATTCAATACTCAATCACCATTCCTCAAACTTCAAATCTCAATCCACAAACATCAACTCTCATCATTCAACCCTCAACACTCAGTCCTCAATCTTCAATACCCAATCCTCAATCCTCAATCTTCAATCCTCAATACACAATCTTCAATCCTCAATCCTCAATTCTCAGTCCTCAATACTCAATCCTCAATCGTCAATCCTCAATCCCCAATCCTCAATCTTCAATCCTCAATCCTCAATCCTCAATCCTCAATCCTCAATCTTCAATCCTCTATACTCAATCTTCAATCCTCAATCCTCAATCCTCAATCCTCAATGGTGAATCCTCAATCCTCAATACTCAACACACAACCCTCAACCATCAATCTTCAATACTCAACCATCAATACTCAATTCTCAATACTCAATAGAATATCCTGAATTCAGAATGTTTCAATACTCAATCCACAATATTCAATAACCAAATCTCAATCCTCAAACATCAATTCTCAACACTCAATCCTCAATACTCAGTCCTCTCTCTTCAATCTTCCATCATCAATCCTCTATCCTCAAGCGTCAATCCTCAATCCTCAATCCTCAACACTCAATCCTCATTCCTCAAACCTCAATTCCGAATCCTCAATCCTGAATCATCAATCTTCATCCCTCAGTCAGCAACAATCAATTGTCAATCCTCAATCCTCAATAGAATATCCTCAATTCACAGTTTTCATACTCAATCCCCAACCTTCAATCTTCAAATCTCAGTCCACAAACATCAACTCTCATCACACAACCCTCAGCACTAGGTCCTCAATCTTCAATCCTCAAGCCTCAATCCTCAATCGTCAATCCTCAATCCCCAATTCTCTATCATCAATCCTCAATCCTCAATCCTCAATCCTCAATCCTCAATCCTCAATCCTCAATCCTCAATCCTCAATCCTCAATCCTCAATCCTCAATCCTCAATCCTCAATCTTCAATCCTCAATACTCAATCTTCAATCCTGAATCCTCATTCTTCAGCCCTCAGTCCTCAACAATCAGTTGTCAAACCTCAATCCTCAATAGAATATCATCAATTCACAGTTTTCAATAGTCAATACTCAATCTGCAATCTTCAAATCTCTATCCACAAACATCAATTCTCATCACTCAACCCTCAACACTCAGTCCTCAATCCTCAATCCTCAATCATCAATCCTCAATCCCCAATCCTCAATCTTCAATCCTCAATCCTCGATCCTCAATTCTCAATCCTCAATCCTCAATCTTCAGACCTCAAACATCAATACTCAACCCTCAGTCCTCGTCCTCAATCCACAACCCTCAATCCTCAATCCTCAATCTTCAATCCTCAATCCTCAATCCTCAATCATCAATCCTCAATCCTCAGTCCTCAAACCTCAATCCTGAATCCTCAATCCTTAATCCTCATTCTTCAGCCCTCAGTCCTCAACAATCAGTTGTCAATCCTCAATCCTCAATAGAATATCATCAATTCACAGTTTTCAAAACTCAATACTCAATCTGCAATCTTCAAATCTCTATCCACAAACATCAATTCTCATCACTCAACCCTCAACACTCAGTCCCCAATCGTCAATCTTCTATCCTCAATCCTCAATCCTCAATCCTCAATCCTCAATCTTCAATCCTCAATACTCAATCTTCAATCCTCAATCCTCAACCCTCAATCCTCAATCCTCAATACTCAATCGTCAGTCTTCAATCCTCAACACTCAATCTTCAATCCTCAATCCCCAATCCTCAATCCTCAATCCTCAATATTCAACACACAACCCTCAAACTTCAATCCTCAATACTCAACCATCAATCCTCATTCTCAATACCCATTCGTCAGCCTTCAACCCTCAACACTCAATCTTCAATCCTCAATCCTCAATCTTCAATTCTCAATCTTCGATCCTCAATACTGAATCTTCAATCCTCAATCCTCAATCCCCTATCCTCAATCCTCAATCCTTAATCCTCAACCTTCAATCCTCAGTCCCCAATCCTCAATCTTCAATCCTCAACCCTCAATCCTAATCCTCAATCCTTAATCCTCAATCTTCAATCCTCAATACTCAATCTTCGATCCTCAATCCTGAATCCTCAATCCTCAATCCTCAATCCCCAATCAACAATCCTCAATCTTCAATACTCAATCCTCAATACTCAATCTGCAATCCTCAATACTCAATCCCCAATCCTCAATCGTCAATCCTCAAACCCCAATCCTCTATCATCAATACTCAATCCTCAATACTCAATCCTCAATCCTCAATCCTCAATCTTCAATCCTCAGTACTCAACCATCAATGCTCAATTCTCAATACTCAATAGAATATCCTGACTTCTCAGTTTTCAATACCCAATCCTCAATCCTCAATATTCAAGTCTCCATCCACAAACATCTATTCTCATCACTCAACCCTCAACCCTCAGTCCTCATCCTCCATCCTCAATCCTCAATCCTCAATCCTCAATCTTCAATCCTCAATAATCAGCGTCCAATCCTAGATCCTCAATCCCCAATCATCAATCCTTAATCCTCAATATTCAATCCACAATCCCCAGTCCTCAATCTTCAATCCTCAATGCTCAATCGTCAATCCTCAATCCTCAGTCCACAATCCTCATTCCTCAAACCTCAATCCTCAACCGTCAGTCCTCGTCATCAATCCACAACCCTCAATCCTCAATCCTCAACCTTCAATCATCAATACTCAATCTTCAATCCTCAATCCTCAATCCTCAATCCACAATCCTCAATCCTCAATATTCAACACAAAACCCTCAACCATCTATTCTCAATACTCAATCATCAATCCTCAATTCTCAATACTCAATAGAATATTCTGAATACTCATGGTTCAATACTCAATCCACAATATTCAATAATCAAATCTCAATCCTCAAACCTCATTTCTCAACACTCAATCCTCAACACTCAGTCCTCTCTCTTCAATCCTGCATCCTGAATCCTCAATCCTCAAGAGTCAATCCTCCATCCTGAATACTCAAACCTCAATTCTCAGTCCTCAAACCTCAATCCCGAATCCTCAACTTTGAATCCTCAATCTTCAGCCCTCGGTCCTCAACAATCAATTGTCAATCCTCAATCCTTAATAGAATACCCTCAATTCACAGCATTCAATACTCAATCACCATTCCTCAAACTTCAAATCTCAATCCACAAACATCAACTCTCATCATTCAACCCTCAACACTCAGTCCTCAATCTTCAATACCCAATCCTCAATCCTCAATCTTCAATCCTCAATACACAATCTTCAATCCTCAATCCTCAATTCTCAGTCCTCAATACTCAATCCTCAATCGTCAATCCTCAATCCCCAATCCTCAATCTTCAATCCTCAATCCTCAATCCTCAATCCTCAATCCTCAATCTTCAATCCTCTATACTCAATCTTCAATCCTCAATCCTCAATCCTCAATCCTCAATGGTGAATCCTCAATCCTCAATACTCAACACACAACCCTCAACCATCAATCTTCAATACTCAACCATCAATACTCAATTCTCAATACTCAATAGAATATCCTGAATTCAGAATGTTTCAATACTCAATCCACAATATTCAATAACCAAATCTCAATCCTCAAACATCAATTCTCAACACTCAATCCTCAATACTCAGTCCTCTCTCTTCAATCTTCCATCATCAATCCTCTATCCTCAAGCGTCAATCCTCAATCCTCAATCCTCAACACTCAATCCTCATTCCTCAAACCTCAATTCCGAATCCTCAATCCTGAATCATCAATCTTCATCCCTCAGTCAGCAACAATCAATTGTCAATCCTCAATCCTCAATAGAATATCCTCAATTCACAGTTTTCATACTCAATCCCCAACCTTCAATCTTCAAATCTCAGTCCACAAACATCAACTCTCATCACACAACCCTCAGCACTAGGTCCTCAATCTTCAATCCTCAAGCCTCAATCCTCAATCGTCAATCCTCAATCCCCAATTCTCTATCATCAATCCTCAATCCTCAATCCTCAATCCTCAATCCTCAATCCTCAATCCTCAATCCTCAATCCTCAATCCTCAATCCTCAATCCTCAATCCTCAATCCTCAATCTTCAATCCTCAATACTCAATCTTCAATCCTGAATCCTCATTCTTCAGCCCTCAGTCCTCAACAATCAGTTGTCAAACCTCAATCCTCAATAGAATATCATCAATTCACAGTTTTCAATAGTCAATACTCAATCTGCAATCTTCAAATCTCTATCCACAAACATCAATTCTCATCACTCAACCCTCAACACTCAGTCCTCAATCCTCAATCCTCAATCATCAATCCTCAATCCCCAATCCTCAATCTTCAATCCTCAATCCTCGATCCTCAATTCTCAATCCTCAATCCTCAATCTTCAGACCTCAAACATCAATACTCAACCCTCAGTCCTCGTCCTCAATCCACAACCCTCAATCCTCAATCCTCAATCTTCAATCCTCAATCCTCAATCCTCAATCATCAATCCTCAATCCTCAGTCCTCAAACCTCAATCCTGAATCCTCAATCCTTAATCCTCATTCTTCAGCCCTCAGTCCTCAACAATCAGTTGTCAATCCTCAATCCTCAATAGAATATCATCAATTCACAGTTTTCAAAACTCAATACTCAATCTGCAATCTTCAAATCTCTATCCACAAACATCAATTCTCATCACTCAACCCTCAACACTCAGTCCCCAATCGTCAATCTTCTATCCTCAATCCTCAATCCTCAATCCTCAATCCTCAATCTTCAATCCTCAATACTCAATCTTCAATCCTCAATCCTCAACCCTCAATCCTCAATCCTCAATACTCAATCGTCAGTCTTCAATCCTCAACACTCAATCTTCAATCCTCAATCCCCAATCCTCAATCCTCAATCCTCATTCTTCAATCCTCAATACCCAATCCTCAATCTTCAATCCTCAATCCTCAATCCTCAACTATCAATCCTCAGTCCTCAGTCCTCAGTCCTCAAACATCAATCCTCAACCCTCAGCCCTCATCCTCAATCCTCAATCCACAATCTTCAATCCTCAATCCTCAATCTTCAACATTCAATCCTCAATACTCAATCATCAATCCTCAATCGTCAGTCCTCAAACCCCAATTCTGAATCCTCAATCCTGAATCCTCAATCTTCAGCCCTCAGTACTCAACAATCAGTTGTCAATCCCCAATCCTCAATAGAATATCCTCAATTCACAGCTTTCAATACACAATACTCAATCTGCAATCTTCAAATCTCTATCCACAAACATCAATTCTCATCACTCAACCCTCAACACTCAGTCCCCAATCCTTAATCTTCAATCCTCAATACTCAATATTCAATCCTCTATCCTCAATCCTAAAATCCTCAATCCTCAATATTCAACACACAACCCTCAACCACCAATCCTCAATACTCAACCATCAATGCTCAATTCTCAATACTCAATAGAATATCCTGAATTCTCAGTTTTCAATACCCAATCCTCAATCCTCAATATTCAAGTCTCCATCCACAAACATCTATTCTCATCACTCAACCCTCAACCCTCAGTCCTCATCCTCCATCCTCAATCCTCAATCCTCAATCCTCAATCTTCAATCCTCAATAATCAACCTCCAATCCTAGATCCTCAATCCCCAATCATCAATCCTTAATCCTCAATCTTCAATTCTCAATTCCCAGTCCTCAATCTTAAATCCTCAATGCTCAATCCTCAATCCTCAATCCTCAGTCCTCAATCCTCAATCCTCAATCCGCAGTCCTCAATCTTCAATCCTCAATACTCAATCTTCAATCCTAAATCCTCAATCCTGAAATCCTCAATCCTCAATATTCAACACACAACCCTCAACCTTCAATCCTCAGTCCTCAATCCTCAATCCTCAATCCGCAGTCCTCAATCTTCAATCCTCAATACTCAATCTTCAATCCTAAATCCTCAATCCTGAAATCCTCAATCCTCAATATTCAACACACAACCCTCAACCTTCAATCCTCAATACTCAACCCTCAATCCTCAATTCTCAATACTCAATCATCAGTCTTCAATCCTCAACACTCAATCTTCAATCCTCAATCCTCAATCTTCAATCCTCAATACTCAATCTTCAATCCTCAACCCTCAATCCTCAATCCTCAATCCTCAATCTGCAATCCTGAATCCTCGATCCTCAATTCTCAATCCTCAATCCTCAATCCTCAACCCTCAATCCTCAGACCTCAAACATCAATACTCAACCCTCAATACTCAATCTTCAATCCTCAATCCTCAATGCTCAATCCTCAATCCTCAATACTCAAACGTCAGTCTTCAATCCTCAACACTCAATCTTCAATCCTCAATCCCCAATCCTCAATCCTCAATCCTCATTCTCCAATCTTCGATACCCAATCCTCAGTCTTCAATCCTCAATCCTCAATCCTCAATTCTCAATTTTCAATCCTCAGTCCTCAGTCCTCAGACATCAATCCTGAACCCTCAGCCCTCATCCTCAATCCTCAATCCACAATCCTCAATCCTCAATCCTCAATCTTCAATCTTCAATCCTCAATACTCAATCATCAATCCTCAATCCTCAGTCCTCAAACCTCAATCCTCAATCCTCAATCCTCAATCATCAATCTTCAATCCTCAATACTCAATCTTCAATCTTCAATCCTCAATCCTCAATCCTCAATCCTCAATCCGCAATCCTCAATCTTCAATCCTCAATACTCAATCTTCAATCCTCAATCCTCAATCCTGAAATCCTCAATCCTGAATCCTCAATCCTCAATCCTCAATCCCCAATCAACAATCCTCAATCTTCAATACTCAATCCTCAATACTCAATCTGCAATCCTCAATACTCAATCCCCAATCCTCAATCGTCAATCCTCAAACCCCAATCCTCTATCATCAATACTCAATCCTCAATACTCAATCCTCAATCCTCAATCTTCAATCCTCAACCCTGAATTCTCAATCTTCGATCCTCAATACTGAATCTTCAATCCTCAATCCTCAATCCTCAATCTTCAATCCTCAATCCTTAATCCTGAATCTTCAATCCTCAGTCCCCAATCCTCAATCTTCAATCCTCAATCCTCAATCCTCATACTCAATCCTCAATCTTCAATCATCAATCCTCAGTACTCAATCTTCAAGCCTCAATCCCGAATCCTCAATCCTCAATCCTCAATCCTCAATCAACAATACTCAATCTTCAATAATCAATCCTCTATCCTCAATCCTCAATCCTCAATACTCAACCATCAAGCCTCAATTCTCAATACTCAATTGAATATCCTGAATTCTCACGATTCAATACTCAAACATCAATCCTCAACCCTCAGCCCTCATTCTCAATCCTCAATCCTCAATCCTCAATCCTCAATCCTCAATCCTCAATTTTCAATCCTCAATCCTCAACCCTCAGTCCTCATCCTCAATTCTCAATTCTCAATCCTCAATTCTCAACCCCCAATCTTCAATCCTCAACAATTAATCTCCAATCCTAGATCCCCAATGCCCAATCCTCAATCCTTAATCCTCAATCTTCAATCCTCAATCCCCGGCCCTCAATCTTGAAGCCTCAATGCTAAATCCTCAATCCTCAATCCTCAGTCCTCAATCCTCAATCCTCAATCCGCAGTCCTCAATCTTCAATCCTCAATACTCAATATTCAATCCTAAATCCTCAATCCTGAAATCCTCAATCCTCAATATTCAACACACAACCCTCAACCTTCAATCCTCGATCCTCAATGCTCAATCCTCAATCCTCAATACTCAAACGTCAGTTTTCTATCCTCAACACTCAATCTTCAATCCTCAATCCCCAAACCTCAATCCTCAATCCTCATTCTCCAATCTTCAATACCCAATCCTCAGTCTTCAATCCTCAATCCTCAATCCTCAATTCTCAATTCTCAATCCTCAGTCCTCAGTCCTCAGACATCAATCCTGAACCCTCAGCCCTCATCCTCAATCCTCAATCCACAATCCTCAATCCTCAATCCTCAATCTTCAATCTTCAATCCTCAATACTCAATCATCAATCCTCAATCCTCAGTCCTCAAACATCAATCCTCAATCCTCAATCCTCAATCATCAATCTTCAATCCTCAATACTCAATCTTCAATCTTCAATCCTCAATCCTCAATCCTCAATCCTCAATCCGCAATCCTCAATCTTCAATCCTCAATACTCAATCTTCAATCCTCAATCCTCAATCCTGAAATCCTCAATGCTCAATATTCAACACACAACCCTCAAACTTCAATCCTCAATACTCAACCATCAATCCTCATTCTCAATACTCAATCGTCAGCCTTCAATCCTCAACACTCAATTTTCAATCCTCAATCCTCAATCTTCAATTCTCAATCTTCGATCCTCAATACTGAATCTTCAATCCTCAATCCTCAATCCCCTATACTCAATCCTCAATCCTTAATCCTCAATCTTCAATCCTCAGTCCCCAATCCTCAATCTTCAATCCTCAACCCTCAATCCTAATCCTCAATCCTTAATCCTCAATCTTCAATCCTCAATACTCAATCTTCAATCCTCAATCCCGAATCCTCAATCCTCAATCCTCAATCCCCAATCAACAATCCTCAATCTTCAATACTCAAACCTCAATACTCAATCTGCAATCCTCAATACTCAATCCTCAATCCTCAATCGTCAATCCTCAAACCCCAATCCTCTATCATCAATACTCAATCCTCAATACTCAATCCTCAATCCTCAATCCTCAATCTTCAATCCTCAGTACTCAATCATCTGTCTGCAATCCTCAATCCTCAATCCTCAATCCTCAATCCACAATCCGCAATCTTCAATCCTCCATACTCAATCTGCAATCCTGAATCCTCAATCCTAAAATCCTCAATCCTCAATATTCAACACACAATCCTCAACCACCAATCCTCAATACTCAACCATCAATGCTCAATTCTCAATACTCAATAGAATATCCTGAATTCTCAGTTTTCAATACCCAATCCTCAATTCTCAATATCCAAGTCTCCATCCACAAACATCTATTCTCATCACTCAACCCTCAACCCTCAGTCCTCATCCTCCATCCTCAATCCTCAATCCTCAATCCTCAATCTTCAATCCTCAATAATCAACCTCCAATCCTAGATCCTCAATCCCCAATCATCAATCCTTAATCCTCAATATTCAATCCTCAATCCCCAGTCCTCAATCTTCAATCCTCAATGCTCAATCGTCAATCCTCAATCCTCAGTCCACAATCCTCAATCCTCAAACCTCAATCCTCAACGGTCAGTCCTCGTCATCAATCCACAACCCTCAATCCTCAATCCTCAACCTTCAATCATCAATACTCAATCTTCAATCCTCAATCCTCAATCCTCAATCCACAATCCTCAATCCTCAATATTCAACACAAAACCCTCAACCATCAATTCTCAATACTCAACCGTCAATCCTCAATTCTCAATACTCAATAGAATATCCTGAATACTCATGGTTCAATACTCAATCCACAATATTCAATAATCAAATCTCAATCCTCAAACCTCATTTCTCAACACTCAATCCTCAACACTCAGTCCTCTCTCTTCAATCCTCCATCCTCAATCCTCAATCCTCAAGAGTCAATCCTCCATCCTGAATACTCAAACCTCAATTCTCAGTCCTCAAACCTCAATCCCGAATCCTCAACTTTGAATCCTCAATCTTCAGCCCTCGGTCCTCTACAATCAATTGTCAATCCTCAATCCTCAATAGAATACCCTCAATTCACAGCATTCAATACTCAATCACCATTCCTCAAACTTCAAATCTCAATCCACAAACATCAACTCTCATCATTCAACCCTCAACACTCAGTCCTCAATCTTCAATACCCAATCCTCAATCCTCAATCTTCAATCCTCAATACACAATCTTCAATCCTCAATCCTCAATTCTCAGTCCTCAATACTCAATCCTCAATCGTCAATCCTCAATCCCCAATCCTCAATCTTCAATCTTCAATCCTCAATCCTCAATCCTCAATCCTCAATCCTCAATCCTCAATCTTCAATCCTCAATACTCAATCTTCAATCCTCAATCCTCAATGCTCAATCCTCAATCCTCAATACTCAAAATTCAGTCTTCAATCCTCAACACTCAATCATCAATCCTCAATCCCCAATCCTCAATCCTCAATCCTCATTCTTCAATCTTCAATACCCAATCCTCAATCTTCAATCCTCAATCCTCAATCCTCAATTCTAAATCCTCAATCCTCAGTCCTCAGTCCTCAAACATCAATCCTCAACCCTCAGCCCTCATCCTCAATCCTCAATCCACAATCCTCAATCCTCAATCCTCAATCTTCAATCTTCAATCCTCAATACTCAATCATCAATCCTCAATCCTCAGTCCTCAAACACCAATTCTGAATCCTCAATCCTGAATCCTCAATCTTCAGCCCTCAGTACTCAACAATCAGTTGTCAATCCTCAATCCTCAATAGAATATACTCAATTCACAGCTTTCAATACACAATACTCAATCGGCAATCTTGAAATCTCTATCCACAAACATCAATTCTCATCACTCAACCCTCAGCACTCAGTCCCCAATCGTCAATCTTCTATCCTCAATCCTCAATCGTCAATCCACAATCCTCAATCTTCAATCCTCAATACTCAATCTTCAATCCTCTATCCTCAACCCTCAATCCTCAATCCTCAATACTCAAACGTCAGTCTTCAATCCTCAACACTCAATCTTCAATCCTCAATCCCCAATCCTCAATCCTCAATCCTCATTCTTCAATCTTCAATACCCAATCCACAATCTTCAATCCTCAATCCTCAATCCTCAATTCTAAATCCTCAATCCTCAGTCCTCAGTCCTCAAACATCAATCCTCAACCCTCAGTCCTCATCCTCAATCCTCAATCCACAATCCTCAATCCTCAATCCTCAATCTTCAATCTTCAATCCTCAATACTCAATCATCAATCCTCAATCCTCAGTCCTCAAACCCCAATTCTGAATCCTCAATCCTGAATCCTCAATCTTCAGCCCTCAGTACTCAACAATCAGTTGTCAATCCTCAATCCTCAATAGAATATACTCAATTCACAGCTTTCAATACAGAATACTCAATCGGCAATCTTCAAATCTCTATCCACAAACATCAATTCTCATCACTCAATCCTCAATCCTCAATCTTCAATCCTCAATACTCAATCTTCAATCCTCAATCCTCAATCCTCAATCCTCAATGCTCAATCCTCAATCCTCAATACTCAACACACAACCCTCAACCATCAATCCTCAATACTCAACCATCAATCCTCAATTCTCAATACTCAATCTTCAATTCTCAATCTTCGATCCTCTATACTGAATCTTCAATTATCAATCCTCAATCCTCAATCCTCAATCCTCAATCCTCAATCTTCAATCCTCAATACTCAATCTTCAATCCTCAATCCTCAATGCTCAATCCTCAATCCTCAATACTCAAACGTCAGTCTTCAATCCTCAACACTCAATCATCAATCCTCAATCCCCAATCCTCAATCCTCAATCCTCATTCTTCAATCTTCAATACCCAATCCTCAATCTTCAATCCTCAATCCTCAATACTCAATTCTAAATCCTCAATCCTCAGTCCTCAGTCCTCAAACATCAATCCTCAAACCTCAGCCCTCATCCTCAATCCTCAATCCACAATCCTCAATCCTCAATCCTCAATCTTCAATCTTCAATCCTCAATACTCAATCATCAATCCTCAATCCTCAGTCCTCAAACCCCAATTCTGAATCCTCAATCCTGAATCCTCAATCTTCAGCCGTCAGTACTCAACAATCAGTTGTCAATCCTCAATCCTCAATAGAATATACTCAATTCACAGCTTTCAATACACAATACTCAATCGGCAATCTTGAAATCTCTATCCACAAACATCAATTCTCATCACTCAACCCTCAGCACTCAGTCCCCAATCGTCAATCTTCAATCCTCAATGCTCAATCCTCATACTCAATCCTCAATCTTCAATCATCAATCCTCAATACTCAATCTTCAATCCTCAATCCCGAATCCTCAATCCTCAATCCTCAATCCTCAATCAACAATACTCAATCTTCAATAATCAATCCTCTATCCTCAATCCTCAATCCTCAATACTCAACCATCAAGCCTCAATTCTCAATACTCAATAGAATATCCTGAATTCACAGGATTCAATACTCAAGCATCAATCCTCAACCCTCAGCCCTCATTCTCAATCCTCAATCCTCAATCCTCAATCCTCAATTTTCAATCCTCAATCCTCAACCCTCAGTCCTCATCCTCAATTCTCAATTCTCAGTCCTCAATTCTCAACCCCCAATCTTCAATCCTCAATAATCAATCTCCAATCCTAGATCCCCAATGCCCAATCCCCAATCCTTAATCCTCAATCCCCGGCCCTCAATCTTAAATCCTCAATGCTCAATCCTCAATCCTCAATCCTCAGTCCTCAATCCTCAATCCTCAATTCGCAGTCCTCAATCTTGAATCCTCAATACTCAATATTCAATCCTAAATTCTCAATCCTGAAATCCTCAATCCTGACTATTCAACACACAACCCTCCACCTTCAATCCCCAATACTCAACCCTCAATCCTCAATTCTCAATACTCAATCATCAGTCTTCAATCCTCCACACTCAATCTTCAATCCTCAATCCTCAATCTTCAATCCTCAATACTCAATCTTCAATCCTCAACCCTCAATCCTCAATCCTCAATCCTCAATCTTCAATCCTCAATCCTCGATCCTCAATTCTCAATCCTCAATCCTCAATCCTCAATCCTCAGACCTCAAACATCAAGACTCAACCCTCAGTACTCAGTCTTCAATCCTCGATCCTCAATGCTCAATCCTCAATCCTCAATACTCAAACGTCAGTTTTCAATTCTCAACACTCAATCTTCAATCCTCAATCCCCAATCCTCAATCCTCAATCCTCATTCTCCAATCTTCAATACCCAATCCTCAATCTTCAATCCTCAATCCTCAATCCTCAAATCTCAATCCTCAATCCTCAGTCCTCAGTCCTCAGACATCAATCCTGAACCCTCAGCCCTCATCCTCAATCCTCAATCCACAATCCTCAATCCTCAATCCTCAATCTTCAATCCTCAATCCTCATTACTCAATCATCAATCCTCAATCCTCAGTCCTCAAACCTCAATCCTCAATTCTCAATCCTCAATCATCGATCTTCAATCCTCAATACTCAATCTTCAATCTTCGATCCTCAATGCTCAATCCTCAATCCTCAATACTCAAACGTCAGTTTTCTATCCTCAACACTCAATCTTCAATCCTCAATCCCCAAACCTCAATCCTCAATCCTCATTCTCCAATCTTCAATACCCAATCCTCAGTCTTCAATCCTCAATCCTCAATCCTCAATTCTCAATTCTCAATCCTCAGTCCTCAGTCCTCAGACATCAATCCTGAACCCTCAGCCCTCATCCTCAATCCTCAATCCACAATCCTCAATCCTCAATCCTCAATCTTCAATCTTCAATCCTCAATACTCAATCATCAATCCTCAATCCTCAGTCCTCAAACATCAATCCTCAATCCTCAATCCTCAATCATCAATCTTCAATCCTTAATACTCAATCTTCAATCTTCAATCCTCAATCCTCAATCCTCAATCCTCAATCCGCAATCCTCAATCTTCAATCCTCAATACTCAATCTTCAATCCTCAATCCTCAATCCTGAAATCCTCAATGCTCAATATTCAACACACAACCCTCAAACTTCAATCCTCAATACTCAACCACCAATCCTCATTCTCAATACTCAATCGTCAGCCTTCAATCCTCAACACTCAATTTTCAATCCTCAATCCTCAATCTTCAATTCTCAATCTTCGATCCTCAATACTGAATCTTCAATCCTCAATCCTCAATCCCCTATACTCAATCCTCAATCCTTAATCCTCAATCTTCAATCCTCAGTCCCCAATCCTCAATCTTCAATCCTCAACCCTCAATCCTAATCCTCAATCCTTAATCCTCAATCTTCAATCCTCAATACTCAATCTTCAATCCTCAATCCTGAATCCTCAATCCTCAATCCTCAATCCCCAATCAACAATCCTCAATCTTCAATACTCAAACCTCAATACTCAATCTGCAATCCTCAATACTCAATCCTCAATCCTCAATCGTCAATCCTCAAGCCCCAATCCTCTATCATCAATACTCAATCCTCAATACTCAATCCACAATCCTCAATCCTCAATCTTCAATCCTCAGTACTCAATCATCTGTCTGCAATCCTCAATCCTCAATCCTCAATCCTCAATCCACAATCCGCAATCTTCAATCCTCCATACTCAATCTGCAATCCTGAATCCTCAATCCTAAAATCCTCAATCCTCAATATTCAACACACAACCCTCAACCACCAATCCTCAATACTCAACCATCAATGCTCAATTCTCAATACTCAATAGAATATCCTGAATTCTCAGTTTTCAATACCCAATCCTCAATTCTCAATATTCAAGTCTCCATCCACAAACATCTATTCTCATCACTCAACCCTCAACCCTCAGTCCTCATCCTCCATCCTCAATCCTCAATCCTCAATCCTCAATCTTCAATCCTCAATAATCAACCTCCAATCCTAGATCCTCAATCCCCAATCATCAATCCTTAATCCTCAATATTCAATCCTCAATCCCCAGTCCTCAATCTTCAGTCCTCAATGCTCAATCGTCAATCCTCAATCCTCAGTCCACAATCCTCAATCCTCAAACCTCAATCCTCAACGGTCAGTCCTCGTCATCAATCCACAACCCTCAATCCTCAATCCTCAACCTTCAATCATCAATACTCAATCTTCAATCCTCAATCCTCAATCCTCAATCCACAATCCTCAATCCTCAATATTCAACACAAAACCCTCAACCATCAATTCTCAATACTCAACCGTCAATCCTCAATTCTCAATACTCAATAGAATATCCTGAATACTCATGGTTCAATACTCAATCCACAATATTCAATAATCAAATCTCAATCCTCAAACCTCATTTCTCAACACTCAATCCTCAACACTCAGTCCTCTCTCTTCAATCCTCCATCCTCAATCCTCAATCCTCAAGAGTCAATCCTCCATCCTGAATACTCAAACCTCAATTCTCAGTCCTCAAACCTCAATCCCGAATCCTCAACTTTGAATCCTCAATCTTCAGCCCTCGGTCCTCTACAATCAATTGTCAATCCTCAATCCTCAATAGAATACCCTCAATTCACAGCATTCAATACTCAATCACCATTCCTCAAACTTCAAATCTCAATCCACAAACATCAACTCTCATCATTCAACCCTCAACACTCAGTCCTCAATCTTCAATACCCAATCCTCAATCCTCAATCTTCAATCCTCAATACACAATCTTCAATCCTCAATCCTCAATTCTCAGTCCTCAATACTCAATCCTCAATCGTCAATCCTCAATCCCCAATCCTCAATCTTCAATCCTCAATCCTCAATCCTCAATCCTCAATCCTCAATCTTCAATCCTCAATACTCAATCTTCAATCCTCAATCCTCAATCCTCAATCCTCAATGCTCAATCCTCAATCCTCAATACTCAACACACAACCCTCAACCATCAATCCTCAATACTCAACCATCAATCCTCAATTCTCAATACTCAATCTTCAATTCTCAATCTTCGATCCTCTATACTGAATCTTCAATCCTCAATCCTCAATCCTCAATCCTCAATCCTCAATCCTCAATACTCAATCCTCATTCTCCAATCTTCAATACCCAATCCTCAATCTTCAATCCTCAATCCTCAATCCTCAAATCTCAATCCTCAATCCTCAGTCCTCAGTCCTCAGACATCAATCCTGAACCCTCAGCCCTCATCCTCAATCCTCAATCCACAATCCTCAATCCTCAATCCTCAATCTTCAATCCTCAATCCTCATTACTCAATCATCAATCCTCAATCATCAGTCCTCAAACCTCAATCCTCAATTCTCAATCCTCAATCATCGATCTTCAATCCTCAATACTCAATCTTCAATCTTCGATCCTCAATGCTCAATCCTCAATCCTCAATACTCAAACGTCAGTTTTCTATCCTCAACACTCAATCTTCAATCCTCAATCCCCAAACCTCAATCCTCAATCCTCATTCTCCAATCTTCAATACCCAATCCTCAATCTTCAATCCTCAATCCTCAATACTCAATTCTAAATCCTCAATCCTCAGTCCTCAGTCCTCAAACATCAATCCTCAACCTTCAGCCCTCATCCTCAATCCTCAATCCACAATCCTCAATCCTCAATCCTCAATCTTCAATCTTCAATCCTCAATACTCAATCATCAATCCTCAATCCTCAGTCCTCAAACCCCAATTCTGAATCCTCAATCCTGAATCCTCAATCTTCAGCCCTCAGTACTCAACAATCAGTTGTCAATCCTCAATCCTCAATAGAATATACTCAATTCACAGCTTTCAATACACAATACTCAATCGGCAATCTTGAAATCTCTATCCACAAACATCAATTCTCATCACTCAACCCTCAGCACTCAGTCCCCAATCGTCAATCTTCAATCCTCAATGCTCAATCCTCATACTCAATCCTCAATCTTCAATCATCAATCCTCAATACTCAATCTTCAATCCTCAATCCCGAATCCTCAATCCTCAATCCTCAATCCTCAATCAACAATACTCAATCTTCAATAATCAATCCTCTATCCTCAATCCTCAATCCTCAATACTCAACCATCAAGCCTCAATTCTCAATACTCAATAGAATATCCTGAATTCACAGGATTCAATACTCAAGCATCAATCCTCAACCCTCAGCCCTCATTCTCAATCCTCAATCCTCAATCCTCAATCCTCAATTTTCAATCCTCAATCCTCAACCCTCAGCCCTCATCCTCAATTCTCAATTCTCAGTCCTCAATTCTCAACCCCCAATCTTCAATCCTCAATAATCAATCTCCAATCCTAGATCCCCAATGCCCAATCCCCAATCCTTAATCCTCAATCCCCGGCCCTCAATCTTAAATCCTCAATGCTCAATCCTCAATCCTCAATCCTCAGTCCTCAATCCTCAATCCTCAATTCGCAGTCCTCAATCTTGAATCCTCAATACTCAATATTCAATCCTAAATTCTCAATCCTGAAATCCTCAATCCTGAATATTCAACACACAACCCTCCACCTTCAATCCCCAATACTCAACCCTCAATCCTCAATTCTCAATACTCAATCGTCAGTCTTCAATCCTCCACACTCAATCTTCAATCCTCAATCCTCAATCTTCAATCCTCAATACTCAATCTTCAATCCTCAACCCTCAATCCTCAATCCTCAATCCTCAATCTTCAATCCTCAATCCTCGATCCTCAATTCTCAATCCTCAATCCTCAATCCTCAATCCTCAGACCTCAAACATCAAGACTCAACCCTCAATACTCAGTCTTCAATCCTCGATCCTCAATGCTCAATCCTCAATCCTCAATACTCAAACGTCAGTTTTCAATTCTCAACACTCAATCTTCAATCCTCAATCCCCAATCCTCAATCCTCAATCCTCATTCTCCAATCTTCAATACCCAATCCTCAATCTTCAATCCTCAATCCTCAATCCTCAAATCTCAATCCTCAATCCTCAGTCCTCAGTCCTCAGACATCAATCCTGAACCCTCAGCCCTCATCCTCAATCCTCAATCCACAATCCTCAATCCTCAATCCTCAATCTTCAATCCTCAATCCTCATTACTCAATCATCAATCCTCAATCCTCAGTCCTCAAACCTCAATCCTCAATTCTCAATCCTCAATCATCGATCTTCAATCCTCAATACTCAATCTTCAATCTTCGATCCTCAATGCTCAATCCTCAATCCTCAATACTCAAACGTCAGTTTTCTATCCTCAACACTCAATCTTCAATCCTCAATCCCCAAACCTCAATCCTCAATCCTCATTCTCCAATCTTCAATACCCAATCCTCAGTCTTCAATCCTCAATCCTCAATCCTCAATTCTCAATTCTCAATCCTCAGTCCTCAGTCCTCAGACATCAATCCTGAACCCTCAGCCCTCATCCTCAATCCTCAATCCACAATCCTCAATCCTCAATCCTCAATCTTCAATCTTCAATCCTCAATACTCAATCATCAATCCTCAATCCTCAGTCCTCAAACCTCAATCCTCAATCCTCAATCCTCAATCATCAATCTTCAATCCTCAATACTCAATCTTTAATCTTCAATCCTCAATCCTCAATCCTCAATCCTCAATCCGCAATCCTCAATCTTCAATCCTCAATACTCAATCTTCAATCCTCAATCCTCAATCCTGGAATCCTCAATCCTCAATATTCAACACACAACCCTCAAACTTCAATCCTCAATACTCAACCATCAATCCTCATTCTCAATACTCAATCGTCAGCCTTCAATCCTCAACACTCAATTTTCAATCCTCAATCCTCAATCTTCAATTCTCAATCTTCGAACCTCAATACTGAATCTTCAATCCTCAATCCTCAATCCCCTATACTCAATCCTCAATCCTTAATCCTCAATCTTCAATCCTCAGTCCCCAATCCTCAATCTTCAATCCTCAACCCTCAATCCTAATCCTCAATCCTTAATCCTCAATCTTCAATCCTCAATACTCAATCTTCAATCCTCAATCCTGAATCCTCAATCCTCAATCCTCAATCCCCAATCAACAATCCTCAATCTTCAATACTCAAACCTCAATACTCAATCTGCAATCCTCAATACTCAATCCTCAATCCTCAATCGTCAATCCTCAAACCCCAATCCTCTATCATCAATACTCAATCCTCAATACTCAATCCTCAATCCTCAATCCTCAATCTTCAATCCTCAGTACTCAATCATCTGTCTGCAATCCTCAATCCTCAATCCTCAATCCTCAATCCACAATCCGCAATCTTCAATCCTCCATACTCAATCTGCAATCCTCAATCCTCAATCCTAAAATCTTCAATCCTCAATATTCAACACACAACCCTCAACCACCAATCCTCAATACTCAACCATCAATGCTCAATTCTCAATACTCAATAGAATATCCTGAATTCTCAGTTTTCAATACCTAATCCTCAATTCTCAATATTCAAGTCTCCATCCACAAACATCTATTCTCATCACTCAACCCTCAACCCTCAGTCCTCATCCTCCATCCTCAATCCTCAATCCTCAATCCTCAATCTTCAATCCTCAATAATCAACCTCCAATCCTAGATCCTCAATCCCCAATCATCAATCCTTAATCCTCAATATTCAATCCTCAATCCCCAGTCCTCAATCTTCAATCCTCAATGCTCAATCGTCAATCCTCAATCCTCAGTCCACAATCCTCAATCCTCAAACCTCAATCCTCAACGGTCAGTCCTCGTCATCAATCCACAACCCTCAATCCTCAATCCTCAACCTTCAATCATCAATACTCAATCTTCAATCCTCAATCCTCAATCCTCAATCCACAATCCTCAATCCTCAATATTCAACACAAAACCCTCAACCATCAATTCTCAATACTCAACCGTCAATCCTCAATTCTCAATACTCAATAGAATATCCTGAATACTCATGGTTCAATACTCAATCCACAATATTCAATAATCAAATCTCAATCCTCAAACCTCATTTCTCAACACTCAATCCTCAACACTCAGTCCTCTCTCTTCAATCCTCCATCCTCAATCCTCAATCCTCAAGAGTCAATCCTCCATCCTGAATACTCAAACCTCAATTCTCAGTCCTCAAACCTCAATCCCGAATCCTCAACTTTGAATCCTCAATCTTCAGCCCTCGGTCCTCAACAATCAATTGTCAATCCTCAATCCTCAATAGAATACCCTCAATTCACAGCATTCAATACTCAATCACCATTCCTCAAACTTCAAATCTCAATCCACAAACATCAACTCTCATCATTCAACCCTCAACACTCAGTCCTCAATCTTCAATACCCAATCCTCAATCCTCAATCTTCAATCCTCAATACACAATCTTGAATCCTCAATCCTCAATTCTCAGTCCTCAATACTCAATCCTCAATCGTCAATCCTCAATCCCCAATCCTCAATCTTCAATCCTCAATCCTCAATCCTCAATCCTCAATCCTCAATCCTCAATGCTCAATCCTCAATCCTCAATACTCAACACACAACCCTCAACCATCAATCCTCAATACTCAACCATCAATCCTCAATTCTCAATACTCAATCTTCAATTCTCAATCTTCGATCCTCTATACTGAATCTTCAATCCTCCATCCTCAATCCTCAATCCTCAATCCTCAATCCTCAATCTTCAATCCTCAATACTCAATCTTCAATCCTCAATCCTCAATGCTCAATCCTCAATCCTCAATACTCAAACGTCAGTCTTCAATCCTCAACACTCAATCATCAATCCTCAATCCCCAATCCTCAATCCTCAATCCTCATTCTTCAATCTTCAATACCCAATCCTCAATCTTCAATCCTCAATCCTCAATCCTCAATTCTAAATCCTCAATCCTCAGTCCTCAGTCCTCAAACATCAATCCTCAACCCTCAGCCCTCATCCTCAATCCTCCATCCACAATCCTCAATCCTCAATCCTCAATCTTCAATCTTCAATCCTCAATACTCAATCATCAATCCTCAATCCTCAGTCCTCAAACCCCAATTCTGAATCCTCAATCCTGAATCCTCAATCTTCAGCCCTCAGTACTCAACAATCAGTTGTCAATCCTCAATCCTCAATAGAATATACTCAATTCACAGCTTTCAATACACAATACTCAATCGGCAATCTTGAAATCTCTATCCACAAACATCAATTCTCATCACTCAACCCTCAGCACTCAGTCCCCAATCGTCAATCTTCTATCCTCAATCCTCAATCGTCAATCCACAATCCTCAATCTTCAATCCTCAATACTCAATCTTCAATCCTCTATCCTCAACCCTCAATCCTCAATCCTCAACACTCAAACGTCAGTCTTCAATCCTCAACACTCAATCTTCAATCCTCAATCCCCAATCCTCAATCCTCAATCCTCATTCTTCAATCTTCAATACCCAATCCACAATCTTCAATCCTCAATCCTCAATCCTCAATTCTAAATCCTCAATCCTCAGTCCTCAGTCCTCAAACATCAATCCTCAACCCTCAGCCCTCATCCTCAATCCTCAATCCACAATCCTCAATCCTCAATCCTCAATCTTCAATCTTCAATCCTCAATACTCAATCATCAATCCTCAATCCTCAGTCCTCAAACCCCAATTCTGAATCCTCAATCCTGAATCCTCAATCTTCAGCCCTCAGTACTCAACAATCAGTTGTCAATCCTCAATCCTCAATAGAATATACTCAATTCACAGCTTTCAATACACAATACTCAATCGGCAATCTTCAAATCTCTATCCACAAACATCAATTCTCATCACTCAATCCTCAATCCTCAATCTTCAATCCTCAATACTCAATCTTCAGTCCTCAATCCTCAATCCTCAATCCTCAATGCTCAATCCTCAATCCTCAATACTCAACACACAACCCTCAACCATCAATCCTCAATACTCAACCATCAATCCTCAATTCTCAATACTCAATCTTCAATTCTCAATCTTCGATCCTCTATACTGAATCTTCAATCCTCAATCCTCAATCCTCAATCCTCAATCCTCAATCCTCAATCTTCAATCCTCAATACTCAATCTTCAATCCTCAATCCTCAATGCTCAATCCTCAATCCTCAATACTCAAACGTCAGTCTTCAATCCTCAACACTCAATCATCAATCCTCAATCCCCAATCCTCAATCCTCAATCCTCATTCTTCAATCTTCAATACCCAATCCTCAATCTTCAATCCTCAATCCTCAATACTCAATTCTAAATCCTCAATCCTCAGTCCTCAGTCCTCAAACATCAATCCTCAACCCTCAGCCCTCATCCTCAATCCTCAATCCACAATCCTCAATCCTCAATCCTCAATCTTCAATCTTCAATCCTCAATACTCAATCATCAATCCTCAATCCTCAGTCCTCAAACCCCAATTCTGAATCCTCAATCCTGAATCCTCAATCTTCAGCCCTCAGTACTCAACAATCAGTTGTCAATCCTCAATCCTCAATAGAATATACTCAATTCACAGCTTTCAATACACAATACTCAATCGGCAATCTTGAAATCTCTATCCACAACCATCAATTCTCATCACTCAACCCTCAGCACTCAGTCCCCAATCGTCAATCTTCAATCCTCAATCCTCAATCCTCATACTCAATCCTCAATCTTCAATCATCAATCCTCAATACTCAATCTTCAATCCTCAATCCCGAATCCTCAATCCTCAATCCTCAATCCTCAATCAACAATACTCAATCTTCAATAATCAATCCTCTATCCTCAATCCTCAATCCTCAATACTCAACCATCAAGCCTCAATTCTCAATACTCAATAGAATATCCTGAATTCACAGGATTCAATACTCAAGCATCAATCCTCAACCCTCAGCCCTCATTCTCAATCCTCAATCCTCAATCCTCAATCCTCAATTTTCAATCCTCAATCCTCAACCCTCAGTCCTCATCCTCAATTCTCAATTCTCAGTCCTCAATTCTCAACCCCCAATCTTCAATCCTCAATAATCAATCTCCAATCCTAGATCCCCAATGCCCAATCCCCAATCCTTAATCCTCAATCCCCGGCCCTCAATCTTAAATCCTCAATGCTCAATCCTCAATCCTCAATCCTCAGTCCTCAATCCTCAATCCTCAATTCGCAGTCCTCAATCTTGAATCCTCAATACTCAATATTCAATCCTAAATTCTCAATCCTGAAATCCTCAATCCTGAATATTCAACACACAACCCTCTACCTTCAATCCTCAATACTCAACCCTCAATCCTCAACTCTCAATACTCAATCATCAGTCTTCAATCCTCCACACTCAATCTTCAATCCTCAATCCTCAATCTACAATCCTCAATACTCAATCTTCAATCCTCAACCCTCAATCCTCAATCCTCAATCCTCAATCTTCAATCCTCAATCCTCGATCCTCAATTCTCAATCCTCAATCCTCAATCCTCAATCCTCAGACCTCAAACATCAATACTCAACCCTCAATACTCAGTCTTCAATCCTCGATCCTCAATGCTCAATCCTCAATCCTCAATACTCAAACGTCAGTTTTCAATCCTCAACACTCAATCTTCAATCCTCAATCCCCAATCCTCAATCCTCAATCCTCACTCTCCAATCTTCAATACCCAATCCTCAATCTTCAATCCTCAATCCTCAATCCTCAATTCTCAATCCTCAATCCTCAGTCCTCAGTCCTCAGACATCAATCCTGAACCCTCAGCCCTCATCCTCAATCCTCAATCCTCAATTCTCAATCCTCGATCCTCAATCTTCGGACCTCAAACATCAATACTCAACCCTCAGTCCTCGTCCACAATCCACAACCCTCAATCCTCAATCCTCAATCTTCAATCCTCAATACTCAATCCTCAATAATCAACCCTCAACACTCAGTCCTCAATCCTCAATCCTCAATCCTCAATCGTCAATCCTCAATCCCCAATCCTCAATCTTCAATCCTCAATCCTCGATCCTCAATTCTCAATCCTCAATCCCCAATCCTCAATCTTCAATCCTCAATCCTCGATCCTCAGTCCTCAATCCTCAATCCTCAATCTTCAATCCTCAATACTCAATCGTCAGTCTTCAATCCTCAACACTCAATCTTCAATCCTCAATCCCCAATCCTCAATCCTCAATCCTCATTCTTCAATCCTCAATACCCAATCCTCAATCTTCAATCCTCAATCCTCAATCCTCAACTATCAATCCTCAGTCCTCAGTCCTCAGTCCTCAAACATCAATCCTCAACCCTGAGCCCTCATCCCCAATCCTCAATCGTCAATCCTCGATCCTCAATCCTCAATCTTCTATCTTCAATCCTCAATACTCAATCTTCAATCCTCAATCCTCAGTCCTCAAACCACAATTCTGAATCCTCAATCCTGAATCCTCAATCTTCAATCCACACACCTCAACCATCAATGCTCAATTCTCAATACTCAACAGAATATCCTGAATTCTCAGTTTTCAATACTCAATCCCCAATCTTCAATTTTCAAATCTCAATCCACAAACATCAATTCTCATGACTCAACCCTCAACACTCAGTCCTCAATCTTCAATCCTCAATCCTCAATCCTCAATCGTCAATCCTCAATTCCCTATCCTCTATCATCAATCCTCAATCCTCAATCCTCAATCCTCAATCCTCAATCCTCAATCTTCAATCCTCAAAAATCAATCTTCAATTTCAATCCTCAATCCTCAATCCTCAATCCTCAATCCTCAATCCGCAATCCTCAATCTTCAATCCTCAATACTCAATCCTCAATCCTCAATCCTCAATCATGAAATCCTCAATCCTCAATCCTCAATCAACAATACTCAATCTTCAATAATCAATCCTCTATCCTCAATCCTCAATCCTCAATACTCATCCATCAAGCCTCAATTCTCAATACTCAATAGAATATCCTGAATTCACAGGATTCAATACTCAAACATCAATCCTCAACCCTCAGCCCTCATTCTCAATCCTCAATCCTCAATCCTCAATCGTCAATTTTCAATCCTCAATCCTCAACCCTCAGTCCTCATCCTCAATTCTCAATACTCAATCCTCAATTCTCAACCCCCAATCTTCAATCCTCAATAATCAATCTCCTATCCTAGATCCCCAATGCCCAATCCCCAATCCTTAATCCTCAATCTTCAATCCTCAATCCCCGGTCCTCAATCTTAAATCCTCAATGCTCAATCCTCAATCCTCAATCCTCAGTCCTCAATCCTCAATCCTCAATTCGCAGTCCTCAATCTTGAATACTCAATACTCAATATTCAATCCTAAATCCTCAATCCTGAAATCCTCAATCCTCAATATTCAACACACAACCCTCAACATTCAATCCTCAATACTCAACCCTCAATCCTCAATTCTCAATACTCAATCATCAGTCTTCAATCCTCCACACTCAATCTTCAATCCTCAATCCTCAATCTTCAATCCTCAATACTCAATCTTCAATGCTCAACCCTCAATTCTCAATCCTCAATCCTCAATCCTCAGACTTCAAACATCAATACTCAACCCTCAATACTCAGTCTTCAATCCTCGATCCTCAATGCTCAATCCTCAATCCTCAATACTCAAACGTCAGTTTTCAATCCTCAACACTCAATCTTCAATCCTCAATCCCCAATCCTCAATCCTCAATCCTCACTCTCCAATCTTCAATACCCAATCCTCAATCTTCAATCCTCAATCCTCAATCCTCAATTCTCAATCCTCAATCCTCAGTCCTCAGTCCTCAGACATCAATCCTGAACCCTCAGCCCTCATCCTCAATCCTCAATCCACAATCCTCAATCCTCAATCCTCAATCTTCAATCTTCAATCCTCATTACTCAATCATCAATCCTCAACCCTCAGTCCTCAAACCTCGATCCTCAATTCTCAATCCTCAATCATCGATCTTCAATCCTCAATACTCAATCTTCAATCTTCGATCCTCAACCCTCAATTCTCAATCCTCAGTCCGCAATCCTCAATCTTCAATTCTCAATACTCAATCTTCAATCCTCAATCCTCAATCCTGAGATGCTCAATCCTCAATATTCAACACACAACCCTCAAACTTCAATCCTCAATACTCAACCATCAATCCTCATTCTCAATACTCAATCGTCAGCCTTCAATCCTCAATCCTCAATCCCCAATCAACAATCCTCAATCTTCAATACTCAAACCTCAATACTCAATCTGCAATCCTCAATACTCAATCCTCAATCCTCAATCGTCAATCCTCAAACCCCAATCCTCTATCATCAATACTCAATCCTCAATACTCAATCCTCAATCCTCAATCCTCAATCTTCAATCCTCAGTACTCAACCTTCTGTCTGCAATCCTCAATCCTCAATCCTCAATCCTCAATCCACAATCCGCAATCTTCAATCCTCCATACGCAATCTTCAATCCTCAATCCTCAATCCTAAAATCCTCAATCCTCAATATTCAACACACAATCCTCAACCACCAATCCTCAATACTCAACCATCAATGCTCAATTCTCAATACTCAATAGAATATCCTGAATACTCAGTGTTCAATACTCAATCCACAATATTCAATAATCAAATCTCAATCCTCAAACCTCATTTCTCAACACTCAAACCTCAACACTCAGTCCTCTCTCTTCAATCCTCCATCCTCAATCCTCAATCCTCAAGAGTCAATCCTCCATCCTGAATATTCAAACCTCAATTCTCAGTCCTCAAACCTCAATGCCGAATCCTCAACTTTGAATCCTCAATCTTCAGCCCTCGGTCCTCAACAATCAATTGTCAATCCTCAATCCTCAATAGAATACCCTCAATTCACAGCATTCAGTACTCAATCACCATTCCTCAAACTTCAAATCTCAATCCACAAACATCAACTCTCATCATTCAACCCTCAACACTCAGTCCTCAATCTTCAATACCCAATCCTCAATCCTCAATCTTCAATCCTCAATACACAATCTTCAATCCTCAATCCTCAATTCTCAGTCCTCAATACTCAATCCTCAATCGTCAATCCTCAATCCCCAATCCTCAATCTTCAATCCTCAATCCTCGATCCTCAATTCTCAATCCTCAATCCCCAATCCTCAATCTTCAATCCTCAATCCTCGATCCTCAATCCTCAATCCTCAATCCTCAATCCTCAATCCTCAATACTCAATCCTCAATCCTCAATCCTCAATCCTCAATCTTCAATCCTCAATACTCAATCTTCAATCCTGAATCCTCATTCTTCAGCCCTCAGTCCTCAACAATCAGTCGTCAATCCTCAATCCTCAATAGAATATCATCAATTCACAGTTTTCAATACTCAATACTCAATCTGCAATCTTCAAATCTCTATCCACAAACATCAATTCTCATCACTCAACCCTCAACACTCAGTCCTCAATCCTGAATCCTCAATCCTCAATCATCAATCCTCAATCCCCAATCCTTAATCTTCAATCCTCAATCCTCGATCCTCAATTCTCAATCCTCAATCCTCAATCTTCAGACCTCAAACATCAATACTCAACCCTCAGTCCTCGTCCACAATCCACAACCCTCAATCCTCAATCCTCAATCTTCAATCCTCAATACTCAATCCTCAATAATCAACCCTCAACACTCAGTCCTCAATCCTCAATCCTCAATCCTCAATCCTCAATCATCAATCCTCAATCCCCAATCCTCAATCTTCAATCCTCAATCCTCGATCCTCAATTCTCAATCCTCAATCCCCAATCCTCAATCTTCAATCCTCAATCCTCGATCCTCAATCCTCAATCCTCAATCCTCAATCTTCAATCCTCAATACTCAATCTTCAATCCTCAATCCTCAATGCTCAATCCTCAATCCTCAATACTCAAACGTCAGTCTTCAATCCTCAACACTCAATCATCAATCCTCAATCCCCAATCCTCAATCCTCAATCCTCATTCTTCAATCTTCAATACCCAATCCTCAATCTTCAATCCTCAATCCTCAATCCTCAATTCTAAATCCTCAATCCTCAGTCCTCAGTCCTCAAACATCAATCCTCAACCCTCAGCCCTCATCCTCAATCCTCCATCCACAATCCTCAATCCTCAATCCTCAATCTTCAATCTTCAATCCTCAATACTCAATCATCAATCCTCAATCCTCAGTCCTCAAACCCCAATTCTGAATCCTCAATCCTGAATCCTCAATCTTCAGCCCTCAGTACTCAACAATCAGTTGTCAATCCTCAATCCTCAATAGAATATACTCAATTCACAGCTTTCAATACACAATACTCAATCGGCAATCTTGAAATCTCTATCCACAAACATCAATTCTCATCACTCAACCCTCAGCACTCAGTCCCCAATCGTCAATCTTCTATCCTCAATCCTCAATCGTCAATCCACAATCCTCAATCTTCAATCCTCAATACTCAATCTTCAATCCTCTATCCTCAACCCTCAATCCTCAATCCTCAACACTCAAACGTCAGTCTTCAATCCTCAACACTCAATCTTCAATCCTCAATCCCCAATCCTCAATCCTCAATCCTCATTCTTCAATCTTCAATACCCAATCCACAATCTTCAATCCTCAATCCTCAATCCTCAATTCTAAATCCTCAATCCTCAGTCCTCAGTCCTCAAACATCAATCCTCAACCCTCAGCCCTCATCCTCAATCCTCAATCCACAATCCTCAATCCTCAATCCTCAATCTTCAATCTTCAATCCTCAATACTCAATCATCAATCCTCAATCCTCAGTCCTCAAACCCCAATTCTGAATCCTCAATCCTGAATCCTCAATCTTCAGCCCTCAGTACTCAACAATCAGTTGTCAATCCTCAATCCTCAATAGAATATACTCAATTCACAGCTTTCAATACACAATACTCAATCGGCAATCTTCAAATCTCTATCCACAAACATCAATTCTCATCACTCAATCCTCAATCCTCAATCTTCAATCCTCAATACTCAATCTTCAGTCCTCAATCCTCAATCCTCAATCCTCAATGCTCAATCCTCAATCCTCAATACTCAACACACAACCCTCAACCACCAATCCTCAATACTCAACCATCAATCCTCAATTCTCAATACTCAATCTTCAATTCTCAATCTTCGATCCTCTATACTGAATCTTCAATCCTCAATCCTCAATCCTCAATCCTCAATCCTCAATCCTCAATCTTCAATCCTCAATACTCAATCTTCAATCCTCAATCCTCAATGCTCAATCCTCAATCCTCAATACTCAAACGTCAGTCTTCAATCCTCAACACTCAATCATCAATCCTCAATCCCCAATCCTCAATCCTCAATCCTCATTCTTCAATCTTCAATACCCAATCCTCAATCTTCAATCCTCAATCCTCAATACTCAATTCTAAATCCTCAATCCTCAGTCCTCAGTCCTCAAACATCAATCCTCAACCCTCAGCCCTCATCCTCAATCCTCAATCCACAATCCTCAATCCTCAATCCTCAATCTTCAATCTTCAATCCTCAATACTCAATCATCAATCCTCAATCCTCAGTCCTCAAACCCCAATTCTGAATCCTCAATCCTGAATCCTCAATCTTCAGCCCTCAGTACTCAACAATCAGTTGTCAATCCTCAATCCTCAATAGAATATACTCAATTCACAGCTTTCAATACACAATACTCAATCGGCAATCTTGAAATCTCTATCCACAAACATCAATTCTCATCACTCAACCCTCAGCACTCAGTCCCCAATCGTCAATCTTCAATCCTCAATCCTCAATCCTCATACTCAATCCTCAATCTTCAATCATCAATCCTCAATACTCAATCTTCAATCCTCAATCCCGAATCCTCAATCCTCAATCCTCAATCCTCAATCAACAATACTCAATCTTCAATAATCAATCCTCTATCCTCAATCCTCAATCCTCAATACTCAACCATCAAGCCTCAATTCTCAATACTCAATAGAATATCCTGAATTCACAGGATTCAATACTCAAGCATCAATCCTCAACCCTCAGCCCTCATTCTCAATCCTCAATCCTCAATCCTCAATCCTCAATTTTCAATCCTCAATCCTCAACCCTCAGTCCTCATCCTCAATTCTCAATTCTCAGTCCTCAATTCTCAACCCCCAATCTTCAATCCTCAATAATCAATCTCCAATCCTAGATCCCCAATGCCCAATCCCCAATCCTTAATCCTCAATCCCCGGCCCTCAATCTTAAATCCTCAATGCTCAATCCTCAATCCTCAATCCTCAGTCCTCAATCCTCAATCCTCAATTCGCAGTCCTCAATCTTGAATCCTCAATACTCAATATTCAATCCTAAATTCTCAATCCTGAAATCCTCAATCCTGAATATTCAACACACAACCCTCTACCTTCAATCCTCAATACTCAACCCTCAATCCTCAACTCTCAATACTCAATCATCAGTCTTCAATCCTCCACACTCAATCTTCAATCCTCAATCCTCAATCTACAATCCTCAATACTCAATCTTCAATCCTCAACCCTCAATCCTCAATCCTCAATCCTCAATCTTCAATCCTCAATCCTCGATCCTCAATTCTCAATCCTCAATCCTCAATCCTCAATCCTCAGACCTCAAACATCAATACTCAACCCTCAATACTCAGTCTTCAATCCTCGATCCTCAATGCTCAATCCTCAATCCTCAATACTCAAACGTCAGTTTTCAATCCTCAACACTCAATCTTCAATCCTCAATCCCCAATCCTCAATCCTCAATCCTCACTCTCCAATCTTCAATACCCAATCCTCAATCTTCAATCCTCAATCCTCAATCCTCAATTCTCAATCCTCAATCCTCAGTCCTCAGTCCTCAGACATCAATCCTGAACCCTCAGCCCTCATCCTCAATCCTCAATCCTCAATTCTCAATCCTCGATCCTCAATCTTCGGACCTCAAACATCAATACTCAACCCTCAGTCCTCGTCCACAATCCACAACCCTCAATCCTCAATCCTCAATCTTCAATCCTCAATACTCAATCCTCAATAATCAACCCTCAACACTCAGTCCTCAATCCTCAATCCTCAATCCTCAATCATCAATCCTCAATCCCCAATCCTCAATCTTCAATCCTCAATCCTCGATCCTCAATTCTCAATCCTCAATCCCCAATCCTCAATCTTCAATCCTCAATCCTCGATCCTCAGTCCTCAATCCTCAATCCTCAATCTTCAATCCTCAATACTCAATCGTCAGTCTTCAATCCTCAACACTCAATCTTCAATCCTCAATCCCCAATCCTCAATCCTCAATCCTCATTCTTCAATCCTCAATACCCAATCCTCAATCTTCAATCCTCAATCCTCAATCCTCAACTATCAATCCTCAGTCCTCAGTCCTCAGTCCTCAAACATCAATCCTCAACCCTGAGCCCTCATCCCCAATCCTCAATCGTCAATCCTCGATCCTCAATCCTCAATCTTCTATCTTCAATCCTCAATACTCAATCTTCAATCCTCAATCCTCAGTCCTCAAACCACAATTCTGAATCCTCAATCCTGAATCCTCAATCTTCAATCCACACACCTCAACCATCAATGCTCAATTCTCAATACTCAACAGAATATCCTGAATTCTCAGTTTTCAATACTCAATCCCCAATCTTCAATTTTCAAATCTCAATCCACAAACATCAATTCTCATGACTCAACCCTCAACACTCAGTCCTCAATCTTCAATCCTCAATCCTCAATCCTCAATCGTCAATCCTCAATTCCCTATCCTCTATCATCAATCCTCAATCCTCAATCCTCAATCCTCAATCCTCAATCCTCAATCTTCAATCCTCAAAAATCAATCTTCAATTTCAATCCTCAATCCTCAATCCTCAATCCTCAATCCTCAATCCGCAATCCTCAATCTTCAATCCTCAATACTCAATCCTCAATCCTCAATCCTCAATCATGAAATCCTCAATCCTCAATCCTCAATCAACAATACTCAATCTTCAATAATCAATCCTCTATCCTCAATCCTCAATCCTCAATACTCATCCATCAAGCCTCAATTCTCAATACTCAATAGAATATCCTGAATTCACAGGATTCAATACTCAAACATCAATCCTCAACCCTCAGCCCTCATTCTCAATCCTCAATCCTCAATCCTCAATCGTCAATTTTCAATCCTCAATCCTCAACCCTCAGTCCTCATCCTCAATTCTCAATACTCAATCCTCAATTCTCAACCCCCAATCTTCAATCCTCAATAATCAATCTCCTATCCTAGATCCCCAATGCCCAATCCCCAATCCTTAATCCTCAATCTTCAATCCTCAATCCCCGGTCCTCAATCTTAAATCCTCAATGCTCAATCCTCAATCCTCAATCCTCAGTCCTCAATCCTCAATCCTCAATTCGCAGTCCTCAATCTTGAATACTCAATACTCAATATTCAATCCTAAATCCTCAATCCTGAAATCCTCAATCCTCAATATTCAACACACAACCCTCAACATTCAATCCTCAATACTCAACCCTCAATCCTCAATTCTCAATACTCAATCATCAGTCTTCAATCCTCCACACTCAATCTTCAATCCTCAATCCTCAATCTTCAATCCTCAATACTCAATCTTCAATGCTCAACCCTCAATTCTCAATCCTCAATCCTCAATCCTCAGACTTCAAACATCAATACTCAACCCTCAATACTCAGTCTTCAATCCTCGATCCTCAATGCTCAATCCTCAATCCTCAATACTCAAACGTCAGTTTTCAATCCTCAACACTCAATCTTCAATCCTCAATCCCCAATCCTCAATCCTCAATCCTCACTCTCCAATCTTCAATACCCAATCCTCAATCTTCAATCCTCAATCCTCAATCCTCAATTCTCAATCCTCAATCCTCAGTCCTCAGTCCTCAGACATCAATCCTGAACCCTCAGCCCTCATCCTCAATCCTCAATCCACAATCCTCAATCCTCAATCCTCAATCTTCAATCTTCAATCCTCATTACTCAATCATCAATCCTCAACCCTCAGTCCTCAAACCTCGATCCTCAATTCTCAATCCTCAATCATCGATCTTCAATCCTCAATACTCAATCTTCAATCTTCGATCCTCAACCCTCAATTCTCAATCCTCAGTCCGCAATCCTCAATCTTCAATTCTCAATACTCAATCTTCAATCCTCAATCCTCAATCCTGAGATGCTCAATCCTCAATATTCAACACACAACCCTCAAACTTCAATCCTCAATACTCAACCATCAATCCTCATTCTCAATACTCAATCGTCAGCCTTCAATCCTCAATCCTCAATCCCCAATCAACAATCCTCAATCTTCAATACTCAAACCTCAATACTCAATCTGCAATCCTCAATACTCAATCCTCAATCCTCAATCGTCAATCCTCAAACCCCAATCCTCTATCATCAATACTCAATCCTCAATACTCAATCCTCAATCCTCAATCCTCAATCTTCAATCCTCAGTACTCAACCTTCTGTCTGCAATCCTCAATCCTCAATCCTCAATCCTCAATCCACAATCCGCAATCTTCAATCCTCCATACGCAATCTTCAATCCTCAATCCTCAATCCTAAAATCCTCAATCCTCAATATTCAACACACAATCCTCAACCACCAATCCTCAATACTCAACCATCAATGCTCAATTCTCAATACTCAATAGAATATCCTGAATACTCAGTGTTCAATACTCAATCCACAATATTCAATAATCAAATCTCAATCCTCAAACCTCATTTCTCAACACTCAAACCTCAACACTCAGTCCTCTCTCTTCAATCCTCCATCCTCAATCCTCAATCCTCAAGAGTCAATCCTCCATCCTGAATATTCAAACCTCAATTCTCAGTCCTCAAACCTCAATGCCGAATCCTCAACTTTGAATCCTCAATCTTCAGCCCTCGGTCCTCAACAATCAATTGTCAATCCTCAATCCTCAATAGAATACCCTCAATTCACAGCATTCAGTACTCAATCACCATTCCTCAAACTTCAAATCTCAATCCACAAACATCAACTCTCATCATTCAACCCTCAACACTCAGTCCTCAATCTTCAATACCCAATCCTCAATCCTCAATCTTCAATCCTCAATACACAATCTTCAATCCTCAATCCTCAATTCTCAGTCCTCAATACTCAATCCTCAATCGTCAATCCTCAATCCCCAATCCTCAATCTTCAATCCTCAATCCTCGATCCTCAATTCTCAATCCTCAATCCCCAATCCTCAATCTTCAATCCTCAATCCTCGATCCTCAATCCTCAATCCTCAATCCTCAATCCTCAATCCTCAATACTCAATCCTCAATCCTCAATCCTCAATCCTCAATCTTCAATCCTCAATACTCAATCTTCAATCCTGAATCCTCATTCTTCAGCCCTCAGTCCTCAACAATCAGTCGTCAATCCTCAATCCTCAATAGAATATCATCAATTCACAGTTTTCAATACTCAATACTCAATCTGCAATCTTCAAATCTCTATCCACAAACATCAATTCTCATCACTCAACCCTCAACACTCAGTCCTCAATCCTGAATCCTCAATCCTCAATCATCAATCCTCAATCCCCAATCCTTAATCTTCAATCCTCAATCCTCGATCCTCAATTCTCAATCCTCAATCCTCAATCTTCAGACCTCAAACATCAATACTCAACCCTCAGTCCTCGTCCACAATCCACAACCCTCAATCCTCAATCCTCAATCTTCAATCCTCAATACTCAATCCTCAATAATCAACCCTCAACACTCAGTCCTCAATCCTCAATCCTCAATCCTCAATCCTCAATCATCAATCCTCAATCCCCAATCCTCAATCTTCAATCCTCAATCCTCGATCCTCAATTCTCAATCCTCAATCCCCAATCCTCAATCTTCAATCCTCAATCCTCGATCCTCAATCCTCAATCCTCAATCCTCAATCCTCAATCCTCAATACTCAATCGTCAGTCTTCAATCCTCAACACTCAATCTTCAATCCTCAATCCCCAATCCTCAATCCTCAATCCTCATTCTTCAATCCTCAATACCCAATCATCAATCTTCAATCCTCAATCCTCAATCCTCAACTATCTATCCTCAGTCCTCAGTCCTCAGTCCTCAAACATCAAGCCTCAACCCTGAGCCCTCATCCCCAATCCTCAATCCTCAATTCTCAGTCCTCAATCCTCAATCCTCAATCCTCAATCATCAATCCTCAATCCCCAATCCTCAATCTTCAATCCTCAATCCTCGATCCTCAATTCTCAATCCTCAATCCCCAATCCTCAATCTTCAATCCTCAATCCTCGATCCTCAATCCTCAATCCTCAATCCTCAATCCTCAATCCTCAATACTCAATCGTCAGTCTTCAATCCTCAACACTCAATCTTCAATCCTCAATCCCCAATCCTCAATCCTCAATCCTCATTCTTCAATCCTCAATACCCAATCCTCAATCTTCAATCCTCAATCCTCAATCCTCAACTATCAATCCTCAGTCCTCAGTTCTCAGTCCTCAAACATCAATCCTCAACCCTGAGCCCTCATCCCCAATCCTCAATCGTCAATCCTCGATCCTCAATCCTCAATCTTCTATCTTCAATCCTCATTCTTCAATCCTCAATACCCAATCCTCAATCTTCAATCCTCAATCCTCAATCCTCAACTATCAATCCTCAGTCCTCAGTCCTCAGTCCTCAAACATCAAGCCTCAACCCTGAGCCCTCATCCCCAATCCTCAATCGTCAATCCTCGATCCTCAATCCTCAATCTTCTATCTTCAATCCTCAATACTCAATCTTCAATCCTCAATCCTCAGTCCTCAAACCACAATTCTGAATCCTCAATCCTGAATCCTCAATCTTCAATCCACACACCTCAACCATCAATGCTCAATTCTCAATACTCAACAGAATATCCTGAATTCTCAGTTTTCAATACTCAATCCCCAATCTTCAATTTTCAAATCTCAATCCACAAACATCAATTCTCATGACTCAACCCTCAACACTCAGTCCTCAATCTTCAATCCTCAATCCTCAATCCTCAATCGTCAATCCTCAATTCCCTATCCTCTATCATCAATCCTCAATCCTCAATCCTCAATCCTCAATCCTCAATCCTCAATCTTCAATCCTCAAAAATCAACCTTCAATTTCAATCCTCAATCCTCAATCCTCAATACTCAATCCTCAATCCGCAATCCTCAATCTTCAATCCTCAATACTCAATCCTCAATCCTCAATCCTCAATCATGAAATCCTCAATCCTCAATATTCAACACAAAACCCTCAAACTTCAATCCTCAATACTCAACCATCAATCCTCAATTCTCAATACTCAATCTTCAATTCTCAATCTTCGATCCTCAATACTGAATCTTCAATCCTCAATCCTCAATCCTCAATCCTCAATCCTCAATCCTCAATCTTCAATCCTCAATACTCAATCTTCAATCCTCAATCCTCAATGCTCAATCCTCAATCCTCAATACTCAAACGTCAGTCTTCAATCCTCAACACTCAATCTTCAATCCTCAATCCCCAATCCTCAATCCTCAATCCTCATTCTTCAATCTTCAATACCCAATCCTCAATCTTCAATCCTCAATCCTCAATCCTCAATTCTAAATCCTCAATCCTCAGTCCTCAGTCCTCAAACATCAATCCTCAACCCTCAGCCCTCATCCTCAATCCTCAATCCACAATCCGCAATCCTCAATCCTCAATCTTCAATCTTCAATCCTCAATCCTCAATCCTCATACTCAATCCTCAATCTTCAATCATCAATCCTCAATACTCAATCTTCAATCCTCAATCCCGAATCCTCAATCCTCAATCCTCAATCCTCAATCAACAATACTCAATCTTCAATAATCAATCCTCTATCCTCAATCCTCAATCCTCAATCCTCATTCTTCAATCCTCAATACCCAATCATCAATCTTCAATCCTCAATCCTCAATCCTCAACTATCTATCCTCAGTCCTCAGTCCTCAGTCCTCAAACATCAAGCCTCAACCCTGAGCCCTCATCCCCAATCCTCAATCCTCAATTCTCAGTCCTCAATCCTCAATCCTCAATCCTCAATCATCAATCCTCAATCCCCAATCCTCAATCTTCAATCCTCAATCCTCGATCCTCAATCCTCAATCCTCAATCCCCAATCCTCAATCTTCAATCCTCAATCCTCGATCCTCAATCCTCAATCCTCAATCCTCAATCCTCAATCCTCAATACTCAATCGTCAGTCTTCAATCCTCAACACTCAATCTTCAATCCTCAATCCCCAATCCTCAATCCTCAATCCTCATTCTTCAATCCTCAATACCCAATCCTCAATCTTCAATCCTCAATCCTCAATCCTCAACTATCAATCCTCAGTCCTCAGTTCTCAGTCCTCAAACATCAATCCTCAACCCTGAGCCCTCATCCCCAATCCTCAATCGTCAATCCTCGATCCTCAATCCTCAATCTTCTATCTTCAATCCTCATTCTTCAATCCTCAATACCCAATCCTCAATCTTCAATCCTCAATCCTCAATCCTCAACTATCAATCCTCAGTCCTCAGTCCTCAGTCCTCAAACATCAAGCCTCAACCCTGAGCCCTCATCCCCAATCCTCAATCGTCAATCCTCGATCCTCAATCCTCAATCTTCTATCTTCAATCCTCAATACTCAATCTTCAATCCTCAATCCTCAGTCCTCAAACCACAATTCTGAATCCTCAATCCTGAATCCTCAATCTTCAATCCACACACCTCAACCATCAATGCTCAATTCTCAATACTCAACAGAATATCCTGAATTCTCAGTTTTCAATACTCAATCCCCAATCTTCAATTTTCAAATCTCAATCCACAAACATCAATTCTCATGACTCAACCCTCAACACTCAGTCCTCAATCTTCAATCCTCAATCCTCAATCCTCAATCGTCAATCCTCAATTCCCTATCCTCTATCATCAATCCTCAATCCTCAATCCTCAATCCTCAATCCTCAATCCTCAATCTTCAATCCTCAAAAATCAACCTTCAATTTCAATCCTCAATCCTCAATCCTCAATACTCAATCCTCAATCCGCAATCCTCAATCTTCAATCCTCAATACTCAATCCTCAATCCTCAATCCTCAATCATGAAATCCTCAATCCTCAATATTCAACACAAAACCCTCAAACTTCAATCCTCAATACTCAACCATCAATCCTCAATTCTCAATACTCAATCTTCAATTCTCAATCTTCGATCCTCAATACTGAATCTTCAATCCTCAATCCTCAATCCTCAATCCTCAATCCTCAATCCTCAATCTTCAATCCTCAATACTCAATCTTCAATCCTCAATCCTCAATGCTCAATCCTCAATCCTCAATACTCAAACGTCAGTCTTCAATCCTCAACACTCAATCTTCAATCCTCAATCCCCAATCCTCAATCCTCAATCCTCATTCTTCAATCTTCAATACCCAATCCTCAATCTTCAATCCTCAATCCTCAATCCTCAATTCTAAATCCTCAATCCTCAGTCCTCAGTCCTCAAACATCAATCCTCAACCCTCAGCCCTCATCCTCAATCCTCAATCCACAATCCGCAATCCTCAATCCTCAATCTTCAATCTTCAATCCTCAATCCTCAATCCTCATACTCAATCCTCAATCTTCAATCATCAATCCTCAATACTCAATCTTCAATCCTCAATCCCGAATCCTCAATCCTCAATCCTCAATCCTCAATCAACAATACTCAATCTTCAATAATCAATCCTCTATCCTCAATCCTCAATCCTCAATACCCAACCATCAAGCCTCAATTCTCAATACTCAATAGAATATCCTGAATTCACAGGATTCAATACTCAAACATCAATCCTCAACCCTCAGCCCTCATTCTCAATCCTCAATCCTCAATCCTCAATCCTCAATTTTCAATCCTCAATCCTCAACCCTCAGTCCTCATCCTCAATTCTCAATACTCAATCCTCAATTCTCAACCCCCAATCTTCAATCCTCAATAATCAATCTCGTATCCTAGATCCCCAATGCCCAATCCCCAATCCTTAATCCTCAATCTTCAATCCTCAATCCCCGGTCCTCAATCTTAAATCCTCAATGCTCAATCCTCAATCCTCAATCCTCAGTCCTCAATCCTCAATCCTCAATTCGCAGTCCTCAATCTTGAATCCTCAATACTCAATATTCAATCCTAAATCCTCAATCCTGAAATCCTCAATCCTCAATATTCAACACACAACCCTCAACATTCAATCCTCAATACTCAACCCTCAATCCTCAGTTCTCAATACTCAATCATCAGTCTTCAATCCTCCACACTCAATCTTCAATCCTCAATCCTCAATCTTCAATCCTCAATACCCAATCTTCAATCCTCAACCCTCAATTCTCAATCCTCAATCCTCAATCCTCAATCCTCAGACCTCCAACATCAATACTCAACCCTCAATACTCAGTCTTCAATCCTAGATCCTCAATGCTCAATCCTCAATCCTCAATACTCAAACGTCAGTTTTCAATCCTCAACACTCAATCTTCAATCCTCAATCCCCAATCCTCAATCCTCAATCCTCACTCTCCAATCTTCAATACCCAATCCTCAATCTTCAATCCTCAATCCTCAATCCTCAATTCTCAATCCTCAATCCTCAGTCCTCAGTCCTCAGACATCAATCCTGAACCCTCAGCCCTCATCCTCAATCCTCAATCCACAATCCTCAATCCTCAATCCTCAATCTTCAATCTTCAGTCCTCATTACTCAATCATCAATCCTCAATCCTCAGTCCTCAAACCTCAATCCTCAATTCTCAATCCGCAATCATCGATCTTCAATCCTCAATACTCAATCTTCAATCTTCGATCCTCAACCCTCAATCCTCAATCCTCAATCCGCAATCCTCAATCTTCAATTCTCAATACTCAATCTTCAATCCTCAATCCTCAATCCTCAATATTCAACACACAACCCTCAAACTTCAATCCTCAATACTCAACCATCAATCCTCATTCTCAATACTCAATCGTCAGCCTTCAATCCTCAACACTCAATCTTCAATCCTCAATCCTCAATCTTCAATTCTCAATCTTCGATCCTCAATACTGAATCTTCAATCCTCAATCCTGAATCCTCTATCCTCAATCCTCAATCCTTAATCCTCAATCTTCAATCCTCAGTCCCCAATCCTCAATCTTCAATCCTCAACCCTCAATCCTAATCCTCAATCCTTAATCCTCAATCTTCAATCCTCAATACCCAATCTTCAATCCTCAATCCTGAATCCTCAATCCTCAATCCTCAATCCCCAATCAACAATCCTCAATCTTCAATACTCAAACCTCAATACTCAATCTGCAATCCTCAATACTCAATCCTCAATCCTCAATCGTCAATCCTCAAACCCCAATATTCTATCATCAATACTCAATCCTCAATACTCAATCCTCAATCCTCAATCCTCAATCCTCAATCCTC
Organism: Calliopsis andreniformis; assembly: GCF_051401765.1. Taxonomy (NCBI): domain Eukaryota; kingdom Metazoa; phylum Arthropoda; class Insecta; order Hymenoptera; family Andrenidae; genus Calliopsis; species Calliopsis andreniformis. The sequence continues at coordinate 5,529,146 of NW_027480440.1, forward strand.
AATCCTCAATCCTCAATCTTCAATCCTCAGTACTCAATCTTCTGTCTGCAATCCTCAATCCTCAATCCTCAATCCTCAATCCACAATCCGCAATCTTCAATCCTCCATACTCAATCTTCAATCCTCAATCCTCAATCCTAAAATCCTCAATCGTCAATATTCAACACACAACCCTCAACCACCAATCCTCAACACTCAACCATCAATGCTCAATTCTCGATACTCAATGGAATATCCTGAATTCTCAGTTTTCAATACCAAATCCCCAATCCTCAATATTCAAGTCTCCATCCACAAACATCTATTCTCATCACTCAACCCTCAACCCTCAGTCCTCGTCCTCCATCCTCAATCCTCAATCCACAATCCTCAATCTTCAATCCTCAATAATCAACCTCCAATCCTAGATCCTCAATCACCAATCATCAATCCTTAATCCTCAATCTTCAATCCTCAATTCCCAGTCCTCAATCCTCAATACTCAATCCTCAATCCTCAATCCTCAATCCTCAATTCTCAATCTTCAATCCTCAATACTCAATTTCCAATCCTCAATCCTCAATTCTCAATCCTCAATCCTCAATCCTCGATCCTCAATTCTCAATCCTCAATCCTCAATCCTCAACCCTCAATCCTCAGACCTCAAACATCAATACTCAACCCTCAATACTCAATCTTCAATCCTCAATCCTCAATGCTCAATCCTCAATCCTCAATACTCAAACGTCAGTCTTCTATCCTCAACACTCAATCTTCAATTCTCAATCCCCAATCCTCAATCCTCAATCCTCATACTCCAATCTTCAATACCCAATCCTCAGTCTTCAATCCTCAATCCTCAATCCTCAATTCTCAATTCTCAATCCTCAGTCCTCAGTCCTCAGACATCAATCCTGAACCCCCAGCCCTCATCCTCAATCCTCAATCCACAATCCTCAATCCTCAATCCTCAATCTTCAATCTTCAATCCTCAATACTCAATCATCAATCCTCAATCCTCAGTCCTCAAACCTCAATCCTCAATCCTCAATCCTCAATCATCAATCTTCAATCCTCGATACTCAATCTTCAATCTTCAATCCTCAATCCTCAATCCTCAATCCTCAATCCACAATCCTCAATCCTCAATATTCAACACAAAACCCTCAACCATCAATTCTCAATACTCAACCATCAATCCTCAATTCTCAATACTCAATAGAATATCCTGAATACTCAGTGTTCAATACTCAATCCACAATATTCAATAATCAAATCTCAATCCTCAAACCTCATTCCTCAACACTCAATCCTCAACACTCAGTCCTCTCTCTTCAATCCTCCATCCTCAATCCTCAACCCTCAAGAGTCAATCCTCCATCCTGAATATTCAAACCTCAATTCTCAGTCCTCAAACCTCAATCCCGAATCCTCAACTTTGAATCCTCAATCTTCAGCCCTCGGTCCTCAACAATCAATTGTCAATCCTCAATCCTCAATAGAATACCCTCAATTCATAGCATTCAGTACTCAATCACCATTCCTCAAACTTCAAATCTCAATCCACAAACATCAACTCTCATCATTCAACCTTCAACACTCAGTCCTCAATCTTCAATACACAATCCTCAATCCTCAATCTTCAATCCTCAATACACAATCTTCAATCCTCAATCCTCAATTCTCAGTCCTCAATACTGAATCCTCAATCGTCAATCCTCAATCCCCAATCCTCAATCTTCAATCCTCAATCCTCAATCCTCAATCCTCAATCCTCAATCTTCAATCCTCAATACTCAATCTTCAATCCTCAATCCTCAATCCTCAATCATCAATGCTCAATCCTCAATCCTCAATACTCAACACACAACCCGCAACCATCAATCCTCAATACTCAGCCATCAATACTCAATTCTCAATACTCAATAGAATATCCTGAATTCAGAATGTTTCAGTACTCAATCCACAATATTCAATAACCAAATCTCAATCCTCAAACATCAATTCTCAACACTCAATCCTCAACACTCAGTCCTCTCTCTTCAACCTTCCACCATCAATCCTCTATCCTCAAGCGTCAATCCTCAATCCTCAATCCTCAACACTCAATCCTCATTCCTCAAACCTCAATTCCGAATCCTCAATCCTGAATCCTCAATCTTCATCCCTCAGTCAGCAACAATCAATTGTCAATCCTCAATCCTCAATAGAATATCCTCAATTCACAGTTTTCAATACTCAATCCCCAACCTTCAATCTTCAAATCTCAATCCACAAACATCAACTCTCATCACACAACCCTCAGCACTAAGTCCTCAATCTTCAATCCTCAAGCCTCAATCCTCAATCGTCAATCCTCAATCCCCAATCCTCTATCATCAATCCTCAATCCTCAATCCTCAATCCTCAATCCTCAATCCTCAATCCTCAATCCTCAATCCTCAATCCTCAATCTTCAATCCTCAATACTCAATCTTCAATCCTGAATCCTCATTCTTCAGCCCTCAGTCCTCAACAATCAGTCGTCAATCCTCAATCCTCAATAGAATATCATCAATTCTCAGTTTTCAATACTCAATACTCAATCTGCAATCTTCAAATCTCTATCCACAAACATGAATTCTCATCACTCAACCCTCAACACTCAGTCCTCAATCCTCAATCCTCAATCCTCAATCATCAATCCTCAATCCCCAATCCTTAATCTTCAATCCTCAATCCTCGATCCTCAATTCTCAATCCTCAATCCTCAATCTTCAGACCTCAAACATCAATACTCAACCCTCAGTCCTCGTCCACAATCCACAACCCTCAATCCTCAATCCTCAATCTTCAATCCTCAATACTCAATCCTCAATAATCAACCCTCAACACTCAGTCCTCAATCCTCAATCCTCAATCCTCAATCATCAATCCTCAATCCCCAATCGTCAATCTTCAATCCTCAATCCTCGATCCTCAATTCTCAATCCTCAATCCCCAATCCTCAATCTTCAATCCTCAATCCGCGATCCTCAATCCTCAATCCTCAATCCTCAATCCTCAATACTCAATCGTCAGTCTTCAATCCTCAACACTCAATCTTCAATCCTCAATCCCCAATCCTCAATCCTCAATCCTCATTCTTCAATCCTCAATACCCAATCCTCAATCTTCAATCCTCAATCCTCAATCCTCAACTATCAATCCTCAGTCCTCAGTCCTCAGTCCTCAAACATCAAGCCTCAACCCTGAGCCCTCATCCCCAATCCTCAATCGTCAATCCTCGATCCTCAATCCTCAATCTTCTATCTTCAATCCTCAATACTCAATCTTCAATCCTCAATCCTCAGTCCTCAAACCACAATTCTGAATCCTCAATCCTGAATCCTCAATCTTCAATCCACACACCTCAACCATCAATGCTCAATTCACAATACTCAACAGAATATCCTGAATTCTCAGTTTTCAATACTCAATCCCCAATCTTCAATTTTCAAATCTCAATCCACAAACATCAATTCTCATGACTCAACCCTCAACACTCAGTCCTCAATCTTCAATCCTCAATCCTCAATCCTCAATCGTCAATCCTCAATTCCCTATCCTCTATCATCAATCCTCAATCCTCAATCCTCAATCCTCAATCCTCAATCCTCAATCTTCAATCCTCAAAAATCAATCTTCAATTTCAATCCTCAATCCTCAATCCTCAATCCTCAATCCTCAACCCGCAATCCTCAATCTTCAATCCTCAATACTCAATCCTCAATCCTCAATCCTCAATCATGAAATCCTCAATCCTCAATATTCAACACAAAACCCTCAAACTTCAATCCTCAATACTCAACCATCAATCCTCAATTCTCAATACTCAATCTTCAATTCTCAATCTTCGATCCTCAATACTGAATCTTCAATCCTCAATCCTCAATCCTCAATCCTCAATCCTCAATCCTCAATCTTCAATCCTCAATACTCAATCTTCAATCCTCAATCCTCAATGCTCAATCCTCAATCCTCAATACTCACACGTCAGTCTTCAATCCTCAACACTCAATCTTCAATCCTCAATCCCCAATCCTCAATCCTCAATCCTCATTCTTCAATCTTCAATACCCAATCCTCAATCTTCAATCCTCAATCCTCAATCCTCAATTCTAAATCCTCAATCCTCAGTCCTCAGTCCTCAAACATCAATCCTCAACCCTCAGCCCTCATCCTCAATCCTCAATCCACAATCCGCAATCCTCAATCCTCAATCTTCAATCTTCAATCCTCAATCCTCAATCCTCATACTCAATCCTCAATCTTCAATCATCAATCCTCAATACTCAATCTTCAATCCTCAATCCCGAATCCTCAATCCTCAATCCTCAATCCTCAATCAACAATACTCAATCTTCAATAATCAATCCTCTATCCTCAATCCTCAATCCTCAATACACAACCATCAAGCCTCAATTCTCAATACTCAATAGAATATCCTGAATTCACAGGATTCAATACTCAAACATCAATGCTCAACCCTCAGCCCTCATTCTCAATCCTCAATCCTCAATCCTCAATCCTCAATTTTCAATCCTCAATCCTCAACCCTCAGTCCTCATCCTCAATTCTCAATACTCAATCCTCAATTCTCAACCCCCAATCTTCAATCCTCAATAATCAATCTCCTATCCTAGATCCCCAATGGCCAATCCCCAATCCTTAATCCTCAATCTTCAATCCTCAATCCCCGGTCCTCAATCTTAAATCCTCAATGCTCAATCCTCAATCCTCAATCCTCAGTCCTCAATCCTCAATCCTCAATTCGCAGTCCTCAATCTTGAATACTCAATACTCAATATTCAATCCTAAATCCTCAATCCTGAAATCCTCAATCCTCAATATTCAACACACAACCCTCAACATTCAATCATCGATACTCAACCCTCAATCCTCAGTTCTCAATACTCAATCATCAGTCTTCAATCCTCCACACTCAATCTTCAATCCTCAATCCTCAATCTTCAATCCTCAATACTCAATCTTCAATCCTCAACCCTCAATTCTCAATCCTCAATCCTCAATCCTCAATCCTCAGACCTCAAACATCAATACTCAACCCTCAATACTCAGTCTTCAATCCTCGATCCTCAATGCTCAATCCTCAATCCTCAATACTCAAACGTCAGTTTTCAATCCTCAACACTCAATCTTCAATCCTCAATCCCCAATCCTCAATCCACAATCCTCACTCTCCAATCTTCAATAGCCAATCCTCAATCTTCAATCCTCAATCCTCAATCCTCAATTCTCAATCCTCAAACCTCAGTCCTCAGTCCTCAGACATCAATCCTGAATCCTCAGCCCTCATCCTCAATCCTCAATCCACAATCCCCAATCCTCAATCCTCAATCTTCAATCTTCAATCCTCATTACTCAATCATCAATCCTCAATCCTCAGTCCTCAAACCTCAATCCTCAATTCTCAATCCTCAATCATCGATCTTCAATCCTCAATACTCAATCTTCAATCTTCGATCCTCAACCCTCAATCCTCAATCCTCAATCCGCAATCCTCAATCTTCAATTCTCAATACTCAATCTTCAATCCTCAATCCTCAATCCTGAAATCCTCAATCCTCAATATTCAACACACAACCCTCAAACTTCAATCCTCAATATTCAACCATCAATCCTCATTCTCAATACTCAATCGTCAGCCTTCAATCCTCAACACTCAATCTTCAATCCTCAATCCTCAATCTTCAATTCTCAATCTTCGATCCTCAATACTGAATCTTCAATCCTCAATCCTGAAGCCTCTATCCTCAATCCTCAATCCTTAATCCTCAATCTTCAATCCTCAGTCCCCAATCCTCAATCTTCAATCCTCAACTCTCAATCCTAATCCTCAATCCTTAATCCTCAATCTTCAATCCTCAATACCCAATCTTCAATCCTCAATCCTGAATCCTCGATCCTCAATCCTCAATCCCCAATCAACAATCCTCAATCTTCAATACTCAAACCTCAATACTCAATCTGCAATCCTCAATACTCAATCCTCAATCCTCAATCGTCAATCCTCTAACCCCAATATTCTATCATCAATACTCAATCCTCAATACTCAATCCTCAATCCTCAATCCTCAATCTTCAATCCTCAGTACTCAATCTTCTGTCTGCAATCCTCAATCCTCAATCCTCAATCCTCAATCCACAATCCGCAATCTTCAATCCTCCATACTCAACCTTCAATCCTCAATCCTCAATCCTAAAATCCTCAATCGTCAATATTCAACACACAACCCTCAACCACCAATCCTCAACACTCAATCATCAATGCTCAATTCTCAATACTGAATGGAATATCCTGAATTCTCAGTTTTCAATACCAAACCCCAATCCTCAATATTCAAGTCTCCATCCACAAACATCTATTCTCATCACTCAAACCTCAACCCTCAGTCCTCGTCCTCCATCCTCAATCCTCAATCCACAATCCTCAATCTTCAATCCTCAATAATCAACCTCCAATCCTAGATCCTCAATCCCCAATCATCAATCCTTAATCCTCAAACTTCAATCCTCAATCCCCAGTCCTCAATCTTCAATCCTCAATGCACAATCGTCAATCCTCAATCCTCAGTCCACAATCCTCAATCCTCAAACCTCAATCCTCAACCGTCAGTCCTCGTCATCAATCCACAACCCTCAATCCTCAATCCTCAACCTTCAATCATCAATACTCAATCTTCAATCCTCAATCCTCAATTCTCAATCTTCAATTCTCAATACTCAATTTCCAATCCTCAATCCTCAATTCTCAATCCTCAATCCTCAATCCTCGATCCTCAATTCTCAATCCTCAATCCTCAATCCTCAACCCTCAATCCTCAGACCTCAAACATCAATACTCAACCCTCAATACTCAATCTTCAATCCTCAATCCTCAATGCTCAATCCTCAATTCTCAATTCTCAATCCTCAGTCCTCAGTCCTCAGACATCAATCCTGAACCCCCAGCCCTCATCCTCAATCCTCAATCCACAATCCTCAATCCTCAATCCTCAATCTTCAATCTTCAGTCCTCAATACTCAATCATCAATCCTCAATCCTCAGTCCTCAAACCTCAATCCTCAATCCTCAATCCTCAATCATCAATCTTCAATCCTCAATACTCAATCTTCAATCTTCAATCCTCAATCCTCAATCCTCAATCCTCAATCCGCAATCCTCAATCTTCAATCCTCAATACTCAATCTTCAATCCTCAATCCTCAATCCTGAAATCCTCAGTCCTGAAATCCTCAATCATCAATATTCAACACACAACCCTCAAACTTCAATCCTCAATACTCAACCATCAATCCTCATTCTCAATACTCAATCGTCAGCCTTCAATCCTCAACACTCAATCTTCAATCCTCAATCCTCAATCTTCAATCCTCAACCCTCAATCCTAATCCTCAATTCTTAATCCTCAATCTTCAATCCTCAATACTCAATCTTCAATCCTCAATCCTGAATCCTCAATCCTCAATCCTCAATCCCCAATCAACAATCCTCAATCTTCAATACTCAAACCTCAATACTCAATCTGCAATCCTCAATACTCAATCCTCAATCCTCAATCGTCAATCCTCAAACCCCAATCCTCTATCATCAATACTCAATCCTCAATACTCAATCCTCAATCCTCAATCCTCAATCTTCAATCCTCAGTACTCAATCTTCTGTCTGCAATCCTCAATCCTCAATCCTCAATCCTCAATCCACAATCCGCAATCTTCAATCCTCCATACTCAATCTTCAATCCTCAATCCTCAATCCTAAAATCCTCAATCCTCAATATTCAACACACAATCCTCAACCACCAATCCTCAATACTCAACCATCAATGCTCAATTCTCAATACTCAATAGAATATCCTGAATTCTCAGTTTTCAATACCCAATCCTCAATCCTCAATATTCAAGTCTCCATCCACAAACATCTATTCTCAACACTCAACCCTCAACCCTCTGTCCTCATCCTCCATCCTCAATCGTCAATCCTCAATCCTCAATCTTCAATCCTCAATAATCAACCTCCAACCCTAGATCCTCAATCCCCAATCATCAATCCTTAATGCTCAATCTTCAATCCTCAATCCCCAGTCCTCAATCTTCAATCCTCAATGCTCAATCGTCAATCCTCAATCCTCAGTCCACAATCCTCAATCCTCAAACCTCAATCCTCAACCGTCAGTCCTCGTCATCAATCCACAACCCTCAATCCTCAATCCTCAACCTTCAATCATCAATACTCAATCTTCAATCCTCAATCCTCAATCCTCAATCCACAATCCTCAATCCTCAATATTCAACACAAAACCCTCAACCATCAATTCTCAATACTCAACCATCAATCCTCAATTCTCAATACTCAATAGAATATCCTGACTACTCAGGGTTCAATACTCAATCCACAATATTCAATAATCAAATCTCAATCCTCAAACCTCATTTCTCAACACTCAATCCTCAACACTCAGTCCTCTCTCTTCAATCCTCCATCCTCAATCCTCAATGCTCAAGAGTCAATCCTCCATCCTGAATATTCAAACCTCAATTCTCAGTCCTCAAACCTCAATCCCGAATCCTCAACTTTGAATCCTCAATCTTCAGCCCTCGGTCCTCAACAATCAATTGTCAATCCTCAATCCTCAATAGAATACCCTCAATTCACAGCATTCAATACTCAATCACCATTCCTCAAACTTCAAATCTCAATCCACAAACATCAACTCTCATCATTCAATCCTCAACACTCAATCCTCATTCCTCAAACCTCAATTCCGAATCCTCAATCCTGAATCCTCAATCTTCATCCCTCAGTCAGCAACAATCAATTGTCAATCCTCAATCCTCAATAGAATATCCTCAATTCACAGTCTTCAATACTCAATCCCCAACCTTCAATCTTCAAATCTCAATCCACAAACATCAACTCTCATCACACAACCCTCAGCACTAGGTCCTCAATCTTCAATCCTCAAGCCTCAATCCTCAATCGTCAATCCTCAATCCCCAATCCTCTATCATCAATCCTCAATCCTCAATCCTCAATCCTCAATCCTCAATCCTCAATCCTCAATCCTCAATCCTCAATCCTCAATCTTCAATCCTCAATACTCAATCTTCAATCCTGAATCCTCATTCTTCAGCCCTCAGTCCTCAACAATCAGTCGTCAATCCTCAATCCTCAACAGAATATCATCAATTCACAGTTTTCAATACTCAATACTCAATCTGCAATCTTCAAATCTCTATCCACAAACATCAATTCTCATCACTCAACACTCAACACTCAGTCCTCAATCCTCAATCCTCAATCATCAATCCTCAATCCCCAATCCTCAATCTTCAATCCTCAATCCTCGATCCTCAATTCTCAATCCTCAATCCTCAATCTTCAGACCTCAAACATCAATACTCAACCCTCAGTCCTCGTCCTCAATCCACAACCCTCAATTCTCAATCCTCAATCTTCAATCCTCAATCCTCAATCCTCAATCATCAATCCTCAATCCTCAGTCCTCAAACCTCAATCCTGAATCCTCAATCCTGAATCCTCATTCTTCAGCCCTCAGTCCTCAACAATCAGTTGTCAATCCTCAATCCTCAATAGAATATCATCAATTCACAGTTTTCAATACTCAATACTCAATCTGCAATCTTCAAATCTCTATCCACAAACATCAATTCTCATCACTCAACGCTCAACACTCAGTCCCCAATCGTCAATCTTCTATCCTCAATCCTCAATCCTCAATCCTCAATCCTCAACCTTCAATCCTCAATACTCAATCTTCAATCCTCAATCCTCAAGCCTCAATCCTCAATCCTCAATACTCAATCCTCAACTATCAATCCTCAGTCCTCAGTCCTCAGTCCTCAAACATCAATCCTCAACCCTGAGCAATCATCCTCAATCCTCAATCCTCAATCCTCGATCCTCAATCCTCAATCTTCAATCCTCAATCCTCAGTCCTCAAACCACAATTCTGAATCCTCAATCCTGAATCCGCAACCTTCAATCCACACACCTCAACCATCAATGCTCAATTCTCAATACTCAACAGAATATCCTGAATTCTCAGTTTTCAATACTCAATCCCCAATCTTCAATTTTCAAATCTCAATCCACAAACATCAATTCTCATGACTCAACCCTGAACACTCAGTCCTCATTCTTCAATCCTCAATCCTCAATCCTCAATCGTCAATCCTCAATTCCAAATCCTCTATCATCAATCCTCAGTCCTCAATCCTCAATCCTCAATCCTCAATCCTCAATCTTCAATCCTCAAAAATCAATATTTAATTTCAATCCTCAATCCTCAATCCTCAATCCTCAATCCTAAATCCGCAATCCTCAATCTTCAATCCTCAATACTCAATCCTCAATCCTCAATCCTCAATCATGAAATCCTCAATCGTCAATATTCAACACAAAACCCTCAAACTTCAATCCTCAATTCTCAATACTCAATCTTCAATTCTCAATCTTCGATCCTCAATACTGAATCTTCAATCCTCAATCCTCAATCCTCAATCCTCAATCCTCAATCCTCAATCCTCAATCTTCAATCCTCAATACTCAATCTTCAATCCTCAATCCTCAATGCTCAATCCTCAATCCTCAATACTCAAACGTCAGTCTTCAATCCTCAACACTCAATCTTCAATCCTCAATTCCCAATCCTCAATCCTCAATCCTCATCCTTCAATCTTCAATACCCAATCCTCAATCTTCAATCCTCAACCCTCAATCCTAATCCTCATTCCTTAATCCTCAATCTTCAATCCTCAATACTCAATCTTCAATCCTCAATCCTGAATCCTCAATCCTCAATCCTCAATCCCCAATCAACAATCCTCAATCTTCAATACTCAAACCTCAATACTCAATCTGCAATCCTCAATACTCAATCCTCAATCCTCAATCGTCAATCCTCAAACACCAATCCTCTATCGTCAATACTCAATCCTCAATACTCAATCCTCAATCCTCAATCCTCAATCTTCAATCCTCAGTACTCAATCTTCTGTCTGCAATCCTCAATCCTCAATCCTCAATCCTCAATCCTCAATCCACAATCCGCAATCTTCAATCCTCCATACTCAATCTTCAATCCTCAATCCTCAATCCTAAAATCCTCAATCCTCAACATTCAACACGCAACCCTCAACCACCAATCCTCAATACTCAACCATCAATCCTCAATTCTCAATACTCAATAGGATATCCTGAATACTCATGGTTCAATACTCAATCCACAATATTCAATAATCAAATCTCAAGCCTCAAACCTCATTTCTCAACACTCAATCCTCAACACTCAGTCCTCTCTCTTCAATCCTCCATCCTCAATCCTCAATCCTCAAGAGTCAATCCTCCATCCTGAATACTCAAACCTCAATTCTCAGTCCTCAAACGTCAATCCCGTATCCTCAACTTTGAATCATCAATCTTCAGCCCTCGGTCCTCAACAATCAATTGTCAATCCTCAATCCTCAATAGAATACCCTCAATTCACAGCATTCAATACTCAATCACCATTCCTCAAACTTCAAATCTCAATCCACAAACATCAACTCTCATCATTCAACCCTCAACACTCAGTCCTCAATCTTCAATACCCAATCCTCAATCCTCAATCTTCATTCCTCAATACACAATCTTCAATCCTCAATCCTCAATTCTCAGTCCTCAATACTCAATCCTCAATCGTCAATCCTCAATCCTCAATCCCCAATCCTCAATCTTCAATCCTCAATCCTCAATCCTCAATCCTCAATCCTCAACTTTCAATCCTCAATACTCAATCTTCAATCCTCAATCCTCAATCCTCAATCCTCAATGCTCAATCCTCAATCCTCAATACTCAACACACAACCCTCAACCATCAATCGTCAATACTCAACCATCAATACTCAATTCTCAATACTCAATAGAATATCCTGAATTCAGAATGTTTCAATACTCAATCCACAATATTCAATAACCTAATCTCAATCCTCAAACATCAATTCTCATCACTCAACCCTCAACACTCAGTCCTCAATCCTCAATCCTCAATCATCAATCCTCAAACCCCAATCCTCAATCTTCAATCATCAATCCTCGATCCTCAATTCACAATCCTCAATCCTCAATCTTCAGACCTCAAACATCAATACTCAACCCTCAGTCCTCGTCCTCAATCCACAACCCTCAATCCTCAATCCTCAATCTTCAATCCTCAATCATCAATCCTCAATAATCAATCCTCAATCCTCAGTCCTCAAACCTCAATCCTGAATCCTCAATCCTGAATCCTCATTCTTCAGCCCTCAGTCCTCAACAATCAGTTGTCAAGCCTCAATCCTCAATAGAATATCATCAATTCACAGTTTTCAATACTCAATACTCAATCTGCAATCTTCAAGTCTCTATCCACAAACATCAATTCTCATCACTCAACCCTCAACACTCAGTCCTCAATCCTCAATCATCAATCCTCAATCCCCAATCCTCAATCTTCAATCCTCAATCCTCGATCCTCAATTCTCAATCCTCAATCCTCAATCTTCAGACCTCAAACATCAATACTCAACCCTCAGTCCTCGTCCTCAATCCACAACCCTCAATCCTCAATCCTCAATCTTCAATCCTCAATCCTCAATCCTCAATCATCAATCCTCAATCCTCAGTCCTCAAACCTCAATCCTGAATCCTCAATCCTGAATCGTCATTCTTCAGCCCTCAGTCCTCAACAATCAGTTGTCAATCCTCAATCCTCAATAGAATATCATCAATTCACAGTTTTCAATACTCAATACTCAATCTACAATCTTCAAATCTCTATCCACAAACATCAATTCTCATCACTCAAACCTCAACACTCAGTCCCCAATCGTCAATCTTCTATCCTCAATGCTCAATCCTCAATCCTCAATCCTCAATCTTCAATCCTCAATACTCAATCTTCAATCCTCAATCCTCAATCCTCAATCCTCAATACTCAATCGTCAGTCTTCAATCCTCAAGCCTCAATCCTCAATCGTCAATCCTCAATCCCCAATCCTCTATAATCAATCCTCAATCCTCAATCCTCAATCCTCAATCCTCAATCCTCAATCCTCAATCCTCAATCCTCAATCCTCAATCCTCAATCCTCAATCCTCAATCTTCAATCCTCAATACTCAATCTTCAATCCTGAATCCTCATTCTTCAGCCCTCAGTCCTCAACAATCAGTTGTCAATCCTCAATCCTCAATAGAATATCATCAATTCACAGTTTTCAATACTCAATACTCAATCTGCAATCTTCAAATCTCTATCCACAAACATCAATACTCATCACTCAACCCTCAACACTCAGTCCTCAATCCTCAATCCTCAATCATCAATCCTCAATCCCCAATCCTCAATCTTCAATCCTCAATCCTCGATCCTCAATTCTCAATCCTCAGTCCTCAATCTTCAGGCCTCAAACATCAATACTCAACCCTCAGTCCTCGTCCTCAATCCACAACCCTCAATCCTCAATACTCAATCTTCAATCCTCAATCATCAATCCTCAATAATCAATACTCAATCCTCAGTCCTCAAACCTCAATCCTGAATCCTCAATCCTGAATCCTCATTCTTCAGCCCTCAGTCCTCAACAATCAGTTGTCAATCCTCAATCCTCAATAGAATATCATCAATTCACAGTTTTCAATACTCAATACTCAATCTGCAACCTTCAAATCTGTATCCACAATCATCAATTCTCATCACTCAACCCTCAACACTCAGTCCCCAATCGTCAAGCTTCTATCCTCAATCCTCAATCCTCAATTCTCAATCCTCAATCTTCAATCCTCAATACTCAATCCTCAACACTCAATCTTCAATCCTCAATCCCCAATCCTCAATCCTCAATCCTCATTCTTCAATCCTCAATACCCAATCCTCAATCTTCAATCCTCAATCCTCAATCCTCAACTATCAATCCTCAGTCCTCAGTCCTCAGTCCTCAAACATCAATCCTCAACCCTGAGCCCTCATCCCCAATCCTCAATCGTCAATCCTCGATCCTCAATCCTCAATCTTCTATCTTCAATCCTCAATACGCTATCTTCAATCCTGAATCCTCAGTCCTCAAACCACAATTCTGAATCCTCAATCCTGCATCCTCAATCTTCAATCCACACACCTCAACCATCAATGCTCAATTCTCAATACGCAACAGAATACCCTGAATTCTCAGTTTTCAATACTCAATCCCCAATCTTCAATTTTCAAATCTCAATCCACAAACATCAATTCTCATGACTCAACCCTCAACACTCAGTCCTCAATCTTCAATCCTCAATCCTCAATCCTCAAACTTCAATCCTCAATTCCCAATCCTCTATCATCAATCCTCAATCCTCAATCCTCAATCCTCGATCCTCAATCCTCAATCTTCAATCCTCAAAAATCAATCTTCAATTTCAATCCTCAATCCTCAATCCTCAATCCTCAATCCTCAATCCGCAATTCTCAATCTTAAATCCTCAATACTCAATCCTCAATCCTCAATCCTCAACCATGAAATCCTCAATCCTCAATATTCAACACAAAACCCTCAAACTTCAATCCTCAATACTCAACCATCAATCCTCAATTCTCAATACTCAATCTTCAATTCTCAATCTTCGATCCTCAATACTGAATCTTCAATCCTCAATCCTCAATCCTCAATCTTCAATCTTCAATCCTCAATACTCAATCTTCAATCCTCAATCCTCAATGCTCAATCCTCAATCCTCAATACTCAAACGTCAGTCTTCAATCCTCAACACTCAATCTTCAATCCTCAATCCCCAATCCTCAATCCTCAATCCTCATTCTTCAATCTTCAATACCCAATCCTCAATCCTCAATCTTCAATCCTCAATACACAACCTTCAATCCTCAATCCTCAATGCTCAGTCCTCAATACTCAATCCTCAATCGTCAATCCTCAATCCCCAATCCTCAATCTTCAATCCTCAATCCTCAATCCTCAATCCTCAATCCTCAATCTTCAATCCTCAATACTCAATCTTCAATCCTCAATCCTCAATCCTCAATCCTCAATGCTCAATCCCCAATCCTCAATACTCAACACACAAGCCTCAACCATCAATCCTCAATACTCAACCATCAATACTCAATTCTCAATACTCAATAGAATATCGTGAACTCAGAATGTTTCAATACTCAATCCACAATATTCAATAACCAAATCTCAATCCTCAAACATCAATTCTCAACACTCAATCCTCAACACTCAGTCCTCTCTCTTCAATCTTCCATCATCAATCCTCTATCCTCAAGCGTCAATCCTCAATCCTCAATCCTCAACACTCAATCCTCATTCCTCAAACCTCAGTTCCGAATCCTCAGTCCTGAATCCTCAATCTTCATCCCTCAGTCAGCAACAATCAATTGTCAATCCTCAATCCTCAATAGAATATCCTCAATTCACATTTTTCAATACTCAATCCCCAACCTTCAATCTTCAAATCTCAATCCACAAACATCAACTCTCATCACACAACCCTCAGCACTAGGTCCTCAATCTTCAATCCTCAAGCCTCAATCCTCAATCGTCAATCCTCAATCCCCAATCCTCTATCATCAATCCCCAATTCTCAATCTTCAATCCTCAATTCTCGATCCTCAATTCTCAATCCTCAATCCTCAATCCTCAGTCCTCAAACCTCAATCCTGAATCCTCAATCCTGAATCCTCATTCTTCAGCCCTCAGTCCTCAACAATCAGTTGTCAATCCTCAATCCTCAATAGAATATCATCAATTCACAGTTTTCAATACTCAATACTCAATCTGCAATCTTCAAATCTCTATCCACAAACATCAATTCTCATCACTCAAACCTCAACACTCAGTCCCCAATCGTCAATCTTCTATCCTCAATCCTCAATCCTCAATCCTCAATCCTCAATCTTCAATCCTCAATACTCAATCTTCAATCCTGAATCCTCAATCCTCAATCCTCAATCCTCAATACTCAATCGTCAGTCTTCAATCCTCAACACTCAATCTTCAATCCTCAATCCCCAATCCTCAATCCTCAATCCTCATTCTTCAATCCTCAATACCCAATCCTCAATCTTCAACCCTCAATCCTCAATCCTCAACTATCAATCCTCAGTCCTCAGTCCTCAGTCCTCAAACATCAATCCTCAACACTGAGCCCTCATCCTCAATCCTCAATCGTCAATCCTCGATACTCAATCCTCAATATTCTATCTTCAATCCTCAATACTCAATCTTCAATCCTCAACCCTCAATCCTCAATCCTCAATCCTCAGTCCTCAGTCGTCAAACCTCAATCCTCAATCGTCGGTCTTCAATCCTCAATACTCAATCTTCAATCCTCGATCCTCCATCCTCAATCCTCAATCCTCATTCTTCAATCCACAATGCCCAATCCTCAATCTTCAATCCTCAATCCTCAATCCTGAATCCTCAATCCTCAATCCTCAATCCTCAATCTTCAGTCCTCAGTCCCAAATCCTCAATCTTCAATACTCAATCCTCAATCCTCAATCTTCACTGCTCAATACTCAATTTTCAATCCTCAATCCTCAATCCTCAATCCTCAATCCTCATTCTTCAATCCTCAATACCCAATCCTCAATCTTCAATCGTCAATCCACAATCCACAATTCTCAATCATCAATCCTCAACCCTCAGACCTCAAACATCAATACTCAACCCTCAGTCCTCGTCCGCAATCCACAACCCTCAATCCTCAATCCTCAATCTTAAATTCTCAATCCTCAATCCTCAATTCTCAATCCTCAATCCTCATTCTTCAATCCTCAATACCCAATCCTCAATCTTCAATTCTCAACCCTCAATCCTCAATTCTCAATCCGCAATCCGCAGTCCTCAGCCCTCAAACCTCAATCCTCATCCCTCAGCCCTCGTCCTCAATCCTCAATCGACAGTCCGCAATCCTCAAACTTCAATCCTCAATACTCAATCCTCAATCCTCAATCCTCAGTCCTCAAACCTCAATTCTGAATCCTCAATCCTGAGTCCTCAATCTTCAGCCCTCAGTCCTCAACAATCAGTAGGCAATCCTCAATCCTCAATAGAATATCCTAAATTCACAGTTTTCAACACTCAATGCTCAATCTGCAATCTTCAAACCTCTATCCACAAACATCAATTCTCATCACTCAACCCTCAACACTCAGTCCTCAATGTTCAATCCTCAATCCTCAATTCTCAATCTTCAATCCTCAATACTGAATCTTCAGTCATCAATCCTCAATCCTCAATCCTCAATCCTCAATCCTCAATCCTCAATCCTCAGTCCCCAGTCCTCAATCTTCAATCCTCAATCCTCAATCCTCAATCCTCAATCCTCAATCCTCAATCCTCAATCCTCAATCGTCAATCTTCAATCCTCAATACTCAGTCTTCAATCCTCGATCCTCCATCCTCAATCGTCAATCCTCATTCTTCAATCCACAATGCCCAATCCTCAATCTTCAATCCTCAATCCTCAATCCTGAATCCTCAATCCTCAATCCTCAATCCTCAATCTTCAATCCTCAGTCCCAAATCCTCAATCTTCAATACTCAGTCCTCAATCCTCAATCTTCAATGCTCAATACTCAATTTTCAATCCTCAATTCTCAATCCTCAATCCTCAATCCTCATTCTTCAATCCTCAATACCCAATCCTCAATCTTCAATCGTCAATCCTCAATCCACAATTCTCAATCCTCAATCCTCAACCCTCAGACCTCAAACATCAATACTCAACCCTCAGTCCTCGTCCGCAATCCACAACACTCAATCCTCAATCCTCAATCTTAAATTGTCAATCCTCAATCCTCAATTCTCAATCCTCAATCCTCAGTCCTCAAACCTCAATCCTGTATCCTCAATCCTGAATCCTCAATCTTCAGCCCTCAGTCCTCAACAATCAGTTGTCAATCCTCAATCCTCAATAGAATATCATCAATTAACAGTTTTCAATACTCAATACTCAATCTGCAATCTTCAAATCTCTATCCACAAACATCAATACTCATCACTCAACCCTCAACACCCAGTCTTCAGCCCTCAATCCTCAGTACTCAATCCTCAATCCTCATTCTTCAGTCCTCAATACCCAATCCTCAATCTTCAATCCTCAATCCTCAATCCTCAATTGTCAATCCTCAATCCTCAATCCTCAGTTCTCAAACAGCAATACACAACCCTCAGTCCTCGTCCTCAATCCGCAACCATCAATCCTCAATCCTCAACCTTCAATCATCAATATTCAATCTTCTGTCCTCAATCCTCAATCCTCAATCCTCAATCTTCAGCCCTCAGTCCTCAACAATCAGTTGTCAATCCTCAATCCTCAATAGAATATCATCAATTAACAGTTTTCAATACTCAATACTCAATCTGCAATCTTCAAATCTCTATCCACAAATATCAATACTCATCACTCAACCCTCAACACTCAGTCTTCAGCCCTCAATCCTCAGTACTCAATCCTTAATCCTCATTCTTCAATCCTCAATACCCAGTCCTCAATCTTCAATCCTCAATCCTCAATCCTCAATTGTCAATCCTCAATCCTCAATCCTCAGTTCTCAAACAGCAATACTCAACCCTCAGTCCTCGTCCTCAATCCGCAACCATCAATCCTCAATCCTCAACCTTCAATCATCAATATTCAATCTTCTGTCCTCAATCCTCAATCCTCAATCCTCAATCCTCAACCCTCAATGTTCAATCCGCAATACCCAATGCTCAATCTTCAATCCTCGATCCTCAATCCTCAATCCTGAATCCTCAATCTTCAATCCTGAATACTCAATCTTCAATCCTCAATCCTCAATCCTCAATCCTCAATGCTCAACCCTCAATCCTCAATCCTCAATCTTCAATCCTCAATACTCAATCTGCAATCCTCAATCCTCAGTCCTCACTCCTCAATCCTCATTCTTCAATCCTCAATACCGAATACTCAATCTTCAATCCTCAATCCTCAATCCTCAATCCTCAATTCTCAATCCTCAATCCTCAATCCTCAGACTTCAATCCACAATGCCCAATCCTCAATCTTCAATCCTCAATCCTCAATCCTGAATCCTCAATCCTCAATCCTCAATCCTCAATCTTCAATCCTCAGTCCCAAATCCTCAATCTTCAATACTCAGTCCTCAATCCTCAATCTTCAATGCTCAATACTCAATTTTCAATCCTCAATTCTCAATCCTCAATCCTCAATCCTCATTCTTCAATCCTCAATACCCAATCCTCAATCTTCAATCGTCAATCCTCAATCCACAATTCTCAATCCTCAATACCCAATCTGCAACCCTCAATCCTCAATCCTCAATCTTAATCTTCAATCCTCAAAACTCAATCTTCAATCCTCAATCCTCAATCCTCAATCCTCAATCCTCAGTCCTCAGTCGTCAAACCTCAATCCTCAATCGTCAGTCTTCAATCCTCAATACTCAATCTTCAATCCTCGATCCTCCATCCTCAATCCTCAATCCTCATTCTTCAATCCACAATGCCCAATCCTCAATCTTCAATCCTCAATCCTCAATCCTGAATCCTCAATCCTCAATCCTCAATCCTCAATCTTCAGTCCTCAGTCCCAAATCCTCAATCTTCAATACTCAATCCTCAATCCTCAATCTTCACTGCTCAATACTCAATTTTCAATCCTCAATCCTCAATCCTCGATCCTCAATCCTCATTCTTCAATCCTCAATACCCAATCCTCAATCTTCAATCGTCAATCCACAATCCACAATTCTCAATCATCAATCCTCAACCCTCAGACCTCAAACATCAATACTCAACCCTCAGTCCTCGTCCGCAATCCACAACCCTCAATCCTCAATCCTCAATCTTAAATTCTCAATCCTCAATCCTCAATTCTCAATCCTCAATCCTCATTCTTCAATCCTCAATACCCAATCCTCAATCTTCAATTCTCAACCCTCAATCCTCAATTCTCAATCCGCAATCCGCAGTCCTCAGTCCTCAAACCTCAATCCTCATCCCTCAGCCCTCATCCTCAATCCTCAATCGACAGTCCGCAATCCTCAAACTTCAATCCTCAATACTCAATCCTCAATCCTCAATCCTCAGTCCTCAAACCTCAATTCTGAATCCTCAATCCTGAGTCCTCAATCTTCAGCCCTCAGTCCTCAACAATCAGTAGGCAATCCTCAATCCTCAATAGAATATCCTAAATTCACAGTTTTCAACACTCAATGCTCAATCTGCAATCTTCAAACCTCTATCCACAAACATCAATTCTCATCACTCAACCCTCAACACTAATTCCTCAATGTTCAATCCTCAATCCTCAATTCTCAATCTTCAATCCTCAATACTGAATGTTCAGTCATCAATCCTCAATCCTCAATCCTCAATCCTCAATCCTCAATCCTCAATCCTCAGTCCCCAGTCCTCAATCTTCAATCCTCAATCCTCAATCCTCAATCCTCAATCCTCAATCGTCAATCTCCAATCCTGTATACTCAATCTTCAATCCTCCATCCTCAATCCTCAATCCTCAATCCTGAATCCTCAACCTTCATTCCTCAATACTCAGTCTTCAATCCTCCATCCTCAATCCTAAATCCTCAATCCTCAATCCTCAATCGTCAGGCTTCAATCCTCAATACTCATTATTCAATCCTCAATACCCAATCCTCAATCTTCAACCGTCAATCCTCAATCCACAATTCTCAATCCTCAATCCTCAACCCTCAGACCTCAAACATCAATACTCAACCCTCAGTCCTCGTCCGCAATCCACAACACTCAATCCTCAATCCTCAATCTTAAATTGTCAATCCTCAATCCTCAATTCTCAATCTTCAATCCTCAGTCCTCAAACCTCAATCCTGTATCCTCAATCCTGAATCCTCAATCTTCAGCCCTCAGTCCTCAACAATCAGTTGTCAATCCTCAATCCTCAATAGAATATCATCAATTAACAGTTTTCAATACTCAATACTCAATCTGCAATCTTCAAATCTCTATCCACAAACATCAATACTCATCACTCAACCCTCAACACCCAGTCTTCAGCCCTCAATCCTCAGTACTCAATCCACAATCCTCATTCTTCAATCCTCAATACCCAATCCTCAATCTTCAATCCTCAATCCTCAATCCTCAATTGTCAATCCTCAATCCTCAATCCTCAGTTCTCCAACAGCAATACTCAACCCTCAGTCCTCGTCCTCAATCCGCAACCATCAATCCTCAATCCTCAACCTTCAATCATCAATATTCAATCTTCTGTCCTCAATCCTCAATCCTCAATCCTCAATCTTCAGCCCTCAGTCCTCAACAATCAGTTGTCAATCCTCAATCCTCAATAGAATATCATCAATTAACAGTTTTCAATACTAAATACTCAATCTGCAATCTTCAAATCTCTATCCACAAATATCAATACTCATCACTCAACCCTCAACACTCAGTCTTCAGCCCTCAATCCTCAGTACTCAATCCTTAATCCTCATTCTTCAATCCTCAATACCCAGTCCTCAATCTTCAATCCTCAATCCTCAATCCTCAATTGTCAATCCTCAATCCTCAATCCTCAGTTCTCAAACAGCAATACTCAACCCTCAGTCCTCGTCCTCAATCCGCAACCATCAATCCTCAATCCTCAACCTTCAATCATCAATATTCAATCTTCTATCCTCAATCCTCAATCCTCAATCCTCAATCCTCAACCCTCAATGTTCAATCCGCAATACCCAATGCTCAATCTTCAATCCTCGATCCTCAATCCTCAATCCTGAATCCTCAATCTTCAATCCTGAATACTCAATCTTCAATCCTCAATCCTCAATCCTCAATGCTCAACCCTCAATCCTCAATCCTCAATCTTCAATCCTCAATACTCAATCTGCAATCCTCAATCCTCAGTCCTCACTCCTCAATCCTCATTCTTCAATCCTCAATACCGAATACTCAATCTTCAATCCTCAATCCTCAATCCTCAATTCTCAATCCTCAGGCGTCAGACCTCAAGCCTTAATCCTCAACCCTCAGCCCCCATTCTCAATCCTCAATCCTCAATCCTCAATCCTCAATCCTCAATCCTCAATCTTCAATCCTCAATACTCAATCTTCAATCCTCGATCCTCAGTCCTCAATCTTCAATCCTCAATGCTCAATCCTCAATCCTCAATCCTCAATACTCAATCCTCAATCCTCAATATTCAACGCACAACACTCAACCATAAATCCTCAAGACGCAACCATCAATCCTCAATTCTCAATACTCAACAGAATATCCTGAATTCTCATGGTTCAATACTCAATCCACGAAATTCAATAATCAAATCTCAATCCTCAAACATCAATACTCAACACTCAATCCTCAATACTCAGTCCTCTCTCTTCAATCCTCCATCCCCAATCCTCAATCCTCAAGCGTCAATCCTCAATCCTCAATCATCAAACCTCAATCCTCAGTCCTCAAACCTCAATCCTGAATCCTCAATCCTGAAATCAATCTTCAGCCCTCAGTCCTCAACAATCGGTTGTCAATCCTCAATCCTCAATAGAATATCATCAATTCACAGTTTTCAATACTCAATACTCAATCTGCAAACTTTAAATCTCTATCCACAAGCATCAATTCTCATCACTTAACCCTCAACACTCAGTCTTCAGTCCTCAATCATCAATCCTCAATTCTCAATCCTCAATCCTCAATCCTCAGACCTCAAACAGCAATACTCATCCCTCAGTCCTCGTCCTCAGTCCACAACCGTCAATCGTGAATCCTCAATCCTCAATCCTCAATCCTCAATCCTCAATCCTCATTGTTCAATCCTCAATACCCAATCCTCAATCTTCAATCCTCAATCCTCAATCCCCAATTCTCAATCCTCAATCCTCAATACTCAATCCTCAATCCTCAGTCCTCAAACCTCAATCCTGAATCCTCAATCCTGAATCCTCAATCTTCAGCACACAGTCCTCAATCCTCGGTCCTCAATCCTCAATCGTCAATCTCCGATCCTGAATACTCAGTCTTCAATCCTCAGTCCTCAATCCTCAATCCTCAATCCTCAATCCTCAACCTTCATTCCTCAATACTCAGTCTTCAATCCTCCATCCTCAATCCTCAATCCTCAATCCTCAATCGTCAATCGTCATGCTTCAATCCTCAATACTCAATATTCAATCCTCAATCCTCAATCCTCATTCCTCAATCTGCATTCTTCAATCCTCAATACCCAATCCTCAATCTTCAATCCTCAATCCTCAATCCTCAATCCTCAACTTTCAATACTCAATCCTCAGTCCTCAGTCCTCAAACCTCAATCTTCAACCCTCAGCCCCCATGCTCAATCCTCAATCATCAATCTTCAATCCTCAAGCCCCAATCCTCGAGCCTCAATCCTCAATCCTCAATCCTCAGTCCGCTAACCTCAATCCTGAATCCTCAATCCTGAACCCTCAATCTTCAGACCTCAGACCTCAACAATCAGACGTCAATCCTCAATCCTCAATAGAATATCATCAATTCACAGCTTTCAATACTCAATACTCAATCCGCAATCTTCAAATCTGTATCCACGAACATCAATCCTCATCACTCAACCCTCAACACTCAGTCCCCAATCGTCAACCTTCTCTCCTCAATCCTCAATCCTCAATTCTCAATCCTCAATCTTCAATCCTCAATACTCAATCCTCAACACTCAATATTCAATCCTCAATCCCCAATCCTCAATCCTCAATCCTCATTCTTCAATCCTCAATACCCAATCCTCAATCTTCAATCCTCAATCCTCAATCCTCAACTATCAATCCTCAGTCCTCAGTCCTCAGTCCTCAAACGTCAATCCTCAACCCTGAGCCCTCATCCCCAATCCTCAATCGTCAATCCTCGATCCTCAATCTTCAATCTTCTATATTCAATCCTCAATACTCAATCTTCAATCCTCAATCCTCAGTCCTCAAACCACAATTCTGAATCCTCAATCCTGAATCCTCAATCTTCAATCCACACACCTCAACCATCAATGCTCAATTCTCAATACTCAACAGAATATCCTGAATTCACAGTTTTCAATACTCAATCCCCAATCTTCAATTTTCAAATCTCAATCCACAAACATCAATTCTCATGACTCAACCCTCAACACTCAGTCCTCAATCTTCAATCCTCAATCCTCAATCCTCAATCGTCAATCCTCAATTCCCAATCCTCAATCCTCGATCCTCAATTCTCAATCCTCAATCCTCAATCTTCAATCCTCAATACTCAATCTTCAATCCTCAATCCTCAATCCTCAATCCTCAATGCTCAATCCTCAATCCTCAATACACAACACACAACCCTCAACCATCAATCCTCAATACTCAACCATCAATACTCAATTCTCGATACTCAATAGAATATCCTGAATTCAGAATGTTTCAATACTCAATCCACAATATTCAATAACCAAATCCCAATCCTCAAACATCAATTCTCAACACTCAATCCTCAACACTCAGTCCTCTCTCTTCAATCTTCCATCATCAATCCTCTATCCTCAAGCGTCAATCCTCAATCCTCAATCCTCAACACTCAATCCTCATTCCTCAAACCTCAATTCCGAATCCTCGATCCTGAATCCTCAATCTTCATCCCTCAGTCAGCAACAATCAATTGTCAATCCTCAATCCTCAATAGAATATCCTCAATTCACAGTTTTCAATACTCAATCCCCAACCTTCAATCTTCAAATCTCAATCCACAAACATCAACTCTCATCACAAAACCCTCAGCACTAGGTCCTCAATCTTCAATCCTCAAGCCTCAATCCTCAATCGTCAATCCTCAATCCCCAATCCTCTATCATCAATCCTCAATCCTCAATCCTCAATCCTCAATCCTCAATCCTCAATCCTCAATCCTCAATCCTCAATCCTCAATCCTCAATCTTCAATCCTCAATACTCAATCTTCAATCCTGAATCCTCATCCTTCAGCCCTCAGTCCTCAACAATCAGTTGTCAATCCTCAATCCTCAATAGAATATCATCAATTCACAGTTTTCAATACTCAATACTCAATCTGCAATCTTCAAATCTCTATCCACAAACATCAATACTCATCACTCAACCCTCAACACTCAGTCCTCAATCCTCAATCCTCAATCATCAATCCTCAATCCCCAATCCTCAATCTTCAATCCTCAATCCTCGATCCACAATTCTCAATCCTCAGTCCTCAATCTTCAGACCTCAAACATCAATACTCAACCCTCAGTCCTCGTCCTCAGTCCACAACCCTCAATCCTCAATACTCAATCTTCAATCCTCAATCATCAATACTCAATAATCAATCCTCAATCCTCAGTCCTCAAACCTCAATCCTGAATCCTCAATCCTGAATCCTCATTCTTCAGCCCTCAGTCCTCAACAATCAGTTGTCAATCCTCAATCCTCAATAGAATATCATCAATTCACAGTTTTCAATACTCAATACTCAATCTGCAACTTTCAAATCTGTATCCACAATCATCAATTCTCATCACTCAACCCTCAACACTCAGTCCCCAATCGTCAACCTTCTATCCTCAATCCTCAATCCTCAATTCTCAATCCTCAATCTTCAATCCTCAATACTCAATCCTCAACACTCAATCTTCAATCCTCAATCCCCAATCCTCAATCCTCAATCCTCATTCTTCAATCCTCAATACCCAATCCTCAATCTTCAATCCTCAATCCTCAATCCTCAACTATCAATCCTCAGTCCTCAGTCCTCAGTCCTCAAACATCAATCCTCAACCCTGAGCCCTCATCCCCAATCCTCAATCGTCAATCATCGATCCTCAATCCTCAATCTTCTATCTTCAATCCTCAATACGCTATCTTCAATCCTGAATCCTCAGTCCTCAAACCACAATTCTGAATCCTCAATCCTGAATCCTCAATCTTCAATCCACACACCTCAACCATCAATGCTCAATTCTCAATACTCAACAGAATACCCTGAATTCTCAGTTTTCAATACTCAATCCCCAATCTTCAATTTTCAAATCTCAATCCACAAACATCAATTCTCATGACTCAACCCTCAACACTCAGTCCTCAATCTTCAATCCTCAATCCTCAATCCTCAAACTTCAATCCTCAATTCCCAATCCTCTATCATCAATCCTCAATCCTCAATCCTCAATCCTCGATCCTCAATCCTCAATCTTCAGTCCTCAAAAATCAATCTTCAATTTCAATCCTCAATCCTCAATCCTCAATCCTCAATCCTCAATCCGCAATTCTCAATCTTAAATCCTCAATACTCAATCCTCAATCCTCAATCCTCAACCATGAAATCCTCAATCCTCAATATTCAACACAAAACCCTCAAACTTCAATCCTCAATTCTCAATACTCAATCTTCAATTCTCAATCTTCGATCCTCAATACTGAATCTTCAATCCTCAATCCTCAATCCTCAATCCTCAATCCTCAATCCTCAATCCTCAATCTTCAATCCTCAATACTCAATCTTCAATCCTCAATCCTCAATGCTCAATCCTCAATCCTCAATACTCAAACGTCAGTCTTCAATCCTCAACACTCAATCTTCAATCCTCAATTCCCAATCCTCAATCCTCAATCCTCATCCTTCAATCTTCAATACCCAATCCTCAATCTTCAATCCTCAACCCTCAATCCTAATCCTCATTCCTTAATCCTCAATCTTCAATCCTCAATACTCAATCTTCAATCCTCAATCCTGAATCCTCAATCCTCAATCCTCAATCCCCAATCAACAATCCTCAATCTTCAATACTCAAACCTCAATACTCAATCTGCAATCCTCAATACTCAATCCTCAATCCTCAATCGTCAATCCTCAAACACCAATCCTCTATCGTCAATACTCAATCCTCAATACTCAATCCTCAATCCTCAATCCTCAATCTTCAATCCTCAGTACTCAATCTTCTGTCTGCAATCCTCAATCCTCAATCCTCAATCCTCAATCCTCAATCCACAATCCGCAATCTTCAATCCTCCATACTCAATCTTCAATCCTCAATCCTCAATCCTCAATCCTCAATACTCAATCGTCAGTCTTCAATCCTCAAGCCTCAATCCTCAATCGTCAATCCTCAATCCCCAATCCTCTATAATCAATCCTCAATCCTCAATCCTCAATCCTCAATCCTCAATCCTCAATCCTCAATCCTCAATCCTCAATCCTCAATCCTCAATCCTCAATCTTCAATCCTCAATACTCAATCTTCAATCCTGAATCCTCATTCTTCAGCCCTCAGTCCTCAACAATCAGTTGTCAATCCTCAATCCTCAATAGAATATCATCAATTCACAGTTTTCAATACTCAATACTCAATCTGCAATCTTCAAATCTCTATCCACAAACATCAATACTCATCACTCAACCCTCAACACTCAGTCCTCAATCCTCAATCCTCAATCATCAATCCTCAATCCCCAATCCTCAATCTTCAATCCTCAATCCTCGATCCTCAATTCTCAATCCTCAGTCCTCAATCTTCAGACCTCAAACATCAATACTCAACCCTCAGTCCTCGTCCTCAATCCACAACCCTCAATCCTCAATACTCAATCTTCAATCCTCAATCATCAATACTCAATAATCAATCCTCAATCCTCAGTCCTCAAACCTCAATCCTGAATCCTCAATCCTGAATCCTCATTCTTCAGCCCTCAGTCCTCAACAATCAGTTGTCAATCCTCAATCCTCAATAGAATATCATCAATTCACAGTTTTCAATACTCAATACTCAATCTGCAACTTTCAAATCTGTATCCACAATCATCAATTCTCATCACTCAACCCTCAACACTCAGTCCCCAATCGTCAACCTTCTATCCTCAATCCTCAATCCTCAATTCTCAATCCTCAATCTTCAATCCTCAATACTCAATCCTCAACACTCAATCTTCAATCCTCAATCCCCAATCCTCAATCCTCAATCCTCATTCTTCAATCCTCAATACCCAATCCTCAATCTTCAATCCTCAATCCTCAATCCTCAACTATCAATCCTCAGTCCTCAGTCCTCAGTCCTCAAACATCAATCCTCAACCCTGAGCCCTCATCCCCAATCCTCAATCGTCAATCATCGATCCTCAATCCTCAATCTTCTATCTTCAATCCTCAATACGCTATCTTCAATCCTGAATCCTCAGTCCTCAAACCACAATTCTGAATCCTCAATCCTGAATCCTCAATCTTCAATCCACACACCTCAACCATCAATGCTCAATTCTCAATACTCAACAGAATACCCTGAATTCTCAGTTTTCAATACTCAATCCCCAATCTTCAATTTTCAAATCTCAATCCACAAACATCAATTCTCATGACTCAACCCTCAACACTCAGTCCTCAATCTTCAATCCTCAATCCTCAATCCTCAAACTTCAATCCTCAATTCCCAATCCTCTATCATCAATCCTCAATCCTCAATCCTCAATCCTCGATCCTCAATCCTCAATCTTCAGTCCTCAAAAATCAATCTTCAATTTCAATCCTCAATCCTCAATCCTCAATCCTCAATCCTCAATCCGCAATTCTCAATCTTAAATCCTCAATACTCAATCCTCAATCCTCAATCCTCAACCATGAAATCCTCAATCCTCAATATTCAACACAAAACCCTCAAACTTCAATCCTCAATACTCAACCATCAATCCTCAATTCTCAATACTCAATCTTCAATTCTCAATCTTCGATCCTCAATACTGAATCTTCAATCCTCAATCCTCAATCCTCAATCTTCAATCTTCAATCCTCAATACTCAATCTTCAATCCTCAATCCTCAATGCTCAATCCTCAATCCTCAATACTCAAACGTCAGTCTTCAATCCTCAACACTCAATCTTCAATCCTCAATCCCCAATCCTCAATCCTCAATCCTCATTCTTCAATCTTCAATACCCAATCCTCAATCCTCAATCTTCAATCCTCAATACACAACCTTCAATCCTCAATCCTCAATGCTCAGTCCTCAATACTCAATCCTCAATCGTCAATCCTCAATCCCCAATCCTCAATCTTCAATCCTCAATCCTCAATCCTCAATCCTCAATCCTCAATCTTCAATCCTCAATACTCAATCTTCAATCCTCAATCCTCAATCCTCAATCCTCAATGCTCAATCCCCAATCCTCAATACTCAACACACAAGCCTCAACCATCAATCCTCAATACTCAACCATCAATACTCAATTCTCAATACTCAATAGAATATCCTGAACTCAGAATGTTTCAATACTCAATCCACAATATTCAATAACCAAATCTCAATCCTCAAACATCAATTCTCAACACTCAATCCTCAACACTCAGTCCTCTCTCTTCAATCTTCCATCATCAATCCTCTATCCTCAAGCGTCAATCCTCAATCCTCAATCCTCAACACTCAATCCTCATTCCTCAAACCTGAGTTCCGAATCCTCAGTCCTGAATCCTCAATCTTCATCCCTCAGTCAGCAACAATCAATTGTCAATCCTCAATCCTCAATAGAATATCCTCAATTCACATTTTTCAATACTCAATCCCCAACCTTCAATCTTCAAATCTCAATCCACAAACATCAACTCTCATCACACAACCCTCAGCACTAGGTCCTCAATCTTCAATCCTCAAGCCTCAATCCTCAATCGTCAATACTCAATCCCCAATCCTCTATCATCAATCCCCAATTCTCAATCTTCAATCCTCAATTCTCGATCCTCAATTCTCAATCCTCAATCCTCAATCCTCAGTCCTCAAACCTCAATCCTGAATCCTCAATCCTGAATCCTCATTCTTCAGCCCTCAGTCCTCAACAATCAGTTGTCAATCCTCAATCCTCAATAGAATATCATCAATTCACAGTTTTCAATACTCAATACTCAATCTGCAATCTTCAAATCTCTATCCACAAACATCAATTCTCATCACTCAAACCTCAACACTCAGTCCCCAATCGTCAATCTTCTATCCTCAATCCTCAATCCTCAATCCTCAATCCTCAATCTTCAATCCTCAATACTCAATCTTCAATCCTCAATCCTCAATCCTCAATCCTCAATCCTCAATACTCAATCGTCAGTCTTCAATCCTCAACACTCAATCTTCAATCCTCAATCCCCAATCCTCAATCCTCAATCCTCATTCTTCAATCCTCAATACCCAATCCTCAATCTTCAACCCTCAATCCTCAATCCTCAACTATCAATCCTCAGTCCTCAGTCCTCAGTCCTCAAACATCAATCCTCAACACTGAGCCCTCATCCTCAATCCTCAATCGTCAATCCTCGATCCTCAATCCTCAATATTCTATCTTCAATCCTCAATACTCAATCTTCAATCCTCAACCCTCAATCCTCAATCCTCAATCCTCAATCCTCATTCTTCAATCCACAATGCCCAATCCTCAATCTTCAATCCTCAATCCTCAATCCTGAATCCTCAATCCTCAATCCTCAATCCTCAATCTTCAGTCCTCAGTCCCAAATCCTCAATCTTCAATACTCAATCCTCAATCCTCAATCTTCACTGCTCAATACTCAATTTTCAATCCTCAATCCTCAATCCTCAATCCTCAATCCTCATTCTTCAATCCTCAATACCCAATCCTCAATCTTCAATCGTCAATCCACAATCCACAATTCTCAATCATCAATCCTCAACCCTCAGACCTCAAACATCAATACTCAACCCTCAGTCCTCGTCCGCAATCCACAACCCTCAATCCTCAATCCTCAATCTTAAATTCTCAATCCTCAATCCTCAATTCTCAATCCTCAATCCTCATTCTTCAATCCTCAATACCCAATCCTCAATCTTCAATTCTCAACCCTCAATCCTCAATTCTCAATCCGCAATCCGCAGTCCTCAGTCCTCAAACCTCAATCCTCATCCCTCAGCCCTCATCCTCAATCCTCAATCGACAGTCCGCAATCCTCAAACTTCAATCCTCAATACTCAATCCTCAATCCTCAATCCTCAGTCCTCAAACCTCAATTCTGAATCCTCAATCCTGAGTCCTCAATCTTCAGCCCTCAGTCCTCAACAATCAGTAGGCAATCCTCAATCCTCAATAGAATATCCTAAATTCACAGTTTTCAACACTCAATGCTCAATCTGCAATCTTCAAACCTCTATCCACAAACATCAATTCTCATCACTCAACCCTCAACACTCAGTCCTCAATGTTCAATCCTCAATCCTCAATTCTCAATCTTCAATCCTCAATACTGAATCTTCAGTCATCAATCCTCAATCCTCAATCCTCAATCCTCAATCCTCAATCCTCAATCCTCAGTCCCCAGTCCTCAATCTTCAATCCTCAATCCTCAATCCTCAATCCTCAATCCTCAATCCTCAATCCTCAATTCTCAATCGTCAATCTTCAATCCTCAATACTCAGTCTTCAATCCTCGATCCTCCATCCTCAATCGTCAATCCTCATTCTTCAATCCACAATGCCCAATCCTCAATCTTCAATCCTCAATCCTCAATCCTGAATCCTCAATCCTCAATCCTCAATCCTCAATCCTCATTCTTCAATCCTCAATACCCAATCCTCAATCTTCAATCGTCAATCCTCAATCCACAATTCTCAATCCTCAATCCTCAACCCTCAGACCTCAAACATCAATACTCAACCCTCAGTCCTCGTCCGCAATCCACAACACTCAATCCTCAATCCTCAATCTTAAATTGTCAATCCTCAATCCTCAATTCTCAATCCTCAATCCTCAGTCCTCAAACCTCAATCCTGTATCCTCAATCCTGAATCCTCAATCTTCAGCCCTCAGTCCTCAACAATCAGTTGTCAATCCTCAATCCTCAATAGAATATCATCAATTAACAGTTTTCAATACTCAATACTCAATCTGCAATCTTCAAATCTCTATCCACAAACATCAATACTCATCACTCAACCCTCAACACCCAGTCTTCAGCCCTCAATCCTCAGTACTCAATCCTCAATCCTCATTCTTCAGTCCTCAATACCCAATCCTCAATCTTCAATCCTCAATCCTCAATCCTCAATTGTCAATCCTCAATCCTCAATCCTCAGTTCTCAAACAGCAATACACAACCCTCAGTCCTCGTCCTCAATCCGCAACCATCAATCCTCAATCCTCAACCTTCAATCATCAATATTCAATCTTCTGTCCTCAATCCTCAATCCTCAATCCTCAATCTTCAGCCCTCAGTCCTCAACAATCAGTTGTCAATCCTCAATCCTCAATAGAATATCATCAATTAACAGTTTTCAATACTCAATACTCAATCTGCAATCTTCAAATCTCTATCCACAAATATCAATACTCATCACTCAACCCTCAACACTCAGTCTTCAGCCCTCAATCCTCAGTACTCAATCCTTAATCCTCATTCTTCAATCCTCAATACCCAGTCCTCAATCTTCAATCCTCAATCCTCAATCCTCAATTGTCAATCCTCAATCCTCAATCCTCAGTTCTCAAACAGCAATACTCAACCCTCAGTCCTCGTCCTCAATCCGCAACCATCAATCCTCAATCCTCAACCTTCAATCATCAATATTCAATCTTCTGTCCTCAATCCTCAATCCTCAATCCTCAATCCTCAACCCTCAATGTTCAATCCGCAATACCCAATGCTCAATCTTCAATCCTCGATCCTCAATCCTCAATCCTGAATCCTCAATCTTCAATCCTGAATACTCAATCTTCAATCCTCAATCCTCAATCCTCAATCCTCAATGCTCAACCCTCAATCCTCAATCCTCAATCTTCAATCCTCAATACTCAATCTGCAATCCTCAATCCTCAGTCCTCACTCCTCAATCCTCATTCTTCAATCCTCAATACCGAATACTCAATCTTCAATCCTCAATCCTCAATCCTCAATTCTCAATCCTCAATCCTCAATCCTCAGACTTCAATCCACAATGCCCAATCCTCAATCTTCAATCCTCAATCCTCAATCCTGAATCCTCAATCCTCAATCCTCAATCCTCAATCTTCAATCCTCAGTCCCAAATCCTCAATCTTCAATACTCAGTCCTCAATCCTCAATCTTCAATGCTCAATACTCAATTTTCAATCCTCAATTCTCAATCCTCAATCCTCAATCCTCATTCTTCAATCCTCAATACCCAATCCTCAATCTTCAATCGTCAATCCTCAATCCACAATTCTCAATCCTCAATACTCAATCTGCAACCCTCAATCCTCAATCCTCAATCTTAATCTTCAATCCTCAAAACTCAATCTTCAATCCTCAATCCTCAATCCTCAATCCTCAGTCCTCAGTCCTCAGTCGTCAAACCTCAATCCTCAATCGTCAGTCTTCAATCCTCAATACTCAATCTTCAATCCTCGATCCTCCATCCTCAATCCTCAATCCTCATTCTTCAATCCACAATGCCCAATCCTCAATCTTCAATCCTCAATCCTCAATCCTGAATCCTCAATCCTCAATCCTCAATCCTCAATCTTCAGTCCTCAGTCCCAAATCCTCAATCTTCAATACTCAATCCTCAATCCTCAATCTTCACTGCTCAAGACTCAATTTTCAATCCTGAATCCTCAATCCTCAATCCTCAATCCTCATTCTTCAATCCTCAATACCCAATCCTCAATCTTCAATCGTCAATCCACAATCCACAATTCTCAATCATCAATCCTCAACCCTCAGACCTCAAACATCAATACTCAACCCTCAGTCCTCGTCCGCAATCCACAACCCTCAATCCTCAATCCTCAATCTTAAATTCTCAATCCTCAATCCTCAATTCTCAATCCTCAATCCTCATTCTTCAATCCTCAATACCCAATCCTCAATCTTCAATTCTCAACCCTCAATCCTCAATTCTCAATCCGCAATCCGCAGTCCTCAGTCCTCAACCTCAATCCTCATCCCTCAGCCCTCATCCTCAATCCTCAATCGACAGTCCGCAATCCTCAAACTTCAATCCTCAATACTCAATCCTCAATCCTCAATCCTCAGTCCTCAAACCTCAATTCTGAATCCTCAATCCTGAGTCCTCAATCTTCAGCCCTCAGTCCTCAACAATCAGTAGGCAATCCTCAATCCTCAATAGAATATCCTAAATTCACAGTTTTCAACACTCAATGCTCAATCTGCAATCTTCAAACCTCTATCCACAAACATCAATTCTCATCACTCAACCCTCAACACTAAGTCCTCAATGTTCAATCCTCAATCCTCAATTCTCAATCTTCAATCCTCAATACTGAATCTTCAGTCATCAATCCTCAATCCTCAATCCTCAATCCTCAATCCTCAATCCTCAATCCTCAGTCCCCAGTCCTCAATCTTCAATCCTCAATCCTCAATCCTCAATCCTCAATCCTCAATCGTCAATCTCCAATCCTGTATACTCAATCTTCAATCCTCCATCCTCAATCCTCAATCCTCAATCCTGAATCCTCAATCCTCAATCCTCAATCCTCAATCTTCAATCCTCAGTCCCAAATCCTCAATCTTCAATACTCAGTCCTCAATCCTCAATCTTCAATGCTCAATACTCAATTTTCAATCCTCAATTCTCAATCCTCAATCCTCAATCCTCATTCTTCAATCCTCAATACCCAATCCTCAATCTTCAATCGTCAATCCTCAATCCACAATTCTCAATCCTCAATACTCAATCTGCAACCCTCAATCCTCAATCCTCAATCTTAATCTTCAATCCTCAAAACTCAATCTTCAATCCTCAATCCTCAATCCTCAATCCTCAATCCTCAGTCCTCAGTCGTCAAACCTCAATCCTCAATCGTCAGTCTTCAATCCTCAATACTCAATCTTCAATCCTCGATCCTCCATCCTCAATCCTCAATCCTCATTCTTCAATCCACAATGCCCAATCCTCAATCTTCAATCCTCAATCCTCAATCCTGAATCCTCAATCCTCAATCCTCAATCCTCAATCTTCAGTCCTCAGTCCCAAATCCTCAATCTTCAATACTCAATCCTCAATCCTCAGTCTTCACTGCTCAATACTCAATTTTCAATCCTCAATCCTCAATCCTCAATCCTCAATCCTCATTCTTCAATCCTCAATACCCAATCCTCAATCTTCAATCGTCAATCCACAATCCACAATTCTCAATCATCAATCCTCAACCCTCAGACCTCAAACATCAATACTCAACCCTCAGTCCTCGTCCGCAATCCACAACCCTCAATCCTCAATCCTCAATCTTAAATTCTCAATCCTCAATCCTCAATTCTCAATCCTCAATCCTCATTCTTCAATCCTCAATACCCAATCCTCAATCTTCAATTCTCAACCCTCAATCCTCAATTCTCAATCCGCAATCCGCAGTCCTCAGTCCTCAAACCTCAATCCTCATCCCTCAGCCCTCATCCTCAATCCTCAATCGACAGTCCGCAATCCTCAAACTTCAATCCTCAATACTCAATCCTCAATCCTCAATCCTCAGTCCTCAAACCTCAATTCTGAATCCTCAATCCTGAGTCCTCAATCTTCAGCCCTCAGTCCTCAACAATCAGTAGGCAATCCTCAATCCTCAATAGAATATCCTAAATTCACAGTTTTCAACACTCAATGCTCAATCTGCAATCTTCAAACCTCTATCCACAAACATCAATTCTCATCACTCAACCCTCAACACTAAGTCCTCAATGTTCAATCCTCAATCCTCAATTCTCAATCTTCAATCCTCAATACTGAATCTTCAGTCATCAATCCTCAATCCTCAATCCTCAATCCTCAATCCTCAATCCTCAATCCTCAGTCCCCAGTCCTCAATCTTCAATCCTCAATCCTCAATCCTCAATCCTCAATCCTCAATCGTCAATCTCCAATCCTGTATACTCAATCTTCAATCCTCCATCCTCAATCCTCAATCCTCAATCCTGAATCCTCAACCTTCATTCCTCAATACTCAGTCTTCAATCCTCCATCCTCAATCCTAAATCCTCAATCCTCAATCCTCAATCCTCACCTCTCAATCCGCAATCCTCAGTCCTCAGTCCTCAAACCACAATCCTCAACCCTCAGCCCTCATCCTCAATCCTCTAATCCTCAATCTTCAATCCTCAAGCTTCAATCCTCAAGCCTGCGTCCTCAATCCTCAATCCTCGGTCCTCTAACCTCAATCCTGAATCCTCAATCCTGAATCCTCAATCTTCAGGCCACAGACCTCAACAATCAGACGTCAATCCTCAATCCTCAATAGAATATCATAAATTCACAGATTTCAATACTCAATACTCAATCTGCAATCTTCAGATCTCTATCCACAAACATCAATTCTCATCACTCAACCTTCAACACTCAGTCCCCAATGCTCAATCTTCAATCCTGAATCCTCAATCCTCAATCCTCAATCCTCAATCTTCAATCCTCAATACTCAATCTTCAATCCTCAATCCTCAATCCTCAATCTTCAATACTCTATCCTCAATCGTCAGTCTTCAATCCTCAATACTCAACCTTTAATCCTCAATACTCAATCCTCAATCCTCATTCTTCAATCCTCAATACCCAATCCTCAATCTTCAATCCTCAATCCTCAACCCTTAATTATCAATCCGCAATCCGCAGTCCTCAGTCCTCAAACCTCAATCCTCAACCCTCAGCCCTCATCCTCAATCCTCAATCCTCAATCCTCAATCCTCAATCCTCAATCCTCAACCCTCAATCCTCAGTCCTCAAACATCAATTCTGAATCCTCAATCCTGTATTCACAATGTTCAGCCCTCAGTCCTCAACAATCAGTTGTCAATCCTCAATCCTCAATAGAATATCCTCAATTCACATGTTTCAATACTCAATAATCAACCTGCAATCTTCAAATCTCTATCCACAAACGTCAATTCACATCACTCAACCCTCAACACTCAGTCCCCAATCCTCAATCTTCAATCCTCAATCCTCAACCCTCAATCCTCAAGCGTCAATCCTCAATCCTCAATCGTCAACACTCAATCCTCAGTCCTCAAACCTCAATCCCGAATCCTCAATCCTGTATCCTCAATCTTCAGCCCTCAGTCCTCAACAATCTATTGTCAATCCTCAATCCTCAATAGAATATCCTCAATTCACAGTTTTCGATACTCAATCCCCATTCTTCAATCTTCAAATCTCAATCCACAAACATCAATTCTCATCACTCAACCCTCAACACCCAGTCTTCAGTCCTCAATCCTCAATCCTCAATCCTCAATCGTCAATCTTCAATCCTCAATACTCAATCTTCAGTCCTCAATCCTCAATCCTCAATCCTCAATCCTCAATCCTCATTCTTCAATGCTCAATACTCAATCGTCAATCTCCAATCCTGAATACTCAATCTTCAATCCTCAATCCTCAATCCTCAATCCTCAGACCTCAAACATCAATACTCAACACTCAGTCCTCGTCCTCAATCCACAACCCTCAATCCTCAATCCTCAATCTTCAATCCTCAATCCTCAATCCTCAATCCTCAATCCTCAATCCTCAGTCCTCAAACCTCAACCCTCAATACTCAATCCTCAATCTTCAATCATCAATACTCAATCTTCAATCCTCAATCCTCAATCCTCAATACACAATCCTCAATTCTCAATACTCAACGCACAACACTCAACCATAAATCCTCAAACATCAACCCTCAACACTCAATCCTCAATACTCAGTCCTTTCTCTTCAATCCTCCATTCTCAATCTTCAATGATCAAGCGTCAATCCTCAATCCTCAATCCTCAAACCTCAATCCTCTGTCCTCAAACCTCCATCCCGAATCCTCAATCCTGAATCCTCAATCTTCAGCCATCAGTCTTCAACAATCAATTGTCAATCCTCAATCCTCAATAGAATATCCTGAATTCACAGTTTTCGATACTCAATCCTCAATTCTCAATGTTCAATCTGCAATACCCAATCCTCAATCTTCAGTCCTCAATCCTCAATCCCCAATCCTCAACCTTCAATCCGCAATCCTCAATCCTCAATCCTCAATCCTCAATCTTCAATCCTCAATACTCAATCTTCAATCCACAATCCTCAATCCTCAATCCTCAATCCTCAATCGTCAATCTTCAATCCTCAACCCTCAATCTGCAATCCTCAATCCTCAATCCTCAATCCTCAATACCCATTCTTCAATCCTCAATACCCAATCCTCAATCTTCAATCCTCAATCCTCAATCCTGAATACTCAATCCTCAATCCTCAATCCTTAATCTTCAATCCTCATTCCCAAATCCTCAACCTTCAATCCTCAATCCTCAATCCTCTCTCTTCAATCCTCAATACCCAATCCTCAATCTTCAGTCCTTAATCCTCAGTCCTCAATCCTCAATCCTCAATCCTCAATCCTCAATCTTCAATCCTCAGTCCCAAATCCTCAATCTTCAATACTCAAGCCTCAATCCTCAATCTTCAATCCTCAATACTCAATCTTCAATCCTCAATACTCAATCCTCAATCCTCAATCCTCATTCTTCAATCCTCAATACCCAATCCTCAATCTCCAATCCTCAATCCTCAATCCTCAATTCTCAAACCTCAATCCTCAATCCTCATACCTCAAACGTCAATACTCAACCCTCAGTCCTCGTCCTCAATCCACAACACTCAATCCTCATTCCTCAATCTTCAATTCTCAATCCTCAGTCCTCAATCCTCAATCCTCAATCCTCAGTCCTCAAACCTCAATCCTGAATCCTCAATCCTGAATCCTCAATCTTCAGCACTCAGTCCTCAACAATCAGTTGTCAAGACTCAATCCTCAATAGAATATCATCAATTCACAGTTTTCAATACTCAATACTCAATCTGCAATCTTCAAATCTCAATCCACAAACATCAATTCTCATCACTCAACCCTCAACACTCAGTCCTAAATCTTCAATCCTCAACCCTCAATCCTCAATCTTCAATCCTCAATACTCAATCTTCAATCCTCAATCCTCAATCCTCAATCCTCAATCCTCATTCTTCAATCCTCAATACCCAATCCTCAATCTTCAATCCTCAATCCTCAGACCACAATCCGCAATCCTCAATCCTCAATCCTCAATCTTCAATCCTCAGTCCCAAATCCTCAATCTTCAATACTCAATCATCAATCCTCAATACCCAGTCCTCAATCTTCAATCCTCAATCCTCAATCCTCACCTCTCAATCCGCAATCCTCAGTCCTCAGTCCTCAAACCACAATCCTCAACCCTCAGCCCTCATCCTCAATCCTCAATCCTCAATCTTCAATCCTCAAGCTTCAATCCTCAAGCCTGCGTCCTCAATCCTCAATCCTCGGTCCTCTAACCTCAATCCTGAATCCTCAATCCTGAATCCTCAATCTTCAGGCCACAGACCTCAACAATCAGACGTCAATCCTCAATCCTCAATAGAATATCATAAATTCACAGATTTCAATACTCAATACTCAATCTGCAATCTTCAGATCTCTATCCACAAACATCAATTCTCATCACTCAACCTTCAACACTCAGTCCCCAATGCTCAATCTTCAATCCTCAATCCTCAATCCTCAATCCTCAATCCTCAATCTTCAATCCTCAATACTCAATCTTCAATCCTCAATCCTCAATCCTCAATCTTCAATACTCTATCCTCAATCGTCAGTCTTCAATCCTCAATACTCAACCTTTAATCCTCAATACTCAATCCTCAATCCTCATTCTTCAATCCTCAATACCCAATCCTCAATCTTCAATCCTCAATCCTCAACCCTTAATTATCAATCCGCAATCCGCAGTCCTCAGTCCTCAAACCTCAATCCTCAACCCTCAGCCCTCATCCTCAATCCTCAATCCTCAATCCTCAATCCTCAATCCTCAATCCTCAACCCTCAATCCTCAGTCCTCAAACATCAATTCTGAATCCTCAATCCTGTATTCACAATCTTCAGTCCTCAGTCCTCAACAATCAGTTGTCAATCCTCAATCCTCAATAGAATATCCTCAATTCACATGTTTCAATACTCAATAATCAACCTGCAATCTTCAAATCTCTATCCACAAACGTCAATTCACATCACTCAACCCTCAACACTCAGTCCCCAATCCTCAATCTTCAATCCTCAATCCTCAACCCTCAATCCTCAAGCGTCAATCCTCAATCCTCAATCGTCAACACTCAATCCTCAGTCCTCAAACCTCAATCCCGAATCCTCAATCCTGTATCCTCAATCTTCAGCCCTCAGTCCTCAACAATCTATTGTCAATCCTCAATCCTCAATAGAATATCCTCAATTCACAGTTTTCGATACTCAATCCCCATTCTTCAATCTTCAAATCTCAATCCACAAACATCAATTCTCATCACTCAACCCTCAACACCCAGTCTTCAGTCCTCAATCCTCAGTACTCAATCCTCAATCCTCATTCTTCAATCCTCAATACCCAATCCTCAATCTTCAATCCTCAATCCTCAATCCTCAATCCTCAATCCTCAATCCTCAGTCCTCAAACCTCAATCCTGAATCCTCAATCCTGAATCCTCAATCTTCAGCCCTCAGTCCTCAACAATCAGTTGTCAATCCTCAATCCTCAATAGAATATCATCAGTTCACAGTTTTCAATACTCAATACACAATCTGCAATCTTCAAATCTCTATCCACAAACATCAATTCTCATCACTCATCCCTCAACACTCAGTCATGAATCCTCAATCAACAATCCTCAATCCTCAATCCTCATCCTTCAATCCTCAATACCCAATCTTCAGTCTTCAATCCTCAATCTTCAATCCTCAATACTCAATCTGCAATCCTCATTCCTCAGTCCTCACTCCTCAATCCTCATCCTTCAATCCTCAATACCGAATACTCAATCTTCAATCCTCAATCATCAATCCTCAATTTTCAATCCTCAATCCTCAATCATCAGTCCCAAATCCTCAATCGTCAATACTCAATCCTCAATCCTCAATCTTCAATCCACAATACTCAATCTCCAATCCTCAATACTCAATCCGCAATCCTCAATCCTCATTCTTCAATCCTCAATACCCAATCCTCAATCTTCAATCCTCAATACTCAATCCTCAATCCTGAATACTCAATCCTCAATCCTCAATCCTTAATCTTCAATCCTCATTCCCAAATCCTCAATCTTCAATCCTCAATCCTCAATCCTCAATCTTCAATCCTCAATACTCAATCTTCAATCCTCATTCTTCAATCCTCAATACCCAATCCTCAATCTTCAATCCTCAATCCTCAATCCTCAATTCTCAAACCTCAATCCTCAATCCTCATACCTCAAACGTCAATACTCAACCCTCAGTCCGCGTCCTCAATCCACAACACTCAATCCTCATTCCTCAATCTTCAATTCTCAATCCTCAATCCTCAATCCTCAATCCTCAATTCTCAGTCCTCAAACCTCAATCCTGAATCCTCAATCCTGAATCCTCAATCTTCAGCACTCAGTCCTCAACAATCAGTTGTCAAGACTCAATCCTCAATAGAATATCATCAATTCACAGTTTTCAATACTCAATACTCAATCTGCAATCTTCAAATCTCAATCCACAAACATCAATTCTGATCACTCAACCCTCAACACTCAGTCCTAAATCTTCAATCCTCAACCCTCAATCCTCAATCTTCAATCCTCAATACTCAATCTTCAATCCTCAATCCTCAATCCTCAACCCTTAATTATCAATCCGCAATCCGCAGTCCTCAGTCCTCAAACCTCAATCCTCAACCCTCAGCCCTCATCCTCAATCCTCAATCCTCAATCCTCAATCCTCAATCCTCAATCCTCAACCCTCAATCCTCAGTCCTCAAACATCAATTCTGAATCCTCAATCCTGTATTCACAATCTTCAGCCCTCAGTCCTCAACAATCAGTTGTCAATCCTCAATCCTCAATAGAATATCCTCAATTCACATGTTTCAATACTCAATAATCAACCTGCAATCTTCAAATCTCTATCCACAAACGTCAATTCACATCACTCAACCCTCAACACTCAGTCCCCAATCCTCAATCTTCAATCCTCAATCCTCAACCCTCAATCCTCAAGCGTCAATCCTCAATCCTCAATCGTCAACACTCAATCCTCAGTCCTCAAACCTCAATCCCGAATCCTCAATCCTGTATCCTCAATCTTCAGCCCTCAGTCCTCAACAATCTATTGTCAATCCTCAATCCTCAATAGAATATCCTCAATTCACAGTTTTCGATACTCAATCCCCATTCTTCAATCTTCAAATCTCAATCCACAAACATCAATTCTCATCACTCAACCCTCAACACTCAGTCTTCAGTCCTCAATCCTCAGTACTCAATCCTCAATCCTCATTCTTCAATCCTCAATACCCAATCCTCAATCTTCAATCCTCAATCCTCAATCCTCAATCCTCAATCCTCAATCCTCAGTCCTCAAACCTCAATCCTGAATCCTCAATCCTGAATCCTCAATCTTCAGCCCTCAGTCCTCAACAATCAGTTGTCAATCCTCAATCCTCAATAGAATATCATCAGTTCACAGTTTTCAATACTCAATACACAATCTGCAATCTTCAAATCTCTATCCACAAACATCAATTCTCATCACTCATCCCTCAACACTCAGTCATGAATCCTCAATCAACAATCCTCAATCCTCAATCCTCATCCTTCAATCCTCAATACCCAATCTTCAGTCTTCAATCCTCAAT
This sequence comes from Calliopsis andreniformis, assembly GCF_051401765.1. Lineage (NCBI taxonomy): Eukaryota > Metazoa > Arthropoda > Insecta > Hymenoptera > Andrenidae > Calliopsis > Calliopsis andreniformis. The sequence continues at coordinate 5,571,828 of NW_027480440.1, forward strand.
CTTCAATCCTCAATACTCAATCTGCAATCCTCATTCCTCAGTCCTCACTCCTCAATCCTCATTCTTCAATCCTCAATACCGAATACTCAATCTTCAATCCTCAATCATCAATCCTCAATTTTCAATCCTCAATCCTCAATCATCAGTCCCAAATCCTCAATCGTCAATACTCAATCCTCAATCCTCAATCTTCAATCCACAATACTCAATCTCCAATCCTCAATACTCAATCCTCAATCCTCAATCCTCATTCTTCAATCCTCAATACCCAATCCTCAATCTTCAATCCTCAATACTCAATCCTCAATCCTGAATACTCAATCCTCAATCCTCAATCCTTAATCTTCAATCCTCATTCCCAAATCCTCAATCTTCAATCCTCAATCCTCAATCCTCAATCTTCAATCCTCAATACTCAATCTTCAATCCTCATTCTTCAATCCTCAGTACCCAATCCTCAATCTTCAATCCTCAATCCTTAATCCTCAATTCTCAAACCTCAATCCTCAATCCTCATCCCTCAAACGTCAATACTCAACCCTCAGTCCTCGTCCTCAATCCACAACACTCAATCCTCATTCCTCAATCTTCAATTCTCAATCCTCAATCCTCAATCCTCAATCCTCAATCCTCAGTCCTCAAACCTCAATCCTGAATCCTCAATCCTGAATCCTCAATCTTCAGCACTCAGTCCTCAACAATCAGTTGTCAAGACTCAATCCTCAATAGAATATCATCAATTCACAGTTTTCAATACTCAATACTCAATCTGCAATCTTCAAATCTCAATCCACAAACATCAATTCTGATCACTCAACCCTCAACACTCAGTCCTAAATCTTCAATCCTCAACCCTCAATCCTCAATCTTCAATCCTCAATACTCAATCTTCAATCCTCAATCCTCAATCCTCAATCCTCAATCCTCATTCTTCAATCCTCAATACCCAATCCTCAATATTCAATCCTCAATCCTCAGACCTCAATCCGCAATCCTCAATCCTCAATCCTCAATCTTCAATCCTCAGTCCCAAATCCTCAATCTTCAATACTCAATCCTCAATCCTCAATACCCAGTCCTCAATCTTCAATCCTCAATCCTCAATCCTCACCTCTCAATCCGCAATCCTCAGTCCTCAGTCCTCAAACCACAATCCTCAACCCTCAGCCCTCATCCTCAATCCTCAATCCTCAATCCTCAATCTTCAATCCTCAATACTCAATCTTCAATCCTCAATCCTCAATCCTCAATCCTCAATCCTCAATCGTCAATCTTCAATCCTCAACCCTCAATATGCAATCCTCAATCCTCAATCCTCAATACTCAATACCCATTCTTCAATCCTCAATACCCAATCCTCAATCTTCAATCCTCAATCCTCAATCCTGAATACTCAATCCTCAATCCTCAATCCTTAACCTTCAATCCTCATTCCCAAATCCTCAATCTTCAATCCTCAATCCTCAATCCTCTCTCTTCAATCCTCAATACCCAATCCTCAATATTCAATCCTCAATCCTCAGACCTCAATCCGCAATCCTCAATCCTCAATCCTCAATCTTCAATCCTCAGTCCCAAATCCTCAATCTTCAATACTCAATCCTCAATCCTCAATACCCAGTCCTCAATCTTCAATCCTCAATCCTCAATCCTCACCTCTCAATCCGCAATCCTCAGTCCTCAGTCCTCAAACCACAATCCTCAACCCTCAGCCCTCATCCTCAATCCTCAATCCTCAATCCTCAATCTTCAATCCTCAATACTCAATCTTCAATCCTCAATCCTCAATCCTCAATCCTCAATCCTCATTCTTCAATCCTCAATACCCAATCCTCAATCTTCAATCCTCAATCCTCAGACCTCAATCCGCAATCCTCAATCCTCAATCCTCAATCTTCAATCCTCAGTCCCAAATCCTCAATCTTCAATACTCAATCCTCAATCCTCAATACCCAGTCCTCAATCTTCAATCCTCAATCCTCAATCCTCACCTCTCAATCCGCAATCCTCAGTCCTCAGACCTCAAACCACAATCCTCAACCCTCAGCCCTCATCCTCAATCCTCAATCCTCAATCTTCAATCCTCAAGCTTCAATCCTCAAGCCTGCGTCCTCAATCCTCAATCCTCGGTCCTCTAACCTCAATCCTGAATCCTCAATCCTGAATCCTCAATCTTCAGGCCACAGACCTCAACAATCAGACGTCAATCCTCAATCCTCAATAGAATATCATAAATTCACAGATTTCAATACTCAATACTCAATCTGCAATCTTCAGATCTCTATCCACAAACATCAATTCTCATCACTCAACCTTCAACACTCAGTCCTCAATGCTCAATCTTCAATCCTCAATCCTCAATCCTCAATCCTCAATCCTCAATCCTCAATCGTCAATCTTCAATCCTCAACCCTCAATCTTCAATCCTCAATCCTCAATCCTCAATCCTCAATCCACATTCTTCAATCCTCAATACCCAATCCTCAATCTTCAATCCTCTATCCTCAATTCTGAATCCTCAATCCTCAGTCCACAATCCTCAATCTTCAATCCTCATTCCCAAATCCTCAATCTTCAATACTCAATCCTCAATCCTCAATCTTCAATCCTCAATACTCAATCTTCAATCCTCAATACTCAATCCTCAATCCTCAATACCCAATCCTCTATCTTCAATCCTCAATCCTCAATCCTCAATTCTCAAGCATCAATCCTCAATCCTCAGACCTCAAACGTCAATACTCAACCCTCAGTCCTCGTCCTCAATCCACAACACTCAATCCTCATTCCTCAATCTTCAATTCTCAATCCTCAATCCTCAATTCTCAATCCTCAATCCTCAGTCCTCAAACCTCAATCCTGAATCCTCAATCCTGAATCCTCAATCTTCAGCCCTCAGTCCTCAACAATCAGTTGTCAATACTCAATCCTCAATAGAATATCATCAATTCACAGTTTTCAATACTCAATACTCAATCTGCAATCTTCAAATCTCTATCCACAAACATCAATTCTCATCACTCAACCCTCAACACTCAGTCTTCAATCCTCAATCATCAATCTTCAATCCTCAATCCTCAATCCTCAATCCTCAATCCTCGATCCTCAATCCTCAGTTCTCAAACCTCGATCTTCTATCCTCAATACTCAATCCTCAATCCTCAATCCTCAATCCGCATTCTTCAATCGTCAATACTAAATCTTCAATCCTCAATCCTCAAACGTGAATCTTCAATCATCAATCCTCAATCTTCAGTACTCAATCCTCAATCCTCAATCCTCAATCCTCAATAATCAACCATCTATACCCAATTCTCAATACTCAACAGAATATCCTGAATTCTCAGGATTCTATACACAAACCTCAATCCTCAACCCTCAGCCCTCACTCTCAATCCTCAATCCACAATCCTCAAACCTCAATCCTCAAGCGTCAATCCTCAATCCTCAATCCTCAACCCTCAATCCTCAGTCCTCAAACCTCTAACCCGAATCCTCAATCCTGAATCCTCAATCTTCAGCCCTCAGTCCTCAACAATCAATTGTCAATCCTCAATCCTCAATAGAATATCCTCAATTCACAGTTTTCAATACCCGATCCCCATTGTTCAATCTTCAAATCTCAATCCACAAACATCAATTCTCATCACTCAACCCTCAACACTCAGTCCTAAATCTTCAATCCTCAACCCTCAATCCTCAATCTTCAATCCTCAGTACTCAATCTTCAATCCTCAATCCTCAATCCTCAAACTTCAATCCTCAATACTCAATCTCCAATCCTCAATCCTCAATACTCAATCCCCAATGCTCAATCCTCAATCGTCAATCCTCAATCCCCAATCCTCAACCTTCAATCCGCAATCCTCAATCCTCAATCCTCAATCCTCAATCTTCAATCCTCAATACTCAATCTTCAATCCTCAATCCTCAATCCTCAATCCTCAATCCTCAACCCTCAATCCTCAACCCTCAATCCTCAGTCCTCAAACCTCAATCCTGAATCCTCAATCCTGAATCCTCAATCTTCAGCCCTCAGTCCTCAACAATCAGCTGTCAACCCTCAATCCTCAATAGAATATCCTCAATTCACAGGTTTCAATAGTCAATAATCAACCTGCAATCTTCAAATCTCTATCCACAAACGTCTACTCTCATCACTCAACCCTCAACACTCAGTCCCCAATCCTCAATCTTCAATCCTCAATCGTCAATCCTCAATCCTCAATCCTCTATCCTCAATCGTCAGTCTTCAATTCTCAATACTCAACCTTTAATCCTCAATACTCAATCCTCAATCCTCATTCTTCAACTCTCAATACCCAATCCTCAATCTTCAATCCTCAATCCTCAATCCTCAATTCTCAATCCGCAATCCGCAGTCCTCAGTCCTCAAACCTCAATCCTCAACCCTCAGCCCTCATCCTCAATCCTCAATCGACAGTCCGCAATCCTCAATCTTCAATCCTCAATACTCAATCTTCAATCCTCAATCCTCAGTCCTGAAACCTCAATTCTGAATCCTCAATCCTGAGTCCTCAATCTTCAGCCCTCAGTCCTCAACAATCAGTAGTCAATCCTCAATCCTCAATAGAATATCCTCAACTCACAGTTTTCAACACTCAATACTTAATCTGTAATCTTCAAACCTCTATCCACAAACATCAATTCTCATCACTCAACCCTCAACGCTCAGTCCTCAATGTTCAATTATCAATCCTCAATTCTCAATCTTCAATCCTCAATACTGAATCTTCAATCATCAATCCTCAATCCTCAGTACTCAATCCTCAATCCTCAATCCTCAATCCTCAATCCTCAATCCTCAATCCTCAATCCTCAATCCTCAGTCCTCAATCCTCAATCATCAATCCTCAATCTTCAATACTCAATCCTCAATCCTCAATCCTCAATCCTCAATAATCAACCATCAATCCTCAATTCTCAATACTCAATAGAATATCCTGAATTCTCAGTGTTCTATACTCAAACCTCAATCCTCAACACTCAGCCCTCACTCTCAATCCTCAATCCACAATCCTCAAACTTCAATCCCCAACCGTCAGACGTCGTCCTCAATCCTCAACCCTCAACCCTCCATCCTCCCATCTTCAATCATCAATACTCAATCTTCAATCCTCAATCCTCAATCCTCAATGCTCAATCCTCAATCCTCAATATTCAACAGTCATCAATCAACCATCAATCCTCAATTCTCAATACTCAAGATAATATCCTGAATTCTCGTGGTTCAATACTCAATCCACAATGTTCAATAATCAAATCTCAATCCTCAAACATAAATACTCAACACTCAACCCTCAACACTCGGTCCTCTCTCTTCAATCCTCCATCCTCAACCCTCAATCCTCAAGCGTCAATTCTCAATCCTCAGACCTCAAACATCAATACTCAACGTTCAGTCCTCGTCCTCAATCCACAACACTCAATCCTTGATCCTCAATCTTCAATCATCAATATTCAATATTCAATCCTCAATCCTCAATCCTCAATACTCAATCCTGAATCCTCAATGTTCAATCCTCAATACCCAATCCTCAATCTTCAATCCTCAATCCTCAATCCTCAATCCTCAACCCTCAATCCTCAATCCTCAGTCCTCAAACCTCAATCCTGAATCCTCAATCCTGAATCCTCAATCCTCAGGCCTCAGTCCTCAACAGTCAGTTGTCAACTCTCAATCCTCAATAGAATATCCTCAATTCACAGATTTCAATAGCCAATAATCAACCTGCAATCTTCAAATCTCTATCCACAAACGTCAACTCTCTTCACTCAACCCTCAACACTCAGTCCCCAATCCTCAATCTTCAATCCTGAAACCTCAATCCTCAATCCTCAATCCTCAATCTTCAATCCTAAATACTCAATCTTCAATCCTCAATCCTCAATCCTCGGTCCTGAATCCTCAATCGTGAATCTCAAATCCTGAATACTCAATCTTCAATCCTCAATCCTCAATCCTCAAACCTCAACCCTCAATCCTCAACCTTCATTCCTCAATACTCAGTCTTCAATCCTCCATCCTCAATCCTCAATCCTCAATCCTCAACCCTCAATCGTCAACCCTCAAGCCTCAATCCTCAATCTTCAATCCTCAATCCTCAATCCTCAATCCTCAGTCTTCAATCCTCAATACTCAATCTTCAATCCTCAATCCTCAATCCTCAACCATCAATCCTCAATCCTCAACATTCAATCCTCAATACTCAATCTGCAATCCTCAATCCTCAATCCTCAATCTTAATCTTCGATCCTCAACACTCAATCTTCAATCCTCAATCCTCAATCCTCAATCCTCAATCCTCAGTCCTCAGTCCTCAAACCTCAATCCTCAACCCTCAGCCCTCATCCTCAATCCTCAATCCTCAATCCTCAATCCTCAATCCTCAATCCTCAATCCTCAATCCTCAATCCTCAATCGTCAATCTTCAATCCTCAATCCTCAATTCTCAGTCCACAAACCTCAATCCTGAATCCTCAATCCTGAATCCTCAATCTTCAGGCCACAGACCTCAACAATCAGACGTCAATCCTCAATCCTCAATAGAATATCATAAATTCACAGATTTCAATACTCAATACTCAATCTGCAATCTTCAGGTCTCTATCCACAAACATCAATTCTCATCACTCAACCTTCAACACTCAGTCCCCAATGCTCAATCTTCAATCGTCAATCCTCAATCCTCAATCCTCAATCCTCAATCCTCAATCCTCAATCTTCAATCCTAAATACTCAATCTTCAATCCTCAATCCTCAATCCTCGGTCCTGAATCCTCAATCGTGAATCTCAAATCCTGAATACTCAATCTTCAATCCTCAATCCTCAATCCTCAAACCTCAACCCTCAATCCTCAACCTTCATTCCTCAATACTCAGTCTTCAATCCTCCATCCTCAATCCTCAATCCTCAATCCTCAACCCTCAATCGTCAACCCTCAAGCCTCAATCCTCAATCTTCAATCCTCAATCCTCAATCCTCAATCCTCAGTCTTCAATCCTCAATACTCAATCTTCAATCCTCAATCCTCAATCCTCAACCATCAATCCTCAATCCTCAACCTTCAATCCTCAATACTCAATCTGCAATCCTCAATCCTCAATCCTCAATCTTAATCTTCGATCCTCAACACTCATTCTTCAATCCTCAATACCCAATCCTCAATCTTCAATCCTCAATCCTCAATCCTCAATCCTCAATCCTCAATCCTCAGTCCTCAAACCTCAATCCTGAATCCTCAATCCTGAATCCTCAATCTTCAGCCCTCAGTCCTCAACAATCAGTTGTCAATCCTCAATCCTCAATAGAATATCATCAGTTCACAGTTTTCAATACTCAATACACAATCTGCAATCTTCAAATCTCTATCCACAAACATCAATTCTCATCACTCATCCCTCAACACTCAGTCATGAATCCTCAATCAACAATCCTCAATCCTCAATCCTCATCCTTCAATCCTCAATACCCAATCTTCAGTCTTCAATCCTCAATCTTCAATCCTCAATACTCAATCTGCAATCCTCATTCCTCAGTCCTCACTCCTCAATCCTCATTCTTCAATCCTCAATACCGAATACTCAATCTTCAATCCTCAATCATCAATCCTCAATTTTCAATCCTCAATCCTCAATCATCAGTCCCAAATCCTCAATCGTCAATACTCAATCCTCAATCCTCAATCTTCAATCCACAATACTCAATCTCCAATCCTCAATACTCAATCCTCAATCCTCAATCCTCATTCTTCAATCCTCAATACCCAATCCTCAATCTTCAATCCTCAATACTCAATCCTCAATCCTGAATACTCAATCCTCAATCCTCAATCCTTAATCTTCAATCCTCATTCCCAAATCCTCAATCTTCAATCCTCAATCCTCAATCCTCAATCTTCAATCCTCAATACTCAATCTTCAATCCTCATTCTTCAATCCTCAATACCCAATCCTCAATCTTCAATCCTCAATCCTCAATCCTCAATTCTCAAGCATCAATCCTCAATCCTCAGACCTCAAACGTCAATACTCAACCCTCAGTCCTCGTCCTCAATCCACAACACTCAATCCTCATTCCTCAATCTTCAATTCTCAATCCTCAATCCTCAATTCTCAATCCTCAATCCTCAGTCCTCAAACCTCAATCCTGAATCCTCAATCCTGAATCCTCAATCTTCAGCCCTCAGTCCTCAACAATCAGTTGTCAATACTCAATCCTCAATAGAATATCATCAATTCACAGTTTTCAATACTCAATACTCAATCTGCAATCTTCAAATCTCTATCCACAAACATCAATTCTCATCACTCAACCCTCAACACTCAGTCTTCAATCCTCAATCATCAATCTTCAATCCTCAATCCTCAATCCTCAATCCTCAATCCTCGATCCTCAATCCTCAGTTCTCAAACCTCGATCTTCTATCCTCAATACTCAATCCTCAATCCTCAATCCTCAATCCGCATTCTTCAATCGTCAATACTAAATCTTCAATCCTCAATCCTCAAACGTGAATCTTCAATCATCAATCCTCAATCTTCAGTACTCAATCGTCAATCCTCAATCCTCAATCCTCAATAATCAACCATCTATACCCAATTCTCAATACTCAACAGAATATCCTGAATTCTCAGGATTCTATACACAAACCTCAATCCTCAACCCTCAGCCCTCACTCTCAATCCTCAATCCACAATCCTCAAACCTCAATCCTCAAGCGTCAATCCTCAATCCTCAATCCTCAACCCTCAATCCTCAGTCCTCAAACCTCTATCCCGAATCCTCAATCCTGAATCCTCAATCTTCAGCCCTCAGTCCTCAACAATCAATTGTCAATCCTCAATCCTCAATAGAATATCCTCAATTCACAGTTTTCAATACCCGATCCCCATTGTTCAATCTTCAAATCTCAATCCACAAACATCAATTCTCATCACTCAACCCTCAACACTCAGTCCTAAATCTTCAATCCTCAACCCTCAATCCTCAATCTTCAATCCTCAGTACTCAATCTTCAATCCTCAATCCTCAATCCTCAAACTTCAATCCTCAATACTCAATCTCCAATCCTCAATCCTCAGTACTCAATCCCCAATGCTCAATCCTCAATCGTCAATCCTCAATCCCCAATCCTCAACCTTCAATCCGCAATCCTCAATCCTCAATCCTCAATCCTCAATCTTCAATCCTCAATACTCAATCTTCAATCCTCAATCCTCAATCCTCAATCCTCAATCCTCAACCCTCAATCCTCAACCCTCAATCCTCTGTCCTCAAACATCAATTCTGAATCCTCAATCCTGTATTCACAATCTTCAGCCCTCAGTCCTCAACAATGAGTTGTCAATCCTCAATCCTCAATAGAATATCCTCAATTCACATGTTTCAATACTCAATAATCAACCTGCAATCTTCAAATCTCTATCCACAAACGTCAATTCACATCACTCAAACCTCAACACTCAGTCCCCAATCCTCAATCTTCAATCCTCAATCCTCAACCCTCAATCCTCGAGCGTCAATCCTCAATCCTCAATCGTCAACACTCAATCCTCAGTCCTCAAACCTCAATCCCGAATCCTCAATCCTGTATCCTCAATCTTCAGCCCTCAGTCCTCAACAATCTATTGTCAATCCTCAATCCTCAATAGAATATCCTCAATTCACAGTTTTCGATACTCAATCCCCATTCTTCAATCTTCAAATCTCAATCCACAAACATCAATTCTCATCACTCAACCCTCAACACTCAGTCTTCAGTTCTCAATCCTCAGTACTCAATCCTCAATCCTCATTCTTCAATCCTCAATACCCAATCCTCAATCTTCAATCCTCAATCCTCAATCCTCAATCCTCAATCCTCAATCCTCAGTCCTCAAACCTCAATCCTGAATCCTCAATCCTGAATCCTCAATCTTCAGCCCTCAGTCCTCAACAATCAGTTGTCAATCCTCAATCCTCAATAGAATATCATCAGTTCACAGTTTTCAATACTCAATACACAATCTGCAATCTTCAAATCTCTATCCACAAACATCAATTCTCATCACTCATCCCTCAACACTCAGTCATGAATCCTCAATCAACAATCCTCAATCCTCAATCCTCATCCTTCAATCCTCAATACCCAATCTTCAGTCTTCAATCCTCAATCTTCAATCCTCAATACTCAATCTGCAATCCTCATTCCTCAGTCCTCACTCCTCAATCCTCATTCTTCAATCCTCAATACCGAATACTCAATCTTCAATCCTCAATCATCAATCCTCAATTTTCAATCCTCAATCCTCAATCCTCAGACTTCAAACATCAATACTCAGCCCTCAGTCCTCGTCCTCAATCCACAACACTCAATCCTCAATCCTCAATCTACAATCATTAATGTTCATTCTTCAATCCTCACTCCTCAATCCTCAATCCTCAGTCCTCAATCTTCAACCCTCAATCCTCAATCCTCAGTCCTCAAACCTCAATCCTGAATCCTCAATCCTGAATCCTCAATCTTCAGCCCTCAGTCCTCAACAATCAGCTGTCAACCCTCAATCCTCAATAGAATATCCTCAATTCACAGGTTTCAATAGTCAATAATCAACCTGCAATCTTCAAATCTCTATCCACAAACGTCAACTCTCATCACTCAACCCTCAACACTCAGTCCCCAATCCTCAATCTTCAATCCTCAATCGTCAATCCTCAATCCTCAATCCTCTATCCTCAATCGTCAGTCTTCAATTCTCAATACTCAACCTTTAATCCTCAATACTCAATCCTCAATCCTCATTCTTCAACTCACAATACCCAATCCTCAATATTCAATCCTCAATCCTCAATCCTCAATTCTCAATCCGCAATCCGCAGTCCTCAGTCCTCAAACCTCAATCCTCAACCCTCAGCCCTCATCCTCAATCCTCAATCGACAGTCCGCAATCCTCAATCTTCAATCCTCAATACTCAATCTTCAATCCTCAATCCTCAGTCCTGAAACCTCAATTCTGAATCCTCAATCCTGAGTCCTCAATCTTCAGCCCTCAGTCCTCAACAATCAGTAGTCAATCCTCAATCCTCAATAGAATATCCTCAACTCACAGTTTTCAACACTCAATACTTAATCTGTAATCTTCAAACCTCTATCCACAAACATCAATTCTCATCACTCAACCCTCAACGCTCAGTCCTCAATGTTCAATTATCAATCCTCAATTCTCAATCTTCAATCCTCAATACTGAATCTTCAATCATCAATCCTCAATCCTCAGTACTCAATCCTCAATCCTCAATCCTCAATCCTCAATCCTCAATCCTCAATCCTCAATCCTCAATACTCAGTCGTCAATCCTCAATCATCAATCCTCAATCTTCAATACTCAATCCTCAATCCTCAATCCTCAATCCTCAATAATCAACCATCAATCCTCAATTCTCAATACTCAATAGAATATCCTGAATTCTCAGTGTTCTATACTCAAACCTCAATCCTCAACACTCAGCCCTCACTCTCAATCCTCAATCCACAATCCTCAAACTTCAATCCTCAACCGTCAGACGTCGTCCTCAATCCTCAACCCTCAACCCTCCATCCTCCCATTTTCAATCATCAATACTCAATCTTCAATCCTCAATCCTCAATCCTCAATGCTCAATCCTCAATCCTCAATATTCAACAGTCATCAATCAACCATCAATCCTCAATTCTCAATACTCAAGATAATATCCTGAATTCTCGTGGTTCAATACTCAATCCACAATGTTCAATAATCAAATCTCAATCCTCAAACATAAATACTCAACACTCAACCCTCAACACTCGGTCCTCTCTCTTCAATCCTCCATCCTCAACCCTCAATCCTCAAGCGTCAATTCTCAATCCTCAGACCTCAAACATCAATACTCAACGTTCAGTCCTCGTCCTCAATCCACAACACTCAATCCTCGATCCTCAGTCCTCAAACCTCAATCCTGAATCCTCAATCCTGAATCCTCAATCCTCAGCCCTCAGTCCTCAACAGTCAGTTGTCAACTCTCAATCCTCAATAGAATATCCTCAATTCACAGATTTCAATAGCCAATAATCAACCTGCAATCTTCAAATCTCTATCCACAAACGTCAACTCTCTTCACTCAACCCTCAACACTCAGTCCCCAATCCTCAATCTTCAATCCTGAAACCTCAATCCTCAATCCTCAATCCTCAATCTTCAATCCTAAATACTCAATCTTCAATCCTCAATCCTCAATCCTCGGTCCTGAATCCTCAATCGTGAATCTCAAATCCTGAATACTCAATCTTCAATCCTCAATCCTCAATCCTCAAACCTCAACCCTCAATCCTCAACCTTCATTCCTCAATACTCAGTCCTCAAACCTCAATCCTGAATCCTCAATCCTGAATCCTCAATCCTCAGCCCTCAGTCCTCAACAGTCAGTTGTCAACTCTCAATCCTCAATAGAATATCCTCAATTCACAGATTTCAATAGCCAATAATCAACCTGCAATCTTCAAATCTCTATCCACAAACGTCAACTCTCTTCACTCAACCCTCAACACTCAGTCCCCAATCCTCAATCTTCAATCCTGAAACCTCAATCCTCAATCCTCAATCCTCAATCTTCAATCCTAAATACTCAATCTTCAATCCTCAATCCTCAATCCTCGGTCCTGAATCCTCAATCGTGAATCTCAAATCCTGAATACTCAATCTTCAATCCTCAATCCTCAATCCTCAAACCTCAACCCTCAATCCTCAACCTTCATTCCTCAATACTCAGTCTTCAATCCTCCATCCTCAATCCTCAATCCTCAATCCTCAACCCTCAATCGTCAACCCTCAAGCCTCAATCCTCAATCTTCAATCCTCAATCCTCAATCCTCAATCCTCAGTCTTCAATCCTCAATACTCAATCTTCAATCCTCAATCCTCAATCCTCAACCATCAATCCTCAATCCTCAACCTTCAATCCTCAATACTCAATCTGCAATCCTCAATCCTCAATCCTCAATCTTAATCTTCGATCCTCAACACTCAATCTTCAATCCTCAATCCTCAATCCTCAATCCTCAATCCTCAGTCCTCAGTCCTCAAACCTCAATCCTCAACCCTCAGCCCTCATCCTCAATCCTCAATCCTCAATCCTCAATCCTCAATCCTCAATCCTCAATCCTCAATCCTCAATCCTCAATCGTCAATCTTCAATCCTCAATCCTCAATTCTCAGTCCACAAACCTCAATCCTGAATCCTCAATCCTGAATCCTCAATCTTCAGGCCACAGACCTCAAGAATCAGACGTCAATCCTCAATCCTCAATAGAATATCATAAATTCACAGATTTCAATACTCAATACTCAATCTGCAATCTTCAGGTCTCTATCCACAAACATCAATTCTCATCACTCAACCTTCAACACTCAGTCCCCAATGCTCAATCTTCAATCGTCAATCCTCAATCCTCAATCCTCAATCCTCAATCCTCAATCCTCAATCCTCAATCCTCAATCCTCAATCCTCAATCGTCAATCTTCAATCCTCAATACTCAATCTTCAATCCTCGATCCTCCATCCTCAATCCTCAATCCTCATTCTTCAATCCACAATGCCCAATCCTCAATCTTCAATCCTCAATCCTCAATCCTGAATCCTCAATCCTCAATCCTCAATCCTCAATCCTCAATGTTCAATCCTCAGTCCCAAATCCTCAATCTTCAATACTCAATCCTCAATCCTCAATCTTCAATGCTCAATACTCAATTTTCAATCCTCAATCCTCAATCCTCAATCCTCAATCTTCAATCATCAATACTCAATCTGCAACCCTCAATCCTCAGTCCTCACTCCTCAATCCTGAATCTTCAATCCTCAATACTCAATCTTCAATCCTCGATCCTCAGTCCTCAATCTTCAATCCTCAATGCTCAATCCTCAACCCTCAATCCTCAGTCCTCAATCCTCAATCCTCAATCCTCAAACCTCAATCCTCAACGTCAGTCCTCGTCCTCAAACCTCAACCCTCAATACTCAATCCTCAATCTTCAATCATCAATACTCAATCTTCAATCCTGAATCCTCAATCCTCAATACTCAATCCTCAATCCTCAATATTCAACGCACAACATTCAACCATAAATCCTCAAGACTCAACCATCAATCCTGAATTCTCAATACTCAATAGAATATCCTGAATACTCATGGTTCAATACTCAATCCACGAAATTCAATAATCAAATCACAATCCTCAAACATCAATCCTCAACACTCAATCCTCAATACCCAATCCTCAATCTTCAATCCTCAATCATCAATCCTCAATTCTCAATCCTCAATCATCAATCCTCAGACCTCAATCAGCAATACTCATCCCTCAGTACTCGTCCTCAGTCCACAACCGTCAATCCTCAATCCTCAATCCTCAAACCTCAATCCTTAACCGTCAGTCCTCGTCCTCAAACCTCAACCCTCAATCCTCAATCCTCAATCCTCAATCATCAGTCCTCAATTCTCAATCCTCAATCCTCAATCCTCAGACCTCAAACATCAAAACTCAACCCACAGTCCTCGTCCTCAATCCACAACCCTCAATCCTCAATCCTCAATCTTCAACCCTCAATCCTCAATCCTCAATCCTCAATCCTCAATTCTCAGTCCACAACCCTCAATCCTGAATCCTCAATCCTGAATCCTCAATCTTCAGGCCACAGACCTCAACAATCAGACGTCAATCCTCAATCCTCAATAGAATATCATAAATTCACAGATTTCAATACTCAATACTCAATCTGCAATCTTCAGATCACTATCCACAAACATCAATTCTCATCACTCAACCTTCAACACTCAGTCCCGAATGCTCAATCTTCAATCGTCAATCCTCAATCCTTCATCCTCAATCCTCAATCTTCAATCCTCAATACTCAATCTTCAATCCTCAATCCTCAATCCTCAATCTTCAATACTCTATCCTCAATCGTCAGTCTTCAATCCTCAATACTCAACCTTTAATCCTCAATACTCAATCCTCAATCCTCATTCTTCAATCCTCAATACCCAATCCTCAATCTTCAATCCTCAATCCTCAACCCTCAATTATCAATCCGCAATCCGCAGTCCTCAGTCCTCAAACCTCAATCCTCAACCCTCAGCCCTCATCCTCAATCCACAATCGACAATCCGCAATCCTCAATCTTCAATCCTCTATACTCAATCTTCAATCATCAATCCTCAGTCCTCAAACCTCAATTCTGTATCCTCAATCCTGTGTGCTCAATCTTCAGCCCTCAGTCCTCAACAATCAGTAGTCAATCCTCAATCCTCAATAGAATATCCTCAATTCACAGTTTTCTACACTCAATACTCAATCAGCAATCTTCAAGCCTCTATCCAGAAACATCAATTCTCATCACTCAACCCTCAACTCTCAGTCCTCAATGTTCAATACTCAATCATCAATCCTCAATCCTCAATCCTCAATAATCAACCATCAATCCTCAATCCTCAATCCTCAATCCTCAATCGTGAATCCTCAATCATCAATCCTCAATCTTCAATACTCAATCCTCAATCGTCAATCCTCAATCCTCAATAATCAACCATCAATACTCAATTCTCAATACTCAACCGAATATCCTGAATTCTCAGGATTCTATACTCAAACCTCAGTCCTCAACCGTCAGCCCCCACTCTCAATCCTCAATCCACAATCCTCAAACCTCAATCCTCAACCGTCAGTCGTCGTCCTCAATCCTCTACCCTCAATCCTCAATCCTCCCATCTTCAATCATCAATACTCAATCTTCAATCCTCAACCCTCAATCCTCAATGCTCAATCCTCAATCCTCAATATTCAGCACTCAACAATCAACCATCATTCCTCAATACTCAATCATCAATCCTCAATTCTCAATACTCAAGATAATATCCTGAATTCTCGTGGTTCAATACTCAATCCACAACGTTCAATAATCATATCTCAATCCTCAAACATCAATTCTCAACACTCAACCCTCAACACTCAGTCCTCTCTCTTCAATCCTCCATCCTCAAGCCTCAATCCTCAATCGTCAATCCTCAATCCTCAATCCTCAACCCTCAATCCTCAGTCCTCAAACCTCTATCCCGAATCCTCAATCCTGAATCCTCAGTCTTCAGCCCTCAGTCCTCAACAATCAATTGTCAATCCTCAGTCCTCAATAGAATATCCTCAATTCACAGTTTTCAATACTCGATCCCCATTCTTCAATCCTCAAATCTCAATCCACAAACATCAATTCTCATCACTCAACCCTTATCACTCAGTCCTAAATCTTCAATCCTCAACCCTCAATCCTCAATCTTCAATCCTCAATACTCAGTCTTCAATCCTCAATCCTCAATACTCAATCCTCAATGCTCAATCCTCAATCGTCAATCCTCAATCCCCAATCCTCAACTTTCAATCCGCAATCCCCAATCCTCAATCCTCAATCCTCAATCTTCAATCCACAATACTCAATCTTCAATCCTCAATCCTCAATCCTCACACCTCAATCCTCAATCCCCAATATTCAATCCTCAATACTCAATCTGCAATCCTCAGTCCTCAGTCCTCACTCCTCAATCCTCATTCTTCAACTCTCAATACCGAATCCTCAATCTTCAATCCCCAATCCTCAATCCTCAATTCTCAATCCTCAATCCTCAATCCTCAGACTTCAAACATCAATACTCAGCCCACAGTCCTCGTCCTCAATCCACAACACTCAATCCTCAATCCTCAATCTTCAATCATTAATATTCAATCTTCAATCCTCAATCCTCAATCCTCAATCCCCAACCCTCAATCCTCAATCCTCAATCCCCAATACCCAATCCTCAATCCTCAGTCCTCAAACCTCAATCCTGAATCCTCAATCCTGAATCCTCAATCTTCAGCCCTGAGTCATCAACAATCAGTTGTCAATTCTCAATCATCAATAGAATATCCTCAATTCACAGTTTTCAATACTCAATACACAATCTGCTATCTTCAGATCTATGTCCACAAACATCAATTCTCACCACTCAACCCTCAATCCTCAGTCCCCAATCCTCAACCTTCAATCCTCAATCCTCAGTCCTCAATCCTCAATCTTAATCTTCAATCCTCAATACTCAATCTTCAATGCTCAATCCTCAATCCTCAATCCTCAATCCTCAATCTTCAATCCTCAATACTCAATCTTCAATCCTCAACCCTCAATCCTCAATCCTCAATCCTCAATCCTCAATCCTCAATCGTCAATCTTCAATCCTCAACCCTCAATCTTCAATCCTCAATCCTCAATCCTCAATGCTCAATCCACATTCTTCAATCCTCAATACCCAATCCTCAATCTTCAATCGTCTATCCACAATTCTGAATCCTCAATCCTCAATCCTCAATCCTCAATCCACATTCTTCAATCCTCAATACCCAATCCTCAATCTTCAATCGTCTATCCTCAATTCTGAATCCTCAATCCTCAGTCCGCAATCCTCAATCTTCAATCCTCATTCCCAAATCCTCAATCCTCAATCTTCAATCGTCAATACTCAATCTTCATTCCTCAATCCTCAATCCTCAATCCTCAATCCTCATTCTTCAATCCTCAATACCCAATCCTCAATCTTCAATCCTTAATCCTCAGTCCTCAATCCTCAATCCTCAATCCTCAATCCTCAATCTTCAATCCTCAGTCCCAAATACTCAATCTTCAATACTCAATCCTCAATCCTCAATCTTCAATCCTCAATACTCAATCTTCAATACTCAATACTCAATCCTCTATCCTCAATACCCAATCCTCAATCTTCAATCCTCTATCCTCAATCCTCAATTCTCAAACATCAATCCTCAATCCTCAGACCTCAAACGTCAATACTCAACCCTCAGTCCTCGTCCACAATCCACAACACTCAATCCTCAATCCTCAGACCTCAAACGTCAATACTCAACCCTCAGTCCTCGTCCACAATCCACAACACTCAATCCTCATTCCTCAATCTTCAATTCTCAATCCACAATCCTCAATCCTCAATCCTCAATCCTCAGTCCTCAAACGTCAATCCTGAATGCTCAATCCTGAATCCTCAATCTTCAGCCCTCAGTCCTCAACAATCAGTTGTCAATACTCAATCCTCAATAGAATATCATCAATTCACAGTTTTCAATACTCAATACTCAATCTGCAATCTTCAAATCTCTATCCACAAACATCAATTCTCATCACTCAACCCTCAACACTCAGTCTTCAATCCTCAATCATCAATCTTCAATCCTCAATCCTCAATCCTCAATCCTCAATCCTCGATCCTCAATCCTCAGTTCTCAAACCTCAATCTTCTATCCTCGATACTCAATCCTCAATCCTCAACCCTCAATCCGCATTCTTCAATCGTCAATACTAAATCTTCAATCCTCAATCCTCAATCCTCAATCCTCAAACGTGAATCTTCAATCATCAATCCTCAATCTTCAGTACTCAATCCTCAATCCTCAATCCTCAATCCTCAATAATCGACCATCAATACCCATTCTCAATACTCAACAGAATATCCTGAATTCTCAGGATTCTATACACAAACCTCAATCCTCAACCCTCAGCCCTCACTCTCAATCCTCAATCCACAATCCTCAAACCTCAATCCTCAAGCGTCAATCCTCAATCCTCAATCCTCAACCCTCAATCCTCAGTCCTCAAACCTCTATCCCGAATCCTCAATCCTGAATCCTCAATCTTCAGACCTCAGTCCTCAACAATCAATTGTCAATCCTCAATCCTCAATAGAATATCCTCAATTCACAGTTTTCAATACTCGATCCCCATTGTTCAATCTTCAAATCTCAATCCACAAACATCAGTTCTCATAACTCAACCCTCATCACTCAGTCCTAAATCTTCAATCCTCAACACTCAATCCTCCCATCTTCAATCATCAATACTCAATCTTCAATCCTCAACCCTCAACCCTCAATCCTCAATGCTCAATCCTCAATCCTCAATATTCAGCACTCAACAATCAACCATCATTCCTCAATACTCTATCATCAATCCTCAATTCTCAATACTCAAGATAATATCCTGAATTCTCGTGGTTCAATACTCAATCCACAACGTTCAATAATCAAATCTCAATCCTCAAACATCAATTCTCAACACTCAACCCTCAACACTCAGTCCTCTCTCTTCAATCCTCCATCCTCAACCCTCAATCCTCAATCGTCAATCCTCAATCCTCAATCCTCAACCCTCAATCCTCAGTCCTCAAACCTCTATCCCGAATCCTCAATCCTGAATCCTCAGTCTTCAGCCCTCAGTCCTCAACAATCAATTGTCAATCCTCAGTCCTCAATAGAATATCCTCAACTCACAGTTTTCAATACTCGATCCCCATTCTTCAATCCTCAAATCTCAATCCACAAACATCAATTCTCATCACTCAACCCTCATCACTCAGTCCTAAATCTTCAATCCTCAACCCTCAATCCTCAATCTTCAATCCTCAATACTCAATCTTCAATCCTCAATCCTCAATACTCAATCCTCAATGCTCAATCCTCAATCGTCAATCCTCAATCCCCAATCCTCAACTTTCAATCCGCAATCCCCAATCCTCAATCCTCAATCCTCAATCTTCAATCCACAATACTCAATCTTCAATCCTCAATCCTCAATCCTCACACCTCAATCCTCAATCCCCAATATTCAATCCTCAATACTCAATCTGCAATCCTCAGTCCTCAGTCCTCACTCCTCAATACTCATTCTTCAACTCTCAATACCGAATCCTCAATCTTCAATCCCCAATCCTCAATCCTCAATTCTCAATCCTCAATCCTCAATCCTCAGACTTCAAACATCAATACTCAGCCCTCAGTCCTCGTCCTCAATCCACAACCCTCAATCCTCAATCCTCAATCTTCAATCATTAATATTCAATCTTCAATCCTCAATCGTCAATCCTCAATCCCCAACCCTCAATACTCAATCCTCAATCCCCAATACCCAATCCTCAATCCTCAGTTCTCAAACCTCAATCCTGAATCCTCAATCCTGAATCCTCAATCTTCAGCCCTGAGTCCTCAACAATCAGCTGTCAATCCTCAGTCATCAATAGAATATCCTCAATTCACAGTTTTCAATACTCAATACACAATCTGCAATCTTCAGATCTCTGTCCACAAACATCAATTCTCACCACTCAACCCTCAATCCTCAGTCCCCAATCCTCAATCTTCAATCCTCAATCCTCAGTCCTCAATCCTCAATCTTAATCTTCAATCCTCAATACTCAATCTTCAATGCTCAATCCTCAATCCTCAATCCTCAATCCTCAATCTTCAATCCTCAATACTCAAACTTCAATCCTCAACCCTCAATCCTCAATCCTCAATCCTCAATCCTCAATCCTCAATCGTCAATCTTCAATCCTCAACCCTCAATCTTGAATCCTCAATCCTCAATCCTCAATCCTCAATCCTCATTCTTCAATCCTCAATACCCAATCCTCAATGTTCAATCCTCTATCCTCAATTCTGAATCCTCAGTCCTCAATCCACAATCCTCAATCTTCAATCCTCATTCCCAAATCCTCAATCCTCAATCTTCAATCCTCAATACTCAATCTTCATTCCTCAATCCTCAATCCTCAATCCTCAATCCTCATTCTTCAATCCTCAATACCCAATTCTCAATCTTCAATCCTTAATCCTCAGTCCTCAATCCTCAATCCTCAACCCTCAATCCTCAATCTTCAATCATCAGTCCCGAATCCTCAATCGTCAATGCTCAATCCTCAATCCTCAATACCCAGTCCTCAATATTCAATCCTCAATCCTCAATCCTCACCTCTCAATCCGCAATCCTCAGTCCTCAGTCCTCAATCCTCAACCCTCAATCCTCAATCTTCAATCATCAGTCCCAAATCCTCAATCGTCAATACTCAATCCTCAATCCTCAATCTTCAATCCACAATACTCAATCTCCAATCCTCAATACTCAATCCTCAATCCTCAATCCTCATTCTTCAATCCTCAATACCCAATCCTCAATCTTCAATCCTCAATACTCAATCCTCAATCCTCAATCCTCAATCCGCATTCTTCAATCCTCAATACTAAATCTTCAATCTCCAATCCTCGATCCTCAATACTCAATCCTCAATGCTCAATCCTCAATCGTCAATCCTCAATACCCAATCCTCAACCTTCAATCCGCAATCCTCAATCCTCAATCCTCAATCCTCAATCTTCAATCCTCAATAATCAATCTTCAATCCTCAATCCTCAATCCTCAACCCTCAATCCTCAATCCTCAATCTTCAATCCTCAATACTCAATCTGCAATCCTCAATCCTCAGTCCTCACTCCTCAATACTCATTCTTCAATCCCCAATACCGAATCCTCAATCTTCAATCCTCAATCCTCAATCCTCAATTCTCAATCCTCATTCCTCAATCCTCATACTTCAAACATCAATACTCAGCCCTCAGTCTTCGACCTCAATCCACAACCCTCAATCCTCAATCCTCAATCTTGAACCATTAATATTCAATCTTCAATCCTCAATCCTCAATCCTCAATCCCCAACCCTCAATCCTCAATCCTCAATCCCCAATACCCAATCCTCAATCCTCAGTCCTCAAACCTCAATCCTGAATCCTCAATCCTGAATCCTCAATCTTCAGCCCTGAGTCCTCAACAATCAGTTGTCAATCCTCAATCATCAATAGAATATCCTCAATTCACAGTTTTCAATACTCAATACACAATCTGCTATCTTCAGATCTATGTCCACAAACATCAATTCTCACCACTCAACCCTCAATCCTCAGTCCCCAATCCTCAATCTTCAATCCTCAATCCTCAGTCCTCAATCCTCAATCTTAATCTTCAATCCTCAATACTCAATCTTCAATGCTCAATCCTCAATCCTCAATCCTCAATCCTCAATCCTCAATCTTCAATCCTCAATACTCAATCTTCAATCCTCAACCCTCAATCCTCAATCCTCAATCCTCAATCCTCAATCCTCAATCCTCAATCTTCAATCCTCATTCTTCAATCCTCAATACCCAATTCTCAATCTTCAATCCTTAATCCTCAGTCCTCAATCCTCAATCCTCAACCCTCAATACTCAATCTTCAATCATCAGTCCCAAATCCTCAATCGTCAATGCTCAATCCTCAATCCTCAATACCCAGTCCTCAATCTTCAATCCTCAATCCTCAATCCTCACCTCTCAATCCGCAATCCTCAGTCCTCAGTCCTCAATCCTCAACCCTCAATCCTCAATCTTCAATCATCAGTCCCAAATCCTCAATCGTCAATACTCAATCCTCAATCCTCAATCTTCAATCCACAATACTCAATCTCCAATCCTCAATACTCAATCCTCAATCCTCAATCCTCATTCTTCAATCCTCAATACCCAATCCTCAATCTTCAATCCTCAATACTCAATCCTCAATCCTCAATCCTCAATCCGCATTCTTCAATCCTCAATACTAAATCTTCAATCTCCAATCCTCAATCCTCAATACTCAATCCTCAATGCTCAATCCTCAATCGTCAATCCTCAATACCCAATCCTCAACCTTCAATCCGCAATCCTCAATCCTCAATCCTCATTCCTCAATCTTCAATCCTCAATAATCAATCTTCAATCCTCAATCATCAATCCTCAACCCTCAATCCTCAATCCTCAATCTTCAATCCTCAACACTCAATCTGCAATCCTCAATCCTCAGTCCTCACTCCTCAATACTCATTCTTCAATCCCCAATACCGAATCCTCAATCTTCAATCCTCAATCCTCAATCCTCAATTCTCAATCCTCATTCCTCAATCCTCATACTTCAAACATCAATACTCAGCCCTCAGTCTTCGACCTCAATCCACAACCCTCAATCCTCAATCCTCAATCTTGAACAATTAATATTCAATCCTGAATCCTCAATCTTCAGCCCTGAGTCCTCAACAATCAGTTGTCAACCCTCAGTCATCAATAGAATATCCTCAATTCACAGTTTTCAATACTCAATACACAATCTGCTATCTTCAGATCTATGTCCACAAACATCAATTCTCACCACTCAACCCTCAATCCTCAGTCCCCAATCCTCAATCTTCAATCCTCAATCCTCAGTCCTCAATCCTCAATCTTAATCTTCAATACTCAATACTCAATCTTCAATGCTCAATCCTCAATCCTCAATCCTCAATCCTCAATCTTCAATCCTCAATACTCAATCTTCAATCCTCAACCCTCAATCCTCAATCCTCAATCCTCAATCCTCAATCCTCAATCGTCAATCTTCAATCCTCATTCTTCAATCCTCAATACCCAATCCTCAATCTTCAATCCTTAATCCTCAGTCCTCAATCCTCAATCCTCAATCCTCAATCCTCAATCTTCAATCCTCAGTCCCAAATCCTCAATCTTCAATACTCAATCCTCAATCCTCAATCTTCAATCCTCAATACTCAATCTTCAATCCTCAATACTCAATCCTCAATCCTCAATACCCAATCCTCAATCTTCAATCCTCAATCCTCAATCCTCAATTCTCAAACATCACTCCTCAATCTTCAGACCTCAAACGTCAATACTCAACCCTCAGTCCTCGTCCACAATCCACAACACTCAATCCTCATTCCTCAATCTTCAATCCTCAATCCTCAATCCTCAATCCTCAATCCTCAATCCTCAGTCCTCAAACGTCAATCCTGAATCCTCAATCCTGAATCCTCAATCTTCAGCCCTCAGTCCTCAACAATCAGTTGTCAATACTCAATCCTCAATAGAATATCATCAATTCACAGTTTTCAATACTCAATACTCAATCTGCAATCTTCAAATCTCTATCCACAAACATCAATTCTCATCACTCAACCCTCAACACTCAGTCTTCAATCCTCAATCATCAATCTTCAATCCTCAATCCTCAATCCTCAATCCTCAATCCTCGATCCTCAATCCTCAGTTCTCAAACCTCAATCTTCTATCCTCAATACTCAATCCTCAATCCTCAACCCTCAATCCGCAGTCTTCAATCGTCAATACTAAATCTTCAATCGTCAATCCTCAATCCTCAATCCTCAAACGTGAATCTTCAATCATCAATCCTCAATCTTCAGTACTCAATCCTCAATCCTCAATCCTCAATCCTCAATAATCAACCATCAATACCCAATTCTCAATACTCAACAGAATATCCTGAATTCTCAGGATTCTATACACAAACCTCAATCCTCAACCCTCAGCCCTCACTCTCAATCCTCAATCCATAATCCTCAAACCTCAATCCTCAAGCGTCAATCCTCAATCCTCAATCCTCAACCCTCAATCCTCAGTCCTCAAACCTCTATCCCGAATCCTCAATCCTGAATCCTCAATCTTCAGCCCTCAGTCCTCAACAATCAATTGTCAATCCTCAATCCTCAATAGAATATCCTCAATTCACAGTTTTCAATACTCGATCCCCATTGTTCAATCTTCAAATCTCAATCCACAAACATCAATTCTCATCACTCAACCCTCAACACTCAGTCCTAAATCTTCAATCCTCAACCCTCAATCCTCAATCTTCAATCCTCAGTACTCAATCTTCAATCCTCAATCCTCAATCCTCAAACTTCAATCCTCAATACTCAATCTCCAATCCTCAATCCTCAATACTCAATCCCCAATGCTCAATCCTCAATCGTCAATCCTCAATCCCCAATCCTCAACCTTCAATCCGTAATCCTCAATCCTCAATCCTCAATCCTCAATCTTCAATCCTCAATACTCAATCTTCAATCCTCAATCCTCAATCCTCAATCCTCAATCCTCAATCGTCAATCTTCAATCCTCAACCCTCAATCTGCAATGCTCAATCCTCAATCCTCAATCCTCAATACTCATTCTTCAATCCTCAATACCCAATCCTCAATCTTCAATCCTTAATCCTCAGTCCTCAATCCTCAATCCTCAATCCTCAATCCTCAATCTTCAATCCTCAGTCCCAAATCCTCAATCTTCAATACTCAAGCCTCAATCCTCAATCTTCAATCCTCAATACTCAATCTTCAATCCTCAATACTCAATCCTCAATCCTCAATCCTCATTCTTCAATCCTCAATACCCAATCCTCAATCTTCAGTCCTCAATCCTCAGACCTCAATCCGCAATCCTCAATCCTCAATCCTCAAACCTCAATCCTGAATCCTCAATCCTGAATCCTCAATCTTCAGCCCTCAGTCCTCAACAATCAGTTGTCAATCCTCAATCCTCAATAGAATATCACCAATTCACAGATTTCAAAACTCAATACTCAATCTGCAATCTTCAGATCTCTATCCACAAACATCAATTCACATCACTCATCCCTCGACACTCAGTCCTTTATGTTCAATCCTCAATCCTCAATTCTCAATCTTCAATCCTCAATACTGAATCTTCAATCCTCACTACTCAATCCTCAATCCACAATCCTCAATCCTCAATCCTCAATCTTCAATACTCAGTCCCCAATCCTCAATCTTCAATCGTCAGTCCTCAATCCTCAAACCTCAATGTTCAATCCGCAATACCCTATCCTCAATCCTCAATACTCAATCTTCAATCCTCAATCCTCAGTTCTCAATCCTCTATCCTCAATCCTCAGTCCTCAATCTTCAATCCTCAATCTTCAATACTCAATACTCAATCTTCAATCCTCAATCCTCAATCCACAAACATCAATTCTCATCACTCAACCCTCAACACTCAGACCTCAATCTTCAATCCTCAATCCTCAATCCGCAATTTTGAATCCTCAATACTCAATCATCAATCCCCAATTCTCAATTCTCAATCCTCAAAACTCAATCCTCAATCGTCAATCCTCAATCCCCAATCCTCAATCTTCAATCCTCTATCCTCAATTCTCAGTCCTCAATCTTCAATCCTCAATCTTCAATACTCAATACTCAATCTTCAATCCTCAATCCTCAATCCTCAGTCCTCAATCCTCAATCCTCAATCCTCTATCCTCAATCTTCAATCCTCAATACTCAATCTGCAATCCTCAATCCTCAATCCTCAATCCTCAATCCTAATTCGTAACTCCTCAATACCCAATCCTCAATCTTCAATCCTCAATCCTCAATCCTCAATTCTCAATCCGTAATCCTCAATCCTCAATCCTCAATCTTCAATCCTCAATACTCAATCTTCAATACTCAATCCTCAATCCTCAATCCTCAATCCTCAATCCTCAATCGTCAATACTCAATTCCCAATCCTCAATCTTCAATCCTCAACCCTCAATCTTCAATCCTCAATCCTCAATCCTCAATCCTCAATACTCAATCTTCAATCCTCAATCCTCAGTTCTCAATCCTCAATACTCAATCCTCAATCGTCAATCCTCAATCCCCAATCCTCAGTCTTCAATACTCAATCCTCAATCCTCAATCCTCAATCCTCAATCTTCAATCCTCAATACTCAATCTTCAATCCTCAATCCTCAATCCTCAATCCTCAATCCTCAATCCTCAATCCGCAATCCCCAATCCTCAATCCTCAATCCTCAATCTTCAATCCTCAATACTCAATCTTCAATCCTCAATCCTCAATCCTCACACCTCAATCCTCAATCCCCAATATTCAATCCTCAATACTCAATCTGCAATCCTCAGTCCTCAGTCCTCACTCCTCAATCCTCATTCTTCAACTCTCAATACCGAATCCTCAATCTTCAATCCCCAATCCTCAATCCTCAATTCTCAATCCTCAATCCTCAATCCTCAGACTTCAAACATCAATACTCAGCCCTCAGTCCTCGTCCTCAATCCACAACCCCCAATCCTCAATCCTCAATCTTCAATACTCAGTCCCCAATCCTCAATCTTCAATCGTCAATCCTCAATCCTCATCCCTCGATCCTCGAACCTCAATCCTCAGTCCTCAATCCTCAAACCTCAATGTTCAATCCGCAATACCCTATCCTCAATCCTCAATACTCAATCTTCAATCCTCAATCCTCAGTTCTCAATCCTCTATCCTCAATCCTCAGTCCTCAATCTTCAATCCTCAATCTTCAATACTCAATACTCAATCTTCAATCCTCAATCCTCAATCCACAAACATCAATTCTCATCACTCAACCCTCAACACTCAGACCTCAATCTTCAATCCTCAATCCTCAATCCGCAATTTTGAATCCTCAATACTCAATCATCAATCCCCAATTCTCAATTCTCAATCCTCAAAACTCAATCCTCAATCGTCAATCCTCAATCCCCAATCCTCAATCTTCAATCCTCTATCCTCAATTCTCAGTCCTCAATCTTCAATCCTCAATCTTCAATACTCAATACTCAATCTTCAATCCTCAATCCTCAATCCTCAGTCCTCAATCCTCAATTCTCAATCCTCAATCCTCAATCTTCAATCCTCAATACTCAATCTTCAATACTCAATCCTCAATCCTCAATCCTCAATCCTCAATCCTCAATCGTCAATACTCAATTCCCAATCCTCAATCTTCAATCCTCAACCCTCAATCTTCAATCCTCAATCCTCAATTCTTAATCCTCAACACTCAATCCTCAATCGTCAATCCTCAATCCTCAATCCTCAACCCTTAATCCTCAGTCCTCAAACCTCTATCCCGAATCCTCAATCCTGAATCCTCAGTCTTCAGCCCTCAGTCCTCAACAATCAATTGTCAATCCTCAGTACTCAATAGAATGTCCTCAAATCACAGTTTTCAATACTCGATCCCCATTCTTCAATCCTCAAATCTCAATCCACAAACATCAATTCTCATCACTCAACCCTCATCACTCAGTCCTAAATCTTCAATCCTCAACCCTCAATCCTCAATCTTCAATCCTCAATACTCAATCTTCAATCCTCAATCCTCAATACTCAATCCTCAATGCTCAATCCTCAATCTTCAATCCTCAATCCTCAATCCTCACACCTCAATCCTCAATCCCCAATATTCAATTCTCAATACTCAATCTGCAATCCTCGGTCCTCAGTCCTCACTCCTCAATCCTCATTCTTCAACTCTCAATACCGAATCCTCAATCTTCAATCCCCAATCCTCAATCCTCAATTCTCAATCGTCAATCCTCAATCCTCAGACTTCAAACATCAATACTCAGCCCTCAGTCCTCGTCCTCAATCCACAACCCCCAATCCTCAATCCTCAATCTTCAATCATTAATATTCAATCTTCAATCCTCAATCCTCAATCCTCAATCCCCAACCCTCAAACCTCAATCCTCAATCCCCAATACCCAATCCTCAATCCTCAGTTCTCAAACCTCAATCCTGAATCCTCAATCCTGAATCCTCAATCTTCAGCCCTGAGTCCTCAACAATCAGCTGTCAATCCTCAATCATCAATAGAATATCCTCAATTCACAGTTTTCAATACTCAATACACAATCTGCATTCTTCAGATCTCTGTCCACAAACATCAATTCTCACCACTCAACCCCCAATCCTCAGTCCCCAATCCTCAATCTTCAATCCTCAATCCTCAGTCCTCAATCCTCAATCTTAATCTTCAATCCTCAATACTCAATCTTCAATGCTCAATCCTCAATCCTCAATCCTCAATCCTCAATCTTCAATCCTCAATACTCAAACTTCAATCCTCAACCCTCAATCCTCAATCCTCAATCCTCAATCCTCAATCCTCAATCGTCAATCTTCAATCCTCAACCCTCAATCTTCAATCCTCAATCCTCAATCCTCAATCCTCAATCCTCATTCTTCAATCCTCAATACCCAATCCTCAATCTTCAATCCTCTATCCTCAATACTGAATCCTCAGTCCTCAATCCACAATCCTCCATCTTCAATCCTCATTCGCAAATCCTCAATCCTCAATCTTCAATCCTCAATACTCAATCTTCATTCCTCAATCCTCAATCCTCAATCCTCAATCCTCATTCTTCAATCCTCAATACCCAATCCTCAATCTTCAATCCTTAATCCTCAGTCCTCTATCCTCAATCCTCAACCCTCAATCCTCAATCTTCAATCATCAGTCCCAAATCCTCAATCTTCAATACTCAATCCTCAATCCTCAATCCTCAATCCTCAATCCTCAATCGTCAATACTCAATTGCCAATCCTCAATCTTCAATCCTCAACCCTCAATCTTCAATCCTCAATCCTCAATTCTTAATCCTCAACACTCAATCCTCAATCGTCAATCCTCAATCCTCAATCCTCAACCCTTAATCCTCAGTCCTCAATACTCTATCCCGAATCCTCAATCCTGAATCCTCAGTCTTCAGCCCTCAGTCCTCAACAATCAATTGTCAATCCTCAGTCCTCAATAGGATGTCCTCAATTCACAGTTTTCAATACTCGATCCCCATTCTTCAATCCTCAAATCTCAATCCACAAACATCAATTCTCATCACTCAACCCTCATCACTCAGTCCTAAATCTTCAATCCTCAACCCTCAATCCTCAATCTTCAATCCTCAATACTCAATCTTCAATCCTCAATCCTCAATACTCAATCCTCAATGCTCAATCCTCAATCGTCAATCCTCAATCCCCAATCCTCAACTTTCAATCCGCAATCCCCAATCCTCAATCCTCAATCCTCAATCTTCAATCCTCAATACTCAATCTTCAATCCTCAATCCTCAATCCTCACACCTCAATCCTCAATCCCCAATATTCAATCCTCAATACTCAATCTGCAATCCTCAGTCCTCAGTCCTCACTCCTCAATCCTCATTCTTCAACTCTCAATACCGAATCCTCAATCTTCAATCCCCAATCCTCAATCCTCAATTCTCAATCCTCAATCCTCAATCCTCAGACTTCAAACATCAATACTCAGCCCTCAGTCCTCGTCCTCAATCCACAACCCCCAATCCTCAATCCTCAATCTTCAATCATTAATATTCAATCTTCAATCCTCAATCCTCAATCCTCAATCCCCAACCCTCAATCCTCAATCCTCAATCCCCAATACCCAATCCTCAATCCTCAGTTCTCAAACCTCAATCCTGAATCCTCAATCCTGAATCCTCAATCTTCAGCCCTGAGTCCTCAACAATCAGCTGTCAATCCTCAATCATCAATAGAATATCCTCAATTCACAGTTTTCAATACTCAATACACAATCTGCAATCTTCAGATCTCTGTCCACAAACATCAATTCTCACCACTCAACCCTCAATCCTCAGTCCCCAATCCTCAATCTTCAATCCTCAATCCTCAGTCCTCAATCCTCAATCTTAATCTTCAATCCTCAATACTCAATCTTCAATGCTCAATCCTCAATCCTCAATCCTCAATCCTCAATCTTCAATCCTCAATACTCAAACTTCAATCCTCAACCCTCAATCCTCAATCCTCAATCCTCAATCCTCAATCCTCAATCGTCAATCTTCAATCCTCAACCCTCAATCTTCAATCCTCAATCCTCAATCCTCAATCCTCAATCCTCATTCTTCAATCCTCAATACCCAATCCTCAATCTTCAATCCTCTATCCTCAATACTGAATCCTCAGTCCTCAATCCACAATCCTCCATCTTCAATCCTCATTCCCAAATCCTCAATCCTCAATCTTCAATCCTCAATACTCAATCTTCATTCCTCAATCCTCAATCCTCAAACCTCAATCCTCATTCTTCAATCCTCAATACCCAATCCTCAATCTTCAATCCTTAATCCTCAGTCCTCAATCCTCAATCCTCAACCCTCAATCCTCAATCTTCAATCATCAGTCCCAAATCCTCAATCTTCAATACTCAATACTCAATCCTCAACCTTCAATCCTCAATACTCAATCTTCAATCCTCAATCCTCAAACCTCAATCCTCAATCCTCAACCTTCAATCCTCAATACTCAATCCTCAATCCTCAACCCTCAATCCTCAATCTTCAATCCTCAATCCTCAATGCTCAATCGTCAATCTTCAATCCTCAATACTCAATCTTCAATCCTCGATCGTCAATCCTCAATCCTCAATCCTCATTCTTCAATCCTCAATACCCAATCCTCAATCTTCAATCCTCAATCCTCAGTCCTCAATCCTCAATCCTCAATCCTCAATCCTCAATCTTCAATCCTCAGTCCCAAATCCTCAATTTTCAATACTCAATCCTCAATCCTCAATACCCAGTCCTCAATCTTCAATCCTCAATCCTCAATTCTGTATCCTCAATCCTGTGTGCTCAATCTTCAGCCCTCAGTCCTCAACAATCAGTAGTCAATCCTCAATCCTCAATAGAATATCCTCAATTCACAGTTTTCAACACTCAATACTCAATCAGCAATCTTCAAACCTCTATCCAGAAACATCAATTCTCATCACTCAACCCTCAACTCTCAGTCCTCAACGTTCAATACTCAATCATCAATTCTCAATCTTCAATCCTCAATACTGAATCTTCAATCATCAATCCCCAATCTTCAATCCTCAATCCTCAATCCTCAATCCTCAATCCTCAGTCCCCAGTCCTCAATCTTCTATCCTCAATACTGAATCCTCAATCCTCAACCCTCGATCCGCAATCTTCAATCCTCAATACTAAATCCTCAATCCTCAATCCTCAATCCTCAATCCTCAATCGTGAATCCTCAATCATCAATCCTCAATCTTCAATACTCAATCCTCAATCCTCAATCCTCAATCCTCAATAATCAACCATCAATACTCAATTCTCAATACTCAACGGAATATCCTGAATTCTCAGGATTCTATACTCAAACCTCAATCGTCAACCGTCAGCCCTCACTCTCAATCCTCAATCCACAAACCTCAAACCTCAATCCTCAACCGTCAGTCGTCGTCCTCAATCCTCTACCCTCAATCCTCAATCCTCCCATATTCAATCATCAATACTCAATCCTCAATCCTCAATCCTCAATCCTCAGTCCTCAATTCGCAATCCTCAATCCTCAGACCTCAAGCATTAATACCCAACCCTGAGTCCTCGTCCTCAACCTACAACCCTCAATCCTCAATCCTCAATCTTCAATCATCAATATTCAACCTTCAATCCTCAATCCCCAATCCTCAATCCTCAATCCTCAATCCTCAACCCTCAAACCTCAATACCCAATCCTCAATCCTCAATCCTCAATCCTCAATACTCAATCCTCAATCCTCAATCCTCGATCCTCAATCCTCTGTCCCCAAACCTCAATTCTGAATCCTCAATCCTGAATCCTCAATCTTCAGCCCTCAGTCCTCAACAATCAGTTGTCAATCCTCAATCCTCAATAGAATATCACCAATTCACAGATTTCAAAACTCAATACTCAATCTGCAATCTTCAGATCTCTATCCACAAACATCAATTCACATCACTCATCCCTCGACACTCAGTCCTTTATGTTCAGTCCTCAATCCTCAATTCTCAATCTTCAATCCTCAATACTGAATCTTCAATCCTCAATACTCAATCCTCAATCCACAATCCTCAATCCTCAATCCTCAATCTTCAATACTCAGTCCCCAATCCTCAATCTTCAATCCTCAATCCTCAATCCTCATCCCTCGATCCTCGAACCTCAATCCTCAGTCCTCAATCCTCAAACCTCAGTGTTCAATCCGCAATACCCTATCCTCAATCCTCAATACTCAATCTTCAATCCTCAATCCTCAGTTCTCAATCCTCAATACTCAATCCTCAATCGTCAATCCTCAATCCCCAATCCTCAATCTTCAATCCTCTATCCTCAATCCTCAGTCCTCAATCTTCAATACTCAATACTCAATCTTCAATCCTCAATCCTCAATCCACAAACATCAATTCTCATCATTCAACCCTCAACACTCGGAACTCAATCTTCAATCATCAATCCTCAATCCGCAATCTTGAATCCTCAATACTCAATCATCAATCCCCAATTCTCAATTCTCAATCCTCGACACTCAATCCTCAATCGTCAATCCTCAATCCCCAATCCTCAATCTTCAATCCTCTATCCTCAATCCTCAGTCCTCAATCTTCAATCCTCAATCTTCAATACTCAATACTCAATACTCAATCTTCAATCCTCAATCCTCAATACTCAGTCCTCAATCCTCAATCCTCAATCCTCTATCCTCAATCTTCAATCCTCAATACTCAATCTGCAATCCTCAATCTTCAGTCCTCAATCCTCAATCCTAATTCGTCACTCCTCAATACCCAATCCTCAATCTTCAATCCTCAATCCTCAATCCTCAATTCTCAATCCGTAATCCTCAATCCTCAATCCTCAATCTTCAATCCTCAATACTCAATCTTCAATACTCAATCCTCAATCCTCAATCCTCAATCCTCAATCCTCAATCGTCAATACTCAATTCCCAATCCTCATTCTTCAATCCTCAACCCTCAATCTTCAATCCTCAATCCTCAATCCTCAATCCTCAATCCTCAATACTCAATCTTCAATCCTCAATACTCAATCTTCAATCCTCAATCCTCAATCCTCAATCCTCAATCCTCAATCGTCAATCTTCAATCCTCAACCCTCAATCTGCAATGCTCAATCCTCAATCCTCAATCCTCAATACTCATTCTTCAATCCTCAATACCCAATCCTCAATCTTCAATCCTCAATCCTCAATCCTCAATCCTTAACCTTCAATCCTCATTCCCAAATCCTCAATCTTCAATCCTCAATCCTCAATCCTCTCTCTTCAATCCTCAATACCCAATCCTCAATCTTCAATCCTTAATCCTCAGTCCTCAATCCTCAATCCTCAATCCTCAATCCTCAATCTTCAATCCTCAGTCCCAAATCCTCAATCTTCAATACTCAAGCCTCAATCCTCAATCTTCAATCCTCAATACTCAATCCTCAATCCTCAATCCTCACACCTCAATCCTCAATCCCCAATATTCAATTCTCAATACTCAATCTGCAATCCTCGGTCCTCAGTCCTCACTCCTCAATCCTCATTCTTCAACTCTCAATACCGAATCCTCAATCTTCAATCCCCAATCCTCAATCCTCAATTCTCAATCGTCAATCCTCAATCCTCAGACTTCAAACATCAATACTCAGCCCTCAGTCCTCGTCCTCAATCCACAACCCCCAATCCTCAATCCTCAATCTTCAATCATTAATATTCAATCTTCAATCCTCAATCCTCAATCCTCAATCCCCAACCCTCAAACCTCAATCCTCAATCCCCAATACCCAATCCTCAATCCTCAGTTCTCAAACCTCAATCCTGAATCCTCAATCCTGAATCCTCAATCTTCAGCCCTGAGTCCTCAACAATCAGCTGTCAATCCTCAATCATCAATAGAATATCCTCAATTCACAGTTTTCAATACTCAATACACAATCTGCATTCTTCAGATCTCTGTCCACAAACATCAATTCTCACCACTCAACCCCCAATCCTCAGTCCCCAATCCTCAATCTTCAATCCTCAATCCTCAGTCCTCAATCCTCAATCTTAATCTTCAATCCTCAATACTCAATCTTCAATGCTCAATCCTCAATCCTCAATCCTCAATCCTCAATCTTCAATCCTCAATACTCAAACTTCAATCCTCAACCCTCAATCCTCAATCCTCAATCCTCAATCCTCAATCCTCAATCGTCAATCTTCAATCCTCAACCCTCAATCTTCAATCCTCAATCCTCAATCCTCAATCCTCAATCCTCATTCTTCAATCCTCAATACCCAATCCTCAATCTTCAATCCTCTATCCTCAATACTGAATCCTCAGTCCTCAATCCACAATCCTCCATCTTCAATCCTCATTCGCAAATCCTCAATCCTCAATCTTCAATCCTCAATACTCAATCTTCATTCCTCAATCCTCAATCCTCAATCCTCAATCCTCATTCTTCAATCCTCAATACCCAATCCTCAATCTTCAATCCTTAATCCTCAGTCCTCTATCCTCAATCCTCAACCCTCAATCCTCAATCTTCAATCATCAGTCCCAAATCCTCAATCTTCAATACTCAATCCTCAATCCTCAATCCTCAATCCTCAATCCTCAATCGTCAATACTCAATTGCCAATCCTCAATCTTCAATCCTCAACCCTCAATCTTCAATCCTCAATCCTCAATTCTTAATCCTCAACACTCAATCCTCAATCGTCAATCCTCAATCCTCAATCCTCAACCCTTAATCCTCAGTCCTCAATACTCTATCCCGAATCCTCAATCCTGAATCCTCAGTCTTCAGCCCTCAGTCCTCAACAATCAATTGTCAATCCTCAGTCCTCAATAGGATGTCCTCAATTCACAGTTTTCAATACTCGATCCCCATTCTTCAATCCTCAAATCTCAATCCACAAACATCAATTCTCATCACTCAACCCTCATCACTCAGTCCTAAATCTTCAATCCTCAACCCTCAATCCTCAATCTTCAATCCTCAATACTCAATCTTCAATCCTCAATCCTCAATACTCAATCCTCAATGCTCAATCCTCAATCGTCAATCCTCAATCCCCAATCCTCAACTTTCAATCCGCAATCCCCAATCCTCAATCCTCAATCCTCAATCTTCAATCCTCAATACTCAATCTTCAATCCTCAATCCTCAATCCTCACACCTCAATCCTCAATCCCCAATATTCAATCCTCAATACTCAATCTGCAATCCTCAGTCCTCAGTCCTCACTCCTCAATCCTCATTCTTCAACTCTCAATACCGAATCCTCAATCTTCAATCCCCAATCCTCAATCCTCAATTCTCAATCCTCAATCCTCAATCCTCAGACTTCAAACATCAATACTCAGCCCTCAGTCCTCGTCCTCAATCCACAACCCCCAATCCTCAATCCTCAATCTTCAATCATTAATATTCAATCTTCAATCCTCAATCCTCAATCCTCAATCCCCAACCCTCAATCCTCAATCCTCAATCCCCAATACCCAATCCTCAATCCTCAGTTCTCAAACCTCAATCCTGAATCCTCAATCCTGAATCCTCAATCTTCAGCCCTGAGTCCTCAACAATCAGCTGTCAATCCTCAATCATCAATAGAATATCCTCAATTCACAGTTTTCAATACTCAATACACAATCTGCAATCTTCAGATCTCTGTCCACAAACATCAATTCTCACCACTCAACCCTCAATCCTCAGTCCCCAATCCTCAATCTTCAATCCTCAATCCTCAGTCCTCAATCCTCAATCTTAATCTTCAATCCTCAATACTCAATCTTCAATGCTCAATCCTCAATCCTCAATCCTCAATCCTCAATCTTCAATCCTCAATACTCAAACTTCAATCCTCAACCCTCAATCCTCAATCCTCAATCCTCAATCCTCAATCCTCAATCGTCAATCTTCAATCCTCAACCCTCAATCTTCAATCCTCAATCCTCAATCCTCAATCCTCAATCCTCATTCTTCAATCCTCAATACCCAATCCTCAATCTTCAATCCTCTATCCTCAATACTGAATCCTCAGTCCTCAATCCACAATCCTCCATCTTCAATCCTCATTCCCAAATCCTCAATCCTCAATCTTCAATCCTCAATACTCAATCTTCATTCCTCAATCCTCAATCCTCAAACCTCAATCCTCATTCTTCAATCCTCAATACCCAATCCTCAATCTTCAATCCTTAATCCTCAGTCCTCAATCCTCAATCCTCAACCCTCAATCCTCAATCTTCAATCATCAGTCCCAAATCCTCAATCTTCAATACTCAATACTCAATCCTCAACCTTCAATCCTCAATACTCAATCTTCAATCCTCAATCCTCAAACCTCAATCCTCAATCCTCAACCTTCAATCCTCAATACTCAATCCTCAATCCTCAACCCTCAATCCTCAATCTTCAATCCTCAATCCTCAATGCTCAATCGTCAATCTTCAATCCTCAATACTCAATCTTCAATCCTCGATCGTCAATCCTCAATCCTCAATCCTCATTCTTCAATCCTCAATACCCAATCCTCAATCTTCAATCCTCAATCCTCAGTCCTCAATCCTCAATCCTCAATCCTCAATCCTCAATCTTCAATCCTCAGTCCCAAATCCTCAATTTTCAATACTCAATCCTCAATCCTCAATACCCAGTCCTCAATCTTCAATCCTCAATCCTCAATTCTGTATCCTCAATCCTGTGTGCTCAATCTTCAGCCCTCAGTCCTCAACAATCAGTAGTCAATCCTCAATCCTCAATAGAATATCCTCAATTCACAGTTTTCAACACTCAATACTCAATCAGCAATCTTCAAACCTCTATCCAGAAACATCAATTCTCATCACTCAACCCTCAACTCTCAGTCCTCAACGTTCAATACTCAATCATCAATTCTCAATCTTCAATCCTCAATACTGAATCTTCAATCATCAATCCCCAATCTTCAATCCTCAATCCTCAATCCTCAATCCTCAATCCTCAGTCCCCAGTCCTCAATCTTCTATCCTCAATACTGAATCCTCAATCCTCAACCCTCGATCCGCAATCTTCAATCCTCAATACTAAATCCTCAATCCTCAATCCTCAATCCTCAATCCTCAATCGTGAATCCTCAATCATCAATCCTCAATCTTCAATACTCAATCCTCAATCCTCAATCCTCAATCCTCAATAATCAACCATCAATACTCAATTCTCAATACTCAACGGAATATCCTGAATTCTCAGGATTCTATACTCAAACCTCAATCGTCAACCGTCAGCCCTCACTCTCAATCCTCAATCCACAAACCTCAAACCTCAATCCTCAACCGTCAGTCGTCGTCCTCAATCCTCTACCCTCAATCCTCAATCCTCCCATATTCAATCATCAATACTCAATCCTCAATCCTCAATCCTCAATCCTCAGTCCTCAATTCGCAATCCTCAATCCTCAGACCTCAAGCATTAATACCCAACCCTGAGTCCTCGTCCTCAACCTACAACCCTCAATCCTCAATCCTCAATCTTCAATCATCAATATTCAACCTTCAATCCTCAATCCCCAATCCTCAATCCTCAATCCTCAATCCTCAACCCTCAAACCTCAATACCCAATCCTCAATCCTCAATCCTCAATCCTCAATACTCAATCCTCAATCCTCAATCCTCGATCCTCAATCCTCTGTCCCCAAACCTCAATTCTGAATCCTCAATCCTGAATCCTCAATCTTCAGCCCTCAGTCCTCAACAATCAGTTGTCAATCCTCAATCCTCAATAGAATATCACCAATTCACAGATTTCAAAACTCAATACTCAATCTGCAATCTTCAGATCTCTATCCACAAACATCAATTCACATCACTCATCCCTCGACACTCAGTCCTTTATGTTCAGTCCTCAATCCTCAATTCTCAATCTTCAATCCTCAATACTGAATCTTCAATCCTCAATACTCAATCCTCAATCCACAATCCTCAATCCTCAATCCTCAATCTTCAATACTCAGTCCCCAATCCTCAATCTTCAATCCTCAATCCTCAATCCTCATCCCTCGATCCTCGAACCTCAATCCTCAGTCCTCAATCCTCAAACCTCAGTGTTCAATCCGCAATACCCTATCCTCAATCCTCAATACTCAATCTTCAATCCTCAATCCTCAGTTCTCAATCCTCAATACTCAATCCTCAATCGTCAATCCTCAATCCCCAATCCTCAATCTTCAATCCTCTATCCTCAATCCTCAGTCCTCAATCTTCAATACTCAATACTCAATCTTCAATCCTCAATCCTCAATCCACAAACATCAATTCTCATCATTCAACCCTCAACACTCGGAACTCAATCTTCAATCATCAATCCTCAATCCGCAATCTTGAATCCTCAATACTCAATCATCAATCCCCAATTCTCAATTCTCAATCCTCGACACTCAATCCTCAATCGTCAATCCTCAATCCCCAATCCTCAATCTTCAATCCTCTATCCTCAATCCTCAGTCCTCAATCTTCAATCCTCAATCTTCAATACTCAATACTCAATACTCAATCTTCAATCCTCAATCCTCAATACTCAGTCCTCAATCCTCAATCCTCAATCCTCTATCCTCAATCTTCAATCCTCAATACTCAATCTGCAATCCTCAATCTTCAGTCCTCAATCCTCAATCCTAATTCGTCACTCCTCAATACCCAATCCTCAATCTTCAATCCTCAATCCTCAATCCTCAATTCTCAATCCGTAATCCTCAATCCTCAATCCTCAATCTTCAATCCTCAATACTCAATCTTCAATACTCAATCCTCAATCCTCAATCCTCAATCCTCAATCCTCAATCGTCAATACTCAATTCCCAATCCTCATTCTTCAATCCTCAACCCTCAATCTTCAATCCTCAATCCTCAATCCTCAATCCTCAATCCTCAATACTCAATCTTCAATCCTCAATACTCAATCTTCAATCCTCAATCCTCAATCCTCAATCCTCAATCCTCAATCGTCAATCTTCAATCCTCAACCCTCAATCTGCAATGCTCAATCCTCAATCCTCAATCCTCAATACTCATTCTTCAATCCTCAATACCCAATCCTCAATCTTCAATCCTCAATCCTCAATCCTCAATCCTTAACCTTCAATCCTCATTCCCAAATCCTCAATCTTCAATCCTCAATCCTCAATCCTCTCTCTTCAATCCTCAATACCCAATCCTCAATCTTCAATCCTTAATCCTCAGTCCTCAATCCTCAATCCTCAATCCTCAATCCTCAATCTTCAATCCTCAGTCCCAAATCCTCAATCTTCAATACTCAAGCCTCAATCCTCAATCTTCAATCCTCAATACTCAATCTTCAATCCTCAATACTCAATCCTCAATCCTCAATCCTCATTCTTCAATCCTCAATACCCAATCCTCAATCTTCAGTCCTCAATCCTCAATCCTCAATTCTCAAACCTCAATCCTGAATCCTCATACCTCAAACGTCAATACTCAACCCTCAGTCCTCGTCCTCAATCCACAACACTCAATCCTCATTCCTCAATCTTCAATTCTCAATCCTCAATCCTCAACCCTCAATCCTCAATCCTCAGTCCTCAAACCTCAATCCTGAATCCTCAATCCTGAATCCTCAATCTTCAGCACTCAGTCCTCAACAATCAGTTGTCAAGAATCAATCCTCAATAGAATATCATCAATTCACAGTTTTCAATACTCAATACTCAATCTGCAATCTTCAAATCTCAATCCACAAACATCAATTCTCATCACTCATCCCTCAACACTCAGTCCTTAATCTTCAATCCTCAACCCTCAATCCTCAATCTTCAATCCTCAATACTCAATCTTCAATCCTCAATCCTCAATCCTCAATCCTCAATCCTCATTCTTCAATCCTCAATACCCAATCCTCAATCTTCAATCCTCAATCCTCAGACCTCAATCCGCAATCCTCAATCCTCAATCCTCAATACTCAATCCTCAATCCTCAATCCTCAATCCTCAATCCTCTGTCCCCAAACCTCAATTCTGAATCCTCAATACTGAATCCTCAATCTTCAGCCCTCAGTCCTCAACAATCAGTTGTCAATCCTCAATCCTCAATAGAATATCACCAATTCACAGATTTCAAAACTCAATACTCAATCTGCAATCTTCAGATCTCTATCCACAAACATCAATTCACATAACTCATCCCTCGACACTCAGTCCTTTATGGTCAATCCTCAATCCTCAATTCTCAATCTTCAATCCTCAATACTGAATCTTCAATCCTCACTACTCAATCCTCAATCCACAATCCTCAATCCTCAATCCTCAATCTTCAATACTCAGTCCCCAATCCTCAATCTTCAATCCTCAATCCTCAATCCTCATCCCTCGATCCTCGAACCTCAATCCTCAGTCCTCAATCCTCAAACCTCAATGTTCAATCCGCAATACCCTATCCTCAATCCTCAATACTCAATCTTCAATCCTCAATCCTCAGTTCTCAATCCTCAATACTCAATCCTCAATCGTCAATCCTCAATCCCCAATCCTCAATCTTCAATCCTCTATCCTCAATCCTCAGTCCTCAATCTTCAATCCTCAATCTTCAATACTCAATACTCAATCTTCAATCCTCAATCCTCAATCCACAAACATCAATTCTCATCACTCAACCCTCAACACTCAGACCTCAATCTTCAATCCTCAATCCTCAATCCGCAAGCTTGAATCCTCAATACTCAATCATCAATCCCCAATTCTCAATTCTCAATCCTCAAAACTCAATCCTCAATCGTCAATCCTCAATCCCCAATCCTCAGTCTTCAATCCACTATCCTCAATTCTCAGTCCTCAATCTTCAATCCTCAATCTTCAATACTCAATACTCAATCTTCAATCCTCAATCCTCAATCCTCAGTCCTCAATCCTCAATCCTCAATCCTCTATCCTCAATCTTCAATCCTCAATACTCAATCTGCAATCCTCAATCCTCAATCCTCAATCCTCAATCCTAATTCGTAACTCCTCAATACCCAATCCTCAATCTTCAATCCTCAATCCTCAATCCTCAATTCTCAATCCGTAATCCTCAATCCTCAATCCTCAATCTTCAATCCTCAATACTCAATCTTCCATACTCAATCCTCAATCCTCAATCCTCAATCCTCAATCCTCAATCCTCAATCGTCAATACTCAATTCCCAATCCTCAATCTTCAATCCTCAACCCTCAATCTTCAATCCTCAATCCTCAATCGTCAATCCTCAATCCTCAATCCTCATTCTTCAATCCTCAATACCCAATCCTCAATCTTCAATCCTCAATCCTCAGTCCTCAATCCTCAATCCTCAATCCTCAATCCTCAATCTTCAATCCTCAGTCCCAAATCCTCAATTTTCAATACTCAATCCTCAATCCTCAATACCCAGTCCTCAATCTTCAATCCTCAATCCTCAATTCTGTATCCTCAATCCTGTGTGCTCAATCTTGAGCCCTCAGTCCTCAACAATCAGTAGTCAATCCTCAATCCTCAATAGAATATCCTCAATTCACAGTTTTCAATCCTCAATCCTCAATCCTCAATCCTCAATTCTCAATCCGTAATCCTCAATCCTCAATCCTCAATCTTCAATCCTCAATACTCAATCTTCAATACTCAATCCTCAATCCTCAATCCTCAATCCTCAATCCTCAATCGTCAATACTCAATTCCCAATCCTCATTCTTCAATCCTCAACCCTCAATCTTCAATCCTCAATCCTCAATCCTCAATCCTCAATCCTCAATACTCAATCTTCAATCCTCAATACTCAATCTTCAATCCTCAATCCTCAATCCTCAATCCTCAATCCTCAATCGTCAATCTTCAATCCTCAACCCTCAATCTGC
This sequence comes from Calliopsis andreniformis, assembly GCF_051401765.1. Taxonomy (NCBI): domain Eukaryota; kingdom Metazoa; phylum Arthropoda; class Insecta; order Hymenoptera; family Andrenidae; genus Calliopsis; species Calliopsis andreniformis. The sequence goes on from NW_027480440.1 coordinate 5,614,065, forward strand.
AATGCTCAATCCTCAATCCTCAATCCTCAATACTCATTCTTCAATCCTCAATACCCAATCCTCAATCTTCAATCCTCAATCCTCAATCCAGAATACTCAATCCTCAATCCTCAATCCTTAACCTTCAATCCTCATTCCCAAATCCTCAATCTTCAATCCTCAATCCTCAATCCTCTCTCTTCAATCCTCAATACCCAATCCTCAATCTTCAATCCTTAATCCTCAGTCCTCAATCCTCAATCCTCAATCCTCAACCCTCAAACCTCAATACCCAATCCTCAATCCTCAATCCTCAATCCTCAATACTCAATCCTCAATCCTCAATCCTCAAACCTCAATCCTCTGTCCCCAAACCTCAATTCTGAATCCTCAATCCTGAATCCTCAATCTTCAGCCCTCAGTCCTCAACAATCAGTTGTCAATCCTCAATCCTCAATAGAATATCACCAATTCACAGATTTCAAAACTCAATACTCAATCTGCAATCTTCAGATCTCTATCCACAAACATCAATTCACATCACTCATCCCTCGACACTCAGTCCTCTATGTTCAGTCCTCAATCCTCAATTCTCAATCTTCAACCCTCAATACTGAATCTTCAATCCTCAATACTCAATCCTCAATCCACAATCCTCAATCCTCAATCCTCAATCTTCAATACTCAGTCCCCAATCCTCAATCTTCAATCCTCAATCCTCAATCCTCATCCCTCGATCCTCGAACCTCAGTCCTCAGTCCTCAATCCTCAAACCTCAATGTTCAATCCGCAATACCCTATCCTCAATCCTCAATACTCAATCTTCAATCCTCAATCCTCAGTTCTCAATCCTCAATACTCAATCCTCAATCGTCAATCCTCAATCCCCAATCCTCAATCTTCAATCGTCTATCCTCAATCCTCAGTCCTCAATCTTCAATCCTCAATCTTCAATACTCAATACTCAATCTTCAATCCTCAATCCTCAATCCACAAACATCAATTCTCATCACTCAACCCTCAACACTCGGAACTCAATCTTCAATCATCAATCCTCAATCCGCAATCTTGAATCCTCAATACTCAATCATCAATCCCCAATTCTCAATTCTCAATCCTCAACACTCAATCCTCAATCGTCAATCCGCAATCCCCAATCCTCAATCTTCAATCCTCTATCCTCAATCCTCAGTCCTCAATCTTCAATCCTCAATCTTCAATACTCAATACTCAATCTTCAATCCTCAATCCTCAATCCTCAGTCCTCAATCCTCAATCCTCAATCCTCTATCCTCAATCTTCAATCCTCAATACTCAATCTGCAATCCTCAATCTTCAATCCTCAATCCTCAATCCTAATTCGTCACTCCTCAATACCCAATCCTCAATCTTCAATCCTCAATCCTCAATCCTCAATTCTCAATCCGTAATCCTCAATCCTCAATCCTCAATCTTCAATCCTCAATACTCAATACTCAATCTTCAATACTCAATCCTCAATCCTCAATCCTCAATCCTCAATCCTCAATCGTCAATACTCAATTCCCAATCCTCAATCTTCAATCCTCAACCCTCAATCTTCAATCCTCAATCCTCAATCCTCAATCCTCAATCCTCAATACTCAATCTTCAATCCTCAATACTCAATCTTCAATCCTCAATCCTCAATCCTCAATCCTCAATCCTCAATCGTCAATCTTCAATCCTCAACCCTCAATCTGCAATGCTCAATCCTCAATCCTCAATCCTCAATACTCATTCTTCAATCCTCAATACCCAATCCTCAATCTTCAATCCTCAATCCTCAATCCAGAATACTCAATCCTCAATCCTCAATCCTTAACCTTCAATCCTCATTCCCAAATCCTCAATCTTCAATCCTCAATCCTCAATCCTCTCTCTTCAATCCTCAATACCCAATCCTCAATCTTCAATCCTTAATGCTCAGTCCTCAATCCTCAATCCTCAATCCTCAATCCTCAATCTTCAATCCTCAGTCCCAAATCCTCAATCTTCAATACTCAAGCCTCAATCCTCAATCTTCAATCCTCAATACTCAATCTTCAATCCTCAATACTCAATCCTCAATCCTCAATCCACATTCTTCAATCCTCAATACCCAATCCTCAATCTTCAGTCCTCAATCCTCAATCCTCAATTCTCAAACCTCAATCCTGAATCCTCATACCTCAAACGTCAATACTCAACCCTCAGTCCTCGTCCTCAATCCACAACACTCAATCCTCATTCCTCAATCTTCAATTCTCAATCCTCAATCCTCAACCCTCAATCCTCAATCCTCAGTCCTCAAACCTCAATCCTGAATCCTCAATCCTGAATCCTCAATCTTCAGCACTCAGTCCTCAACAATCAGTTGTCAAGAATCAATCCTCAATAGAATATCATCAATTCACAGTTTTCAATACTCAATACTCAATCTGCAATCTTCAGATCTCTATCCACAAACATCAATTCACATCACTCATCCCTCGACACTCAGTCCTTTATGGTCAATCCTCAATCCTCAATTCTCAATCTTCAATCCTCAATACTGAATCTTCAATCCTCACTACTCAATCCTCAATCCACAATCCTCAATCCTCAATCCTCAATCTTCAATACTCAGTCCCCAATCCTCAATCTTCAATCCTCAATCCTCAATCCTCATCCCTCGATCCTCGAACCTCAATCCTCAGTACTCAATCCTCAAACCTCAATGTTCAATCCGCAATACCCTATCCTCAATCCTCAATACTCAATCTTCAATCCTCAATCCTCAGTTCTCAATCCTCAATACTCAATCCTCAATCGTCAATCCTCAATCCCCAATCCTCAATCTTCAATCCTCTATCCTCAATCCTCAGTCCTCAATCGTCAATCCTCAATCTTCAATACTCAATACTCAATCTTCAATCCTCAATCCTCAATCCACAAACATCAATTCTCATCACTCAACCCTCAACACTCAGACCTCAATCTTCAATCCTCAATCCTCAATCCGCAATCTTGAATCCTCAATACTCAATCATCAATCCCCAATTCTCAATTCTCAATCCTCAAAACTCAATCCTCAATCGTCAATCCTCAATCCCCAATCCTCAATCTTCAATCCTCTATCCTCAATTCTCAGTCCTCAATCTTCAATCCTCAATCTTCAATACTCAATACTCAATCTTCAATCCTCAATCCTCAATCCTCAGTCCTCAATCCTCAATCCTCAATCCTCTATCCTCAATCTTCAATCCTCAATACTCAATCTGCAATCCTCAATCCTCAATCCTCAATCCTCAATCCTAATTCGTAACTCCTCAATACCCAATCCTCAATCTTCAATCCTCAATCCTCAATCCTCAATTCTCAATCCGTAATCCTCAATCCTCAATCCTCAATCTTCAATCCTCAATACTCAATCTTCAATACTCAATCCTCAATCCTCAATCCTCAATCCTCAATCCTCAATCGTCAATACTCAATTCCCAATCCTCAATCTTCAATCCTCAACCCTCAATCTTCAATCCTCAATCCTCAATCCTCAATCCTCAATACTCAATCTTCAATCCTCAATCCTCAGTTCTCAATCCTCAATACTCAATCCTCAATCGTCAATCCTCAATCCCCAATCCTCAGTCTTCAATACTCAATCCTCAATCCTCAATCCTCAATCCTCAATCTTCAATCCTCAATCCTCAATCGTCAATCCTCAATCCTCAATCCTCATTCTTCAATCCTCAATACCCAATCCTCAATCTTCAATCCTCAATCCTCAGTCCTCAATCCTCAATCCTCAATCCTCAATCCTCAATCTTCAATCCTCAGTCCCAAATCCTCAATTTTCAATACTCAATCCTCAATCCTCAATACCCAGTCCTCAATCTTCAATCCTCAATCCTCAATTCTGTATCCTCAATCTGTGTGCTCAATCTTCAGCCCTCAGTCCTCAACAATCAGTAGTCAATCCTCAATCCTCAATAGAATATCCTCAATTCACAGTTTTCAACACTCAATACTCAATCAGCAATCTTCAAACCTCTATCCAGAAACATCAATTCTCATCACTCAACCCTCAACTCTCAGTCCTCAACGTTCAATACTCAATCATCAATTCTCAATCTTCAATCCTCAATACTGAATCTTCAATCATCAATCCCCAATCTTCAATCCTCAATCCTCAATCCTCAATCCTCAGTCCCCAGTCCTCAATCTTCTATCCTCAATACTGAATCCTCAATCCTCAACCCTCGATCCGCAATCTTCAATCCTCAATACTAAATCCTCAATCCTCAATCCTCAATCCTCAATCCTCAATCCTGAATCCTCAATTATCAATCCTCAATCTTCAATACTCAATCCTCAATCCTCAATCCTCAATCCTCAATAATCAACCATCAATTCTCAATTCTCAATACTCAACGGAATATCCTGAATTCTCAGGATTCTATACTCAAACCTCAATCGTCAACCGTCAGCCCTCACTCTCAATCCTCAATCCACAAACCTCAAACCTCAATCCTCAACCGTCAGTCGTCGTCCTCAATCCACAACCCTCAATCCTCAATCCTCAATCTTCAATCATCAATATTCAATCATCAGTCCTCAATCGTCAATCCTCTATCCTCAATCCTCAATCATGAATGTTCAATCCTCAATACCCAATCCTCAATCTTCAATCCTCAATACTCAGTCCTCAATTCGCAATCCTCAATCCTCAGACCTCAAGCATTAATACCCAACCCTGAGTCCTCGTCCTCAACCTACAACCCTCAATCCTCAATCCTCAATCTTCAATCATCAATATTCAACCTTCAATCCTCAATCCCCAATCCTCAATCCTCAATCCTCAATCCTCAACCCTCAAACCTCAATACCCAATCCTCAATCCTCAATCCTCAGACCTCAAACATCAATACTCAACCCTCAGTCCTCGTCCGCAATCCACAACCCTCAATCCTCAATCCTCAATCTTCAATCATCAATATTCAATCATCAGTCCTCAATCGTCAATCCTCTATCCTCAATCCTCAATCATGAATGTTCAATCCTCAATACCCAATCCTCAATCTTCAATCCTCAATACTCAATCCTCAATCCTCAATCCTCAATCCTCAGTCCTCAATTCGCAATCCTCAATCCTCAGACCTCAAGCATTAATACCCAACCCTGAGTCCTCGTCCTCAACCTACAACCCTCAATCCTCAATCCTCAATCTTCAATCATCAATATTCAACATTCAATCCTCAATCCCCAATCCTCAATCCTCAATCCTCAATCCTCAACCCTCAAACCTCAATACCCAATCCTCAATCCTCAATCCTCAATCCTCAATCCTCAATACTCAATCCTCAATCCTCAATCCTCAATCCTCAATCATCTGTCCCCAAACCTCAATTCTGAATCCTCAATCCTGAGTCCTCAATCTTCAGCCCTCAGTCCTCAACAATCAGTTGTCAATCCTCAATCCTCAATAGAATATCACCAATTCACAGATTTCAAAACTCAATACTCAATCTGCAATCTTCAGATCTCTATCCACAAACATCAATTCACATCACTCATCCCTCGACACTCAGTCCTTTATCTTCAGTCCTCAATCCTCAATTCTCAATCTTCAATCCTCAATACTGAATCTTCAATCCTCAATACTCAATCCTCAATCCACAATCCTCAATCCTCAATCCTCAATCTTCAATACTCAGTCCCCAATCCTCAATCTTCAATCCTCAATCCTCAATCCTCATCCCTCGATCCTCGAACCTCAATCCTCAGTCCTCAATCCTCAAACCTCAATGTTCAATCCGCAATACCCTATCCTCAATCCTCAATACTCAATCTTCAATCGTCAATCCTCAGTTCTCAATCCTCAATACTCAATCCTCAATCGTCAATCCTCAATCCCCAATCCTCAATCCTCAATCCTCAATCCTCAATCCCCAACCCTCAATCCTCAATCCTCAATCCCCAATACCCAATCCTCAATCCTCAGTTCTCAAACCTCAATCCTGAATCCTCAATCCTGAATCCTCAATCTTCAGCCCTGAGTCCTCAACAATCAGCTGTCAATCCTCAATCATCAATAGAATATCCTCAATTCACAGTTTTCAATACTCAATACACAATCTGCAATCTTCAGATCTCTGTCCACAAACATCAATTCTCACCACTCAACCCTCAATCCTCAGTCCCCAATCCTCAATCTTCAATCCTCAATCCTCAGTCCTCAATCCTCAATCTTAATCTTCAATCCTCAATACTCAATCTTCAATGCTCAATCCTCAATCCTCAATCCTCAATCCTCAATCTTCAATCCTCAATACTCAAACTTCAATCCTCAACCCTCAATCCTCAATCCTCAATCCTCAATCCTCAATCCTCAATCGTCAATCTTCAATCCTCAACCCTCAATCTTCAATCCTCAATCCTCAATCCTCAATCGTCAATCCTCATTCTTCAATCCTCAATACCCAATCCTCAATCTTCAATCCTCTATCCTCAATACTGAATCCTCAGTCCTCAATCCACAATCCTCCATCTTCAATCCTCATTCCCAAATCCTCAATCCTCAATCTTCAATCCTCAATACTCAATCTTCATTCCTCAATCCTCAATCCTCAATCCTCAGTCCTCATTCTTCAATCCTCAATACCCAATCCTCAATCTCCAATCCTTAATCCTCAGTCCTCAATCCTCAATACTCAACCCTCAATCCTCAATCTTCAATCATCAGTCCCAAATCCTCAATCTTCAATACTCAATACTCAATCCTCAATCTTCAATCCTCAATACTCAATCTTCAATCCTCAATCCTCAAACCTCAATCCTCAATCCTCAACCTTCAATCCTCAATACTCAATCTTCAATCCTCAACCCTCAATCCTCAATCTTCAATCCTCAATCCTCAATGCTCAATCGTCAATCTTCAATCCTCAATACTCAATCTTCAATCCTCAATCGTCAATCCTCAATCCTCAATCCTCAATCCTCATTCTTCAATCCTCAATACCCAATCCTCAATCTTCAATCCTCAATCCTCAGTCCTCAATCCTCAATCCTCAATCCTCAATCCTCAATCTTCAATCCTCAGTCCCAAATCCTCAATTTTCAATACTCAATCCTCAATCCTCAATACCCAGTCCTCAATCTTCAATCCTCAATCCTCAATTCTGTATCCTCAATCCTGTGTGCTCAATCTTCAGCCCTCAGTCCTCAACAATCAGTAGTCAATCCTCAATCCTCAATAGAATATCCTCAATTCACAGTTTTCAACACTCAATACTCAATCAGCAATCTTCAAACCTCTATCCAGAAACATCAATTCTCATCACTCAACCCTCAACTCTCAGTCCTCAACGTTCAATACTCAATCATCAATTCTCAATCTTCAATCCTCAATACTGAATCTTCAATCATCAATCCCCAATCTTCAATCCTCAATCCTCAATCCTCAATCCTCAATCCTCAGTCCCCAGTCCTCAATCTTCTATCCTCAATACTGAATCCTCAATCCTCAACCCTCGATCCGCAATCTTCAATCTTCAATCGTCTATCCTCAATCCTCAGTCCTCAATCTTCAATCCTCAATCTTCAATACTCAATACTCAATCTTCAATCCTCAATCCTCAATCCACAAACATCAATTCTCATCACTCAACCCTCAACACTCGGAACTCAATCTTCAATCATCAATCCTCAATCCGCAATCTTGAATCCTCAATACTCAATCATCAATCCCCAATTCTCAATTCTCAATCCTCAACACTCAATCCTCAATCGTCAATCCTCAATCCCCAATCCTCAATCTTCAATCCTCTATCCTCAATCCTCAGTCCTCAATCTTCAATCCTCAATCTTCAATACTCAATACTCAATCTTCAATCCTCAATCCTCAATCCTCAGTCCTCAATCCTCAATCCTCAATCCTCTATCCTCAATCTTCAATCCTCAATACTCAATCTGCAATCCTCAATCTTCAATCCTCAATCCTCAATCCTAATTCGTCACTCCTCAATACCCAATCCTCAATCTTCAATCCTCAATCCTCAATCCTCAATTCTCAATCCGTAATCCTCAATCCTCAATCCTCAATCTTCAATCCTCAATCCTCAATCCTCAATCCTCAATACTCAATCCTCAATCCTCAATCCTCAATCCTCAATCATCTGTCCCCAAACCTCAATTCTGAATCCTCAATCCTGAGTCCTCAATCTTCAGCCCTCAGTCCTCAACAATCAGTTGTCAATCCTCAATCCTCAATAGAATATCACCAATTCACAGATTTCAAAACTCAATACTCAATCTGCAATCTTCAGATCTCTATCCACAAACATCAATTCACATCACTCATCCCTCGACACTCAGTCCTTTATCTTCAGTCCTCAATCCTCAATTCTCAATCTTCAATCCTCAATACTGAATCTTCAATCCTCAATACTCAATCCTCAATCCACAATCCTCAATCCTCAATCCTCAATCTTCAATACTCAGTCCCCAATCCTCAATCTTCAATCCTCAATCCTCAATCCTCATCCCTCGATCCTCGAACCTCAATCCTCAGTCCTCAATCCTCAAACCTCAATGTTCAATCCGCAATACCCTATCCTCAATCCTCAATACTCAATCTTCAATCGTCAATCCTCAGTTCTCAATCCTCAATACTCAATCCTCAATCGTCAATCCTCAATCCCCAATCCTCAATCCTCAATCCTCAATCCTCAATCCCCAACCCTCAATCCTCAATCCTCAATCCCCAATACCCAATCCTCAATCCTCAGTTCTCAAACCTCAATCCTGAATCCTCAATCCTGAATCCTCAATCTTCAGCCCTGAGTCCTCAACAATCAGCTGTCAATCCTCAATCATCAATAGAATATCCTCAATTCACAGTTTTCAATACTCAATACACAATCTGCAATCTTCAGATCTCTGTCCACAAACATCAATTCTCACCACTCAACCCTCAATCCTCAATCCCCAATCCTCAATCTTCAATCCTCTATCCTCAATTCTCAGTCCTCAATCTTCAATCCTCAATCTTCAATACTCAATACTCAATCTTCAATCCTCAATCCTCAATCCTCAGTCCTCAATCCTCAATCCTCAATCCTCTATCCTCAATCTTCAATCCTCAATACTCAATCTGCAATCCTCAATCCTCAATCCTCAATCCTCAATCCTAATTCGTAACTCCTCAATACCCAATCCTCAATCTTCAATCCTCAATCCTCAATCCTCAATTCTCAATCCGTAATCCTCAATCCTCAATCCTCAATCTTCAATCCTCAATACTCAATCTTCAATACTCAATCCTCAATCCTCAATCCTCAATCCTCAATCCTCAATCGTCAATACTCAATTCCCAATCCTCAATCTTCAATCCTCAACCCTCAATCTTCAATCCTCAATCCTCAATCCTCAATCCTCAATACTCAATCTTCAATCCTCAATCCTCAGTTCTCAATCCTCAATACTCAATCCTCAATCGTCAATCCTCAATCCCCAATCCTCAGTCTTCAATACTCAATCCTCAATCCTCAATCCTCAATCCTCAATCTTCAATCCTCAATCCTCAATCGTCAATCCTCAATCCTCAATCCTCATTCTTCAATCCTCAATACCCAATCCTCAATCTTCAATCCTCAATCCTCAGTCCTCAATCCTCAATCCTCAATCCTCAATCCTCAATCTTCAATCCTCAGTCCCAAATCCTCAATTTTCAATACTCAATCCTCAATCCTCAATACCCAGTCCTCAATCTTCAATCCTCAATCCTCAATTCTGTATCCTCAATCTGTGTGCTCAATCTTCAGCCCTCAGTCCTCAACAATCAGTAGTCAATCCTCAATCCTCAATAGAATATCCTCAATTCACAGTTTTCAACACTCAATACTCAATCAGCAATCTTCAAACCTCTATCCAGAAACATCAATTCTCATCACTCAACCCTCAACTCTCAGTCCTCAACGTTCAATACTCAATCATCAATTCTCAATCTTCAATCCTCAATACTGAATCTTCAATCATCAATCCCCAATCTTCAATCCTCAATCCTCAATCCTCAATCCTCAGTCCCCAGTCCTCAATCTTCTATCCTCAATACTGAATCCTCAATCCTCAACCCTCGATCCGCAATCTTCAATCCTCAATACTAAATCCTCAATCCTCAATCCTCAATCCTCAATCCTCAATCCTGAATCCTCAATTATCAATCCTCAATCTTCAATACTCAATCCTCAATCCTCAATCCTCAATCCTCAATAATCAACCATCAATTCTCAATTCTCAATACTCAACGGAATATCCTGAATTCTCAGGATTCTATACTCAAACCTCAATCGTCAACCGTCAGCCCTCACTCTCAATCCTCAATCCACAAACCTCAAACCTCAATCCTCAACCGTCAGTCGTCGTCCTCAATCCACAACCCTCAATCCTCAATCCTCAATCTTCAATCATCAATATTCAATCATCAGTCCTCAATCGTCAATCCTCTATCCTCAATCCTCAATCATGAATGTTCAATCCTCAATACCCAATCCTCAATCTTCAATCCTCAATACTCAGTCCTCAATTCGCAATCCTCAATCCTCAGACCTCAAGCATTAATACCCAACCCTGAGTCCTCGTCCTCAACCTACAACCCTCAATCCTCAATCCTCAATCTTCAATCATCAATATTCAACCTTCAATCCTCAATCCCCAATCCTCAATCCTCAATCCTCAATCCTCAACCCTCAAACCTCAATACCCAATCCTCAATCCTCAATCCTCAGACCTCAAACATCAATACTCAACCCTCAGTCCTCGTCCGCAATCCACAACCCTCAATCCTCAATCCTCAATCTTCAATCATCAATATTCAATCATCAGTCCTCAATCGTCAATCCTCTATCCTCAATCCTCAATCATGAATGTTCAATCCTCAATACCCAATCCTCAATCTTCAATCCTCAATACTCAATCCTCAATCCTCAATCCTCAATCCTCAGTCCTCAATTCGCAATCCTCAATCCTCAGACCTCAAGCATTAATACCCAACCCTGAGTCCTCGTCCTCAACCTACAACCCTCAATCCTCAATCCTCAATCTTCAATCATCAATATTCAACATTCAATCCTCAATCCCCAATCCTCAATCCTCAATCCTCAATCCTCAACCCTCAAACCTCAATACCCAATCCTCAATCCTCAATCCTCAATCCTCAATCCTCAATACTCAATCCTCAATCCTCAATCCTCAATCCTCAATCATCTGTCCCCAAACCTCAATTCTGAATCCTCAATCCTGAGTCCTCAATCTTCAGCCCTCAGTCCTCAACAATCAGTTGTCAATCCTCAATCCTCAATAGAATATCACCAATTCACAGATTTCAAAACTCAATACTCAATCTGCAATCTTCAGATCTCTATCCACAAACATCAATTCACATCACTCATCCCTCGACACTCAGTCCTTTATCTTCAGTCCTCAATCCTCAATTCTCAATCTTCAATCCTCAATACTGAATCTTCAATCCTCAATACTCAATCCTCAATCCACAATCCTCAATCCTCAATCCTCAATCTTCAATACTCAGTCCCCAATCCTCAATCTTCAATCCTCAATCCTCAATCCTCATCCCTCGATCCTCGAACCTCAATCCTCAGTCCTCAATCCTCAAACCTCAATGTTCAATCCGCAATACCCTATCCTCAATCCTCAATACTCAATCTTCAATCGTCAATCCTCAGTTCTCAATCCTCAATACTCAATCCTCAATCGTCAATCCTCAATCCCCAATCCTCAATCCTCAATCCTCAATCCTCAATCCCCAACCCTCAATCCTCAATCCTCAATCCCCAATACCCAATCCTCAATCCTCAGTTCTCAAACCTCAATCCTGAATCCTCAATCCTGAATCCTCAATCTTCAGCCCTGAGTCCTCAACAATCAGCTGTCAATCCTCAATCATCAATAGAATATCCTCAATTCACAGTTTTCAATACTCAATACACAATCTGCAATCTTCAGATCTCTGTCCACAAACATCAATTCTCACCACTCAACCCTCAATCCTCAGTCCCCAATCCTCAATCTTCAATCCTCAATCCTCAGTCCTCAATCCTCAATCTTAATCTTCAATCCTCAATACTCAATCTTCAATGCTCAATCCTCAATCCTCAATCCTCAATCCTCAATCTTCAATCCTCAATACTCAAACTTCAATCCTCAACCCTCAATCCTCAATCCTCAATCCTCAATCCTCAATCCTCAATCGTCAATCTTCAATCCTCAACCCTCAATCTTCAATCCTCAATCCTCAATCCTCAATCGTCAATCCTCATTCTTCAATCCTCAATACCCAATCCTCAATCTTCAATCCTCTATCCTCAATACTGAATCCTCAGTCCTCAATCCACAATCCTCCATCTTCAATCCTCATTCCCAAATCCTCAATCCTCAATCTTCAATCCTCAATACTCAATCTTCATTCCTCAATCCTCAATCCTCAATCCTCAGTCCTCATTCTTCAATCCTCAATACCCAATCCTCAATCTCCAATCCTTAATCCTCAGTCCTCAATCCTCAATACTCAACCCTCAATCCTCAATCTTCAATCATCAGTCCCAAATCCTCAATCTTCAATACTCAATACTCAATCCTCAATCTTCAATCCTCAATACTCAATCTTCAATCCTCAATCCTCAAACCTCAATCCTCAATCCTCAACCTTCAATCCTCAATACTCAATCTTCAATCCTCAACCCTCAATCCTCAATCTTCAATCCTCAATCCTCAATGCTCAATCGTCAATCTTCAATCCTCAATACTCAATCTTCAATCCTCAATCGTCAATCCTCAATCCTCAATCCTCAATCCTCATTCTTCAATCCTCAATACCCAATCCTCAATCTTCAATCCTCAATCCTCAGTCCTCAATCCTCAATCCTCAATCCTCAATCCTCAATCTTCAATCCTCAGTCCCAAATCCTCAATTTTCAATACTCAATCCTCAATCCTCAATACCCAGTCCTCAATCTTCAATCCTCAATCCTCAATTCTGTATCCTCAATCCTGTGTGCTCAATCTTCAGCCCTCAGTCCTCAACAATCAGTAGTCAATCCTCAATCCTCAATAGAATATCCTCAATTCACAGTTTTCAACACTCAATACTCAATCAGCAATCTTCAAACCTCTATCCAGAAACATCAATTCTCATCACTCAACCCTCAACTCTCAGTCCTCAACGTTCAATACTCAATCATCAATTCTCAATCTTCAATCCTCAATACTGAATCTTCAATCATCAATCCCCAATCTTCAATCCTCAATCCTCAATCCTCAATCCTCAATCCTCAGTCCCCAGTCCTCAATCTTCTATCCTCAATACTGAATCCTCAATCCTCAACCCTCGATCCGCAATCTTCAATCTTCAATCGTCTATCCTCAATCCTCAGTCCTCAATCTTCAATCCTCAATCTTCAATACTCAATACTCAATCTTCAATCCTCAATCCTCAATCCACAAACATCAATTCTCATCACTCAACCCTCAACACTCGGAACTCAATCTTCAATCATCAATCCTCAATCCGCAATCTTGAATCCTCAATACTCAATCATCAATCCCCAATTCTCAATTCTCAATCCTCAACACTCAATCCTCAATCGTCAATCCTCAATCCCCAATCCTCAATCTTCAATCCTCTATCCTCAATCCTCAGTCCTCAATCTTCAATCCTCAATCTTCAATACTCAATACTCAATCTTCAATCCTCAATCCTCAATCCTCAGTCCTCAATCCTCAATCCTCAATCCTCTATCCTCAATCTTCAATCCTCAATACTCAATCTGCAATCCTCAATCTTCAATCCTCAATCCTCAATCCTAATTCGTCACTCCTCAATACCCAATCCTCAATCTTCAATCCTCAATCCTCAATCCTCAATTCTCAATCCGTAATCCTCAATCCTCAATCCTCAATCTTCAATCCTCAATACTCAATACTCAATCTTCAATACTCAATCCTCAATCCTCAATCCTCAATCCTCAATCCTCAATCGTCAATACTCAATTCCCAATCCTCAATCTTCAATCCTCAACCCTCAATCTTCAATCCTCAATCCTCAATCCTCAATCCTCAATCCTCAATACTCAATCTTCAATCCTCAATACTCAATCTTCAATCCTCAATCCTCAATCCTCAATCCTCAATCCTCAATCGTCAATCTTCAATCCTCAACCCTCAATCTGCAATGCTCAATCCTCAATCCTCAATCCTCAATACTCATTCTTCAATCCTCAATACCCAATCCTCAATCTTCAATCCTCAATCCTCAATCCAGAATACTCAATCCTCAATCCTCAATCCTTAACCTTCAATCCTCATTCCCAAATCCTCAATCTTCAATCCTCAATCCTCAATCCTCTCTCTTCAATCCTCAATACCCAATCCTCAATCTTCAATCCTTAATCCTCAGTCCTCAATCCTCAATCCTCAATCCTCAATCCTCAATCTTCAATCCTCAGTCCCAAATCCTCAATCTTCAATACTCAAGCCTCAATCCTCAATCTTCAATCCTCAATACTCAATCTTCAATCCTCAATACTCAATCCTCAATCCTCAATCCTCATTCTTCAATCCTCAATACCCAATCCTCAATCTTCAGTCCTCAATCCTCAATCCTCAATTCTCAAACCTCAATCCTGAATCCTCATACCTCAAACGTCAATACTCAACCCTCAGTCCTCGTCCTCAATCCACAACACTCAATCCTCATTCCTCAATCTTCAATTCTCAATCCTCAATCCTCAACCCTCAATCCTCAATCCTCAGTCCTCAAACCTCAATCCTGAATCCTCAATCCTGAATCCGCAATCTTCAGCACTCAGTCCTCAACAATCAGTTGTCAAGAATCAATCCTCAATAGAATATCATCAATTCACAGTTTTCAATACTCAATACTCAATCTGCAATCTTCAGATCTCTATCCACAAACATCAATTCACATCACTCATCCCTCGACACTCAGTCCTTTATGGTCAATCCTCAATCCTCAATTCTCAATCTTCAATCCTCAATACTGAATCTTCAATCCTCACTACTCAATCCTCAATCCACAATCCTCAATCCTCAATCCTCAATCTTCAATACTCAGTCCCCAATCCTCAATCTTCAATCCTCAATCCTCAATCCTCATCCCTCGATCCTCGAACCTCAATCCTCAGTCCTCAATCCTCAAACCTCAATGTTCAATCCGCAATACCCTATCCTCAATCCTCAATACTCAATCTTCAATCCTCAATCCTCAGTTCTCAATCCTCAATACTCAATCCTCAATCGTCAATCCTCAATCCCCAATCCTCAATCTTCAATCCTCTATCCTCAATCCTCAGTCCTCAATCGTCAATCCTCAATCTTCAATACTCAATACTCAATCTTCAATCCTCAATCCTCAATCCACAAACATCAATTCTCATCACTCAACCCTCAACACTCAGACCTCAATCTTCAATCCTCAATCCTCAATCCGCAATCTTGAATCCTCAATACTCAATCATCAATCCCCAATTCTCAATTCTCAATCCTCAAAACTCAATCCTCAATCGTCAATCCTCAATCCCCAATCCTCAATCTTCAATCCTCTATCCTCAATTCTCAGTCCTCAATCTTCAATCCTCAATCCTCAATCCTCAATCCTCAATCCTCAATCGTCAATCTTCAATCCTCAACCCTCAATCTTCAATCCTCAATCCTCAATCCTCAATCGTCAATCCTCATTCTTCAATCCTCAATACCCAATCCTCAATCTTCAATCCTCTATCCTCAATACTGAATCCTCAGTCCTCAATCCACAATCCTCCATCTTCAATCCTCATTCCCAAATCCTCAATCCTCAATCTTCAATCCTCAATACTCAATCTTCATTCCTCAATCCTCAATCCTCAATCCTCAATCCTCATTCTTCAATCCTCAATACCCAATCCTCAATCTCCAATCCTTAATCCTCAGTCCTCAATCCTCAATACTCAACCCTCAATCCTCAATCTTCAATCATCAGTCCCAAATCCTCAATCTTCAATACTCAATACTCAATCCTCAATCTTCAATCCTCAATACTCAACCTTCAATCCTCAATCCTCAAACCTCAATCCTCAATCCTCAACCTTCAATCCTCAATACTCAATCTTCAATCCTCAACCCTCAATCCTCAATCTTCAATCCTCAATCCTCAATGCTCAATCGTCAATCTTCAATCCTCAATACTCAATCTTCAATCCTCAATCGTCAATCCTCAATCCTCAATCCTCAATCCTCATTCTTCAATCCTCAATACCCAATCCTCAATCTTCAATCCTCAATCCTCAGTCCTCAATCCTCAATCCTCAATCCTCAATCCTCAATCTTCAATCCTCAGTCCCAAATCCTCAATTTTCAATACTCAATCCTCAATCCTCAATACCCAGTCCTCAATCTTCAATCCTCAATCCTCAATTCTGTATCCTCAATCCTGTGTGCTCAATCTTCAGCCCTCAGTCCTCAACAATCAGTAGTCAATCCTCAATCCTCAATAGAATATCCTCAATTCACAGTTTTCAACACTCAATACTCAATCAGCAATCTTCAAACCTCTATCCAGAAACATCAATTCTCATCACTCAACCCTCAACTCTCAGTCCTCAACGTTCAATACTCAATCATCAATTCTCAATCTTCAATCCTCAATACTGAATCTTCAATCATCAATCCCCAATCTTCAATCCTCAATCCTCAATCCTCAATCCTCAATGCTCAGTCCCCAGTCCTCAATCTTCTATCCTCAATACTGAATCCTCAATCCTCAACCCTCGATCCGCAATCTTCAATCCTCAATACTAAATCCTCAATCCTCAATCCTCAATCCTCAATCCTCAATCGTGAATCCTCAATCATCAATCCTCAATCTTCAATACTCAATCCTCAATCCTCAATCCTCAATCCTCAATAATCAACCATCAATACTCAATTCTCAATACTCAACGGAATATCCTGAATTCTCAGGATTCTATACTCAAACCTCAATCGTCAACCGTCAGCCCTCACTCTCAATCCTCAATCCACAAACCTCAAACCTCAATCCTCAACCGTCAGTCGTCGTCCTCAATCCTCTACCCTCAATCCTCAATCCTCCCATCTTCAATCATCAATACTCAATCCTCAATCCTCAATCCTCAATTCTAAATCCTCAATCCTCAATCCTCAGACCTCAAACATCAATACTCAACCCTCAGTCCTCGTCCGCAATCCACAACCCTCAATCCTCAATCCTCAATCTTCAATCATCAATATTCAATCATCAGTCCTCAATCGTCAATCCTCTATCCTCAATCCTCAATCATGAATGTTCAATCCTCAATACCCAATCCTCAATCTTCAATCCTCAATACTCAATCCTCAATCCTCAATCCTCAATCCTCAGTCCTCAATTCGCAATCCTCAATCCTCAGACCTCAAACATTAATACCCAACCCTGAGTCCTCGTCCTCAACCTACAACCCTCAATCCTCAATCCTCAATCTTCAATCATCAATATTCAACCTTCAATCCTCAATCCCCAATCCTCAATCCTCAATCCTCAATCCTCAACCCTCAAACCTCAATACCCAATCCTCAATCCTCAATCCTCAATCCTCAATACTCAATCCTCAATCCTCAATCCTCAATCCTCAATCCTCTGTCCCCAAACCTCAATTCTGAATCCTCAATCCTGAATCCTCAATCTTCAGCCCTCAGTCCTCAACAATCAGTTGTCAATCCTCAATCCTCAATAGAATATCACCAATTCACAGATTTCAAAACTCAATACTCAATCTGCAATCTTCAGATCTCTATCCACAAACATCAATTCACATCACTCATCCCTCGACACTCAGTCCTTTATGTTCAGTCCTCAATCCTCAATTCTCAATCTTCAATCCTCAATACTGAATCTTCAATCCTCAATACTCAATCCTCAATCCACAATCCTCAATCCTCAATCCTCAATCTTCAATACTCAGTCCCCAATCCTCAATCTTCAATCCTCAATCCTCAATCCTCATCCCTCGATCCTCGAACCTCAATCCTCAGTCCTCAATCCTCAAACCTCAATGTTCAATCCGCAATACCCTATCCTCAATCCTCAATACTCAATCTTCAATCGTCAATCCTCAGTTCTCAATCCTCAATACTCAATCCTCAATCGTCAATCCTCAATCCCCAATCCTCAATGCTCAATCCTCAATCCTCAATCCCCAACCCTCAATCCTCAATCCTCAATCCCCAATACCCAATCCTCAATCCTCAGTTCTCAAACCTCAATCCTGAATCCTCAATCCTGAATCCTCAATCTTCAGCCCTGAGTCCTCAACAATCAGCTGTCAATCCTCAATCATCAATAGAATATCCTCAATTCACAGTTTTCAATACTCAATACACAATCTGCAATCTTCAGATCTCTGTCCACAAACATCAATTCTCACCACTCAACCCTCAATCCTCAGTCCCCAATCCTCAATCTTCAATCCTCAATCCTCAGTCCTCAATCCTCAATCTTAATCTTCAATCCTCAATACTCAATCTTCAATGCTCAATCCTCAATCCTCAATCCTCAATCCTCAATCTTCAATCCTCAATACTCAAACTTCAATCCTCAACCCTCAATCCTCAATCCTCAATCCTCAATCCTCAATCCTCAATCGTCAATCTTCAATCCTCAACCCTCAATCTTCAATCCTCAATCCTCAATCCTCAATCGTCAATCCTCATTCTTCAATCCTCAATACCCAATCCTCAATCTTCAATCCTCTATCCTCAATACTGAATCCTCAGTCCTCAATCCACAATCCTCCATCTTCAATCCTCATTCCCAAATCCTCAATCCTCAATCTTCAATCCTCAATACTCAATCTTCATTCCTCAATCCTCAATCCTCAATCCTCAATCCTCATTCTTCAATCCTCAATACCCAATCCTCAATCTCCAATCCTTAATCCTCAGTCCTCAATCCTCAATACTCAACCCTCAATCCTCAATCTTCAATCATCAGTCCCAAATCCTCAATCTTCAATACTCAATACTCAATCCTCAATCTTCAATCCTCAATACTCAATCTTCAATCCTCAATCCTCAAACCTCAATCCTCAATCCTCAACCTTCAATCCTCAATACTCAATCTTCAATCCTCAACCCTCAATCCTCAATCTTCAATCCTCAATCCTCAATGCTCAATCGTCAATCTTCAATCCTCAATACTCAATCTTCAATCCTCAATCGTCAATCCTCAATCCTCAATCCTCAATCCTCATTCTTCAATCCTCAATACCCAATCCTCAATCTTCAATCCTCAATCCTCAGTCCTCAATCCTCAATCCTCAATCCTCAATCCTCAATCTTCAATCCTCAGTCCCAAATCCTCAATTTTCAATACTCAATCCTCAATCCTCAATACCCAGTCCTCAATCTTCAATCCTCAATCCTCAATTCTGTATCCTCAATCCTGTGTGCTCAATCTTCAGCCCTCAGTCCTCAACAATCAGTAGTCAATCCTCAATCCTCAATAGAATATCCTCAATTCACAGTTTTCAACACTCAATACTCAATCAGCAATCTTCAAACCTCTATCCAGAAACATCAATTCTCATCACTCAACCCTCAACTCTCAGTCCTCAACGTTCAATACTCAATCATCAATTCTCAATCTTCAATCCTCAATACTGAATCTTCAATCATCAATCCCCAATCTTCAATCCTCAATCCTCAATCCTCAATCCTCAATCCTCAGTCCCCAGTCCTCAATCTTCTATCCTCAATACTGAATCCTCAATCCTCAACCCTCGATCCGCAATCTTCAATCCTCAATACTAAATCCTCAATCCTCAATCCTCAATCCTCAATCCTCAATCGTGAATCCTCAATCATCAATCCTCAATCTTCAATACTCAATCCTCAATCCTCAATCCTCAATCCTCAATAATCAACCATCAATACTCAATTCTCAATACTCAACGGAATATCCTGAATTCTCAGGATTCTATACTCAAACCTCAATCGTCAACCGTCAGCCCTCACTCTCAATCCTCAATCCACAAACCTCAAACCTCAATCCTCAACCGTCAGTCGTCGTCCTCAATCCTCTACCCTCAATCCTCAATCCTCCCATCTTCAATCATCAATACTCAATCCTCAATCCTCAATCCTCAATTCTAAATCCTCAATCCTCAATCCTCAGACCTCAAACATCAATACTCAACCCTCAGTCCTCGTCCGCAATCCACAACCCTCAATCCTCAATCCTCAATCTTCAATCATCAATATTCAATCATCAGTCCTCAATCGTCAATCCTCTATCCTCAATCCTCAATCATGAATGTTCAATCCTCAATACCCAATCCTCAATCTTCAATCCTCAATACTCAATCCTCAATCCTCAATCCTCAATCCTCAGTCCTCAATTCGCAATCCTCAATCCTCAGACCTCAAACATTAATACCCAACCCTGAGTCCTCGTCCTCAACCAACAACCCTCAATCCTCAATCCTCAATCTTCAATCATCAATATTCAACCTTCAATCCTCAATCCCCAATCCTCAATCCTCAATCCTCAATCCTCAACCCCCAAACCTCAATACCCAATCCTCAATCCTCAATCCTCAATCCTCAATACTCAATCCTCAATCCTCAATCCTCAATCCTCAATCCTCTGTCCCCAAACCTCAATTCTGAATCCTCAATCCTGAATCCTCAATCTTCATCCCTCAGTCCTCAACAATCAGTTGTCAATCCTCAATCCTCAATAGAATATCACCAATTCACAGATTTCAAAACTCAATACTCAAACTGCAATCTTCAGATCTCTATCCACAAACATCAATTCACATCACTCATCCCTCGACACTCAGTCCTTTATGTTCAGTCCTCAATCCTCAATTCTCAATCTTCAATCCTCAATACTGAATCTTCAATCCTCAATACTCAATCCTCAATCCACAATCCTCAATCCTCAATCCTCAATCTTCAATACTCAGTCCCCAATCCTCAATCTTCAATCCTCAATCCTCAATCCTCATCCCTCGATCCTCGAACCTCAATCCTCAGTCCTCAATCCTCAAACCTCAATGTTCAATCCGCAATACCCTATCCTCAATCCTCAATACTCAATCTTCAATCCTCAATCCTCAGTTCTCAATCCTCAATACTCAATCCTCAATCGTCAATCCTCAATCCCCAATCCTCAATCTTCAATCCTCTATCCTCAATACTCAGTCCTCAATCTTCAATCCTCAATCTTCAATACTCAATACTCAATCTTCAATCCTCAATCCTCAATCCACAAACATCAATTCTCATCACTCAACCCTCAACACTCGGAACTCAATCTTCAATCATCAATCCTCAATCCGCAATCTTGAATCCTCAATACTCAATCATCAATCCCCAATTCTCAATTCTCAATCCTCAACACTCAATCCTCAATCGTCAATCCTCAATCCCCAATCCTCAATCTTCAATCCTCTATCCTCAATCCTCAGTCCTCAATCTTCAATCCTCAATCTTCAATACTCAATACTCAATCTTCAATCCTCAATCCTCAATCCTCAGTCCTCAATCCTCAATCCTCAATCCTCTATCCTCAATCTTCAATCCTCAATACTCAATCTGCAATCCTCAATCTTCAATCCTCAATCCTCAATCCTAATTCGTCACTCCTCAATACCCAATCCTCAATCTTCAATCCTCAATCCTCAATCCTCAATTCTCAATCCGTAATCCTCAATCCTCAATCCTCAATCTTCAATCCTCAATACTCAATCTTCAATACTCAATCCTCAATCCTCAATCCTCAATCCTCAATCCTCAATCGTCAATACTCAATTCCCAATCCTCAATCTTCAATCCTCAACCCTCAATCTTCAATCCTCAATCCTCAAACCTCAATCCTCAATCGTGAACCCTCAATCCTCAGTCCTCGAACCTCAATCCTGAATCCTCAATCCTGAATCCTCAATCTTCATCCCTCAGTCCTCAACAATCAGTTGTCAATCCTCAATCCTCAATAGAATATCCTCAATTCACAGTTTTCAATACTCAATCCCCATTCTTCAATCTTCAAATCTCAATCCCAAACATCAATTCTCATCACTCAACCCTCAACACTCAGTCCTCAATCTTCAATTCTCAAACCTAAATCCTCAGTCTTCAATCCTCAATACTCAATCTTCAATCCTAAATCCACAATTCTCAATCCTCAATACTCAATCCTCAATCGTCAATACTCAATTCCCAATCCTCAATCTTCAATCCTCAATCCCCAATCATCAATCCTTAATCCTCAACCCTCAATCCCCAATCCTCAATCTTCAATACTCAATCTTCAATCCTCAATCCTCAATCCTCAGTCCTCAATCCTCAATCCTCAATCCTCAATCCTCAATCCTCAATCTTCAATCTTCAATACTCAATCTTCAATCCTCAATCCTCAATCCTCAGTCCTCAATCCTCAATCCTCAATCCTCAATCCTCAATCCTCAATCCCCAATCCTCAATCTTCAATCCTCAATACTCAATCTTCAATCCTCAATCCTCAATCCTCAATCCTCAATACTCAATCCTCAACCCTCAATCTTCAATCCTCAATACTCAATCTTCAACCCTCAATCTTCAATCCTCAATCCTCAACCCTCATTCTTCAATCCTCAACACCCAGTCCTCAATCTTGAATCCTCAATCCTCAATCCTCAATTCTCAATCCTCAATCCTCAATCCTCAGACCTCAAACACCAATACTCAACCCTCAGTCCTCGTCCGCAATCCACAACCCTCAATCCTCAATCCTCAATCTTCAATCATCAATATTCAATCATCAATCCTCAATCTTCAATCCTCTATCCTCAATCCTCAATCCTGAATGTTCAATACTCAATACCCAATCCTCAATCTTCAATCCTCAATACTCAACCCTCAATCCTCAATCCTCAACCTTCAATCATCAATATTCAATCATCAATCCTCAATCTTCAATCCTCATCCTCAATCCTCAATCCTCAATCCTCAATCCTCAATCCTCTGTCCCCAAACCTCAATCCTGAATCCTCAATCCTGAATCCTCAACCTTCAGCCCTCAGTCCTCAACAATCGGTTGTCAATCCTCAATCCTCAATAGAATATCACCAATTCACAGATTTCAAAACTCAATACTCAATCTGCAACCTTCAGATCTCTATCCACAAACATCAATTCACATTACTCATCCCTCGACAGTCAGTCCTTTATGTTCAATCCTCAATCCTCAATTCTCAATCTTCAATCCTCAATACTGAATCTTCAATCATCAATACTCAATCCTCAATCCACAATCCTCAATCCTCAATCCTCAATCTTCAATACTCAGTCCCCAATCCTCAATCTTCAATCCTCAATCCTCAATCCTCAATCCTCGATCCCCGAACCTCAATCCGCAGTCCTCAATCCTCAAACCTCAATGTTCAATCCGCAATACCCAATCCTCAATCTTCAATTCTCAATCCTCAATCCTCAAACCTCAATCCTCAAACCTCAACCCTCAATCCTCAGTCCTCGAACATCAATCCTGTATCCTCAATCCTGAATCCTCAATCTTCATCCCTCAGTCCTCAACAATCAATTGTCAATCCTCACTCCTCAATAGAATATCCACAATTCACAGCTTTCGATACTCAATCCCCATTCCTCAATCTTCAAATCTCAATCCACAAACATCAATTCTCATCACTCAACCCTCAACACTCAGACCTCAATCTTCAATCCTCAATCCTCAATCCGCAATCTTGAATCCTCAATACTCAATCATCAATCCTCAATCCTCAATTCTCAATCCTCAACACTCAATCCTCAATCGTCAATCCTCAATCCCCAATCCTCAATCTTCAATCCTCTATCCTCAATCCTCAGTCCTCAATCTTCAATCCTCAATCTTCAATACTCAATACTCAATCTGCAATCCTCAATCCTCAATCCTCAGTACTCAATCCTCAATCCTCAATCCTCAATCCTCAATCTTCAATCATCAATACTCAATCTGCAATCCTCAATCCTCAATCCTCAATCCTCAATCCTAATTCGTCACTCCTCAATACCCAATCCTCAATCTTCAATCCTCAATCCTCAATCCTCAATTCTCAATCCGTAATCCTCAATCCTCAATCCTCAATCTTCAATCCTCAATACTCAATCTTCAATACTCAATCCTCAATCCTCAATCCTCAATCCTCAATCCTCAATCCTCAATCGTCAATACTCAATTCCCAATCCTCAATCTTCAATCCTCAATACTCAATCTTCAATCCTCAATCCTCAATCCACAATCCTCAATAATCAATGTTCAATCCTCAATCCTCAGTTCTCAATCCTCAATACTCAATCCTCAATCGTCAATCCTCAATCCCCAATCCTCAGTCTTCAATACTCAATCCTCAATCCTCAATCCTCGATCCTCAATATTCAATCCTCAATACTCAATCTTCAATCCTCAATCCTCAATCCTCAATCCTCAATCCTCAATCCTCAATCCTCAATCCTCAATCTCCAATCCTCAATCCTCAATCCTCAAGTCTCAATCCTCAATCCTGAATCCTCAATCCTCAATCCTCAACCCTGAATCCTCAGTCCAGAAACATCAATACCGAATCCTCAATCCTGAATCCTCAATCTTCAGACCTCAGTCCTCAACAATCAATTGTCAATCCTCAATCCTCAGTAGAATATCCTCAATTCACAGTTTTCAATACACAATCCCCACTCTTCAATCTTCAAATATCAATCCCAAACATCAATTCTCATCACTCAACCCTCAACACTCAGTCCTTTATGTTCAGTCCTCAATCCTCAATTCTCAATCTTGAATCCTCAATACTGAATCTTCAATACTCAATCCTCAATCCTCAATCCTCAATCTTCAATACTCAGTCCCCAATCCTCAATCTTCAATCCTCAATCCTCAATCCTCAATCCTCGATCCTCGAAACTCAATCCTCAGTCCTCAATTCTCGATCCTCAATGTTCAATCCGCAATACCCAATCCTGAATCTGCAATCCTCAATCCTCAATCCTCAAACCTCAATCCTCAATCCTCAACCCTCAATCCTCAGTCCTCGAACCTCAATCCTGAATCCTCAATCCTGAATCCTCAATCTTCATCCCTCAGTCCTCAACAATCAGTTGTCAATCCTCAAACCTCAATCCTCAATCCTCAATCTTCAATCCTCAATACTCAATCTTCAATACTCAGTCCTCAATCCTCAATCCTCAATCCTCAATCCTCAATCCTCAATCCTTAATCCTCAATCCTCAAGCCTCAATCATCAGTCCTGAAACCTCAATCCCGAATCCTCAATCCTGAATCCGCAAACTTCAGTCCTCAGTCCTCAACAATCAATTGTCAATCCTCAATCCTCAATAGAATACCCTCAAATCACAGTTTTGAATACTCAATCCCCATTCTTCAATCTCCAAATCTCAATCCACAAGCATCAATTCTCATCACTCAACCCTCAACACTCAGTCCTCAATCTTCAATCCTCAACCCTAAATCCTCAATCTTCAATCCTCAATACTCAGTCTTCAGTCCTCAATCCTCAATTCTCAATCCTCAATCCTCAATGTTCAATCCTCAATCTTCAATACTCAATACTCAATCTTCAATCCTCAATCCTCAATCCTCAGTCCTCAATCCTGAATCCCAAATCCTCAATCCTCAATCCTCAATCCTCAACCCTCAATCCTCAGTCCTGAAACATCAATACCGAATCCTCAATACTGAATCCTGAAACTTCAGCCCTCAGTCCTCAACAATCAATAGTCAATCCCCAATCCTCAATAGAATATCCTCAATACTCAATCTTCAATCCTCAATGCTCAATCCTCTATCCTCAATCCTCAATCCTGAATCCTCAATCCTGAAATCTCAATCTTCAGCCCTCAGTCCTCAACAATCAATTGTCAGTCCTCAATCCTCAATAGAACATCCTCAATTCACAGCTTTCAATACTCAATCCCCATTCTTCAATCTTCAAATCTCAATCCACAAACATCAATTCACATTACTCATCCCTCGACAGTTAGTCCTTTATGTTCAATCCTCAATCCTCAATTCTCAATCTTCAATCCTCAATACTGAATCTTCAATCATCAATACTCAATCCTCAATCCACAATGCTCAATCCTCAATCCTCAGTCTTCAATACTCAGTCCCCAATCCTCAATCTTCAATCCTCAATGCTCAATCCTCAATCCTCGATCCTCGAACCTCAATCCGCAGTCCTCAATCCTCAAACCTCAATGTTCAATCCGCAATACCCAATCCTCAATCTTCAATTCTCAATCCTCAATCCTCAAACCTCAATCCTCAAACCTCAACCCTCAGTCCTCAGTCCTCGAACATCAATCCTGAATCCTCAATCCTGAATCCTCAATCTTCATCCCTCAGTCCTCAACAATCAATTGTCAATCCTCACTCCTCAATAGAATATCCTTAATTCACAGCTTTCGATACTCAATCCCCATTCCTCAATCTTCAAATCTCAATCCACAAACATCAATTCTCATCACTCAACCCTCAACACTCAGACCTCAATCTTCAATCCTCAATCCTCAATTCTCAATCCTCAACACTCAATCCTCAATCGTCAATCCTCAATCCCCAATCCTCAATCTTCAATCC
Organism: Calliopsis andreniformis; assembly: GCF_051401765.1. Lineage (NCBI taxonomy): Eukaryota > Metazoa > Arthropoda > Insecta > Hymenoptera > Andrenidae > Calliopsis > Calliopsis andreniformis. Next base: position 5,640,727 of record NW_027480440.1, read on the forward strand.
TCTATCCTCAATCCTCAATCCTCAATCTTCAATCCTCAATCCTCAATACTCAATCCTCAATACTCAATCCTCAATCGTCAATCCTCAATCCCCAATCCTCAGTCTTCAATACTCAATCCTCAATCCTCAATCCTCAATCCTCAATCTTCAATCCTCAATACTCAATCTTCAATCCCCAATCCTCAATCCTCAATCTTCAATCCTCAATCCTCAAACCTCAATACCCAATCCTCAATCTTCAATCCTCAATCCTCAATCCTCAATCCTCAATCCTCAATCCTCAATCCTCAATCCTCTGTCCCCAAACCTCAATCCTGAATCCTCAATCCTGAATCCTCAACCTTCAGCCGTCAGTCCTCAACAATCAGTTGTCAATCCTCAATCCTCAATAGAATATCACCAATTCACAGATTTCAAAACTCAATACTCAATCTGCAATCTTCAGATCTCTATCCACAAACATCAATTCACATTACTCATCCCTCGACAGTTAGTCCTTTATGTTCAATCCTCAATCCTCAATTCTCAATCTTCAATCCTCAATACTGAATCTTCAATCATCAATACTCAATCCTCAATCCACAATCCTCAATCCTCAATCCTCAGTCTTCAATACTCAGTCCCCAATCCTCAATCTTCAATCCTCAATGCTCAATCCTCAATCCTCGATCCTCGAACCTCAATCCGCAGTCCTCAATCCTCAAACCTCAATGTTCAATCCGCAATACCCAATCCTCAATCTTCAATTCTCAATCCTCAATCCTCAAACCTCAATCCTCAAACCTCAACCCTCAGTCCTCAGTCCTCGAACATCAATCCTGAATCCTCAATCCTGAATCCTCAATCTTCATCCCTCAGTCCTCAACAATCAATTGTCAATCCTCACTCCTCAATAGAATATCCTTAATTCACAGCTTTCGATACTCAATCCCCATTCCTCAATCTTCAAATCTCAATCCACAAACATCAATTCTCATCACTCAACCCTCAACACTCAGACCTCAATCTTCAATCCTCAATCCTCAATCCGCAATCTTGAATCCTCAATACTCAATCATCAATCCTCAATCCTCAATTCTCAATCCTCAACACTCAATCCTCAATCGTCAATCCTCAATCCCCAATCCTCAATCTTCAATCCTCTATCCTCAATCCTCAGTCCTCAATCTTCAATCCTCAATCTTCAATCCTCAATTCTCAATCCTCAACACTCAATCCTCAATCCTCAATTCTCAATCCGTAATCCTCAATCCTCAATCCTCAATCTTCAATCCTCAATACTCAATCTTCAATACTCAATCCTCAATCCTCAATCCTCAATCCTCAATCCTCAATCCTCAATCTTCAATCCTCAATCCACAATCCTCAATTCTCAATCCTCAATCCTCAATCCTCAATCCTCAATCTTCAATCCTCAATACTCAATCTTCAATACTCAATCCTCAATCCTCAATCCTCAATCCTCAATCCTCAATCCTCAATCCCAAATCCTCAATCCTCAATCCTCAACCCTCAACCCTCAATCCTCAGTCCTGAAGCCTCAATACCGAATCCTCAATCCTCAATCCCCAATCCTCAATCCTCAATCCTCAATACCCAATCCTCAATCTTCAATCCTCAATACTCAATCCTCAATCCTCAATCCCCAATCCTCAATCCTCAATCCTTAATCCTCAATCCTCAACCCTCAATCCTCAGTCCTGAAACCTCAATCCCGAATCCTCAATCCTGAATCCGCAAACTTCAGTCCTCAGTCCACAACAATCAATTGTCAATCCTCAATCCTCAATAGAATATCCTCAATTCACAGTTTTCAACACTCAATCCCCATTCTTCAATATTCAAGTCTCAATCCACAAACATCAATTCTCATCACTCAGCCCTCAACACTCAGTCCTCAATCTTCAATCCTCAATCCTCAATCCGCAATCTTGAATCCTCAATACTCAATCTTCAATCCTCAATCCTCAAATCTCAATCCTCAACACTCAATCCTCAATCGTCAATCCTCAATCCCCAATCCTCAATCTTCAACCCTCTATCCTCAATCCTCAATCCTCAATCCTCAATCCTCAATCTTCAATACTCAATCCTCAATCCTCAATCCTCAACCATCAATCCTCAGTCCTGAAACGTCAATACCGAATCCTCAATCCTGAATCCTCAACCTTCAGCCCTCAGTCCTCAACAATCAATTGTCGATCCTCAATCCTCAATAGGATACCCTCAATTCACAGTTTTCAATACTCAATCCCCGTTCTTCAATCTTCAAATCTCAATCCACAAGCATCAATTCTCATCACTCAACCCTCAACACTCAGTCCTCAATCTTCAATCCTCAACCCTAAATCCTCAATCTTCAATTCTCAATACTCAATCCTCAATCGTCAATCCTCAATTCCCAATCCTCAATTTTCAATCCTCAATCCTCAATCTTCAATGCTTAATCCTCAATCCTCAATCCCCAATCCTCAATCTTCAATCCTCAATACTCAATCTTCAATCCTCAATCCTCAATCCTCAATCCTCAATCCTCAATCCTCAATCCTCAATCTTCAATCCTCAATACTCAATCTTCAACCCTCAATCTTCAATCCTCAATCCTCAATCCTCATTCTTCAATCCTCAACACCCAATCCTCAATCTTCAATCCTCAATCCTCAATCCTCAATCCTCAATTCTCAATCCTCAATCCTCAATCCTCAGACCTCAAACATCAATACTCAACCCTCAGTCCTCGTCCGCAATCCACAACCCTCAATCCTCAATCCTCAATGTTCAATCCTCGATCTTCAATACTCAATACTCAATCTTCAATCCTCAATCCTCAATCCTCAGTCCTCAATCCTGAATCCCAAATCCTCAATCCTCAATCCTCAATCCTCAACCCTCAATCCTCAGTCCTGAAACATCAATACCGAATCCTCAATACTGAATCCTGAATCTTCAGCACTCAGTCCTCAACAATCAATAGTCAATCCTCAATCCTCAATAGAATATCCTCAATACTCAATCTTCAATCCTCAATGCTCAATCCTCTATCCTCAATCCTCAATCCTGAATGTTCAATCCTCAATACCCAATCCTCAATCTTCAATCCTCAGTACTCAATCCTCAATCCTCAATCCTCGAATCCTCAGTCCTCAAACCTCAATCCTGAATCCTCAATCCTGAAATCTCAATCTTCAGCCCTCAGTCCTGAACAATCAATTGTCAGTCCTCAATCCTCAATAGAACATCCTCAATTCACAGCTTTCAATACTCAATCCCCATTCTTCAATCTTCAAATCTCAATCCGCAAACATCAATTCTCATCACTCAACCCTCAACACTCAGTCCCCAATCTTCAAACCTCAATCCTCAATCCGCAATCTTGAATCCTCAATACTCAATCTTCAATCCTCAATCCTCAATTCTCAATCCTCAACACTCAATCCTCAATCGTCAATCCTCAATCCCCAATCCTCAATCTTCAATCCTCTATCCTCAATCCTCAATCCTCAATCTTCAATCCTCAATCCTCAATACTCAATCCTCAATACTCAATCCTCAATCGTCAATCCTCAATCCCCAATCCTCAGTCTTCAATACTCAATCCTCAATCCTCAATCCTCAATCCTCAATCTTGAATCCTCAATACTCAATCTTCAATCCTCAATCCTCAATCCTCAATCCTCAATCCTCAATCCTCAATCCTCAATCTCCAATCCTCAATCCTCAATCCTCAATTCTCAATCCTCAATCCTGAATCCTCAATCCTCAATCCTCACCCTCAATCCTCAGTCCAGAAACATCAATACCGTATCCTCAATCCTGAATCCTCAATCTTCAGACCTCAGTCCTCAACAATCAATTGTCAATCCTCAATCCTCAGTAGAATATCCTCAATTCACAGTTTTCAATACTCAATCCCCATTCTTCAATCTTCAAATCTCAATCCCAAACATCAATTCTCATCACTCAACCCTCAACACTCAGTCCTTTATGTTCAATCCTCAATCCTCAATTCTCAATCTTCAATCCTCAATACTGAATCTTCAATACTCAATCCTCAATCCTCAATCCTCAATCTTCAATACTCAGTCCCCAATCCTCAATCTTCAATCCTCAATCCTCAATCCTCAATCCTCGATCCTCGAAAGTCAATCCTCAGTCCTCAATTCTCGATCCTCAATGTTCAATCCGCAATACCCAATCCTCAATCTTCAATCCTCAATCCTCAGTCCTCGAACCTCAATCCTGAATCCTCAATCCTGAATCCTCAATCTTCATCCCTCAGTCCTCAACAATCAGTTGTCAATCCTCAATCCTCAATCCTCAATCTTCAGTCCTCAATACTCAATCTGCAATCCTCAATCCTCAATCCTAAATCCTCAATCCTAATTCGTCACTCCTCAATACCCAATCCTCAATCTTCAATCCTCAATCCACAATCCTCAATTCTCAATCCTCAATCCTCAATCCTCAATCCTCAATCTTCAATCCTCAATACTCAATCTTCAATACTCAATCGTCAATCCTCAATCCTCAATCCTCAATCCTCAATCCTCAATCCCAAATCCTCAATCCTCAATCCTCAACCCTCAACCCTCAATCCTCAGTCCTGAAGCCTCAATACCGAATCCTCAATCCTCAATCCTCAATCCTCAATCCTCAATCCTCAATACCCAATCCTCAATCTTCAATCCTCAATACTCAATCCTCAATCCTCAATCCCCAATCCTCAATCCTCAATCCTTAATCCTCAATCCTCAACCCTCAATCCTCAGTCCTGAAACCTCAATCCCGAATCCTCAATCCTGAATCCGCAAACTTCAGTCCTCAGTCCACAACAATCAATTGTCAATCCTCAATCCTCAATAGAATATCCTCAATTCACAGTTTTCAACACTCAATCCCCATTCTTCAATATTCAAGTCTCAATCCACAAACATCAATTCTCATCACTCAGCCCTCAACACTCAGTCCTCAATCTTCAATCCTCAATCCTCAATCCGCAACCTTGAATCCTCAATACTCAATCTTCAATCCTCAATCCTCAAATCTCAATCCTCAACACTCAATCCTCAATCGTCAATCCTCAATCCCCAATCCTCAATCTTCAACCCTCTATCCTCAATCCTCAATCCTCAATCCTCAATCCTCAATCTTCAATACTCAATCCTCAATCCTCAATCCTCAACCATCAATCCTCAGTCCTGAAACGTCAATACCGAATCCTCAATCCTGAATCCTCAACCTTCAGCCCTCAGTCCTCAACAATCAATTGTCAATCCTCAATCCTCAATAGAATACCCTCAATTCACAGTTTTCAATACTCAATCCCCATTCTTCAATCTTCAAGTCTCAATCCACAAGCATCAATTCTCATCACTCAACCCTCAACACTCAGTCCTCAATCTTCAATCCTCAACCCTAAATCCTCAATCTTCAATTCTCAATACTCAATCCTCAATCGTCAATCCTCAATTCCCAATCCTCAATTTTCAATCCTCAATCCTCAATCTTCAATCCTTAGTCCTCAATCCTCAATCCCCAATCCTCAATCTTCAATCCTCAATACTCAATCTTCAATTTTCAATCCTCAATCCTCAATCCTCAATCCTCAATCCTCAATCCTCAATCTTCAATCCTCAATACTCAATCTTCAACCCTCAATCTTCAATCCTCAATCCTCAATCCTCATTCTTCAATCCTCAACACCCAATCCTCAATCTTCAATCCTCAATCCTCAATCCTCAATTCTCAATCCTCAATCCTCAATCCTCAGACCTCAAACATCAATACTCAACCCTCAGTCCTCGTCCGCAATCCACAACCCTCAATCCTCAATCCTCAATGTTCAATCCTCAATCTTCAATACTCAATACTCAATCTTCAATCCTCAATCCTCAATCCTCAGTCCTCAATCCTGAATCCCAAATCCTCAATCCTCAATCCTCAATCCTCAACCCTCAATCCTCAGTCCTGAAACATCAATACCGAATCCTCAATACTGAATCCTGAATCTTCAGCCCTCAGTCCTCAACAATCAATAATCAATCCTCAATCCTCAATAGAATATCCTCAATACTCAATCTTCAATCCTCAATGCTCAATCCTCTATCCTCAGTCCTCAATCCTGAATGTTCAATCCTCAATACCCAATCCTCAATCTTCAATCCTCAGTACTCAATCCTCAATCCTCAATCCTCGAATCCTCAGTCCTCAAACCTCAATCCTGAATCCTCAATCCTGAAATCTCAATCTTCAGCCCTCAGTCCTCAACAATCAATTGTCAGTCCTCAATCCTCAATAGAACATCCTCAATTCACAGCTTTCAATACTCAATCCCCATTCTTCAATCTTCAAATCTCAATCCGCAAACATCAATTCTCATCACTGAACCCTCAACACTCAGTCCCCAATCTTCAAACCTCAATCCTCAATCCGCAATCTTGAATCCTCAATACTCAATCTTCAATCCTCAATCCTCAATTCTCAATCCTCAACACTCAATCCTCAATCGTCAATCCTCAATCCCCAATCCTCAATCTTCAATCCTCTATCCTCAATCCTCAATCCTCAATCTTCAATCCTCAATCTTCAATACTCAATACTCAATCTTCAATCCTCAATCCTCAATCCTCAGTCCTCAATCCTCAATCCTCAGTCCTCAATCCTCAATCCTCAATCCTCAATCCTGAATCGTCAATCCTCAATTCCCAATCCTCAACCTTCAACACTCAACCCTCAATATTCAATCCTTAATCCTCAATCCTCAATCCCCAATCCTCAGCCTTCAATTCTCAATACTCAATCTTCAATCCTCAATCCTCAAACCTCAATCCTCAATCCTCAATCCCCAATCCCCAATCGTCAATCCTCAATCCCCAATCCTCAATCTTCCATCCTCTATCCTCAATCATCAATCCTCAATTCCCAATCCTCAATCTTCAATCCTCAATCTTCAATCCTCAACCATCAATCCTCAATTTTCAATCCTCAATACTCAATCTTCAATCCTCAATCCTCAATCCTCAATCCTCAATCCTCAATCTTCAACCCTCAATCCTCAGTCCTGAAACCTCAATCCCGAATCCTCAATCCTGAATCCGCAAACTTCAGTCCTCAGTCCTCAACAATCAATTCTCAATCCTCAATCCTCAATAGAATATCCTCAATTCACAGTTTTCAATACTCAATCCCCATTCTTCAATCTTCAAGTCTCAACACACAAGCGTCAATTCTCATCACTCAACCCTCAACACTCAGTCCTCAATCTTCAATCCTCAATCCTCAATCCGGAATCTTGAATCCTCAATACTCAATCTTCAGTCCACAATCCTCAATTCTCAATCCTCAACATTCAATCCTCAATCGTCAATCCTCAATCCCCAATCCTCAATCTTCAATCCTCTATCCTCAATCCTCAATCCTGAATCCTCAATCCTCAATCATCAATACTCAATCCTCAATCCTCAGTCCTCAATATTCATTCCTCAATGCTCAATCTGCAATCATCAATCCTCAATCCTCAATCCTCAATCCTAATTCGTCACTCCTCAATAATCATACTTCAATACTCAATCGTCAATCCTCAATCCTCAATCCTCAATCCTCAATCCTCAATCCCAAATCCTCAATCCTCAATCCTCAATCCTCAATCCTCAATCCTCAATCCGCAATCCTCAATCTTCAATCCTCAATACTCAATCTTCAATCCTCAATCCTCAATCCTCAATCCTCAATCCTCAATACTCAATCCTCAACCCTCAATCTTCAATCCTCAATACTCAATCTTCAACCCTCAATCTTCAATCCTCAATCCTCAATCCTCGTTCGTCAATCCTCAACACCCAGTCCTCAATCTTCAATCCTCAATCCTCAATCCTCAATTCTCAATCCTCAATCCTCAATCCTCAGACCTCAAACACCAATACTCAACCCTCAGTCCTCGTCCGCAATCCACAACCCTCAATCCTCAATCCTCAATCTTCAATCATCAATATTCTATCATCAATTCTCAATCTTCAATCCTCTATCATCAATCCTCAATCCTGAATGTTCAATCCTCAATACCCAATCCTCAATCTTCAATCCTCAATACTCAACCCTCAATCCTCAATGCTCAATCTTCAATCATCAATATTCAATCATCAATCCTCAATCTTCAATCCTCTATCCTCACCCTCAATCCTGAATGTTCAATCCTCAATACCCAATCCTCAATCTTCAATCCTCAATACTCAATCCTCAATCCTCAATCCTCAATCCTCAGTCCTCAATTCGCAATCCTCAATCCTCAGACCTCAGGCATTAATACCCAACCCTCAGTCCTCGTCCTCAACCTACAACCCTCAATACTCAATCCTCAATCTTCAATCATCAATATTCAACCTTCAATCCTCAATCCCCAATCCTCAATCCTCAATCTTCAATCCTCAATCCTCAAACCTCAATACCCAATCCTCAATCCTCAATCCTCAATCCTCAATCCTCAATCCTCAATCCTCAATTCTCTGTCCCCAAACCTCAATCCTGAATCCTCAATCCTGAATCCTCAACCTTCAGCACTCAGTCCTCAACAATCAGTTGTCAATCCTCAATCCTCAATAGAATATCACCAATTCACAGATTTCAAAACTCAATACTCAATCTGCAATCTTCAGATCTCTATCCACAAACATCAATTCACATTACTCATCCCTCGACAGTTAGTCCTTTATGTTCAATCCTCAATCCTCAATTCTCAATCTTCAATCCTCAATACTGAATCTTCAATCATCAATACTCAATCCTCAATCCACAATCCTCAATCCTCAATCCTCAGTCTTCAATACTCAGTCCCCAATACTCAATCTTCAATCCTCAGTCCTCGAACATCAATCCTGAATCCTCAATCCTGAATCCTCAATCTTCATCCCTCAGTCCTCAACAATCAATTGTCAATCCTCACTCCTCAATAGAATATCCTCAATTCACAGCTTTCGATACTCAATCCCCATTCCTCAATCTTCAAATCTCAATCCACAAACATCAATTCTCATCACTCAACCCTCAACACTCAGACCTCAATCTTCAATCCTCAATCCTCAATCCGCAATCTTGAATCCTCAATACTCAATCATCAATCCTCAATCCTCAATTCTCAATCCTCAACACTCAATCCTCAATCGTCAACCCTCAATCCCCAATCCTCAATCTTCAATCCTCTATCCTCAATCCTCAGTCCTCAATCTTCAATCCTCAATCTTCAATACTCAATACTCAATCTTCAATCCTCAATCCTCAATCCTCAGTCCTCAATCCTCAATCCTCAATCCTCAATCCTCAATCTTCAATCATCAATACTCAATCTGCAATCCTCAATCCTCAATCCTCAATCCTCAATCCTAATTCGTCACTCCTCAATACCCAATCCTCAACCTTCAATCCTCAATCCTCAATCCTCAATTCTCAATCCGTAATCCTCAATCCTCAATCCTCAATCTTCAATCCTCAATACTCAATCTTCAATACTCAATCCTCATTCCTCAATCCTCAATCCTCAATCCTCAATCCTCAATCGTCAATACTCAATTCCCAATCCTCAATCTTCAATCCTCAACACTCAATCTTCAATCCTCAATCCTCAATCCTCAATCCTCAATAATCAATGTTCAATCCTCAATCCTCAGTTCTCAATCCTCAATACTCAATCCTCAATCGTCAATCCTCAATCCCGAATCCTCAGTCTTCAATACTCAATCCTCAATTCTCAATCCTCAATCCTCAATCTTCAATCCCCAATACTCAATCTTCAATCCTCAATCCTCAATCCTCAATCCTCAATCCTCAATCCTCAATCCTCAATCTCCAATCCTCAATCCTCAATCCTCAATTCTCAATCCTCAATCCTGAATCCTCAATCCTCAATCCTCAACCCTCAATCCTCAGTCCAGAAACATCAATACCGAATCCTCAATCCTGAATCCTCAATCTTCAGACCTCAGTCCTCAACAATCAATTGTCAATCCCCACTCCTCAATAGAATATCCTCAATTCACAGCTTTCGATACTCAATCCCCATTCCTCAATCTTCAAATCTCAATCCACAAACATCAATTCTCATCACTCAACCCTCAACACTCAGACCTCAATCTTCAATCCTCAATCCTCAATCCGCAATCTTGAATCCTCAATACTCAATCATCAATCCTCAATCCTCAATACTCAATCCTCAACACTCAATCCTCAATCCTCAATCTTCAGTCCTCAATACTCAATCTGCAATCCTCAATCCTCAATCCTAAATCCTCAATCCTAATTCGTCACTCCTCAATACCCAATCCTCAATCTTCAATCCTCAATCCACAATCCTCAATTCTCAATCCTCAATCCTCAATCCTCAATCCTCAATCCTCAATCCTCGATCGTCGAAACTCAATCCTCAGTCCTCAATTCTCGATCCTCAATGTTCAATCCTCAATCCTCAATCCTCATTCTTCAATCCTCAACACCCAGTCCTCAATCTTCAATCCTCAATCCTCAATCCTCAATTCTCAATCCTCAATCCTCAATCCTCAGACCTCAAACACCAATACTCAACCCTCAGTCCTCGTCCGCAATCCACAACCCTCAATCCTCAATCCTCAACCTTCAATCATCAATATTCAATCATCAATCCTCAATCTTCAATCCTCTATCCTCAATCCTCCATCCTGAATGTTCAATCCTCAATACCCAATCCTCAATCTTCAATCCTCAATACTCAACCCTCAATCCTCAATCCTCAATCTTCAATCATCAATATTCAATCATCAATCCTCAATCTTCAATCCTCTATCCTCAATCCTCAATCCTGAATGTTCAATCCTCAATACCCAATCCTCAATCTTCAATCCTCAATACTCAATCCTCAATCCTCAATCCTCAATCCTCAGTCCTCAATTCGCAATCCTCAATCCTCAGACCTCAGGCATTAATACCCAACCCTCAGTCCTCGTCCTCAACCTACAACCCTCAATCCTCAATCCTCAATCTTCAATCATCAATATTCAACCTTCAATCCTCAATCCCCAATCCTCAATCCTCAATCTTCAATCCTCAATCCTCAAACCTCAATACCCAATCCTCAATCCTCAATCCTCAATCCTCAATCCTCAATCCTCAATCCTCAATCCCCAATCCTCAATTCTCTGTCCCCAAACCTCAATCCTGAATCCTCAATCCTGAATCCTCAACCTTCAGCCCTCAGTCCTCAACAATCTGTTGTCAATCCTCAATCCTCAATAGGATATCACCAATTCACAGATTTCAAAACTCAATACTCAAACTGCAATCTTCAGATCTCTATCCACAAACATCAATTCACATTACTCATCCCTCGACAGTTAGTCCTTTATGTTCAATCCTCAATCCTCAATTCTCAATCTTCAATCCTCAATACTGAATCTTCAATCATCAATACTCAATCCTCAATCCACAATCCTCAATCCTCAATCCTCAGTCTTCAATACTCAGTCCCCAATCCTCAATCTTCAATCCTCAATCCTCAATCCTCAATCCTCGATCCCCGAACCTCAATCCGCAGTCCTCAATCCTCAAACCTCAATGTTCAATCCTCAATACCCAATCCTCAATCTTCAATTCTCAATCCTCAATCCTCAAACCTCAATCCTCAAACCTCAACCCTCAATCCTCAGTCCTCGAACATCAATCCTGAATCCTCAATCCTGAATCCTCAATCTTCATCCCTCAGTCCTCAACAATCAATTGTCAATCCCCACTCCTCAATAGAATATCCTCAATTCACAGCTTTCGATACTCAATCCCCATTCCTCAATCTTCAAATCTCAATCCACAAACATCAATTCTCATCACTCAACCCTCAGCACTCAGACCTCAATCTTCAATCCTCAATCCTCAATCCGCAATCTTGAATCCTCAATACTCAATCATCAATCCTCAATCCTCAATTCTCAATCCTCAACACTCAATCCTCAATCCTCAATCTTCAGTCCTCAATACTCAATCTGCAATCCTCAATCCTCAATCCTAAATCCTCAATCCTAATTCGTCACTCCTCAATACCCAATCCTCAATCTTCAATCCTCAATCCACAATCCTCAATTCTCAATCCTCAATCCTCAATCCTCAATCCTCAATCTTCAATCCTCAATACTCAATCTTCAATACTCAATCCTCAATCCTCAATCCTCAATCCTCAATCCTCAATCCTCAATCCCAAATCCTCAATCCTCAATCCTCAACCCTCAACCCTCAATCCTCAGTCCTGAAGCCTCAATACCGAATCCTCAATCCTCAATCCTCAATCCTCAATCCTCAATCCTCAATACCCAATCCTCAATCTTCAATCCTCAATACTCAATCCTCAATCCTCAATCCTCAATCCTCAATCCTCAATCCTTAATCCTCAATCCTCAACCCTCAATCCTCAGTCCTGAAACCTCAATCCCGAATCCTCAATCCTGAATCCGCAAACTTCAGTCCTCAGTCCACAACAATCAATTGTCAATCCTCAATCCTCAATAGAATATCCTCAATTCACAGTTTTCAACACTCAATCCCCATTCTTCAATATTCAAGTCTCAATCCACAAACATCAATTCTCATCACTCAGCACTCAACACTCAGTCCTCAATCTTCAATCCTCAATCCTCAATCCGCAATCTTGAATCCTCAATAATCAATCTTCAATCCTCAATCCTCAAATCTCAATCCTCAACACTCAATCCTCAATCGTCAATCCTCAATCCCCAATCCTCAATCTTCAACCCTCTATCCTCAATCCTCAATCCTCAATCCTCAATCCTCAATCTTCAATACTCAATCCTCAATCCTCAATCCTCAACCATCAATCCTCAGTCCTGAAACGTCAATACCGAATCCTCAATCCTGAATCCTCAACCTTCAGCCCTCAGTCCTCAACAATCAATTGTCAATCCTCAATCCTCAATAGAATACCCTCAATTCACAGTTTTCAATACTCAATCCCCATTCTTCAATCTTCAAATCTCAATCCACAAGCATCAATTCTCATCACTCAACCCTCAACACCCAGTCCTCAATCTTCAATCCTCAACCCTAAATCCTCAATCTTCAATTCTCAATACTCAATCCTCAATCGTCAATCCTCAATTCCCAATCCTCAATTTTCAATCCTCAATCCTCAATCTTCAATACTTAATCCTCAATCCTCAATCCCCAATCCTCAATCTTCAATCCTCAATACTCAATCTTCAATCCTCAATCCTCAATCCTCAATCCTCAATCCTCAATCCTCAATCCTCAATCTTCAATCCTCAATACTCAATCTTCAACCCTCAATCTTCAATCCTCAATCCTCAATCCTCATTCTTCAATCCTCAACACCCAATCCTCAATCTTCAATCCTCAATCCTCAATCCTCAATTCTCAATCCTCAATCCTCAATCCTCAGTCCTCAAACATCAATACTCAACCCTCAGTCCTCGTCCGCAATCCACAACCCTCAATCCTCAATCCTCAATGTTCAATCCTCAATCTTCAGTACTCAATACTCAATCTTCAATCCTCAATCCTCAATCCTCAGTCCTCAATCCTGAATCCCAAATCCTCAATCCTCAATCCTCAATGCTCAACCCTCAATCCTCAGTCCTGAAACATCAATACCGAATCCTCAATACTGAATCCTGAATCTTCAGCCCTCAGTCCTCAACAATCAATAGTCAATCCTCAATCCTCAATTGAATATCCTCAATACTCAATCTTCAATCCTCAATGCTCAATCCTCTATCCTCAGTCCTCAATCCTGAATGTTCAATCCTCAATACCCAATCCTCAATCTTCAATCCTCAGTACTCAATCCTCAATCCTCAATCCTCGAATCCTCAGTCCTCAAACCTCAATCCTGAACCCTCAATCCTGAAATCTCAATCTTCAGCCCTCAGTCCTCAACAATCAATTGTCAGTCCTCAATCCTCAATAGAACATCCTCAATTCACAGCTTTCAATACTCAATCCCCATTCTTCAATCTTCAAATCTCAATCCGCAAACATCAATTCTCATCACTCAACCCTCAACACTGAGTCCCCAATCTTCAAACCTCAATCCTCAATCCGCAATCTTGAATCCTCAATACTCAATCTTCAATCCTCAATCCTCAATTCTCAATCCTCAACACTCAATCCTCAATCGTCAATCCTCAATCCCCAATACTCAATCTTCAATCCTCTATCCTCAATCCTCAATCCTCAATCTTCAATCCTCAATCCTCAATACTCAATCCTCAATACTCAATCCTCAATCGTCAATCCTCAATCCCCAATCCTCAGTCTTCAATACTCAATCCTCAATCCTCAATCCTCAATCCTCAATCTTCAATCCTCAATACTCAATCTTCAATCCCCAATCCTCAATCCTCAATCTTCAATCCTCAATCCTCAAACCTCAATACCCAATCCTCAATCTTCAATCCTCAATCCTCAATCCTCAATCCTCAATCCTCAATCCTCAATCCTCAATCCTCTGTCCCCAAACCTCAATCCTGAATCCTCAATCCTGAATCCTCAACCTTCAGCCCTCAGTCCTCAACAATCAGTTGTCAATCCTCAATCCTCAATAGAATATCACCAATTCACAGATTTCAAAACTCAATACTCAATCTGCAATCTTCAGATCTCTATCCACAAACATCAATTCACATTACTCATCCCTCGACAGTTAGTCCTTTATGTTCAATCCTCAATCCTCAATTCTCAATCTTCAATCCTCAATACTGAATCTTCAATCATCAATACTCAATCCTCAATCCACAATCCTCAATCCTCAATCCTCAGTCTTCAATACTCAGTCCCCAATCCTCAATCTTCAATCCTCAATGCTCAATCCTCAATCCTCGATCCTCGAACCTCAATCCGCAGTCCTCAATCCTCAAACCTCAATGTTCAATCCGCAATACCCAATCCTCAATCTTCAATTCTCAATCCTCAATCCTCAAACCTCAATCCTCAAACCTCAACCCTCAATCCTCAGTCCTCGAACATCAATCCTGAATCCTCAATCCTGAATCCTCAATCTTCATCCCTCAGTCCTCAACAATCAATTGTCAATCCTCACTCCTCAATAGAATATCCTTAATTCACAGCTTTCGATACTCAATCCCCATTCCTCAATCTTCAAATCTCAATCCAGAAACATCAATTCTCATCACTCAACCCTCAACACTCAGACCTCAATCTTCAATCCTCAATCCTCAGTCCTCAATCTTCAATCCTCAATACTCAATCTTCAATCCCCAATCCTCAATCCTCAATACTCAATCCTCAATCCTCAATCCTCAATCTTCAATCCTCAATACTCAATCTTCAATCCTCAATCCTCAATCCTCAATCCTCAATCCTCAATCCTCAATCCTCAATCTCCAATCCTCAATCCTCGATCCCAAATCCTCAATCCTCAATCCTCAACCCTCAACCCTCAATCCTCAGTCCTGAAGCCTCAATACCGAATCCTCAATCCTCAATCCTCAATCCTCAATCCTCAATCCTCAATCCTCAATACCCAATCCTCAATCTTCAATCCTCAATACTCAATCCTCAATCCTCAATCCTCAATCCTCAATCCTCAATCCTTAATCCTCAATCCTCAACCCTCAATCCTCAGTCCTGAAACCTCAATCCCGAATCCTCAATCCTGAATCCGCAAACTTCAGTCCTCAGTCCACAACAATCAATTGTCAATCCTCAATCCTCAATAGAATATCCTCAATTCACAGTTTTCAACACTCAATCCCCATTCTTCAATATTCAAGTCTCAATCCACAAACATCAATTCTCATCACTCAGCCCTCAACACTCAGTCCTCAATCTTCAATCCTCAATCCTCAATCCGCAATCTTCAATCCTCAATACTCAATCTTCAATCCTCAATCCTCAAATCTCAATCCTCAACACTCAATCCTCAATCGTCAATCCTCAATCCCCAATCCTCAATCTTCAACCCTCTATCCTCAATCCTCAATCCTCAATCCTCAATCCTCAATCTTCAATACTCAATCCTCAATCCTCAATCTTCAACCATCAATCCTCAGTCCTGAAACGTCAATACCGAATCCTCAATCCTGAATCCTCAACCTTCAGCCCTCAGTCCACAACAATCAATTGTCAATCCTCAATCCTCAATAGAATATCCTCAATTCACAGTTTTCAACACTCAATCCCCATTCTTCAATATTCAAGTCTCAATCCACAAACATCAATTCTCATCACTCAGCCCTCAACACTCAGTCCTCAATTCTCAATCCTCAATCCTCAATCCTCAGACCTCAAACATCAATACTCAACCCTCAGTCCTCGTCCGCAATCCACAACCCTCAATCCTCAATCCTCAATGTTCAATCCTCAATCTTCAATACTCAATACTCAATCTTCAATCCTCAATCCTCAATCCTCAGTCCTCAATCCTGAATCCCAAATCCTCAATCCTCAATCCTCAATCCTCAACCCTCAATCCTCAGTCCTGAAACATCAATACCGAATCCTCAATACTGAATCCTGAATCTTCAGCACTCAGTCCTCAACAATCAATAGTCAATCCTCAATCCTCAATAGAATATCCTCAATACTCAATCTTCAATCCTCAATGCTCAATCCTCTATCCTCAATCCTCAATCCTGAATGTTCAATCCTCAATACCCAATCCTCAATCTTCAATCCTCAGTACTCAATCCTCAATCCTCAATCCTCGAATACTCAGTCCTCAAACCTCAATCCTGAATCCTCAATCCTGAAATCTCAATCTTCAGCCCTCAGTCCTCAACAATCAGTTGTCAGTCCTCAATCCTCAATAGAACATCCTCAATTCACAGCTTTCAATACTCAATCCCCTTTCTTCAATCTTCAAATCTCAATCCGCAAACATGAATTCTCATCACTCAACCCTCAACACTCAGTCCCCAATCTTCAAACCTCAATCCTCAATCCGCAATCTTGAATCCTCAATACTCAATCTTCAATCCTCAATCCTCAATTCTCAATCCTCAACACTCAATCCTCAATCGTCAATCCTCAATCCCCAATCCTCAATCTTCAATCCTCTATCCTCAATCCTCAATCCTCAATCTTCAATCCTCAATCCTCAATACTCAATCCTCAATACTCAATCCTCAATCGTCAATCCTCAATCCCCAATCCTCAGTCTTCAATACTCAATCCTCAATCCTCAATCCTCAATCCTCAATCTTCAATCCTCAATACTCAATCTTCAATCCTCAATCCTCTATCCTCAATCCTCAATCCTCAATCCTCAATCCTCAATCTCCAATCCTCAATCCTCAATCCTCAATTCTCAATCCTCAATCCAGAATCCTCAATCCTCAATCCTCACCCTCAATCCTCAGTCCAGAAACATCAATACCGAATCCTCAATCCTGAATCCTCAATCTTCAGACCTCAGTCCTCAACAATCAATTGTCAATCCTCAATCCTCAGTAGAATATCCTCAATTCACAGTTTTCAATACTCAATCCCCATTCTTCAATCTTCAAATCTCAATCCCAAACATCAATTCTCATCACTCAACCCTCAACACTCAGTCCTTTATGTTCAATCCTCAATCCTCAATTCTCAATCTTCAATCCTCAATACTGAATCTTCAATACTCAATCCTCAATCCTCAATCCTCAATCTTCAATACTCAGTCCCCAATCCTCAATCTTCAATCCTCAATCCTCAATCCTCAATCCTCGATCCTCGAAAGTCAATCCTCAGTCCTCAATTCTCGATCCTCAATGTTCAATCCGCAATACCCAATCCTCAATCTTCAATCCTCAATCCTCAGTCCTCGAACCTCAATCCTGAATCCTCAATCCTGAATCCTCAATCTTCATCCCTCAGTCCTCAACAATCAGTTGTCAATCCTCAATCCTCAATCCTCAATCTTCAGTCCTCAATACTCAATCTGCAATCCTCAATCCTCAATCCTAAATCCTCAATCCTAATTCGTCACTCCTCAATACCCAATCCTCAATCTTCAATCATCAATCCACAATCCTCAATTCTCAATCCTCAATCCTCAATCCTCAATCCTCAATCTTCAATCCTCAATACTCAATCTTCAATACTCAATCCTCAATCCTCAATCCTCAATCCTCAATCCTCAATCCTCAATCCCAAATCCTCAATCCTCAATCCTCAACCCTCAACCCTCAATCCTCAGTCCTGAAGCCTCAATACCGAATCCTCAATCCTCAATCCTCAAACCTCAATCCTCAATCCTCAATACCCAATCCTCAATCTTCAATCCTCAATACTCAATCCTCAATCCTCAATCCCCAATCCTCAATCCTCAATCCTTAATCCTCAATCCTCAACCCTCAATCCTCAGTCCTGAAACCTCAATCCCGAATCCTCAATCCTGAATCCGCAAACTTCAGTCCTCAGTCCACAACAATCAATTGTCAATCCTCAATCCTCAATAGAATATCCTCAATTCACAGTTTTC